>NC_046262.2:25399985-26878735 GCF_009819885.2 Catharus ustulatus
CTTTGAAAGATAGGATCAGTTTTCCCTTGATGAATATGTTATTGCTGCTTGCTACAGCTGTTCATAAGTGTTTTCAGAAATGATAACCACTCTTGCCAACCCTCATTTTGGTATCATTCTCTTTCATAATGTTGAGAAAAATCATGTAGGCAGATTTGCTCTATTTCTCTGTAGACTGCATCCACAGAAGATGTGTCTCAGTTATTGGGTAACAGTAAGTTCTTTAAGGAAATTTCACAGATATTTGGTATACCTGGGAACACAATGGGATGCAAACTCAGGTGACACTGGAGGTTATACTCTTCAATACACAGAAAGATATGATCCTCCAGACTCTCATGCTTTTATTGCAATATCTATCGGGATATCTCTGTAATCTAAATGTAAACTCTATTGAGTGAGTGATGCTGAAAGGAACCAATTCTTGTTCCTCTGTTAGAATATGGAAGATTTTATACCTGATGTGAGCACAGGAATGTCTTACAGTTAGCAATACTCAAACTGACAGCAAAGCACAGAGTTTACCATTCAGCACAGAGAGCACCAGTATATAAAGGAGGAAATGCTACTGTTTGACAATGACAGGTTAACTCTTCTCAGTTGGACATGCCTGCAGCAATACTATATTCTTTCTCTCTTTCAAATACCTTTTAATTTTCTTTTTTCTTTTCGTATGGGTCTGGTCATCTGGTGCCCACACAACTTTATAATTTTGAGGAACAGAGCAAAATTGTGTCATTTTTAATAACTATCTGGAGAGATAAGTAAAGGGCCTGAATTATTCTGAACATAGTATGCTGTTGTATTGTTGTGCGAGAACAAAATTTTAAAATGTGGATGTTAGCACTGGGGTGTTCAAATCCTCAGTCATGGCAACAGCATTTCAGAAAAGAAAAAATCTATTAACAAAAGTGATTTGAACAAACATGTCATTGGCTTAAGTTACAGCATCTGTTTAGTTGAATCAGTTTGGTTGAAACCTTTTGAAGTCTGGAAATCACTATCATAAATTCTTTACTGTAGTTAGGACAGTGTAGCCGTAACAGGTTTTGGAAACCTTTCCTAGATCTCCTCTTACTTTCCTTTTTTCTTTTGAGTCAAAAACAAAGCCAAAGGCAGAAACAGTATCACTGATTTTTTTTTTTTTTTTCCCCCACAATGTCTACACTGAGAAAGAGGGATGTCTGTAGCCAGAGTATACTGTAGTGCCAGTGTGAAAGTCTGTTACCCACTTAGATACTCAGCTCTTTCAAAGGCTGTGGTTGAAAAATACAAAAGGTGTGCTTATCTTTCACACACCGAGATGCTATACTTCATTTTCCTGTACAGTACTTCTTCCCAGCTTCTTTCTTGCATCAGAAAACTCAATAGTTTGCAGAAACAAAGTGCATTAACTCAATGCACTATGCTTCTAAGAGAGCAACAGATTATCTCATTCCCCAATCCTTCTGTCTGTGACACCTTTCATTCTAATTCTAAGGCATAAGGTCTGCCAATAGAGAATAAGGTGGAAATCTCAGAGAGCTGCTCAGAGCTCAGAGAGCTCCTACAGCATTTCTGCTCTGAGGAGCGTGGATATATATGCTCAAGGAACCTGTCAGAGATGGATCCTGCCCATCAACCCAAGGACCATGCACTGTGGGGATACTGTACCACTGACATGTGGGAATCTCTTGGTCTACTTTGTTTGTACTGATGTCTCCAAGTACAGATATCTGCACCTGAGATCCATCAGGGAGTCTGACTGAGGGACGCTTTTCTTTAAAATCAGTGGAAATCTGGGAAGCACAATCAATGGTGTCAGTCAATTGATTGTGACTGCATCTTGTCTTGAGCAGTCTCTAAACTGAACCAGGATAATTTTAACTTAAATTTAAAAATTCAGAAATATGACTTGCTAGGAGTGACTTGTCTTGAATTTTAGTGTCAAATGAGTCATGAGGAAGACATTTCTAGCCTTAGTAATGGTGGTGAAGCAAAAAGAAAAATAATGAAATAATAGTGGTCTGTACATGCTATCACTCTTCTGGACTCAAACAAATGGTGCTGAGGCTTAATTACCTTCTCACTTGTTACCAGAGTTCAGATAAGTGGATTTGAAATAAAGCATTTACAAAAGAGCTTTGCTGGTCCACACAAGGGCCATTTGCTGAAAGGATTATTGGAGATACACATTCACCTGCCTGGGGGCAAGGAAGTTTTGTGAACTTAAATGCCCCCTTTCTGGTTGGGCTTTTGCAAGGGTCAGCTTGCAGAGCTAGTGCCTTCAGTTTTTCAAACCATTTGTCATTATAATGAAATCTAGTTTCAAGAGAAGATTCAAATGGTTAAGGATTTTTTAAATTGATTTATTTGGGAAAAGTATGCTTTTCATTTTAGTTATGGCAGGAAATACTTTTTTGTGCATGAGCTTCTGGCTCTGTGGGCTACAACTCTCCAAGCTGAGCATAAGCAACGATCTTTTGTTACTTTTAAACTGTCAAGAGTTGCTCCCATCGGGCAATCAGGAAAGTGCAGAACAAAAGGGTGTTTGCAACAAACGCCAGCTTCAGCAAAAGCTTTTAGGGTTCCAACCAACTTTGACTCTGCATAATAAAGCAAAAGGAATGGAAGAAAAAAATGTGAAGAGCTGTGCTGCATAAACAGTTTGCTGTTGATGTGTGTTCCACTGCTGGATTTAGGGTTATTTTAACTTGTTCTGATGCAATAAAAGTTTAATGTCCAGGCTTCATGTGCCACCTGATAAATGATGGGGGACAAATTAAAACCAATTTTGTTTACTTGAAACAACACTGTATCAGGAGTCTGTCAATTAGTTGCCAGCAGAGAACCATAGTCATTATATGAGTACCTTCTGGCTATAAAAATTGTCCAGATACTATATAAGAAATCTGGGTCTAGAGAATTGTTAGTAGGAGGCTGATTTCAAAGTTCATTAGGCTGAAACTTGGCAGACCAATTCTCAATCCAGATGTGTACTTTTTATTAAAAAAAAAAAAAATGTATCAATCTTTTCAAGCAGCTTTGATCTACAACTTGGCAAACAGTTCACAGTTTTCGAAGTTTCATGTGAATGCTTTTATTCCAAACTTTAGCTAACAATGGTTTCCTCTGAAAAAAAAACAAACAAACAAAAAAAACAAAAACAAAAACAAAAAAAAGCATCTATCACAGGCAAAGTCTGCCATATAGCTGTGTTCAACTCCAAAATGTTCCCTCTTCCCCCTCCTCAAATATTGCTTACAAATGGCAGATAACAAAAATGCATTAACATGCCTAGTAGACTTGTTGCCATGCTTCAGCGCAAAATTGAAACCATGCCACCCAATAACAAACCTTGACCTGCAGTGTAATTGCTCCATTTTTCATGGTTTCCTTCTCTGTCCTAGCCATTTCAAATTGCACTGACCTGCCACCCACTATTCCAGACAAGCTACCAGCCAGGAGTCCAGCTTTTAAATGAAACAGGGTTTTGACTTAAAAATGGCATGAGGAATTTAACTGCTTCAAGATGTACCATGGATTGCTAACCAAAGCCTGGAGTGCTACCTAATATATGACATCCCCATGGAAATGTCAGCAAATGCTACTGCAGTACAGAAATAGCAGAAGCTGACTACGGTAAGAGGGGGAATGAGAATGGAGGGGGAAGATCATCAATGTACTGGTGAGCTTCAATGCTGAGAGTTTTCAAAATAGGTCTGCAAATACAGCTAGATTTTTACTGAATCATGTCGGATACCCAGAGGATTTAAAGACTGAACAATATAATTGTCAAACACAGTGAAAAGGTGCTGGATCATTAAAATCTACTTTTAGTGGACAGCTGGTCTTTTAAAACAGTAATGAGTAAGCCTCAGAAGGGACAAAATTTCATGCCAGCCTCTGAAACCACAGATTTTCTACGGTCCTCCTGGGAGTTTTGGAGGTGCCTCTTTGTGCTTAGACCTAGATTAAAGTAAAGGTGCTGCAAATACTCTTCACAGGACCCTAGCTCCTTTAGATACACAAGGATATGATTTTTAGTTCCAGTAGTGCTCAGGATATTCTCACCCCAGTCAGGATATCTTGAAAATATAATGATCTGCCTTTCTCTGCAAGCATCCTGAGGCAAAGATTTGTGCCATGTAAGCCATCTGGGCATCTTAGGCACCATAGTACTTAACTTCATCATGTACCAGAAACAGGGAGAGCCTGTGGCAGAGGAAAATGCTGGCTCGCCCCAAATACTCACTAATGCAGACGCAGCACATGCTTAGACAGGTTTAGTGCAGACTAATGGTCTGGCCTTAACAGAGTAAGCCAGCAGTGCCACTTAGGCTGGCCCAAGGAGGGCTGCTGCCCTGCCTAAGAAGAGGATGTGTGATTGTGGGATGCTGAGGAGGCTCTTTAGTTCAGACTGCCTGGGCTGGGAGGATGAGCCCATATTGCCCCATCGGAAAGAGCTCGATGGCATGGGAATTGACGCTGGCTCTCTGAGCAGTGCAGCTCTGTGGATTCTTGTGCTATCTTAAGGCAGAACAGCATCATTTGTGGGGAAAGGCACCTGTTACTCCCAGCTGAAGTCTGTTTGGTCAAGCAGAGACTCTTTCAACTTCAAAGAGGGGCCAGGTTTTTGCATGTCAGGCTCCTCATCATTGTTTCATGATTAACGGTATTAATAAGGCAGGTGTTTTACCCTGCCTGGTTGGTGTTTTGTCCCTGGAGAGGTGTAATCCAGCACAGTGGGAAAAGGATGTTCATGCAGTAAATCTTTTACTAGTTAAATAGGAAACATTTTTTATGAGGGATATGAGCAGTGTTTAAAAACTGCAGAGCTAAACACTCCAGGGATCAGATGTAAATGAAGGTTAAGCCTTGTGAAGGCTTCTACCTCGGCTTTTTTATTGGGATTGCTATAGTGACAGAGGCCTTTATGTTTTATAACCTTGACCATATGGTTATGTGGTCTGGGAGAAGAGGGTTTCTCAAAGGGCAGGGGAAAGCAGGGAGGGAAGGAAGTTTGCTGTTATTGCTGCAGTGGAACAAGCATGTTCAGCTTTCCCATTCTGGTGTGTCCTAACCTATAGCACATGGCTACCAATTCCACAGTCTTTATGGGGAAATCACATGAGCATTGTTAAATCATTTAGTCTAAACTTTGAAAGACAAAAGTAATCAGGTGATTAAGGAACAACCTAAAGCTACTTCATAACAGTATGCTGAGGGGCTGGAAATGCTTTTCATTATCAAGCTAGAATGACCACTATATCCTGAGTGCAGGGAAAAGGTAAGCAGTGAAGTTTTCTGATATTTTTTCAGTAGAGCAGCTGCTTATGTTCTTTTCATTATACAAGGCACAGATGCACAAAATAAGAGGGTTCAAAACCTTCTGCAGAGAGCTGTGTTAGTTCTGAGCTGAAATTGAACCATGCTAATTTTAAAGCATTGCAATATAGCCATTTTATTTCCTCCAGCTGTGGCTCTTGACTTTCAGCTAGAAAGAGGAGACAGACAGACAGGGTGAAAGAAGAACTGGGGAAAAACGATACTAGAATTAGAAGTAATTTTTTAAGTATTGTACTGCCTCCCCCTGGAAATGAGTACAATCCTTGATGTCCTCTTAATATTTAACATTCACAATTCAAGAATTTCTTTTCCACATGAGAAACTTATTAGGATGTCAAAAAATATGTAGAGTGCCTACAGTGTGCTTACAGACTGGATGATGAAGTAAGGCCTGCTATTGCAGTTCTTTCATCCTAGGCATCAGTGGGAAACATTTACAAAGACACAAAAGGGAATTGGGTACTTACTTCCTACCTAGTGCTTAAATCCCCTCCACACCCATAGAGATCCCTCCTTAGACAAATAACCAAAGGACTCTGAAGAATGTGAAGTTGGATTTATGATACCAGAAATTCTCAACAAAAGCAAAGTACTGAATTTACAGTTCACCTTTGTATTCTTTCAAAAAGCCTCACTGCTAGAACTTGGTTGGAGGTTCCTTTATTAATCAGTAGAAAAGTTAAGATAGGAAAAAAATTAAGGATTGATTGGCAGGTGCCCATATGTTTGCTGGCATTTGATTTGGTGATATTTATAAAATGCTACAGAAATTGAGTATTCCTAAAGTATAAGTTCACACATTGCAGGAAGTCAATGTCATTTAATCCTACAGAGAAAACAAAAAGTGTTTCTTTACATCTGTAATGACATGTGGCACATGCTGTACCAAGGATTTAAAAGCTAAACACATTTTGAGGACAGCTTTATATTTCTGCTTTTTATCATCTATACAAAATAAATGCAGTTTAATGCATTGTACTTACATGATACCATTTTCACTCTGTTATTGTTTGAGGCAGTGAGTGTATCTCAGTCACTGCACACTGTCAGTGTGCAGTTTAGGCAGTTCTAGGGGTGCTGTGCAATTTGAAAGCGAGCCATCATCATGGTGAAATTGTCAAATTGCTTTGTGAGTCGTAGTGCTCTGCTTTTGCCAGAGCATATACTTACTCTCAGTATGCTGACTGGAAAATACAATGGCAAGCATTACTGAATAACTCCTGGAAGTCACAAAAGAGTGGGCCTCTAAAAAGAATAAGGAGAATTAATTGTTTCACCTTCTAGAGGCTAAAGCTATGGTGTTTCTCTCTGACCTGCAAATTTCTGCCAGTCTGTCTACAATACTGCAATGCCAAACCTCTAGCAGCTCATTACATTCCTACCAGCAAAGCCTAGGTCTGGCAACTTGGTGCTTTCGTAACCAATAGTCTTTTATCCGAAGTAAAAATATTTGTAACGGGAGTGTTCCTACCACATTTGGAATTTCACTAAGAAGTTAAAATAAGGCAGAAAAATTTTGGCTGTCATCTGACAAAGCAGATGCCCTTTCAAATGAGAAAATGTCATCACATTTTAAGGACAAACTTGTGTTCTTCATATTAGCATTTAGACTACCACTTAGAGTCGTTGGGTTTTGTCTCTAGTGTTGTAAAAATACTTGAGCATCTGTCCTAAAGTCTTCTGCCTTGGAGAGATCCTGGACAGTAAATGCCATAACTTGTGCTGTGTGAAGACCGTATGAATGCTTCATCCCCTGCTTCCTCAGGAGACTGACTGAGGTCAAGTGCACAGTGTTATGAAGAAGAAGGTGATCATCACTAGCCTCCAACATGCCTAACTTCAGGATAACTTCAGGATCTGGTGCTAGCAACTGGATTACCCTTGGGAACAACACACTTCTAATAGAAGAAATAATGTGTAGAGATATTGTTATGTCTGTAGTACTTTGGATTGAAAATTATTTTAAAAGAGATTTTATTTGGGTCTCCTAAGCGTTCTAAGAGAGGTTTAGTGATGAGCAGACTTCTGTATTGTCCGGTTCCTGGGGTAAGAATATACCTCTTACTTAGTAAACTTCATCTGTAGTGGAACAGTGACAACTCCAACAGTACTATGGGCAAAAAAGGCTAAAAAATGCATGGGAAGTGATTAGAAAATTTGGTCTAAATTCAAAGGAAAGAAGAATCTCTCAGATGCTAGTAAATAAACACTGAGTCCTAGAACTCAGTGCCCTGTATCCTTCAGCTAGCCAAATTCCAACTTGCTGCCTTATAAAATCTTGTGTTCCTGCTCTACCACATGCATGTTTGAACCTGGTAAAAAAAATTTCAAACAATGTTGAATTGTTTCATATTGTGCCAAAATGTCCATTGAGGAAGGCCCCTGCAATGCACCTGCAGGTTGACAGGTTCAACCTGATTCCAGTCACCAAGCAATAGTCTTTGAACTGGTTTTAATCTTAACTGTGAAAATCCTGCAGTACTTGGTCCAGCAAAACTCTAGTGTCACAGTAACAAAACCAATAAGCCTTTCTTCACCTAAATAGTAGTTAAGATTCCTTATATTCCTCACAGATATTTTCTTTAGAATTCTTGTTCTTCATGAAGCTGAAACAGTCCTCTTACCTTGAATAAACATGTAAGTAAAAGGGTAAACCGTGTTCTTCAAGACACACGAGAAGGATCAGATTCCTAAAATCATAGAATGGTTTGTGTTGCAAGGAATCATAAAGATCACCTTGTTTCAAACGCTCTGCCATGTGCAGGGACACCTTCTACAAGACCAGGTTGCATAGTGCCCAATTCAACCTGTCACTTCCTACGTTGCATAACCATTTTTTTAATGCAGAAATGTCCCTTTATTTTGATTAGCAGTTCCACTTCAAAGTAAATGACATAATATATCTTTTGGGAAGGAAACAATTCCTGAGAATAAATGACGATCCAGCTTTCTGGATCATAGAATTAGCATTCAGATCTGTTAAACTGCAAGCCAGGTATTTAAAAAGCTCCTCAGAGGCTTCTTAAAGACAGAAAAGGTTTGACAACCTTCAAGCAAAAGCTTTTAGGTTAAAAAGTAAGTAATATTAACAAGACCGTGATATCTTATTGTCTAAGACTAGGCACTTCTTAGCTCACTAATTTTCTCTAGTTTTTGTCAGTGCATCAACTAAATATCTACTGGACAAGGAATAGACTGACATGACACAAATCACAAACAACGCAGTTTCTTAAGAGGCTTTGTAAAGGGAAAGAAGAAGCTTTTGTTCTATTCATCATTTATGTAAGAGCTCACTGGGTTATGCTAGAAACCTAAAGCTGCCCTTCCAAATCATTTAGGATTTTAATCACTTAATGTAAATCAGCTATTCTAGCTACCAGCAGGGAAACAGTTGCCAATCATAGTAGAGAAGAAAGCAGACCAACTACAGGGCATGAAATTGAATTTTCCAGGTAGTAGCCAGTAATTGATACCACAATATGACCTTTGTCTAAAAAAGCCAGTTTAGAGTTCTATGGAATCACAACTAGTCCAGGACAGGGTGTGTGACCACCAGCACATTTGCTCAGCAAAAAAACCACTGACATTACTTTTCACCTCCACTGCCATGTAGTTCTGTGTCTTGAAATTAAATTACATGAGAAGCTGATCTGATGCACACGGCATCCTGAGTGTATTTACACAGATCTAATTTAATAATTAGTTTATAATGTTGCAAAATAAGAGTATAGCAATTTTGTGTGCAGGTGACAATTTTCTTTGATATTAGGATTACATGTATGCCATTAAGCAATGATATTTTTTTACCAACTTTACAGCTGAAAAACTGATGAAGAACCTGTTTTAGTAATCCTCATTATACCCCCTTCAGAAATCAAGCAAAGCTTCTTGCAGGAGGACTTTCCTTTGGAAGCACCAGAGTCTCTGGGCTCTCACTGACCCCATACCAACTGAAGGAAGTGATTCTCCCAAGAGCCACAATCATCCTCAAGCCCTACCCATAAATCAAGGCTCCTGAATAAGGCCCACAGCTGGCCCAGCCATTCCAAACGAAAGAACCAGGCATTGCTGGAAGACAATTTATCTCAGCTGCACCATCAGGCAGCCTCCAGAGGCACCAGATAACAATTGATGTTTCTCAAAGAGAGATTCAAGTCACCAGACCCCCAAAATAGGCCCCTTAGTTAAATACTGAAGCAGAGAGGGATCAACCTCATTCTACACACTGAAGCCAAAAAACGCTCCTTCCAAGAACTTCAGATGAGGACCTACACTTGTCTACTACCAATGAAATCAAGAGAAGCTTTGTCACCAACCATGCTGCCCAGTTCACGCTACAAAACTGAGAACACACGTAAAGGAGTTGTTGTAAAACGATTTTCCTTCACACCTCACAAAATGCAGCAGCTGCTTAAAAAAGAGTCCCTGCCCTGTGCCCATACTGCTGAAGGACTTCCTGTGGATTTTCTCCAGCACATCTTTTTCATAAAATTAATAGGAATATATAGGTGTTTAAAAACGGCCAGGATTTACCAAGTTGCTGTCTGGAACAGACCCAGTCCCAGTTCACTGGAGCTTCTACACAGAGCACTGTAGTACTGAATATCAAACCTGCTGCTGACACTTTTACTACTCTACTGCAAGATTAGCAACGCATTCTCTAGTGCCACTAGGTTGGAGCTTTGCACTGAATTAAAAAATAACAGACTCAAGAAATGCTGAAAATGTTATCAGCTGGAAGAAACCAGATACATATAATTTAGAAATACTTCTCCAATCCCAGTTGTTTCCCAGGTTATTTCTTCTTAAGAATATGCATCCATAATCAGACATGAAATTCTAGCTATTTGATTAGAAATGCCTTCTATGTTTGGGCTTATTAGAATACAAAGGCAAGTGCAGAAGCAGGAAGAGATTTTTTTTTTTTTAAATCCCCACACAATTAGATTTAGCTCTCTCAGCCATGTCATTTTATGATTGCATGGAACTGGAAAATTGGCTCTCTATTCAATTTAGATTGCAATCAGATATTAATTTTAGATTTCAATTAATATTATAATTTTGGTGGGGAGAAAAAGAGCACAATCGCAAGGAGAGGAATAAGCTACAAATCCCTCCATACAGAATGAAAATATCCAGAAATGCAGGGATGAATAAAAACCCCATGCTTCTCACCACGATCACTGCATACCAGAGAAGAGCAATGAAGCAAGAGCTGTCCTTTTCCCTTTTGCTTAGATTGTTACAAAAATAACTTTCTATCTGTGTCTCATCTCACCTTCCTAAAAATGACACCAATGGCTATGATGTACTTCTTCAACTTGCTGGTAGCACCCACAAAGGAAAGCTATAAGTTGGCTGTCCTACTCTCATAGCTAGACTTCACTCTCAGTCTGCTGTCAATCAATTATATTGCTCTAGCAAAGAGGGCTCAAGTGTCTCTGTACCACACACAAAAATTCCATTTTGCTGCTCCAGGAGAATGTTGAAATTACTTCCTGGCACAGGATATGTGCAACATGTTCCCTTTCACTGCTGCACCCATTCTCCAGACACACACACACAAACACACACACACGCACACACGCAGAGAGAGAGAGACATACACACACAGCAGTCCTTGTTTCCTTCCTGGCACAGAGCAAATCTTCTGCCACATCCCTTCTGGCTGGAGTGATCCACCTTCCCTAGCTAGGACAGACCCCAGCATCTCTCCTGCAGCCTCTCCTATTCTTCTGGTCCAGTCAGCCCTGCAACATACCTTAGCTAAATAAGCTAAATTCGTTGAAAAGTCGCTATGAGAGTCATCAGTATGTACAATTAAGTAGGTTTCTTCTACTTGGCTTTCAGGTTGATTGTGGTCTTCTGCTTGTTCAAGAACTTCCAGTAGATTGTGAAAGACAACCCATAAAGCTAATGAAAAATAATAGTGTTAAGGGCCTGTGTACAAAGTAATAAACATTTTCCCATTTTTAACAGTCAAAGGGACATAAAAATTTTCTGTGAAACAAACTTGTGCTAGGATATGGCTAGAACGAGAATTTTGTGTCAATAGTTGCAATTGTAATGTGGGAAACATCCCAGGGACTATACAAAGCTGAGGTTAAAAGCACAGACTAGCTTTTAACTGACAGCTTAGTCTTGTATATGTGCTGTCCTGAAGCCAAAAACATCTGGGCTTATGTTCTGCTCTTTGTCCTTGATTATCACTATTCAGTGCACCCCCATGCAGAGGTGATACCATGGCACTACCTGCTGAGACACCGAAAGCCAGTGCTTTCCAGCAAGGAGACAGAGGCCAGGCACTGGGAGACTCTGGCCACACTGTGCCTGGGAGCCTGGGTGGATGCCTGCAACCAAAAAAAAATGGAACACTTGCTTCAACACCAGCTCACGTGAGGGAGCTGTTAGGGCAGCAATGTCCCATGGTGATAAAGCCTTCCAAAAATTAGAGTTTGTCTTCTGAACTCTGGACTGATAGAGCACATGAGCACTATTTCAGCACATGCCATGTTCCTCTGTGCTCACTCTGAGCATTCCCTGATGCCTCTGTCTTCACAGCGCTGGTCCTACCATTCTCTCTTTCACAGCATAGGTGTGCTCTGTGCCTGACACGGAAAATCACATTCCTTTGCTTTCCTTTCTATTTCAGAGCCACTTACTATCAAAGAAAAAGGGAGATGCTCCTTGGACAGGTTTGGTTACAGGGCCCAGTGACTGAAAATATACTTTCTGCCTTCAACTCCTCTGCCAGTATTCCTTCCCTTCCCTTGCTTGCAGTTTGGGTTGTGAGAGTTTTTTTTGCCAAGCCATGACATTTCAGTGTTAATCCCTATGAAGGATAAGAACAGACAGCCCATCTCCTGAATTTACTTTTTATCAGCTAGATAGCTGCCTCATGAAAAGACATTCAACAAATTAATTATTTCTGTCCTAATTAAGCCCTCTTTCAGCTGAGTTAAAGGCAGCACATCCTCAGCCAGCCTTTGGTAGCCCTGACCTTTTCAAGGTGCCGTGTTGTGGAGATTGACAGCTAGCCCAGGGCAAAAGCTCTCTGCATGGTCAGGCCAGGACCTTCCCAAAACAGCACAATGAGGACTTCAATAGCCAATCAATAAGACAGACATCAAAATCAACATTAAGGGCTCTCATAGGGAACATAATTAATTTTATGATAACATCTATGAACTAGAAGGGGATGTCATTAAGGGATGACATTGTACTCAGAGATTTTGGTGAAAGCAATTATCTATCTGTGTGCAGGTTATTGTTCTGCCAACATCAAAAGTTGAGGGAAATAAAATGAAAAAACAACAGAGTTTCTTTATAAGCATCAGTATAGGCTGTGTGTATCACAGCTCAATGCTTATATTTGTGTAGCCGTGTGAAGCTTGGTGTCAATTTTTTGAGATTTTCCACCCTAGTGACTTGTGTTTGATTCACTGTTGCACATCTATCCTGAGCTAGGAGTGAACATTTTTTTAAACTGCTCCATAAAGAAGGGTGATATTCATAAGTGTAAAAAATAAGCTTGATTTTTCTCATAATTGTGACTGAAATTAATAGTCTATACAAAATTGATATCTGTATGTCTATTTTTTTATAATAATTATAATTAGGAATAAACATACACATTTTTGTACCCATATAGTATTTTGTGAAATAAACAACGCTTTTAACCTCAAAGAATGTTTTGATCTACACCACCCAGGAAAAGTTTTATTTGGATAAAATCCAGATGTGGTTCTGGACTTCACAGCTGTTACAAGCAAACTCAAAATACCAGGTTTTAAAAGCTATTTACATACATAACAATATGCCTGGGTCAGGATCAGAAATTCCTGAACCTATGGCTTCAGTTTAATGTTTTTGTATGTCCCTCTTTCAGATACAGACCAAAACAGAAAGAGGTGTAACTAATTTTCTGCTTCTCACAATGGCAAGAGGCTCACAAACTTGAAAATTCTCCTTTGTGTTTTTATTTTTGGATAAAATCTGACAATACAGATTTTGAAATTTTAACAGGATTAATCTCAGTTCAGATGTGAACTCTAAACTACACTGGCTTTACACAGTCTGATCCTTTCCAGTCCTGTTTTGGCACATTACTCCATCCAATCTCACAGACTTGTACTGTGATATTCATCAGTGTCTTCATTTTTCTATTTAACCATCTATTTCAGCCATTTCAGAATGCCATCTGAACCTGTTTCACTCTGAAACCTCCAGCACGATTTTGTTTCTCATTGTAGTAATAGCATAATGGATTTTTTTTTCTTTTATCTTATTGTTGATGGGAAGTCACTGATTTTTTAATGATGTTTTTGTGTCATGCTGGCCTTCTTAATAATCTCTTTACCAGATGGTAGAAAAAGAAATAGCACAAGGTATGATATCTCAGTTGAAAGAAGCAACAGAACTGAAAAAGCATTTTACATTGTTAGAAAATCTAAAAAAAAAAAAAAAAAAAAAGGCAAAAAAAAGCCTATATCTGTACTTTTTAGGATTATAACTTGTTGTTTGTTTAACTTTTAACAAGAATTAGAAATTATCCAAATATAGACAGCATGCAGTCTTGAATTTCTAGAGAACTGCAAGAAGCAAAATCTGCAGGGCATCATCTGTACCATTTGTATTGTTCACCTGATGAGAATCTTAAAAGCAGACATTTTACAAAGAACCACTGTGCTGTCTTAATTACAAGTCTAGAAGAAAGCCTAAGAAAATTTCTGGCAGCATCCACACTGACAAGAAATTCAAATGTCTTCAAGCACATAAGCCAACGAATCTGCTCAAACTGAGCTCAGTCAGAGCAGGACTTTGTTTTTGTGTGAGATGAGCCTGAGGCTGGAGGTGACTATGTCAAATGAATGAAAGACAAGGGAGCAGGAGGAGGAGGGTGAGGATGAATAGACCACCAAAACACATGGGTTTTTGTGAGTATGGTGGGTATTTCCATGCCCAGCCTGAAGACTCCCTACTCCAACTGCAACCTTGCAAAAACCGTTTGCCTTTGGGCACGATGCCAATCCTAAAGAGTAGCTGCGATTTTTCCTGCAGGAAATCAGCATTTCCTGATGCCCTTTGGGGCAGACCATGCTCACAGGGATGGCTTGAATTCTTCTTTCCAATCTGTACAGTTTTTCACAGAGACTGACACTGTAATTTTATTCCCTTTCCACAATTTCTCTCCTTGACACATGGTGCTCTACCTCCTCAAACTGTAAATTGACTGTACAAATTCTCTGAGACGATTTTTAAAAACCTGCATTTTTTTTACCTAGCTGTATATTTTTGAGTTCATTTACATTCATGCATATACACACAGACTCATCAGTTTTTCAACTGTTATTAACATCAACTTAAAATGAGCTCTGTTATGCAGACAAAGCATAGCCCATTTTGATGTGCCAGGTTTAAGTCACTAAGATCTATTCAACTGAAAGCAGTAACTGCAGGGTAACACAACAGTGTGGAAACAAAACCTTTTATACATTGGATGAGCTAAGATTACTTGGGATCAATGCACTTGGTAAATGAAAAGTTGCAGAAATCCAACTTGCCTTCCTGAGCAGAAAGGGGGGAAAAAAAGCCCCCAAACCAACCACCAACACACCACACAAACAGCTAACTTCCCCATCAGTGCACTCCTCATTCCTTTGCTCACACTGAGAATTTGAATCGGGTATTTTCTGAGTCTGTTTAATTTTCTGTAACAGCTATAGCTGGTCTGTAGCTGCACAGATGAAATTGGCCATAACAGACCTCCAAATTCCACTAGGCTAGTTCGATTAAGAGTAGAAGTAAACGAGTCCCAAGTAAGACAATGACAGGCTGGATTTGAACTCAGAGAACCCCAGCCAATCCCATTCAATCCTGTATGCAAACATATCGCTGGCCAGTGAGCTGGGTGGTATTTAGACCTCAGCCTATCACAGGTTCATCAACGGAATTTTGAACCCCCTATAAAAGGGAGCATCCATCCATAAACGTTGGCTGTTGTCTTATGATCTTGGTGTGTTCAGTCCTGTCTGTCCTGTGGCTGTCTCCAAAACTACCACAATTTTCTATAGCCTTTGTTTTCTTGATTCTGCATTTATATGCTCTACTTTCTGTTCTGGTGGGTGGTTCTTCACAGCTCAAACAAATAGGTGTAAGACTATGTTAATAAAATGACAAATCTGTTTTCACTTCATAAAAATTTCTTGGTGAGCACCCAGCATTTTCCTTCCTCATTAATAAAGAAACTACAGTAATTTCACGATTATAAACTGCACCTGATTATAAGTCGCACGTCTGGGTGTTGGCAACTGTCTTGGGTTACAATACAGAGTGTGATAAAAGGTATCTATTCTATCACCATCTGTTGAGGGTGGGGGCAGTGATCCTTATCTCCATAGGAGATATTCTGCTAATGGGCCATCCATTGAAACCAGGTGGGGCATTGTTCTTTATCTTTTCACAACCCATCCTTCCTCCAGCGAGTCATTGTCTGCTAATGGCCCATTGAGTCCCACTGTGTGACTGATAAAATTACTGCATCCCATTGGAAGTTGCTCTAGCCAGGGCGAAGAGCCCAACATTTCTTACCAAGATAAAGCAGAAGTTTTGGGACACTAAGGTAGCCCCTTTCTCCACTGGACTCCAGAGGAAAACCAGATTTCTCCACACCACTGGACCTCTGGAAGGAAACTGCACCTTCTGCAGGAGCACTGCTTCAACTGAACCACATCTGTCACTGCAGGAGGACGCAGCCACCATTTAATGGGACTGCTACCAACACCCTGCCTGACGGGGTGTCAGGTTGTACTCTGACTTTGTCAGGGTTTGGAGTTTGTTTCTTTGTAGTACTGTATTTCTATTTTAATTTCCCTAGAAAAGAACTGTTATTCCTAATTCCCATATCTTTGCCTGAGAGCCGTCTGATTTCAAAATTATAATAATTTTGGGGGAGGGGGTTTACATTCTCCATTTCAAAGAGAAGCTCCTGCCTTTCTCAGCAGACACCTGTCCTCCAAATTAAAACAACAACTTTTCTTTCTTTGTCCATATATAAGCCGCACCTGATTACAAGCCGCACTTTCAGGTTCAGACCAAAATTTTAGTCAAAATGGTGCGGCTTATAATCGTAAAATTACTGTGCGTAGTTCTTTTCTTCCTGACAGAGAATGACATCAGGAGGGCTATTTGAGCTGAATTAGTAATCCTAGCTAGTGACTCACTGCAAAGTGAAGAAAACCTTGCACAAGCAGACTCCCCACATTCTCTTCCTCATGCTGCTTACTGTGCAAGAAATGGTAGTAGAGCTTTTCATCAAGGTCCCATCAGCTCTCTGGAAGGAATGCAACTGTGTTGACCTGTGGGCCATTCCTTCTCCTAAACAGCCAGTAAAGATTTCTGGGACAAGAGGGGCTGCACACAGAAATGCAGCTCAGCTGGCATATGCACCTTTTGCCATCAGAAATTTGAAGGAACACTCAATAGCAGGGTCTTATAGCTGGAATGGTTGTTTCCTTTTAGGAAACAGCTGAGCTTGTCATACTGAAGGAGGTCTGCTGAATTTAGCATTTATATAATTACTAGTAAAACTACACAAAATGATCCTACTGCATATGGATGACATTGAAATGCTATCACAACACTTGTAATATTACTGTCCAGAAAACCATGTTGCAAACCACTGTGCAATCAGACCCTGTAGACCTGGATAAATTAACAGCTAATTTTTTGCACAAACCAGTTCCTTTGACTGTAGAGTGAAAATACTGCTCTTGACTGGATTGAAATCAATGAGTTCGCATTTCTACAACCAAGAAACTCAGCCCTTAACCTTTTTTCTGTTTGGAACTAAGTGCTATTCTGCTTCCTTCTGCTACTTGCCCCTGTGGGTTCTTTTCTTCAGCCTTGAGAGGGCTGGCTTCAGGTAAGAATTCATCAAGCTTGTTTCAGGCTCCTTTACCTCAGTTGCCCTTTATACCATAATTGACTCCACCCTGTCTCAGTGGTCGGTAAAGGAGCAATCAGCCCTCAGCATTGCCAGTGACTGACAATTCTTGCTATTCTGTAACTCTCATGCATTCTTTCCTGCCATTTGCTAATGGCTGTCTTTGCCAAGTTCTTCAAAAGCAGAATAATACATGCTTGACAATTTAGTTTGTATGTGTCTTTAATTAAATCTTCCTGTTCTCCCAAACTAATCTCACACTTTCTGCACCCTGCAGATTAGTTTACTATTCATTTCTCCAGCTCTCTGATGAGAAAGGCTTTTTCAGTTCTGTGATATTGCTTTCATGGCTAATTTACTCTCTTAGAATAGAAATGTTATGAATCTACTCACATTGCAAATCTTCTCCATCAAGTTCTTAAGGATTTCCAAACTTCTAAGAAATGAAACTTTCAGAAAGGAATAAAGTTCCTTTCTCTCACTCAGTTTCATAAATGTTACCATTTGCTGTAGCATAGTTTATGGTGCGTTTATGCAGCAGTAATAAGTATTTATAGGACATCCATAATTCTACAAGCATTAGCCAAAGAATCCGTGTGGGGAAAATGAGGATGGGAGTACATTCTCCTACTTCTTGGATTACTCTTCACAGTTCATAAAACACTTGGTGTCCAGACCATAACTTCAGTGGGAGCAGAGGGTCAGCTCTGTAGCAAATAAAAGCAGATGGGGCTCAAGTCAATTCCAATTATTTTATCTGTGTGCAGTAGCTGAGACTAGCTTATGAGTCAGAAAGAGAAAAAGTGTTGCTCCATATTGTGTTTTCCAAAACAAACAAACAAAGAGAGGGCTGTGGGGTTCAACCTGAATCCCTGACAGCGCATGGATTGTATTCCCACTTATCGCTGTGTGATTGGCCCAGCAGAGTGTGGGATTAAATGTTATTTGGGATCAGAATGAGCTACCAGAGGCAGGAAAAGGTGGGAATCTCTTGAAACACTTGCTGAGAGCCACTTCTCTGTTACAGAAAGTGCTGATGATTTAGCTCAATCACACCCATAGTCCAGCAGCTGCAACTGGTCCATAACATGAGGCAGAGATATAGCTTAGATTTTGCCATCCTGTACAAAATTGTGACAGAAATCCTCTCACATTTTATCCATCTGCTTGGGAATCAATGGGCAACATCTCTTTGAAAGCTGAAGCATTTAGACAAATTGGTGTTTGGGTATATGACTGTGAAACTAGTGTTTCATCACAATACAGAAATTATTTTAAGTGTGCTAGCTATCTGTTAAGAACACTTTATGCAAGCAAATCTGGAAGTTTGTTCAAAGCAGTGGCAAGGAGTACATGACTTTGGGCACAATTGAGGCGAGGCAAACAAGGAAAGAAACTCACTGGCAGACCAGAGAGATGGAAAGGACACAGTGTGTTTATATGGGATCCTCAGCTACGCTGTGATACCAGCACTGTGATGCCTCTAAACAACTTTCTCAATGAGTTACACTGAGCACAATATCCCACTTTATTTTGGTAAGGGTTTGGCACCCTGAGCTGTTTGCCCTTTGATTACTTCCACTTGTCCCAGCTGGGCCTCCATGGAGAACTTGGATTTCTGATGGTTCAACGGGTGCAAACCGGACCATAGTGGGAGACCAAGGGCGGGAGGTCCTTCTGGCCCTTGAGACTGCAGTGCTGTAGAAGAATAACATCAACTCATTCATTGTCCTAAGAGCTGCCTCGGATGTCAATGACACAGGTCACTGTCAACAACTATCTAGCTGCTCTGCATCCAGGCAAATCAGCAGATGTGAAGAACGCCTGGGCAGCAGAAACCAGCCAAGTGATCATGACTGTGCAGACACTGTGCTTTCTGCAAGCATCTCCTGCCTTACAGCCACTTGTAGTCATATCCAGTGCAGGAACTGGCTTTGCACTAGAGAGATTGACATTGGGTTTGTGGGATTAAATGGTAGTTGTGTGCTATAAGATAGTGCAAGTTTTTCTCCTTATCTACTGCCTCCAAACATCAAATATTAGAAGCAGAAACACTGGTACATCACTCTATGTCATAGAAAAGTTAGGAGAGGTGTCAGAGGGCAGCAAGGCCCAGATAAAACCCAACTTTCAGCTGATGAGAGAATTGTAATGGCTATGGCAGAGCTGGCATCAGCCTGTCCTGGTGGGCACCCATGCAAAGCAGTGCATTTAATCCTCAACTTTGTGAGGATTTGCTTTACTGCTGAAGAAACAGCCTTTATGAAGCTACAGGCTTCATTTCTATTCCTAGACATGAGCGCTCCCTCTCAGCAGTTCTTATTTATGGGCTGAACTGCTGCTGAAACTATAAAGGTTCAAGGGTTTGGTTGCTTTGTGTGCCTTGGGTGAGAATGAAGCGGCAGCTTTTGCAGCCCCACAATGGCCATTTTCTTCCTGTCAGGGTGCAAATGCCAGCTGAGGTCTGGCACCTTGTTTTATTCTGTGAAGACTGGCTAGAGTTTTCTCAATTAGCTTTAAATTAACTGCCTCTTGTCATTATGAGTTCCCTGAGGATGGGAGTGAGGGTGTTCTCAGAAAGGTCGGCAGGCAGCTCTGCCTGTGTGTCCACTATCTGAGCACCCACCAGACTGCAACTGCCATTTCTCATCCCTAAGTTTAAAGCTTCAATTAGGAACCTCCTGCGTGTCTGGTCTCCACCAGCACCATCTGGCATGCTGCAGAAAATATGCTTCCTTTTACTTATTGGCAAATCCTAAGCAAGTAATCTCTGTGTGTTAGAGGCAGGGACTGGAGGGGGTTAAGATGGGGTTAAAAATTTCCAAAGCTTTTTAGACTGGAAAGAATCTAAAGGAAAACGAAACCTGCATCCAAGTTTGGGTTAGCACTGAGAATATTTATGAATATGAGGCTTTATGCAAACATTTTAATTGTTGGGACTTCTGCATATGGACTATGCTGCAGCAGGCTGGAGCATGACGAGGTTTACTACTTCCCAAGCCAGAACTGGAGATGCTGGAGATCTTATTTATGGGTTTGCTTTTCAGTGTGTATCCTCACCAAGATTCAACATTTTATTTCCTCAGAATTCACAGTCACATAATGAATTTTGTAACAAACTAGGGCATGTTTGGTTAAATGCAAGTCTTTGAACTATCTCTGATGCAGTTTTGTAATATCCTTAACTCAGGAATATCTGTAACTTTTTCATATATATACATATATCATTCATTTCTATCCCTCTTTCTAGCAGACTGTGAAGATGTAGATTGTAATTCTAAATACCCAGGTGTAGCTACGGAGACACAGCTAACTCTGATCAACAAATCTGTGAATGAAGAATGGACATCACACTCTCCAAGATCTTAAAAGCCAATGAGAAAGTGGTTGCCTGTGTTTGCCTGCCCCAACTGTTTGCCTAAGAGACAACTACATTTTCCAGGGCATGTTTGGAAACCATTACATGAGATGGGGAATCCCACAAACTGATTTGTACATTTAATGTCTTTTCCTCTAATAATCTGCTGTTGCGATGAACTGCAATTGCTCCAGCCTTTCATACCATAAAAAATCACAGTAATGGGACAAAAGTGTGTCCCAACTACAGTAATTTCACGAATACAAGCTGCACGGAGTATAAGCCGCATTTCCGGTGTGTCGGCAATGTTGATGTCTTTGTCAATAAAAAAGCCGCACCCGATTATTAGCCGCACTTTCATTCGCGGTGAACTTTCACAAAGTTGTCATTTAGTAACAGAATCGCGGGATCACCGGGGCTTACTGGCAGGTGCCGACCTTGGAAACATTATTTCCAAGTGAAAAAAGACACAGACCATAGCTGCGGCAGCATTCTCTGCAAGTTTTATTTACAAGCTGAAAAAGACACCAACAATAGTGTGGTCATTTTGCAAGCATTCCCAACGGATCCACATTGCCTTTAAACAGCTGCTCATCCCCACGGGCATGGCCCGGCCCAGCCCAGCCCCTCCCCTGATCCGCGCCAGCACAGCCCAGCCCGGCCCAGCCTGGCCCCTCCCCTCCCCTGATCCATGCGAACACGGCCAGCTGCACAGCCGCACAAGACTGAAAACACTTTAAAAAGTACAGAGAAATATCACACACTTTTATCAAACTGCAGAGAGAACGTGCCGAGGTAACTCACTCCGATAACACCCCCCGCCCCTCAGTAACGCCGCCATCCACAGGCAGGCAATAAACTGTTCTCTGATTGGTTCATCATCGGAACACTGGGAAACCATGGATTTCAAACCATTTTTGCTCGGGACAGAACCTGTACGGTACCAGGTAAGGGCAGATATCACATTTTTGTTAATATATTAGCCGCCCCGGATCACTAGCCGCACTTCCGGGTTTCCACCAAAACTTTGGTCAAAATGGTGCGGCTTGTAATCGTGAAATTACTGTAGTTCTGGCTGCTGGGAGGTTAGGCATGACAAGATCAATAGCAGCAAGCAGCACAATGAACACCATTCACAAGATATTTTCTCAGTGCTGCAAAATGTACCTGAAAAAAATCTGGAGTTTTAACAACTCAATTCTCCCTAAAAAAAAAAAAAAGCTGCAGCATGAGTCCAGCTGGAAAGGTAAAGAAAATACAATTACTGTAATTGTAAATATGGATAAAGGGCACTGAGCCTTAGAAAATTAAGTAGCACTTGAGAGAAACAGTGGCAAATATAGACCTGGTCAGGTTAAGTTTCTTTACTATTGCCGGAGGTACTCTGTCATGTGTCTCTTCTTGAGGTTTATATTGGACCATTACCTCTCCATGGGGCTAATGAAGGCAGCATTTGGATATATCAGTTTTGACGAAAAGTGGCCAAAATGTTCTATTTACTTGTGGTCATTTTAAAGGGTACCTGCAGCGCAAGTAGAAGTGTTCAGGTTAAACTGTAACTGAACACCAGTTTCTCTCTCAAATCTCTTTCCAACCTAGTGTTTAAGCCTGTTTATTCTAGCATAAGCTGCAATATTGCTGTAGTGCCATGATTTATGCTGGAATTGGCTGTACTTTCATGATTAAAGTGTTTTATACAGAAAAGAGCTACAGGATCGATAGCCTATTGTGCGCTAAAATGTTACTGATGTTCAGTTTGGTTTGAATTTTGGATGCAAATTCCAGTCAGTGCTTATTCCGTGGGAACCCATTGCTCTTAACCCTCAGGGCTTAAATCCTCACGTGATAAGAAATGCCGTACAACCTTTAGCACCCAGGAAACCAAAACACATCGAGCCATTATTCTTTATGGTTGCACACAGAGGGGAAGCAGCTACTCCATTCTCATCCTTAATTTGGATTGCCGGTATTCCCCCGGGGAGCTTGGAGGGGGGCATTGCAGACACATGTGAGAACGGCACTCTCGCCTTGAGTCTCCAAAACTTGCCTTCAGTCTCTCCTCACCAAAGCGTTTAGAGGGAGCCAAAGGGTTTTCAGAAGCTCCCACGAAAAGCCATCAGGATCTGGCGGGGCTCCGTCCCTAATTGCAGGCATTTAATGGTCTGGCAAAACTGCTCCCCTCTCCTCCCCTGGAAACTCTCACGCTTTTGAATTCTCTGGACGCAATTACAGGTCAAAGTCTTTGTGACCAGTCCTGACATTATGGTTTCAATGGCATTTTGCCTGCGGGCATCAGCACGTCCTCCTCTCAAACTGGGCTGAGAGGACCTTTATTAGCTCCTAACTGTTGTTTTGTTAATCTGGTGAATGGCTCTCTAGGAAACAACAAAGAAAAGGCTTATTAATGGTGAACACTTCAGCCATTATAAAACACCATGCCTCCAAAGAGATCAGAAAATGACAAAATTTATAAGGAAATGTTACTTTGACCATAACCATCAGTCTTAATTATGTACCACAGCACAAACTTCGTTGGATCTTTAGAAAAGGTCAAGACCCGCAGCTCACAGATCCGTGGTAAAAAGCAGTGACAGCAAAATAGTTATTTAAGTATGGATTTTTGTCAAAAGATAACATTTACTGCCGTGTTTGCCTGGAATACAGCACAGATAAATTGCTCCGAGTGATAAGTGAGCAAAGAACTGGATTTTATGTCACTGATACTATGAGATGATGTCTTAAATACTTTAAAAATTATCTAAAATGTATTAAGGTAATCTAAAAGCTCATTTTCTTTCTTGGAACTAGAGCCATTTCTTGGAATTCAAGAAGCACTTACAATGCTACTCCTATTTCAACAGGATCAAGTAAAATTTCTCCTTACCTCTAACCTACTACATAATTTCTCACATCTGATTTATCTCACCCTGACATAATGACTCAGCTGCATTTCTTTCATCCACTGTTCTATTCACTCACAAGAGGAAGCAATGTACGTGCTGTGCAGAGACCTCCAGTTGCAGCCGCAGAACAATTAGCATTACCTCATTAACTTTTGTGGTTCCTTGAAAGCAAAAAAATCCAGATTTTCCTCTCTCCATCTGCCGCTATTGTTCAGCACAGACGGTTGGGTGAGAAGTGAGTCGCTTTAATTTGAACAAAATCTTCAGGGCAGAAATCCATGACTGCTGAAATGACTGTTCAGGCTATCCAACTGCTCCCAAACTCAATGACTTGGAAGCCAAAAATTAATTTGTACACTGGTAATAAGACAGGGGCTTGTTTAATTCTCCCTAATCTCTTTTTCTTTTTCTTTTTTTCTTTTTCTTTTTCTTTTTCTTTCTTTTTCTTTTTTTATTTTTATTTTTCCCCTCTTCTTTCTTTTTTCTTTATTTTTTCCTTTCCTTTTTCTTTTTTTTTCCTTTCCTTTTTTCCCTTTCCTTTTCCTTTTCTTTTTTTCTTTCTTTCCTTTTTTTCTCTTCTCTTTTTCTTTTTCTTTTTTCTTTTTTCCCCTTTCTTTTTTCTTTTTTTCTTTATTTTTTCCTTTTCCTTTTCCTTTTCCTTTTCCTTTTCCTTTTCCTTTTCCTTTTCCTTTTTTCTTTCTTTCCCTTTTTTCTCTTTCTCTTTTCCTTCCTCTTTTTCATGATCGCACAAGTGAAACACTTCCATAAAACCTTAGAAGATAAAAGGTACAGATTTTCTTGCAGACGGCTGGCAGGATGCATCACACTCCTCCCACCCCTGAACCCTGAGTTACAGGTCTTTGGTAGGTGGAAACAGGGCTGCCCAGATGGACACGGCCAAAAAACTGAGGCTTTGAACCTCTCTATATTTAGGTCACTTTTTACAAGGAGTCAGGGACCTCTAAGTTTTTTGAACACGATGATCTGACAGTACCGGGGCTGAAAGGGGAGGTGTATGTGTGTCAGCTGAAGGAATGGTCAGGCATCAACCAGTGCCTGCTGACCACCACAGGAAATACAGGGTATGACTGCACTTCTCAGGAGGTGGAACTCTAGCACTTGAGCCCTTCCAGCGCCAGTGTTGATGTAACCTGATGGCAGAAATAACATTCAACAGACACTGGCTCAGGCTTAGAAAGCCCTTCAAGATATGCTTCTGTAAGGGACTTCTGTTTTTATGGCCTCTCAGCAGGTTAAGCATGTATGAGATCACTGTAAATGAAACAACAAAGCATTACAATATATTTTACCCTCTGTCTCCCCATTTCTTGATTTACACTGAATTCACTCCAAGTAAGGTATAGCAGCACAGTGAGTTAGGAAAACACTCGGCATATGCATTCCTAGAAAAATTTTTTATCAACATTCTCAGTGGTGTCAGTGTAAGTCTTTAGGTCATTGTCTAGAGGTTTTCTCTGGAACGTCAAGGAAAATGGTAACACTGTTCCTCAATGAGCATTTAATTAGGAGTAAAGTTAGTGCTTTCCTAACTTTGCTATGCAACTGGACACAGCTGTTTTAGGAAACCATTGAATGCTCTGGATCCTTCCTAACAAGCAGGCAAATGCAGCAAACACCCCACCGGCATAAATGCCCCCTGCACAGTAAGGACCAAAACCGAAATCTTTAGGTGCCAGTTTCTGATGAGGAGTGGTGCCTTTGGGATACACAGCTGTCTTATTGGACTGCTACAAAATCTACCTAAAGGAAAATTCAGACCCATTCTTTTACTCCAGTAGAACTTCAATCATGATCCATTCATTTAGAATGACATTCAATAAAGCATATATGCAACCACTTAATTAAAACAAAGATGTACTGCCGTTGTTTTTAAAGATTTGGGGTAAAACTCAGGCAAAATAGACCTAGTGAATGTACTATTTTGAAGAAATATCAGAATAATTATTCCAGAAAAAAAATTGGACAAAGTTCAGTGGAAAATCAAAAAGAGAAAATTGTATATATTTCTATTATTAAAAAAGAAATCATATTATTATGTGTCTGAATTGTAGGTAATAGCCAGAGTTTTTTGAGTTAAAAAAGGCAGATGTTGTCCTTGATTGAGGAAGATTAGACTCCTGTCTAGTAGAACATTTCTATGGTGACCCTGATAAAGGAAATATTGTGGTAGACAGCTAGATAATTTTTTAAAAGTGAATAAAATTTAACCTTGCTGGGAGTGTGGATAGCTATAGTGACTTAATGGATTACTACCGTTTTCAAGGCTCTAAGGTTGACTTGATGAGTGAAAACTCTCATACTCTGAATGTCTGCTTACTGTTTAGCTTCCATCATTTGCTGGGTGGATGAACGTGGTATTAAAAAATCAAATAATTAATTAAAACAAAAAGAAATTCTATAATAATTAAATGTTATCTCACACATTCAGTTTGCCGAGAAGCTTTTAAGGATTGCTACAGCCACGCTGGGATCCTTCTGTAGCACGATTCTTGTCATCATGCCTAGGGGAAATTGCAGATTAAATTATTCAAGAAGTCCTTCTGAATCCTTCCAAACTGCAGCTTTCTGGATGGTTGTGGTTTAGGTATTCCCCAGTTTAGTAGTCACAGTGAAACTGTCCTGGCACTCAGTTCTCTTCTCTCTCTAGATGGAAGCACAAAAGGCAAAGATGATGTGTTGTGATAAGAACAATTTACCAGAAGCAGCAATGAGATAAGAAACAGTAGTAGCAACAACACCAAATAACAAAAGGATACAAAGAGAAGGTGATTTGCATGCAAAATGTTCGCCAAGCCCAGGACAAGGAAACAATAGCAGACAGATCCTCCCTTTCCCCCTGACCGAAAAGGAACATCCTTTCTTCCTGGAAGCCAGAGAAACAGTCCTTTTTCCTGTCCCTGGCAACGCTGCAAGATGGTATCGAATAACATAATGTCTTGTCCTGCCTACTCCCACTGATCTGGTCCAGAATGGGGATGTGTATAGACATGGATAGTACCTTTTAACAGCTTATCCTGTCGTAACTCTAAATACACCAATGAAGTGTAGCAGAAGACTCGGTATCAGCTGGTATCTCAAGATAGCAGGGCTCATGGCACTTTTTCTTATTTACACAATTAAAATTTGGATGCGAGTAAAAGGCCAGCAGCACAGCAGCAGCAGCAGCAGCATTTCACTGCATCTGGCAGAAGATATGCAATTAAATATGTCTGGAAGCAAAGAGGTATCAGCATGTGCTATCAAAACCAGGATTCACATGGAGATCATTACAATTCAAACAGCTATTTGACCTGACTTTTTAAAAGACCAGAATAAAGTAGCCTGATTTGATTCCCTAGGGAATTTGGTGTTCAGCTGGGAGAGGCTTTAGCTTTGTTAACTGTCTGTACACTGGCAAGTGTTTAAAATGGAGTAATAAGGTTTGAATTCTCAGGGTCAGCAGGCCAACTCAGAATGTATTTTTGAAAGAAAAGCATGTTTTAAAAAGCAATCAATAAAACTCGGAAACTAAGGTGGCATCTGCTCCATTTATTTCCAAAAAAGGCTTTGCAGAGTAGCAACAAATTGCCTTATTTCTTTGTTTGGGTTAATTTGAAAATGTATCCAATTGTAAAAGTGTCCTTGGAGGACTGCCATCAGGTACAGCAGTTATATGCAACTGTCCTGGGCTGACTTTCTGTAAGAGCCATAAGAATATTTAACTGAAACTGAAACCAAACCTGCTGTTTTGAAGGTGACAAGCACACATTTTCACTTTCAAGTAGGTTGGTGGTACCACACAGAGCAAGTTCTCTTGTAGACCTGTTCTATAAAAAGAACAACTAGTTCTGCTTTGTTATTATTTTCCTTTTCTTTTCTTTTTAGGTATAATAATCCATCAAGTGCTTAGTGAAGTGTCAGTGGAGATCGTCTTTTAAGATATCTCAGTCTGGTAACAATTGTAATTACATGGAGATTAAATTTCTTAATCATCTATGACTTTTCCTCATGCAATTGTAACATTAATCTCTGGTTTGTTTCATTATGAGTTACACAGTAATTCTTTTATGCAACCAACTCTAGCCTGATCATATAGATCCACTGTAAATCAAAAGCATTTTTAGATTACCACGGAGCATGCTTTGTCTAAGCACCTACACTGTAAATGCCACAAAGCTTGTATAAATCAAATAAACTATTGTACATTGTCAGGATTTAGGTTTGTACTGCTGCCCTCACTATTCTAGGCTTGCAAAGAATATTTCAGTCTCACAGACTCAGTCAGCAATTTGAATAAACAGCATTAACAAATCATTACAAATTTGTGATGGAAAATAAAAAGCAAAATAAATATACATTTTTCATCTTAAAAAATGTTTGTTTGAAGTTCCCAGCAGAATTTGATACACTGTGATCACTTATGTCACTCATTTCAGGCACTGATGCAGATTTGGTTGCCCTGCAGAGACTGTGGAAGTAAATGAGCAGTATGCATTCAAAACTTGACCTCTACACCAGAACTCTAGGAAACATGACCATGAGAAGCCTGCATACGTGATCTGAGGGTCTGTGCAGGTGAAGATCAGAAAATATTTTCTATAGTTCACCATATATTGTCTGTAGGACTCGCTTTTAAAATAGATATAGGTGGCTCTTTTCACTTAAACTCTCCACAAAAGCATATTTTCTCACATGTTTACCTAGCTCTTACAGTGACAATAGAAGAACCAAGTCTAAGTTCACTTATTTTAATGCAAGTGTTTATCCTGTCCTTAAAACTGAATTAGATCCTTAACAGGCCTTGTGTACAACTGGAAAGGGTTATTACCATACTCAGATAAAATTTCTGCACAATAATAGATTCTAATAACTGCAGTACAAGTCCATCACATGGAACAAACTATGCCTGAAAACATAAATGTTAAGACCCTCATTTTTACTTATTCTGCAAGTTTAGCAGAATTTTTATTTTGCTAGAATTTAAAATTTTATAAAGGATTGTTTTTCCAAAAAATTTTGAGCAGTCAAGCCCAACTTCAGTAAAAATGCTGCTCTGTGGCTCAAGACAATCCTTTTCCTTGCTTACCCTTTGAAGATAACTTCTACTAATCATCAAACTGTATTCACCTTAGGAATTATGATAGTTCAGCTCTGTGTGAGCTTATTCGAAAGGTGCTGTTTCTACCTGCTAGTCATTAAGTTACATAAGTTACAGAAAGCTACAAAGAGTAGGAAGAATTTTTTTTGTATTTTTTGTCAGTGAAATAAATTAAATCTGAAGTAAATAGGGACATGAGATTTCCAGAGTTAACTCACTTTTTATCAATAATTATTTATTTTGCAATCAATGGCTAATTCTGACAATGATGTTCATGACTCATTATCATAGCTAATATTTTGGAAAATTGTGTATAGAGGGTCTCCTTTGTTCAGTTATTTTTAAAATCTCTCCCTGTGGGTATAATTGATCAAAGCTGCCTCAAAGTTAAGCTCTATATTCATAAGAAAGTACAGAATAACCTCCTGTCATGAAACATAAAAGTACTCATTGTTTCTCCTCCTTGGGTAAACAAACTTCTTACACCTTTAGAGCAATCCAAAGCCCAAGGCAGGACAGGTGAACTTGCTTCGATGTAGTTTCTATTCTAACCACAGAGCATCCTCCTCACCTTCCTGAGGCAGAAGGATCTCTTTGTATGAGATGTCAGAGCAGACTTCTCCTACCTTTCCCTTTTGTCATCTCAACCAGAGTCACGAGGAGGTAAAGTGAAGGGTGTTGGCTTGACACAGAGCTACGATTTTCAATCATTATCTTCAAAGCAGGCAGCATCTCGTCACCTACTGTCTGTTTTACCTGCTAATTAAGGTAAGACACCTTCACTTTGATGTATAGGGTTGGCCAGCAGCATAGTTTCTTCACAGTGTTGCTCACAGTATGAGGAAATGTATAATTCAAAGCTATTCAGTGTTTATTAATAGAACAAAGGAAAACACACCCATGTCTCACTTCTTCATGTACTTGAAGCATTACTATGGAATGCTGACCTGTAAATTGGCTTTTAAACAGTAAAAATCACCTGATCTTGGGGATAGAGAAATGTCACTGAGCCATTTAGGAGCCATTGCTCTCATGATCCTATCTCCTCTCATCCCAGATGGAAATATCGTGACCGATATCACAATATCAGTACCATATGGATGATGACCTCCCTGAATTAGTCCAAACACTGACCCAAAATGGCAAAGCTGCTACTAGTTTATTCTTGTGTGTTTTCCAGATGTAACTGCTGCTGCTGCAGGGCTGCAATTGCAATCACAGCACAGATCACATCTCCTGTGGTCTGCCATTATCCCCTGTGAGGTGCTGGTTGCCCTGCGCTTCCCCTGACTGTCACACAGGCACACGTATAAGAGTTAAGGATGACAGTTTAAAGTCAAAATTTCCAGGTACATTAGCAATAGTGCTTAATGATTGGAACTTTGTTTGTACAGGCTTCAGCAGATAATTGTACACAAATATGGAAATCTTTAGCGAAAAGCTGGTGCTGTTCCTTACGGGCATGCCCCTTTATAGAAATGGAACACACACTGACATTATTAATACAGAGTCAAATTTTCTGAACTTATGGCATGGATTTTTGTTTTTAGAGGATACCAGACCAGAAGTCAGCAAGGGATACACAGACTTCATCTGTGGTCAATCCTACTGCTTGGCATCACTGAGAAGGACCTGGTCCATTCTCTTGACACCTTCACTCCAGGTGCTTACAGACATTGGTGGTGTCACCTCTCAATCATCTGCTCTTGAGGCTGAGTAGGCTCAATTCTTGCAGCCTTTCTTTGTAAGAGAGATGCTCAAGTCCCTTAGTCAACTTTGTTGCCTTTCTAGTCCTGCTCCAGGAGCCCCATCTCTCTCGTCCTGAGGAGCCCAGAACTGGACACAGCACTCTAGGTGAGGCCTCACCAGGGCTGAGTACAGGGGTAGGATCACCTTCCTTCACCTTCTGGCAATGCTCTTCCTAATGCTCCCCAGGATCCCATTGATTTCTTGGCCACCAGGACACGCTGCTGGCTCATGGACAGCTTGTTGTCCACCAGGACCCCCAGGTCCTTCTCTGCAGAGTTGCTCCCCAGCAGGTCAGCCCCAGGCTGTGCTGGTGCCTGGGGTTGTTCCTCCCCAGGTGCAGGACCCTGCCCTTGCCTTTGCTGAATGTCACAGGGTTCTTCTTTGTCCATCTCTCCAACCTGCCCAGGTCCTTCTGAAGGGATGCACAGCACTGTGGGGGTATTGGCAATTCCTCCCAGCTTTGTGTCCTCAGTGAATTTGCTGAGGAGACACCTGTCCCTTCTCAACAAGTCATGAATTAACAAGTTAAATAGTTCTGACCCACAGTGACATTTGCTTTCTTCCAGTCCCCAGCACCTCTCCTGATCTCCATGACCTTTCAAAAATGATCGTGAGCGACCTTGCAGTGGTGTCCACCAGCTCTCTGAGCAGTCATGAATGTCATGCACTCGGGGCTTATGGTTTTGTGAATGTCAGGTTTGCGTAGGTGGCTTCTAACCTAATCCTCCTTGACCGAGGGAAAATCTTCCTTTCAGCATTCCTTTACCCTGGTCTCCTGGGTCAGAGAATACTGAGGACTGGTCTTGTCACTAAAGATGGACACAAAGAAGGCATTCAATAACTTGTGTCTCCTCTGTGTTCTCTGTTGCCAAGATCTCCTCTTCTTTTACAAATGGGCCCATAGTTTTCCTTTTGTTATTGATGTGCTTGAAAAAGCCCATTTTTTATCCTTGACATCCTTGACCAGATTTAATTCCACATGAGCCTTCACCTTTCTAATTTAATTTCTGCTTACTCTGATCACCTGTCCATATTCACTCCAAGTAGCCTGACCACACTTCCACCTCCTATGTATTTCTCACTCATACTTGAGTAATGAGAGGAGTTCTTTATTCTCACACGGAGATTTCTTGCCCTCTTGACCTGATCTTTCTCATTGAGAAGAGCATTGTTCTTGGGCCCAGAGGAAGTGACCCTTTGAAGAATTTTGACCAATGCTCTTGGACTCCTCTTGTCTGAAGGGTCTGTTCCCATGGGATTCTTCCAAGAAGACCCCTTTTAGGCCTAAAGTTAGCCCTCCTGAAGCATGGACTTCTCCTGAAGTCCATGGTTGCAATCTTACTTTCTCTCAGAGTATGCTACCTCTTCGTTCAATACTGCACTCTTATCAATATTATTCAATACTGCAATCTTATAGTCATTACTGTCAAGGTTGCCGCCAACCTTCATAGTTTCTGAGTCACTGGGAACAGGAGTTCATTATAACAGCAGACTATAGTGGGTTTCTTTATCTGCATTTATGCAGAACATCTTAGCATCTGTGTTTTAATTCTAGGAAGAAATCAATTTCACTGAAAGTAGTTTGGGTAGTGGATTTTACTTTTTCAACATCATCCTATTTGTGAAAGTGCCAGCACTGCTGTTGCTGTTGCCTCTATTATTTAGAAAGGCTCCTCACAGTCAAAAAAGAAAAGAAGTGTGAAATACCTCATGAACTTCCATGTAAATGGATGGACTAGAAGAAGTGGGACACTGAAACTCTCCTCTTGCAAATTGAGGCTGCATGCAAGAGGGTGGCAATCCTGTGTGCGACTGGGCTGAGACAGACAAACTTCAGTGCTGTCTAAAGAAGCTTGCTAAAGTGTCAGCTCACTAGACTAGTAACAAGCAAACTTTCTGGATTGAAAAAAAATAGAAAAATCCTGCATAAAGAAAACTGAGTTCTGCTGATGAACATTCCTGTCTAGAAGCCACAACCAGATTGTTGGTGTTTGCCTGACTTCAGGTGGGGACGTGGGTACAAAGACATTCTAGCTGCCTCTCAGGCAGATTTCACTGTCCTCTGATTTGTTGTTGGATTATTTTTTTAATCATCTTTTGATCTTCATTTGAGGGATCATAAATTGCAGGAGAATACTCCTAATAATGTGGCCTAATATTTTAGGATGGTAACAGTAGGAGTAAGTCGATATTACCTCCTTCAATAATTTACACAGGGCTATGCTTCAGAAAATGCGACAAAATTACAACCAATCTGTGTGATCCCATGTTCTTGATAAATTCTGCAAGTCAGTGCCATATTTAATACAACCTATCGTTTTGGTTCAATTTCTCATACAATATGGGCTCTTAGTTTGTTATTGGTCTTTTCTGAAATGAAGCCCTTGACCAGTGAGTAAAGGCAGATCCTTAGCACTGTACCATCAGCTCTTTCCCCAGGACTCACTCCCATGCCGTCCTTTCCTCTGGTGGGTGACAGGGCAGCAGCAGAGCCGCCAGTGCCTGTGCTTTGTGACCCAAGTGAGTCTTGGGTCACATGCCCCACTCTGCAACATCATCCATTTCAAAGCCGTGGTGACATGCTGTAAGGGTCGGTCTGAAGATTGCCTGATTTGCCTCACAATCATCATCAGAGACTGAGACCTCCACCACTTACTCTGGGCAGGAGCTGCTGGGCCTGGCTAGGGTGGATGCTTGCTAACGGACTGTGTCGGGTGTGTTCTGTGCTGTCACGGTACAATGGACTCGGGCAGGTACGGGGCTAGAAACAGCCATACTTTCTGCACCTGATTCTTGAAGCCGTGGTCCTCTGAACACAATAGTCCATAAATCTCCCCACCTTTTGGCCAGTGGCCCTTCGCCTTGAAATGAACTATAAAATCATCACTCTCAGAAGAGACCTTGGAGACTTCTTTCTCCCCACGGATGGAAGACATCACCGGATGACCTGAGGACATCTCATCTGTTGGTAGCTATTCCCCCCACTTTTTCTCTCTCTGTCTCTCTGTCCCTCCGTTTCGCTGTTCCTCTCTGTTTCTCTGTCCCTTTGTCTCTCTGTTTCTCTGTCTCTCTCTCTCTCTCTCTCCCTCTCTCCCCCTACTTCGTCATCTTTTATCCCTCTCCTCCTCACCATTACCCCAAAAACTGAATTGTTAACCCTCAATAAATTGCTTTGCTGCTTGCTGCTGAACAAAACCTTAGTCTCTTGCTGTTGTCCTTTGCACCTCGCGGTCGAACGAACCATCACGACCCCGCTCAGGTTGTGCGGACCGTGACACATGCACAATGACAGGACTGTTTAGCATCTTTGTTTTTCATACCATACACTGTTGTTGCCATCCTACAACCCCTTCAGTATTTCTACTCTGAGCAAGGAAACCCACCATGTGTCATTGGCTATAAAATATTCAAAATGCTGAAGACAGAAGCCTCATGACTATTCATAGCTGTTGGACATCGGATACTGGATGCCCTTCTTGTGCCCCCCAGCCTTTGCAGGTGCTAAGAAATAAGTGAAAGGTCCTTCACATGGGTAGAGAATCCTAAATACAAATATATGTTGAATGGAGACTGGATTGAGAGCCAGCTTGAGGAGAAGGGCTTGAGTCTGCCGATTGACAAGAAACTCACCATGACCCTGCAATGTGCGCTCACAGCCCAGAAGGCAAATCATGTCCTGGAGTGCATCCAGAGCAGTGTGGGTAGCACAGCCAGGGAGGGGATTCTGTTCCTCTGCTCTGCTCTGCTCTGGTGAGACCCCACTTGCCATGCTGCACCCAGCTCTGGGGTCTTCAACATTAGCAGGACATGGATTTATTGGAGTGTGTGAAGAGGACAGTCATGATGATCAGAGAGAAACAACACCTCTCCTAGGAGGACAGGCTGAGACAGTTGAGGTTCTCAGCCTGGAGAACAGAAAGACTGGGGGAGACCTTCCAGCACCTTCTAGCACTTCAAGAGAGCTGGAGAACTTTTTACAAGGGCAGGTATTGATAACATAAGTGGAAATTATTTTAGATTATCTGTTTGAAAGAAACTCTTTACTGAGAGGGTAGTGAGGCACTGAAGGTGCTGCCCAGAGAGGTCATGGATGCCCCATTTCTGGAAGTGCTCAAGGCCAGGTTGGATGGGGCTTTGGGTAACCGGTCTAGTGGGAGGTATGGGAGGGAGTTAGAAGGAGATGATCATTAAAGTCTCTTCCAACACAAATCACTCTATGATTCTATAATTCTGTGACTTCCTCAGCCACTCCAGGGTTGAACCAGAAGCAGAAGTGGCACAGACACACCCCAATGCGATGCTAGGTCTGGGTGTCAGAATGACTTCTTTGTGTAGCAGTAAGAAAACATAAGGATCTCTAAACCATTATGGAGGGTTAAAAAAAATAACTGATTTTAGCTCAATAACCTTGAATTTGCATCACATTACTGGGATGATATAAAGATATCCATTCTTAATTAATGAAGCAGATGTGTCAGCCTAAAGGACAGTCTCTGTTTCCCAATGAAGCTGAGGAAAATAAAGGATGTGTTAAAAGCTTTTTATGTTCAAATGATTCTCAAAACAGGCTATTTAGCATGAGCCCTAGAGACAACTAGAACAATCTAGAGGACAACCTAATACATTGACACTGCCTCTGTTAACAGAAAAACTATTTATTGTAAGTTAAAATGAAATGTACATGGTGTTTTTAACGGCTGCCATTACCAAGCATTACCAGCATCCATCCCACAGAGAGGTCCCTCCCTGCAGGGGAGCATCAGAAAGCAGTCACAGCTCTGCCAAGATGGAGGAGCTCCAGATGAGGAAGCCATTATCTGGTGTTTGTATTGGCTCTGGTCATCTGAAAAGGGAGAAGAGCCCAGTATTTCATTTTCTTGAGTTTCTGGGGAGAAGAAATGGGGAAAAAATATGGGCAGACAAAACTAAACTCTCCCTCAAATCTCCCAACTGTGACATTTGCCAGGAGGGCTAATGCAAGAAAAGAGTAATCAGGAACCAAATGTCCCTGTATAAAATGACCAGAAAATAGGTTGTCTTGGCTTGAAGAGCTCCCAATTCCCACACTGGGCATAAAGGTGGGATGCAGGCCAGGAGCTGTCTGTGCAGGAACAGGGTGGCAGAGAATTCAAACTTACCTACTCAGTGATTTGTACAGCTTCTGACAATCCTAAAACTGCTGGGTTTTGAACAGGCTGTTCAGACAGCCCTGCACCTGACCTTTCAATGCTAAATCTTGGGCTTTGCCGTCGTGGCTTTGATCCTCCCTCATACGCTGTCATGCAACAGCATGTTTTCTCTCACAATCTACACATGGAATAAAATATGAAAGGGTGACCCTGCCTTCATGCTTACACTTCTTTACTTGATGTTGGTACTTTGGCACACATGCAGTGTTTGGTCTGAAAGAAAAATCCCAGAAGGAAAGAGACAGAAACCATCAAGTTATAATTCTTTTAATTTCCATAACCAGCTGTGCAAATGGCCTTCAAAGTGCATGTGAATGAGATTCAGAGATTTGCTGCTATACATCCACTCTTCTGCCAACCAGCATTATTCTGTTATCAATATTCTGCAGGCGTCTGCCCTTGGCTTTTGTCTGTGTGTGCCTGCATTGAACATAACCACTCCCTTCTCTGGGTACGGCTATAGTCAATTATAATTATGCAAAGTTAATGTCAGCTCACACAGCAGTAAGCTCTGAAAAATGCAGTCTCTACACTTGCCTCTTAGCAGCAGGAAGATCACAACCCTTTGGTGTTTGATTCTGATCTCACACTTGTTCACTGCTAATGGAATTTCCTTGACTTCAAAGCAGACACAATTTGCACGGGAGTGAGATCCTTGTTCAGCCCCATGAATGTAAACTGCTCTCAGGCAGTCATACATACTGGTTGGGGAGAGTAATAATCATTCCAGTAGAGCTGACATCCCACTGAAGACATGTTAACAACAGTGAGTGCATGAGAATCCTTCATTTTCCAGTGTCTGATCTCCCATCAGCACAAATGGGATTAATCAGTCAGGCTCAATCACATCTGATCATGATGTCAGATTCTAGGCCTTGCCTCAATGCAGTGAGCTCAGTGTTCATTTTCTAGTGATTCACCTGGAGAGATAAAAATATATCAGTTATCAGCCTAAGGAAGGGTTAATAATTGCTAATATATTAATAATCTTGATGAGATTCATCTGAGAATACACGAAAAGCTGGCTGATGTCATCACAAGGTCTCTCTCAATTTTGAATGTTCTTGAGAATATGGAAAGATCTAAGTCAACTGGAATGGTTAATGTCGTAAATATTTTTGAGAGGGGTCATCTTGAAATTACAGGCCTCATTCTCACTTCAGTGAGTGGTAAAAGTACAGAGAAGATTATTCTGGATGCTATTGAAAAATACCTGAAAGAGCAAGTTATCAGCCACAGCCAGCACAGCTTCATGAAGTAAAAGTCCTGCTTGTTGAATCTGATTTCCTCTTATGACTGCATAACTCACCTAACTGATCAAGGGAATTCAGTTGTTGTAATATATTTGGATGTCATAAAGCTTTCAATACTGTCTCTCACAGGATCCTTCTGGATACTTCATGCAGGGTGGGTGAACACCTGGTAGATTGGACACAAAGGGTTGCAGTGAATGGTGTGACATAGACTGGTGACCTGTCACTAGTGGGGTTTCACAGGGGTCCTTCAGGAGTAGAATAAAATAGTGGCAAAATAGAAAGAATAGAAGCTGTGCACAATTTTCTTTCTGGGTGTATTGTTTATCATGTTGAAAGAAATTGATCTGATGAAAAAGTCACTATTTTCCAAGGGAAAGCTTTTCACAAAATCACAAGGTTGGAAGACACCTTAAAGATCATTAAGACCAACCCCACCCAACACCTCTAAACCACTCAAGTAAACCATGGCACCAAGTACCACCTCCAGTCCTATTTTTACACATGTCCAGGGATGGTGATTCCCCCACCTCCCCAAACAGATAATTCCAGTACTTTATCACTCTTTCCACAGAAAACTTTTACCTAATATCCAGCACATATTTCCTTTGGCACAGCTGAAGACTGCGTCCTCTGGTTCTGTCAGTTGCTGCCTGGAGAAAGAGACCAACCCCACTTGATCACAGCCACCTTTCAGGGAGCTGTAGAGAGTGATAAGGTCACCCCTGAGTCTCCTTTTCTCCAGGCTGAACAACCCCAGCTCCCTCAGTCGTTCCTCACAGAGTTTGTATTCCAAGCCCCTCATCAGCCTTGTGGCCTCCTCTGGACACTCCAGCGTCTCAATGTCCTTCCTGAACTGAGGGGCCAGAACTGGACACAGCACTCAAGGTGTGACCTCACCAGTGCTGAGCACAGGGGAAGAATGACCTCCCTGCTCCTGCTGGCCACACTGTTCCTGACACAGGCCAGGGGCCATTGGCCCTCTTGGCCACCAGGGCACTCTGCTGGCTCATGTTCAGTCGGCTGTACCAGCACCCCCAGGTCCCTTTCTGCCTGGGCACTGTCCAGCCACACCTTCCACAGCCTGTAACACTGAAGGGGGTTATTGTAGCCAAAATTAGGACTTGGCACTTGGACTTATTAAACTTCATCCCATTGGAGTCTGCTCATCCATCCAGTCATTCCAGGTCTCTCTGTAGAGCCCTCCTCCCTTCCCACAGATTAACACGCACTCCCAGCTTAGTGTTGTCCTCAAATTTACCAATGAAAGATTCAATACCCTCACCCATGTCATCAATGAAAATTTTGAACAGAACTGGCCCCAGCACAGACCCCTGAGGGACACCACTGGTGACTGATCCCCAGCTGGATACAGCACCATTCACCACTCTCTGGGTGTGGCCATCCAGACAGTTCTTAACCCAGCACACAGTGCTCCTGTCCAAGCTGTGGGCTGCAGCTTTTCCAGGAGCGTGCCATAGGAGACAGTGTCAAAAACCTTGCTGGAGTCCAGGTACACAACATCCACAGCCTTTCCCACATCCACCAGGCGGGTCACCTGGTCATAAGAGGAGACCAGGCTGGTCAAACATGACCTGCCCCTCCTAAACCCCGGCTGGCTGGGCCTGACACCCTGGCCATCCTGTAAGGGCTGTGTGATGACAGTCACTATAAACTGTTCCATAACCTCACCAGGTACTGAGGTCAGGCTGACTGGCCTGTAATTACGAGGATCCTCCTTCTTACCCTTTTTATGAATGGGTGTCACATTGGCCAGCTTCCAGTCATCTGGAACCTCACTGGCCAGGACTGTATGATGGAGCCAGGCAAATTATGGACAACAGCTTTGCAAACTCATCACCCTGGGATGGATCCCATCTGGTCCCATCAATTTATGAACATCCAAGTGGTTCAGTAGTTCTGTCACTGCCTCCTCCTCTTTTTATCTCAGATAAACACAAGGCCATAGAAGAGGTGGATAGGAAAGTTTGCTTGTTACTGTGTTCAGATGCTGTATTCTACACCGGGAGCAGGCACATGGGAAATTTTACAGTGTTATAACACCTTTCTTCATGAAGAAGAAGGACGTAAAATAACAAGCCAAATCTTAATGAGATAAATTATTCTACAAGTTAGTGAATTCCCACATCAAAATATTTGGTTTTTCTTTCTTTTAAAAACCCTCTAGCAATAGAAGCTGACTAAAATGAGTCATTGGAATATCAGTTTGAGACAACAGCCAAGATCAAGCCTGAAAGCTTGAAATTTGCATAAAATTTGCACCAATACCATCCATGTAAAAAGCAACATGACAGCATCACAGCAAGCTATAGGAATAGGACAATAAAGGACATCAGAGATGGATTGTCAGGTTTCAAACTGCCATCATGACCAGATGAACATGTAGGCAGCTCTCCAGATCCCACATCATAACAAAGAGAAAGAGGATCACCCAGTTCCTTAGGGCAAGTGTCTACCTTGTGTTTTTGCAGGCATCCACCGGACAGGAGCATGCTGTGTTTTCACAGCACAGCTGATGCACTGCCAGCTCACACCCTGCCTTACACCACAGTGACTTGCTCCCCCTCCAAGAGCTACTTCTGAGTGTGAACTGTAAAATAAGGAAGGCTGTTTGCTGACCACTTGAAAGCATACCAGCATTTTCAGGTCTTTCCAAAACATAATCAATTGTTTGAGGAAGAAGGACATTTGTAACATTCCTGATAGACAGAAGATGACAGGAGTGCTCTAGTCAGGATTTGATGCATTCTCCACTCAGCCTCTGTCAACAGTGCTCAAGGCTCCATGGTCTTACTGCTTCCCAAAGCTTGTGGTTTGAGGGCAGTACTGTCCAGCCATTATCACTTGGTAAGCCTTCAGCCTGAGAGACACATTTGCTCATTTACTCTACTTGAAACCTGCATGTTTCTCTGGCACTGCAGCTGGCACCAGTGTGGGAAAATGAAGAACTGATATATTTGTTCTGGCTGAAGAGCAGGAAGAAAATGCATGATAGTTGGTGGGGGACAGCCAGCACTGTACTAACTGCAGTATATTCTGCTGTTTTTTCCAAACTGGATTAAGCTGCCTGGCAGAAATATCAGGCTAAACTCCACGCATATTATGGAATATGCATAAATATCATATAAAATAGATTACAAGGCATAGCAGTGAAGACACACCAGATCAACACAAGTGTAGGAATATCTATTAGAATTTGAAATTCCCTCTTTCATCTTTTACACACTATCGTCCCCTACATACCTCACGACAAGATCCTAAAACAAACACATTAAGCAATCTATTTTCCATTTTGTCAGACTTCCCTAGTCTTCCAAATTACCTAGGTTTGTGTTTTGGTTTGAAAGACAGGTGCCTGCTAAGAAAGGCAGAAGCCTATCTTGAAATGGAAAATGTAACCACCCTCTTTCCAAATTATTATAATTTTGAAATTAAGGCACTTTCAGGCAAAGATATGGGAATAGGAATAACAGTTCTTACTAGGAAAATTAAAATATAAGTACAGTTAAACAAAAGAAAAAAAGAACCAAAACACTGCAAGAGTCAGAATATAACCTGACACCCTGTCAGGCAGGGTGTTGGTAGCAGTCCCATTAAATGGTGGCTGCAGTCCCCCTGGAGTGACAGATGTGGTTCTATTGAAGCAATGATCCTGCAGAAGAGTGCAGTTTTCTTCTGAAGGTCTAGCAATGATGCAGAAGGGTCTGATTTCCCTCTGGGAATCCAGTGGAAAAAGGCTGCTCTGGTGTTCCAAATATCAGATTTTTATCTAGGCAGAAAATGCTTGGCTCCTCCCCCTGGCTGGAGCATTTCCCAATGAGATGATGTAATTTTATCAGTCACACAGTGGGACTCAATGGCCCATTAACAGAAGATACCTCCCTGGAGGAAGGATGTGTTGAGGAAAAGATAAAGAGTGCTGCCCCACCTGGTTTCAACAGATGGTGATTGAATACAAACTTCTGGTTGCATCCCGTTTTTCAACCCAAGACAGTTTGATAAATCCTAATTATATAATTTTCTTCATTTTTTCCACTGTGTTTTACTCACCAGAAGGGGTTAAAATTCATATTTCTGCATCACTGTTGCTGCATTGCTTCCAGAACCACAGTGTACTGTGAAGCCTCATCTCTGTGTTGCTGCATAGTACAGTGAGTACTTTCTTTAGACTGAGGACCCCAGAAACCCCAAGGAATGTATGGAATACTGCTACAGAGCCTGCCCTGCAGAAGGCAACTAAAGAAAGAGCAACCGTGTTGCAGGGTAAAATTTATTACATATCCATGTATGCGATCACTTAAACCCAACTAAATAAAACTCAACAAAAGCACCAAAAAAAACCCCTCCCAACAACACCCCAAAACAACCAACCCTAAGAACTGCTATAGCCTAAATGTAAACTACAACATGCAAATGTGTTAAAAATGCCTGTTTTGTCTTACTGTGCATGTATCTAGGATTTTACGTCCAAAGAGGAAAATATGTTTTGCACATATGACAGAGATGGTGAGGTTTTCTATTTGTGCACTCTTTAAGGTTAATAATAATCTAAAACCAATGTCAGAAATAAGTTCAATATAAACTATACTGGATCAAGGACTTTGAGTTTTGATCAATCCTCTCTGATTTGAGGATTTTCAATGTTGAGAAACCTGTGTGTGACCGGTGCCCCAGAGAGACAGCATATGCTAAGAGGTGGACATGACCACTGAGAGTTGGGCTTGGTGTTGGAGTGGTGCACGTGGTTTGAGGGGCACTAGCTTTACATAGAACTGTATTCCTCAAGAAAAGAATAATTTGGAAATGGAAATTTTCAGGCTCCATTATTTCCCTTCAGCTCAGCCTCTGTTCCTTTCTGACTACAATGAAGCATACAGAGAGTCTGAGCAGACATCCGTCAGTGAAAGGAATGCCCCTGCCTTTCAGAGACTCATCTTTGCCTCTGTTTTCCTCTCTGCATTGGTGCCTCCAGCTCCCTCCTCCTGTCCTGCAGCAATCTCTTACCCACTGGGAGAGTGTTCAGCAGTCGGGCTTGTAATCAGTCTGAAATGAGCAATGTAAATCAGAGAGTTAAAAATAGAAAGATGGCTGGGGCTGTTTTATTTCCTCTGTAGTCTATACCTGCAAAAATGAAGCGGCTGTTTTTTGGCTGACTCGTGTTCCCGTGCCAGGCAGGTAATCCCTGTGACCATGTTTTCTTTTTTAACCTGCCTGTTACAATGAATCAAGACTGGTAAGGTTGCCCAGTAGATACAAATTGGGAGATGCAGGAAGGAAAGGACAAGCAGAATTCTGGAGTTGATACCTCCCTTTGTTTAAATCCCAGTACTGAGGAGCCACGCGCAAATACTTCAAAGTATGTCAAGTGTAAGCAGCTATTTAGCATCAGCTAATGCTCTGTTATTACTGAGTAACAGCACGCTATCGGGGAATCATCAACTTTGGGTGGTGGGTGGCAGAAAGCCTTTGCAGGTTTTGTTATTATTATGATCTCGTGAGAAAAACTTCACCTTTACCCTTACAGGAGTGTATTGTTTTGCCCTAAGATACAAAGTGTCCCTCAGAGGTAACTAAAATGCTTTACTTGTGCTGTGGTCCTTCAGACTCCTCTTCCTACCCGCCTCTGGCATGCCCTTAGACACACCTGGTGATAGAGATGTGGTGGAGCGCAGTGGAGGGGAGGATGCAGTGAGACTCTCACACTCTCAGACTGTGTAATCTTGCTGTTCAATTCAGTATGCTACCACTTAGTCAAACTTTGGAATGATAACTAGCCCCTGGCCCCTTTTAGCCTGCTCTGTTCAGCACACTGGAGGTTTGAGATTGGCACCCCAGTCTCTCACTACTGCTGCAGTAGTCTGAACTGTGAGCTGCAACCACTGCAAGTAAGAGTGATGCAAGGGAGAGTATAGGCATGCAGAATTGAATCAGTCCAAAAGTTTGTACCTTTGTACACATTGTACCAATTGGTACCACGTTGGTTTTGTTCCTGCCATTTGCTGCATGGAACAAGATGAGGTTTTCAAATGAGGTAATGCACATGGAAAGCATTAATAATACATTGTGACAGGTATAGTAAATTAATTTGGAGACTGCCATAAACGGTGTAGATCTTATTGCAGTTTCTTCTGTGGAAAGATGGCAAAAATATCTATTTTCTAGTAATTTAAGAGACTGCAGTTGATTCCAAAATACTTTGATGAAAACTTCAGCTTCTTAGACAAGGGAGACTCCTCTTGACTGGCCAGAGTCCAGCAGAGTTTTAGCAATTTAAACCAGCTGAAACCATGGCCCATAACATTGTGTTTACACCCTCAGCCCTGGAGAACATTTAAACAGGACAGATCCAAGTTTCTACAGCCGGTGGAAAGACTAATAATAATTTCAGAGCTAAACTGAGCCATTAGCCAAGCTTTTAGATTCAATGAAGGCATATATGAAAACAAGTCAGATTTCCAGTTCTGAAAGAACAGCTTTCAGAAAGTGAGCAGATTAGTGAGTCCAGTAAGTCCAAAGAGTTGTAAGGTACTTCAGCTGAAGGAGACCTACAATTTATATTCAATAAAAGCTGCAAGTAACTCTCTGGAATTCACTTCAGAAGAAAAGGAGGAAAACTTGCAGGAAGGGGCTATAGACCAAAATGGATCTTTAGAAAGTCCAGCACAGTTAAGCAAAGAAAACTTAGTTTTGAAGGCCAGGAAGTACAGGGCTGGGCTAAACATTGCCAAAAGTCAAACCTAGTTAGCAGTTTGCAGAGGAAATTAAATATCAATAATATAAGGAAATCACATAAAGCTATTTAGCTATTAAAATAAAAAATATTTTAGACAAGAAAAGAAGTGATGTTTTTATCCTGAGAGGATTAATGCTGGCATAGGTGTGTGAAAACATTAAGAGAAGCTCTGCTTTGGTTTTCTGTAAGAACATTAAACTCTGGAGGAAAGGAGGACAGATATGGGATGAGTGTCAGGAAATTGGAAATGCTTCCTTAGGGGAGATACAAAACTCTGAGAGCTAGATGTGCTCAGCCAGCAGGGAGCAAATACTTCACTGCAGGACACTTGAAGACCTGGCAGCCAGTCTATGTAATTTTGTCAAGCTGTGCAGGAGAGGGATCCACATGACTTGACAACAGTAAATATAGTAACCATAATTAAGAAAGTGAACTGGCATCTAAAGGCCTGAGAGCTTGATTGTAATAGTATGCAAGAGTACATGAAGGATTTTAAGTGAAAGGAATAATTAATGATATGATGATTAATGAAAAATAGAAGAAAGGACAACAGCCTGTGCCTGCCAGCTAGGAGGGTATCAGGCCAGCCTAAAGCTTCTGCTTGCAAGAGTGTTGATTGACTGCTTTAAGAAAGTTAATTGCAGCCAAGTGAAGCTGTACAAACATCTGAGAACCACTTGTGATATGGGGAAATCACTAGGTAAAACAGAAAAGACAAAAAGGAAAACCACACAAACTATAGCAAGAAAGTCAGAAATGGCTCTCAAAGGAGATGGCAAGTGGCTGTGTTAAAGGACAACTTGCAGCTTGTCCTGGGAGCCAGAATCTTTTCACAGCTGTCTCCATAAAGGATTTTGGTTGAAGAAGTAGGTGTATGCTAATCAAATTTGCCCTTTAGACATTTGAAGGAGACAGCATGGCACAGAAAGACATCTGAACATGGTAGAGACAGAAACAGATAACCCACAGATCTGGAAAAATAGTGGTAGGGTGAAATTTAATACTCATTTCAAGACATTGTCTTTAACATCTAACAGGATTTCTGCATTAGTCTGGGGATTCACTACTACATCTCTTCAATAATCTGGTAAAAGAAAAGGAGAAAGAAAGGGTTATTTTATTCACTTACAGAAGTAACTATGAGAGCCCAGGGTGATAGGGCTGTAGAAATGCAAATGTCTTCAGAGACATTGTTAGGGAAAGTACTTCCAGTAGACAGATGGAAGTGTTCACAGTCCTGCACTGCTCATTAATTGGAATACCAAGAACAAGGCAAAAAACTCACATGCTGGAGAAAGAAATCCATACAGCAGAAGTAGGACAAAAAATTTTACTCTGTGCAAAGAGGCTCAGAGAGTTCAATTTGTTTAGCAAACCAAGGTCTCTAACATGATTGAAATACTGATGACTTGGTTGAGTGTAGAGCCCCAGTGTTCATTTTGGGTTCATAAAACAGTTATCCTAGCTTTTATGTCTCCCTATGAATCAGTCCTTCTAGTCCTAGCTCCTCAGAAATCTCTGGGGTGACAGTGACCTGAGGGAAGGTACACCTGCTGGTGCCTGTCTGTCTCTGGTAAGGTACCTCCTGTTCTCTACAGGAGAACAGTTTGGACTTCCTCACCTAGGCAGGGAAGGGAGAAGGGACACCACTAAGATAAAAGGAAGCAGTAATCAGAGAGTTAGTTTGAAATCAAGTCTGTCATCATGCCTGGATTTAGGAACCTAAAATAACCACTGGGTGCAGGTAACAGGAGTCTGTCTGTAGGAGATATGAATCCTACATTGAAGGCCAGATCCAAGGCTGCGCTTTCTTATTCAAAGAACACGAGGAGGGAGATCCTAGTGAGTTTTTATGTAATAGTTAATTTCTAAAGTAACCATTCAGGCAAAGGATGAGGAGGGCTGAGTACTCTCCTCACCTTGGAAAGCTAAGACCTCTATTAGTCTAACACTTCATGAGAGTCATAACCCATAAATTGTAGGTGAATCTGGGGCATGGAGATAGCTCACCTTTTGCATTCAAGTCATGTCACTTAGCATCTGAAAACTGAATCTTTGTGAGGCTGTGGAAGTAGAAAGTCAGAGGAAATGAGCTTATTAAAAGGGCTTGTTTGAGAAGATAGACAGGCAGGGCAAAGAGCATGAGACTTGTTCCCTTAAGAAACTAAAACAATTAAAAAGGACAGTTAGCCCTTTCTTGGAAACAGGAATGCAGCCTGTCATGTGACCTGTATTATAAACAGATAATAATTTCTCAGAAGATCTGGAATGGAAATACATATGTCCTTGTGCATAGAATCACATGATGGTGTGAAGCTTGGATCACATCCTCAAAGGACTTACAAATAAAGGCACAGAGGTAGTGAATCCCATACACTCATGGATGTCGAAATGGATGCCCATCTGTCCTTTTCATCTGTCCATCATTTGAAACCAAATGATTTCACCCTTTGAGTGAAATCCATCACACCTGATCACCATGGAGCATAAGTTGAAGCTTGTTCTCCAGGTGTCTCCATGGCCAGTGAAAGGTGACAGATGGTTCAGCATTCCAGGTAGAACACGACCAGTGTCCCACACTGAGACCAGCCTGCTGTCTTCACAGGTATCCCTGCTGGTTACAGGTAGAGCTGGACAGCCAGCTGAGATGACATACCCTGTATCTGAGAGCTAACACCAAGGTGGGACAAATCCCACCCTGTTCACCTTCGCACACAAAGATCCCAATCACAGGAACCTGCGCTCCTCCTTGGGGTTCAGATGCTTTTGGGGATTGCACCTGGCAAAAGGCAAGATAGAGAATGAAGATCAGCTTTTTTGTGAGAGATTTCAGGCCAAACAGCTGTTGGATTAAAGAGTTTAATAGCTCCATTGGCTAAGATGATTGATTTTTCACGTTCAGCAAACTTAATCTCCTCATTTAACTCAGAAAATTTACAAGCTCTCCTGGCGTAGCTGGTGGAGCTTGTAAGCTTTGTGACCAGATTAAGCCAATGGGACATATGTATTATGAGTGCCAAGTAGTTCAGATGTTCCTTTCCGTCCTTCAACCATTAAAACAGAAAAAAAAAAAAAAGTAAACAACTACCATTAAGAGTGAAAAACAGAGTTTTCAAATCCCAGCAAATCTCAAGAATCAGAGAACCCACTGCAGAAATAATTTTGTCCCATTTATTTTTCCTGTCTGTGAGATGTGTTTATCATCAACATGTAGCAAGACGACAAAGATTGTTATTATTTTACAGCTGGTAACATGCATTTAGGAAATATCATTCCTGTTTCAGGGCTTGATTTCTTATCCTGATTTTTTCCATTGACTTTAATGCTTCACTTTCCTCCCATTAGGAAAAGACAAAGTAATTACAAACGGCAGTTTGATGCAGGAGTTCACTTAGCATACACCTACTCATTTTCCTGTTTGTATTTGTGTAACAGGGCTCAGCAGGTGTAGATAAATGGAGTCCTGTAGACCAGGAATAATTCAAATATAAAGAAAGAAGCAGGTAGGCAGAGCTAACTCCTTAAAGTCAAATAATTCTGAGTTCAGTGGGTACAAACATGGTTTAGAAGTCGTTGAAGTACATTAACAAGGAAAATGTTAAGGAACATCACGGGGCAATTCCACCTAGTGTGCATCCAGAGAAGAGCCCTGACTGCCTTGGTATGTGTCACACAGAGTACAAATGCAGCAGTCCTGGAGATCTGTGGAGCAAAAACCAACCATTTGGGTGTGTGGGACCCCTGCACTCCAAACAACCCCAGCACGTACATCCACTGCCCACACACACATCTGGTGCAAGACACCCACAGGCTGCGTCTGCAGGCTGCCACGACAGTGGGATGTGCTGGGATATCTCTGAAGCATGGATGTTTTGGCAACTATTTTCCAAAGCAGTAGAAAACTTTTGAGTACAGAGTTTGGTTGAAAAAACTCACCTCAGAACAATTCACAGGGAAAAGCAATATCAAAGATATGGATGTGCTTAAGGTAGAAATTCTTGTACCACCTTCAGAGGTTGCACAATGTGGCAGTCTGACTCAACAACCAGGATGGGAAGGGATTAGTGACAATCTTTTCTGTGTGGGCACAGAAGTACCCAGTGCAAAGGTGCTGTCAGAAAACAAAGAGGTGTCTTTCACCTTTCCTTCTTCAACTTTTCACTCTTATGAGGGTTGTTTTAAGCAACAGAGTTCTTGTGCCTCCTGTGACCCTTGCACCAAGGTGAAGCTCTTGCTACAAGAACAACACCCTGAAACACCTCAGGTATTTATGACACATTGCTTAACTTAATGGGGCCCAGGGCCATGGCAGTTTCACAAACACCTGATTTTTTTTTTTTTTTCAGAGGAGATAGGAAATGTTGGATTCCAGGAGTCAAGATAGGTGAACATCCTCTGAAAGTGCAAATGTGATTGTAAAATTAAGAAGTTCATAATGAGAAATGAGTCATGGTTTTAATGCTGTGACTTTTAGCTTCTATCTAGAGTAAAATATGAGGAGGAGGAGGAGTAAAATCCCATCAGGCATATCAGGCTCTGTGAGCCATGTTTAGTTCATTACTGAGTTAGGGCATTTGAATATGAACTTAGGTCTGCATCATCTTTTCCATAAAGTCCAGAAAAAATTCTAAGCAGGGCTGAGGTTTGAGTTTGCCTTAAGAAATCTTGCTCTTTGCTTTTACTTTCTTTTTTTGCCCCACTTTTAAAACAGGAGGTAAGAGGACATTGCTGACTGGTAGATCAGCTCCAGATCAAGGCTTTCAAAAACAGAACAGCCTAAGGCTAGCAAGATCAACAGTACTTCTGATTTTCTTGTGTGAAAGTGGATGCATTAATATTTGCTGTCTCTGATTGACAGGCTTAAATCTTTCTGTTGCCACTCATGATAAGCTCTGACACCTGCCTATGCATCAGCTTTAGCACTAGGGCTCTGCCTGCATCAGTACAAAGCTATTCTATTCACTATCATTTGGATCCTGGGCACCTTTTCTCTTAGTGATATGGAGTCCAGTGCAAACTACGGTTTTATTTTCTCACAGGACAGTATTTTTCTGTGGAGACCTACAATACTTCTGCAGAACCATGCAGGAAACTGGAAACCATTTGTAACATCTTCAGTGACAACCTTAATGGTGACAATAGGTGTCATTATTAGACATTGAGCTGGCCCTACACTGTGATCCTGGGGAGGAGAGTGCAGTGATTTAATCACAGTCACAATGTCACTATCACCGTTTGCTCTCTTTCTGCTACCTGTCCTCTCTGCTACAGTCTCATTACGACTCTCAAAATTCCATCACAGGCAAGTTCATAATCTGTTGTGTCTGAATTAGCAGCAGCCGTGTAACTTGCATAACAAGTTATTTTATTGTTAGTAGTGGCTAACACTTTGCCACCTTTGTTCCTAGCAAAATCTTCACATCTGGTCCCAGGAAAACACCTTCCTGTACCACCTCAGGGTACCCAACATATATGCCTCTGGGTCTCTGGCTACTCCTTGCATACTGCATCCTGCCAAGCACAAACATTCCCAATCATGAATCAGGCCTCAACACTGTATGAGTCTTTTGAAAAACATCAGTAATTCTTGGTAATTTATTCTTGAGGAACACTTGGGGAGCTGCAGCTTGCAACTTGTTTTATGGAAATGTAGGAAGCATTGTTCTTACATTCTTGTGAATCAGCTCCCCATAGGAGCCCAGGAGTCCCACTGCTTTAATTGCAGCCTGCTTTGAATCTTGGCTGAAGGCAACAGAGAAGAGCAGAAATCTCCTGCAGCACTTTTTGCTCTGACTGGCTCTGAGGATGAAGGCAAGTGAGATGATATAGTTAATCTTTACCAGGGAAGGCTAGAGAGAGGACCCTGAGCTATCTAGCTGCCAGCTAAAGCTGCCTTGGCAACAGTTTAATGGGCAGGGGCCTGTACTTGAAGGACTTCAAGAAGAGATGTAATCAACCATTCACTATCTTTCTTCTTTCCATTAAGTTCAAAGTACTATATAATCACTTCAATTTTCTTTCAGTAGTGATAAGGCTCAAGCATAAACCACAAAGCCTGAACTCTCAGTCAGCCTCCGTGTTTTATCCTGGATTTATCATCAGCTATCATCAGGTTCTGTCTTTCTGCCTGACCCCATATGGAAACTGGCCTCCAAGGAGGGTCAAGTATTCACTTTCATACTTCTCTGTGCTGAAATGCTTTTCCTGGCAAGATTAGATAAAGCTATTCCTTTTCATTTCAGGCCATCCCAAGTACATGCTTTATAAAAAATCTACTTTAAAGCAATTATTTTTCTCATTTGCTATAGGTTTATAGAGTGAGAGGGTCAGACTATTTTTATAGTCACTGTGCCAGAAACAAAGTCCAATAATTTACTCTGCTCACAGAAAAAAAATTAGCTTTATCTTTAAAAGGTCTTTAGAGGGTATTGTCAAAGACTCCTTTCCCATTCACCACCTGGTAAGAGTCTTCAATATGAGTCAGACACAAATCCAGTAAAAGCTTTTAGAGTTGTAGTTTAAATGAGTATAAATTAAGTAAAATTTGCATTATTTCTTCATTTTACATTGATCAGCCACTAATGAAACATAGAGGCAATGTTGGCAGCAGAGGCTGGGATTTTTCCTTCCCTGAGTCCTCAGCATGCAACCCTTCTCTTGCTCACCAGCATGCAACCTTCTCTTGCTCACCAGGAGAGGCTCGGTGCTCCTTGCAGCTGCACAGGCACAGGGGAGAGGAAAGTATCACTGGCCTTCCTATAGTTGTTTCGTAGAGTGAGAACACACTCTTCTGAGGTGCGGAGAACGAACGTACATACCTCTGTGAAGAAATTATTAAACCTCTCCCTTCTTGCTTGAATACTCTTGCCACTTGGCCCTCAGTGAGCTTGTCATTAAAAGGTGGGGTCACACTTTAGGAGGGTTTCTACAATGTGCCTGGAAGCCTGGGGCACCACCACTTGTGAGCACGGTGATGCTCAACCTGCCCAGGCTGTGACGGGTGGACGCCCCAGCTGCTGCCCCAGATGTGTGCAAAGCAGCAGGTCCTTGCCCCCAGACCCAAGTGAGATGACACAGTCCATGTCATCAGTTTGTCAGTGATACTGCATCACTTTGAATGGTGCTGTTCTGCCTTTGCTGCAACTCACAGAAGGGATTTCCACACTTCTGTATCTCTGATAAGTCTTTGATGCCCAAATGTAGTTCCATTGCCACTTTACCTTGGAAATCCTCTCTGCACTGTCTAAACTGTAGCTGATGGGGAGACAGGCTCTGACACATACCATGCACTGCTGCTTTGGACACACCATGCCTCCTTGCTTGGGGGAATTTCTGAACTCCAAGGTCATGCCCCCACCTTTGGTATAGATGGGCACTACAAAGAAACTGTCCTGAGCAGCAAGGGGCACGTATTTATTTACTGGGCAGTGGAACAGCAGGGTAAATCCCATTGTCAAATGCCAAGACACAATCATAGCTCTGGAATTAAATCACTCACGGGGTAAGTATCACCAGCATCCTGGCACACCTGCTCACATGCATCTGCATATGCATGTGCATTTCCTTCTGTACGCACAGAACTATGATCCAGTACACAGCAGGTGAACCCCATTGGATAAATTACACCCCAAAAATGAAATACAGTGTGTATCTTTATGTGAGTGTCTTAATCATGTAGAGAATGAGGAATCTTACTTCTTCATGTGTAAAAACATGACCAGACATACAGAGGACTTGCAACCTGGCTTTGAAGCTGTGAAATTTAATATTACAGATATGGTTGGTAACCCCACCCATTGTTACGATTACCAGACACTTTATATTGTAAGACCCTCTTTTCAATTCCTTGTACACTAAATGCTGACTGCCTAGATTGACATTTATATATGCCAGATGTTTGCATCAGGTTTCTGCAATAATGGTTTCTGCAGTTGTATAAATTGCAGAAAGCTGTAGTATGGGCACTTAAAATTACATGACTAGGTGTGCTGGTTTCAGCTGGGGTAGAGTTAATTTTCTTCACAGTTGCTAGTTTGGGGCTGTGTTTTGGATTTGCGCTAAACACAGGGTTGATAACACAGAGATGTTTTTGTTATTGCTGAGTAGGGCTGGCACAGAGCCAAGGCCTTTTCTGCTTTTTGTACAGCCACACTGGTGAGGGGCTCAGCAGGTTGGAGGAGACACAGCCAGGACAGGTGACTCAAGCTGACCAAGGGGTGTTCCAGACCATGGGGCACCAAGCTTAGTGTATAAAGTGGGGAGAAAAAGATATAAGTGGGGGACATTTGGAGCAATGGTGTTTGCCTTCCCAAATCATCATGTGTGATGGGGCCCTGCTCTCTTGGTGGAACACTTGCCTGTTCATGGGAAGAAGAGAATTAATTTTTTTTTCTTTGCTTGTGTGTGGCCTTTGCTTCCTTATTAAACTGTCTTTTTCTCAACCCATGAGTTTCCCAGCTTTTACCCTTTCAATTCTCTACCCAGTCCCACTGGTGTGGGAGCAAGCGAGGGGCAGTGTGGGGTTTGGTTGGACACTAGGGAAGATATCTTACTTTGCATTTGTTTAAAAAGTCTTTCTGAGCCCTTTGCTCTGAGCAACCAAGGTGTTGTAACCTTTAGGCAAGATTTGACAAGTTGAATAAGATTGCTTTCTTTCTACACATCTTCCTTCTTGGGAAATTGTTCCCAAATTTGTCCAGTTCATAAGTTGACAAATATCACACCTACCAAATGGAGACCTCAATTTTATTTATTTATTGCGAAATTCTGAAGACTGCTTAAGCAAAAAACTGTCCTGCATGCATCATGTGTGCTCACACTTGCAGAGTTCTTGGATCCTGTGTCTATCCAACTTCAGTGGTTGACTGACAAAATCCAGTGGGGGAACAAAGCTCTCCTTTTCCCCACCATGACCACAGGCTCAGCACCCTGAACACTAAATACAAGCAAAAAAAGACAGCCTCTACCTCTACCAAGATGCACATACTTTAGCACCTGCCCTCACCTTGTTTGGGATGGAAGGGATCTGATGAAATCAAGGAACCTGTTTTGGCATAGGCAGGAGAAAAGGCCTAGTGCCCACAGTAATAAAAGATACCCCACATCTTGGAGACACACCGCACACAAACTTGCTTTTCTGGAATCTCACTCACCTGCATCTTAAAAGAGCCTTATTCTATGGATAAAGGGATACTGCTTATTATTCTGATACTTAAGCATCTTTCTTTAAATTATAGCCTAAATATCTTAGTGGGAAATTGGTAAATATTTGTTCTCACACCAATGCTGCCTTTTAACAGTGGTTTTCTTGCTTAGGTAAGAAGCTACATTTCTTGGCTTCATTTGTAGGCTGCAGAAATGCTGGTAGACTGATAAAAGACAACCAGCATGAGTACCTTAAAAAGAAAGACTGGAATTTCAGTGTGGGGATAAAGCAGAATGAGTGGCTCATGATATGAGCCCTAAGCTGGAATTGTTCACTGTTCATCCTCTACTGGCTACAAAAAAAATTTAATAATTCATCTTTTGGGGACCAAATAAAAAATCTAATGCAAAAAGCAGTGGACTGTAAGGAAAGCTGTTTTGTCCATCTGGGCAGCAACTACAACATAGCACAAACCTCAGGTACATGGTAATACATTTCTTCCAATAGTATCTAATTTGCACATTTCACCCTCAAGGGTGAAACAAATGTCATTCCAATAACAACATAGAAAGTTTGTAGCAGTCTAGTAGCCCATATACTCAAAACTAAGTCTTTAAACTTACGGCATAATTCTGATTCTAGTTATTCCGTGCTTCAACTCGCCCACCCTAAGATGGAGATAACTCTCACTATTATCCTACAGAGCTAGTGGGAGAATATATTCATTGTTGTTTGCAAAACATTCAAGCTTCATAATAGTATGTACCACAGAAAAGCCTATAAAGAAGTTAATAACTTCATTCTTGCAGCAGAATTTATAGGGATGAGTAATAAATAAGGTGTAAAACCTCATATTAAATAGCAAGGTTGGAATAAAAACACTGAATAATTGCTCACTATGGGGACTCATCTACCCTGTGTGCTTAATGAGGCATAGGCATATGAGAAAATGAATACAGAATATTCTCAAAAATTGTGCATGCTGCATAACGTAAAAGAGCAACAGAAATAAGAGAACATAGGCAATCTTCCCTCTGGCATTTTGCACATTTGGGTTAAATGATAGAACAATCTTAATAATGGGCTTTAGCATGGCTGCTTGTCTGTGCATGTATTGTGATACAAGCATAGAGGAAAAAAAGGTACCCACCAATTTGTCATATAATTTGTACAGTCTCACTATTGCTTGCTCCGTATTCTTCTAGAAAGCTTTGTACAGGGTTGTTCCATAAGACCACTTAGATTTCCAAAGCACTGTATATGTGTTTAGGTGCTTATTGTACAGAAACAAACATGACAAATTGGGTTTCAGCTTGATCAGCAAATAATAAAGAAAAGCTCTAAAGCTGTAGGTTTTATTAAAATCCTCTCACCATGAGACATTTGACTACAATGTATTTTTCAAATGCTTAAAAAAACATATGATCTGTTAAAATTAGCATTTTATCAGTATACCTGCTGCGCTAGTAATTTTCCCAACACCACCCCCTGTCTTTGCCTACAGTGGATTTGCTCTCTGTGACATTGGCAGGTGCATACTCAGCTTGAAAAGACCAATCATTTTTTCTCCTGTCTGGTTAGGGAACTGACACTGGAAATGGGATTTCTTACCCAGGAAAGACATTTTCAATTGCTTTTTCTGGGTGAAAAACCTGTGAATGCATGAGTGATGGGAAGTAACTGATCTCTGCTCCCGGGCTTTGCCCAGGTGTGGAGGTACGGATGGGCGTTAGTGCTGAGGCATGACATTTCCTCCAGCCAGCAGAATGGGTCAGAACTGCAGAAGAGCATGATCTGATGGCTGCTGACAATATCTAAGAAATGTCCTATACCTGTGTGGTGTCTCCTGAGTATTACAGATTTAAAGAGAGCTACTAAGTCAAAAACTACATTTGACAATGCAATTTGGCTTTCCATTCACACAAGCAACCCGCATTAAGCATCAAGAAGGCAAAAAATTTAACACTTCATGTATTCATATATGTGTATATATATGCATCCACATGAACACACTTATATACATCCTTGTATTTTACATGTAGCACAATCACAACAATCTTAGTATCCTGCTAAGAAGTTGGCAAAATGTACCCACAATCCCATAACAGGCCAAGGGTATGCCTGGGTAGAGCAGGTAGGTTCCCTGCTTCTCAGTTCAGCCTTGTCCTCAAGACTGCACTACTTGGTATCATGGGAGAGCAGCTTGTTAACAATAATGGCAACCTGTAACTCAAGCAGCAAGCTGTAATTAAATGGTGACTGTATCCTGTGCTACAAAGGGCTGAGGGCTTTGGCAGTGCACAAAGAGGAGGATACTAGCCCTCTCACTGCATAGTCTGGACTTTAGGGCTTCAGGAGCAATGATGTGGACACAGTTGCCAAAGTACACAACCCTAGCTCAGGTTTCCAAGGCAATATCCAGAGCTTATGTCACAAAATGAAGGTCCCAAGCAAACTAGTGTGGTGGTATAGATTCAACATTATGTTTAAGGTAATTGTAATATATCTTCTTTATTATTGTTCTTTCCTTTATTTTTTCTCCTTCTGTTCTGGAATAAATATTTCATGTTGTTTCTTTGCTTTTATTCAGACTTTTACAGCTTGGTTCTTTTTATTTTTCTTCCTTTTTTTCTCTTGTTGTTGATGTCATTGAACTTCCTGCTCTGTTGCAACTTATTAAATTTTCTTTTGTTTTCTTCTCTTTTACAGGGCTGCTTGCATGGCTTCCTCTCTCTCTGGAGATCATGGTTTCAAGTAATACATTTCACGTGGCTCTCATTTTGTTTCTCCTTTTTTATTTTATACCCAGGAGATAAAGAAAACTAGATTGGAGAAAAAAAGAAAACATCTGAAGTGATAAATAAATGTGGGGAAGTGCTTCCTTCCCTCCGGAGCAAGAGCATCATTTCCCAGGAACTCCTGGGCAGATCCTTCAGGACCAACACAGAAGATGAGGCATTTATAGCCAGCATCACTCTCTCCTTTTTTTTATTATTTGATGGTTGTGGACTCTTAGTTTATTTCTGAGCTAGTTCTTTCAGGCTTCTCAGTAATTTATGTTGCAACCATGAAAATTTCCTTCCACAGTACCCCATAAATTCACTAACAGCATGTCAGCTTTGAAAGCTGAGACTGCAAAATTGTCCCAGCAATATAATTTAATGCCAAATTCCTAAATTCTTGACTGTTTTCTGAGACTTACATGGACAATTTCAGTTGTTTAGCCCAGTTGACCAAGGATGAAAGAAGAACGCACCCTTTTTAGAGATGTTCAAAACTTTAAAAAAACTGAGAACTACTGGTTGTACTAAGATGCACAATAAAGCTCTGTGCTTTTGTGGGCTTCTACTCAGTCCTTTTTTATCTCTTCATTTTAAGAAGAGCACGCTATTGTCTTTACAACATGACTTCATGTTGTCTCCCTTTGCTTCATGTTCTGATGCAGGTGAGGCCATTCTTGACAGCTGCCAATTCATATGACAAATCCTCCCTGACACAACACAATACATCATCTCTGCAAGACAGAAGACATGAGTGAAATAAATCTTTGCACTTACTGATTCAATCAGATGTGTGAGAGATACATAAAGATATGGCAGGCTTTGTATGAAATCTCCATGCAGCTTATTGCATGAAGTGTCAAATAAAATGTGAAATATTTAATTACAGTGATTATACTAATTTCTTCAGGACCCCTAAAGCTGTGGTAATTTGATGAGGGAAGATTTGGAAAATGATGCATGAGAGCAGAAATGATGAAACACATGAAATAAAACCTCCTATGTAAACAAGGGCAGTGTAGTACTTTTAAAAGAAACCTCAAAGTTTTCATACAAAATAAAAGGCATTTTCTTTAAAGAGAGTGACAGGTCTTTGGCCCAAGTTACAACAAATGCCACTGGTTACACTAACAGGCTTCTTAATGGATCTCTTATTTTTCAGTATTAAAAGAGTGGTAAAACTGGTGGGATGTGAACTCTGTGTTTAATCAAAATTATTATTCACTTCAAAGTCTTCTACAGACAGGCTCACTGCATTGTGTCTCTTAATCCTTGTTCATGCCTTTAAACCATCAGTGTTACAGCAAATAAAAATTGGTATTCTATCATCCAACACCATATTTTAAAAGGGGCTTAAAAGAACAGAAACGAAACTAACCAACCTGTCTAGCTATTTTGCGGAAGAGCTGTCTCCCTGTCATGGCTCTGAGAATGGTAGGGAGGGCTACGAGCCCTTGTGTGGGAGACACACAAGACCACCTTACAATCCTTCGCAGGCATCCGCACTGATGTGGCTGCTCTGAGGACATGGCACCTAGAGGAAGTCAGGGAAGGGAGTCATGGAGGATGTAAGCACTGCATTCACTTCTCTCCTTTGATGAGCTTTCCTTTCTGGTCTCCTCTCCTGCAAAAATTACTAACTGAGGACAGCTGCTGTAGTTCCAGCAGCAGAGTCTGTTTCTTCACAAGTGACTACTTGTGCATATTAACTTAACACAATGGTGTTCGGGAAAAACATAAGCAGCTACAATTTCTTTCAAGCGCCAATTCATTTATCCAAATAGGGAATTTTAAATGGGGAGTTGTACATGCTTCTGAAGTAGCTACTTTTATAAATGAGACCAGTAATAACTCAGCTTTGCAAGTAATGATTCACGTGTGATGGGATCTGTCCAAGTATCCTTACTACTCATCACCTAGTACTAGGAGATCCAATCCCTGTTTCCCAGGGTGTCTGATAGCATCTGAGTATCGTGTGTAGGTACCATGTCTAGGTACCTTCCTTTTAACCCAGAGCCTCTGGTATACAACCTCTGCCCAACACTATTCTCTGTTTCTCAGAGGCAGTCCTGGCTCTTGAGCATATCCTCATCCTCTCACAACAGGCTGAATCTTCTGTCCTAAAAAATACCTTTGTGAGGCCTTGGACAGGGAGAAGTAAGCAGACATGCAAGTATGAATAGTCTTTCAAGAGACTGTGTAAAATATACTGTTATATTTCCTTATAAAATAGAACACTAGATATCAGATGCCATTACAAAAACCAGTATACCCCTTAAGTGAAAAATCCCCCAAACCAGCTACCCTCTCCTCCAAGATCCTTGGGACCCCACAACGGCCTGTCTTCTCCAGCTTAGAAGGATAGCCAAAGCTGAGTTTTACGGTCACCAAACCCAGACCTGCCTATGACCCTGGTATTTCCTATGTCCTTAGTGCTCCTCACAGTGATATTTTTAATTGTATCTCTTTGTCTCAAAGTTGATATTTTAAATTTTCATTCCTTCAGACAACAGGAAGGCCACCTCACCCCAGATTTTATAAAACACTATCCCCAAGCCCTTCCTCTCCTGTAGGTGACAGCTCACATAACCACCTTTGTCCAGGTGGAAACCCAGTTCAGCTTGTGTGTCTGTGCAGGTTGCTCATAAGTGCAAAACACAGCAATTCTAGGTGTAAAAATCTCGTTGCACCTGTCAGGATTCACCAGCCTTACAAAGGTTGTCCCCAAATGCCCACAGCAGTGTTGGCATATTAACTTAATTTTTTCATAAAAGATTATAGACTCAAGACATGGGGAGGGCTTCTTAGCCTGTCTTTTTAATTTGCCTCCTGTGTGGGACTTACACAACCTATCTGATATAAATAAAAGACAAATAAACAAAGAAAATTATACCAGGGCTCTATACCACAGGCAGTTTTATAGCTAGCTAGTGAAAAGATGTTATTACAGGGACTTGAATTTGTAATCTATTGAAAAATAGCTGGTGCGACTGCAATGTTTTTATCAGCAATTTTAATGGATTTTTTTTAATGAAACCAGGAACATCTTAAAAGTGTGATATGTGAGATCACATTGGGTGAATTTTTGATTTGTGAATATATATCTCATCTTTTTTTTTTTTTTAATGAGAATAAAAATACATGGAAAAATAAGAATATAAATTAAAAAAGCAGGATAGAAAGAAGTAAAGGAAAAGCTTTCAACTTTTCCTTGCATTAAGGTGAGACATTTTTAGCCATATACCTGTTTTCATAATATAAGCATCTCCATAGGCCAAGCTTTTAGGGAATAAGTTTCAGTGGAAAGTACCTTTCATTTTACCTAAATGTAGATCAACAAATTTCTCGCTATGAGTTTGACTCACAGATTAGGTACACACACTTTAACTGCTAACTTTATACTAATCTATGTTATTTGTCATCTGTGAGTGTTCTAGCACTTGTAAGTTGCAAACTTCAAACAAGACCCATGTGGTGGACACAGCTAGCACACACAAGCTTTATGACAAAAACCTGGCTATCCAATTATAAAAACAAGACAAAAGACATTGAAATAAGTGCTCGCTGCAGGGAAACAAGAGTACACTGTGGATCAGCATCTTGCATAGCTTTAAAGAGCTCTAGTCAAAATTTTAGCTAGGACTGAAAGATTCTGCAGCACAGACATAGCTCAGGAAATATTGCAGAACTGACAGGGTTAAATTCTTGCTCCTGGCCAGGCACGCTCAGAGATAAGAGGTGCAGAGAAACAAGAAGGCAGCCAACAGCCGAGCTATGTAGAGTGCTGCAGAGAGTTGATGAAGCAGCAGGATATACCTCACCGGGTAATTAGAGAATGACAAATTGCAAGGTAATCAGAGGAGGATGTTCTGGTTTCCATCATTAATGTTGAGATATTTTCATAAAATGAAAGACTTTAGTTTAATGGTCTACGAAATACAGCAATTTTATGCATATAAGGTGCACCCTTTTGACTAAAATTTTGGTCCCCACCCAGAAGTGCACCTTATACCCCAGAGCGCCTTATGTATGGACAAAGTTCAGAAATCTGCCAAACCGGAAGTGTGATCCCACAGTAGCCCCAAGCCAAGCTGAGCCAGTAAACCCCGCGATCGTGCGATTCCTTTACTAATTCATTACTTTGTTGCACACGGATCCTTACTGCAAAAAAAGTGTGCCTTATACACCGGTGCGCCTTATATATGGACAAAGTTCGGAAATTTGCCGACACCCGGAAGTGCGGCTTATACTCCAGTGTGTCTTATAGTTGTGAAATTACTGTAGTTTGTTCTGAGAGTGACCTACTCTCACAGTTCCAGAAGGTGGTACCATCAAATTCTTTCATGTGAGTTTCATGGCAATTACAGAGCAGAGAATAACCTGCAGAGAGTGGTTGTTTTTTAACATTACTTCTTAAAGCAGTTACAATTGAAGAACGTACTTTCTCAAATGGATTTTGCTGCGGCTTAATTCCAAAACAGAACATCTAAGGTACACACCTATTTGCCACCATGAAATTCTCTGAGTCCTATAATGGTCTGCTTTCACCCAAACATTGCAAGCTTTGTAAAAGCTTATCAACAGGTTTCAGGGTGTTGTGATTCTATAATTTGAAAAGTTGAGTGCTTGGTATTTGTTAGTCATGGCTTCACTGAGCTAAATATGCCTTACCACAAGGAATCCACAGAGCCAGACAATTTCCTCCCGTCTTTCCATCACATGCCTAGGCAGGCACCCAGTTTTGGAAGATGCTGAATTAGTCATGTGACAATGCCTTTGGCTATTAGGAAATAACTCTCACATCTGTTTTCTTGGCATCAGACAAAAAAATGCACTTACACATGAGAAACTTGGCTCTTAGGAACATTAAAGGTGTGCACAATGTTTAAATCTAAGCGCTGCTGTTGAGGCAGTTTTTTGGTGCTACTCTTCCTTCAACTTTGTGTTTCAGCTGTGTTTTTCTCCAGTGGAAGGAAGCCTCACTCTCAACACCAGTGCCTGCTCCTATTGAAGTCAGAAATGAAAATGCCATTACCTTGGGCTAGAATCTCAAAGGCTATAAATCAGCATAACTTCTGTCTCCACTTCATGGGAGATATGCCAGTTCCCACTGGTTGTTGATCTGCCCTTGCAGGTTCATGCACCATCTGCTCTGCAGTTTGTTGATATCCTGGGTTCAGAATGGGAAAACACGAGGACACTTCCTGAGGTGATGAGCACTGTGTGGCATGGCAGTGCTAGACAAGCTGCAAGTTGCTGGAGAGAAAGTGATGTCATCTGGGAGTAAAAATCTGTAGGAACTTGCCAGTTCTCTACTATATCAAAAGTAAGGGCTTACATTTCTCTTTCAAGTTCATTCACTCCATGACGAGCCAATGTTGGAAGACTTCAAAGTCTTCCCTTTTTGGTTTTTTTTTTTTTTTTCAGGGATCAGCAGTTTCTCAGCTTGGGGTGGGATGAGTAATCAAAGCTTTGTATATATATATATTCATGGATGTGATTTCTGAGCTTTCTGCAGTCTATATGCAATGACAGAAAAAAACACATGTAAAACCTCTCCACGTTTTACAGCCAGAACTTACTCTTCCCAAAAGCGTAAATAACTCTGTATGACACAACCAGAAGAATGAATCACATAATAATAACTAAGAATTACTGCATGCCTAAGTCCGAATGAATTCCCATGAATGAAGCAAACTCTACATCTGGCTCTGAAAATATTTCTGCCTGCTCCAGTAGCACTTTTGCAATATAATTTCTGATTTTAAAATACATGCAGTAGACACCAGGGTGAGTTAATCCAGCACAACAGAGACAAACAGGTGTTAGACACACCTTTCCTGCACACCCAGTGTTTGGAGTTTCTTCATGTTGCTTACTTCATGACAGATGTCAGCCTCTGCATTTCCCTCACAACAGTTCTTGTTTTTCCATGTCAATAGGTTCCAGCAGCATCAAGAGAGAAAAGGTTACCCTTTCAGAAGCTCTTTTTCCAGCATATTTTTCCAATCCAAATCGGTCAATCATCATTTTCAGAATCATATTCCAGTAATCAAATGTGAAAACCAGCGCATATTTGCAGACTTGTTTCTTGCTTTTTTATTTTCCCTCAAGCATCATACCTATGGTGCAGACATAAATTACTTCAGACTGCCCCCAGGAAAACTAAAGAAAGTTATATTAGAGGTAAGAACTCATGTCCTGGTCCCTTATGATGATTTTAAATTGTGCAGAAAATTATATGAGACTGAGTCCCCTAACTGTGTCTCTCTCAAATTTTTCAAGGCGGAATTGCCGTTTTCTCAATCTATACATGTTCTTTTGGAGTTCTTGTTTGGAAAGCAATGCTATAATTCTGTCCCAGCTACTTTGGAGCAAAGTAGTACAGTGAAGGACACTTCCTCAGGTGGAAATAAATTTGGCCTGGTTTGAGGAAAACAGCTTGCAAAACCAGGACCTCAAAGACCCAGCTCAAAGCTTGATCACTTCCTTTCAGGCAATGGCAAAGACTTAGTCCCCATGGAAATGAGTGGTAATGTTTCTGCTGACAATCTGTTTTAAACCATAAGAATCATAAGTGGTCCTTCATTTTCTAAGCCATCAATCAAATACAAACACTAAGCCATTTTGCCATGCTGTCACAGGAGGGGGAAAACTGATAAATTAATCTTAAAAGCGTTCACATACGTGGAAAGAAAATGCTGAGGTGCAGAGCATGTATCCCTGCTCTAAGCAGATGGGTCAGAAAATGTTCAAACCCTGCCAATACACCCCAGAACTTTTGACTCATCTTCTCTATGTGGAAAATCTTTGTACAGACAGAGGGGAGTTGATTCCTGGAGGAAACAGACCTCTGAAATATCAAGGATCCTTTCTAAGGGTCTCCTTCATCTCAAGAGTACCAGGAACATCATGTATCAGGAAAGTAAGAGTACTAGAAATTATGCTCTGAAGGTCCCAAGGTCATCAAACCACTGTTAGTATTTTCCAGGATTTTTTGATCTCTAAAGAGACCTGGTGATGGGGGCAAACGTGATAACGTTCTTTCCTTCCATGGCACTTGTTTGTAGGAGTGTGCCAGGCTCTGCTTTACGAAACTGAAATGATCCCACAGCCTCACATCCTGGTGGTCCTGGATCATGAGCTTACTCAGTTTATCCCCAAAACCATTACAGCCCTCAATCTGAGCCTGCCCAGCTGCTTTTCAGCAGAGTTGGGAAAGCCAAGGACCCATCTATTCTCCATGAATACAGGATTTTTTAAGCTGCTGTTCACTGCCCTGTGGCAAGACTGCTGCAACACACCTGGCACACCTTCCACTGGACAGTTGATATGCAGGCACAGCTCCGAGTCTACAAGGTACAGAAATGTCCAGGTGGCAAATCTGCAAGAAAAAGATGGGAGAATGGGACCCAAACAGAAATTGCCTGATTGCAGCATCACATTTTAGAGCTTGGGGATGTGTAGGAGCTTATTTCGCACCGAGGAATAGATACACTGCTGAAAAGGCAAACTCCTGTCCCTCACTCCAGCTCTTCTAGGTATTAGATGGAGGCATGCTGAAACTCTCAAATCAAGCAATTAATCACATTCCTTAAACCTTGTCAACAGGGGCTTGTTTCTCATTAGACTGCCTGAAAGCAGATCTTCTGACTGTCTCCAGAGGAAAATAAAGAAGAAAGGTATTTGTTTCCAGAGAGGGTTCAAAGGCAACAAAACTAAAAACTGCTGAAAACAGAAACAATTATCTCTTCCTCTTTTTTTTTTTTTTTTTTTCCCTGCAGCCTAAGATAAATTCACCAAGGGATACCCTATGGAGGGAAAGCACTACAGCAGAGACACTAGCCTGCTTTTTCATGTCTCCCACGTGAGGTGACAGGAGGTAGCTTGAGAAGTTCCAAATTATTGGAACAAATGTGTCACTCTCCAGAGATGCAGATGGGCATGAACTCATGAAGGTCAAAGATAGAGTTGCAGGTTTACACCAGCATAAATCAAGACTGGTCCCATATCTCAGTGAAATATGGTCAGACAAGCAAATACAGAGGTGGAGAGGGAAAGAGAGGGGAGTGGAGAGAGCCAGGGAAAGAGAGAGAGAGAGATAGAGAGAAAGCAATACACCTGGATTTTCACGCCTTCTCTGTCAGCAGGTCCAGCTGACCAGTAACACGCTGGTCTGAATCAGCAGAAGGGAAAATGTTTATAGGCAGAAGTATCAGTTTTCTTATGCAAATAGCAGCTTAAAACCCTTGCAGCTAGTGGAAACACAGGAAGTTTACTGCTGGCTGCGTTTTTTCCCTGATTTTACTTTTGTCTGTTTGTTTATACGTATTCCCTCTCTATTAGTAAAATGCACCTGTTTGTGCAACACAGCTGCAGGACTTTGAATTAATTGTTTCCCTAAGTGTACCTTATCTCTGTGCTTCCCGAAAAATTGCTGATCTGACATGCTAAAGAGCTAGGCTGTGATCAGGCAGATAGGAGAGTCTTGGGAAATCCATGTCGACGATTTCCTGTCTGTTAGCACTTTGATGGCCTCAAGGAATTCATTACTACTTTCCCAAGCTCTTGCTTATTCACGGCCTCCCAGTGGCTCTGTGCTAGGAAGTGTAGGCTGCATTGCTTTGTGAGCAATAGGACCAGACCCCTAGATCAGTCATGTGTACTGAAAACCTTGTCATTACTTGCTTTAGTAAATCACTTCTTCTTAAACTCTTAAGCATAAAGTGAAAATTAGTTTCCTGTGTTCCTGCAGGTGCATACAGTTTGGTTTTGCAGCAAGACATCCAGGTCTGCAACCTGCAACCCAAGGCAGGATTAATCACACACCCACAGACAGCTAGAACTGGTGAGAGAAAGGTCACACAAGGAATGCCCAGGATGAGTCAGGAATGAGGCAAGCGTTCCTGACTCTTACAACCACAGAAAGATGAGAAGCACGATGTCCCATATTTCCCTCTAGCACATGGACAGTTGAATGATACACCACCACTTAACCAATTCCCATCTTCTCTCTTTCTCACATCTTAGCCCAATTGGACTTCAAGGTGAGAGGCATGCAGTTATGTTGGTCAGACTCCCAAGAATCTTTAAAGTTTGTAATTGGTTTTGTTTCCAAATTATTGTTCCTGGCTGTCAAAAGAGAAAGTCACCCAGATACTGATACTAGAATATCAGAAGGAGTGGTAAAGTTAAGAAACTGAACAAATGGGTACATCATTCTCAGATGTGGCAGATGCCATACATATCATGCCCCATTAGCCTTTGCTCTTTCCTTTAGCAAGGTTGGAAAAAACCCAACCTTCATGTTTAATGAGAAAAAACATATTGCAAACGCCAAATAATACATCATCTCAGGTCAGTGCAGCCCTGACATCCTACTCTTAATACCAAAGAGGAGTAGAGGTGATTTGATTTTCAAAAACGGTTACTAATTGCTCACTGTCTGTCGAATAGCACATCATCTCCTCTTTACTATGGTTTGCTAATCTATAGAATGCACTCCTAAAGCCTATCCTTAAGCCATCAGCTAAGAGCAGTGCAGTACCCAAAAGATGGAGTCTTTGCTCACACGCCCTGAGCTTCAGCAGGACCTCCTAATGCTACATAATAAACTCCAGTGTAGAAGGTGCACACTGTGGCAGGAGGAGTCTGAAAATTTTCTCCCCATGTTCAGCATGCAGGATCAGACATTCCTTCTGCTGGTGCTAGGTCCAGCTGTCAAGATCTGTCTTTCTGAACAGGCCCCAGCAGAAGTGGCCAAATTCTTTAACCTCCTTGAAAAACTAATTCCACACACACCGGCCAGCTGGTCATTAAATAACATCACTTCATCCCCTTCCAGCAGCTCCATATCGGAGCTAGGGATCTCTATGCTGCTCCTGACAGGTAGAAACTCATCCCAGAGCTGTGGCTGCAGACAGCAGTCCCAGGCAGTCCCACTGAGGTCACTGGAAGAAGGACCAAATGCCCCTACTGTCATTGTCACCCCTATGTGTGGTCTGCCAATGGCATTTGCACCACTAGTGCTTCTGTCCCTGGTCATTAAAGTGACACCTGTGTATCTGCCTGACACGTTCCCAAAAGCTCACAAGGGTGTTTGTATAGGGCACATTAAAGCCAGAGTGACTCTTCCCCTTTGTTTCATTACATTTCTTAAAAAGCTTAAAGAAAACCCTACGTAACCTCAAACTACATGTTAGTGCAAGTGAAAGAACTCGAAATTCAACATTCTGTTATGAAAATAATTAGTAGGAGTTAAATGATAAAAAAGAGACACAAATTGCTTTGAGTATGTACCATAGCTGGTATGCAAAAATACCTATTAGGATCACAGGTTTTCAGCAACAAAGTCTATGTTAGCTAAGATTTTATTCTGTGAAACAGTGTAGACTGATGTTTGTCATGTTACAGATCCTCGGTTGCCTTAGGTATATTTCTAGATAGCGTGTGAAGCCAAGGCTTGTGTTCTTGAGTCCAAAAAGGATATCTTAAGAGAAAATACTCCAGTCCATCTCCTGAATCTACTGCCCTCAGAAGATCAGCAAAATTGAAGGTGAAACTAAACAAATCATCCAGAGAAGCAAAACTCCATTTTGGCATTATATTTAAGGTAAAAAGAGTCATATATTGTCCCCTTCAGAGACTAGCGAGTGCATAAAAAAATCCAGGGTAAAGAATGGTGACCACTGGAATTGTATTGATATAAAATAATTCTGTGTAATTGCAGAAGATGTAATTTGAAATGAGAGTAAAGACTTATCTGTTCACAGTAGTAAATATATGTTAAATGCCTTCTAAATCAGAATCAGAGTTAGGGAGGTGGCAAAACCCTAAAAAGGAACCTTAAGGCTGTAAAGCAGCAATACAGACAATAAAATTTTGATATGATTGTATGTGGGATGGGACAGATTAAATTTGATAGCAATTCCCACAAAATCGGAGCGTAATCTTAGTGGAAGGAGTTCTCTAGAAGCAGAGATCCAATCTCCTTCTCAAAGTATGGCCATCTCCAGGTTAAGTCCTGCTACCCAGGATCTTGGCTACAGACGTTTTGAAAATATGAAGGGATAGAGATGGCACCATCTCTCTGGACAAGCTCTTTCAGCATGAGCTCTCCACCTTGGTGAAGTTTTCCTCTGAAGCGCACTAGGAATTCCCCTTGCTGCTATTCCCATCTGCTGCCTCCTGTCCTTCCACAGGGCAGCTCTGAGAGACATCTACCTCCCCCTCCTCTCTATTCCCCGTTCGGCAGGTGAAGGCAGCAGTAAGATCCCAATCCAGTTCTGTTGTTCATGGACCAAGCCATTGGGGTTACCTTAGACTCTTCTTGTACAGCACCCACTGCATCCTTCTCTGGACTCCTGAGCTCCAGTTTCCAGCAACTATCTTGTGCTGGCTCCCCTAGCTGGACATAGTATCTTAAAATACCCTTACAAGTATCAAATGGAACAAAATAATTGCTTCATTTGACTATTGGCTACTCCACTGGGTCTCACTAATATTTTATGGGTCTCCAGGTCCCTTGGTCTAGAGCTCAGATTTTTGCTGCTGTTCAGCATTATTCCATCACAGATGCAAGGCTTTGAATTTTTTTTTATTGACAAATACCCCATTCATTTTGATTTTAGGAGTAACATGAGAAGTCATGTCAAAAGCCTTGATATGTAAGTCCAGTCATAAATTTAGTGATAAGTGCCAGGGGAAGAAATCAAAGCAAAAATACACAACATGAATGCTTATCCCTGCCCTATTTAACAGTTTTAGCACCAAACAATTCCTGAGACATCCCTGGGCTTTTTTTACGTGTAAGATGCAAAATGTCTTGCCAGTATTCAAGCTCTATTTCAGCCAGTTAGTTTGGATACCACAAACACTGCAGACAGACTGTATGGCATTCACTACACTCATTCTCCCTTGCCAAGGCACATAGCCCTTTTGAGATTGTCACAGCTGCAATTTGTCAATAGGTATATCTGAGTTATACCTAGCTGAAGGCTTCTAATACTTTTAAAGGGGTTGGTTGGTGTAGATATATTCCAAGGAGCTTCAGATACAGATAATTTCAAGAGTTATCATTCAGTTACTGTTTCATTAAGGAAGACAGAAAAATAAGGACCTCAGGGAAAATAAAGAATATCTGATAGCCAGGAAGGAAGAATAGTATGTGAGGGTGATCTAATAATGAACTCTAGGAAGGCTTTATATAACAACATACCAGAATTATAAAAACATACCAGAATCCCACTGTGTATTATTAATGGAAGGGATAAATAATTCTTTACAGAAAAAGTGGCAAGTATCCGTAGGATCAGCCAACAACACACAAAATCCCAGAGTCAAGGAGCAGGGACCAGGGCAAAATTTTATTTGGACACTTACCTAACACTGATAAAACATCTAAATTGTTATTGAAATCAAGTAGGTGGTAACTAAATACATGTGTTCAGAAACTATTCACATAAGGAAAGCCTGGAGCAGGAAAGTATACTCTGGATGGAACTGTTCTATGTGTCAAAAGAAACAAGACTATGTGTACTTAAAGAGATGGTACAGATTTCATCTGCTTCAAGGTTCAGAACTGGGGCAGAGACAAGTGCAAATTTACTTGAATTAAATTCACTTGGATTTCATTGCAAATCTGGGATATTCTTCCTAGATGGTTCATTTATCTTCTTATTTTCCTAGTGACACGGTAACTGAATCAATACCTCCAGCCTATTCCAGTCCTTTCTATTTAAAAGGATATCTATGTTCAATTTAAACATGTTCATATGATCAAAGGCATTCAGCCATTTCTGTGGATTTTTCAACTTTCATAAATTTATTTTTTCACATTTTGGATTAGACGATACTTTTCTTTCTGAAAAAAAAAAAAGAAAAAAATAAAAAGTTTTCTAAATCAAAGCAAGAACAATCAAGCCTCTCATTAGCAAAAAGAAAAACAGAAATAAATCCAGACTCATTCAAAAAGCAGGCTCCAATCATTTCTAATTACTTCCATAACTCTAAGCAAGCCACATTTCCCAAGAGAGCATATGAGATAATCCTTAAACATTAAGAAACGAGAGGAAAATGCAGCAGATTTAGCAGGCAAATTAGAGAGGGAGGGAGAGGACTGAGCACCTGGGAAAAAAGCATGCTTCAGCATTCATTAGACTGACTATTCTTTCTCACAATCTGGAGAAAAACATCCATTACTTTTCATTCCACAGTCACACAGGTAATTCAGAGAGTTCTACACTACAAATAATTTTATTTTTTTAAAAAAAGTACTTCAACACCCTGATTGCTATATAGGCAGCAGGCTCAGGTACAGAACTTTGCCAAGAGTGCCTAGAAAAAATTTTTTCTTTTCTGAAAACAGAAATATTTCATTTAATAGCACTCAGCAAATTAATATCCTTTCTTTTTCCTCCTACATATTTAGACGAAAATGCTTAACTTTGTCTTACTACTAGGAATGGTAGGAACACATCTTCTAATCATGAAAGGGTGGAAACTTCTCCTCCTAAAACAGGAAGCTGTTGGGCTTCTGCAAAATTTCACTTGGAATCACTGCGGTGACTTTTCTTCCATTGTATGAAATGTTTTGAGAGGTTGATTTCTTTTCAATTGAATACTTCTAGAAAACAGTGTGGGCAGTTTTTGCATTTTTTTTTCTAGCAGCTGAGGTTCTAGTGCCACCAGGTAGTCACACAACAACTGTGGCTCCTCTGAGGTAATGTATTCCCACTTCTAAAAGCTCAAAAGTAAGAGTCCATATAATATGTTTTCGTGGGATAAGTTACGAATTTTTTCCTCTCTCTTGTTTTTGAATGAGGCTTTGAAAAATTTGGAATCTCCACATCCCTGTGCAAATGTGGAGAGAGAACAGGAATGGCCATGGAAAAGTAGGTGCCCACCACCATATTCACCACCCTCTCTGGAAGGTGTTGCTACTATGTGTGATCCCTAATACCCCAAAAACATTCCCTGTGAAGCTCAGGGCATGTGCTGAAGCACTCATAAAGAACTGGGCATCACTCTCTCATCATCAAGCAAAGCAGAAAAGAAAACTTGTTTTAAAGGTTTCAAGCATTGCTATAACAACAAATGCTTATTGAGCATAGAGAGAGTGATTTGAAATTTTGTTTTGCTGCTTCAAGGTCAGCAGCTCAGACTCCAGAAAACTAGAAAGGAAGCTTAACTTTACATACACACTCCTAGAATAAACTATCCCAGCTCTCTTTGCATGCATAAAATTGTGTATGCATAAAAATATCCCTCAAAGCTATGATATGTTCTAACTTTATAGGATAGCATTAAAAGATACTCTCTAATCTTAATCAATTTCAGAGATTAAGTGGCTCCTTCGAATTCCTAAATCTTGCCGTAACAAGGAGGGATGTTTGTGTTATTGATTCTGGCATTCTTATACTAAACATAGTGACTCAGCTAGATGATAATTTTGATTATCCCTTTTTTTCTTTTTTTTTAATCTGCGTTTTTAGAGGCATCACTTTTCATATACCAATAATTCATTTTACCTGAAAATCTGTCACACACAAATTAAGGTGGGTATCTCTCTCTTTGCTTGTTTCTCACCCTACACACATGCATGTTAATTACAAGCAGAAAGCACAAATGACACCACATACTTCAGAGCATCTGCTCAGGCCTTAATTAATCCAACCTTCACACAGTCCCCATGGCAACAATACTCAACAGACTACTCTGATTTGGAATACTCAATAGAGCATTTTACATTCCATATTTTATTCAAATTGTGGCTGGAGAACTACTCCTGTGCCAGCAAAGTAGTGTCAGTGCTGGTGTGAACAGAATGAGTCCTTGCTCTACTAGACCCCTCCTCATACATTACCTCATTAAAATGTATAGTAGCACTTGAGCTAAGTCACATTAAAGCAGACACTCTCTTTTTCAAAGCATAGAAAGAAGTCCATTTCCACATTTTTATGTTTTAAAAAAAAATTCAGGCTTCATAAAATGAATAGGAATATTTTGCATGCTGCACCTGCAACCTATATCATAAAGGCGATTAAGAAAATACTAGCAGCAAATAATAATTTCTTATTTGTGTGTTTCTTATCTCACTAGTCCTCTTATCTTGTCAGTTTAGGCTCCAAACACATGTTTTGGCAAGCTGTGATCCCCATCATTTAGATGTTAATAGAGGCTGGAGTGAGAAAGGTTGTTCCAGCTAATGGAAGCGCTGCTTATTTCAGTTATTCTGCAGGAAAGGGGCCCCCATTCTTGGTTTTCTTTTGCACCCAGCTGTGATGAGGGAGGCACTGGATTGGATTTCTCCACCGGGACAGTGCGAGGACTCCCTGCCAGGAATTAAAACCTTGTCTCAGCCCCACCTAGGGAAGGTAGTCCTGATGACCAAAGGTCAGCTGCAAACCATTGCCCACAAGCCATCGCCCGCAAGCCATCTTTTCCCATAGCCAGCACAGCACTGCAAGGCTGTCGAGATAAATCCTCTTAGGCCAGCCTCAAAGCAGGAGGCACTGCTATCTCAGCTGTTTTCCACTTCATGTATGCCCAGCGAGCCCTTTCCTCAGGGACAGCTGTGGGAAGGGGCCAGCATAGAACCCCTGTGCCTGTAAGCCAGGCTCCCTTGGTGGAGCTAGAGCAGAGAATTAAAGAAGAGCCCAAAAAAACCCACTAAAAAAGCCCAACCAACAAAACAAACAAACAAACAAACAGCAAAACCTCCAAAAAAACTCCATGATAATTGACTCAAGTAGGGATTTTGATAGAACAGTGGATGGGAAGGAGGCAGGACCAGGGAAAGTTTGTCCGTGACTGTGCAAGTGGATGGAGGCAATGTTGGCTTGGAGAACCTTTCAGAGTTTGCACCTCTTACACTGTCATATCTTTCCTCTGGGTATTAAATTACAACTTTAAACACTGACAGCATACAGAGTTAAAAAGAATTATTTTGCTATTGTATGCAGACAACTATGTTGGTCTGAAACTATGCACAAATTAAATGTTAATCTGAGTCCAGGCATAATCTAATTATTGCTTCCTTTTGAAGTAAGAGGAACAATATTTACTGAGTAAATTATGGACATCTAAAGGTAAAGCTTGCTTTGAAGATTAAACAACACACATGTTGTTAATTATTATAACCGTACTTGACCCTTGTTACTTTGTAAAAATTTGAGCACATTTTGAATTTTCATAGAGATGTTGCATTTTAGAAGGTAGTACTTCATATCCTTGTCAATTGCCTTTTATTACATGGTAGCATGAAAGAGAGCACCAAATATACGAGAGGCTGAGTGTGTGATATTTGCAGTGCATAGTTTCTCTGCAGTACAGAGTAAAATCCCTTTTTTAGTGTAGAGGGGCTGCTGGCAGCATGGGGAAGCCATCCTCACCAGCATGGGGCACATCTGTGGGCTCCCCACACCCTAACATCTCTGCCCCTGGGGAGACAAACCCAGGCCAGATGCCTGCTGCAAAAGGTCCAGAGCATCCTGATTTTGTGCTGGGGAGGCAGACATGACACAGCAGGAGACAGAGAAAGGCAAGATTATCTCCAGGAGATTAGACAATGTAATCTCATTCTCCTTCTCTGCCCACTGTGCTTTCTTGATCCATGAAAATACTTCCTGCTATCTGGTCATAAAATTTTATATCCCAGTCCATCTTATTCAGCTTTACCTTCATCATTAGAGTGACCCAGCAGTTTAATTATACAGTAAACACACATTAACAAAATCCCTAATCAAATAATAAGACATTATTGTTATAAGAATGAAATTTCACAGAATACCTATGCAGGTATTTTGGTCAGTGACTCCCTGAATGCTGTAAAAAAGAAGCAGTTTCCACTATTGCTTGTGCTGCTTATTTCTAGTCACTTATTTTTGAGTCCTTATCACTTTGTCTGACAGTTCATATTCTAACTTTGTGTGGAAATGAAGCATTCTCTCTGAGTCTGTCAAGCTTGGATCTCTTTTGTGTTCAGGCCCAGCTCTATAATTACGCCAGAACTGTTGACGGTAGTAGCAGAAATAATAGGTTGGATACATCTGACCAATGTTTAGGGAGATGTTTCTGCTTATCAGAAGGCAATTGTGAAATTAAGTGGTGAGCATAGTTGACTTTCATTAATTGAAATTATAGATGGAAGGACTGCATTCTGGTGAATTTCAACAGTCCAGGTGTTCTGAACTTCAAGTTTCCCAGAAAGAAGAATATTTTGAGTTTGGTGTCTGCAAACCATGCTGTTACACATGATCAGTGTCCTTGAGAAGTATGTTGGAAGTATGCCATTTCATTGGGTTTTTAGTTCATGAGACTGCAACACAGTCCTGCTTGTAGAACAAGCAGAAGTAAACAACCATTTACTAATAAGCTAAACTTCTTCCTCACCTTTTAGTAGTTCCATATCTTGTCCTTGAAAGTTGTTATCCTGATCCCTTTGAAGGATTATGCTGTAAATTAAATGAGAACAGCTGGAGTCAGGATTAGAAATTGAACTTCTGCTGTGCAAATTGTGATTTCCGGTAAAACAGCTGATGCACCCTACCTTCTGTCAATAATTACTTTCTGTGAAATATCCTTCAGTGCTCAGCATTTATTTTATATGCCAAGAGAGGTTTCCCAAGGCTGCAGGCCATGTCTCACAGCCTGCACACAGCCATCCAGCTCCAAGAGAGGCACTGAAGAGATGAGAGCCAGGCAGGGGGGTGACCTGAGCAATGCAAAGACAGGGCCCCAGCACTCTGCTGTGTGGCAAAGCAGGATTGAACATGCAGCCCTGCTCCCAGGCATCAGCTTCAGTGACACCAAATGGCTTGGTCTCATAGCCAGGTTTGCTTTTCTGGATTACCAAGATGCTAGCACCATTGAACTGATGATATCCATGTACAAATCCCAGAGCTGGAAGCCTTCCCTCAACACCCAGCATTCCTCTTAGGGGCCATCCAGAGGAATATCCTTGTAGCTTACCTGGAACGTTAACAGGCATCTGTAGTTTCTGAAGGAACCATCCACTCACCATCCATAGATCAACCACAAGCACACTTTGCTTCCTATACGCTCGAGTTTCACTTCATGGTAACAAGCTCTGCACTGCCAGACATGGAAAAATACCAACCACACCCTCTAGTCTGGAGTAGTAGATGTTTACTGAGAACATTAAGGAAAATTATCACGATAAATCTTCCTACAGAAAGCCTTGGCATCAACTGGAAGGTAGTCTGATGTATTTAAGACATATTCTACAACAATAGGATTTTCTACAGGTTCATGAATTACAGTCCAGACATTTAGCACAGCTGTAGCCTAAACATCAAATGAAGGTCGGCTGAGGTAAGGACATCTTTTCCACGGTAGGATAGCAATTTCAAGCCATCTGGAAGAAGGAAAGGAATCTTTCAGATTCTCTGTGCCAGCTTTTTCTGTTCACAGGACATCCATGGAGCACTGCCAGATCTCAGAGTAAATCATTAATTTGACACATGCTTCAAAGGAGGTCACACCTTAGCTTTGTATCCTCCAGGTCCTTCCTTTACCCGCAGCATTGTCACTGTCCTGAGTTCACTGCCTGAACTCAGATACAAGTTGTTCTGACAAGTATCAGGCACTTCAAGATAATTTTATGAAGCCTGTGCCACCTTGTCGGTTTACCTGGTGTCTGGACATGAGCTTAAAGCCAGACCAAATCTGCTAAGTGGGACTTTTGTGAAGGAAGGCAGCATCAGCAGAGAGGTAATTTCACTCTTAATGTTTTCCTTTTCACTAACAATTTGAGTATGTTGCTGTGAAAACTTGCTCCTTAATTAAAAACTGGAAAGAAACCCCAGAGGATAGGGATAGTTACCCTCCACTGACTGAAAGCAGGAGATGCTCAGTCAATAACTAGTGCGACAAATAGACTTCTTTTCTCTGAATACAAAAGCTTGTTCCATGAGGGAGCTTAGAAACATCCAATCAGAGTGGACGCTCTTCTTGCCTTTTCTACACTCAGAGTAGCCTTTTCATGTTTCTTTTCTCTTCTCCTGGTCTCCACTCAGGATATTTCAAGACTCAAGCCCAGAATTTGGTGAGTGCTGCAGACCTCCCTGTGACAGAACATTTCCATGTAAGAGGTGGCAACGTCCTGATTTGGGCCTGAGATGGAGTGAGGAGAAGAGGAAGAAACTTCAGCACAGTTGATCCACGGAATAAGAAACATAGCCCTCCGGGAATTTGGGAGCCAACTACAAACCTGAAGAGAGTTGCTTCCAACACTGCTCTGCACATCAGGGAAAAATATTGACATTCCCAGGTGAGATAGCAGGATCATTTCACCTCCACAGCCTGCAAAACCCTTGCAAGTTCTTCTGCAATCCGTGCAGCCTTTGATGAGTTCCCCATAGCAGCCTAGCAGATTATTGTCTGATGCACTTTTTCAGAGCAAAGGGCTGGATTGATGACAACACTTTAGAATAATGCCAGCCTCGCTTTAGAATGATGCCTCAAAGGTTATCCTTTGAGTGTTTTCCTTTATATTGAAGAAATGAAACACTTCTTGACATCAGCCTGCCAAAGTAAAATTCGAGCCATTGAAATCAGGCCATCCTCACAGACTTATCTCACTATTTTGTAGCAAGACAGAAAATTCTTTTTGGAGGCTAACATGTAGCTGTCCTTATGACTAAGATTATCAAGAATACTCATAGCTATCTCTGCAGTGCTTCTACATACAAATCTTCACTATGGATGACAAAACAACAAATGTTTCAGTTTGCCTTGGAAAAATGGACTGTAGTTCCACAGTTCAGTAAAAGCAGATATCCAATCTGTTTCAGTATGTTAATGCTCCACAACCAGTGCTGTTTCTACTTCTCTAATATGAAGGGCACAGTGAAGGTTTTGGATAGGAAGGATTTGGGGTTGGAATTCTTGTCAAACAGACTATTCATTAGAAGGTATCCAAACAATCACACTATTTCCCCATTTTGTCATCAAATGCACAAGGAAAACTGCCTCATCACTTTCAAAATTCAGCCTGAACAAGTTGTACATGTTATTTACCATAGCACAGTCTCTTTTTCGTTGAATGAACATCATCATATTGCAAAGATGGTTTTAGCAGCAATATGGCTCTTTATAAAATTGGCACCTACTTAATTATGCAGAAAAAAATCTTACTGACTTTTTTGAACTAAGTGGGTGGCCTATAAATTAATGCAGCTAACAGGGTTCTCTAAGTAAAATGATTTGTGTTCCTTACATGGAACATTAACATACGTTTTTTCAATCATTTCAGTAAACAAACTTCAGGGAGTTTTGCTGATAGCCTAATCTGTATTTAATTTAGTAATCTGAAAATGACACAGATGATCTTTGTGAAAAATCTATTAGAAATGCAGCTAAGTGTGTTGTTTACCTTAATACTCAAACAGTATCCAAGTGAAGAATTTGCTCCGTTTTGGCCTCATTCTACAAGTGAGCAAATGCACAAATCCAAGGGTCTGCATCCAGTACACTGTAAGCTCGAGTTCTTCATTAATTTCTTCTCTACTATTACTGTAGACTTGCTGTAGAAAATATTTGTTACAAGTTTCCATTAAAAGTCTTTTAAAGTTGCTTTATACAACAACTTTACCAGCATACAACATTAAGGAAAAAATGCTGGAAAAGTCAAGGCATTACAGCAAAGAAATCCCTTTTTTTTTGTTAAAAGATGGAGAAAAAAATTAAAAGAAGAAAAAACAAACAGAAAACTCATCCTGGTGCCATGGATATCTGTAGTACAGCAACTGCTCCTTTAATTTAAACACTGAAATTAATGACTAGTTAGATTCTGAGCCTTCAGAGGCAACATGATCTGAGAAGCATACCAAAAAGAAAACACAATATACGGGATGAGTGAAAAACAACAGGCTTTGCAAACAAGCCAGCTTCAAAATAATATAAAAAAGGTGAAGAGAATTTTTGAATATATTTTTCTAATTAAAACAGAAGATGCAGCATTAATATATGCCTGAAAATAACTAAAAACGCAGACTGCTAAAAGAGCTGAGTCTCGCTGGGGCTGTGTTTAAATTCCGCTGAGTATTAAGAAATACCTAAATAATGGACAGAGTTCAGGGGTGTATAATACATCTTGTTATAAAGAGCACCTGCGGAGACCATACTGGCCTATACTTTAAACATTTTCTACAATTAAAATACCTAAATCTAAGGGCCACCTGTTTCCTGCCCTCGCCTTTCCGAAATGCCAGAAGTTTTACTGTAAACACAGGTGACCAAAATAAGATGCTGCCTGATTTTAACGGGTTTAAAGAATCTGCACAACAGCTGAAGTCTGGGCCAGCAGCTTTTCAGCTCCCGGCCCCTCAATTAAAACTGATGAGAGAAACAGTATTGTCTCCTCCTCTCCCGGTGGCAAGACGCTTACGTGGGAATTCCCACACCAAGCTGGGACAGCAGCTATCCATCCAGCAGCTTGGATTTGACAATAACCAATGCCAGATGTTTCAGCCAAGGCATAATAAAACGCAGAGAAGGCAACTCTGCAGAAAACTGCTCATTTTTCCCAATTTCCCATGGGTCTCTGGACAAGGCACATATCCTGGGATATAGCATCCCAAGAAATTTATCTGACTATTTAGAAATTTGTCAAAAAGCTGTTCAGGTGGCAACCATGAATTCACTGCTGACACTCTGTCCTTGCTGCAGGGCCCTTAAGAGAAGATGGATCCACATTTTAATTCTAGTCTAATTGCGAAGAGTAAAAATTGTGAAAAGTAAAAAATTATAGACTTTCTAAAAGAACTTTCTCTTATAAAGAGACATATATTTTCAAGTGCTGTCAGGTTAGCAGGAGTCTTGAAGGCTGGACATAGACACTGGAAGCCACATCTACAGGCCCAGTCTTTCCCTGGCACTTGCACATCAGTTAATACACCCGAGAATCATGTCCTGCTCATCACACCAGGTGCTCAGTTCCTTGCCAAATATACCGACTGAAAACTACTCTGGAGTCCAGCAACATGCAGCTCAGAAAGCTCTGCTTTAGGCTACTCCCTACTCCTAGCACCCAAGTGCCTGGAAGAGAATCCTTCTCAGTCAGAAAACACTTGCTGACAAATGCACACATCTAAACTCCATGCCCTGCAAAAGATATTGCACAACACAAAGTTTAGGGCACCTGGGGCTTACCCAGTCAAATGGGTGGGAGCAATCCTGTGCTCCTCTGCTCCTTGAGCTGGGCAGATATGAGCTGCTTTGCAGCTGCATTCCTGCTGCACTTCAGCCATGCTAAGCAGTGACAGGAACATCCTTGATGTTCCCAGCTGAAAAACACAGCTTCGGCTACACTGGACCAGGAACACACATCTGCAGCAGAGTGCAGGTCAAACAAGGTCTGGACACTTTTTTTCCACTTCCTGTTTTCTGATTTCTTTGGAGAATCTCACAATGAATCAAAGTTACAGTTTTGCAGAAATGCACAGAATATTTATTTAGTTTGACAGAAATGTACAATTTTTTCAGAAAGACAAGAAGGCACAAAAAGGCACAAAGCATGTTTCTTACTGCCTAACACACAGAGAATTCCATGAATCTGAAAGCAGAAATCGATCTGACTTCTACAAGGAAAGCAGTGCAGTTTCAGAAGAGTTCAGTTAACTGAAGCCTACTATTTATCCCCCTTTTTTACTTTTGACCAGTGAGATGGTTTTATCTGGTAAATTTTAATGTGTAAGTACACTTACTGAAATGAGGAACACTTATAATACAATAACTGATTTAGTGCATCTCTGCACAGAAACTGGCAGTAGTATCAAAATGATAATAGGCTTTGGGACATGAAAAAACACTTACAATTATGCAATTATGCTCAGACCATAAAAAAACATCCCCTTCTGAGCAGTTCCTGAGCTAGAAAATAAGGAAAATGACCCAACAGCTAAGGGTATATAGCATATTTCAGTGAAGACTAGAGCCATCATTCTTACATTGCTCTCTTTTCATGTTATATCACAACTGTTAAAAGGTTACTGATACACACTCTGAAATCTCAAGTAGCAGACCCATTTCTCTTAGCTCATTCTTGTAAAAAGAGGACTCAAGAAAATCAGCACTAGCTTTCGCAGTCCTTCATGGCATCATTACAATTTCAAAATGTTGTCTCCCCTGCTACTCATTTTCTTCTTGCAAAGAATTTGAAATCATGTCATAAACTAAAGATTATACAGGAAGGGTTTCAAAATAACTTACTTGCTATATTTATCATGGGGAAATTTTCGCATTTACTATTAAATACTACCCTTAAAGCCAGATGGTCATACAGAGAACAACTACAGAAATTCAGAAAAGCAAACACAGTTATCTTTCCAAAGTGCTACTGAGATTAGAAAACAAGTTATCAGATGTAAACAATCTTTTCCTCTACTCTGGCTCCATTTTCTGCATTCTGCAGGCTCTCAGGCTGGTGGTTCAGCAGCAGTTCATCTGCCTATGGTGACTGGATGGATCCCTGGTTTGGAACACTTTTCTGGGGACCCTGGGTCTGTGATGTGTTCAGATCTGTAACACACAAAAGAAAGACATGACAATGCCTTTTCTGCCTTGCCCAAGCCATCAAGAAGAACAAATTCTGACTTCTTCATTAGCACCATTTTCTAGTTTGCTGCATCTGTCTAGAAAGGAAAACACTCCTCTAGAACAAATTATACTACAGCCTGGTAAGAGGTACCTTACCCAAGGTTAGTGAAATCTATTCAAGTAACAATAATAGTAATAATAATAATAATAATAGTAATAATAATAATAATAAATGTGTAGCCGTACTCTACTAAACAGACACACAATAATGGAAAGACAAAAACGAGGTCAGGATTGAGCCAGAGGGAAATACACAGCATATAATCAGTACCTTTGTTTGTAATAATACAGTCGTAACATTAATATAGTTTTCATCATTAGAAATAGAATTTTATTTGTAAGCCTTCCTTTTATGGATGAAAAAAAAATAAGTGAACAAAGTTAAAACTCTACACAGCTGGTACTTGCATTCAGCTTTTTCTGCCAAATTTACCTGTGTTTATTCGCACAAACTACCTACTCTATTCTGTCTTGATCCTTTTGGTATGATGTGGAGAGAAACACTTGCATTCAAACACTAGAACATTATTTGACACGGATCTTGTTATCTTTCCAATTTTCTCCCACAAATGCAGATAATCAGGTGCTTGTTTCCCAACACTGCACAATGAACACTTCAATGATGATCCACGTATAGCTTAAAAAACCAAAACAATATGACTACATTTGGGTTTTATCCCTAGTCAGCATTCTGTAGCACTTTGCGCCCCCAGGAACTGCATCTCAGTAGCAGGCTTTTCTACATCTGCATTTCTTCAAAGCAACTTTACCATAAAAACGAGCCGCATAACAAAGAATGTGTATCCTCATACACAGCAATGAAAAAGATCTGTAAAGGATATGCTGAAATTCTATTCACTGTAATCTTAGCCTGATCAAATCTTACTTTACATCAGGAGGGTTAAATTTTCATTCTTCTCTCTCAAAAAAGGACTCTGAAGAAAGAAAGAAAGAGAGTTTGGATCTCCTAGTACAGCATGGTAATACCAGAAGCATGCAAACCAAAAACTGGGGTTCTTTGAGCCTTCATCATTCATGCAGAGCTGAAGAGATATTTCATGCTAGCTCTGGACCCTACTTCTCACATGCATGTGCAACAGAAATCTATTATGAAGGATCTATTTGGGTTTTTACACACCATGTCACTTAACTGCTGGCAATTCATAATGACACCTGCTCACATTTGGCATTCCTCAAATATGTGTGACTTGCATCAGTCCTATTCACTGAGGCAGGAGTTCAAGGCAAAACAAGCTTGCTGGCACCCTGAAAAGCCTAAGCTCTCAGGCTGCTCCCTGGCATGGGCTGTGGAGCAGTGTGGGATGATTATGCAATGGGCATGTGGGAACACATCATATCACAGCCTCTGCCTTCAGCATCTTCTCCTCTTTGATATTCACACAGCTGGGGGGAGCAAACAGGATTTGGGGCTGCAGCTCCCAGCATAAGCAACATACATCTTATTCCTGCTGCCAAGACTGCAGGGTCAATGGCAGGAACAAGGCATTTATAAACAAGCTTAGTCATAGTGGGATGACACAGAATGTTACAAAAATTAGTCTTCAATTGTCTTTCTTTTACTGTTTTATACTGGATTAAGTTTTAGTCTTAATGGAAATCCAGAGTAAGTCTTGCCTGCAACTGATTTATTTGCAATATGTAACACAGCAGGACTTGACTCCCTAAATTAGTCAAACAGTCCTGATTTTTTGAAGATGGTGTCTGTATTCATTTCTTTTCGATGGTCATATTAGAAAGATTGTGATTTGCAGCCCACAGAAGAAAGCAAAAATATGTCTGCCTGTCTTTATGAAAACTGGATACATTTGGTTTGTTTATTTAATAAAATGAGCCCTACTAATAGAAGGTCCTTGCCTTCTAAACACTTATATTTTGGGGTAATTTTACCTGCATTAATATTCTTTTTAAGTCCTGTGAGTCTATTCACATTAACCAAGTTATGTGCATAAGAATACCAGGGAGTAAACACTTATTTGAAAGATCTGTTTCCAAAGTTTATGAAGTACATAATTTGAGAAGCCTAATTACAAATTTGAAAATACACAGAAAAGAAAGAAAAACACCTTACATGAAGCTATTTTCCACCATCAAAACTAAACTAGTAATTGCTTCACCAATTAAAACAGTAGCTGTTTCCAAACCATTTCTCATTAACTGTTATAACTATAAGCATCAGAGCTGAGCAGTGGAAACTGTCAGCATTCTGGAAAAATAAATCAGATCCTGTCACTGTCAAAATTAATGATTTCTCGCTAGTTTAGCTCTTTTCTTTCTTTCTTTTTTCTTTTTTTTCCTGAATACGTTGCATGTGGAAAACCTGAACAGCAGGAGAGCACCCAGGAGGTAAGAGTACAGCTGCTGCTGGGGCAGTGACTGGCTTCAGGCTGGAAGAGTTGTGCTTAATCTAACTGAAGAGGGAAGGGGCTGGTTTTGGAAGCACTTCAGGTGGCACTCAGCACAGGCTCTGCCTAATAGAAGCACAACGTGTTGCCAAGGCCATCACACTCTGCCTGCCATCGGGGTGGGTGGCTGCTGCCTCTCTGCCATGCTGGAAGCAGCTGAGCCAGGAGGCCAGCTGGTATCACAGGCAGCAGCATGATGTGCCCTGAGAGCAGATGCATGTGAAGTGTGGAAGAAGTGCTAGAAACAGTAATAACAGTTTTAGGTGAAGGAAGAGCAGGAAAAGTGGACTGAACTGCAGTCAGCCTTGGTTCTTATAATGTAGAACAGTGACAGTAGCCAAGAAGTCTCCCCTGAGCTCTCTGGTACACCATGAGGAAACCGAGTTGCCCTTGTCACCAAGCAGGAGAAAGGTGGGAGAAATCTTCCTCTTGAAATGCTCTCCCAAAACAAGGAGGAAACTACTGAAATCAGACTTGAAAACATCAGCTGCTGTCTACTAAAGAATTCTGAAAGCTGAGGATGCTTAATAAAAATAAAAAAGGAAAATATTATTTGAGCAGACATGAAGGCAAAGGGGCAGCTACCAGAAAGTGGCATCCAAGAAGCTCTCCCATGCTCCCCTGGCAGCTGGGACACCCATGGGAGCTCCCCAGTCCCTCTCCAGGTCCATTCTCTGTTGCACTGAGACAAACATCAAAATTCACTATGGATCAAGAGTCAGGTAAGTGCAGACCTTCTGTGAGCTTCCTTCGATGTATTGTAATTCACCTGTCAACATCAGCCATAAAATGAGTCGTGTGCTATCCCCATTGTTTAAATTCAGCATTTACTTATCCTTTTTTCAGCTCCCCTCCAAGCTGCCGACAGATGCTCTCTCTGGCAGGCTGTGTTAGGCTCAACAGCGCGCCCACCAGACCAGCACCCGCATCACCAGCGCCTGGCAGAAGCTGGGCACGGCCCTTGCCCACACCCTTCCTGCCCAGGCTGGGCTCCGCCTGCCCCCTTGCTCCCACACCCTCGCAGGAGGACAAACAAAAGGAGTGCACCTGGCCATAGCTAGCCGCTTGCCCATTTACACTGTTTTTCTTTCATAGTTAGATAAACGCAGAGAATACTTCCTGACTATTTCGAAAGCTTTAACAAAACTGAGCTGTAGCTCAGCTCCTTCCACAATCTGCTCTTGACACAGTTTTCTGCTCGCTCCCACCTCTGCACCAGCCAAGAGCTGTCAGCATCTCCCTGCACCCTGGACCCCAGAATGCAAACTGAAACCCCCTTTACCTGTTTCTCACCTACAAAAAGCATATTTTTCCTCAATCTTCCAGGTAACTCTTTCCTAAGAACAAGCCAGATCCGCAGCTGCATCATGGATACAGCAGACCAGAGAAATCCAGTCTTTCAAAGTTGGGCTGGTCAAACACCCAAGGCGAAAAAGGGCGTGCTTGAGGCTGGTGACCTAATATTAGGTAATCTGTGACAGCATTTCAGCCTTTTGGGGACCTGTAGCCTGTGCCACACCTCAGTATTAAATACTTCTAAAGTATAGCTTTTACTCCCTTTAATCTCAGCTGAGACCATTTCATTAAATAAAGAAACCCCAGGCATTCTCAGCACTCTTCCCCACCAATTTTTGCAAAAGGAGTATGAAGTTGTTTCTAACAAATTCTGGATCCAATCACAAATTGTCTCATTCACACAGACACTGTCAAATTCAACACTGGAAACAAATGCTATTTTTTCCCCATTTTCCTTGAGTTTAGGTCTGGTACCACAAGGACAGGCATTGGGAAACTGCAGAGAGGCACTCTACTCTTTCCGTACATTTTTAGACCACCTCAGTAACAGCAATGGCAGATGGCAGGCCTGTCATATTTGGGATCACTTTTCAAGGAAGTTTATAAGGGGACCTCAGCTTTCCAAACAGGTTCTGGGTCCAAACTCTGAGAAATGACAGCTCCTGGCTAAAAACATGGTACTCTTATATGGGAAAAGAAAGGGGAAAAAGGTAGTGTTCTGTGTCCTAGCTACCCTACCTTTTCCACAGCACTAAGAGACAGGATTAGTAGTATCTCACAAACTGCTGACAAGGTGAAGGACAAAGGAATGGTATTTGCAGGAATCTGAAATCAGTACATATAAAAACAAACACAGCCCATGTACCTGGGGAGCGGGAGATACAAAAGCCAAGTAAACAACTCATTAGTCACACTGATTCTCACCTCCTGTCTGTTGCCATAGGATGTAAGCACTTCCACATCAAATAAATGCCACAGATTTTCTCCTTCACCCCCTTCACCCCTCCTCTCTCTCCCTCAGGATCAGAGCTCTTGATGTTTAGGCTAGAGTGCCCACAGTGAAGATTATGGGAAGGACAGGAGAACCAATGCACTAAGAAACACTCCAGGCAAAAAACCTCTCAGGTTTCTATGTTTTGAACAGAAAGTCCTTAGTGTTCCTCCTTCAGCTCTGACCCTGGTTTCACAGCATCATAGGATAACTGAAGTTGGAAGTGATCTCAGAAGGCCTCAGATTCAAGCTCCTCCTCAAAGCTGGGTTAGCTCCGAGGTCAGGCCAGGCTGGATACCTTTTTTACTTCTAAGTCCTGTCTAAATAGGAAGGGAAAAAAAAAAAAAAAAGGTGGGAGGAAGGAGGAACACACTACATGGATTTTGCAGATTTTGCAGACAATTACCTTCTGTGACTGTCCGAGATCTGTCATATCAGCCCTCTTTACAAAATAGAACTGAATAAAATGAAGAGCAATTTGTGCCACTTTTAGCAACAAATATGTTGAAGAGTCAGAAAAGCACTAACTTTCTGAAATAGTACATAGCGTTAGGTTTCAGTTTTACATGTACTTATAACAACTGGTACCAAGTTCATTTGGACTGACAGCTGACACATCATCTTCAGGCCACAGCTATTTGAAATGGCAGAGCTACTCTATTTAATCCCCACGATGGCACTCATGCATAATGCAAAGCAGAAGCAGACACCTAAAAACCAATGCTAAGTCTACTGGGTCTGGGATATTCAAAGGAATTCAAGGGTAACAGGCTCTCATTTGCCATCACAGTTCAACAGCAAACGGCAGCCTAACTCCCATGGGCTCCACTGAAAAACCCACTGGCAAATCCCACGGCACCTCTTTGTCTCTAATGATGCTCCCAGTGGTTTCCATGCAGATTCATTAGCAACAGACAGACAATTCCCTAGGGAACTCCAAGTACATCAGCCTCTCTTCCTTTCCTCACCATGATGAGTTTTGATGGCTTTTTTTAAAACCTACTACAACTTTCCCAAATTGCAATAGATTTTCCATACTGCAGGTTCAGTTGTTCACAATTGGTGAAAGAAAGGGTGCACCATGAGGTGGCACTGGGCACCTGGAACAGCAGGGCATCACCCTTAAATGCCAGGGCATCACCCTGGAACAACCAAGATGCTGCTGCTACCACTTCAGAACAGAACACTTGCTACAGACAAGTCAGGTGTAAGCCTTGAAGATTTGAGGACAAACCCCAGCAGTTTCACAGGCAGTTGAGATCCCACACACCATCAACAAACCTTCACACCTCAATAAAGCTGATTTCACAGTGGGAACTGAATTTGGTATTGGGTCTCAAAAATCACCGGGAAAAAATATTTTTCCTAAGGCTACCAAGGAAAGAGGAGCCTAATCCGTTTCCCATCTGACTAAGTAAGGCAAGAAATTTGGTCTGGGAATTGTAATGCTGGTATTTACTTTTGACGAGCCCAACCCTGTGAAAAACCAGCCACTGCAGTTCTTAGGCAAACAACCACCTTCATGAATAAGAGATCTTTACACAAAAAGCAGATGAGGAATTATTTCAGAAGAGATCCTACATTAATTAGTCTTAGCAGCTTTTGGTGCATTTTTTTGTTACAAGACAGAGAACAGAAGGAATTCAAAATCTATGATGAATGAATTCTATACCTCATAACATAACTCTTCTCTACATCTGTATGCTGGATTTTTAATCATGGTAAAATTACTGGGATTGCCATTATTCTGCATGTTTCTGCCCTTTCTGCAGTTGCCGTCTTAGGTAAAGCAATGCGGGTCCATTTTCTAGTTGTGCCTTGTAAGTCTTCAGAGAAGCTTGGTCTAGACAATTTGGACCTAATTTTTGGCACAAGAAACACAAAATACACATTTATTCCATTGAAATGGCATTTATCATAAAATTCCAACTCATACTCCAGGTTTTGGAGTAATATGATGATGCAGTCATTTTTCTTTTATTACAGCCCAGTAAACATACTATTTCTAACACTGGGATTTACCAAAGAAAAGATTTTAAAACTAACTCAAGCTCAGATACTGACAGTGTCACTTTGACACCATATTCATAGCATGTTAATTAAAATTGATTAGGTTGATTAAAATTTTAACCTAGCTGCATGGCTATGTTATCAGTTGTATTGGTTTTTAAAGCACATGGGTTTTAAGCTATTTTTGGTATGCTGTTTTTCTAATGCATATCAATAAGAGAGACTTAAAAATAGGTCTGATTTGAAATCATAATTTGTCTGTGCATTAAATACGCACAGTCTCACCTTGGCAGGGCAGACTGCCTGACAGCTGTCTGCTTCTGCTTAATACTAATTTATTTAAGTATGAATTCCCTGTTAAACTGTCTTTGTGCTACACTTTGAAGCTTTAGATGGTCAATTACAGACAAACACGTGGTCCAACAGGTATTTTGCTAACAATGAACACATGTTTTATTGACCTACTTCTTTTCCAGCTCATTAAACACAGCTGCACTCAAATGATCAAGAGGAAAGAACCATAAAACCCCAAGAACACTCTTCCTACACAGGATCATAAGGAACGTGACCAGCTGCCGCTGCAGGGCCATGCCCCACCCAGGGCAGCAGCACACCCACACGGAGCACCTCTCCAGAGGCAGGGCAGCTCCCCTGCCCGGTGACAACAGTGGTGGGGAAGCATGGGAAACCCCCACAGCCTCCTCTCTCAGGTGTCCAGTGCGGGTGTGAACAAAGTGGGCTGCATCCGTTTCTTCCTAGCCCATCATCTGCTGAAGTCATTTGGCCAGCAGGCAGAAGTCAAAACAAACTGCCATCAGTAAGGAGCACTGCTTGAATGTTTGATGGAGAAACAGAAACCCCATAAAGTTACAGACCCAAACAGCACTTCCAAGGACTCAGGGGACAATGAACCAGCTCCCCTTTCTGCTGCCACCAGCACATCCCCACACGTCCCTCACCCACTGTCCCAATTCGAGTACTGAAGATAAAACACTGCAGTAGGCTTTATCTCCTTCCCTCCAGAAAAAAAGAGAAACAGCTAACATTAACCCTGAAAAAACAGTCTCTTGAACATGAAGTCATTCCCTTTGAAACAAAAGGGGACATTTACACATCAAAACTCTTCTTCTGAGCTGTTACCACAGACAGATGTTAGTGTGTTGATTAGCTATGCCTCATATTTTATAGACTCTCTTTGGTTGTGGGTTATTTTGTTGAGGTTTTTTTTTTCACTTTGAAATAAATTTGAAATCAAAGACCTTGGCAAAAAGTCAGTTTAGTTCCCAGCATTTGGCCAGTCTTTCAGGTGCAACATAAAGAAGTGCTCTGGACTTTGGCAAACATTTTCTTGAATAGCAGTAGGGCACAACTCTGTTACAAAAGCCAAAAGGGGGAGGTAATTTTTAAAACACTCAAGTTTCCTCCTAAGCACTGTGGTTTTATAGGGCAATTTCCCAACAACAGACCAGATCCACCACTTCTTACTCATAAAAGCTGACGAGATCAAAACTCAAAGAGACCAGCAGAAGAACACTAAGTCAATATATAGAGTTGCTGCTGAAGAAAAAAATCAGGCAAAGCACCTGCTTCAAATCAATTACATGCTAATCTTAACCTTTAATAGAAGCTGCTGTTGTTGATTAATACAGAAAAATACGGGCATTACTACAAGAGTGAGCGTCTGAGTGAAGCCTCTTATCTCAAAGTCACAGAGATACTTGTTCTATCCCAAGCTCAAAACTGAGGAAAACATTCACTAATTTTTGATTGTGTATTGAGTATTATTACAGCCACTTTTATTCTTTTTTGGCAGGAAGTATATGCGCTCATGTTTTCTTCTTGAAGTCCATAGAAAAATAAAGAAAAAAACGGAAAGTTGCACATTCCCCAAATTTTGCATTGTAAGCTTAGGAATTTTCGGTGTTATTGAATATTTTGAAATGAATGCCCTTTTTAACTGTTTGCTAAAAGCTCTGTGAAAATGTAACTGCTGTGAAAACAGCTGGCATAAAAGGTAAAGGAAAAATTGTACATCAAAGCTATAAAGCCCCACAATCATCAAATAAGCATGTCTATCCCTTCAGCCAAGTGCTTTTCATGAGTGCATGGAGAGTACTTGCATCTACTTTCCTCACTTCTGCTCCCACTTCTCCTTTGTATGAGCAGTACTGATCTTACCCTTAAACCCAAATTCATCACCTCCTCATCTACATCACCGTAAATACAAGTTTTAAAACACCTGCCTGTATTAATTTTCACTTTCAGCTCTAAACTGCCTGTGTTTAATGCAGGAGCCATCCCCTCCCCAGTGGCACTGTGCTTTAATGGCAAGTTGCTCTACAGTGTTTTGCAGTTTTTCTGTCAGCAACAATCAGCCTTCAATTTTCAAGTTCAATTAATAAAGATAAAAAACATCTTCATCCTTGCCAAATACCCTTCTTTCCCTGACTGTCATATATTCTTTATCATGAAATATATTCAATGATTTTTAAAGTACATGGGTTTGATTTTTCTTCAACAGACCCTAAACAAATACAGAAAAATCGTATATATTTTTGTCATCTACGATCCAGCTCTAGATCAGATTTCCGAGGAACACTCAAGGAGTCTCAGCAGGTGAGTTCCACACCAGCACCAAGGCTCCTCTTCTCTACTGCCCCACTAAAAATTTACACCCAAAAGAAAGTTTTCTGCAGCATCTGGCAATGGGGAACAAGGCATTCCATGAAATCACCTCTAGCAGTTTGGCAATGACAGCCAATGAAATGTATTACAAGGCTGTTGGGTGCTCCTGTGATGAATACCTGCAGAAGACAGACAATCTTCCCCAGTGTCCTAATAAATATTTAACAGCAGATGATGCTGAGGAGGTTTCATATTACTAACACTTCATTATTTTTCACAACATGCTACAGGCCATTTCTTGGACTATGTCAAGTATTATACGAAATACTTAAAATGAGATTGTACTTTACAAAATAAGCCAGACAGATACACTTGGTGATTCAGCTACACAGTTTTACAGGGTGTGTTTGCATACTCAGTATCTTGCAAAATTTGATCATCCATAAACAGCTTCTCCTAGCTATTACACTGAATTATTTATTTACACTAGTGGATCTATTTCAGACTCTAACTTCATTACAAAATATATACAAAATATTTTAATGTGCTAGAGCAGGGCACTGCAGTCAGGCCTCCACCCACAGAGAGTATTTCCCAAGGAAAACAAAGACTTCCCAAGGAATCTTCTTGACATCAAACAACCAGCAAAGCTGTTGTTTTGTGGCCCTTTTCCTAAGAGATCACCTGTTTCCCTGCAGACTTGCTATCCAAGTCATATCTCCGCACATCCCTGAGCTGGAGCATGGGATCCAACTCACTATAAATCAGCTGTCTGGCTAAAAACCCTCTGCCCATGGATTTCTGCTATGAAATGTTCTCCATTCATCCTTCTACTTTCCTGAAACCTGTATCTACTGGAAAAACCCAACCTAAGTAAAGAATAAATCTGCATATAAGGGTGGTCCTCCATATAATTCCAATTTCATTGACACAGCTAATTCCAATGACTTCATAAACCACTATACTGAAGTTGGTGGAAGCATAAATGTGAGAAAAATGAGAAAGATTCAGCCACCATCCTGTTGCTGTTTATTATGTCTGCAGTCAATGAGAGCCTGAATTTGGTGTGCAGATTTACACCAACACTAGTGGTACCTTAGAAGACAGGGGCAGGCAATCTCTTTTACTCCATTCATAACCTTAAAGATGTGCACTATTTTAAACTTCCCTTCACAAATGAATGAATTCAAAAGGAGAAGATAACAGAAAGAATAAAATCAGGCAGGCATTACACAGGATAGGCATTACTTACATTAATGTATAAAATAAAACCAAAATAAAATAATTAGCTGCCTTAATTAGAAGTTATGTTATAGTGCTGCATCTACTGTGGTTATTTTCAGAAATGAGAAAAGTGTTTTGAGATGAGAAAATCAGTGACATAACAACAAAATCTGACTGCTATAGAGGTGAAAAGCAAGTGTTACTCAAAATATACTAATTGTAGATGACACATAATTACATATTTTTCACTTCGGTATTACACTGCCATGTGATTTAATCTCTTTGGCCACTTGCTTTAAACAAACAGCAGTGTTATTCCCAAGAGGAAAAAAAATACTTCCTCTCTGATTACAGTAATTTCACAAATACAAGCCGCACTGAGTATAAGCCGCATCTCTGGGTGTTGGCAAATATCTCGTTCTTTATCCATAAATAAGCTGCACCTGAGTATAAGTCGCTCTGTTGTTTGCAGCGAGGACCCGCGCGCAACAAAGTTGCCAATTAGTAACAGAACCACGGTAGGGCGGGGTTTACTGGCTCAGCTCGGGCTGTGCAGGCTCGGCCCGCTCGGGGCTGCCGACAGGGCCAGGTAGCCCAGCCCGGCGCTGCCGCTCGGCGGGGCCACTCGGGGCTGGCCGCCGCCTCTGGGCTCGCTCGCCCTGGCCCGGCGCTGCCCCATGGTGGCAGGCAGGGACGGAGCCCCCCCCACTCCTGCGGCAGCGGAGGCGGGCGGGGGCGGAGCACCCCACCTCCTCCCTGAGCCGCGGTGATGGCGGCACGGGGCCCTCGCCGCCTCCCCGAGCCACAGCGATGGCGGCATGGGGCCCGGGCCGCAGCAATGGCGGCACAGGGCTTCCCTGTCTCTCCCCTGGGCTGCGGCAGAGGAGGGAAGGAGAGAGCTCTCCCTCCTCTCTCCCCGCCCCCTGTGCTGCCTGCAGGGAGCCAGGCTCCACCCGCAGCGCAACAGAGTAACAATTTGTAACAATCACGAAATGCCGGCTTTTACTGGCAGGCGCTCGGCTCGGCACCCTGGCTGGCACTTCTGAGGTTGTAAATGTCAGAAAATTATTCACATATTAGCCGCTCCTGAGTATTAGCCGCATTTCCAGTTTGGGAGCAAAATCTTAGTCAAAATGGTGCGGCTTGTATTCGTGAAATTACTGTAATTTCCGCCAAGTATCTCAGAGACATAAGTGTTTCAGCAGAGCAAGAAAATCAGTATGTTGTGGTATGGAGAAGAGGTAAATTTGCTTTTGTCTGTTGCACAGTCAAAAGTATGAGATTAATTGTTCTAATAAATCAATGAGATTTTGAACTTGGAAGATGCTGGTGCTGATGTTACTCAGCTTCATATTCTTATATATTTCCATTTAATTTCGTTCTCATTATAACTTACACTGAGCACTGAATGAGCTGTGTTCACCTGTGTAGCCATCCACACTAAGACTAGTAGGGATATGTTGAACACAGAAAAATCAATTTGGAATTGTTCTCAATGTGCCATCTACTCAATTAAAAAAGACAAAAAATTTAAAGAAGCGCAAGATGTCACACTTAGGAGGCTCCCTGACAATGGGTCATATCATCCTTTGCTTTTTAAAAATTTCCCTCTTCCCAAGTGAAAGAAAAACAAAAAGAATTTGCTCACTGTATGGGACAGTGAAAAAAATGGCACTATTAAAAATAGTATTAGACATATCAAAAAAAAAAAGGTTGAAACATATCTTCACATGCAATTCTGCAGGTCATAAGGGGCTGACCTGTCACTGACTCCAAAGGATGCTGTTATAGTGTGTGCTCTATGGGACAGTTACATTCCAGCTCATTCCAGCTAAGAAAAGTCAGATGTACTCAGAAGCAGTTCTTTCAGCAACGACAATATAAAAATTAACGCACAGTGATCACATATGCAGAAATGTGGTGACTTTTTTGGGGGTGTTGCTAATCATTATTTACCAGGTTCCAAGTAATGAATCTTACTCAACAAAGTCCTCAACATGGGATCCCATCAGCCACCTCCAGCACTGGCAGCAGGAGCTATGCTATCTGAATAAGGCCCTGAGTTACTGAGATTTGATCCTTGCCAAAATCCAGTCTCAAGATGGAAGCACAGACAAACAGCCTGTACCACTTCAGCTGGGTTTTCAACACTGCAGTACAGAGCATTTTTCACCTGTTTTTTATCACATTTTCATCAGTTTTACATTGTATATCTCTCCTGAGTGCAGCAAATTCAACTTAGCACAATTGTGAGAAAAGAGCCAGGACTACTATTCTCAACCTCCCTGCTGCAAACATAGAGCAGGTACTTTTATGCAATGTCATTAGGCCACAACTTTCATTAGTTAAGGTGGCCTTAGTGGTGGTTTAGCCTCAGCCAAAAACCAAGCCCCACACAGCCCCTTGCTCACTCACCTACTGAAAGGATCAGGGAGAGAATCAGAAGGATGAAAGCTGCAGAACTCATGGGCTGTTTAAGGACAGTTTAATAGGGAAAGCAAAGGCTGTGCACACAAGGAAAACAAACCAAGGAATTAATTCAGTGCTTTCCATGAGCAGGCAACTGTTCAGCCATCTCCAGGAGAGCTGGGCCCCACCATGCCCAGCTGACTTGGCTACTTGGGAAGACAAATGACATGTCCACAAATGTCACCACCGCTTTCCTGCTTCTTTCCCCCACTTCATACACTGAGCTTGGTGTCCCATGATCTGGAATATCCCTTTTTGGTCAGTTTGGGTCACCTGTCCTGGCTCTGACTCCTCCAACCTGCCAACCCCCTCACCAGTGTGGCTGTAAAAAAGCAGAAAAGGCCTTGGCTCTGTGCAAGCCCTGCTCAACAATAACAAAAACATCTCTGTGTTATCAACCCTGTGCTCAGCACAAATCCAAAACACATCCCCATGCCAGCCTGAGAGGAAAATTAACTCTACCCCAGCTGAAACCAGCACATAGACAAAATATGCGCTGTTCTTAATGCCATCTAAATTAACAAAGGGAAACCAAAGCAAATGAATCTGATACACAGTTTTAAGAACGAGTTCAACAAAGTAATCACAATTAGCATAATCTGCCTTAAGGAATAGGAAGGATATTTCATATAAACTATAAGGAGTTACAGGATACTACACATTGTTTCTGGAATTTTTGCTTTTTCTGTCACAAATTAAATATTTTACATCTCTAGAAACCACTTACTTTGATGAAAGCCACTATAAATTAATTCTTTTTTCCAAAATCAAACTATCTCATTTGTTTATATGCATATATGTACAAATTCCTGTCCTTTAAGAAAGATTTAAATTACATTAGCCAAATAGAGTCCTATTTTTGTTCCTTGGGTTTGCATTTGGCTGTTTATGAAGATCACAAGTTTTCCTACACTCCCCATAAAGATTTAAACTATGTTTTTCACTGCATCACATGTATAGATCCCTCACACTAAATGTCTGAAGTAAAACCTTCCCACATTCAAGTTTCAGTGGTTTTCCAGATCTATTACTTTTCAATTCTATTTCTGTAGCTACAATGTCTGAATAAACAAAGTTAAGGTAGCAGCAGCAAACAATGCTGTTTGCTTCAAAGCTTAAAAGAATTTAAATTGCATTGATTTCTGAAATCAAAGAGGTGAATCCACAGGTAAATCCTTAGGCATAACTTTGGCTAGTGAACCTGACACGTCAATTAAATGCAAGACTAATTTATTCAATTCTCAGTCTAGTCTGGCACAAAACCTATACTTCCCCTCCTTCCTAATTAGCAAAAGTATTGCTCCTTTCATGCAGATAATTTCATCACCATTACTGTAAAGCATTAACACATTTTTCTTTCAATCATATTTTCCTCCTGTTGACTGACACACCTTTTCTAGTGAGGTTACTTATGCCAGTTTCAGCTTTGTGGGAACTTGCCTGAAGGTCTTTACTAAAGTTCCCTCCCATACACATAAAACAATGATATATAATCATGATGTTAGCTATGTGAAAAGACCTATGTCTTACCTTAGGAAATATGAATGGAAAATTATGCATTGGAGTAATGTAGCCCTTTCAATTTCTGTGTATTTATGAAGCTTAATTGAATAGTACTTAATATATGGTAGAATCCAGTGTGATTAACTCCTTGGAAATGAGTTTAGATGGTGATAGTCTTTAAATAATTCAAGGGTTTTTTTTGATAGAGCAGACTTTTTACAAAATGCCTAATAATTCTGGGGAAGTTAATCAAACCCAAGAAATTGCTTTCGTATACACATAAAACTTCAACAATATATTACGTCTGGCCACGCATGTATGTGGTACATGTGTATAAGCAGTAAACCATACTCAGTCTATGTTGACTAATTATTTAAGGATATTTTCTGAAAGATGATTATGAGACTTCATACAAAAAGCTAGTTGGAAAATGCACCAAAATGCCATGAAACATTCATCCACATGAAAATACTGAAGATTTCAACTACAGTAATTTCATTACTATAAGGTGCACCAGACTATAAGGCACACCTCCGGGAGTCAGCAAATTTCGCAACTTTGTACATTATATAAGGCGTGCCAGACTATAAGGCACACTTTTTTTTTTTTGCCGCGAAGATCCGTGCTGCGCACAACAAAGTAATGAATTGGTAACAGAATTGCGCCGTTGCAGGTTTACTGGCATGTGCTCAATTTGCAAACATTTTTCACAGATTGGTGTAGCCTTTAAATGCAGCCCCAAGTGTCCGCCCCATGCGTGGGCCCCGGCACTCCTGCCCGCTCCTGGCAGGCGGGGCGGGGCTCGGGGCTGCCACGGCTTCAGGGCAGCCACAGCTAACACCTCGAGGTTGCTGCAGTTCAGGGCAGCTCAGGGCCACCACGGCTCGCGGCGGTTCGGGGTGGCTCGGGGCCACCCGCGGCTCGGGACTATCCACGGCTCAGGGCGGTGCAGCGCTGCCCGCTCCCTCTCTCCCTGTGCAGCTCTAGCTGGCTGGGGGCTGCCTGCTCCCGCTCCTCCTCGCAGCTCGGCGCTCCTGTGGCACCACCCCCCTTCGCAGCTCAAAACACAACTCATACTTTTTTTTTGCAGCGAGGAGCTGCACCACATGCAACAAAATAACAAATTACTGGCAGGTGCTCAATTTGCAAACATTTTTCACAGATTGGCATAGCCTTTAAACGCAGCCCCAGGTGCCCTCCCCAGGTGCCCTCCCCATGTACGGGCCCCAGCACTCCCACCCACCCCTGGCGCTGGCTGGCGAGGCAGGGCTTGGGGCGGCTGCGGCTCCCTCCCTCCCTGCACCGCCCCGGTGCTCCGACAGCCCCATGCAGCTCCGGGAGCCTTGCGCCCCCCCTGGGCTTTTCCCCCATGCCGGCGCAGCCCCAGTGCTGCCAGCTTCCCCCCCAATCCAGGCTGCGGCACTACGCTTTCCCCTCCTCACCCAGGCTGCCCCAATGCCGCCAGGCTCACCCCATGCAACCACTGCCCCAGTGCCGCCGGCTTTCCCCCCCCGCCCGGGCTGTGCCACTGCCACCAGCTTTCCGCCCGCGCTGGCGCTGCCCCAATGCCACTGGGCTCGCCCCGGCCCAGTGCTGCCCCAATGTCACCAGGTCGCCCCGTGCCAGCACTGCCCCTATGCCGCCGGGCTCGCCCTGGCCCGGCACTGCCCTGATGCTGCCGCCGGGCAGGCTCTGCTCAGCTCGGGACTGTTGCGGGCTCGCACTTTTGGGTTGGCAAATTTCCGAACTTTGTACATTATAAAAGGTGCGCCGGACTACAAAGCGCACTTCTGGGTTCAGGGGAAAATTTTATTCAAAAGGGTGCGCCTTATAGTCATGAAATTACTGTAACTTTTATGTTCTTTCCTTTATTGCATTTAAGTTTTCCTTCAAGGTGATTGGAACTGACTATATCCTGCAGAGGTGTCAGAAAGTGGAGGCACAAGGTTGGAGATTGTCTAAAACTCTGCAAAACTCTCTGGTGAAGAAAACATGACCAAAAATATGTAAGAAAAAACAAATCTGTTTCCTAGTATGAAGTTGTTCGATTTGATTGACATTGCTTAGGAACAAGAGATTTGCACAATTTCCACATGCAGAGTCCCTTGGGGAAGTTCAGCACTCTTCTCAGTCCCTCCCTCTATAGTGACAGATGCAACACAGAAGCAAGTCTGGCTCTGCATGATCAGAGCATAAAATTCTTGTCACCTTCTGAATCAGAAGTGCAACCATGAAATGTGATGTCACGTCTCTCGGGTGGGAGGCTTCCAGCCCTGCCCTGCTCCAGCAATGCGGTGGTAGGCTTCACAGCATCATCTGAACCACCAGAATGCTGCAAGGATTTGCTTCCCCCCTTTGCATAACGTGTCTTGTGGCACCACCCGAGCAGTAACTGCACATTTTGCCAACACAGCTTGGTCAGAGAGATTTACACTGGCCTCTTGGGCAGGCTCTGTAGCCAGAGCTTGTCCTGTAGAGTGCTGGGACTGTCCTGGTGCCCTGGGATAAGGATGTCTAACAGTGTGTTGACAACAGCTGAACACAAAGCTGGTCCGCTGTGTCTTGAGACACAGAAGCTCTACCAGCTTATCTTAGAATCAGTGCAATTAAACTGGTACAAGCCAGTTTAATTAAAAAAGATGCTCTCATGTGGGCTCAAAAGAAAGCATCCTGGTTAGCTTCTATCTGTATGTTTGCCAGGGCAAGCTAAGCCGCTTTTGAGAGGTTTAAACCCACATATGTGTTCCTTTTCAAATTTGCACTAGGTTAGGTAACCTATAACTAAAATGACAACAACAGTCAAACTAGAACAAGTTTCACCAGTCTACTTATTTAGGCATTTTTAGAAATATTAATCTCTTTTACTAATCAGCTTGGTTTGCTGTTGTGGTGATGTGACTAGCCTGCCCTACCTTTGATAACATGCTATTTTGGTAATCCACATACCAAAGACTAGTAAACCTATACTGGTTCCTTAATCATGCATGTAAAACAATTAACCATTGTATCTGTGTATGTTTTCAACTCCTAATTCTGCTGCCCATTGGTCTTTGCCGTGACCTGACCTGCATGAAGCTGGTGTGAGAAGTTATTCAGCACCGCCAACTGCAGAAAAATGGGAGCTCGAGCACTGCTGCAGTGTTGATGCCATGTCTCCTGAAATTACAACTGTGCAGAAAACCCCACCAGATTATTTAATCTGTTACACCAAAAGTGCACCATTGGCCCCCAAGACTTTTAGTTGTTGTGTAACTCACACTAATGAAAGAAGTTAGATCAAAACTAATATTGTGCAAAATGAGATATAAACCCCAGAGAACTCAGACTTCTTGTAAGTTTTTAAGACCTACGAGCAATTTTCAGTAGTGCATGCAGTGGTCAGATAGGTAGCCTCTTCCACTCATTTCAGTAGCCACCATCAGCAAGTGCCATGCAGCCTAGATATCTTTGGGGGTACCCGTAAAATGCAAGAATAAAAAAAGATAATGGAGTAAGAGCTCGTAATGTAACCTATTTCCAAATTTATATTATTCCTTAGATATGATACAATTTACCATCCACAGATCTTTCAAGATATTTTCATTCCTCAATGAAGAAAGAAATGGGTGTTTGAACACTGATTAACATTCTAAGACATTCAATCAAAAGCTATTCTAACCAGAAATCATCAAGTATTGCATGTATGTTCTCAATCAATAAAATGCACCTGAAAAAGAGTGATTTCTGCTCACAAAAAAAAAAGGTCAAACGCATTGGGAAAAGACTAAGAGAAAAATACATTCTGACTACTATTATGCGGGCCAAAAACATTAATTTTCTGGATTTTTCTCAGTAATTTTCTGTAGTTCTGCTTATTTTTTCACCTATGATCAAAAATCTTGCAAAAAAGCATGCAACTGTTTTATCAGAATCTCTTGCTTCCACCACTACCAAGCTGTCTTTGTGCCTAGGACTGTTCAGCCAGAGAGTGGGCAAATTGCCTGTACTACTTCTTCATTAAATACAGCATTAATTACCATTATTAAAGGAATCCTTGTTGCTTTCGCAGGAAAAAGACATCTGCTTGTAAGGACTAATGGATTTCCACAGTGCAATAGTTAATGAAGAAGTGTCCATTTTGAGGTCCACCTGATTTTCATTAGTCCCTGCTACATCAGACCTTGAGATATTCATCCCATACACACCCCATAAAATAAATAAATAAATTTTTAAAAACAAAAATACATCCTCATAAATGAGAGAAGAATCTGATCTGTTGATTCTGCTTGGACACACACACACTACAGCTTCATTGAAGTAGAATGTATTTTCACCATGCAAGCTGTCCAATTGATTATGTCGCATTATCTGCAGAAGGGGGGGAAAAAAAACCACCAAAAAACAAAACAGAGAATTCTATTTTCACCTTTGTCAAGTAAGAGAACTGAGAATCAGAGTATGTCAAGTTGGAAGAGACTCATAAGAATAATGGAGTCCAGCTCCCTGCTTCTCACTATGTAAAACTAGTGTATGACTAGGAGCATCATCCTGAAAAATCTTTACAACAGGATGCAGAAAATTAACTGCAAGAGAGAATGGGAATTCACAGCAAACAGTCATCTAATCTGCCAGAAGTAAACCTCAAAATACATTAAATTTGGTATGCATTCAGGAATAAATAGCAATAACCTAGCAGATCTGGTCTTAGCTCACCTTGAAAAAAGAAGTAACTGCAAAGTAACAGATAAAAAAGGATCACTAACTGGGATGCATTGAGCTCTGCTGACTACTTCCAGAGAGTTAATATTTTGCCTCATGGCTCAACAAGGTACCACTTCCCATACATAAATCTGTGTACTCTGCAATCCTTAAATAACACTGCACCTCACATAGACAGGCAATCCAGGCAATCCCAGAGAACAGGCCTGTGGCAGTCAATGTGGGGATGGCAAACATCTTTAGCAAGCAAGCCATGGCTCCCAAGGGGAAAAAAAAAAAAAACACACAAAAAAAGCCCAAAACAAAACAAAAAAGGCAGTATTTGGTCACACAAGTCACAAGTGTAAGTTGAGCGTAATACAAAAATACCAGCTGACTGAATATCACTCAACCTGTTCCGCTGCTGCAAGGAGTATGGTAGTGGAAACAGGAGAGAAAGACAGTCTTAAGGTCTGGATGGATTCAAAGCCATGTAGTCTACTTGAAAAAAAAATATAAGTAGTCTTACAAATTACAAAAACTGCTACTCTCTGACAATCAGCATTTAATTATTTTGCCTCTCTGTGTAATCCTTACAGCCATCTTATAGCCCTCTACCAGACTATTATCCTTCAACTTCCCCTTCTCAAAAGATTTCAGAAGTCACATCCATCAAAGCCGATGGGTAACTTCAGTTTTGGTTTTATCATTGGTTCTTAAGAATCTAATTTGTTTTATCAGTGCTTTTTAAGCACTGCCAAACAAGTCAAAACTGCAGCACATGCTATGCTAGTAGAATGTGTCTTCAGAGGTCAGAGGCCAATCCTTTACCCCCTCAGGCAGGCACAATCTTAGATGCCAAATGGTCTCTGCCTGTTATGGGTGAGTCGTCAGCTGAAAAACTGTGGAGGTGATGGCTTGAAGAAAGGTTCTACAGATTTTCTTGTGAAAACGAGAACATAAGGGGGAAAAAAGCTGTTTGCATCAGTGAGCTTTCCATATATGGGAAAGCCAGACAAAATGCTTTGATTTTCAGGTGCTTTAGAGGACAGTTATGGAAATCAAGACCACAGGCACCATGCAGGTATTATAGAGATGAAGACCTACCTGGTAGGTGAGCATCCAGACAGCTGAGTTCAGAAACAGACTGCATCCTTCATTCTCAACAAAAACTTAATAAATTTTAGTATTGAACACTTAAGCTTTGGGGCTACTTTAAGTTGCACCTCCAAATAATAAGCATCTCCAAGGATTTACACTATCAGGGATGGAGCCACGCACCTAACTCTTCCCCTAGGGGGCTGGTTGTTCCAGGAAATGGGGAAGCAGAGCCTGATATGTGGGGTTCACAAGAAGTGTTTGTTACTCCTGAAGGTGCACCTTTTCCTCCCTGGAGATAGTGGTCCAGGGGGAAAAAAAAGCTACCAAAAACTTCATTAAGTGTTTTATATGCTTAAGTATTACAATAATTTAATTTGCCTACAAGATGGAGAGACACAATGTATCTTACAAACACAGTGGCAAAGCACAATAAAACATAGATTCTCATATTTATAATTTATGTCTTCTCAATTTATTAAATGTCTGCCTAAGTTTGGTTTTTGTAGGGTAGGTTAAAATCACAGAATGGCTGAGGTTGAAAAGGACCTCTAGAAGACATCTGGTCTAACCCCCCCTGCAAAAGCAAGGCCACATAGAGACAGTTGCCAAGGATCATGTCCAGGTGGCTTTTGAATATCTCCAATGATGGAAACTTCACAACTTCTCTGGGCAACCTATGCCAGGGCTCCATCACCCTCACAAGAAAAGAAAGTTTTCTGAGGTTTCAAAACAAATCTTCCGTATTACTGTTTGTGTCCATTGCCTCTGGTTCTGCCACTGGGTACCACTGGAAAGAACCTGGCTCCATCACCTTTAAAACCTCCATTTAGGTATTTTTATACATTAAAAGGAGCCCCCATTAATAAGAACCATTTCTTCTCCAGGCTGAATAGTGTCAGCCTTTCCTTACTGGACAGATGTCCTTGCTTCTCAAACAGGCACTTCACCAGACATCCATCCTCCTGTCTGTACCTCCTCTCCACCCCAGAGCTCCATGCCTTTCTTGTGCTGGGAGAGCCAGACTCCAGGTGTGTCCAGAGCAGAGAGGAAGGGTCCTTTCATTTGACCTGCTAGCAATACTTTGCCCAGTGCAGCCCTGGAGACTGTGTGCCACCGTCGCAGAAGGGCACATTGTTTGTTCATGTTCTACACCAGGACTCCCAGGTCCTTTTCACAGAATCATAGAATCATAAAGGCTGGAAAAGATCTCCAAGATCATTGGGTCCTGCCTTTGACACAACACACCACCATTGTATCAACTAAATCATACCACTAACTACCATATCCAGTTGCTTTCTGAACATTTCCAGGGATGGTGACTCCACCACCTCCCCAGTCAGCCTCTTTCAATGCCTGACCACCCTTTCAGCAAGGAAAATCTTCCCAACATCCATACCAAACCTTCCAGTCACAGCTTGAGGCCATTTCCTCTTGTCCTTTTACTAGTTGCCTGGGAAAAGAAGCTGACTCCCATCTTGCTACAACCTCCTTTCAGGCAGTTGTAGAGTGTCAAGCTGATTTCCAGTTGATCCCCAGCATCTACTCATGCATGGGGCTGCTCCTTCCCAGGGGCAGGACTTTGCACTTTCCCTGCTTAAACTTCATGAGATTCAAAGAAAATGCTTGGATATGCCTGAATCTCAGCTTCCCACATGCTCACTCATTACATTAAGAACCAACAAAACTCAGACATCCTGGCCTATTCATCAAGGCAGGTGTCTAGGAATGCAGTCAGGGATATAATTACAATGGAGAAGCACAAACCTCATAGTCCCCTGTGCGTGAAAACAGGCTGTTTTGCTGGCCATGCTTCCAGTGCCACACGAGTTTCTTCTGCATTTTCACATTGTCTCTTTCTCTCTCCACCATTTTCTGTCCCTCCTGGAGCCTCTCCAGACTGTGCTGGTACTCTTGCAGCTGCAGCGCCAGTCCTTGACGGCTCTGCTCCAGGAGCTCCTCCTGGCACTCACACTCCCGTTTCCGCTGCCCCAGCCAGCTCTCCCTCGCCTCCTGCTCCCGCTGCCGCTGCTCACATTCACGCAGCCACCGCTGCTGCTCCTGCTGAAACTGCTGCTTCAGTTTGTCCGTGTCGGCCAGTTCCACCCTTTGTTTCTCCAGATTCCGATATTTCTCTTGTTCCAAAACAAGGTTTAGCCGAGAGCCGTGGCTCCGACTGGTCTTCTCATTCTCTTGCAGTAGTAATTTATGGAGTTCTTTGTGGCTGTCCTGGATAGCCAGTGCTGCCTAGACACCACAACAAAATCAGACACAAAATAAATATCAGCATTAATCCATGTTTGTGTTTTTACATGGAATCATTATATAAATTACTTCAACCTTTTTGGGAGGTTATTCTTCAAGCAAATAGAGAAAATTCTGTGATAATGCCTTTACATTGAGGTATTTCTAAAATAAAACTCAAGTCTTTTGAGCACTATTAACAAAGCTTCCGGTTTACACTTAGTATTATTATACATGTTTATGTTACAGCTGTGCATGTGCAGTCCAATTACAGCTGGGGTCATGTTTTCTCAGAGGATGTAAAGACACGCAGGAAAAAACAATATTTCATGGTTGAAGAGGGCAATAAGGCACTGGGAATGCTCTACTCACCCACATATTCTTAACACAGATGTGATTTACACATATAAAACTGTATTCTTTCCAGCAGGGCTCACTCTGACTTTAAGGCTCTCCTTGCTAACCTGCAACACCACAGTCTGACTAATGTCAGTCCTACAGGCACCTGCCAACCCAGCCACATCACCAGGACTGTACCACTACCCGCACCTGACCGAGGCCTCAGTGCAACCATATACCTGCAGCACAGTAGTGCTTTCAGGCTTGATGTTCCTGTTTTACAGCTGAGAGCTCTATATTCCATTCTGCACAACAATGTTGTGACACTGTTTGCATTAAAGGTGGTGATTCCTCCAATAATGCAAAAACAAATAGCTGGGATTTAAAAGAAAGAAAAGCAACAAAAACCTAGATCTGCTGAGGCACTTACTGCGCTGTCTACGTTGTAGAGCTGACATGGGAATCTATTTCAGCTGACATTCCCAGAGAATTCATGTAGCCCCACTACCCTATGCTGTCCACCCCAAAAAGTTTTTAACTTCATGCAATGTGCCATCTGCACTTTCTTGGCTCTTCTTCCAGTATTGGGTCAGTTCCAGCGATTTGTAAACCAGACAAGATCCTCTGCTTGTTTCTTGGCATCTGACCGCCCATTCATGGTCTGAGCAATTAAAGGCGTGATTCTAAACCTTAATTTACTGTTCCTATTTGTTTTTCAGTTACTCAGAAAATTTTGCCCAAATTACAGGCTTTTTATTTTGCTTTTGCATTGCTTCAATACATGTAACTTCTAAACCCAAGCTGTCCAGGATTATTATGAAATATGCTAAGGTCAATAGGGTCTAAAAATTAAGTATACTCATATGAAACATTTAAAAATAGAATTATGAAACTGCAGCTAAATAGGAAGAAGATTCAAACTTAGCTTAAAAGAGGCAAATACTTCATACTAAGAAGTAGGCCTTACAGAATATACAAAGTAAGTGAGATTTAAACATCTAAAATGGGCTGAGTTTGCTACCTGAGCTGCCTGGCAAAGTTACTGCCTACTACTAGCCAGAAGAACAGTCTAATCAAAATACAAATTTTTTTCAGTTTTTTGAACTTGAATTTCAGAAATGTGTGGAATGACATCATTTCACTTTTCTGCTAGGTTTTTGGAGTGTACAGAAGTCCTCTTTTGGGAGGAGAGACTGATCTCCAAGCAAGTTAATATTGTTCAGTTCTTAAAAGAAACCTACCACAGATGTAGAATAAAACTATATTCCATGACAACTTATGCAACAGTCAGTAGAGATCAGTATCAATTAACGTAATGTCTAAAAGTAGAGCAATGTGGAAACAAATCTTTAAAAGTAAATTATTAGGACAAATTAATTACTCTATGAAGTTAGTAGTGGAGTAGTCACCTGCATGCTGTATAAGAGACGGGTTAAGTTCTGGATTGCTTGTACAATCTAGAAAATAAAAGAGAATATTTTCAAAGGTTTGACCACTGTTAACTAAATAGCTACTACGTTCTGTCCAAGTTTTAAATTAACTCACCTCTGTCCCTGTAGATTCTGAAAAATTCATACTTGCTCCCTAAAATAAAGAGATGTAGCTTTAAAAAGTTGTTTGAAATTATAAAATTGTTATCTCTAGGTAATTTTTTTTAAACTAGTGGGGACATATGGCTAGGAAATGTATACTGAGTCAGTCTTTTATGTGGGTGTATTAAAAAAGGCAGAAGCAACAACCTATGAAGACTAATAATTCATCAATAATGGAACTCCCATGGAAATTACTAGAGATTCTGAACACAACTGTACAAATAAAACTATTTCATCCATGATTTTAATCCCTTGTGAGTAATGCTACACAGAAAAGACATTTCAATTTGTTCTTTGATTACTTGATAGTTTTGTAACACAATAACCAGATTTCTGTATATACAGCACGGTGGGTTTAGATTACTCACAGTAGGATGAAACAGCATGAGACTCTTCTAAAGTAGAGATAACAGTGTTCTAAGAAACTAGCAAGAAGTCATGCTAGTGGATCACAAAAAATACCTTAGGCATCCTGTGAGAACACTGTGCCCAGTACACTCTACAAGAGGCACCAGCATGGTCCTCTGCAGCAAGGCACAGCTGCTTCACACTTTCCATCCTGCTCCCTTTTCCTGAGAAGTTCTCTAAATTTATGGATAAAGCTACCCATAATCCCTGCAGCATGAAGAACAGCTCCTTTGAGAAAGATAAGGTGAAATGGTGGGGACTGTTTCAAACACAATCCCTTCTGAGACTACGCTGAAAAGACTTCCTGTATGATTTTTCTCTTTTTCAAAGAAGCAAAGGAGAGTTTGGGGAATATTTGTTTTCTCTCTGATTCTCTTAAGTTCTCTACTGAGTCTCATTTTCCACCACAGAGAGCAAAGCATCTGCTACATTTAGACGCAATAACTGAAAATGAAAATGAGAAAGACCAGTCCCCTAAACACAACCCAACACAGACACCCATGGGGCAAAGGGAGTACCAACTGCATCATTTCTTCCACTACTCTTTCTCTCATTATCTCTCTTCAGTGTTTCCTTCCATTCCCCCTCCACATCTTCACCTCCTCCTCACTGCATTCATAAGCCATAGAAAAGCTCAGCTCTGCTGTAAAAGCAGTGGATTTTGCACAGATGTCTCTGTGCAGCACAAGGATGGACTCCAGATAGCTCTGCTTTTCCTTAGCTGGATGGTGAGCAGTGGGTAAGGAGGCAGCACAGGGCCAAGAGGGAGAGAATTAAGGTAATGCTGGAAGGGTGAGGAAGAGTGTACAACAGAGAGCCTGCACACTGAACAAGAGCAGAGTTTCTTTCAGGTTTTAAGCCCTTTTTAATTTGAAAACAGATTTGCACAGGGGGAAGGTTTATCTGGCATTGGCTTGACCAAGGAGTTGCAAGTGGCCAGTCCCAGTGCCTGTGGTACCTTCACTGCAGCACCACTTGAGCACTAGGACATGACAATAAGGCAGGTTTAGCTGGGCTGGCACATGCCCTGCAAGTCCAGCTAGGAGTGAAGCAGTAATTTCAGGTGTTTCTGTGCTGAAGGCCACCACCACCTCTCTGCCACTGTTTCTGATCACCTTGATTCAGAGAGATGAGGACAGTCAGATTCCAAGGCAGGCTGCAATGTGCTTTGGACAATGCCTGCAGAGATACATGTACAAGGCAGGAGCAGGGGAGACAAGGTGGGAATCACTTCTCACAGCTGCCACTCATGTAGCAGGGACAATGCTCTGCCTCCCAGGTACTGCTCTTCTAGTCAGTATCTAACCTCCAAGCTGGGAGCTCTTGCTCCTCTGTCCATCTCCTGTTTTCCCAAGCTAGCTGGGCTGAGTTCAGAGCTGGCAACCCTCAACGTTGGGACTGCACGCTCGCCTCCCTGGAAAGCCCTTGCCTTGCCTCTTTTCTTTGCTCGCTCTGCCACCTCCTGGTAAGTCTAATTCTGACATGGTATCAGAAGATGTGCTATATGCCTTGTCCAAATATTAGGCCATAAATAATAGGATAATGACTTAGGGTGAAAGAGCTGCTGAGGAACCAGAGGGTGCTGATCCCTCCAGCTTTATGAATAGGCATAGCTTCAAACTTAGAGGAGGTTGCCAGAGGCTTTCTCCAGTCAAATCCAGTGAAATCCAGGAAACCTCTGAAGCTAGAGACCCCCACAACCTCTTTGGACAAACACTGCTCCTTGATCATCCTTGCACTGAATTTATTTCCTTGTATACACTTAGAATTTCCCTTACTGCAACTTGTAATCTTCGATACTCATCTTTGTGCTGTGCACCTCTGAGAAAAGCCCAGCTCTACCTTCTCTGTAACCCAATGGCAAAGTTTTTATGTGGAGCTACTGCAATTTTTAATGGGCAATATCTGAGCTCCTCTACCCTCTCTAGGTTCTATTCCTCTTCACCTAGCTTCTCTGCTCCCTCACTTGGATTTCTGTTTTCAAACAATTTTTTCCACTCACATTCTTCCTCCTGCTCCCTTCTATCAGCAGTTAGAAAAATAAGATGATCTAGAGCTAAGCATAAGTGAGGCTATAGAGAGATTAGTGTATCAGCAAGAGTATTCCCAATATAGAAAACAAGCAAACATAAAAAGGTTTCAGGCACACAAGCCCTCTTTCAGACCTGGTGCAAAGACAGTATGTTAATGCTAAACTTTTGAGCAAAGTTTTCTTTCCATTTCAAGTTCTGTATCTTATATTCTTCTCTCCCCACTTTATTCCTCTTGTGATTCTTATTCTCCACCTAAGAACTACACTATTATTCCACACAGTAATTCATGTTGCTTACTCCAACACTGTTGCTACATAAAATTTGTCATTCCTAGTTTTGTCCAGAACTGATTTTTGGTTCTGCTTTTCTCCCCAGATTTGCTTATCAGCTATAGGACTTTGTAAAATGAGCGCTTTCTCTTCTATTCTCTAATTGCTCCATTCTGTTTTGATTCAAAATTCTGAAGCAAGCTGGTGCAAAAGTATCCGTCCTATCTTATGTACTTGTTCTCAGGACGAAGTTCTTCTAATCCACAAGTCTTCCTTGCCTTAGCTGAGGACTGTGCCACTGCAGGAGACTTTCACCATCATGTGAACAGGAGGAGGGAGTAGCTCCATAGATAGGAATCTATTGAATGATGACAGCGGAGACCCACGCTCTTAAGGGGCCCGTACAAGCGGTTTGAAAACACTGCCTGTTAGTACAACTCACTGATCTCAAGCCTTGCAGGAAAATCATTGTGCTTGGATTATTTATGACTGATTTTTAAATTTTATTATTAATTGCAGTGACTTCTATTAGACTCAGTTACCTGGATCTGAGAGAAATTCCCCATAAAAATTTGAATAGCATGTATATACACCATGCCTAGACTGGTGTGTGCAATGCAGGAAGAAAAACAGAGTTACCATACCTTATCCTCAAGATTGGCACCTACCATTTCCTTTTCAACACTGAGATCGATTTCTGGTGATTCTTCAATTTCTTTTCTATCTGCATCTAGCAAATAAAGCCCCAAGAAAATGCAAAAGAAAGGTATCAAAGCATATCCTGACTAGAAAAACAAAGAGCATGTTTTTTTCAGCTACTCAGGATGGTGAGAAAGGGATTTTTATACTCTGTAGTTAAAGTAATTTCACAGTTATAAGCCGCACCATTTTGACTAAAATTTTGCTCCCAACCCGGAAGTGCGGCTTACACTCAGGAGCAGCTTATATATGAACAAATTTTGGAAATTTCCCAACCTGGAAGTCCGAGCCCACAATAGCCCTGAGCCGAGCCGGAGCCCACCTGGCCCTGGGCAGCTGGGCAGCGGTGGTGCAGTGGCAGTGCTGCCCGGCCTCAGGGGGCGCGGCACCAGTGGCGCTCTGTGGCCCCAGGAAGCACGGCAGTGGCCAGGCACACCATACCCCCGCTTCCCAGCAGCAGCAGCCGGGGACGCCGCTCTTCCTCTTCCTGGCGGCAGCAGCTGGGGACACCGCAACCCCGCTTCCCGGTGGCAGCAGCAAGCAGGGCCGGGGCCACTCCCTGGTGGCCACCCCGAGCAGGGCCAAGCCAATAAAACCTGTGATCATGCAATTCTGTTACTAATTGGCAACTTTGTGAAAGTTGCATACGGATCCTCGCTGCAATTGAAAGTGCGGCTAATAATCCGGTGCGGCTTATTTACGGACAAAGACCTAAACGTTGCCAACACCCGGAGCTGCAGCTTATAATCAGATGCAGCTTGTAATCATGAAATTACTATACATAATGGATCCTAGGCTGGGGAAAAACAAATCTGCAAGCCAGGATGGCATATGTGGCACAATCCAATCTTTCTTCCTTACAAATTAGCACTATTTTATTTATGAAAGGTTGGAAATAAGTGTAACCATAACACTAAAAATGCTCTGTAGCAATGTTTCTTACATAACTTTATTCGCAATTTTGTTGTAAGAAATTAATGCTACCTTTTGCAGCTGAAATTATTGGAATATCAATCCCAGTTTCCAAGCCTCCTGACAAAAAGGAAAATGGCCTATATTGTAATATAGGCTTGATGCAAAGCTGAACAAAGACAAGAAACTGTATTTTCAATGAAGCTATATAAAAATTTACAATACCTGAATGCAAAGACAACTTTCATTACATTATTTTCTTTTGATTCTGTCCTAGACCATTTAGGCTTTCCAAAAAAACAATCCGCTATCAATTATTTTAGCACTCCAAAGATGTAAAAGCACGAAATTTTACTCACCACCCAGAACAGATTCCACTATTTCATTGGCAGTGCATCCATGCTCCACACTTACTTCCTCAGTACTTTCCTCTGGTGAGCTGTCTGTTTCACTCACTTGTGATGTTGTTACAGCAACATGGAGACTTTCAACTACAGAGGGAAACATGCAGAATTACAGAGGCCCCTTAAATAGTTTCTTAGTGCATGAATCAATGACACAGAATTTATTGACCATGGAATAATTTACGTTGTGAGGACCTTTCATAAGTCACTTAGTCCTACACTTCCCTCAAACCTGGTCAGTCTTGACCAAGGTCAAATTGTGTTGCTCAGAGCTTTGCACACACACACCTTTAACGCCTCCAAAGATGGAAACTTCAAAGTGTCCCTGAGTAACTTGTTTCAGTTTTTTAACACTCTCATGGCATTTAATTTTTCATTTCAGTTAACTAGAATTTCCTGTATTTCACCACAGGACTATTGTCTCTTGCCCATGTGTTCTTTTATTGTCATCTGCCTCTGCAAAAATCTGTTTTTTCTATATCCTTCCGTTAAGCTGTTGTCGACAGTAATGAGATTCCACCAAGCCAGCTACCTCAGCTTCTCTTCAGATGTCGTGTCCTCCAGCCTTCTAGTCATCCTGGTGCCTTTCACTGGATTCGCTCTACTTTATCAATGTCTCTCTTGCTCAGGGTAAGCACAGCATTCATCATGGCAGTCCAGATAGGACTTCCTAGGCTTAAGTAGAGAAAGAATCACCTCCCTCATCTTGCTGGCAACTCTCCTTCTACTGAGCAGCCCAGGAAGCAGTTGGCCATCTTTGCCACAAGGGCAACTGCTGCCTCATGATCAACCTGCTCCTGAGTAGGACTCCCAGGTCCACTTCTGCAAAGGTGTTTTCTACCTAATCAGTGTTCAGCCTGTACTAACACATGGGATTGTATCACCTGAGATGCAGGACTTTGCATTTTTCTTTGTTAAATGTCTAGATGTTCCTCTTAGCCCATTTCCCCAATCTCTAGAGGTCTCTCCAGCTCACTGAATGCTCCATCTCATTCGATGATAGTCATGAGCTTGTTAAGAGTGTACTCAATCCTAAGGTTAACTGCATTAATAAATATATTGAAAACTATTGGTCTCAGTAAACACCCATAAGAGAATCTCCTAATGACATTATACTGACTGGACATTATATGACTGACCTCTTCAGCCCAGCAGTCCAGCCTGTCTTCCAGTTAAACAATTCACATTTAAGGACATTACAGCCAGTGCAAACAGTGTTACAAGTCTGAGAGATGTCAAGGTAACCAACATGCACTCTTCTCTTACCATAAAACCTGTCAGGTTAGTCAGATACAACTTGTTCTAATTAATCTGTGACAGCTGTTCCAAGTCATCTTCCTGTCTTTCAGGTTCTTGGAAATGCCTTCCAGGTGGATTATTTCCAAGATGCTGGTGAGATTGACCGTTTTTTTAGTTCTCTGTATATTTCTTCTCGGAGTGTGAGGTTTGCTTTCTTCAAGTCATCAGGAATCTCTCCTGATCACTGTGACTTTCAAAGTTAACAGAAAACAGCCTCACCGTGGCCAGTTTGCTGAGCAGCCTTGGATTTACCCCATCTCATCTCATGGATTTATGTAGATCCAATTTGCTTAAGCACTGTGTAATTCTGTCCTTCTCTACTCTGAGCAATGCTTTATTCCCATACAGTCTGTTATTAGCTCAAGGACTAAGAATTTCCATCCAGGAAAATGATCCCCACAAATTGTCTACAATGTAAACAACTGTAATCTCCCACAGAGTCTTGTAGAGTTCTGAAATCCAAGACATCATCAACATCAACAATAGCTTACGAAAAAGTGAAAAATAAAGAAGTGGGCAGAATAAGGTGTGTAATAAGTAAAGGCTTCCATTTTAAGTATTTTCTGTTTTATTGATAACTTACAGTATCCTACACAAATTTAATCAATTTTTATTAATAAATTCTCTTTGCTTTTATAATGATGATGAAAACCAAGTGTCCTGGGGTGACTTTATGATGCTGAATTGTCTCCCCATTTGTCTGTTAAGCCCAGAAATAAGTCTTGCACCTTTAAAGCTAGATCTGAAAGTGAAGGGAGGGAGAAGGAGAAGCGGTGGAAAGTCTGAGGTGCACGTATTCAAAACAGAGATAAGAGCTTTAGCTTTCCTTCTCACAGACTGAGCTGTCTGCAGCACAGACAGACAGCGTGAGAGAGAGCCCCTTTGCTTTTAGTTAGTGTTTCAGCTAGCTGGGAAGAGTAGTTCCCCAGACTGAACTATGCAAACCTGCTCTGGACTGAAAATGCAGAAAAACACCAGGAGCTCACACCTGTGTCCCACCTGGCCTGGGATGTGGCCTACTTCAGCAAAGGAGGGACTGATAAGAGACTGAGCAAGCCAAGCTACACCCCACAATAAGGATTTTCTGAATTTGTCATCTCTTCAGAACCGCAAGAGGTTTTACTCTTTAATATTATTCATTTTTTAATGCTTTTGAATACTTTGCTTGTTAAATGAACAGGTTTTTTTCCACTTTTTCCAAGAAAGCTTTTCCCAAACCAGTAAGGGGAGGGGCCTGAATCTGCTTTCTAGAGGGTCCCCTTTTGGAGTTTTCTCCCAAATTTGCCCTAAACCAGGAAGGTTTGTAGGTTGAAATGCCGTTAGTAGCACTCAGTTCTCAATTTAGGTGATGCTAAAATCAGGACTCTGATTTTTATCAGGGCTCTTTTCCACTGAATTTAGGAGAAATTTAGTTGAAGTTCCAGCTAGGCAAGGTATCTACAAATGCCATTCCCTTCTTTCCTCTGTAGGACAGTGTTGTAGATGGTGCAGCCAACTCACTGTTAGATAACAGGCAGAAAAAACAGGGCTCCCACAATTCTGGAAGGTGTTTCTTGGTGGAAATTTTATTTGCTCTGTATGTGATCATACAGGATTCTGATCTGACTTCAAAATCAGCCAAGGTAGGTGAAGGTCTGGGACTAGGTGCAACACCATACTGCAACCCCTGCTGTTAGCTGTAAGGACGGCTAACAAGCTAACACCACACCCCTGCCTGCTTATATTTGAGGCTGTGCCCTAAGCATATCCATTATTATACAATCTGGCAGGTACCTTGTCCTATATTTGACAAATATAAACATGACAGATTTTTCTTCTATGACATTTGGCAATTTTTGACACTGCCACTTCGTGAGACTTGACAGAATTGCAACACAAGGCCACATGGCTACACTTGATTACCTTAAATATCTGCCCACAAGAAGAGCCACCAACCCACTCTTCCCACGTGAACTCACCCTCTCTGAGTGCTGCTGCCAGCAGTGAAGCAGCCTGAGGAGTTTCTCCAGAATCGGGTTTGATAAGTAGGTGAGGTTCTACATGGACATCGTCAAACCCACACAGATCTCCCAGTTCTGCGTAGATGCGCAGCTTTTCTTCTAAATAACTGCAGATTTGCTGGTCGTGGTTACTCAGTAATTCTGTCAACCAAAATTGAACAGTGTGAAATTGAAAACTGTATTATCGGTTTTTAACTTGCAGGGAAAGTATGCTCCCCAATCACCTTTCTAATCTTTATGCTCTATAGAAAGTGCTAATTCAAGTTAAGCTTCTTTTAAGTAGCCAGGACCCAAATTCATCCAAGTTCATCCCACAGTCTGTCCAAATGAAAGCAAACACACTCTCTGGCAGAGTCTAAGCCAAAGCCCTACCCTGATGAGGTGGCTTTGGCTGCCCTCTCTGGCCCTCATTAGTCCTGATGCACTCACAACAACATATCAGTTCTATCATCTGAAAAAGCACTTGGCTCATGTGTGCTAACAAATCAGGGCCTCAACATCAAAGAATACCTATTTTCAGCAGAGGATGCCCTTCTCTGTGGCTCTCAATAGGGAAGACATTGCTGCAATTTCTCTCCTCACAGCAATATAAAGATGTGGGAGATAGGTATAGGGACACCAAGGAAGTAGAATTTATCCTTATTAGCTATATTTGCAGATAAAAATAATTGGAGAAAAGGACAAAGTGTCATAAACAAGCATGAAGCCACAAAACTGAAGATTCAAGGTATTTTTACAAACTCAGAACTACTTGGTCCTGATGCTAATCTGTGAAATTCAGTATTTGTTTTGAAAACCTGCATTTTTATTTTTCCTTTGTAGTCATAGTAATGTAGCAAAAACATTAAAGTGTTTGGAAAAAATATGCTTCTCTTTCACTACACTTACATTATACTATCAGACCACCCTATCTGTCTCTTCTGTGACTCTGCCTCTTAAGCCACTTGGAAAAAACACCAGCCAGGATGGGTGCATGACTAATTCATCCTGAATTCTGAGGATGCCAGAGCTCTCAGTGTGACAGGAAAGGTACCACACCTTGATATTTCTGAATTCTGTATGCCTTGGCCTCAGCAATGCGTCTGTCCTCATCAGATTCATTCATTTTTACTTCTTCTTCTTCCTCCGGACAACTTCAAAGATAAAAGACAAAAGTGGATAAAGCAAAATCTGCACATCATCTCTTCATCTTCAAAACAATGTTATGTTCACAGTAAACAGAACACAACACCAGCACCTTTTGCAACAATCCAGAAGCATGCCAGTTGTCTGCCTCTTTAAGAAACAGTAAATGAACATCAAGCAGACTGAAGGACTTTTCACTCTGCTAAGGCTGCACTGTGCACGAGAGAATGGCTGGCACACACACACAGGTCTGCTGTCCCAAGCATAAGTTTGGGCCCCATCAGAAGTAATGTTTTCCTTACCATTCCTAATGAGCTGACGGCAAGATAACAGGCATGATTTCTGGTTTCCACAAAATGGTTGCATGCAGAGTCCTGAGGACTCTGGAGGCAGCCAGTGCCAAAGGCAAAGGTGAGGGAAGGCCAGTAAATGGCTGGTATGGATGTCTCATGAGGAACAGGAAGGGTCTGCTAATTCAGTGGGAAAGCAGAAGGAATATGAGAAATGTGGCAAGAGTGACGAAGAGGTTTTGGCACCTTGAGCTCAGAGGAAAACCCAAACTCAAAGATGGACACAGTGCAATGCAGAACAAAGAACATGCTGCCATGAACATCCAGTCAACCTCCCATCTGCTTTGGACTACCAGCACAAAAACCAAACCCCTTTTTCCCTACCTTTCTACTGCCTCTTGAATATGCCTCATCCAGTTGTTACGTTCTTCTTTGGAGCTAGTATGAACCTCATACATCTCAGGCCCTGCAGACGAGGCACTGATCAGAAACATTCCCCTTTCTTCGTTGGCTACTTCTCTTACTATGAGCTTCTGAAGGGAGATAACTGAAGGCTTCTGGTCCTGAAGGAAACAGTCAAAGCACATGCATAATAAATTACTTTCTTATAAAACATCACACTCTAGGAAGAATATGATTTTTCAATTCATTTGACTAACACTAGTCCTGGTATACTTAGACAGTTGAAAGTTTTGAGTAATCAGATATCCTTTTACACTATTCTTTAAAATATGTTACAGTGTTAACAAACAAATTAAGCACTAGATAAGTGCTAAAAAGAGAATCTCAGAGGCTCAATGATACTGAGACACAATATTCATATAATGTTTATATTTATATAGTTTGGGGACTTCTTTACATGACATTTCATATCTTTTATGTGTGTTGACTACTATATTTTTGGTAACAATTGTTCTTCTCTTTGTTCTATGGAACAAGAAATTTAAATTTCTGAAAGAGCTTTCATTACTTCTCACCTTCACAGTCATGTACGGTACAACATTAAAGATATAACTCTCTTATTTTCATCCTTCTTCCTTTAAAATTATTTACTCTTGAAAACAAACTTAATTTTCTATATATTGACACATTACAGTTTTGAACACAATACCAGGATTTCAGAAAAAAAATAAAGTTATATGGGAATAAACTAGATAAGGACCTAGTTTTTGAGAAATATACAAATAAATGTGCAATGTGTGTGTTCAAATATCTGGTAGTATACTCACAACAGCTGCAAAGATGTATTTTTGATCCTTTTCTTGTAAGAACAGTAGTACATCAGTTAGAAGCAGAGCTAAGGTGTCTGAAAATGAGAAAAGAAAAATAATGGCTTTTAATTAAAATCAGTGTAATCAGTTAATTCTTACTTTAATCAGTAAATTCTTACGTTATCTTTTTAAAGGGATAAACCCTGATGAAGAAATATCTCATAGAATCCTACAGTAAACTAAACAGGAAATATCTGAATTAGCCTATGGTCTGCATGAAGACTTCCATGTACCTGCTTTGTACACCGTGAAAAGTGTACACCAGGAAAGTGCACCATGCTGGAGCACAGGTCCAAGGAAAGAAGTAATCCTCGCACCAATGGCAGTACAGCTTCCCTAAGCCATTCACCTGGCAAAGACTATCTCACACAATTTTGCCTTGTCTGTGCTGTAACATACGCTCACAGCACAGTATTACACTGGTAAAAGCATTTCTAGAATAATGATCAAGAGACAGCTATATAAAGTTGCACAGCAAATACTAGTAGGCTCAAAAAACCCCCACAACCCCTAATACATGATTAACACCAAAAATCAAAATCAAAAATCAAAATCTGAGCTTGCATATAAAAATTGTGCTCCAGCCAAGTGCAGCTTCAGAATTTCTTTTCTACTACGGATGTCTCATTACCACTGAATTGTTAACGAGCTATTTTCAATGGTAAATACTGTGAACAATAAAAACGTACAAGTCAAAACACTATATTATGAAATGAAATTGATAAACAAGAAGAGAGGACTGGAAGGACAAATCAAGATGGCACTGCATGTGAACTTGTGTTCTCACACAGATTATTCACAAACCATGGCAATTTCTGGAGCTGATCATCCAGAAATTAGTGGGACATTGCAATACCATTACCCCAGACATTCTTATTTGCAATACAGCACAAGAAAATATTTTCATTCTTTAGCCAGTCTTTAAACATTATTTACAAATAAAGTTTACTGCTCAGATGAGATACCTTTGAACCGACCAGTTGCTGTCTTCCAGTACACTAAACCTTCATGAAGCAGTATCCTCTCTTTCCTCATCAAGTCTTGCTTCCTAAAAACGTGGCCATTTTTCAGCTTTGTATATGTTTTGTTTTCAGTTCTACAGAGAATTTCTAACAGCTTTTGCTTTTTCTCATACTCATTCACTTTCAAATCTACTGCTGCTATTACATCTTTAATTAGACGAAGGGCTTTGCAGAGGTCTTTATGTTCTTCTGTTCCTTCTGTATGAGACAAAAATTAAACACCATTACATTAGTCAGCATGTTCAAGAGAAGGTATAAGATCTTACTTTCTGGAAATAATCAGCATGATGCAAATTGATAAATTTGTTAATTTACGTTGAACCTGGCAACAATCTTACTAGAATTATTGGAGGTATATACCTTTGTTTGACCCATCTATTAAAAGATGACCTGTACCTCAGATTTGTTCATTAGCCAAAACAACACATTGAATAGTTTCCGACGTATTCATGAGGTGCAAGCACTTAAAAAAAAAAAAAAAAAAAAAAAAGCGGCCAACAAATCATCTAATATATTATTTTTCTGGCTAAGCAAAAGAACTTTTGAAACAGGATGGTGAGTACAAAGGATTTGCATTGTATATGCAACTTTCTACAACACTCATTTACTGCCCATTCGGATGACAATATCTGTAAGTTAGTAGTAATTGTAAAATGCTCTACTAAGTTCCAGAGGGCATTCAAGCTTTGTCTGAAAAAACAGAGAGTAATTTACAAAATGTTTTCCTAGCCCTACTTAGAAAAGACTCCTCCAGAATTAACTCCAAAGGTACACATGTGTTTATGAGCTAGCTCACACGCTTTAGTCAAGGTCTTTTCTTAAAACAAGTATGCTTTTCTGGACTTCTATGGCCTACCTGGCTTGAATATCAGAAATCTTCACAACCCAGCCATGACAAGGCCTATATAAACCAGACAGCCCTGTTTAGCTGATATTTGCCTAAACAGTAGGTACTTACGTTGCTCTGGTTGTATCTCCACAGAGCAGTTTACTTCTGCTCTGCTCAACCGAGCAGAATTTAATCTTTTGTGATATTGTAGCTGTGCAAATTCCTTATGTTAGAAATGTGCTAGGATTTCAGACATGAAGCAACAGTTTAGCTTTTATTCACCTTTTGAGTATTGCAATATCCTTTCAACCAGAACAGGGTATTTGGTGATTCGCTGGGTGACGAGCAGAATGCATTCAGGGATTCCTCGGCGTCGTGCCAACAGGTTACTATTTCTCAGCTGCACAGATACAAATACATACTTTAAGCAGCAAATGCATATTAAATCACCAATCTACTAATAAGAAATATGATCTAAAAGTATTAGATTAAGTTAAAACAAATGCTGGGTAATCTGAACCATCCCCACGGAACAGTTGCTGTGCTGAGGGATGAGGCGTACTGTAACAGGAACATGTGTGTAATACACACTGGATGCCAAAGCATTCTAAAATTTGAAAGAAAACTGTGATTTATCAGCTCACTAGTTAAGGAGGAAAAACTTTTGCCATTTTTATTAGCCATTAAAAGTGAGTTACTGAGTATAATTCCAACCCTAAATCTAAGTAATAGCTATATATGTTTTTCCTGAGCATCTTGTCAATAGTTCTCATGATTCCATATTAACTTACTTTAATAAAATTCTGGAACTTCTTGTTTTGTTGCAGCTCTTTGAAGAGATTAACAGCTTCTTTTTGATGGCTACAAAACTCTCCATATATTTTCTCCATTTTAATTGCATTTTCCTCTGAAAACTGAAGAAATTAATAAGTGAATCGTGCTCAGCATTTTATCTGACAGAAAAGTGCATACCTTTAACTAGTGAATTTTGTACAAATAGGGAACTTTCACATTACTGGTTTATCAAGTTCTCTGAATTTCACTAACAAGGCCTGTCACTACAAAATGAACGTAGGCTAGCTGTTTTTAGGATCAAGAAAAGGAATGCAGGCTGGAGAGAGCACAAGCAACCTCCACTACAATCTTGCCAGCAAAAGCTAGAACATTATAACAGCATTTCCTTCACTTCTTTTTAAACACAACCCTCTGAGGTTCATTTACTTTTGTCTGATCTTCACATTGTTTCTAGACAAGGTAACAGCTCAGCTCTTTATTTCAGTGGAGTGAAAACAGACTGACCAAAGGTGAAAAGTTACATCTCCCTTTCACAAAGGACTGAGGTGTGAATGCCAGCCAGCAGTTAGCTATTCTTTGGCCACAGGAAACACCTTGCAACCATCCCTTCCCCAGCGAGCAGTATACTGGGATGTAACATGCCAGATCGCTATAAGAAATTCATGGGTAGTTTCTTTTCCATCATCAGTTCTTCACATCTCTGCTCAGCTGATAAAAATGAGAATTCATTGCTTTCATTTTTTGCAGTCTTTAGTATGACAGCAGCCTTCTACTGCAAACATGACAAAGTTCATCACTTCCCTTGTCACTCATACCACATAGGGAGAAATCCACCCCGAGTTCATCACAGTTACCTGACAATAAAGATATTTTTTTGCATTGCTATTTCATCCTGAAATAATCAGGGGAGGATGGTTTTGAATCTTTTTGAGGCAACCATAACTGTCTTCTTGCCCACAGAAATATGCTCCAAGAAGTACAGAAGTACACTTCTGTGGAGAAGTACTCCACAGAAGGAGTAAAAAAATTGTTTCAATTTGGAACCCTGAGCACTTAAAGGACTAATAGAACTGATATTTCTACCTGCTGCACAAGGATGTCTCCAATTCTACTGATGACAAAATTGCGCTCACTCCCTGCCTCACATGATTCCTGCCGTCTGTCCTTCATTCTGCAGAAGAATTGCCTGTGCATCTCCAGTAGCTCATCTAAGCAGGGGAATATTCTGTCCACCATGCTGTGGTCAAGCTGCAGCTCTTCCTTCATCCCTCTCCTGAATATTTCAGACATAATGAACAGGGTATGGATGTGATGTACTTCTGTTTGCATCAGCTCTGTAGTACAAAAGAAAAGAGCATAGTGTAGTAATCACCAGAATATTTTGCACACCTTCTAAGATAGACTTTAGTCTATCAAATACACAGTTATAATTCCTTTTTCTGCATGAGCCTCAAACCTAATAGATTATGTCAGTAGGAAGACTTAATTTCACCGGCTCTGACACAGTTCTCTGTGTATCCCACTAAACAACAAGCTGTGCTTGTAATTCCTTGAGCAGAGGATCAGATGAGGCCCCTTCCAATTTCAGCCATTCTGCGAACAGGCTAGGCATGTCCCTGGTAGCCACTACTATCCATTTTCTTAGTTCTAGGAGACATTGCAATTTGTAATAAAAATGTTTTTTGAACCCTCTTGTTGTTTTGAGTTGAAGCATTCATTCTTCTGGACATAAACCATGTAGGTTCCCTCTCTATTCAATACACCAAATTGCATTTAAGCCTACACACAGCTTTGAAATACTGACCAAAAATGACATCCTGCCGCTTGACGACATCCTTTTCTTGCTTGCTGCAGAACATCGGATCCACAACAAGACTCCAGGACTCTGCCTCAAATTCTTCTGCATCTGTGCAGAGATCAGTCCACTGAGACAAATCCACATCATCTATGACAAAATTTATATTTCTTTAACGCCACACATATAAAAAGTAAGGGAAGTCCCTTGGCACATGCAGATCTATTCATACAGTAAGGGGAACACATCACAGAGATGAGTTATAGGTAAGACTTCTGCAAAGGCTGTCACTGTCTTTACTACAGCAAAATTCCTCAGATGTCAACATTATTACCAAAGAGTTGAATTGCCTTTGTGACAGAAGGGGAGGAGAATAGGAAAAAAACACACTCTTCTTTCCTCAGATTAAATTCTTTTTATAACTCTTTGCTTGAAGAAACCTTTTAAAATTTAAAAATAAAATTCAGTATTTCCAATAGCAGATCTAGTCACTGGTATGTGCACCATCCTACCAGAGTGAAAGCCCCTCAGCTTTCAAATTCAATCTCACAGCTAGCTACAGAAAAAAAGTATTTCTATTTGCTTCGTAAGGCTACATAGCTATTGTAAGAGCACAGCTCACCAGTAAGAATTAAGAATTTGGGCTATGGAGGAAATACAAGTGTTGCAGGTTTACAGTTGCAGTAGACACTGTCAACAGAGTCAACTAGATGAGTGCAGAACAAGAGTGTATTACTGTATTCTGCTTCTGCGAGGATGCCAACTTATCCCTGTTGCCTTAAAATGGTAACAACGTACTAAAAATATTCAAAAAGTTATAAAATAGTTACAAGAGAGAAAGGAAAAGTTCTCTTTTAAGACTAATGTGTTTGATTTCATTGTTTTAATTAGGGATGCATTTATCAAAAACAAGTGCTCCTTTTTGAGAAAATGAAGCATCTTCTTAAATCAGCGAAGGAGTTTTTCTGGTTTTCACTTTCCAATACCAGCTAAATGATGCAACATCTGTGCAATATTCTCACCTTCCATCATAAAAGTATCTGTCGAAGAAAAGGTCCCTAGTGCTTGTAACATCTCTTCAGACTGTGACTTGGACCTCCAGGTGCTAGTCTCAGAGTCTTGTTCAGAAAATTGTGTAGCTCTTCTACAGCAGGAACAAAAAAAAATACCACATTTAGTTCATGGTTTAAATTTTCCTAGAAATGCTGAAGGATGTATTTAGAATAGTCCATTGGCAACTGCCCCTCTACCTTTCCAAACTGGCACTGGGGACACTTTTGGACAAGAGGTAGGACTGTTGTGAGGCTTCCCTCTTTCCAGGAGACAGTCCAATAGGCGCTGAGAAAGAAGGATGCACTGAAGATAGCACCATCTGTGAAATGTCTCCAGGCAGGGAATCTGTGAGGCGAAGCACAACACAACATTTTGACAAACAATGAGTCTGCCATTGTTCGACAGAGTGTGTCATCAACAGCACACTTATCCTGAGAAATGCTATCTGGTGCTTGTATTGATCTACACCAGGCATCAGGAATGTTCACTTGCCAAGGTGCATGACCACAGCGCTCTTCACAGAATATAAAATTTAACCTGTAGGCAATGCAGAATAGTCCCAGAGTGGCTATCATCTGATATGAAAATAATCTGAAATCATACATGCTCTATAGGTGTGCAAATACTTGTGCACAAGATAAATGACACAGACAAAACTGACTGTTTTTTATTTTATTTTCACTGAAAATATAGTAAATTCACACTCATTTCACTAGAGGATGAGTGACTTCAACAGTGATCTCTCAAAAAAATTTCATTCATATTAGAGACACACACCCTTTCATACAGACACTGAAACAAAAATTAAAAACAGAGAAATTAAATGGGAAAGTTCATGCTGTCATTGCCATGATTTTTAATCAAGGCCTACCTTAGAAATGCTAGGTTTATACCTAACTTACTTGTTACACCAACTTGGAGCTTGTTTTTATTATGGTATCTCTCCTGGGATTTCTGAAAAAAAGAAGAATTTTTTGAAATAACATACTTACCAGTCAAGTCAGTAATTAATTCACATATACTATCACACAAAGGGCTACAAGAAAGTAGTTCTCCCGTATGGTACTAATTTCTTCCAGTAACTAATTTTATTAGTTGTTGGTAGGTAATAATATTCAAAGTAGAATACTATTTGTACTACAATACAAAACTATTTATTCTATGCAGACTGAGTTAACAACATTCTACTTTCTCTACATGAGTATTGCCTGCAAAGGCTGCAAGGAAAGTGCACATTCAGGGCTTTATATTCAAATAAGATCAAAGCTTTTGTGGTAGAAGCATGGGTATCAGAGGTAGAACTGCTTCCCCTTCCAAAGCTGACTTTTGCAAAATCTGTAGCAAAAGCCTACTGTGCTTGTGCATGTACTTCGCTTCAGGTGCGTCAGTGGCCATTTCCTGCACTGCATTCTTGCTGAGATGAGCTGGGGGCTCTTGTCTCCTCTTGCAAACAACCCACCAGGTTCCCAACAGGAACCAAAGCTGTCAGTTTAGCAGTCTTAATGCCTCAAGTTTCCCAGATAATGGCATGAAAATTAGAAACAAAATTAAACCCACTTGATTTATATACAGTTTAAGGCTTGTTTATGGCAAAGAATCACTATGGAATCATGGTCTCCTTGGAAGCCACCATGATGCAAAACTCAACTACACCAAAAAGACATGCTCCACTAATGTGAAAAATTACCTGCATCATTGTGGAATATTTCTCTTCAAGTCTCATTTCATTTCTTGAGGGCAGTATCCTTACACATCTGTCTTTGTTATGATAACCTCACCATGCATGCATTCTTTCTTAACAGTCAAGGAAGAATCCATCAGCTCTAGTGCTGATTTTGCGCTACTCAGAAGCAGCTGAACACTGGGAGCAATTGCCTAGGCAGGCAATTGAGGCAGGCAGTTGTGGAATCTCCTTCTCCAGAGATTTTCCAGAATGGGTAAAATAAACATCTGCCCAAAATGTTACCTAGAAGTGAGCCTGCCCAAGAGTGAGGAGGTGGGTGAGGTCACCTGCCAGAGCCTCTTCCATCTCTGCTTTCCATTATTCCAAACATATGGAATCCCCCCCCAGTACATAGAGGTTCTTTCCCTCTGGGGTTTTGATAATCAATCTGTTCTGTAACCCTCCAGACACACCATTTCACAGTCTGAACTTGCAAAGATATAAAAATAAAATATTAAATATTAAATCTAAATATAAAATCATACAAACTCATAATCTACTCTCTACTAAAAATTGTTATTCAAGCACAATGTTTACTCTGTAGCTCACATTAGCCATTCTGATACCCTTGCAGCCCCTCACACAAAGACTGGACCTGGGCAGTCTATGTGTATTTTCTTTTTCCCTTCATCATGTTTCCAGCCTCTTGGAAAGCAAGTATGCTCTAGTCAGGTCAGTGTAGGAGGTTACCTTGGTGCACACAGGAGCACACTCCTTGCAGCTTTTATGCACAATCAGGCTGCAATCTGAAAGAGAAGGTACGTTTCAAAGCCTGGCACCAAACAGGATCCCCAGACTGCAGAAAATATACTCTGAGGCTTCGGATTTATATTTTTCAGGTCCACTTACTAAAGTAATCCTCAGGATACTTTGATGTACAGATCTAGGCTAGAAGGAAGTTTCTGCCTAATGTGCTAGGGCTAGGAGACGGATGAGGTCCTTTCTGAATCTATTACCTGTTGTCCTTCCTCCCTCTCCCTCCTCACCTCATTACATAAAGCAGGTACGTCCAAATGTAGACAAAGCTTCAAACACACTGAACCAGGGTGTCAGAACAGTATTCAGAGCACTGTAAATCCACATGTAAAAGCCAGCAGCTACTTACAAGAACACTGCAGTGACTCCTTTCCTAGGAGGGCCTTTTCACAGACCATACATGGGATAACTCCTGGGAAAGTCCCATTTGTAAAATTGTGCCTGGTTGGCTTCTCTTTATCTTTGGTATCTTTATTCTTCGCCTTCATCCCCAAAAACAGAGGCAGGAAAACAAACAAATAATTAAGATGAAGTTATTCAATCTTAAAAACAATTAAATATTGCTTTATAAAACCAAATTATTCTAGAATATTTAATCCATGTCCTGGAAGACTTGCAATGGCATACTGTACTCTTATACCCAATATTGCTGAAGCCCTAAAATCATATAGGCATTGGTTTTACTGGCAGTTAGGCCTGGAAGCATTATCAAGGAAGAGATTTAGAAATCTATAAAAAGGAGAGGAACAGGAAACAAAATTTAACAAGGGTTGTTTATTCATTGCATACACTGCTATCGATGCCTACATCCTCTACATGTATACAGCTCATCCTTCTGCAGATAAAGGTGAAGTTATGCAAATTTAGACAAGCTGTCTTTAATTAGAAACAACCAGTAATTTCACGACTATAAGCCGCACTGAGTATAAGCCGCATTTCCGAGTGCCAGCAACTTTTTGTTCTTTGTCCATACATAAGCTGCACCTGATTATAAGCTGCATGTTACAATACAGAATGTGGTAAAAAGTATCTATTCTATCACCATCTGTTGAGGGTGGGGACAGTGATCCTTATCTCAACGGCAGATATTCTGCTAATGGGCCATCCATTGAAACCAGGCGGGGCATTGTTCTTTATCTTTTCACAACCCATCCTTCCTCCAGAGAGTCATTGTCTGCTAATGGCCCATTGAGTCCCACTGTGCGACTGAAAAAATTACTTCATCCCATTGGAAGTTGCTCCAGCCACGGGGAAGAGCCCAACATTTCTTACCAAGATAAAAACAGAGGTTTTGGGACACTAAGGGAGCCCCTTTCTCCACTGGACTCCAGAGGAAAACCAGATTTCTCCACATCACCACTGGACCTCCGGAGGGATACTGCACCTTCTGCAGGAGCACTGCTCCAACTGAATCACATCTGTCACTGCAAGACGATGCAGCCACCATTTAATGGGACTGCTACCAACACCCTGCCTGACAGGGTGTCAGGTTGTACTCTGATTTTGTCAGGGTTTGGAGTTTGTTTCTTTGTAGTACTGTATTTCTATTTTAATTTCCCTAGAAAAGAACTGTTATTATTCCTAATTCCCATATTTTTTCCTGAAAGCCCCTTGATTTCAAAATTATAATAATTTGGAGGGAGGGGTTTTACATTCTCCACTTCAAAGATAAGTTCCTGCCTTTCTCAGCAGAAAACTGTCCTCCAAACTAAAACAGCAACTTTTTGTACTTTGTCCATATATAAGCTGCACCTGATTATAAGCCACACTTCAGGTTCAGTCCAAAATTTTAGTCAAAATGGTGCGGCTTATAATTGTGAAATTACTGTATTTTGAATGAGTGGTCAAAAATTTAATAAATTCTGCCTAGTTTTTCGGTACCCTTGTTGGCACAACTACAGCTATATCTTATACTTTTGGTCACTGAGTGTTGTCCTTCAGGAGGACACACAGAGACAGGCTGCAGACAGATATACATGTTCAAGGTCAGTTCTGACACTCTGAAGGTATCACCTCAGACAAACACCTTCACATCCATGTACATCAGGGTGTCCTGGGACACAGAAGGGCATACTAGGGAGCCTGGAAAACCATCAAAGGGCCACCTAGAAAGAGCCTGTAGGCCAAACCTGTCTTTTCAGCTGCTAATTGATGCCATTCATCTAAAATTAAAATGTCTTAGAATTAAACTACCCTCCATAGTAGGCCTGTTTGAATGTGCAGGCCTCAAATTTCAAACTCTTTAACACTAAGCAGCGTTTACTTATACAAGAAGTCCCATTAACTTCAAATGAGGCAAATTCAACTAATCACGCCTTAATATAGAAGTTTACACACTCAATTGCTTTTTGAGAGCAATTCAAAGAACGGGCCCATATCTCTTAATTTTATTTAATGAAGAAAATATTTCTTAAATGTAATTAGTACATTTAAATGGTGGCTAAATCACCAAAAAGAATTACTAATGACATCAAAGGAAAGTTGTTTTTTTAATACAAAGGCTGTTTCAGGGTTACCTGAATAAGTTTTAAATTTAAAAAAGAAAAGTGAAAATAGTCTTCCGATTATTTTTTCTGGTTTTGCAATAAACAATTTATCTTTACATAAAAATTTAGCTTCCATCTATAATTCATTTAATTACAGTAACATAAACAAACATAATGATATGGACATAAATCCCAAATTACCTTGCATTTATTCCGTGTGCTGGTCATCCTGTTCATCAGAAAGCTGAAAGTTCGACTCACTTTATATTTTTCGGACTCATTTTTTGAGGGTACAACATATTTATTCCATTCCTCTTCCTGAATCCTAAAATACACACCAGTGAAAAAATGTTCCCAATGCCAGTGGCAATACTCCTTTAACTAACATATAGCAGAATCTGGACGGTGCTTGTTCCACCTAACATTTACAACAACATGCTTTGTTGTGGGTTTAACACATTATGAAAAAGATTGCTATCCCTATATAAAAAGAAGTAACACTTGCCAACAAGCACGATGTGTAACAAGCTTGCCTAGATTACAGTTGGTCTCAAAAGCTCCCCTGCTTTTAGTGCAGTGGTTTGGACATTCCTACAGTGGGCAGAAGCCCCAGCAGCAGACAGAGCCCATCCCTACTTTGCACAGTAAATCCCTACTGCAGGATGTGTGTGCTGAGAGCTTGGCACACAGTTTAGGCATGAGTTCACAGAAGCCACAGCTGCTCAAAGCCCATGGAAGGTCTCTTCCCCACCTGGCTCCCTAGATGGCATTCTTGCACAGACCTGCTCCCGGCTGCCCGTGACACACATCCGTACCTTTGCTCCCGGGACTGCTCGGGCAGGCTGCACGCTCGTTCTGCAAGACACAAACACCCACAGGCACTCACTTTGCAAGGTTTATCATCGAGTTTGTTGGAAACGCGCCACCTCCACCAAGACACAAGCTTGCCATTAAGGGTTTGCAATGTCATTTGAAAATTAGAAAGGCAAAAATATACATACATTACAAACAGCTTTTCCTAGGTTCAGATCACTTCCTACTAAACTTTTAGTTGACAGGATCTACCAGAACTAAGAAGGGTATCACTGAATTCCAGTCGCTGCAAATAGCCCGTTTTTAAAAATAGCAAAAATTATTTCTTTTGTTTTTCATAACAAAACAGACTTGAAGGACTCTCCCTTCATTTTGCTTTTTGCATAATTTGCTGTAAAATATCTTAATTACATTCTTCTAACATTTGCAGTTACACACTTTATGCTGGCTTATCTATTAAAAAAATTAAATCCTTCTACATAAAGAGGAATACTACTACTCTAAGTACTGCCAAGAATGTTTAATGTGCTCAAATTTGTATCTTCTGCAATTCTGTGATCCTATAAACAAACGACTCAAGGAGTTACTTCTCACAAACTCTCTAAAAGCAAAATAAAAGATAAATAACTCATTTGGGTTGTTCTGGAAGAAAGTAAGCCCAAAACTATAGAGAATACCACCATTTTCAAATTAAAAGCCACTCCCTTTAGCAGACATTTTTAGCAAAACTACCACAGGTATGGTTCAGAAAGTTAAGCGCTTGCCTAACTCAAAGAACCATGCATTCTTCGAAGTTAGATACAGGCCATTCTTCGAAGTTAGATACACCATTTGCTGAATCAGCATCTCTTCAGACAAATGTAGACATCAGGTTAGCAGGAACTAGAATATCTACTAAAGAGGCAGCAAAACAAAAAGGGCATTTCAGCTAGTTGTTAGGCCACAGGATGCTTCTGTAAGAAGCCAGTGCCATGTATCCATGGGAGATGAAGACAGCCTCATGCAAAACAGCACTGTGGAGCTGAAGGATGTGCCAGCAGGAAGCTCAGCAGACCACCACCAATGCTGCTCCCTCCCAGCACTATGCCCCATTTGTGGTGCAGGTATAGAACATCCTGCTTCTAAAGTCTAGACAAGAATGGGTTTCTGCCCAAGGAAGGGCACAAAAGGCAAAGGAAATCCACCCAAACCCAGATCAATTCAGGGCAGGTAATGGCATCTGGATGCACCTTAAGGGGCTGTGACACCAACAAAGCCCCTTTGCTATGGCATCAAAAGAACTCGGTTTACAGTAATTTCATGATTATAAGCCACACCTGATTATAAGCCGCATGTTACAATACAGAATGTGATAAAAGGTATCTATTTTATCACCATCTGTTGAGACCAGGTGGGGGCAGTGATCGTTATCTCCGCAGGGGATATTCTGCTAATGGGCCATCCATTGAAACCAGGCAGGGCATTGTTCTTTATCTTTTCACAACCCATCCTTCCTCCAGAGAGTCATTTTCTGCTAATGGCCCATTGAGTCCCACTGTGTGACTGATAAAATTACTGCATCCCATTGGGAGTTGCTCCAGCCAGGGCGAAGAGCCCAACATTTCTTACCAAGATAAAACCAGAGTTTTGGGACACTAAGGGAGCCCCTTTCTCCACTGGACTCCAGAGGAAAACCAGATTTCTCCACATCACCACTGGACCTTTAGAGGGAAACTGCACCTTCTGCAGGAGCACTGCTCCTACTGAGCCACATCTGTCACTGCAGGAGGACTGCAACCACCATTTAATCAAACTGCTACCAACACCCAGCCTGATGGGGTGTCAGCTTGCACTCTGTCAGGGTTTGGAGTTTGTTTTTTTTTGTAGTACTGTTTTTCTATTTTAATTTCCCTAGTAAAGAACTGTTATTTCTAATTCCCATATTTTTTCCTGAAAGCCCCTTGATTTCAAAATTATAATAATTTGGAGGGAGGGGGTTTACATTCTCCATTTCAAAGAGAAGCTCTTGCCTTTCTCAGCAGACATCTGTTCTCCTAAAACAGCAACTTTTCATTCTTTGTCCATATATAAGCCGCACCTGATTATAAGCCACACTTCGGGTTCGGACCAAAGTTTTAGTCAAAATGGTGCAGCTTATAATTGTGAAATTACTGTAACTTTAAGCGTGACATAGGGCTTTACTATTCTGCTGACATACTTCTAGCTTTTTCATCTGCCTTGTTTTTTTCAAAGACTTCTCACCTGATGTATTGTATATAAATACTTACAAATACCTTTCAAATAGCATTACAATTCCCTCCATCTTTGGCGATGGAGGAAAATATAGCACAGCAGCATGCTGCAGGCTGCAATACTTACTCCTCCTTACAAGGGGACATTAAATCTTACAGTGGATTTGAGTAACATAAAAGAAGTTATTTGCTGCACTGCTTAATTCAGTTTCTTAGGAAAAAAGAACCCTGTAGACATTGCATCACTCACCCTCACAACAGTTTTTGAAGTTGTTAAATGCTTTCAGAGTTAATGATAATATTTCCTCACTTTTTGTATGTTTTCATATGAATGTCATATTGAATGTCAATCAGAGTGGTTAGGGTTGGAAAGGATTTCTAAGATCATTGGAGTACTGAGAGGGCTGGCAGAAGAGCTTGCCAAGCCACTCTGCTTCACTTGTGATCAATTCTAGTTTAACCAGGGACACCCCAGACAACTGGAGATTTTCAAGTGTGGTGCCCACCTACAAGAAGGGCCGGAAGGAGGATCTGGGGAACTCCGGCCTGTCAGCCTGACCTTGGTGACCTCAGTGCTGGGGAAGGTTATGGAACAGAGTATCTTGAGTGTGATTATCAGCACATACAGGACAACCAGGGCATCAGGCCCAGCCAGCATCTCCTGAAGAACCTGGTACTTCATTGCTTGGACATGTGCACTCTGCTGGATAAAAAACTGTCTGAATGGCTGGGCCCAGACACTGGTGGTGAATGAAAACATCCAGTTTTCAGTCTGTCACCAGTGCTGTTCCTCAGGGGGCAGCATGGAGGCCATTTTGTTTTTAACTTTAGCACTAATCTGGATGAGGACATCAAATGCACCCTCAGTCAGTTCACAGATGACACCAAGCTGGACGGGAGTGTTGATGTGCTGGAGGGCAGGAAGGCTCTGCAGAGGGATCTGGGCAGGCTGGATCATAGCCCAAGGCCAGTGGTGTGAGGTTCAACAAGGCCAGTGCTGGGTCCTGCCCTGGGTCACAACAACCCCAGGCAGTGCCACAGGCTGGGACAGAGTGGCTGCAAAGCTCCCCACAGGAAAAGAACCTGGGGGTGCTGCTGACAGCAGCTGAACGTGATCCAGCAGTGCCCAGGTGGCCAAGAAGGCCAATGGCATCATGGGCTGTACCAGCAGCAGTGTGGCCAGCAGGAGCAGGGCAGGGATTGTCCCCCTGTGCTGGGTACTGGTGAGGCCACACCTCAGATCTTGTGCTCAGTTTTAGGCCCCTCACAACAAAGACACTGTAGTGCTCATGCATACCCAGAGAAGGGCAACAGAGCTGGGGAAGGGTCTAGGGAGTAAGTCCTATGAGGAGCAGCTGAGGAAGCTGGAGTTGTTTAGAAACCCTGGAGAAAAGGAAGCTCAGGGGGACTGAAGGAGTGTGCAGCCACGTGGAGGTCGGCCTCTTCTCCAAGTCAACAAGTACAAGAGAAAACAGCCTCAAACTGCTCCAAGGGAGGTTCAGGTTGAATGTCAAGAAGAATTTCCTCATTGAATGGGTAGTCAAGCATTGGAATGGGCCCCCCAGGTTGGTGGCAGAGTCACCTGAAGTGTTCAAGAAACAGCCGGATGTATTTAGTGCTGTGGTTTAGTTTACACGATGGTATTCAATCACAGGCTGGACTCAGTGACCTTGGAATAATTTCCAACTTTAATTCCATTATTCTGTTTAGTTCCAACCCCCTACCATGGGCAGAGATGCCACCACTAGACAAGGTTGCTCAAAACCCGGCTCAATCTGGCCTTAAACACTTCCAATGATACATAATTCCACAACTTCTCTTGGGTGCCCAATCCATCTTGTTCACTGCAGCTCACATCTATTGTCTCTTACTCTGGGCTAATGAAAAACTGAAGGTATACTGGAGTGAGAAACAAGCTGAAAGTATACAGCCATCAGGCTTACAGAGACAGAGGTCAAGTCTCTTGAAATGAAGGTTTTTAAAGTGATGTGAGCTGTATGAAAAGTGCAGTGTATGTATCTCACACTTTTCAAATATAACTCATCTCCTCACTGAGAAAAGTATGTGCTGTCTTCTAAAACTATGAAACTATGTGTACGGAAATAAAGTGTGTCAGAGACAAGTCATTAAAATTACAAGCTTCTTGCAGAGACATCTGACTCCACTTGATGAAGTGGGTGGGTTTTGCTTCCCAGCCTGTAGAGATACTCAGCCCACCTCTGTTTCAGAGATTCCCTAGGATCTGTGGGAAGCTGGAACCATTGGCCATTCTGATGCCTCTTCTGTGTCATCCTGAGCTTCCTCCTGGCCTCTCCCAGACACTTAGCAGAGGCTAGGAGTAAGATCTTCCAAAAAGAGGATTACTGCCCTTACCTACATTCTTTTTTTTTTTTGCTATTGTCCTCTCAAGATCAGTGACTGTATCACAGGCATGATGGAGGCACGATGGGGCTGTAGATGGGACAAAATTGAGGGGTGAAGGTAGGGCTACCAGAAGGTTACCAAATATACACACTCGTGTGCTCTGTAAAGTAATGTCATTAGCACTGGGCCTGAAGCAAGCAGGTATTGAAAAATGCAAATAATACAGAGAACTGACCTCCATTTGAATCCTTTGAAACTGCAAAGTCCCGAGGAATGCGAGGTCTTCCTACCAAAGCTTTGGGTGAGGAGCAGGAATAGGAGCGCGACCGAATCCCAAACACTGTGCATTCCTAGAACAAATTGCAGCAAAAGAAACCTTGAATCACTTTGAAACGCATCAGCAACAGAAAAATAATAAATCAGGAACAGCTGATGATTCGCATATATTTTCTTGGCTTCAAGTTGATTTTTTGACAGCTTAATGTGAATTCTTAGGAAGTCTGTCATATTTCCACCATGATAAATTTTTGTATACTACAGGAAATAAGTTGTGGGTGCAAGACTAAAAGAAAGTTTACATTCTTCTCCAATATGGCAACAAGCAACATCCACACAGTACTGTTGGCCATTATTTCTGATGACCAAGCAATCTTCTTTTACCAAGGAAGGCAATAATCTTAGTACTTTAATTCTTCTAGAACATTCCATGGAGACTTTGGCCATGCTTTGGTAATTACTGATATCAGAGCTTCCAAAGAAAGGAGTTAACCTCTTTCTCATTTCACTATGTTGTTTTTTGATTTGCATCATTATTGTATTTGAAAATATTTTCCAGTTACCAAATATCTTAACAGTAAGACTTGAAAGGAAATCTCCTAATTTTTGATACATCATTTACATTTCAATGGATTATTCCTAAAACTCCTGTAAAGTGCTTACCTCATCGTTTTTTTAAATTAGCTCTACCCAAAATCAAGTTCATGCTGAACTCTGTTTCTCCCTTCATGTAATCATTTGGTAAAGATCAGATAAAGTTCTGCAGTGGCAACAAGTGCATTTAAAAAAATCCTAAAGAATCTCTGCAAACAAGAAATAACTCTATGTATGTGTCTGAATAACTTGGAAATGGCACCATGGTCCAATGAAAATTAATGTAGACAGGATACTTCAGAAAACCATAATGAAGATATTTACGTAAATCAATGGACACCTCAACTGAATTTCCCTGAGTTTTTAGTTTAAAACATCTTATAAATTCTTTAAAAACACATAGCAGGCCAGTTTTATACTTTACAAGGCATTGCTCTTTCACTAGAGCTAGATAGAGCTGGTTAAACATCTCACTAAATATATTCTGTCTTAAAAATGCTGATTCACTGAACCTGAAATATTTACTTTGAAACACTTCTGATAAATGGTCTGTTTTTTAAAGCTGAGGCAAATCTCTGATGGACACTTTCTTTCCACGGCTGCTGCCTAGCCCAGCCACATCCAGCCTTACAACTCTGTGTGAGTGGTCTCTGGAAAGACTAGCACTGTCAGCTGGGAATTCACCTTCCTTCTTCAGATTCAGATGTTTCTTGCATAGTTTTAGTGATTTACATAAAAGGAAAACAATTCAAACCAAGGCAGGATCAAATACCTTGGGCTGCAGACTTGTAGGTAAGTCCAATCCATCTCTGCTAGAAGCCATGGCCTCTGAAGAGCTGAGGGGAGGGTAGTGAACATGGGATCTGTCCGACACACCTCCAGTTCCATTGTCTACTTCAAGGTCATCAAGACTTGAACTGAAGAAGACAGTAAAGTCTTAACTTCCCTGAATTCCTCATAGCAATTTACTTCAACCTTAATGCAGCAAGCAAAGATACAGCTGAATCGCCTGAGCAATGACAGCCCAAGCCACCACGATTATGTCAGGTAAACCATGCACTGAGGCCTCTCTCTGGTCTGCAGTCACCGGGTCAAGGTACTCAGTTTCTCTGTCCAAGACTCTCTGATGCACTCTCATCATATCTGCACTACAGATATCTGCATCACCCATGATCTGCACACTCCCACCACAGCCAGCCATCTCTGGATCATGACTTTCAGACACATGGTCAGCATCTCCCGAAAAAGGAGATTTTTTTTTTGTTCCACTTCATAAACATAAGGAGAGCTGAGACAATAAGCAGAACTGAGTGAACTACTTTGGATTTCAGTATCAAGATACATGGGTACAGATGGATATAACATGCATCTGTGTATTTGGAAGATATGACATGGCTATTCACAGACATATTTTCATCTATATCTGTGACTTCATGACAGAAAATGGAAGAGAAAAACACTAAGAAAAGACTAAGAAGGGTCTTGAAATAGTTTACGAGATTCGGTTCAAAAGACAAACATTTAAAAACATAGAGAGTAACAAGCAGACTGAAAAATCTCTGGCTAAATCAATATGTCAAACACGTAGAGACTATTTTATTGCCAAGGGTTCCTGAACAGGAGAGTGTCCTAAGGTTGCTCAGCAGTATTAGAGTTTCCCAGAACGAGTCCTGTTACCTGCAAGAGCAAGTTCATAGTCTCTTCATCAGAGTGACTGGAAGGAATGGTTGACTGCTTGCAGTAACATTCCAGCCTTACAACATAAAACTTTAAATTATGTGTGGTATTTCTAAATAGCCAGAGTTCCTACCAGGGATAATAGCACAAAAATTCCTTCACACATCACTACTTTTTAGCAGCACAAATCTATCGCGACTGTCTGAAACTACTTCCTTATTACAATTCTAGAGACAGTATTTTGCAATGTTTCTGAATAACACTCCACATGACATCTCAGAAACAAATATATAAATGCATTATCAGTTACTGTCACACGTAAAAATTGAAAAAGCAATGCATGTCTATGTCAACAGAGAAGTGTCCATGACTTACCATGATAACTTCTCCAGGGAACTTTTCTGACATGAAAATCTGGTTTAAAAATAGAATTACATACTACTAGTCTTATTTTATGTGTAATATTTGGATCACTTACATATATCATATGACATATTAAGGCAAATGACATACCTCTGAAAATTTACATACACTCTCAAAGTTCTCATTCAGGTACCTAACCAAAAGAGTGGGACTATCTGAAATATATACAGGATAAAAGCGTTTCTGACTAGAAGCACAGTATTCTACATGACATCCCTATAGTTAGCAAGAAGACAAACAAACAAACAACAACAACAAAAACACAAATCAAAAACAAGAACAAAAAAAAAAACCAAAAAAAAAAGTTGTGAAAGAAAAACTCTGTCTGACATTTGTTGTATTATCTGTGTCAAAGTTTCCTCCTAGTGGGACTTCACAGTTGCATAAGAAATTCAAAATTAAGGTAGAGAAAATTTTATTGCCCACTTTGAATAATAATTGGCTGACCCTTCTCTACCTTACTGTTTTCACAAGGATCTGATGTTCTACCTCCAACTAATTCTAATACCTTTCAAAGGTGGGAGCAAGATTCAGATTTTCTCCTGCACAAGGAGTCTCATCTATTCGAAGAACCATTAAAACCTTTTCCTCAAGAAAATATATTGTAAAATTATTTAATTTTTAAATAATTTGTAAAAAATCTAATTTTAATGAGAAAAATTATAATTCTATCTTCAAAGCTTTCTGCATTTCTGAAACGATTTCAAAGAGGTTCTTCAGACAAATGGCAGCAAACCATGTGTACTAGCAGTGGAGAAGAAAATGGTCTGAACTTGTCATACACAGCAGCTACACTCTGCACTGCAACTTTCAAGATAAATACCTACACAATCAGGAATAACACAGTCCTTCTACAGGCCTATTTAAAGACTTAAAAGATTCCCACAGATTTCAACAGATTTTGGACTATTTTCTTAATGGAAAATATAACTGAGGAGAACCACAGTGAAATTCTGTTACCTGTCAAAAATGAAGAGCTGATTCAATTTTTTATTTTGTAAAGAGTATTTGCATACAAAAAGTAAATGTATAAAAGTATCCATTTAATAATAAGACACTTTGATGTGTTAAAAATATCTTCACAGCTATTTTATGAAAACAGATTCTTAGGGCAATAAATACTAGTGATGAAAAACAGAGATTTCACCCCAATAATACTATTTATTATTTCAGATTCTGCCTCACCTTTTTAAACAAAAGGTGGTTATAAAGAATCCTTATTACAGCCATAGCATTAAGTCAATTTCATACCTTCTTCTTTTCATGTCAGCATAAAGTTGGCCCCGATCCTTAATAAATCCATGGGTTTTGAATGGAAGATAAGAATCTGCTACATACAGATGAGAAGGTGAAATGGTATGTCTTGGTCCTGCATTTTCTTCCTTTTTTACTGCCCTTTGGCTTTCTTCATTTGGGAGATACATAAATTGATCATTCTTCTCAAGGGAGGGAGATGAAGAGCTCTTAGCCATCAGGTTTGAGTTGGTGGGATTCAGACACGTTTCACTGCTGACACCATCTCCATGAATGTAGTTAGTCTTTAAGTCTCCAGCCTGCTGGTAAAAAATGAGTGCTGGTAAGAGGCAACAACAAGACACATTGTCAGGAAACAAGGACCTGAGAAGTTTGCCATTTTATTTATGGCTACATATTTTGTGGAGGTTTTCCCTATTACTTTCTACATCACATGAATTTAAGGCAATTTACATGACTAGGAGATTCTAGACTTTGCATTACTTTTTCTCCTAATTATAGCAGCAATGAATTAATATTCCCAAGTCTACTGAATTTCTCACTCATATTTCTATCTTTTATTAAATATACTGATACATATATTTATAGATTTTACTAAAAACTACCCTTGAGCTAAGAAAAAAATATGCATAAAATATTAGCATAGGAGACATAGGGAAGAGAATTCAAACTTTTAATTTTTCAGCACCAGTTTCAGTTTCCTAAGCTTTGAGATAAATATATATGACCTGGAACAGAGTTTCTCTAGGGGAGGAAGGGAAAGGACTCTTATTTTTTGCTATTAAGCAATTCAGGGCCTGAAACACCTCTCCTTTTGCTCAAAGACAGGAATGGATTTGGGAATTCTATTTTCTCAGGTACAGGGATCAGGGTTTAGCCTCTAGTCACAAATAATTCTTTGAATTCCTTGTTGACTCTGCAGAAGATACTAAAATACAGTTCACTGTTAGTCTTTTAGCTAGAGGCAACAGTCATGTAATTAGATACTGAATAATATTGAAAACTCACATTGCCAGTCAAAACACTCAATCTCCAAAAAGCACCTGTATGAAAACAAGAATATAGGAAGGATTGCAAGCATCTCCAAAGCCCTGGTCTTTCTGATTGTTGACATCCTCTTTTCCAGTTCCTCTTGAGATGTGCTTTCATCCCCATCTCAATTATGTTTCTCTTAGTGAAAGACAGGAAGAACTGCTGGCATTTTTACAGCAGCCCACATTTGCATTCAAAGATACAGTTCATGCAAGTCTGGAAATACTTTTGTTGTCCTGTGCACATGACATGCACAAAGGGGAAATGCTTTTCCCAGGTCTTACGCAGTTGTTCCTCCCTGAAAAGATATTCCTGTCTGGGCAGTGTTCCTCCTCAGCACCAGAAGGACCTTCTCCAGCAGCCACTCTGGCTCCTGCTGATGGTGCTTAAAGGACAATTTGGCCCCAGACAGCAATTTTAAAAAGCAGAATGTGGTCACTTACTGAGCAAAGGTTAGCAACCCAAGCTGAAGGCCCCCTCAGCGAAACACTTGGGTAACATCTCCATCTGTAATGGATATGCAGTTCTGGAGCTCTGTCCCTCCAACCTCTATATTGTTCAAATCAAGGGTTCAAAGATTGCACTTTATAGTCCCCCTGACAGTTGTTCACTCATGGGTCATTATTATATACATTCATCTCTTACATTCATCTGTAATACATATTACATCTCTTCAGTGCATTTTGAACACACTCAGCCTCTGACTTAAACTTCCATCTCAGCTTTCACATGAACTGGATCTGCAGTGAATGCAGTGGGTGAAGTGTTTCAGGGAATGGGGGTAGGGACAGGCAGGAGGCAAAGAAATAGGGAAAAAGTATCACTCTTGCAAAATCTCAGACTTCTAACATTATCTGATAATTTCTTACTCTTATATTCTAACTTTCAGGCAAGGGAGAGTCCAAAGCAGGTTACAAATAAATAAATCACTTAAAGCATCACTGAAAAATAGCTACACACCACCAGAATCTGGCATCTGTTTATCTAGACCCAGCCACCACACCCATGTTGTGACTAGTCAGGCTCATGCCCCTGGCCTAAATTATGGTCTCTAAGTGTGACCATGGAGGTCAGATTCCAGGTGCAACACAGTGATGTAAAATATAATTTGGTATGGACAGTTTAGGTCATCTCCAGTGTTGGTGGCAAATGGGAATACTAATCAGGATCTCCAATATCAGAATGTTCCATGACAATTGTAGGACATCAGTTTCACTTTTTTACCAGCATGTTCTTTGTGTTGAGCCTCTAAGCCTCACTGTGATCTTATAATTTAACTTCACAAATGTACAGAAGAGATAATAATACCTGCCTTAGAGTTCTTTCTTAAGGCTAGGGAGAATAATTCCTATAATTGACTGAATCTGTTAAAAGAGACCTCATAATTTAGAATTTTAATAATTGACAGCACACCATTGCTGACAGATGCAGATCTTACTATCATGCCAATAAAATAACAGAAGATGAAGAAAAATTACCCAGAAGTTCAAATATAAGCTTACTTGGTCTACTACCATGCAGTTTGCATATACTTCATCATTTCCACTCAGCATGGGAGAAAGTCTGGTTGCAGCAAAGAAAGTAGGGGGAGGCTTCAATTTCCTAAGTACATCAAGGGTAGAGTGTCTGTGCTCTGAAAAATAAAAAATTATGGGAAAATTGCCATTAAATCTTAAACTATTTCCTTCTCATGTATAAATACTGCCATAAAAATGGCATTACAATTTGAGTAATATTTGTGCGACTGCATCAAAACATGCTCATTTCATAACTGCCCAAAACTTGCTATATGCTCCAGCAAGCCTATAGCTGACAAGAATCTCAAGGGTACAGAATCATTCACATAAGTGGAAAATAAATGTTCCTGTATCTTGGTTAGCAAAAGCTTCTATTTTCCACCTAAGATAGAACTTTGCAGAGATTTGTGGTTACAGAAGAACACAGGACAAGATTTATGGGTTGGGAAAAATTATGCATGATTCTACTGACACATTAAATACCTGACAGTTGATACATTAAATAAATGAAATATTGTTTAATTGCAGTCAAATAATGATTCTGCTAAAGCATTTTACCTACTGGTAGCCACATAAATACTAATCTCAAACCAAGAAATCAGATTGCTGTTCTTAAAACAAAACCAACCAACCAAAAAACTAAACCAAACAAATGAACAAAAAACACTGACCAAACAGAAAATAAGTACAAAAAAGGGGTATAAATGAATGTTAGTGGCATTTACCACTAATACTGCCTTTAGAGAGTGACAGCAAGGCTTGATCCATGCACAGGATGTTTAGAATGAACACTGCATCTGATCTGCTTTTGACCAATTTCACCAGAAATCAACAACAGACGTCCAGAGTTTAGTTTTCAAAAGTGGGCTCATGACTGCAAATATTAAAGAAAGTTGGATGGGCTGTGTATTTTATGCCTTTGAGCAGCAAAAAATCCTGTCCTGCAAGCCACTTCTCTTAAAGCTGGCTATATGAATGAAGACCACATACCAGTCCCGCATTTGAGCCGGGTTATCTTCTGAATAAGTAAAATAAGTAAAATTTAACAAAGTAGGCTTGTTTGTAGACTGTGTGAAAACAGGCTAAAAAAATCACAGTCACAAGATAGTTTTCCTTAAAATCCTGCAAGTCAAGCATTGCCAATGGAAGTGAATCGAGACACACTAGTGTAAAATGATGTGATAGAGGAAAGTGTTGCACCCAGCAAAATATCCAAAATCAGACTACAGTAATTTCACGATCATAAGGGGCACCAGACTATAAGGTGCACCCCCCAGCAGTCGGCAAAATTCGCAACTTTGTAGGTCATATAAGGCGCACCGGACTATAAGGCGCACTTTTTTTTTGCAGCAAGGCTCCGCCCCCAGTTCCCCCCACGCGCTTGCTGGCCGAGGCCCCGCCTCAACCCGGCAGCCATTGGCCCCCGGGCCTGCCTGTACCCGGCAGGGCCGGGCTATGCCCGCCGCTGCTCCGTGCAGCGTCCCCAGGGCCCCGCTGTTCCGGGAGTTCCCTGGCACTCTGGGTGTCACGCGCTCCCCGGCGCACCAGGAACCCCGCACTGCTGGTGCACTCCGGGAGTCCCCTGGCGCTCCGGGTGAGCCGATGCCAGCAGGCTTGCCCCATGCTGCCGCTGCCCCAATTCCGGTTGCTTGCCCCCTCCCCATGCGGCAGCCGCTCCGATTCCGGTGGCTTTCCCCCTTCCCGCGCGGCAGCCGCTCTGATTCCGGCAGCTTTCGCCCCCCCACGCGGCGAAAGCTGTGATTCCGGCGGCTTTCCCCATCCCCGTGCGGGGGGGGGCACCCTGATGCCGGTGGGGCCGCCTCACACGGGGGCCGCCCCAATGCCAGCGGGCTCGCACTTCCAGGGTGGCAAATGTTGCAACTTTATACATCAGATAAGGCACACCAGACTATAAGGCGCACTTCCTGTTTCGGGGGAAAATTTTAGTCAAAAGGGTGCGCCTTATAGTCGTGAAATTACTGTACTCAATAAATTTACAGTAATTTCACGATTATAATCCACACCATTTTGACTAAAATTTTGGTCCGAAACCAAAGTGCGGCTTATAATCAGGTGCAGCTTATATATGGTCAAAGAATGAAAAGTTACTGTTTTAGTTTGGAGGACAGGTGTCTGCTGAGAAAGGCAGGAGCTTCTCTTTGAAATGGAGAATGTAAACCCCCTCCCTTCAAATTATTATAACTTTGAAATCAAGGGGTTTTCAGGCAAAAATATGGGAATTAGGAATAACAGTTCTTTTCTAGGGAAATTAAAATAGAAATACAGTACTACAAAGAAACAAACTCCAAACCCTGACAAAGTCAGAGTACAACCTGACACCCTGTCAGGCAGGGTGTTGGTAGCAGTCCCATTAAATGGTGGCTGCATCCTCGTGCAGTGACAGATGTGATGCAGTTGAAGCAGTGGTCCTATAGAAAGGTGCAGTTTCCCTCCAGAAGTCCAGTGGTGATGTGGAGAAATCCAGTTTTCCTCTGGAGTCCAGTGGAGAAAAGGCTACCTTAGTGTCTCCCAAAACCTCTGTTTTTATTTTGGTAAGAAATGTTGGGCTCTTCGCCCTGGCTGGAGCAACTCCCAATGGGATGCAGTAATTTTATCAGTCAAACAGTGGGACTCAATGGGCCGTTAGCAGAAAATGACTCATGGAGGAAGGATGGGTTGTGAAAAGATAAAGAATAATGCCCTGCCTGGTTTCAATGGATGGTCCATTAGCAGAATATCTCTCGTGGAGATAAGGATCACTGCCCCCATCCTCAACAGTTGGTGATAGAATAGACACCTTTTATCACAACCTGTATTGTAACTCAAGACAGTTGCTCACACCCGGATGTGCAGCTTATAATCAGGTGCAGCTTATAATAGTGAAATTACTGTAATTTGAGTTTGACTGTTATTGACTATTACTTTTAAAATCTTTTTTATGCTGCATCAGAAATTTATTTTCTACAGAAATGTAAAGGAAAAAATGCCACTAAAGACTTTCCTCACACTATATTAGTAAAGCAACATACTGTTTTGGAAAGTCACAGAGCCATATAGCATGGTTTCGTTATCTAGTCCAGCCCCTGCCATGCCCAGGGACGTCTTTCATTAGATGAGATTGCTCAAAGCCCATCCAAGATGCTTATAGGCATTAGATTGCAAGAAAATTCCTAATGAAAAAATACAAGTGGATTAGAAACAACACTTGTTAAGGTCTGGTGCATTTGTTGCTTGACAAAAAAGACGTCCCAAACCACTGCCAAATCTGTAATGATAAACCACAGCTTTCATATAATTTCAAGATGCTATCTCATAAAGCTTAAGAACAGTAACCTCTGTACTTAGAGAAAGATGGAAATTCCCATTCAGAAATGGCACACTCTGAATATTTGGCTGCCCCCTGGCAGCCCTTGTGGGATCTCATACCATTAAAATATCCTTACGTATCTCATTTTGTTTCTCTGTCTTGTAAGAATTTTAACATGATTTTAGTGGTTGTCATATTGAGAACTGCTAAAGCTGGAAACCATTTCCTTATGTCTGAAAAGATCCCAAAGCCTTTGTTTATAAATAATATAAAAGCATTGTTTTTTACAGCAGCTCATCAAACTCTGGTAGCTCACATTACATGGAAATGTGATTTGGCAAAATGGACAGTACTTTCTTCTGGCAAATAAAGCTTTCCAAGGGTTTGTCTTAAACCAACAAGGTAAAAAACAAAGTTTCAGACTCTCCATTTCTTCTTGTATGCTTATTACCTTCCCCAGCCGGCACTCCCTCTCATATATAAACCCCTGGGTACAACAGGCAAGGGTGGTGTACACCTCCAATATTGGGCTGGCACAGGTTCAACACATACCCCTAAAAAACAGCTCAGGCACTAAGGATTCCAATATCACAGTGTAAACCTGAGCCTAAGAAGTCAGTTTCTTTACTTCAGCTATACCCCCAACTGCTGGGGTGCAGAAACCCCAAGGATTAGGAGGTTGATGTGTATGTCACAAACACCGACGGACAGCTGCGGAGCCAGCCAAGCATTGTCAGTAATGACATGCTGTGAGAGGGAACAGGATGTGGCTCAAGAGGTAGGGCAGCACTTTTCTGAGACAAATGTCCTTCTTCTGGATCCTGGAGATAAGCACAACACAATACAGCTCAAGTGCAGGAATGAGGTCAAAAAGTAGGCATGGACTGTAGGGGAGGAGTCAAGACAACCCAAGACCCCCAAAGCCCTCTGACCCAGTTCCAGGGAGGTCCAGAAAAATGGACTGTGCATAATAACTCATTTGTATAGAAAGCAAGAAACTTAGCTCCAGAGTGTGAAAAAACTATCTAAGCAAACATACTCCTCCAAAACTAGGCTGTACATGAGCCCCAGGACCCTGGACACCCCCCTAGCTGGATTGACACTAACGCCAGTTCTGGTGATCTCCCTTTCTTTCTCTCTCCCCCTCTTTAATACATCTCCCTCACTCTCTCTTCCCTTTCAATCCACCTCTTTACCCAAAACCCACTGTTGTGTGCTTACAGGAGGACATCAGGAACTACCTTATAACAGTTTCTATGCCATGTTGTAATTTACTACTAAAATTTTGAAAGCTTTTGTGGTCTCTTGCCATTCATTTTGAATATGACTATCTACGAGCATCTTGGGTGATCTCTTCCCCTTCAGGGTGGGATGTCACATGGGATCTTCACCGTCACTTGGTGAACTGCACATCCCAAACCAGAAAGAACCCAAATCCCCCTTCTAACAACACATTACATAATTTTAAAATTCTGTACAAGACTGACAACCTAAGTAACAAATTCTGGAGAAAGATACTGCAAGTACAGGCTACAGCAGAATATGCTACCTGCAGTATCTTTGGTCTGTAAGCCTTTATTTATTATCCCCATTAAATGCCATATTTTTTCCCAGAGATGCTCCAGTTAGTCTGTTTTTAAATGTGAGATGACTAAATAAATATTCATTGGGATTTTAAATGGTAAAAAATTATTTCAGGCTTCATAGAATCATAGAATTATGTACATTGGAAAAGACCTTTGAGATCATTGAGTGCTATGGCAGTGTGACCCCACTTTGCCCCCTCCCCCCTAAATTTCAAACGTGTCAAGGAAAGGCATCAAACTGACTTTGTAACATGAGAAGTCTAAAGCCTTGCTGAATGTGGGGAAGAGCAATATTAATTACACATTGACTATGCTAGTAACTTATTTCCACCACAATGGCCCACATAGTTTAAAAAGTGACAAAATCATTGCAAATGTCCAAGTCACACACTTCATTCCTCCAGCTTCACTAACTGCCTCCAGCCTGCCTTGCTGGCTGCAAGTCCTTACAGGATCCATCTGCAGACCTTTCCCTGCAGGTTAACGTGGCAGCAGTAGGAACTCACTGTACTGGGTACCAGCAGTAATATGGAGCAAGGCTGTGCTTGCCTGAAAGATGAAAAATATCAGCAAAATCAATTTTCAAATAAAACGTCTCAAAAATCTCTCCTAGGCGTTCAAAAAGGTTGTTCACATTGCAGATGCAAAAATTCATCATAGTTTGTGAAAAGACAGGACTGCCAGAGCATACTGGCAAAGGTGCCCCCAGAAGAGTTTAGATTCTGTAAGGTATTTGAAATGGATTTCAAGATGCTTACTAAAGTAAGAAAGACTTGAATAGAACAGAGGAGAATTAACTTTGCTGCTAAAACAACCTAGCAAGCACAGCTCAATAAGCTAATCCTTCTGCCTGAACTGAACACCCTTTGGCGCTACAGTGTGATCACAGAAAAAGAATAAGGACATACCTCCTTTAGAAGAGCCTGTGTCTCTCTGCCATCTGCCTGATAAACAGTCAAAATAAATCTGTATGTTATTTAAATGTCATGCTGGGAAGAATAATCTCCAAACATGGGTAAAATAAAAGATCTTGATCAAAGAGTAACTAGGCACAAGTTCTCTACATCTTCTCTAATATTGTAGAGTTATACAGCAAGGGCTGCACATTTTACCAGCCACAAAGCTTATACAAATACTGTATTTAAAATAAAACAAAACAAACAAAAAAATTATCATCATAGAAGTATTTAAAAACATGTTTTATGTTGGTGTAAGAAAATGTATATCTTTTAATGGTCTGTGCCAGAAAATGGCAAGAACACAACACTGATTTTTTTTCACAAAAATCAAAACTTAAGTTTTTTCATGGGAGAACACACAGCAAAAGAGCAATTAAATACATAAACATGACCAAGCCAAGAGCCAGGAAAGAAATTATGAATTCCCTTCCTAATACAATGAATAGTTTTCAGACAGCTCATCACATTAACCCCCAGCCATCTGTGCAGGGGTTAATGTATAATTGCAAGTCAGTGAAAAATACAAGCAGCTAAGCACATGGGTGATGCAGCACTGCAAATGTACTGCTCTAAATCCAGGCCACCTGAATTTTAAGAAAGAAGTTCCTAGCATGAGTCCAACTGAAACAACATGCACATCCATAGATATGAACCATTTAACCGATTTCAGGGGGAGAACTGCACCTGAGGTGTCTTAGGTCTTCACTCAGACAGCACGACTACTCAGGACAGCAAAATTAAGCAGAACAACCCTTGAGAATAACCCTTCATAGACGGTAAATAATGTAGGCTTTGAAGTGCTATTGTCATAGATGAATATCTAACTGTCTTAAATCTACAAAGTGGAAACAAAAGCACAGTGTTACCTATGTATTGAACAATGGGGATCAGGCATATAAATGCTGGAAAATAATGCCAACATATTCAAGATGTGGTCCTAAAGTAGCCACTAAGAATAAAAGCATTTGTCAGTCTGACTTTGGTCTTGGTCACCTAAACGTGGGTTGTAAGAAAGCATCTGTTTTGAACCTGAGATTCACAGTCCTGACTCCCTCCCTTGAAGAAGGTACCTTACCTATTACAGAAATGAATATACAAACAGAAATAAGTTGGTGTTTCATTTTATAGAACAGTACACCAAAAAAAATAAAAACAAACAAAAAAAAATTTTCCTGTGATATGGAGTATTTGGTTTCACTTCACACCTCTGCATGAGTGGACTGAGTGTGTAACTCCCTGCTCCCAGTGCAGCAGGACAGACCCATCTGAGACAGATATTCTCAACACCCCTGATGGTTTTTAAAACCCAAAAGGCTGAGAGACTCACTGCCTGAGCAGGTAGGACTGTGCAGAGTAAGGACTATGCCTCGTGACAATTTCACATAAAGAACCCTAGACCCCCTCCCCAGTCCACTCACTAAGACAGAGTCATGTTCACATTCTCTGTATACCCTAATTACCCTTTAAATATGCCATGCCCAGCAGCTTCAGCAGGAGGGGGTCTGCAATGCACTTCTCAAAGGAAGTCTGCACTTGGCTCCTGACAGACTCCAGGAGTTCAGGGGAAGGCCAATGACTGCACACCCTTTCTGAAAGGTTCCTGAGCAGTGATGAAAACTGACTTTGGGCCTTAAAATGTGAAAACACTGATGTGCATGGTGGGAAGCGGTGTGTGATAACTTTGACTCTCCATTCCGAAGAGTGGGACAGCCTGCACAGCTCTCCAGCTTCCCAAGAGAAGCAACCCTAGGCCAGGATACCAACAGCCTGATGTTTCAGAGGGGAGGGGTGGCAGTTTATATTTCATGGTCCAGAACAGCTGGAGCAGGTACATGATTTCATGATTTGTGGAGCGGCTGGAAGAACCCTGGGCTCTTTCCTGCCAGGCACTGCAAGTGTCTTTCTTGTTCACTGAGACCTGAACCCCCGTAAGGAATGAAATGCAGCCATGAGCTAGGTGCCCCACACCTGCATGCCAGGATCAACTGGTCATGTTCAATCACTTGCAGAAAAAAAACATAGATCATGAGCTTAGATCATGAGCCTGCTCTGCTCTTGTAAAGGCACCCCTCCCGTTACATCAACACACAGAGTTTCAATTCCCCAAGCACAAATGAACCCTTGAACTTTACCACTGAAATACGTACAAGTACCCAAAATCACCTTCTTGGTCCAACAACCTTATAAGTATAAGATCAGCTGTGTGCACAAGCCGCATGTGTTGGTACACTTCTAACAGGGATGGAAAACAAGGTACAGTACTGTAACATACAAACATCACGTCTGTACCCAGTGCTTTACAGATGGTGGGGTATTTTAAAAAAATCTCTCTGAACAAAAGTGAATGACAGGCAAGTGCACAGCTACAGCATTTACAGATAAAATGAGTCCTCTTCTGAGATGGAGTAAACACATACTGTGCAACTTGCAACTCGTTTCATCTCTGCAAATTGCATGTGCATCCATACACACTGCAGAAACTCCTGTGTAGTTGGGAAATGTTGGATTTCCTCATGAAAACAAGGAAAAAGTTGAGGAAGTGCCTTGCACGTTAAAATGTGCTCGGTACACATTTTTCACTCTAAACTAGGTCAAAGTCTCAGTCTGTCTAAAAATTATTCTCTTGGCTTACTGAATTTAATAACACTGATGCATCTTACTTCTCTGATTTGTGATTTCCTCTTTCTGAAACACAAAAAACTCCCAATTCTGTGAAAGAAAACAGAAATCACATATTTTCTTGCCATTCTTTGTCTTCATTCTTTTGCTTTTATATGTAGTAAAAACTTTTCTTTCTTCATTAAAGCTTCTGATCATAATCCTTCCTTACATAAACTTACTGGTCAGTGTCTTTGAGCCTCCTTAAAACCACCCTTTCTCACACTGACAGCATTTATAATCCCTACCTCCCAAAGATTTTTCCACTAAGAAGGATAATGTCTAACTGTGCAAAGACAGTAACTGACCCTTTTCATTTTCTTTTGCAGCAAGCAAAAGATTTTTCTTTTCATACTGGTATGATTTTTCTCACAATTGAAAAATAAAAAACAAACCTGTTAGCTGTTGAGGCATAGTTGAGTTAGCAAAATCTCCCTAAATGAAAAGAACTGCAACCAGCAGAACTTTTGCAGCTGCTGCCTTGCCAAGCAGCTCCAGGGTGTCAGTTGTTCAGTGAGAGCTACACATACATCAAGAAGGGAAAAAAAGCCTTAAGAGAGTAAAGAAATAAAAAAAAAAAAATTAAAGAATAGTACATAACCTGGAGAAAATATACTTTCTTTTTACTTAAAGAATCCAAACTCTATTATCTAAAAAGGCATAAAAAACAGTGAGGTGGACTTTTGATAGAAAGAAAATCTACCTCACACAAGCCGTTTATAGAGCCACCTTCAGAGAAGTAGAAAGAGAAAAGGAGGCAGAGCTGTTAAGCAGGAGTCATTTAAGAGAAGATAGCTTTTTCTACCTGGTTTGGATGCCCTTCTTCGAATCCTCATTTTAGGTAAGGAAGGCCAAGAGTAATTAAAAGGTGAATCAGAGTCTGAGTCCATTTTTGTGCTAAATCAACAGAGAGCAGATTCCCAAAGTTGCACTTTGTTGTTCTCAATAGCAAGTCAAGCCAAAGAGTAATGTGGAATAAACGAATGGACAAAGAAGGATCAAATTGCCCACTAAACACAGGGGAGGGAGAAGCTGTAAATGTTTGCTCTCTTCAGGCGTCCAGGCATGTAGACAGATCAGGCTGCAAATATTAAAGCAGAAACAAGAAGGTTAAAGTATGAGAGCTTCGAGCTGAGCTGCTGCATCGTGGTCCAGAGCTATTTGAAAGGTCACTGTGTGCCAATGAATCATTAACTTACCTTTCCATTTTGATGCAAATGAAAACAATAGGAGCTGGGTAAGGAATGAGAAAATACTTCTCAAAAGCAAATAAACTATTGCAAAGCTTTGTTTCCATGTTAAAAGTGGGGGTTAGGAGGTCTCAAATTAAGGTCAGGCAAATTGCTGGAACTAAAGAAGCCAAAGATGAACACCAAGTTATGAGCACTAATCAATCTTCTGGGCTCTGTATCACTTCAGAGAAGTACCCCCCTCTCAGCATTTATAATTTTGGCAGACCTTACAATGCTGCAGCTGCAAAAAGCAGTGATAACCCACTCAAAATCTGTCACTCTCATCTTTCTAGATCAAATGAGCTTAAAGCTTAAGTGTCACGAAGAAGGATTACACTGTCATTAGAGGAGCATTTTTTTCCAATAATATTTAGTCTGCACAGTAATTTCTCCTTCACACAGTCACCAAGTTAGACAGTGAACCATCAGGATTTTTTAGAGCTGGCACCTTTACAGCTCTGGTCTAACCTCACTGCAATGCACAATACAGCTAGTGACTAATTTACAACAAATCTTCCATTCTTATACAGTCTCCCTGAACAACTCATAGGCAATTAGCATTCAGTAGGAACTCATTATCCCTTCCCCCAACATCTTTACGCTACACAAACTACATTTTTCTTCAAACAAACTTATATGTGGCTATACAAGAGCTAATACAAAAATAACATGTCCACTGTTTCTTAACCAACTCCAGCAAACATTTCTTTTAGTTACTCCACAATGTATGTGGTTTTGTGTTCCACATAAAGGAGGAGAGAGAATGTGGATCAGCTTAAATGTCAGGTTTTGGAAGATGATGACATTTGAGCTTGTTAACATTCCTTACTTCACTTCAATTATTTTTCAGGCTGCTAGGGTCTGCAGTGCTACTTCTGTATTATGTTTCAAGTGATTCTTTGATCCACATTTCAGTCTGAGATAACAATGTATTTGTTGAAGAAAATAATGCAATTCAAATGCAAATTTAATTCAAAAGCCATTAGAAAAATATCCGTCATATTTTCAGGGATAAAATAATTATACAAGCCCTTCATAAAGTGCACAAATTACATAAAACACAGTTGAAACACATCATTGTTCTGCTGTTCCCTTAACTGAAGTTTTGCCAGCTTTGTTAGGCCTGAAAAGAATAATTCACCCCAGACACTGGAAGCCTTCGACTTTCACTTTAAATATTAGACACTCAGAGAGACTTTGTTTGATTTATATGTATAATTAACTGCCCCAGGGAATTACAACAGACAATGGAAAATACAGGGAGGATATAAATCCATGCTTTAAGCATCCACTTCAAAATATCTGCACTCCCTGGAATGTCAGGTTCAAGTTGCACTGATAAACCCCCTGGGCATACAGGAACGCAGGCACTGAAGTACTCCTTCCCACCTGCACACCACCCAGGGCACTTTCCTGCCTCCCACCAGGGCCACGGTTTGAGAAAAGGACAGTGCATTTCAAGGAAAGCCTTCCCAACTGCTCCAACAGAGATTTCCCCTCTACACAGTGATTTTCCCTACACAACAGTGCTGTCTGGCTCATTGGATATACTTAATGCCAACCAGAATAAAAGTTTTCATTTCAGACATGCACAAATGGCAATGTTCCATCGACAAAGGGCAGTTTAAATTTAGAGAGCTGTTGTAAAATTTCTCACATTTCTTTATTCTCTTGTTCTATATTATGAGAAATGGTAAATTTTGCTTACTTCTATGGTATCTCCATTTGTGCATCTTTTCTGCAAATCTGGCTTTTTTCACTTATAGATTCAGCTGAAAGAACTCACTCTCATTGGTCTTCCTGGACTTCCGTTCAGTCCAGGGAGGGGTAACCAGAGCTGAACAAAACACTCACCATGAGGAAATGCAGCCAATGTATTTAATGGCATTAAAATATTTTACATGCCGAGACATTTACTTTCCTGAATGACCTCTGTACACTGCATAAATGTTTGCCCCGACTGCTCAGTTACTGCCTGTCTTCCCTGCCTTAAACAAGCCACGTTCATTTAACATTCTAACCCAAATAAGTGATTAAGACTGTCAAATAATTTTTCAACAGCAGCCCTATTACGTAATTCTCAGAGAATCCAACAAGTAAATTTCTGCAGTGGTAAAATCCTGATCATGCACTCCTGCTATTTATAATCTTTTTGTCTTGGGCTTTTCACCTGCATACTGAAACCCCACCTGAATAGGATCTTACATGGAAATTTGTTAATGGCAGTCTGAAAGTACAGATAAATTATCAACCTTAACCCCTACTTTTGAAAGGTTAATTGAATATCGCTCACATTACTTGCTCTGTTTGGGCCTTGTGAAAGGCTTCTTTTTTTTATTTGTAAAACTCCTTTATGCAACCATGAAAGATGTCATGCTGTTCTTTGCCACAAAGAAGGGCCCTACAGTCTCTGACTAAAAATATTTGTTTCTTGCACTTTGTAGGATGATCCAACACACTTTTCACCTACCACTCCTTCTTTCCAAAGTAGTGGTATTTCCAGGCAGCTATCGCAGAAATCTGGCTACTTGCGAGATAAAAAGTGCTTTTAGCTGGAAAATATTAACGTCACTTTCCACTGAAAAAATATTTTTCATTATATATACCAAGGTATAGATGTGAAGATAAAGAGCAGCTGTGGGGGTTTATCCGTATTATCTAAGGCTAACACTTTGATAAATAATGTAATGGCTTCAATTCTTTCAACCAATGCTTACCAAAACACATTCATAAAATCTAAATGTTTTTCAGAGATAGTACAGTGTATTGTCTATTGTCTGGCCATTCCTGTGGTTCATGGCAAGACGGAAGGAAGCGAAGGAATGTCACCACATCCGCAGACTCCATGCAACAGCACTGCTGCCTCCCCGCACACGCAATGAACAGCAGTGTGGTTCCGAGTGGGTGGGCTGCCTCTGCTCAAACTGCTAAGCCACAGCTGGCAGCTCTCTGTCTCAGGCAGAGCAGAAGGGGACAACTCTGAGCCACTGCCCCCTCCTCTGATGAAGAAGGGACATATATGGGATGGAAAATGTGGTTAGCAACTCCCCAGACAAGCTGGAGAGGGTCACTTTTGGACACAGGTAGGATGAGAGCTGCCAGAACAAAAGCTCTACCAAAAACATCCTGTTCACTTAGCTCTGGGAAGAGTCTGCCCTGATATCAGCAATGAAATTAATTTCCCCCAGCTTGATACTGTCCCAGGCCCAACAGAGTCTGCAATCCTTTCCCAAAGTGCATCAAAACATCTGACAAGATAAAATGGTGTAGGAAGGGTTAGGTGATCTTCACTACTGGTCTCTGTGATCCACAGGCACACGTGGCTTTCCTACCTTCTTCATTACATTGTTCTCACTAATTAGAGCATATCTTCCCACAGAGAGGATCAGACAATGTACCAAGACAAACTCTCTCCTTTACCCTACATTAGACTTAACAAGACACAGCAAATATGAATTAAGGGCAACTAAAAGGAAAACATTACCAACCAGATGCCAGGCACCAAGCACCCTCCAACTGTAACACTATTTGCCCACAACAATGATGCAATGCAGACTGTGGCTATCAACATCTTCATAGGTCATGAAGGATGGTTTGTCACAGACATCAGTTTTTTCATTTCTCTTCTCTACTAAAGACCGGGATCTTTCTTATGGAAGTTTATACAGAAATAGTTAGAAAAGCTGTGCCACATTGCTATTCTCTCCCTTTCCCAAATCTTTGATGAACTGTTCACTGCTAAAGAACAAAGAACCAAGTCCAGATCCTTGAGATCTTAGTTGATAACCTCCTCCACTTTTGTTTACAATCCTCCTTATTGCTAAGTTTCTGATGGGTGATTCAGGCTATTGGTTTAAGGATCTGGCCCATTATTTTCTTATTTTGCAAACAGAGGTCTCCCACAAGCAACACAGCAGTTTGGGATTTAAACTGTTCAGCAGTGGATTTCAAATGGTCCAAGGCAGGCAGTCACTGTCCATCATCACTACCCAATGTTGTGGCAGTAATTGGTAGATTCCATCTCCCTTTCCTGCACCCTGTGGCAGCCTACCCACACTGCATCACCCAGAGGGGATCAGAGCCGGGAAGGAAGAACAGTTTCTGGCACTGCATGCCTTCCTTGCAAACAGAATCACAGAACCCCAGGATGGGTCGGGTTGGGAGGGACCACAATGGTCACCCAGTCCAATCTCCCTGCTCAGGCAGAGTCAGCCCAGAGCACATGGCACAGGATTGTGCATATATGGTTCTTAAGTAACCCCAGTGAGGGAGACTCCACACTCTCTGGGCAATCTGTTCTGGTGCACAGTTATCCACACAGTAAAGAAGTTCTTCCTCAAGTTCAGGTGAAACTTCCTGTGCATCAGTTTCTGCCCCACTGCCTCTTGTCCTGCTGCCTGGCACCACCAGGTGGACCAGAAGGTGCCTGGTTGAGCCTCTTGAAACCTACCCTTTCATGACTTATACACATTAATGAGGTACATGCCTATTTTCCATGCTTTCAACCCTGATGAAACCACATGTTTCAACAGGGTGAAGATCATAACCATCCAGCATCACAGAGCCTTTTCCTCTACTACAAGTTCAAAGCAGCAGAATTTGCGCTCCCAGGGAAGTGCAGTCCTAAGTGAATTGGGTATCAAAGCTAGTCATATTCTGACATGAGATTAAATGGCTATTGCTCACAGGTCCCCCTGATGCTCTGTTCTTTACTCTTCCATTCTAACAGCTGATGACAAAATTCAGCCACATTAGGGACCTCTTTTACTATAACAAGTAGATCTTCTGTAGATGTTGTGTAGACAGATAACAGAAATAATAATGAAAAATATAAGATAACAATATAGTACTATAAATTTGGGCCAATTTTTCATTTACTTATTTGTGCCATTTTTGGACACTAGCCTGGAAAGGAACACAGAACAGCTGCTGCCTTCACAGACACTCTGCTGAGCACAGCAGAGCACCCTATCCATCTCCAAAAACATTGTTCTAAGACACAAGTTTACTGAAACACACTGCAATTGTGGCAGGCTTCAGGAAAAGCATAGGCAATTTGTGTGCACTGCTCTCTGGATTGCTTTAAGCTGGACTGCCAGTGCAGTTTTTATGCTTAACTGCATTTATTTCCAAATGGATCTATCTTTTTATCATTCCCAGACAAGGCATATGGAATCACTGTGTTGCAGCAAACCATCCAGACTAAGAGAAGACCATGCTATCTAAATTGCTTACATTCTATTTAAATGCTTATTATTACCCAGCAGATACATTTCTAATTGTAATGTTAATTACAAAATTAATTGCTAAGGCTATTTTTTAATGCTTTCTTTGAAAGCAGGGTGACAACTACACTTAGAATACCTATAACAAGAATAACACTGTTATAAATGATAAAAATATGATGTTTGTGGTATTCAGTGAATTATGCATTCTTCTACAAAGAAGTCTTAGCCATATGAACCTCTTTTGAAGAGCAACTGTTTGTAAGTGGTGGTACTTCAGGCTTGTTTCTTTGATAAACTGAAAAACAATGTACAGTAGTTTCACGAATACAAGCCACACGGAGTATAAGCCGCACTTCCGGTGCCTCGACAATGTTGCTGTCTTTGTCAATAGATAAGCCGCACCCCGAATATTAGCCGCACTTTCGTTCGTAGCGAGAATCCGTGCGCAGCTTTCACAAATTGGCCAATTAGTAACAGGATCGCGACATAGCGGGGTTTACTGGCTCAGGGCGGGGCCAGGAAGGCTCGGCCTGCTCATGGTTGCCGACGGGGCCGGACGGGTGGTGCTGCAGCCGCCGCCGGCTCGCTGGCCCCCCTCTCCCGTCAGCACTGCCTCGCTGCCGCGTTTGCTCGTCCTGCCGGCGGGCCAGCCACCACCGCCGCTGCCAGGCACGCCGGCTGCCCCACACCATGTTTGCTCGCCTGGCCGGCAGGGCTGCCGCCACTGCCAGGCTCTGCCGGCGGGGCGGCCGCCGCCAGGCTCGCCGGCCGCCCCCTCCCGTCTGCACCGCCGCCGCGTTTGCTCGCCCTGGCCGGCACTGCAGGCCCCCGCACCGCCGGGCACCCCCACGCTGCTGGCCCCGATTCTGCTGGGCTTCCCCCGCTGCCAGGCAGCCCCACCCACCGGGCTTCCTGCTTCTGCCATGCTCCCCTGCACTGCTAGCCCCAGTTCTCCCGGGCTCCCCCGCCCTGCTGGCCCGGGCTCTGCTGCCCCCCCTGCCCCCCCCTGCTGGCTCAGGCTCAGCCGCCCGCCCCCCGCACTGCTGGCCCCGCCTCTGCCAGGCTTTCCCACCTCTGCCGGGGCCGGCCGGGCTCCAGCTTGGCTTGGGGCTGCCGCGGGCTCTCACTTCCGTGTTGGCAGCTTTTAGAATATTGTTCATGTATTAGCCGCCCTCGAATATTAGCCGCACTTCCGGGTTTCCACCAAACTTTTGGTCAAATTGGTGCGGCTTGTATTCGTGGAATTACTGTAAACGAAACAGCTTTGCACAAACTGTACTAGTACTCCAAGATCCTTTGAAAACACCCACCAGACTGGGATATAGAAGGGCTCAATATTTTTACAAAACTTAGGCAAGAACATGATCTGTGCCTAAATACTGACTTACCACAGCTCCAAAGAGCCCATGGGTTCACACGCTGCATCCTCTGGGTTTTGTCTCAAACTCTTCATGCTGTTCAGTTCACCCACATGCTGTTAGGATTCACAGCATTTCTCCAAATCAAACCTTTCTGATGTCTGGCTCATGACTGATGGTAGGTGTTTACTTTTTTATCCTTTTTAAAAACATCAAGATCATTCTAGAGTAACAAGCAAGCTGGGTTCAGGATATGAAGATCATTAAATCTACTTTCTCATGGCAGCAGTCTGTATGCCCTGACTCTTGAAACAACCAGTAAGCAAAGCACATATAGAGATAATTTGCCTAAATTTTCTCCTTGTCCAGTATCTATTCAGATCAAAAGACTAGCTGGGAAATACAGAACAAATGTGGGTGGAAAGTTCATGGCTTTTTTGTCCAGTATCCTGATGAAAAGCTCCCTGATGAAAATAAGAGATTATTTGGAAAAGCCTGAGGACTAAGGAATTAGTCTTCCTTGTTTCAGCTCCATGGAGGCCTGTGAGAGCAGGAACAAGGAGTGTGTATATTACCACATGTGAAAGCAAACTGAAGTTTGACTTGGACCTCACTTCTACTGACATTGTGCCAACGACTTGGTTATTGAGTCTGCACTCACACTGGCAGACTGTGATGCCTAAAAGTCCACCAAAGACCCACCTCATTAAAAATCCAATTTTCTATGTTTCAGGGAAGACTTCAAGGGAAAGCTGTCTCCTGAGGAGGAAGAAAGCTGAGAAATGCTTTCTTGTGTACACTCTCAAGACTACAGTTGTTTTCCTCACAATGTATTTCTGGGTTATATTTCACATTTAAAGAGTAACTTGACATTAGATAAATTCCAGATTGCTCATTTATGTTAGCATGAAATGAAACTGGGCAGAAGACAGGCCAAAAAAAAGGTTATTTAAACATAAAATTTTTAAAAGTGTCTTTATGGAGGCTTATTTTGTTGTTAAATTGTTAAATTTGCTTGGGATTTTAGGCAGATGAAGAGAACAAGTTCTGGTATGCCAAAAACCATATGTTTGTAGTTTGATGATTTTTCTTTCTTTCTTTCTTTCTTTTGAGGTTAACTTGAATTATAATGCCTCAGAAAATCAAGAGTGGAGGAAACTCCAAGTAACAAGAACAAGCTTGTTTCAGTGTCTAATGCTGCTTCTTCCAGATTTCTCCCCAGATTTTTAATTAAACTCAATTCAGGCTCACATCCCAGAAAAATCTGACTTCCCATGTCTTCTGCAGCTCCTAACTATTCTGCAGTCTTCAATATTGCATTGTTTATAGACACTCCAAACAAATGTGAATACTTTCATGTACTGAAGTAAGTTACAGTCATGTTTCAATGCTGTTTAAAGGTTGTTGCTGGCTATACTGTGACAGACCAACCCCAAGGTATGTCTCTAGTGCAAGGAACTGTGCAAGGATTTTGCAAAGTGGAAGAAGATGACAAAGCTGCAGGCCAAAATGCCAGAATGCGATTGCCACCATCATTAGGTGCAGTGGTAACTGTGCAATTTTCTTCAGTTTTTGTTTCTCTCTGCAACTTTCAAATCATCTACCTTTTGACTAAAAATTAGGGGTTTAAATCTTCCTTTACCACAAACTGAACTTCTTTGGTACAGTCTGAGTATTTGCATCTGTCAAACTATCCAAGGACTGTAGTGCCTCCTTATCATCTTACTCTCTACAGTCTTCTTTCTTTCAGGAAAAGATGAGTTGCAGAGAAAAGATAAGTGACAAGTGTTAGAAATCCGTTCAGGAGGGACACTGAAGCAGAAGCCTGTAGGTCCTGCACTAGAAATGCTATGCTGGATCACTCTGCCCCTCTCAAAGCATACATAAAGCAAAGGTAGGATGGAAAGCTGCCAGAAAAAATATAAAAATGAAAAACAAAAAAGATCTGCACAACCTGAATCTGAGGATTCCTGTAACTGTCTCAAACAGACAACATTTTACACATAACTTTCACTCTTACCTATCAGCAACCATAAAATTATTTCCTGTACTTCCAGTGTAAAAAAGACACTCTTGACTCTAAATGCCTCCAAATGAAAACATTCTGCCCTAAAAAACCCAGAAGCAAACAAACAGCAAAAAAAAGGATCAGAAGATATGACCACAGTAAGTACAAAAAATCATTACTTTCACACGTAATAAAAACTGTACCAAGGTAGAACTTCAGACAGCAGGACCACGCTTATTTCTATCTTGAAAGAAAAAAAAAAAATCTACCAATTTTAAGTCTTACCGACCATGGTGAGGAAATTTAATCAAGGAAAAGAACAAAACAGCAACTCTGAAAACAGATTTTTCTGCAGATTTTAGTACAGGCCCACTGCTTTACAGAAAAGAAGATCATTATGCCAATTATGTTCTCTTCCTTAAACTGATCTGTGGTTAAATGGAGATTTCTGTGGAGTCATGACAATCAAAGGGCACAACACTACTAAAAATATTTTGTAGCTGCCTGGTCACAGATTGAACTGCCAAAAATTTGGCATCAGTAATTTTATCTCTGGCAAGACATGGCTTCCAGGAGTTCTTCATCACTGGCAGAGCAAACAGAATAGAAGAGACAGACACCACTAGGTTACTGGCAATATACGGAGGAGACAATGGAAATTACTTTGTAAAATTATTATCATCATCCTTCCCTGAAGTTAGGGGGAGGGAAAAAGCTTGGAAGAAAAACTGGGTGTTTGGGTCACTTTTCTTAATGGAAAGGAGAAACTTTTGCAGCTTTATAAATGGCCCTGTGAACATTATCTTTCCCAACCAGCTATGCAAAACAGGAAGGAATTATAAATATTTTAAAATCCATGCCCAGCTCACACTGCTACATGCCCAACAGTAACAGCATACAGCTGTCACCTCCTAGACCTTCTCCCAAAATGTACTGATTGTAGTTGCACTGATGGGGTTTCTGATTCTGAGGATGACAATGCCTGGCAATAACACAAATGCATAATATTGAAAGGAAAGAAAAAAAAACTTGTTTTTTTCCATTTACTTCTTTTATTTGTTCTTCCCAACCAGATAATTGGTTTTCTCTCAATATTTCCAGCACATTTACCTTCAATGAAAAAAAATTTAAAAGTGCATGAGGCATTTGGTTGGTTAGTTTTGGGTTTTGTTTAGCAGTTTTTTCTTTGTAAACATAAAACAGATCTCTAACAATTTCCAAAGGAGACAGAAAGAGGGGAAAGAGCACTGACAGGTGTAACTAGCAGTTGAGTGTCTCCCTACAGCCTCCTGTTAAGCATGGTCTAGCATTCTGTTGTGCCCTACTCCTATTTCTTCCGTTCTTAAATAGTGCAAATCCAAAACTCATCCTCTTCTTGGCTTCTTACTGGCCCATCACACTACCTGGACTGATACTCCTGGAGCTTTCCAATGATCCTGGAGGATGAGAAATGTCTTGCACAAAAAAAATTGAACTATAATTCTCAAAACCAAACTACAAGACTCACTACCAGACCTGGTGCCTAAGGCAGCCGAGTCCCAACCCAAAGATGAAGAAATCAGGGAGGAAAGAGTTGGTGCCCTTTTAGCACCCTACCAAACACTGGAAGCACTTCTGCAAATGCACTTCCCAAACGCTGTGGAGAAAGAGTCATAATTATCAATATGCTTGAAAGGGATGTCTGAGGAAGAGCATGAACAGGAGAGCCTTTCCGGTACCCACTGCTACTTCAAAGGTCCCTTCCAATCAAAACCATTCCATGACAACATAGTTTTTTGGTTGAGATTTCTAAACCAAGAACCACATAGAAAAAGAAGTGAGAAACAGAAGCGGGGGACTTTGTACCCCCATTCAAAGAGCACACACATTCTCACTCTTACAAGTCCTCTTTGATTTACACATCCGGCTACTAGTGAGATTCCCAAGTTTGCTTGCTTCTATTCATTCTTTTTCATTCAATCCCCCTTAGTTGTTTTCCTCTCCCCCACTGACAACTATTTGAATTTCTCCTCTTATCCCCCACTGTGTGCTTCTCCTGCCAAAACCACTGCCATTTAACAGCACTGCCAAGCAAACATTTTTTTAGAATAGTTTAAAACAATTCAGGGTAAGAAAAATATGATATTTAGCAATATGGTTAAATGAGTCAGGTTAGAACATATGCCGATTGTAACATTCAAATAAACCAGTAAACAAAGCTTTGGTTAACTTACAAATTTCTGGCTGTCACCAAACTCTATTTCCATACTTCTTCATCCCTCCCCGCTTCCACTTTTTATTGCACACCCAACAGTCTTCTCATTCCCTTGTCTGCAATTCAACCCCATTAGATCTCAAACGCGGCGCTCACTGGAAACCTTTCAGGCCCTGCTGAGTTCAATGGCAAAATCCCACTGGATGTCTATGTGATGAGTGTTTCAGCCAACTTGAGTGCACAACCCAGAGATGGGCAAGGACAGCCCACAGTGTGGCCAGCAGCAAGTCCATGCTCCAGTCCTTGCACAGGGCAACCAAACTGTCTGTCACAGAGACTTCTAGAAAAAGTAGAACTGATTTCACTGCAGCTTTTCCACAAACAAGTCAACTTCTTTAATGTGCTATAAAGTAAATAAGATACAGGGGGCAACAGAGGGTTGATTCTTTCTCATATGGGCATCACAACCAGGAATTTTTCTTAGTTTAATGTAAGATGATCCTGTTCTCAGCACACACTTCACAAACACACATGTATGAATGCATGTATGTATATCTACATATATATGTATATCTACACATTATAATTTTACTTTATATGCAAATAAGATGCCTAAGAAAAATAATTTTAATCAAATTTTAAGCACCTAAAACTTGTCAAAATCATATGCAAATTCACCACTCTATCCTCTTAGCTCCTCTAAAAATCCACACTACTAAAACTCCTAACAGGATGAACCATGGCCAAAGTCACTTGTTCCTCCAAGAGGACTCATGATCTGATGCAGCTGCCCAATCAAGCATCAGGGAATGAGCAGATCTGAGGCCACAGAACGTGGTTTCTGTTTCAGCTGTCTCAAGCAATGCTGTGCTAATGATTCCTTAGAAGGAAAAAGCATTTCAGAAGTAAGAAAAGAAATATCAGCTACCATTTCAGCGTGGAGAACTTCTACTTTATCAGCTCCTAAATTACTTTATGTTCTGTCCAGATGGTATAACTGGAAAAAAGACCAAAGCAAACATGGCTTTCATACTAACAAACCATAATCACTCCCCAGTGACTCCACACACTCCTACACTGAAACACAGTCCAATACTTTGGTCTTGCTTGACAAAAAAGATTTGAACACATGGGCACTAATTTCCCACATTACATTTTTGAGCAAGGCAAAGAGTGGTACAGTGTCCTATTCTCAAAAGCACTTAAATTAAAATGACTGTGAATACTAGGGTTTTTGCTACTAGTCCCAATTCCCTTATGGAGCTCTTGTATTCCCTGTATGGGACAGTGAGACAAACATCACTAAATTGTTGAAATACAGGTACTTGGCATAACAGTAACTAAAACAATAGATAACTAGATGCTGATTTAGTGAGAGGTAATAAAATAATCTGCCAGCTTCTTATCTTAGAACTATTTCTGAGTTTACATCAGCTCGTTTCCTTCTAACATATATCCCCACTATGCACGCACATCTCCTTTCTTTCTGTACAGACAAAGTGAATATTCACTTTGCAGCACAAAAATCTGCATACAGAATGCCTCCATTTGGGCTGCTCTTTCTGAGCTCAGCGCTGGATCAGAGGCCAGTGATGTCAGATTAGCAGTCTCTGCCTGGCACAGCAGCTCCCACTTGCAGAGCTTAGTTACTCATCATATTTTCCAGCTTGCTATGCTTGCCATGAACCCATGTTTACATATTGCTTTTGTAGCTTTCCACAAATCTTGAAATACCTTTCCACTGGAGTTTCAGTCTCTAAATGTCTGTGCTGTCTAGCACAGTTGGCTATATTCTTGTACCAGGCCCACAACTCACTGGGGCATTTAAACATTTCTACAGACTTCATTCCACCTTCAGTCACATATGTTGGCTCTATCAGATAACATTTTCAAGGCGGTTGTTTCTACAAAAGCTAGCACATTACTGAAAAGTCCTGGCATCACAATACTGTTGGGTACACCACCTGTGTCTGCTAGAGACAAAAGAGGTTCCCTCTCTGACATAGACACAACTGGCTGATCTTTCAGCAAGTTACTCTGCAACGTCAATTACCTTCACCTCTTTTAAAGAAACTGCTTTCTGTGTAACTGACATGACACTATCCATCAGTAGCTTTTGGGAAGCCAACATTTTTTATTCTTTCTTACCGATGTCCAACAAGACATAATCTTCATTTTCTTTAGAAGGAACCCCACAGTCTTGAAAAGGCTAGAAACAGAAAAATTGAGCTGTATCTCTGAAGACAAATAGTTGTATTTATGCTTAGTTGCAAACTATGCTATAGGTTTTCAGAATTCAGTTCAAACACTGTCAGGCAGCAGCCACTTTATTTTAGCCATTCCCATAAACGGAACTGATATGGCATGCTACTTCCATATGCAAATGAACCCTAAGGACTCAAATCATAACCATTACCAAAGCAGAGACCAAACCATATCTTACTTCCCATGTAAACTTCAATTTTCAGCCTGTTTTCCTCTTACAAAGTTTAATTGTGCTCTGACTAGCCAATGCATAGTGCTCTGGACAAAACAGCAATATTTGCTAAGATTAGAAATATTCCTAATGCCTGAGTTGTTCACACCTGTAGAAATGTTACAGCTCAGTTCATTCATTATAGATTCATTATAGCCTTTCTGCTACATCAAAACAAGAGACAATCAATATGGGAACAGAATCTTTTTCCCCCCAGCAGGACTCATGAGCTGCAACACTCTGCTTCAACACTCACTTGCAACATAAACTCCGAAGTGTGTGCATACTGCAAATTTAATTCTGAGATGTCACAGATTACAATACCAACATGTGACTTCCAAACAAATGGTCAATCTTCTGCATAGCAGGTAATAAAAATTTTTAAAACCCCAGCAACCAAAAACAAATAAAAACATTTTTAAGAGGTCACAACATTTATAAAAATTAACTAATGTGTCAGCTCAGCAATATTCCACTACATTCAAATCTTATTAAAAGAGCCCAAAACAAACAGTAGTCACTTGGTGTTGATGTCACTTTTACCAGATTTACGTGGTTTGACCAGATATTGTTTCTCTCAATTACCATTTTAGCTGCATACCCACTGAGATATTAATCAAGCTTCTGTTTTAAAAGGTGTTTAAGAAACACCAAGACAAAGATTTTCCAGTTTTGTAAACAAATACATATAAATAAAAAGCAGAATATAAGATTAGGGATCAAATACAACGGACAGAAACACAGTTGTAATGGCACTTCTCACATATTTTGGTCTCTACCAAAAGCTGTTTAGATACAGCTTCCAAGTAGGTGGCAATGGGAACTTGCAGTATATTTTGCATCATGCATTATTCCCATTAGTCCAGTTAAGGACTCACAGTTACCCACAAGGTCTCGCTCAGAGACTAACTCCTCAGATGTAACGAACCATGCTATCTCAATGATGAAACTTACGCTAGACATAAGTGCGGTGCTAACCCCAAACTGGCAGCTGCAAGCTCCCTAAAGGCACTTAGCTTCACCATAAATACAAGAGGTTTCTGGTCCAAAAGCAGAGCTTGCTTCTGCAACCTGGATCTCCAGCCCACAACTACATAACAGGTTCTTTCAAATAATAATCATAACAATCATAATAATCATAACAGGTTCTTTCAAATAATAATAATAATGCAGCATAGAAATATCAAGAAATGTTGCCTGGCAGGCTAGCATTTATTTCTTAGCTCTGGTAGTGCTCCGATAGGCATGAAGAGGTTGCTGCTTCTCAGCCTAAATAAAGCTTAGCTATTGGTAAAAGGAGAAATCTGTACCTTTATATCATCCTGGGACAACTCATCAGATGCCAATCTCGCAGGACCTGCAAGAGCAAAGATTGCTCCCTTTAATAACAAGGAAATTCAGTCTTGGTCTGCTTTGGTTTCTGCTGCTGGTCTCCCTCCTTTTTCAAATAGGAAAGGGGACACAAGAAGGAAGGCAGGCAGGCAGGCAAGCCAGAACAATGGACATGGGCAGCCCATGCATCTCCCTGCAGCAGCGATCCCGTGGGCAGCATGCAAGCTGGATGCACAACAAGTGCTATGTTATTGTCACAGCTATGTTCGCACTGATTAACCCTCACACGCTCAGAAAATCAACAGTTCCAGGACTGTGCCTCACACTAATGCCACAGAGTTCTTCTTCTGCAGGGATATCATGCATTTTCTGAAATTAGACTTTGCAATTTTAACCCAAAAAGTGAAAACAAATCTTCACTTCTGTAGCTCTTTTGTTTGTTTGTTTATGTTTTGGTTTGTATTTTGTTCCAAGGGATGTGGAGAAGGACAGAGCAATGCCAAAAAACACCAAAAAAAAACCCAAAAAACACCTCTCACACTTTTCAAGTTTTGCCCAAACACAGCCTGAAGGACTACTGTGAAACAGCAAAGAGTAATTTAGATACAGGAATGTAAATGAACACAAGCATCATTCATACTTCCAGGAATGTTGTTATTTAGCAAACATATTTTTAAAATAAAATTAAACTGAAATTAGATAGACAGAGTAGTCATGGTAAATATGCTTCATTTTATACTGAATCTTTCAACTCTAGGCTCATATCTGTTCTCAGTTACCCTCTTCACTTCTCCAGCTCCAGCAAATAGTTAAACTAAATATGCTCCAGCAGTCAGCATTGGGTGCCTTGAGGTATATGGAGTTTGGGGAACTTTACTGGCATTGAACAAAGTATACACTCATGTTTTTAAAAAAAGGGTTGTATCAATACATCTTGGGAAAAACAATTCACAGACAGCTGCCCGTTAACCTAAATCACACAATCCTCAGCAAAAAAGAAACCCTGACCTCAGCAGGGCCCCTCGACACTGGCAGGAGTTAGGACTGGGTCCATGCTGATCAGTACCACGATCATTCATTTTGAATTAATCAACCTTCTTTAATTAACCTCTTGCAGCACTCACATATATATCTCCCCTTGCATTCTAATACAGTGCAATAACAGAGCACAAAATCTCTGGTGCTGTCAAACATTCCAGACACCACCTTTCAGCTAGTAGGAACACACTATTTCTTTTGTAAATGTAAGTGATTTAAAGCTTCCATGAGAAGACTTTTTTACAGTACTGACATGCACTTGGCATTATGGTTATTCAGTTCCACAATTCTTGGAGGTAAAAAGCCATCTTCTCTAGATGATTTATACTGTAGCAACAATTGGCTTATCTTCCAGGCAACAACATTCCATCAACTCATGGGCATGGAATTTAAAAGTCAGAAAAGAGAAAAGAAAAGCACAAATCATAAAATTAGCCAATATACCACCTATTTCAATCTTTGTTCTGCATCTTGTTGGGATAATGTATTACTCCACATACTTGAATTTCAGTTGCTGCAGGAGATCAAGCTAGCAGCATCACCTTACACTGACCCACTGCTTTCATATGATGGCATTTCACAAGAGGCAACATACAGCTGTATCAACCTCCTCTTGTTAACATCTCAGGGCTTCTGATAGCATTGGGTTTAAAGGTCTGTGGATCTTGACTTGAGAAGTGAGTAGCTACAACTTCTTGGAGTGACAGCAGTTCTAAAATCTGAGGGGGATACTTTCATGGCATAAGTGTGCCAAAATAAAGTCCTGAACTTAGCAGACACTTTATAAAGGAGTTCAGTGCATGCAACTCAGAATGTAATAAAAAGCACAATTATTTCAAATAATTTTTGCTTCCAGCAGCAACAATTTTAACTCAATCTCTGACAAAGTTCATTTGAACTCCTGAATACCAGCAAATGGGAATTGTAAGACAAGTCACCATTAACCACCATTTGGTGATTTGTAATTGTTTTTATTTGGTGGTTAGAAAACAGTCTTCCTTACAGGAATATGGTAATCAATTAAATATTGAAATATAAGAAGATGAAAAAGCTTTGTTGCCTAACACTGTACAAACAGTAGTTACAGACTTCTCATGTCTACAAGTAGATAGACCATAAAACATGCAAGTTTGTTTACTATAATCTGTTTCTGTTAGTCCTGAATACTTACAAAACATGACATGCTCTTCCAGGTGTTGAAATGAATTTTTTTTTAAAAAGAGATGCAAAGTAACTCTGATGCGTGAAGGCACAAAAGTGTACAGCTTCCATTGAAAACACAAATAGCCTATGCCAAATATCTCTGCTGCTTGTCAGAATCCAAAATGAGAATAGATATCCTGAACTGGAGACTCTCTCACTCTTACTGGGCTATGAATACCCACTGAGGTCTGCGTTCTGCTTGTGGTGCGAGTCAGACCGGGTTAAAAACTTCATTTGTGAAAAGTATCAAAGTAATCATCACCAACAAGTCACTCTGGCCAAGTGACTGCCACATATGATGCTGCCAATGAAGGCTATTCACCTTCTATCCTCAAGGAGCAGCCTAAAGATCACCCTGATCAGAGTACAGCGCTCAGGTGAACACCCAGGGTAAATGCAGTTAAACACTGTGTCACCAAGGTCATTCACAAACCCCATATAATAAATTCTCATTTGCACTTAAAATAACAGATATATACCATGTAATTGGTAACAACTGCTTATTTCTCTGTAAATTTAGCTTCTAATGGCAGAACACTTGTTGCCTGAAGACTGACAGAAAAGCTGGATATAAAACTGTTTTATCAGCACTAGCAAAGGCATCATACATACTTAAATACGTGACTGTGTCCCTATTTTACCCATTCACTTGAAGTTACTAGCTGATGCCCCTTGAACTAGTCTCCACCATTTCCCTGCTTCTGGTCCTGGTCTTGTCAGCAGTTCATGCTGCCCTCAAGTAAGGTTTTCTCCAGCAGCCACTGAAAAGCATGACCAAACCTCTCACAGAGCTCTCAGTTTTCTGCTTGCTGCTTTATCCAAATATACAATGCCAGCCTCAGAAGCAAATTGATATAAACTTTTAATTTATTCCTAAGAATCACATATAAGAGCCCAGCCTCATACTTCTAATGCTGAAGAATGATCCTTTTTTGTGATTTTCTCTTCAGCTCTAAGACATGTTTGCTCTGAGTTACACAGGGAGGTGTTTTGGTAATGAGAGAGCATTCTCACCCAAAGCACAGTCCCACAATCCTTGCAGAGGTAAACTGCTCACCAAAATAGTGAGCGTCTAATGGAAACAAATGAGGATTTTGCCACATTAAGAAGTCTAGGCTGGATCCCAAAACTACCCATACAAATCATTACTCTGCTGCTATCATATTTAACTCATTAGGCTTTACTGGAATTTGCAGGAGACTTCATTCAGTTAAATACTGCCCTCTCCTGGAACCACCTGACATTTTTCTAGCTCTTAAAAAGGAATCAGTTAGTGCATTTCCAGTCACTATAAACGTCATAATATTTTGTTAACAGTTTCAGTCTGACACTGGAAAACCGACACTCTGTAGGGAGCATCATGATTTACAAAACTCTTATAATGTATCACTTACCTATTCCACTGTTCTCTACCAACTGGTCTCTAAAACCATATGAAACATGATCTTTCTGCACAAGCAAATAGTGTATGAATCTGTGCCAACTTTCTAAAGCTTTGAAAGATTGCGCATTACGGAATAAAAAAACTGTACCTTCTACAGAGCGTGTTGTACTGCAGGGCATTTTTGGACCTTCCACTGTCTCAACTTCATTTGAATTAATACTCTATTAAAAAAAAAAAAATCAAAATTACAGTAATTGTATTTGATGCCCATGACATTTATCTGAAAACTCAAGAACAATATCAAAGACTAGCAAACAGTTACAGTAATTTCACGAATACAAGCCGCAGCAATTTGACAAAAATTTTGGTGGAAACCCGGAAGTGCGGCTAATAGTCGGGTGCGGCTAATATATTAATAATTTTCTGACATTTACAACCCCAGACGTGCCAGCCAGAGTGCCGAGCCAAGCACCAGCCAGTAAAAGCCGGCATTTCGCAATTGTTACAGTGTTACCGTGTTGCCCTGGCTCCCTGCAGGCAGCACGGGGGGCGGGGAGAGAGGCGGGAGAGCTCTCTTCTTCCCTCCTCTGCTGCTGCCCAGGGGAGGGGGGGGGGGGGGGGGCGCCGCCATCGCCACGGCCCGGGGAGGACGCGGGAGCCCCGCGCCGCCATTGCCGCGGCTCGGGGAGGACGCGGGGTGCTTTGTCCGCGCCCGCCGCCGGCGCCCCGGGCGCGGGAAAGCTCCGTCCCCGCCCGCCGCCGCTGCCGTAGGAGCGGGGGAAGCTCCGTCCCTGCCTGCCACCACGGGGCAGCGCCGACCCGGGGTGACCGAGCCCAGGGGCAGCGGCGGGTGGCCCCAAGCGGCAGCACCGGGCTGGCCCACCTGGCCCCGTCAGCGGCCCCTAGCGGGCCGAGCCTGCACAGCCTTAGCTCAGCCAGTAAACCCCGCCCTGCCGCGGTTCTGTTACTAATTGCACGCGGGTCCTCGCTGCGAACCACAGAGCGGCTTATATTCGTGTGCGGCTTATCTATGGACAAAAACCGAAATATTTGCCAACACCCAGAGATGCGGCTTATACTCAGTGCGGCTTGTATTCGTGAATTTACTGTATGTTATAAGCAATACTAAAATGACTGAGAGATTCCACAAGGAATATTTTATTGGTTACCTTCTAGAGGAAACTGACAGCAATCCCTCAAGAGGGAAACCAGTAAAATATTTTTAACTACAAGAGAAATCACCTCCTGCTTACAATACACAAAAGACCTAAAGGAACAGATCTACCATTTGCACTTCACTGCTTACAACCTTCACTATGAGAAAGGCAGCACAGCAGCCTTTCACAACAGTTCTGTTCAGAAGTATAGTTTATGTTAAAAACATCCTTGTAAAGCAAGCAATTTTGATGAATAGGTAATACAAAGAGAATAAACTAGGACTAAATACTACTACACAATAAACATAGTCTGGAAGCAAGGAGACACTCCCCATGTCTGTGGTCCCTCTTCCCTCACTCAGATACACACCAGCTATATCACTCCTGCTCAAAAGGAAGAGGGGGCTGGGATACAGTCTCCTATTTTAGAAATTACTCTCAGAAATGAAAAACAAAGTGGGAGGAAGAAATAATGGATTCTTTTGTGTCCTTTCATCTACTACTCTGCTTGCTTCTAGTCTTTCCCTTAGTAGACTGCCTGCGTGTTTGCCAACTACCAAGAGCTGCAAACAGAGAAAAGACATGGTAACCTGAACACAAAAAAAAAAAAAAAAACAACAGGGATAAGCCTGGGCTGAATACTGCAGCCAAACTACAGTAATTTCACGATTATAAGCCACACTTCCAGGTTCAGACCAACATTTTAGTCAAAATGGTGTGTCTTATAATAGTGAAATTACTGTAATTTGAAAGCCATGAAGCCCCACCTCAGTGGGGCAAGCTCCTTTTTTCTCTGCTTATCTCTTGCTGTTTCCCACTCCACACCTGCCAAGCAGAAAACATCAAAAGAAAGTTGAGAAACTATTAAATCTGTCCATCACCAGGATTAAAAAAAAAAAAAAAAAAAAAAAAAAAAAAAAAAACCTTAAATGATCATAAGTGACATTAGTAATTTTGGATTATTATCCTGACTTGCCCTTTCTGGTTTTTTTCATTACTCTGACACATTAAAAATGTTTCCATCAGTCCCCAGATCTCTCTTCCTCCCAACAGAGGACTTCTGCCTTGCACTGGCTGTGCTGCTTCCAGCAGCTAAGACAGATCATGGATCACCTGCTTGTGCTGTCTAGGTCTCCACAGGAGGTGCACAATGAACCAACCACATTGTCCCACTGGCAGGGACCACTACCACACAGCAATCTCTGCCCCAAAAGGGTCACACAGAATTTAACCAATACCACATTCTTTCTCAGCAATTTCAGATATCTCCCCACCTCTGTTGCCTAGCACAGCCACAAAACTTGTGAGTTTCCACTTTCTGAAATCCTTATTGAAGGCATGGCTCCCATACAAGTGTCTTTAGCTTACTGACAGCTTGTTTTAACTTTTCCATTACCTTCTTAGGCTTCTAAGGAATAGAACAGGAACTGAAAGAACCGACACAGCAGAGTGTGAAGAATATACTTCAGAAAGATTATGTTTTTCCTGCATGAATAGATGTGCTGCTGTCTGAGGCAATCATTTCACACAAATCCACAAATCCAACACTACATGCCACCATAACTGAGACAAAGCTCCCTTTCTTCAGTTCACGACTTTTTGACTCAAGCGTAAAGTAGCAATGTGGTCATTTATACAGTCTCAAGACATCAGATGTTCAGCCTTAGTCTGCTGTAGATAAAATGAATACTCCAGGACAGCAGTGAATTCTACCTGTATTTTAAAAAGACTATGTACTGTGAAATCTCTAATACCTACCAAAAAATCCTAATTCTCTCCCAATGCTCTGGATACAATTTGAAGAGCTCAAAATTCTTGTTTGCAACAGAAGGAAAATTAATTTTATCTTTCCTTTTGGACATAATACACAGTCTAAAAACAAGAAGTTGTTCATAAGAAATTAACTAAATAAACCATGTGATCTTCCCAATTAATTCTGGTCTATTTCTGCTTGATTGAAAGTGCTGCAATACTGATGATGAGCAGGAGGGGAATAAGGTCCCCACAACAGAACCTAGACTGCTGCAATTAGAGGAATGGCAAAAGGAGAACCCACAAACCCAGAGCAGTAGGCTTTTTCCTGAAAATACTAAATGCAGAATTTTGCAGCCTTTCAGAGTCTTTGTCTTTGAGAATACCTAACATGCCACACTTTCAGTTTCAAAGACTGAATGAAAAACAAGGACTTTGTGAGTGCAAGAAAAAGCCAAACATATAAATAACAATGCATTCTTGATTATAGTTTCGATTTTCCTTTTGAGCTCGTTTATTGTCTCAATGGAAAAGCCACACACAAATTGCAGGGATTCTGCAAGTTACAGATAGCAACTTTTTTGTATTGAAACAAATCAAAAACTCAACAATATAGTTACATGAGATTATATATAAGGACTATAGAGTACACCCCACCTTAAGTTTCTATATTAAACATAACACTTAAATCATTTTCTAAGTTAAAAATGCTGCATGCAATAAAGGCAATGCAAGAAAAATTAGTGCACAAATTATGAAACCTGAAGCGAAACATGGAAAAGAAAAGCTGAATTTCAAGACCAGAAAAAAGTCAATTTTTAGTGTATTTTTAGCTCTCTAGTTTTATATGTGCTGTGCAGTCTCAATCTAAACACACAGGTAAGCATCTACATTGCTATTAAAGAACTTATATATTCAAGCATTCTCTTTTTTTTATTGAATCAAGAGATGTCCTGAAGCGTATAACAACAGTGCTTCAGACATTTTACATTAAGAAAAACTAAACTAAGCTCTGTAGAAAAAGTCTGTGCTCTGTATTTCTGCTGTAAATAATAGAGCAGAGTTGGCTCTTGAGAACGGATCCCAGGCATCACACTACCAGAAGAACAGAACTAAATTAAATATTTCAAAGTACAAACATGAATACAATGATAATGCAACTGAAGACACAGAGATTTCAGGGAAATATACTCCCTTTAGAGTCCACCATGATTAAAAAACAACTTGGGAGGCAGAAGAAGCTTTGACAAAGTTCTCAACACCTCTTATGCTCCAGCTTCAGACTTACAATGTGCTACACCTACACAGAGTAGAAACCACAATAGCAATTATGAAAATTATGCTAGTGATCAGTGAACAGCAGCTGAATTAAAAGGCTACTCAAGGAAAACAAATGCAACCTTAAAAGTCTACAGCTGGAAATTACGAAGAAAATCTGAGGTACCTGGTAAAGAAGAGGTCTGTCCCAGTAGTATTTTCTGAAGAGCTGAATGTCTGACTCCAGCAAGTGCTGTGCAGTGTGGCTGAATGTCAGCGTCAGAGCTCCAGATGAATGAACAAACTGTATGCAGGCACCCTCGCCGATCTCTGCTCTTGAAATGTCAAGCGACTGCCTGCCCTGGAAGCTGAAATGACACACTCTTTTAGCCAAAGCAGATGGTCTCTGCACAGGTAGAATGAAAGCAGGGCACAGTGACCTGCAGAGTTCCTGCTTGCCTTCAGCACAACCTGTAAGGACCCCAATGTACCCACTGCAAAAACCAGGGGCAGAAGCCCACTGAAAACACAGCTGGGCAAACAAAAACGTACTAATGACTCTTTTCAGCCTTAAGAACGCAGAGCTACTTCTAGGTATCAACTGGGAAAAAACAATGTTAACTCCAGACAGTTACTCACTACTGAAAGAAGCCAGAACACGCAAGCTCTGACAATACCTATTTCTCCTTATTGCTGTAAATGAGCAATAGTACCTTTTCCTGTCAATGTTGCCATATATAGCAGTAGGACACAACTGGCGGCTAGCAGATTTGTTATCCCACAAGAGTGAAAAACAGAACGTATCTCAAGGGAATACAGTATTGTTTGGACATAACAAACAAATGAGACAGTTGTAACATAATGTACTGTACCCATGCTGTTTTGGTTTTTTTAAGCTGAAGTACGGGTAAGTCTGACATAAACTAGAGGCTGCATGGAGCCAGAACTGAAAGAGCCACATAGTAAAATGAAAATGTAGCCCAATTCTTGCATATTTCTGTTTGCAAAGAAAAGCCAAGCCTAAGAAGGGGTTGTCTGGTGCTTACCATTTGGTATCACAAGACACATACATACACCCCGTGCAGCTCCTCAGGGCTGTCCAGACAGCTCCAGACAGCTGAAAAGTGCCAGAAAGCACTTGCCCTTTAAGTCATTTGTCAGTGTGGCAGCTCTCTGGCAAAACAGAATCATAACTGCAGCACTGTCTTTGTTGCTGGTTCTCCCTTATTTTTTTGTTCAAACTTGAGCTTTAGAAGGATCACAAACTCTGATGAGGTTTTGTGTCAGGATTCAGCTGATATAGTGCTGGGAGAGGCACCTGATGGTGCAGTTGGTGCTCTGTCATTTAACTGACTATTAATTGACTTCAAATGTAATGAAGGACACTAATAATAAACTTCCCTCAATTGTAAATGCAAATTTACCATTTAAAATCATAATGCTGGCAAAAAGTAGCAGAAATCAGCACAAAATAGGCAATTCTCTCCAGACAAATAATAGTACTTCCCACATCCCTTAAATGACAAGATATTTTCATAGAAAAAGACCAAACCATTATACTCACTTTGTAAAGATCTCTAAAAGTTTGGAGTGTCCATTATGTAAAGCCAAATCTAAAGGTGTTGCTCCATCCTCATTAGGTAATGCTAATGCTAATGACCCTCCAGGCTGGGCTGCCAAGAACAGGGAAAGTTTAACCAAGCCCAGCTTCATCACAAGGTGGAGGAGAGTTTCTTTTTGTTCAGGCTCTTAAAAAACACAACAAGCAGATTAAAATCATCAGTAGCAAACTCCAGCATTTTACTTGCTAGTAAGCATCAAAAGACACTTATTATCATCTGCAGAAATAATACAGCTCAGGTTCAGACCTACAAAATTCTTTTGGTCGCAGACTTTAGTCTTTCACTGAAAACAGCAGTTACATACTTAATTGCATGTGCAGAACTACAGGATATCTAATTTCTTCCATCAAAGAAAATGGAAGTAGATAATCTTGTTATTTCTCTCACTCTCTGTATGTAATATAGCATTCAGAACCAGTAAATGCCCCAGTGGAAAAGATAGTTAAAAAGCAATTTTCCAGAAATTTGCCTTGCCTCAGCAACACAAAACATTCAGTAGCACGGCCAAGTATCTAAATTTAAAAAAAAATCAAAAGAGAGAAATAAAAGGGATGTAATTTCTCAAGGCAGGCTGCTTATCAAGACAGTTAGAGATCCATATAAGCTATAAGTTTATAAGCTATGAAATAATGCAATTGCTGCATAATTCCTGCTTCTCTCTTCTCAAAAGGTGACCTCATGTGCCAGTCCTTCCTCTCCTCTCCTTTCTATAGTAATTATCAAGTTCAATGAGACAAAGTTTAACATAAAAGAGCACAAAACCATGACTTAGTCACTAGATGCTGAATCGTCATTCACACCATTCCCTGGTCTGTCTTCAAGGAAGAATTTATCTGCCTTAATATATATATTCTCAAACAAAAAGTCTCTGAAATGTAAAAGCAATAAATAAAATATTCTCAAGCGCCACTCAACCAGTGTTTAGACGTGGATGCATTTTTCATTATATTGTTGTCAGGAGTGATAAATAATGCTCAAAGCCCAATCTCTCCCTTGCTCAGAGAATGACCTAACAATTCAGACACAGTATGAAAATGTGTGCCAGTATCTTCCCTTTCCCCAATGCATTTCTGAATAGAGATTGATAACATCATCTCTGCTGTGCATGGACAGCACTGGCCCCAATGCTATTTCTGTACTTCAGATAGTCTCCCCTGTGAGGACTTCAGCACACTCAAAGCTGTGCCACCCATCTGGACCCCAGCAGAGTACCTTGTCTGGATTGTTTGTATGTACAGCAGGGAGTTCAAGTTTAAATACCCAGGAAATCATGTGGTCCTAAATGTAGACCCTGAACAAACACCATGCATTCACAGGAAAAAAAAAAAAAAAAAAGGTTTCAGAATTGCTCCTTGGTCTGGAATACTGAAAGTCTGCTGAAGTCCCACCTTAGACATCAAGCTATGTTCTTCAGATCCTTCCAACTAGACCATACTATACTACACTACAGTGTTAGCAACAAGACAGCAGACAAATTAATCTAATTAAAACACATGCAAATACATCAATCAATATTAACCCCGCTAAATATCTGTAGACACAACCTCAATCCTCAGATTAAATGGATTGAAACAAAAAAGCAAGCTTTACTCTGAACATTGGCCTGTGGCCACTGGGCTTCAATGCATAGTGTAACAATGCAAAAAAAAAGCCAGATAAGCTAGCTCTGAGGATGATAAGATTAGGACTTGCCCACTCAACAAAAAGGGAGCCCTTAGGAAGCCCTCTCCCTGATGAGGAATAGCCTCTCTCCTCTGACACTGCAGCAAATAAAGTTACTCTTCTGGCAGCCAAATTTTACAAACAATGCAGTATGAAAAAGTCTGCTGAAAAAAAAGGAGTTTTAAAAATAACAGTAATTAATCTTTGTCTTCTGAAACCACCATCTAAAACAATAACTTCTACTATCTCACCACAAATAGTCTAGTAACTGATCTTTATCTGCCAAACCTAACAACCTCCATCTAATCTTATGCTAAATTTGTTCATGGTCAGCTTAAATGCACATGGTAGCTGAACCACCCAGCAGGTTCACTGTCTGCGTGCAGCCCTGATGCACCTAGAAACAGCACTCACATTCCTCCCCATGCTTTACCTCTCTAGATGATGTGTTTGCTAGGCTACTCTCTTCTTACTAGTCCCACATGGCTTGCTGAGGAGTGAACAGAAACTGATGACATAAAGCAATTACTAATACCTTCATGACTGTAAAATGTGAAATTCGGACTGTCTGCTCAGAAGAACAAATGGAAAGGTAAGTATGCTCTTCAGTGCAAGGATTTTTCACCACAAGGATGGTGAAGTACTGGGACAGGTGACCCAGAGAGATTACAAACTGTGTATCCTTGGAAGTGCTGAAAACCTGATCCTTAGCAACCTGATACAATTCCCAAGCTAGCCCTGCTCCAAGTGTAGGGTAGGACCAGGTTACCTCCAGGGACACTGGACCTGGTCACCTCCAGGGAGACTTACATCCAAAATCTGCTGTTGTTCTATTTTAGAATCAGCAATATCAAAACAAAACAAAACAAAACAAAAAAAGAAAAACAAAAACAAAAAAGATGACTGATATTAAGCTTTTTAAACAGACCTGCCTACAAAAAAGAAAGGTTTTCATTAAAAGATGGTAAACTTCTGGAACAATAGGGGGGTTAGCAATTCTATCCCTTAAGAACAATTGATAGTTTTAGTTCTCTTCTTTTACCACCTTCTCTTATACTTCCTCACTGTGGCAGAACAAATGGCAATTTCCTACACTTTTCACTTTCTTTTCCCATTCCCTTGAGAAAGAATTCAAGTGTGGCATGAAGTCAGGATGGGGGGAGCCACCAAGAAAACACAACAGAAAGACAACTATCCAGAAATAAACATACACACACACCCCCATATTGTGGAAAAGAAAACCCAACATAATACAACTGCATTCTGTAGCAAGCTGGAACAAAATAAGGGGGAAAAAAAGGGAAACACAAGGCTGCTTGAACATATTCATATTTAAATGGTAAAAAAATACCATTTAATTAAAATTGTATAAAACGCCATTTTCCATCAATGCATAAACACATCAACGCACAAAACAGCTCCTATGATTTGAAGGGCACACTGCTGGCTGTGGTCAGCTACTGCAAGGCGGGTGGTGCTGTAAATGATAGGCACTATCAAGACTTTGTTTTGCATTGCATCCCAGTTCCTCAGCCTAAACATTTTGTTTTGGTTACACAGAGCTGAGCCAAACAGTCTGTTTTAAACATTAAAAATATCCTTTTGTTCTTCCTTGCACCTGAATCCCTTCCTACATCCAAAAAAACAAACTAAAACCAAATATTTCTCTAACAGAAATGACTAAGCCCTTTCTGGGCTCTGAATCCCATTCATTTCCTGAAAGGAGACTAAAAACCTCAAGACTGAAAAGCAGGGGGAAAGCATCAAAACTGGCTGACAAATTCCATTTTTTCCTGGTTTCATATTTTTATACATTATTGCTCTTTTTTTTTCATTTCTCCATTAAAAATGAGATTATTTATAAAGTTGTCTTCAATGCACCCCACTGCTGCAAAAACCTACATGGGTGGTTTTGTGAAAGGACATCAGGCTGCAACGCATGAAGTCAGGTATGTGACAGACCATCTGAGAGCACACCTGCATGAACCAACTCCCACAGGCTGGCATCAGTCCTACAGAAGGAAAGGAGAGAGAGAAGATAGAGGTCCCTAGCAAACGGAGTCTTGCTCCAGCAGTTTTAGCAGCAGGAGGGTTAGAAAAGGCTCCCATCCACCAGCCCCATGCATCATGGTGCCACACCTACACCTCAGGTGAAGTTCCAGCTACTGGAACATCCAGTCCCTACTGATTGGGTGACCCCAACTATGATGCAAAACACTATAGGAGATGGTGTCTGCTCTGGGACAGATATTCCTCATCCTTTAGTAGTGCAGCCAGACACTCCCTCGAGGTGTCTGGTGTAAGACATTTGTTTACTGAGCACCACCCATGTGCACCCCATACCAACCAGGATACCCTTTCAGCTGGGAGAAGATCAGGGCTCTCCAGCCCAGTGCTGATTGAAGGCTGAGGTCTGGGTCACACCACAGCTTCATATCTGGTCTCTTCAGCAGCAGAGTGGCTTCAGAGCCCCACTGCTTTTATACTGCCTTCAATAGGAAACTTTATCTCATGCATCTCTTGCAGTACTCATTCTCCTGTCACTCTGCATATCTCCAAGCGCTCAGTGCTTTTCTCAAAAAGCATCTTCATGGTCAAAGGGGTCTCAAATACCTCCTCTCTGCTGTTATTATCACTGACCAGGAGATGAGAATCATACACTTGCTGGAAACCTATAGCTCAAAGCATGCTTGACAACATCTTGCCCCATTCAGGTTTCAGCAGCAAGCTCTAGAAGACACACATCTGCTTCACAATGCAGAGGCTAGCATCCTCCTCCCTCTGCCAGGTACACAAACTCCTACTGGGCCAAAGATTTATCTGTTTCTCTAACTCCCTGAATTCTCTGACCAAAATACAATTACCTCTCCTCACTAGTCTCACCAGACCTAGACACACTTACCCACTGTTCCCAGTGTTTTTCTAATTCTATGAAGGAGAGCAGACACTTTGCACTCCTCTCCATTTCCTTCCACGGGAAAAAAAGTAATCTGAAATTCCACCTGAAGGTACAGACAGAAATTTCTTTAACTTACACCAAAACCTTGACCTGCATGGGTCAGGTTTGAGCTTGTGCACTTTAGAAGAAATGTGTGTAATACCAAGTGAAAAGAGTAACTTTAATTACAAAGAAAAGGGTAGGAAGAGGGCTATAAAGTAAAAAGTGCCACAGAAAATGGAAAAGTGTCCCCCTAAGGCAGACTATAAAGCAGTAATTCATTCCACAGTACCGACCCCTAGAAAACAATTACAATGCATTTATGAAATAAAATGGAAAATCTCCTTGTTCACAAAAGGGAACTAAACACTGTTTCCTTCTCTATGATCCACAATTAGTTTTCTTAACTTGGGCTCTGCCACTGTTACTTTTATTAATAGAAAGAACCTAAAAGAGCAGTCTTCCTCTTGAGAATAACTGTAAATGGTGGCAAAGCTGGCAGCAACTGTTCTTCTTTGTTTACCAGCATGTTTAAGTAACCTAGACGATGTGAATTCATTCTCTTGGCAGCGCCCCTAAAACAACCAGAAACTGAGATGCCCTCAGCCTCTTGTCCATAAAGTGCACTACATGCAAAGTGCCCTCCTGTGCTCCTATTCATCAGCTGAGAAATGTAAATCTGTGTGTGTCAAGGATAAAAAAAACACAGGGAAGATGCTGAACCTACATCTGATGGTTCTTGGGACTGCCAGTACTAGAAGGCTGCTATAAGCTGATGGTGTTAAGAAACAGTTATTTGGAAGTATTTTTCTCATTCAGATTAACTTCTTCTTTCTCTCTTTTCCTCTTTTTTTAGTCTTTCTTTGCTCCCTCCCTCCTTGGAATCATTCCCTATTTTTCTCTTTTTTTCCTTTCTTTCTTTTTTTTTGTTTTTCTTTTTTAGGTAAACAAAAATACTGTGGGAAAATTCTTTTCTCCTTTTTTTCTGGCAGCACTAACAATTTATTTATCTTATTATTTAATACTGATTGTTTCCATAAATTGAACAATCCCTTCAGAAGGAAAATATCCTTTATCAAGGTGCAACAAATAAGAAAGTCAGATTCTCGCTCTCCCTGCTCCCTACCCCTCCTTCCCCTTTCGTGAAACCCACCAGGAAAAAAAATGTCTAAGCATAGCACCTTAGTTGAGTCCCCAGTTTTCTCTAGCAGCAAGATGCTGATCTCAACATCGGACCGTTCTGTGGGAGAGAGTAGCTCCTGTCACAGCTGTCACACAGGCATCTATCACAAGTGAGGATTACCAAAAGGGTCACGCTTTCTTGTTTCCTTTGTGGAACTTCCTATAAAGTGGCAAATAACTCCTGACCTGTGCAACTACACTAAATTCCTGAATTATTTGAAATTCTCCCTAGACAATATCTTGGCTCTCTTTATCCAATCCTTTTTGTACTTTATAAAAAAAATACAAACATTTTTCCTGAATACTAACTCCTATGAAGTTTTCTTCATAGAAGAAGTTCATTCTTCTACCTTTGCATCAACCCTTACATTTCTAAATCCTCATAAAAATGAATTAGGTCAAAAAACACCAGATGGTGCAAGAGTTTTCTCCAGCAACATATCACTCAAAAGTATTTTTTTCCAACAAAAATATCCCTGAAGCACTAAAAACTGACAGAATTACAAAAGCATAAAGTCCTAAGTAATGATGTACATCTTTCATAACATTCATATTAAAAAGAGCATCGTGTCAATGTCAAGTGTCAAACCACATCCAATCTTTGGTACAAGGAGTTGTAGGCACAGTAGGTAGGGAAGGAAGTTCTCATTCTACTTCTAAATACTCATAAATTTCTAGATCCTGTTTCTCACCCATTTTGATCTTTCACAGCATGCAGAAGAGTACAGGGATTATTCTTGATCACCTCACAGCTGAAGATGAAGGACTTCCACGTGCTGAGAGATCTGAAGCTTTCCTGTCTCAGTCCATACCCTTCTCCCTCCCTCCCCTTCACTCCATGCCCAGTCCTCCCTCAGCCACAGCTAACCCTCAGCTTTGCTTGGCTCTCCAGGGTTTGGGGACAAAAACACAATGATGGGGACAGCACAAGGAAGCAACTCCAGTCAGTTCTTCTCAGAGTCAGGAGAGAGGATCAATACTATAGTTTCAGAAAGGAGAGAGAAAGGATACAGAAGTTAAAGAAAAGTTATACAAACTGCCTAGAAGAGAGCAAAGTAGATATCAAGCCCAGCCCAAGCCTGGACCTCAGAGAGAGACAAAGGGAAGGACTTCCCCCCTTGGTTTGAAGGAAAAGCTGTCCAGAAAGCTTTCAGGAGTCCCCCATTGAGGGTGGCCCCAAGCACTGCCCAAGCAGGACTGCACTGACAGATCCCACTGTAATTGAGCATTGCTACCAGGTCCCTGGAATTTGTTTTGTTTATTCAGAAACCAGGCAAAAATCCGTGGCTTCATTTAAGAGCAGTATCTCTTTTACAAAAGGAGATGTCACATCTTGAAGTGCAACAGTGCCTATGAGGCAACTCCACCACAGTATGCTGAAGACAGGCTTGTCTAACACTTCAAATGTTCACACAGACTCTGTATGGCAATGGGGGCACACATCCCAGCTTTTTTGGCTGCACTGAAATTCTCTTTATGGATAGTATTTTAATCTGAAAAGTGAACAAAATATGAAAAATACATAGAAACAAAAAATAGGTCTATAAAATCCTGCAAAGGCAGCATATTCTTTTTCTGTATGAACATTGCAGTACACCTGAAAATTAGTAATTAGAACAACTGAAAATGAAAGAATTTTGCTATATGAATAGCAGTTGCCCTGTTAGAACTTACTCTGATACCAGCTGAGATGATCTCCAACTCTCTGGACATGTAACACACCCAGGATAACCTTTCCCTATGTTTCAAGCAAGCAGATACCCAGCTGGCTATGCCCAAACATCTCTTAGTACCCCTGGCATTCTGCTGATGCTTCTGGGTTGTGTTCCAGCTGGTGAAAGGCATAAATAAGCCTGTGAACAAAACTACAGATGACTTCTTCAGGGTTTGATACAAGGTCCTCACTACTAAAATACAACAGTTTTTCAAGAAGTTGAACAAATATTTACTCCACATCAAAATTAAATAAGTAACAGCCTTTTTTTTTCTCTCCTGTCTAGTCAATATTTGAATGAGATTTGGTATTTGTTTTCACATCTATTGAAGGGGTTGTTTACAGCAGACAGACAAAAAACATCCTTCAGATTTTAAGTTATCTGTTATTAAGAATTAAAATTATTTAAGATGTGAAAAAGCCCTTACCCAAAGAAATGAGCTTAACTGATGTGTTTTTATTTCCCAAGAGCTTTCATACATCACTTTTTTCCATGTGAATTTGGCTCACATGGAAACTATCTGTCGTCTAACTTTTCAGCAATTTAAAGTACTAAAAGGAAAACAGCCAAAACTACCAAATTTCCAATGAAAAACATGTGAAGCTATCCAGTATAACACAGTTTCCATCCTCATCTATAGATCAGGTGACTCTGCAAAAAAGTATACTCTTCAGCAAACCCTAACTAGAGGTTTTTGTTTGCAATGAAACTTGAAACTGGGAAAATCTCACCGGATTTTGTTATAGTTTTTCAGTAGCATACCCTAATGTAAAGTTTCACATGCATTTTCATTCCACTTCCTCTACAATTAATAAAAGCCACTTATAAACTTGTTTAGTGATATTTTCCCCAAAGGATGACCATAGTCATATAAGAAGGATAAACACTGACAGAACAATGCCAAAAATTATGTTTACTCTGCACATCGGAATGCCTATAGTAACACACTCTTCTCTGACTACAACCTTTTTCTCCCAAAATAAAATATCTCACTTGGTTAGAATTATGGTTGCAAAGCTTCAAGATACAGTTCTTGCTCTTTTTTAAACAGACAGCTCTATTTACAGATAAAGAACTGCATTCACAGTGAGTCAAGACAGACAAGCCTTCTAAGGAGACAGAGCTATAATAACCATCATTATACTTTTTAACTCTCTAGGCACAAACCAAATCTCTGATTACCCCTCTAGCACTTGAAAAATGTTTCATATTAACCACAAAATAAAGCACTAGAGTAGAGAAAATGGACAAAACAGTGAAATATTCTGCTCTGAACTGTGCACCTAACCACTGTTAAAAGCTTTCTAACTTCAAATAAAACTCTACCACCTGCTGGGCAGCTTCCAAGGATGTTCCAGGTTGAAGGCAACTTTTCATAAGCAACAGCCATCATCAGCTCAGTATCCAATGATTGCAGATCTTTCATCCTTAGCCCAAACTTATCCAGCAATAGTTTGTGACTAGTGGCGGTGACACATTCTGCGTGATCAACCAGAAAGCGAGACAACTTGCACAGCAGATTCTCTCTGTAAGTGATGGGACAGCTGCCGAGGACCACAGGTGAGAAACCCACCATGTACATTAACACAGACACAGAAACTGCTTCTTGGTATCCATGGCCTGTAATTATAATGTAAATTAATCACTATCATCATCTATGTTCAGAAAATACATGTTATTTTTCATTCTCATTCACCTCTAAGAGCTGTGGCTACTCATTCAGAATTATTTTATTCTTCTCTTTCGTTATATTCATTTTTCTTAGGATATCCAGCAAGCATTTATACTGGTGAACTTGGATTCAACTAGATGTGAACTGACAGTCCTTTCAATTATACCAACTTGGTTAATTCTAGAACCAGTCTTTTTAGGTGAGGGTTCTTTAACCACAGTGGAAAGAATTCAAGATTCTTGGATAAGCATTAAGAAGAATTAGATGCTCATGAAAAGAGTGGGGTTCTCACCTGCAAAATGAATTCTGAGTAATACATCTATTTATTAAAACTGATTTTGTATTTACCCAGGCCAAACCCCAAAAACTTTTAATTAATGCACTCTTCAGGCTCTTGGCAAACTTGATTAAATGCTGTATCAATTCTGTAACTTACAGCTAGGACCCTCAAAGTTCCAAGGGAGTTTTTCCCTTTAACCTCTTCAGCACTTTGTCTTTCCCTCCAACTCCTTTGACATCTAAGGGAGGGTGGGTGTCTAAAATAAGATACCTAAAAGAGATGCAAGCTGTACCTCTCACTGGAGAGTTAACCATGATGTACTAAGTGTTCAAGTTTAAATTTTCCAATGTACTCTGAAAAGCTACGAGTACACTTGCAATCTAATAACTGCAGAAGGAAGCATGTACTTACCACATCTGTAGTTGTTTTTAAAGTGCTCTGTGTTCCCTCATATGCAATTTGGTTACCATAAAATAACACTATTATCAGCAGGGATATAGCTTAATTTCACATTTTATTTTCATCTGTTCATGGTTTTTGTCATGATTAAATGTTACCTGTAGCCTTTTGATGTTGTTATTACCCCAGAAGCAACCATTTAACAGTGTTACAGAATATGTTAAGATCTTAAAAACAAAATTAAAATCAACTCGGAGCAAGCCTAGCATTGTGTTTTCTCCAGTTGTAATCCATGACAATTATTTAGCATTTATGGGTTCAAAGGAGCCACAATGTAATAGCAATGAACTTCTCTTCTTAATACTCTGCAATTATTTTCAGACTCTAAATCTCCTTTAGAACAAAAGAGAAAACAAGGAGATCCTATTGCACAGGTACACCGTGTTTTATAATCTCCTACTCACACAAATGAAAAGGTCACAAACCACACAGTAAAGGCGGCAAGCAAGGTTTATGTTACATCCACGAGGGAGACAAGCCCAAGGCAGAGAGCCAGCTGGGAGGTAACACATATGTCCCTTGTTTGCAGTGAGGCACCCTGGAACAGCTTCCCAGACACTTCTGTCCCATGTGCAGCTCCAGCAGAGCTCTGAGCATCACAAGCAGGCTGACAGCTGAACCAAGAGAAGGCTCAGAAAAAACAGGACTTTTGCAGGTGTTAGGATTACCAGAGGCAAAGAGTTGTGGCATAGAATCAAATCAAATTTAAAATTATGCCATCCCCGAAGACTGCATCCCCAATGGTGCAAGTCCAGTAAAGCTAAATTCGATATCATGTTGGCATGGATTGCTACAAAAGGCAGGATCACCTAGGGAGAGTCAAACCCAGCCTGTATCCTAAAGGCCATCATTTAAATCCCTGCATTTTCTCCATAACAGAGATATAAAACAGTTAGATTAAACTGTCCAGTCATGCCCAGCCTTCAAATGGGGTTGGGGTAGAGCAAAGAGTAGAAAAATATAAACATGAACTAAGGCTCACCTGGAACTATGGACTGAAGAGTGTTGTCACTAACTCGCTCAGCAAACATTATGTGTCTCTTCAGGGATCCATCATAAACAAAGTAAAACTCAGCATCCTCTGGGAGGTAAATGTCTTTGTCAAATTTTGCCTGTATAGTCACCTGTCCCTGGAAAATGAAAAGTGCATTCTGAAACATCCAGTGAATTTCTCATCTTCAGCAGACCCATTGAGGTATAATTTAGGTGCAAGTTCATGGTAATCTTTATAACTCTACTACGCAGTCGTTTCCTACTTCCACTTGGAAAATAACACTGTTTTTATGCCTGCAAAAGCAAAGCTGATTTTTAAAAACTCCTTTTAAATAATGTATTTCAAGCAAATCCTTTCATCCTACCCCACACAAATAGAACAGGCTTTTTATTTAAAATGCATCAGAATAACCTGAGCATAAATATTTTGTTATTTACAGAAGCAAGTTCTGCTCTTAAAAAAAAAAAAAAAAAAAAAAAAAAAAAAAAACCAGAAGTGGTTTAAAATGCCTTTGACTTAGTTTTCAAAAAGAAGCACCAATGCAATTCTACGAATGGTTTCAAAGAACACTAGTTCCCATGTATCTGTCTGTAGGTTTCTTTATAGTAAATAGAAAGCAACCAGCCAAGAAAAACCTGTCATACAATAGCTTCAAAAAAGAACAGGAAAGGGATCTGAGAAGCAGCAAACAATAACAAATGTCTGACAAGTCTGAGGGAGGAAATTTAGATCAAGCTGCATTTCCTTGAGGAGGAGGACAGTGTGCTTCAGCACAGTTCCTGACTGCCACAGTTGTTCTAAATAAGGCAGAATTGCCCCAACATCTGGTAGAAAACGTGCTACAGAAGAACATCTGAGCTGTATTTCCAAAGATGTCTGCCCTGTTCTCTTCAAAACAGTTACCACAGCACTGACTCCACCAGCTCCATAAACAAGTCTTGTGAAAAACAGAGCACAGCACAGTAGTACAGATAATTCTGTGGCTGAAAATCACTCTTATGCCTCTGACTGTACTTACCCTGTTCATTATAAGACAAACATTTCACTGCCACCCACAACAATATCACATCTTGGCCTACCTTCCCCAAGGACATCTTTCTGGCCACTTTTAACAATGCAAATTCTGCATGTGTTTTCCTCTTCAATGCAGACTAATCTAATGAACTGGGGTGAAGAGGCAAAGGCTGATTTCAAGCCCAAAACCTTCCTCAGATAGGTCTGGTCCAGTAAGAACAGATGTAAACAGCATCATGAATTCAGTATCAACAGCAAACATGTCTGTCATCCCCAAGCACTGATAATGTTCCTCTTTTTAGTGCAGTGTTATTATAGCTGCGAAGTGTTTACTTCTCCTTGGGTTTTGCACTACTATAAGCAATGTAATATTATTATTATTATTATTATTATTATTATTATTATTATTATTACTGGAGTTGCTATTTCTACTGTTGTTATTAAAACAAAACTTTTAAAAAAATGTATTGTAGTTGTGAAAAACCCTTTTGGTCTGTTGAGTAATAATGTGGATGGCTATTCTGGGGAGATAGGAATAGAGTACGTCTCTGAAGAACACCCCCCCCCCCCCCAATCTGCTCCAGTGAGTTCTTAGCTGACAGCTGCCTGGAGCACAGGAGCACAGCACAATTCCTTCCACATGGGCACTAGGGGCCACAACTTCCAAACCATCTCTGTGCCCTCTGGACCCCTGAGTCACAGAGAGTTTACAGCCACACAGTTTTCACATTTTCTCTGTCCAACAAGGCCAAACAAGGGAGATGTTCTGTGGAAACCTTTCTCACTTAATAAGCCACTGTTGGAGGGGAAAAGTTCAAGCCAAACTGCAGCCATATTGCTCCTTTTCAAAAAATGTTAACTTGGGTTCACTAAGGACAGGGAAACATCTTAAACTAATTGCATTACATAATGTATAAGCATGAGACAGAATTTCACAAGTCCTTATCTAGATGGAGAAAGACAGTGGAAAGCTCATTTGTGCATAGTGAAAAAAAAAATGTATACAGCTCACTCCTTAAAACCCTCCAGAAAATGAAAGCCATGGTCATTTAAGCAAGGATTTTACAAAAGGAAGGCAAATTGGCAGCTAGTTTGTGTCTGGCCAAACAATTAAGTGATTCAACTGGAAAATCTCAAATGATCCAAAAAGAGCATTAAACCCTGTATTATGGTAGATGATTCAGAGATAACACAGAAAGTAATAGTGGAATATTATTTTTTATGCTGTACAGTTATCACACCTGGCATCAGTTATTTCATGCAAGCTCCTACCATCTCCAGCACTTTCTATCCTGCCTTCAGATATTCTTGTTCCATGTTGCTCCATTCAAACATATTTCTTCTTGCTGCTGCTGCTGCTACTAAAACATGTATCAGCTTACTTTAAAATTGTCTCTGTGTGAAGCCAAATATATTACAGGACCTATTTAACCACTTTTTTTTCCTATAAAGATCACTTGTAGTCTATTCTAGAACACTCAAGCAGAAAAATACTTTGAGAAAGTAATTCAAGTTATATACCAAATCCCTGCAGAAGTATTTATATCCTGAGTCCCTCAGGCAAGGTTGGTCCAGCCCCAGGAACAGGCTGCAGCAGGAACTACCTGAACAGATCTTCATTTCCACCACAGACAAATTAACTCAGAGTCACAGGAGTGGGAGCAATTCCAGGTCCCATATTCCTCCTCCTTTCCTAACAAGGCACACAAGTAAGAGGGAAGTGGGTTGGATCTTGCAATGAGATGCAGAAATATCTGTCTGTTTCACAAGGCTTTCCTGGACTTTCCTGGGAGACGACACCTCTTTTGTAAAAGCACTACTTCTTGGCAGAGCTCGAGTATTCAACTCAGGTTTTCAATCAAAGCATATTCACTTAACTATTACAGCAATTAACTGGTTTACATAAACAACAGTGAAACACTTCTCCTGCGGTTTCATGAGAAATTCACACTTGTGAAATTCATTTGCACAGCATCACTCTCACCACATGTGAGAGAAGGGCTTCTCCACTGCTTCACAACCCATTCTGCAAGGCATGACCAAAGCACCTTCTCAAGTCTGCAAAAAAACTCTGGCACTGACTTACTACTAAAGCACAAAGAAACTAAAACTGCACTTATTGGTATTTAAAAGTAAGTAATTAAGCCCTCTCATATCAGTACAAAAAAGCAGTATCAACAGAAAGAGATTACAGTATACACATCACCTGAAATGAGAACACTGTTCTTCTGCAGAATGATGTTTGGTCTGAGTTTGTTCTGGCACTGAAACTGGAAACACATCCCAACTGTTTCTTCTACATTTCTAAATATAAAATTTAAGCTTATCCTCTAGATACCAAAAACCAAAGCAGGTAAGTCACACTGGTGCTTCATCTTTAGAAAAGTGGCCAAGTACACTGAAGTACACTGTGAGAGCATGGATCCAGAAGAGACAGATTCTTGACAATTCAGTTACTAGATGTCTTTGACACAATTTTCACAGGTTCACTCTTTTAACACCAGCCTAACCCCTCTGCCAACTCTTTCTTCTCCTTAATAAGGTTGTTTTTATTCTCAAAAATTTGGGAAAATACAACAGAGAGCGCTTGATTTTTTAATGTAGGTATGCTTAAGCATGCATTCAGGGTCCATATAAACCTCAGATAGTTCAGTCCGCACTTAATCAAAGCAAGGGGAAGGATTTGCCACTTCACCATCTCATCAAGTAAACACACTCCCGGGCCACAGCTCAGGTAGATGCTGGGGAAGGTCTTGCCTCAAGCTCACACTGGTTGATTCTGATGGACTTGTAGAGAAAACAATTTTTGAAGTCAGAGGGCACTTATTGAGACCAACTAGCCATTATCTTACTTAGATTTACACATGCATGGCTAAAAAAGAAACTCACTTCTACAGAACCACCGCAGGAACACATGGAAACTGGAGACCTCTCAAACACCATTCAGGCCTGTAAGAGCAGAGAGCTTCAGGAAGCCGCATCAACATCTTTAAGTGCAAAAAGACACAGAAAACAGAAGAAAAATAATATGGGAGAAGCCCTCAGCCCATTGCAGCCAAGAGGAGTTTTGACATTAATTTAATGAAAGCCAAAATTGTTATTGTAATCCTTAAAATAAAATCCAGAAAAGCATACAGGGGAATTAGGGAGAAGACATAGCAGTTAAAGGGACCTTATGAGAGACATAGACTCAACTCCAAACACATTAAACCTGTGGCTGAGGAAGTTTTTACCTCCATAAAGAAAAGCCTACCTCTTATTACCAGGGGAAAACAGTGGCAGCGTCCTAGCACTGGTACCAGGGAGGAGATTAGCAAGGTTTGCGTTTTTAACAAGATTTATAGGTCTATGCACTCTTTCAGTGTCACCAAACAGGTTTTTCAGACATACGTTTTCCCTTGGTTTGTCTAGGGCACTTGAGAGCTGACCATGCCAGGCATGCAGCAGCAGGGTCCCCTGAACCCCCATGTCCTGTGCAGGCTGTTTGTGAGGAGAAGAGGGAAATGTGGGTAGCAATCCCTCACAGATGAAACATGGCAGTATCCAGGTAAGCAGAAGGGGCTGAAGGATTGACCATGGCACTTCCACAGTACCTCCTCCCTAGTCTGCTGCAGGAAACTCCATTCCTCAATATAATGACTGGCCACTCACATGAACTAAACTTCTTCCACCTTGAAACAACATCTTCCTCAGCAGGAACCTGCCCCAGTAAAACAGGTGCAACACGAAAAGATCTTTGGAGGACTTCCAGATCCAGGTCACCATTCTTAATTTCAGCAATTGCTCTCTCTCTTTGCATACACAACCTGGATAAATCTACTTTCCCAGCAGCATTTTACCATAACACATTCTAAAGTAAGCTAATGATTTCTTTACCAAACTATGCATGCAGCATAATAGCTTGAGAAGTAATGTGTTATCCAGGGCTTTCAAGGGTATCATCTCTAAATGTAACATATGCTCTAAGAAGAATATTTATGTGCTGGGGTAAAACAATGGTTTCATTCTTCCCAAAATGCAAGTGCCAACACATTGAAGTAAATGCAAATCTCCAAGTATTGCCAGCAATAAATTTTCCTTTATGTCAGCTGCTACTGGCCACTGCAATTTCACTGAAATATTTTTTCACTGTTGAGAAGATTCACTTCAGAAAACGTTTATATTTTACTTGTGCTTGGACAAGAACAGTAGCAACCATATGGTTCTAATGACCTTTCTGAAACTCAGATGCAACTGTTAACACTTCTACACAAAAGATGCTAAAATAGCAGTAGGGAAATTCTAAATGAACACAAAATATATTCAAGTCACTAATAACAAGAAAAAAGTTATAAACATGCCTTTCCAATGTTCTGTGATGTTTTTATAGTGTCCACCAGACAGATCATGTCTACATATTGCAGCAAATACTGTTATAGACTTTCTTAGGAATGAATTGAATGCAATGGGATTCAGCACACAATGAAACAGCAACACTGCATGCAGGGAAGAAAAGAAGTTACAAACTCAAAAATATAAGAGATAAAAACTGAACATTTCTCTAGAAGCATTAACTTTTTTTTTCTATCCAGAGAAATACAATAAGTATAATTCCGCACACAAACTTGGAGACAAGGCATGTGTTGATGGAGTTATATTTAATACTATATATTGTCCAAAAGCTCACACATACAGTTTTACAAAAATTAAATATGCACACAGAGTTACTTCTAGAAGAGCCAGTCCTGTAGCTACTTCTTCAGCATGTAGCAGTTTTCTCAGAAATGCAGAGAAGCATCACCCCCACAGGTGCTTAAAGCAATACAGCACACAGGAAATCCACTGACTAGCAGCTGAGGCAGTTCTCTGTTCTTGTCAAAAAAGTGAAAAAACAAAGTGTTTAGTAACCACCAAAATAAAATCTGAAGAATGCTTCTAGTAAGGTTCCAGCACTATCTTGAATAGAAAAGCACTAAAAGAGAAATTTTCTAATGAAGACATATAAGCTTCCCTCTTTTGATATGAAAAAGCAGAAAGTTCATCATTTTGGTTCAGATTTTTAAATATTTTGGTTCCTTTTTAAAGAAGAAGTAAATACTGGCAGAAGCTACAGACAACTTTTTGACTAAGTAGCCCACATAAACTGGAAAGAAATGTAAGCACTCTGCTAAATCCAAAGTGATGATAAAAGTACATTCCAAGCAAAGAAGTATGGAGGAGACACTGACAAGTTAACTAGCTGACTCCCCTGCCTCACAGCAGGATCAAAGCTGCTCAAGTCTACTCCTCAGAGACCGATTTTCCCCATCCTGTTTGAAAACACCGATCACACAGTCCCCTAACACACAGCACTGTGACCTTCCTCCCACCCAAACAATCCCTGTCTGGCCTCTCCCACCTTCTGCACCTGGTGCATACTTTGTGCTTCTTTGTGCTTCTTTAACTTTGTGCTTCTTTAACAGCTTAACAAGTCCTTGGCCTTGATTAGGGGAAGAGAGATAAAGGATTGTCTTATGTTGTTGGGTTTTAATAGACCACCCTTACACTTTGTGGATTTTCAATCAAGTTTATTGGCATATTCCCCCTTCAGTGACAAACTGAAATACATCTGTGGTATTGGGAGTTTCTGACATTGCATACACTGGCGTTTACCCAAAGCTGTCTCAAAATGAGTTGCACCTTCTGCCTCCTCAATAGCCTCAACAAGGCTCACTCTCTTCAGAGACACAGACAGAAAAACAAGGGGTTTTTTGACAATTGCAAGATTTGCCTACAGCAAAAGGAATTAGAATCCAACAGAATTTAAAAAACAAAAACAAAAGATAGGAAGAAAAAATCCTCCAAAAAGAAGAAACAAAGTGACAGGTCATGACACACATATGTCTGTAAGTTTCTATGCTACTGCACACTAAGTTGCCTCTAACATTGCCCACTTTAAAAAGAAACATGTATTAGACATATGTTTTTCCATTGAGTGCACATGCAATATGACCAGATGCTTTCCAGGTTTTTATTTCCTAAGGCATTATCACCAAAAAATTGTCCTTCTCAGTGCTGTTTCTTCTGCTTAATCCTCTCAACCAGACCTTTACTCAATTTAAGATACAGCTGGCAGCAGCACCTCTTCCACATCACCCATAAGCAACTTCCAACCACACTAACCTGACCCATGTCAGACTGGGAACACAATCTCATTTTTGCTGAATTAGTGGTGATGATGCTTTGTGGGGCTACCTAAAAGCAGAGGCCCGGAAAGGGAATAAAAAGTACAGTAATTTCATGAGTATAAGGCGCACCGGATTATAAGGCGCACTTCCAGGTGTTGGCAAATTTCTGAACTTTGTCTATATATAAGGCGCTCCAGGGTATGAGGCGCACTTCCGGGTTCGGAGCAAAATTTTAGTCAAAACGGTGTGCCTTATACACGTGAAATTACTGTAGTTAGATTTATTGAAGGGCCTTCAAGTACATTTAGGGCAGACAAAGCACCCCCCCCAAGGCTACACCCAAAATGAACAATGGGTCACAAGTTTTCACATTTTTATAAGCTTGGTCCCTTTGCATTTTGGGAGTTAATCTTCTAATTACAGCTTCAGGTAATTAAGTCATTCACCCCAAGTTTGCTCTCCCCCTAAACTCACTTTTGTGTACATTTCTCAGGGCTGAGATGGTAAAGTGTACTTGATTCCCAGGCCTAGAGAGGAATTGTTTTGTCTGACCAGAATGGGAACACAGTAGCTAACTCTCTATATGAAGTTTAGAATCGTACACTAAAGAATTGCAGGGTTACAAATGCATGAAAAATACAAAAGCTAAAATCCTAAGGCATCAGTGAGAGCATACGATACAGGGCTTATGCTGGCTTTGTGCTTATTATGCCTGCTCTATGTCAGCAGCAGTATGAGAGACAGTCATGGAACTGACCGTTCATGCAGAATTAATCTCTCAGTGTTTTTAACAATCCGAACCACAGAGCAAGTCTATAGCAAACCAGCACTTTATATCAAACTGACTTTATTTTCCTTACCTTGCCACTACGAGTCTTAAAACTGTTTAGCTTGCTATCAAACTGTGACAACAGCTAAAGTGGAGAAAAATTTTCAGACTCCCATACAACAAAGTAATAAACAAGTAATAAATAAATAAATAAATAAACAAAAAAAAATTGGATGCTTCCAATATTTAATGTAGTATCTTTTAATTCTGGAAACACTGGATAGAAATAAAAATATCTGGAATGCTTTCATCAGAAAGGAGAGGACAATAGGCAGAAGAAATAGAAATAAATTTTAACCCCAGTGCTAAAACATGCATTAATGTTCTTGCTTGTCTATCATTGAAAATAACATTCAGTGTTTTGCTGTCAGGGACACAACAACTTATGTTCATGCATAAAGTAATACAGAGGAATTAAAAAGCTTAACAATGAGCTGTTAACATAGGTCAGGAAATTTCTGGAATAAGAAAATTAACATCCCTTCTGACACGCAACTGCTGACTAAAAGAAAAGGAGTAATCTCTTTCAGTTGACTTGATTTAAAATATACAAATCAGACTAGTTATTATTCTCATGTCCTATGTAATGTCAGGGCTCTACTGTTGCAGACACTACACAAAATCATGTAAGCAGAAAGTCCTTGCCCATAAAAATCTCAATTTAAGAACTGAGAGAAAAAAAAATATACCAGTGGAACAAAAATTATCTGCCTGCTGATGGACACCCTTTGATGCACCCATTCTTTTCTTTCATATTTTTTAAAATAGGTCCCATTCTTTTAGATACATTTTTTCAGTCTCATTCTGGCAGCAAGCCTGCATCCAGAAGCCAGCCTGTGCATACTCTTTTGTGCATCCACATGCAGGCTTCCCATGATGAGGCTCCCAGAGCAGACAGAAACAAATTACTCCAGTCAGAGCTGGATCAGGCCAACACTGCTCTGTACATTAGCAAAGGCATGCTGAAAGGCCAACACACATTTACACTTTAAACCACATTTCTATTTTGTGTTTTGAAGTCTAGGTAAGGCAGTCATCTCAGCCTCACTGAATATACAGACAGCCCCAGAATTACAGCCAGGCCCATTGCAAGAGCAGGGAACGTGAAAGCACAGAATGGACAAGACAGGCCAGAAATCATCTTCTTTCCACAAAGGGTTTGAAGAAACCAAATACCTGGCAAGAGCAGCAAATAAAAAAGCTGTATCCAACCATGGAAAATTATCCCTTTGCACCCCTCTTCGAACACCAGCTACAGCATGGAGGAACTTGGAAGGCAAACAGCCTGGCAAGGGAGACAATCACCTCCTCACAACCAATACGCAACTCCCACTGCCACTTCCCACTGAAATCATGCAAAAGCATGTTGGAATAGTGTTTGGCACCTTGTAGACCCAGCTCAGGCAAAGACCATCACTTATCCAAAGTCTGAGAGTCCCCAGGCCCTCAGACACTGTGGCTGCAAGCAGCCTGGTGCCACATCCTACTCTCTGCCCTTCCCAACCCAGGCAGAGACACCCCCCAAAACCTCCCTGCAGCAATACTTCCAGACATCAGTATCAAGCACATCTCTCTCCTTGGTACCTGTGTTTCACCCAGGAAGGTGTAACAGTGTCAGAAACAAAACTGACCCCAAGTAAAAACACCGGAACACAGACACATTAAGAGGGAGACTTTGTGTAACAGAACACAAGAGAAGTTAATTAAGCTTAGACCTTGAGGACTTTTAGCTAGCTCCAGTGGTTGTACACAGGAGCATGTGATACCTTAGGAATATACATTTTGAGAATAGTAAGCACCTTGCACAAGAACAAGTGGAAGTTTTCATTTCCAGGAAATCTTGAGTCTCAAAGCGAGGAGCCCGTGTTTCTGCCTCTTCACAGAGAATTTGCATCCGAAATTTCCTTTGGAAAGACAGACACATAACCTTCAGCACCATCTCCTGGGGAAATGAGGTTCCTTTGGTGTCTCCATGAAAATGCTGGGGATATACTCTGTGCCTCAACATTTCTTTATTTATCTCTCCTGTTCTCATGGGAAACATTCGTAAGACTTCCAGCAGAGAATAATTTACAAACTTCTGAGAACACTTATTTAGTGCTCTCATGAGCTCACTACTTCCACAGTATGGCAGCAAGGTATTTTTCTGCCAGTGTCAAGGACCAAAGTTGGTAATCAATAGCATTTCTTTAAAACAAACAAAAAACAGTTACCTACCATTAAATAAGAAGCAAAGATTTTCCATGAGGGAGATTTCTTTCTCCACACTAAAAACTAGGAACAACTGGAAAAATGGGAGGAACAACTGCTATACATTAAAGTCTCTACTACCTGAAGAGTGCTTCATCAAATATTTTGCTTTTATCTTCCATCTTTCATGAATAGTCTTTCTTCCATCTACAATAGACCAGTGTCTGCCTGAAGATAATGAGGTCTTATTGTACATATTGTCTTTAGTCCACAATGAAATGAAAAACTCAGCTTGCTGCTCTTCTTAAAGAGAGAATTGGCTAAATATAATTTTATTTGTATCAGTTTTAAAAAGAATAATTTAGGAGGGCAAAATCCACTTACATTCAAGTTCTATACCTAAATGATGCATTATTAGCATTGAAAAAAGAGACATCTATGAACCGTCATTGTATCCTTGGCTAGTCAATCCTGAAAACTAGATTGGCTTATAAAGAGTAATTTTATAGAGTGATTATTTGTTGTCTAGAAGTCAGAAACAAGCTCCTCAAACTAAATGAGGAAATGTCCGTCAAATATTTGTTTTTCTATTTCATTACCATTTATTTTTTAAATCATGGCATTGATGTGTGTTGTAATTACATTTTAATGCTGCTGCCACCAAAATTAAATACAGAAGAAATAACACATTTTCAAAAAGGCATAATTGCATGGAGTACTCTTAAATGATATTTCACAAAAAATTATATTAAATCACCAGGGTCTTTGAGCTTTTGGAAAGCATTCCCTCTATGTAACAAAATAGAACAGCCAACAAGATTATACATACCATTTTAGGTTTGCCAAGAAATTCAGTCCTGCTGAAGTGGCAGTTTGAAGTAGCCACACTGTATGGACACATCTTCCAGCTGTTTCATCAGCTGCTCACATACAGTGAGTCAACAAACCACCCTGTACATAATCTTTGAAAATGTGTATTACAAGCACAAGACTGCAGTTACTGTCAGATAATCTGACATGAAATACAATCCTCTCAAAACAGGCGTTCTTACAACGAAGAAGGGGATAAAATCCAGTGGATATAGATGTGATACCCATTACACAGTATGAAAAACATCCTAATTTTGAACCCAGCCTACAGCAGATTCCTCCCTCCCTCAATGAATAAAAGCTATGTTTTCATAGAGGCTGGAATGAAGGGACTACTTCCTACCTTTTGATCTCTTCCACTTTTCTTGTGGAAAATAATGTGTTGGAACTATATGCTGACATCTTTGAACTTGCATGTGAACTGTGTGCAATTGCCACAACATGGTATTCTGCAGTTCCACTGTGGCCCTTTAGGGACTGGAATACATCAGAGAAATATCTAAATTCAAGTGCAAGTGCAAGTATTTGTCATGTTCCCTCAGTTTTCCAGAGATGTTTTCTCTATCCCTGTTTATGGCACATGAAAGTAGCGCTTAGGCGATGGAAACGGAATTTAGACAAGCTCAGCTAGTCAGAGAACTGCTTAATGAAAACTGACTAAGGAACTGAATAATCAGAAAGGGCTTTCATGTTTAATTTAAAAGTTGATTTGATTGTGTTTTCCAATGAAGTCACGCAAATACAGCATAAGCTGTTGGAAGGAATTTCCAGAACTGATGAAATAATTGGATCTAACTAATAGAAGATAACTGTCCTGACACAAGGACTTTTTCAGGATGGACAGAACTCTTTGATTTTCCCAAACACACTACAAAGGCACTCAGATTAAGAACAATACTGTGATGGGTAAGATCATGAAGCTACAACACTTTCAGGCACCAACTCATTAGATTAACTACATCAACCTCAAATGATCAGTTTAAGATTTCTCCAAGTTTCACATGGGGGTTGAAAGAAAACTTTCCATCTTTCTCACACACACACACAGAAATAGATACAGGAGACTGTTAAAAATTGCTACAATCCCAGGTTCTGGGAAACTCAGCCCAGGTGCTCCCACTGCAAGTCCATGGTAGTCCACATTTCTCCACTAACCTCAGGCATGTTAGGACAATGGGGACCCAGAAGAAAGACACCACCTCCATCTGCTGCCCCCACAGGAAAATTAGTTGATGACAACCCATACTAATGTCACTGGGCTTCTAACAAGTTTGGAGCCCTCTCTGGGACTTATCCACCTGGGTTGGTGAGAAGCTGAAGACCACAATTGGAAAATTACCAAAGCACAGGATCAGAAACAGCTAAGCTCAGATCTGGTATGGACTCTCAGTTGTGAAAAGCTTAGGGTGAACATTCTCAACTAAAATCAATTCTCCCATCCACCACCCTACAAGTGATTGATATACTCCTGAAACCTCCCCTGGTAAGTCCCTTGATCATAAGAGATCTATCATTATTAGCCTCCAAATGCACAGTTTTGCACTATTCTTTCCACTTTTACAGGCATAGATAATAGGTGGAAAAATTCAGTCTTCTCACATAATTACTGAATTCTTCTCAGTACTAACCAGCATCTTCCAAAACCATGATGTCAACAAATTTACATGTATTTTGCAAGTCCATATCCAATTCACAGGACTGTAATCAAAATACTAAAGTAGCCCTAAGTACGACTCTTAAGGACTATCACTTGTAATATCTTTCTCTCTACCCTAACAGTTCTTACAGTAGCCATATATCTTTATCTCTTTATATTAACTTTCACCTTCTTTACCTTCCTTAAGAATTTCCTGTGGCCACAGTATCAAATGTTTCATTTTCAACAACCTGAATTAAAAACACTGCACTGCCCTTTGCAAAGTGGTCAGTTACCTTATTACGGGAAGATACCAGATCAGTCAGATCAGGTATCACCATGTCCCCAATTACTTTTCATGCAAAAATTTGTTTTTACAGCTTACACCACACAATAAACGTCACATGTGAGCAGGCCTCAAAAATATTTTTCTCCTGATGCCTTTGAAGATACTGCATCTAATTTTTGCAAGCCTGAGGTTTCAACTCTGAAGCTGACAAATACAATGAAAAATCATGCTGGTGCATTACCAATCATATATATTCCTTCAATACTCCAGGGTACAGATTATTTGTATTTCTCCATTTCTATCCCCATCTCATGACAATAAACAGATAATTGTTTTGTTTCTGTCTCTGTTCCATCTTTTACCACCCTTTTGAAAATCATTCAGTGTTCTCCCATTTTCCCCCAGGCATCATCCATGCACCCCTGCTACCCTCATTGCAAACCAGAATGGATATAAAAAAACACAATTATGGGTTTTAAATAGTAACTACCAGCGTTCCCGGGTTTTAATACTCACAATCACCTTCCCTTGAAGGCACAAAATAAATTAAGCTTTTCTAATGTGTGTCCTCTCTCATGTTACTGCTTGTTTTTTATTTTGGACTTCATCTATTTTAAGCAATTGTTTCAGGTTTTGCAGGAAAAAAAATCCATTTGGTCACAAATTTCAACTTATTTTTTTATATAACACGAAATTTCCTGCTTTGTGCAAACTGAGAGAACAGTAGTTTGGAATTTTGTAAGCAAAAAACCAAAAAACTTGGAAAGCAAATGAGAGGTGTCTCTTCACAGTGACTAAAGCTGCTTTTGAAAATTGCAATTGAGAATACTGAAGTAGAAGAGAATAACGACCACAAAGGGGAAATAATTCAAAACTTCCTTCAGAGAGCTGAGTTGCACTACTGAAAACTATCACCTCCACACATGCTTCATCAGACAGCAACACTCAACAGCTTCCAGTCTCAGAAAAAAAGAATGGTTTTTCATTTCATTCACCCTGCTTTTGAATGAGTTGTTACCCGAAAGAAAGCAACTCTCCAGGCAGAAGCCTAGTGTTGCAGGACTTACATAAAGAGGTACTTCAGAGCAGCTTAACTCCATTGTCACAGCATCTACAAACAGAATAAACCAGTGGCATTATTACACACCCATCATGAGGCATTGATATAATGTGTAATTCATGTCCGTAAACTAGGTCAACATCTTCCAGAATGGGGAGAGTGGGGGGCAGGAAGGATATTAAGCTTATCAGCTATCCAAATCTCCCCAGAATGAGAAAGCACTGGCGTAATGATGCCTATGCAAGGCTGGAGGAGGGATGGCTGGTATTAGTTAACATGTCGCATGCATTTCAGATAACAGAAACAGTGAACAAAACAGGTCAGGCTGAGCCCAGCTGCTGAGGCACTCCTAGCTGCAGCCAATTAAGTAGTAGGAATTTCAGCATTTATCTCTGGAAGTAAAAAAATTGAACTTGAACTACATTGTAACAATTTTCACTCTCAGCCAATATCCCAAGCGTCTGATTGATTTTTTTCAGCATCTTCACCGAAGTCATCCCCAGGGCAGTTTGCCTTAACTACCATATACAGGAAACTACAGAGACAAGTCATCACCAGAACCAATACAATGACAGTCATCACAGCAACTCTGATTTCCATAATTATATTTCAGAGTCACTATATCCTCAAAATTCACAGTCTAAAAGTAGTATTCTTTCAAATGAGAAAAGCATACCAGAAGCAACATCTTTACAGTAGCAAGGTGGGCTCAACAACTATGCACAAGTCTTCTCCAGCTTGCTCAAAACAGGCTACAAAAAAAGGGTCTGTTTTAAGACAGGGCTCCCAGCGCAGATGTAGCCTTGTTTTTACAGCTGAACACTTTCCAAGAACAACACAGTCGTGCAGTTCACTGCATGTTGATGCATAGTACAGCCTGGTATGAGTCCGACAGAATTTGACATGTTCCCTGCCTACAAATGCAGAAACTAAATGCATGGCTTCAATTTAAACCAAAAATGACCCACCCACCATCTGCAGATATAGTCCTTTTAAACCACAAATTTGTTATTCCTCATCTCCTGTTAGCCATCAATTAAGTAAATTCACAAGTCTATACATTCCTGCGGCTCTAAAACAAGGCAAAATCCTTTACAAAATCACAGGTTGCAACAGTTCAGCCAAAAAAAATACAAACCTTTTGTACTGTAAGAAAAAGATATCAAGGTGAACACTAGTCCAGTCAGCCTATTCAGCAGAGAAATTCAGACAGAGGGGTTTCTTATTTTCTGTGTGGGAAGGAGGTATCCTCCAGCTTATCTCACTTCAACAGACAAAGCTCTGCAGTTTCCAGCAACAGGGTCCCAAACGCAGCCTTAAGAGCAGCAGCAGGGGAAGCACAGCCCTGTCTATACAGAAGAAAGGGTTACAAGAGAAGTTAAGAAACAGTAACATTCATTCCACAAGAAGTAGTTTAAGGTAGAGCCTTTCACAAGTGTTAATTGACAGAATAGATGACACAAGTCAATACCTATCCCAGACCCCACAATTACTGTTGCTCTTCTGAAGTGAGCATAACCTCATGATTGTCTGAATCAAGAGAAACATCAGTCAGCCATCTGACACCATTGCTCTATTCCAATGTATAAAACCCCTCTACCTACAGTGGTTCTCAATTTTTAAAGGAAAACATCCAAACTAAAGTCCTCCATCTCCACTGCAAGAAAATATGAGCACATTCAAATCATTATGCCATGCCAAGAGAGTAAGAACTACTCTTGGATGTTTTCAACGAATTATTATCCTGACCTCCAAAGCCTCAAAAGATGTATCTCAGCATCATCCTCCTCTGCAAGGATGGCATAAGCAGGTACCCAGTCTAGTCTACCTATTCTACTGAAAGTGTGAGCTAGAAAACATTACTTAGTTCTTCCTGTGGGGAATAAAAATTGCATCACCAATACAACAAACTCCTTTAGTATTGGCAAATACAAACACAACTCACTGGAAAGGTGGCACCATCCTGGTTTCACTGCACCCTGTGCTTTCATCACACTGTGGGATCCACTGGGAGCCTGAGCAATTGGAAATACTAAGTACCTAACTCAACATGAATCCTGAGTGGATGAATAAGCCCATCAGAACCAACCAAGGTTTTTCATACATTTCAGAACCATTCTGAAAGATTATCAGTACTTTCCCTGCGTATTGGCTGGACAAACCGGCTTGTAATGGTGTTTGCTGGATACAAAGGAATACCTAATGGTACTTGCTGCTTTTTGTAGAAGAATCGATAAATGTCAACACACAGCACCAAGAGGCTTCTTCTTGCTTTTCTCACAGTCTGAATAGTGCTGCTTGTTTAGAAAAAAAATTCACGCAAATAGCTCACGTCTTTCCTCTGTCTGGGGCATACAGTAACTCAGCCTGGCTGCTGGAAGTGGCTGGGAGAGGCAGGAAGAAGAGGATGCACGTAGGGAGGAAATACTCAGTTCTGGCTAGAGCACAGTGCTTGTGCAGCCTCCATTTCAGATCGAGGGACTGAAAGAGACACCATCACAGGCAGCTTACTACTGACTACTCACCTCCTCTGTACAGCAAATAAATGCCCACATCCACAAAAAAACAAGGGCCCCCAGTGCACACAGGGTGCCACACAGACAAATCCTCACCAGTGCTAACGTGGAGTCCTACCCCACACAACAAGGGAAGAGTCAAGCTCCCAATATCATGAATGCACGTAATTCCACAGAGCAACACCTGATCCCTTCCTCTGACATCTGTGCCTCTGACACAGAAACCAGCACAACGGGCACCTCACAATAAATGGGTCTGGTTTCAGGCATTGCCCACACTGCCAATGACAGCAGCAGCAGAATTCATCTATACGCACAAAGAAAAACCTTTTCAGCATCCAGTTTAGCAGCTAATTTAATGGAATCATTATATTGTAACGTGGTGCAAACTGGAAAGGCTTGCAGCAGGGGTTTCAGTCAAGCAGAGGTAAATATACAAAAAATAACAAAAAATCTTGACCATCATTTTAGTAAGTAAACATTTTTTTAATCTATGATATGTTCTTAAACCTAGTGACAAATGCTATTGCCACTCCCTAACCAGCTCAAGCTAGTAAGATGAACAGCAACATGCAACTTTGTTTTACCAAAGATACAAGACATTCCAGCACAGAGTTAGGATATATAATTTTAATATTCTTCACCCAGTATTTTATTTACTGGTTGTCAGTTATGGGAATGTCATATATTCAAATTTTTTCAACATTACAAATGTTACCAATTTACAGCATGGGTTCCCCAATAATCATGGTATAAGGACCACAATAAAAAAATAAACCCATGGAAAATAAAACATCCTTTATTGACTTAACTGCATTATAAGATGTCAGTTACAAACATTTTTACTCTGTACACACCAAGAAATTTGGTAAGGGGCAGCATTATTTATGTATCAGCAGAAAGGCATTTCTACCAGTTGACAAGGTGACCCTGCAGCCAACACCGTGACTACTATTGGCTGTCCCAGCACTTACTGTCTATCATCAGCATTCTCCTAAACAAAGAAGGGCACTTCCTGATCCTAGAGCAACCCAGCTCACAACCAGCAACTTGACTCTCTTCTATTCCCTGTAAATAAAGCATATCACTGTGAAAGACAGAGACAGAGAAGGTGAAGAAAGGACTCTGGCTTTGATGCTGCTCTGCAATCCAGCAGTCACTTGTACAAACTTCACTGATCTTTGTGCTCTGTGGTTGCTCCAGCAAGCCTCCATGGCATTAAGCTGCATCAGATCAGAGTTTGTGCAAAAAACTGTGCCTTGCAGACAGATGCAAAGTGTGAGCAGTTGTATAAAACATTAATTTCATACTCCCATATATCAATTCAAAGGTAACAAAACATAAGTCTTTGCCTTTGCTCTGTTTGCTTCATTCTCCTTTCAGAATGCAAACCCACACCTCTGTGCCACAGACCTGCTGCTTTTTAACAGTGAAGGAACTGACTGAATGTCAAAAATATCATACTGTAAATAAACCCTCAATGATGCTGCACAGGTGCCTTGGAATTCAGTTCTTCCTTTTTAATTACACTTCTTTTTGGTAATGGTCACACTGAAACTCGTACCTATAAAACACTGAGAGCTGGTCTTACTACCACCATATCAAGACAGGCACATTAAATCTCCATTTGTGGTCAACCACAACAACAATAAAGCAAGGATGCATTCCACCCAGAAGCCACTGGAAGGCAGGCAGGAATCCCCAGAGCATCATTTGTTATGCCTTAAAATCCAAAATGTTTGTCTTAGTAAAAATCTCTTAGAAGTCTAGCAGCACGTGCAAATCAAGAGGTCTTCTACTGAGCTCTCTTCTGCTTGTTGACTGCATAACTAACCACTACCACCGTTTTATTATTTTTGACCATGTAAATAGTCAAATATATATATAATATTATATTTCCCAGATCTTAATATTCTTCAAAACCTGTGAGATTTCAATGTGGTGCTCAAGACAAACAAATCAGTGTCCATCAATAACACTCATCCCACAGCTCCTACTACAAAAGGACAGCAACAGAACTAAAATGTGCTTCTGAATTTATAGATTCCATCTGAGTTACATTATATCAGTACACTGAAAGCTCATTCACAGCTTCCCCAGTGCCAGGAACTACACTCCACAGCCACCACGTCAAATGTGGTACAGAACATTCTTGTAAGTACAGATCTTTTTTCTGGACTTTACTAAAAGACCTTGGACAAAATAAATGAAAAGGAAAAGATTAGCAAGCTGAAAATACATGTGTAATAAATACTACATTCCCAAAGTCAGAGATTTAACTTTACAGCCAAGGTTTTTGACAGGACCTTTCATTTTCCCACTAGAGTCTCCTGAACATTTAGAACATTGGGGGATAGGGAGGGGACAAAGCAGAAGCCTCAGCTCACAGCTTCACAAGCACATTCATTTACTGTCTTCTAACACCATTCAAACTGAGAGGTGAAATAAACCTTTGCCTATCACATTTATCATGAAGCAGTTTGCCCTAGTGTTGATTACTTCACCAGACATTAGCTGCTCTTGTAGGCAACTGAACAGAAGAAATGCAGCTAACCACCTTTTAAAATATCAGTCTTTTCAATAATTTGAGACAAACGGAAGCTTAAATCTTATTTTTAAAAAATCACCTCATTTAGGGCTACTGAAATACCAAAATACATCCAAATTAATTTGTTAAAAGCACAACCAATTCATGATCTTGAGAAGGGAATTTAAGAGTCTCCAAAAAAAGGATCACACTTAATTCTCCTTTGAAGAACAGTCTTGGGTTTTAAAAAAGAGAAAAAACTCTAGGAAAAAACACCTCCTCTTTTAATTATGAAATTTTTATTGGTTTTTGCATTTACTACTCCCTAGTTTGGGCATTGTGAAGCCATGTGACCAGAGCAACAGCAAACCCTTCAAAGAGTTCATGCAGCACAGTCTAATGCTTCATGTTTAATGACAAGATAGCAAAGAAATGGACTAGAAGCTTTTGGTTCTACAAATGCATTCAAATGGTAGCACACCAATGCTATCTTGTGACACTTGGACATCCCTCAGGCTCGGCCATCCACCAAACTGCTGTAATTAACAAAGCAAGAGGATATTCCGTGTATTTAATGGTACTTTTGCAACTGGTATTCCGCCTTCAGGGACAGGTAGAACTGTGCAACAAACTCTACACTAGGATCTAGAAAAAAATTTTTATACTAAAACTGATTAAATATATTTATAATAATCAAAGCAGCAGTTTCCATTGAGAAGAGCAGCTATTCTACCTTATAGTCTTCTTTTAAATATTAATGTAATTTGGTGGTATCTGCTTGTCTTAATGATGCTAAGCCTGAAAGACACAACTCAACTAGTTGGTAGGAAAATCTGTAAGTTTTTGAAAATTCTGTAAATCATTGGCATAAATGTCTAATTTGCAAGTTAACTGAGAAAGCCAGATGCGTTGCCTATTATGAAGTTACACATACACTATCACTTTGTTTGTTTCAGTCTATATTCAAACACCATTGTGGAAAAATAAAAGCAAGTAAGCAGTCTAATATTTCCACCAGATGTTTTCCTGTCCTACCGAGTTCACAGAATACAGTAAAATCATTATTTATGTGGAAAAATGCTTCTTAGTAAAATGCCCGCTGATATCCTATTTCCACAATGTCCTGTAAAGAGCAAATCACTTCTGTAAAATAAAATATCTGGTAGGTTTTCCGTCACATCTGTGTGCCTTATAAGATTTATAAGAAGAACTTCATCCATTTTTGTGTAGGATCAGATACAGAGGCAGGACTTAAGTCCATAAAAATGAAGAATGATTTTAAAGCCTGGCACATCTCTAAGTTGTGCACAGCAGTGCCCCGACAAAACACTACCAAGAACTGCATTGAAAGGTGTTTCTCAGAATTTCACCATTAGAAAAGATTTCACTGCCTTTATATTTTTGGCTAGTAAAAAACTGAAGAGTAACGAAGTTAAAAACTTTTGGTCTGTATGAGAAAGGCAAGTACCTTTATGATCAAGACCGAATACCTTGTGCCCGCTGGGAAAAAAACTGGTGGGAAAAAAATATTGGTTTTTATGGCAAAACCATGAACTTTAAAAAGGAAAACAAACAACAACATACATTTAAAAACCACAGCAAAACCAAAACAAAGCCCTGCTCAAATCCCTCTCCGCCTTTTGGGCTCTGAAGGCGAATGACAGCGCGTGCAAAGGCTTTGCGCAGACCCCAGCGGAGCCCGCCCGGGCGCATCGCGCACGGCAGCACCGGGACGCGGTCCCAGCCGACGGAGCATCGCCGCCGCTGCCTGGAGCTCGGGGAAGGCTCGGACAACCCAGCGCCCCCCGCCCGGGGCCCCGGGGCTGCGGCCAGCAGGTGCCGCGGGCCGCGCTCGCCTCCGCGGGCAGCGCCAGCCTTACCTACGCGTGGTGTCCCGGGCCGGGCTCCGCCGCCGCCTCCGGGCAGGGAGGGAGGGAGGACGGAGGGAGGGAAGCAGGCAGGCAGGGAGGGAGGGAGGAGGAAGGCAGGGAGGCGGCGCTGCCGAGTCGCCCGGGGAGCGCTGCGGGACGCGCCCGGGCCCGCGGATGCACCGCCCCCGCCCCGGCAGCCCGCGGGACGAGGGAACAAAGGCGCTTTGTGGCAGCCCCCGGCGCTGGGAGGCTCCTGGGGAGCAGAGCCCGAGCAGCTCCCCGGGACAGGGAATGCACGGCGGGAGCCCCGAGGGGACTCGAGCGGGTGGGGGAGCCCCTGAAGCCCTCGGAGGGAGCGCTGCCCTGTCCCGGCGCAGCGCAGGATGCGGGGCCGGGCGGGAGCAGCCCCCGCGTTCCCTCTCGGCTCCTGGGGCGCTCCGCAGGCACCAGCGCCGCGCTGGGAGCTGCCCACCAAGCGCTGGTTGATCAGCTTCCTGCGCAGCCCTTCCACGCGTGCTGCATAGTGCAAGGATCCCCACAAACCACATCACACCTCAGCTTCTCAGCTGCCATGTATTCGTGGTATCTAACTTCAGCTGTTCTCAAAACCATCTTCTGTTGACTCCTTAAGGCTTTTCTGCCAGCCTGTTTCACTGGTTAAGGACGGCGAAGCACTGAAGCTGTGGGGTTATGAGTGCGAGGCTGGGGGTAGACACTTGGCAAGTTTCCTCTTGCTGCACTGCAACTTAATTCATAACCTGTCTGCTGTAGATGGACACATACAGCACCGTTAGACTAATATTAAGCAAATTAGACTGCTGCAACAGAGCAGAGGTCAAAAATATACCTCCCACACTGCGAGAGACTAAATAGAATTTTGCTTCGGCCCAGAAGAACTACTGGGTAAGCGAAGGAAAAGTGTCATTTCTGGTTTCTATTTGTTATTACCTATCGTTTATTTGATTTGTTCATTGCACCTGTTAAGTGCTGTTGGGAACCAATAAAGAAGCAATGTTAAACACATAATCAAAAAAGGAGAAATATGAGAGGGGAGAAGAAAGAAGGGTAGGCAGTGGGGAGAGAATGTTAAGTCCCTAAGTACACAACCAATGGGAACGGGGACAGGTACCCTCCCCCTGTCGGGTATATAAAGGCTGCTATTGAAGCAAAGTGTTTTGTGTCTTCACCTGCTGGAAGAGGGGAACACCTGACTCAACTGACTCGTTCATATTAGTCTTTTTGCTTCAAAGACATTGTCCCCTCCCAATTCTATGAAAAAGTCACTTCTCAAATGCCTGAAGGAGTGAAAGAAGCTACTAAAACCCCATTACCATGCTATGTGTTTCAGCAAGAATTTCATGGCTTTACAAAATAAGTGTGCATTCATTTCTAAAATTTGAAGCTTTTCATTGTTTTTGCTTTGTGTGGCTGATCACATTAAAAAAAAAGGCTAAGCAAGGAAGCAGGGACAAAAGTGCACAACACCAAAATTACAGAGAGAACCTGCTGGTTATGGCGTGATCAGGACTTTGGAAAAGTTACACTCACTAGAAGGAAAAGAGGTACAGGTTGATGAAGTGCAGCCAGGTTAGGGATGGCTTGCAACCATCTTACAGCACCTTTCTTCTACATCTAGCCCCAGCATACTTTACGAGAAGCATACATAAGGATTGGTTTACTTCAGTTGCTACATTCACTCACCACTGAATATAGCAACCTGCATGTTATCCTAAAAAGAATACAAATAGAGGTGCGTCTGCAGCAGCCATAGACCTAGGATGGCAATGCCAAATACTGACAACTGAAAAAGACATGAAAATCATTAGCTAAAGGTTCATTTACATAATTTCTAATGTAACAATGTAATGTTATAAGATACTGTCAGGTCTCAGTTCCAGAGGAAACCACCTCCTGCATTTCTATTATGCAAATAAAGACTTAGGCAAGCTTTTTGTATGTGTGAGGACTATGTATCTAGCAAAACTTATGACAAGTAAATTTTTACAGATCACATTCAAGCAACATAGTGAAAAAAAAACATATACTGTAGAGACTGTCTTCTGATCCATAAAACATTCAAATATTTAAAAAGTAACATTTCAAAATGGAAAGTAGCATGAGCAAGGAGGCAGTGAGGTGTTTTCTTGAGCTTAGTAGTATTACTACCATTTAGTACTTGCTTACTACTACTCGTCCTACCCTTCCTCTTCTAACTCCACTCTGCTCCCCAAGTGCTACAATTTGGAGAAACTTCTCCAAGTGAATTTCCATAATGATAGTCCACATCCACTGACTTCCTGTGGTTAACTAGATGGTTGAGCTTGACATAAAGGGAAATTAAATTTGTCAAGGAGGATTTTCCCCTTGTGAGCCCTTGCTGGTTTGTGACCAATGACTGCATTGTCACTCCACTGTTTCTCAGTAACTCCTGGATTATTTCATCCATAATTGTACCAAGCACTGCATTGAGACTAACTGCACTAAGTCCTGTAATTACCAACCTTCCTTCTCACCTTTCTTGAAAATTGCGACAGTATTTGCCACTTAAAGTAGATTGGGACCTTTCCAGACTCCCAAGGAATAGTAAGGTGCAATAACATCAGCCACTTCCTTCTCATTGGGGCCCATAGATAAATGCACATGCAGCTGAAGAAGCCTCAAACACGTTCAAAGTCAGCTGGGGAGTTTTGTCCCTCTAGTCATGGCCTTCTTGGAGAGACCTATGTGGATCCCACAGGCTATGACATGTAGAAGACAGAAGTGAAGAAGGCATTATTAAATGCCTCTGCTGTCTACATCCCTATTTCTGAGTTAACTGACCCCATCAAGTAATGGATCAGTTTTCTGATTTTCATTTTTACAAGTTTACTTCAGTTTCTTATTTTTTAAACATCTACTTAGCTTAATGTTAGATTATAAGTATTTTAGCATTTCCTAAAATACTGAACGTTTTCACATAGTTACTCAGCCTTGAACAACTGTAGTAATACAACTTAGTATAGCAGCATGGTCTTCAAGTCTATCTGTTGAAATACTCTCAAGAGATTAGAATGCATACATGATCTAGTAATAAAAGTTTCACTCCCTGGCGGAATTAGTCCAGGGAAGATATTATCTTTGTTGGGCAATGTTCAGTTGAAGCCTTAATAAAAGCAGCAAAATTACCAACCAGCTCATCTCTCCACTTCTCTCATGTAATTCAGGTGCTCGAACACAGGAAAGGGAAGTTTAGATAAAACTAATCACTATTTTTAATATGTTTTCCTATGCTTCTGCTAGCCACACAGCAAACTTTAAAACACTAAAATGGATACATACTTCCGACATGAATACTGTCAGAAGAACTGTTAGTACTGTTAGTAAGAACTAAGAGCATGTTTTATTTCAAGGTTAGTGGTTTTCAAGCCATAGAAAACTATGCTGTCAAGAGAACCATGTCCCTTCAACTCCAAGCAATACTGGTTCACAGAATAAGGAGGCTCCAAGATGAGCCTCCCCATCATCCCCACTCCCGAAAATTAATTCTGTGTGAAATCTAAGTGATATTGCCTGATTAAGTCACACAATTAAAGGAAGTACACCAATTTCCTAAAAGACAAAAGAAAGTTCACTTCTATTAACATAAACAACAAAAAAAAAAAAGTTAAGTAAGCAGCAAGGAAACTAGAAGTTTGAAGTTTGCATGATCATGTTCCTCGTTATTACCTGTTACCTTTCTAAGTATTCAAAACCAGTAAATCCCAGTAGTCAGGAACATACATTGCTCACAGAGTAATTTAAGGGCAGACCAGACAGCACTCCATGCTTTTCAGTCACAACTTTTGATTTTAGGTAGAATTCGCAAAACTGATCTAGCTATTTCTACCACTGGTATCTATCTTTCACTGTCACATGTGAGCAAATGAATTTTGCAAGAAGTTTCTCTTACATCTCAAATTCCAGGCCTGGGCGAAAATTTAAGCCATAGAACAGGTTAAGAACAAAGTTCTACCCTAGTGTCATACCGCATGTACTCAAAAGCCTTTGGAACACCTCTTTGCAATGTATTCATACTGATGCAGCCCTACTTAAAGTTAAAACAAACAACTACCCCAGCATTCAAACAATACTCAAATCCCATCTGCTGTGCAATGAAAGTGACAAAATTCCACAAAAATTGAGTTTTGACATTCAACTGGAATATTCTATCACTGGTGTGCATTTTACTCATTACATTAATTTATTTTAAATTAATTGCCCTTTAGCAGTATTACCTCCTTTCTAGAAAATTGTAACTCATAAATACATATGCATAATTTAAATAATTTAAATAAACCTTTTCAATATACATAAGCATGGACTTCTTGAGTCATCCTGCTGTGCACTGTGAATTCATGGAAATCTTAAATGGAAATGAATCAGGGAGAGAAAAAACAATGTAGTCAAGTGTTATCAAATGTGTGCATTGTTCTCTTTGTATTTCCAAGGATGTGACATTGGATATGTGCCTTAAATAAGGACAGTGACACATCAAAATTACATAAACATCAGTATCTTCTGGTAAATAAAAACCAAAAATTGATGACTGCTGACAGTACTGGATATATACCCACAGTGGGTTGCTGCTGGCCAGACACCAGGCAGCCACCAAAGCCCCTCTTTCACTAACATCTGCAGTTGGACAGGGGAGAGAAAATATAACAAAGGATTCACAAGTTGAGTTAAGGACCAGAGGAGATCACTCATCAATTACCAAGATGGGCAAAACAGGCTCAACTTAGAGATATTAATTACATTTATTACTAAAAAACATCACAGCAGGATAATGAGAAGTAAATAAACCCTTAAAAACACCTTCCTCCACCCCTCCCTCTTTCCCAGCTCTACCTCCTCCCCCATGGCACAGGGAGACAGGAGTGGGGGTTATGGTCAGTTCACAATCTGAGGCTTCCCCCACTGCTCACGGAGAGGAGTCCTCCCCCTGCTGCACTGTGGGATCCCCTTCCCATGGGATCCATGAACTTCTCCAGTATGAGTCCATCCCACAGGCACACAGTCCTTCCCAGACTGCTGCAGCATGGGTCACTCTTCCACAGGTGCAGTCCTCCAAGGACAGGCTGGCTCCAGCCTGGAGCATGGCCCCTCTCTCCAGGGGTCTCCCATGGGGTTACAGCCTCTTCCCAGGCATCCACCTGCTGCAGCATGGGCTCCTCCGTGGGCTGCAGATGGATCTCTGCATTCCCCATGGATCTCCATGGGCTGCAGGGGAACCTTAGCATCTGGAACGTCTTCTGCTCCTCCTTTTTCACTGACCTCGGTGTCCACAGGGTTGTTCCTCTCACATGTTCTCACTCTGCTCTTCTCTGGCTGCAATTACAACTGCACAATAACTTTGTTATCACCATTGCTAACTGGCCCAGCCTTGGCCAGATTGATTCTGCCAAACGAAGTAAGCTTCTGTCAGCTTCTCACAGAAGCCACTCCAACAGCCCTGCCTCTACCAAAAATCAGGCCACATAAATCCTTAAGAAGTTATATAATTCTGAATTAGAATTTTAAAGCTAACTTGTTTGAAAAAAAATTGCATGGACAATCTTGAAAAGGTCCTCTTTCTCTGTGTTCAGTAATCAAGCCTATTCAGCAACATACAGTAATTTCACGATTATAAGCCGCGCTGAGTATAAGCCGCATCTCCGGGTGTTGGCAACTTTTCATTCTTTGTCCATATACAAGCCGCATCTGATTATAAGCCACACGTTACAATACAGAGTGTGATAAAAGGGATCTGTTCTATCACCATCTGTTGAGGGTGGGAGCAGTGATCCTTATCTCAACAGCAGATATTCTGCTAATGGGCCATCCATTGAAACCAGGCAGGGCATTGTTCTTTATCTTTTCACAACCCATCCTTCCTCCAGCCAGTCATTTTCTGCTAATGGCCCATTGAGTCCCACTGTGTGACTGACAAAATTACTTCATCCCATTGGAAGTTGCTCCAGCCAGGGGGAAGAGCCCAACATTTCTCACCAAGATAAAAACAGAGGTTTTTGACACTAAGGTAGCCCCTTTCTCCACTGGACTCAAGAGGAAAACCGGATTTCTCCACATCACCACTGGACCTTTAGAGGGAAACTGCACCTTCTGCAGGAGCACTGCTCCAACTGAGCCACATCTGTCACTGCAGGAGGATGCAGCCACCATTTAATGGGACTGCTACCAACACCCTGCCTGACAGGGTGTCAGGTTGTACTCTGACTTTGTCAGGGTTTGGAGTTTGTTTCTTTGTAGTACTGTATTTCTATTTTAATTTCCCTAGCAAAGAACTGTTATTCCTAATTCCTATACTTTTGCCTGAAAGCCCCTTGATTTCAAAATTACAATAATTTGGAGGGAGGGGGTTTACATTCTCCATTTCAAAGAGAAGCTCCTGCCTTTCTCAGCAGACACCTGTCCTCCAAACTAAAACAGCAACTTTTCATTCTTTGTCCATATATAAGCCGCACCTGATTATAAGCCGCACTTTGGGTTCGGACCAAAATTTTAGTCAAAATGGTGTGGCTTATAATCGTGAAATTACTGTAATTTAAAAGAGAGAATTTCAACAGAGAGGTTTATTTTGAAAGTCACTATTATACGAAGTTACCAGGAGAATAGGTTATGTCGCTCAAGATCACAATTGTGACAATTTGTTGTGGTGGGTGTCAGTACTTTCTGTTTGTTCCAATGATCTCTGTAATACCATTGTTTTTGTTCTCTTCTAGACGTGTATCTCTTTTCTTAGTAAAGGTAGCAAACAGCGTATCCATCATTCCCAAAACTTCTAGTAGCTCTTCTTGATAGTCAATTTCTTTTCCAATAGCTTGCTGGAGTTTCAAGAACTGTTTATCAACTATCGATGACTGCCCAACCACAGGCTGATAAATGTCTGTAAAGAAAAACATCAGTTAAGAATCTACAGAAGTATACAAAGGCAAAAATTATATTAGCTAGAAATACATTTAAGGGTTCTAGCACAAGTCCAACATTCTGAAAAATAAGACAACTTTAATGTTGTCTGTTCTGAAAGCAGTGGTTGCATGTACTTAGAGCAGCAGTATGTCAAACTAACAGAAACAGAAGTTTTTATGACCTCAAATACTATTTTTACCTCATTGAATAAGAGGAAGCTATTTGTACTATGTAAACACAGAAACATGAAGTATTAAAGGTACTTAGAGACCATGAGGCACTTCCTGCAGCCTGTGCAGATCGAATCCTAACTATGGTCGAAGTTATCTGAAAATATCTTTTTTTTGGATCATCTCTTGATATTGAGTCCACACAAATAAACAAAGCCATAAAGACTTGGTTTCTTAAAAATGTAGCACTTTCAATTTAATTTGCAAGCTAGCTATATGGCTTTGAGAATACTTTTTGTGTTGTCTTACCAGTAATCATATCAGCAACAGTCACCAGCACAGGAGTAAATCTAGGCTCAATCACACGCCTGCAAAATTAGAAGACATTCCAATCTTACTGGTTTTGTCAACTGCATTCCACCACCACCAAGCATCTTTCTCACACAGGCATACAGACAAGTTTTTCTTAATGAAGAGATATGACAGAACAGGAGTCAGAGATGCAAGTCAAAAAAACCCACATATGTGGTATTTACCCTCCTCCTTTCAGGAAGGCACTGGGGGTTGAAGGAGTGTCAAAAAGCCTCAAGTACATGAAATACAGTTTTCATCAATGAGACAGAAAATAACAGACTGTGGGTAGAGTGTTTGGCAAAGAAGTAGAATATCTCATACTACCAACAAAACTGTTCTGTGCTAACAGATAAACCTGTTTCAAACCTATCCCAAAACCTTGGTATCAGAATGAAAAAGTATGTGAGATTTCAGGAGTACCAGTGTTCCACCCCTGATCTGTTGAAACTCTTTGGCACGTAATAACTTGGAAGAAAACAGAAGTATCAAAACAGTGAGAGAGAACTCATGTTAAAATACCTTGCCACAAAGGTAAGCAGGAGATTAACTTGCTTCTCATCTCGGCCTGCAAGTGCACTTCTCAGTGTTCCTCTGCGATGTAGTTCCTGCATGACTGCAACCGTGACTTCGGGAGTATGAAGCATGATGGGTGGCTGGACATATATACGAAGAGTTCAGTACCAAAGCAACATCTTTACACACAACACAGGGCTGGTATTAGCAAAACCAAAATGGAAGCCAACTTACATTCTTTCTAGTTATACACTAAAATAAATCAGTATGACATACAGGAAAAATTAACATCAGGTGACAGCACAAAACTCTGACAAGTAAGGAAACCAATGCCTCACCTCCATTACTGCATCAAGAGCCTTGGAAGACTGAAAGCTTCTCAGCAGCTTATCATATTTTCTCAAAACACGTTTTACAGGTTTGCTGACACAGAAATCTTCCTAGAATTTAACAAAAGAGTTCAGAGTAAGACAAATACACATAACGGATTAGATATATTACCATGAATAATTTTATACATTCCCTCCCTTCGATTTGTCCAATTTAGCACAATCCAATAAAACATTTTTTCAGAAATGTTTCAGCTCGTATTTTCTTACCACATCATACCTGTTTTGGCATGTAAGTTTTTCCTTTCACATAGGTTCTATATGCTGGTTGTCTTTTCTTTGGAGAGTTTTCATTGTTTTCGTCTGGCTTTCTGTGTTTAACGTTTAGCACCCCATTGGTCATGCCTACAACTATGGTTTCATCTTCAGGCTAGCACAGAGAAATCACAGAGTTAGGATCCAGTGTTTTGTTTGTGCTCTATGATGCATGTATGTGCTCTATCATACACATTCTTCTATTTTTACGCTTCATGATAAGGTTCAAATCACAGTATCACAGATGACTTCAGGTGGAAGTCATCTTTCAGTCATCTTCACGTTTGAACACCTTGTTCAAAGCAGGGACAGCCTTAAGGCTATGGTCACATGTGACATTATAGACTGATCAGTGAATCAAGCTCAGTTATGTATTAACACCCTTCTGTAACTATAAGTTTTGTATTTTCCAACGGCATACAACTACCTTTGGCTATTAGTACCATACAGTAGGCATGAAAAGAACCTATCAGAAAGCAAAGCTATCATGGAACAGCAGGATTTTGAGAAACAACTGAAAGTTGTTCAAAACACTAGTCACTGGTATATGTAATTTCACTTATATAACGAAGTGGGCATAAATTTTACCCAGGAAAACTGTGGACACCCATCCCTCGAAGTGTTCAAGGCCAGACTGGATGGGGCTTTGAGCGACCTGGTCTAGCCATGTCCTTGCCCACGGCAGGGTGGCTGAAGCCAAATGACCTTTAATATCCCTTCCAACCCAAGCCATTCTATGATTTTCTGATACGATAAAAGCCTACAGAATTATGACAGGTATAGATGGAGATCAGCTGATGAATGGCTCATTTAAGGGCATCGATTGAAGCTTGTGATGATTCAAGTGGAACAATAGGAAGCAATTCTTCACACAAATATCAGAAATGTGGAATTCCTTGTCAAGGAATCTAGGCAAGGTTTCATGTTTAATCAAGCTCAAGGAGAGACTGAACAAGCTTATGTAATAGAAATAATTCACTGAGTTACACTGAAATTATACTTTGATGAGTTCATTTCTCACCTGAAAATGGAATCTGGGAGGATGTCAACACGCTTGCCCTGAGTTTAGTTTCCTATAAACATTCACTTATAGCCATATATGGCTATAGTTGGAAGCAGATTCTGGAACTAGAACCACCTTTGGTTTGACTCAGTGAAGGCACTATAATGTTCTCATGTGACCATTTAAAACTCAAATTATTTAATCAATAGAAAACAAAATTATGTTTCAAAAGATGTATTATACACACTCTAGAGATGCTAAACTGTAAGTATTGCATATTTTGCAGTTGTCATAGGGTATTAAAAGGCAATGGATTCTGTACTCTTCACTTTAAAAGAAAAAAAAATCCAAGTTTATTTTAGCTCAGGTAATGTAGTAGGAAATGAAAACATTCCCTACACACACTTTCCTCTGCATTCCAGCGGAGCAGAACAATAGTAAAGCAGCAAAGATAGTAAAGATCTCTCACAGGCCCATGCACATGTCCTTCAGAGGCTACATAAAGGGGTACTACATGACAATAGTATTGTTTAAAAGCTCGTGCTGACCTTCAAATTTATGGCCAGCAGGTCACTTATCTACCAGAAATCAAGCATTTCTGAGAATTAAGATTCTCTGCTGTCTGCTTCCAAGACATGCCATGACAGACAAATTTGTGTATGTTCACATCCTTCTTTCTTCCTCAGATCAACCTGACACCACCAACTTTTAAAGCAAGTTCACATCCTATTCTAAATTTCTCAACAAATTCACTACTTTTTTTCATTGCTGCCATGCAAAAGGATTCACAGCATTCCTGAAAAGCAAAAGGTGATTACAATCTTCAGCAAGTCAAAGGACCTTCCTTCTAAAGTGAATACTTTCCCTATGATATACACTGTCGTTCATAAACACAAGATTTTGTATTGATCCAGTCAAGTTAGGTACTTGTGATACCTGTGGTAAGACTAGACTCATTTAGTCTAGTCAGGTATTTGAATATTATGTTTACAACCTCTTAGTGTTTGTTTCTCAGGAGAAACATATTCAATTACCCTGCTTTACACATACAGCATTCTTCTGGAATATGCAACAGCCATGAAAACAACACTTTATTTACTCTAGTGACTTAAAAGGTATCAGGACTTGTCTAGGAAGATTTCTAATGCACTTACCGACAATGCAAGACTGAGGATGGATGTTGCATAGTTGAAGCTGTGGACTACTTTGTAGGATGTAGTACTGTAAATCTTCACATGCCTACACAGAAGAGTAAAGATAAAAACACTGTTAATAAAGGTTTACTGTGGTCACTTTACAGGAACTTCATCACTCTCATCTTCTACAGATCATTTAAGGAAACTGAGTATTAATGCATTCCTCAGACTACCATTGAGCTTCTTAGGTATTACTCCTGCAACAGTAATGCTCTGTTAAAAGGTCAAGTCAGGATTGCTCTTACCCCAGAAGACGTGAAAATGGGGTAAGACCAGTAGAAAAAAATTGAAGGCAGGTGTAGCAACTATTTGAATTCAGAAATGCATATTAAGAAAACACTAAGACAGCATTTCTTCAAATTTGTTCCTAAATTTTAAATACAAAATCTACTAGCAATTTCTGTGTGTAAATACATAGATATTGTTGTACCCACCTGCCCCTTAAGGATTTGGTTGGAAGTATGAAATACTTCACAAATTGGTAAACAAAATATTATAATGAAAGGATAAAATTTAGTGTTATGTAATCATAAAGCCTGAGGTAGCCTAGGAAATACAGGAAGGAGAAGGAAAACCAATCCACTGTCATTTCAGACCACTTCATATTGCTAATGTCTCAGAGACAAGACACCAACTACCAGTACTCATCAACTGAAACCAAACAAGAAAGCAAAGAGGTCATGTTCACAAGCATTCATGGGTACAAGAAGCAACAGTGGAGAAACACAAAACCCAGGCTTTTAAGAAGTGGATACTAATACACTTTTAGCTATTTAAACTGTTATAAAGTTAAGAATAGTTAATTTACAAAGGCTGGAAAAATCAGTTTAGTTCCCCATGCGCATTCCCAAACAGCACACGCAACCCTTATTGATATTCAGAATAGTAAAAGGTTAAGGTCTATCATAGAATCATAGTACGGTTTGAGTCGGAAGGAAAACCTTTTAAGGCTCATTTAGACTAAGGCCCCTGTAAAAGCAGGGACAGCTTTGCAATAGGTACCTTGGCCAAAAAACACATTCTCAAATAAAGCCCAAACACCACGCACAGGTTAAAAGCGATGTGAAATAATACCTCTCAAAGAACAGACGTCCAAAAGAATTCAAACATACGGAAGCCACAAAATATACCAACCTGTCCAGGGATCCTGACAATAACCTTTGTCCAGAGCTGTTCAGGCACAAACAAGTTACAGTTTTATGGTGATTTTTAAGTGAAACTAGTAACTGTCCACCTTTCAGTACATCCCAAACTTTGACATATCGACCTCCTGTGAAGAAGAAGCACAGAAAACAGTCTTACACATTTATGCTTCTCTGAAGAAGTTTTCACAGAGTAATATAGTATCTCCACAGGTACCTTTACCTCCTCACAGTTTTCTGTACCTACTCACCATCTTCTTCCATTCTACGTCCTGGCACAAGCCTGCTCTTTTTTAGGCCATTCTGAATGGAGCTGAATGATTAAACCATTCTCCAACCATATTCATTACAAAAAAAAAAAGTGTATAACCTATGGGGTCACAGGACTTCTGATGGAATAGCAACAAGAGACTAAAAAAGCTTGTCAACATGAAGAGAAAGACACTCCCATCTTTTCAAAACCTAAGCATGCTAACTCCTCCACTTTACAAGTGAGCCAATTAGAGTCCACATTTTGTTATTAAAAATAAGTTGGGTGGTACGGGGAAATGCCAACTACAAGAATATCAAAACAAAGACAAAACAGGAAGACCCCTACTTGCATCTGCCAGATAAACACAGATTCCTACAGAAGACTCTAGGAATCCTACAGATTCCTACAGAAGACTTTAGGAATCCTACAGATTCCTACAGAAGATATTTGAGAAATCCAACTATTACATCACTTACTACTTCCTTATCAAACTAAAACACCACAAAAAAGTAAGTAGCTGAAGTATTTCTCAAATGAGGACTAGAGAAAAGATATTTCATTTATCTAATTTTATAGAATTACCTGCAGATACTAGAAGTCCACCAGATGGAAACAGAAGCACACTCTCCACGGGATGGCCGTGTTCTATCGTCATGACACTACTCTTTGTTCGTGCATCAAACATTTTCACAGTGTGATCATAGGAACCTGCAAACACCAGCACAAATCAGTTTAATTATTTCAACTAGTTCAGGAACTAAAACAGCTATGTCCTACCATCCAAAGGAGTTCCTGGCTAATAGCAATAGTTTTAAACTATATTTAAACCATATTTAAACTATATTTAAACTATAAATGTAAAAACATCTTGTGATTTACCTTGGTTAGTTTACAGCCTTGGGGCAACATAAATTTTTTAATTCCAGCCCTAGCTACATGCCAGTCTATAAAATTGATTTGTTTTTATTTCACTTCAGTTCCATTAATCAAGTGCATTTATAACAATAAATATCAAGCAGCCTGATAAAGCCTAGCCTCTTGTGCCTCTTGAAAAAGGAATACTAGGTTTTTATCATAGTCTCCCACAGACTGATACAAAGCTACTGCTAGGAAAACTGAAAGCAACTGGTTACAAATAACTCTCACATTTTTGAGCCTGCCAGTTATGGGTTGTAGAGACTAGTGTCCTGTTCCAGAAATTTGGTACAACATATCAGTCACTCCCACACAAAGGATACATCACAGTATTTTCTTTCAAAAGTTCTCTTAACTCTAATAGGCAAAATCAAAAAGATGCTAAAACTCAGTTTCTGCAGATTCCCCGCAAACCTCAGTGTCAAGTTTAAAAAACAAAAACAGGAAACAACAAAGCAGGCATTGCACAGGCAGACTGATCCTTCATGACTAAAATACAATAAAGATGGCCCTACCGTATCAAAAATTATCTTTCAGCATTTTTCTACAATCCAAGAGAAGTAAAAATAAAAAATAAAACCATACCTGTTATGAAGACATCTGCATTCACTTTACTTGCACAGCCGCATCTCACATAGTCAGTATGTTCACTGTAGGAGATGATTTCTGTGGCACTTGGAATATCCCACAAATATGACGAATAATCATCACTACCAGAAAATATTTGGTATTTACCAGACAGGAAGCCCACTAGATGAACTGGTCTAGAAAACAAAGTCCACAATATCCAAAGTTAAAATATATCCATGTTTCAAGAAGAGTTAGTCTGTATGAAGCGTTTATTAAAGTACTCTAACCTAGAAGTGCAGTGTTTCATATCAGAACTTACAAACCCTCACTATATAAGAGCAAATCACAAGTATGGCTGCTTTGAACAGTCTTCTTGTCCTTTAAAAGCACTACTGAAGTCTTTACTATCACTGTTTAAATATCCAGCAGATGTTGGCAGAACACACAGGCATGCAAATGCAGGTGTGCACAGGTATGCAGTTAACCTAACCGTTAGAACCTAACACCCAAGCTGCAAACTGATCTCAAACAGAAACCTACTCAAGATCAGTCTGGGTACTTTCCACTGAAAGGGAGATTCTTGTTGTTCTACGCAGATAAAACACACTGATCTTTCACAGCACAGAAGTCTGTTGAAGCATTATCATTTTCTTCTCCTCACTGATAAATCAGAACTCCTAACTTGCTCCCCACCCCACTCCACCCCACACTAGATTATGCACTTTTTTGGTTGTGTTTTTGGATCTTTTTCTTAAGGAATTCCTGCTTTTCCTGGTATATTTCTTTTTTTTGTTTGTTTGTTTAAACACTTTTTAGAACTCTTTTCAGAACTCTTTTCCTAGCAGCATCAAATAAAACGTGTTTATCGATACAATGTACTCACAAGACTTTATCTACACAACATACTAAGAGACACCTACACAAAACAGAAAATGTATTTACTCTTCTACATATTTGATTCATATTTCCAATTTTTAAAAACTTACTCCTATTTTAAGTTTAACTTTAAAGCCTACTTTCCACTAAGATCTACAAGAGACAGTCAAAAGCAACATAAGTCAGTTACTCAGATCTTCAGCAGCATGTGAAGTGGACACACAACTATAATTTAACACCTATACTGTATATTGCTGAGGTACTTGAATAGGCTGCCCAGAGAAGATGGGGATGCCCCTTCCCTGGCAGTGTTCAAGACTAGGCTGGAAGAGGCTCTGAGCAACCTGGTCTAGTAGCAGGAGTCCCTGCTCTGTTGCAGGGGGCTTGGAACAAGACAATCTTTAAGGTCAAACCACCCAGTCTGTGACGAGTTTGTGTCATGCAAATATAGCAAAGTTTAGGCATGGTAATGAAACAAACCAATTCTGCCTTACTTGGTATGACCCTTGAACTGCCTCAGCGGTGCTTTGCCGCTGACGTCGAAGAGGCAGATGTTGCCCTCCTCGCTGCCGGCGACGAGCAGGCGCCCGTCGTCCCTGTAGGTGGCACAGTACGCAGCATCCCGGAATCGGGAGAACGTCTTGATGGGCTCCTGGGAGTAACGACCATAGACGTGGACCTGGCAAAACAAGAGGGTATTACATCTGCTTGTGTGATACCACCTGAAGAACAACAGCATAAAAGCCTCAGAAAAGCCACTTACCCTCGAGGATGCTGTGACAGCGTAGTTATATGGTGGGACTGGGGAGAAGTCAATTTTATTTATGGCACCGAATTCCTTTATCTGAACAGGTGTCTAAAACAATTGTGAAAAAGATGATTAAATACACATAACCACACCGCCCAGTATGAAGACAGCAAAATAAAAACTATTTTCCTAAAAGGAACTCAAAGCTCAATTAGAACCAGAAAGTTTTTAGATACAATGATAGCGAGTTTCACTTCTGACAAGCTACTCCTGCTCTTTCAATTTTTTCCAATTTACGCATTATAACTGACCAATTCATTACGTGTTTTGAGGTTAAAAATAACCCACGTGTGCTTAAAAAAAACATTTCAATTGTATGAAAGTAGTAAAAAAAAGCATTCTGGGGCAGAGACATAACTGCGACTACTGGGCCGCTTCCTCTTACCTTGTATCCACGCCAGTACAGCGTGTCCTGTGTGATCCTCTCCCCGAGCTTGGGGCATGCCTGAACCACCACTGGTTTGTACGTGGCCATGACGCATGGAGAGAGGGCCCGGGCCGGCGGGGGCTGAGTGGGAGAGGCTCGGGAAGGGCCGATGGGCTCGGGCACACGGGACACGCTGCAGCCCGGCGATGGCGCGCACCGCGCCTGCCGCGAGCAGAGGTGGCGGGCGCACCGGCAGTGCGTCATCAGAGCGCGCCTCCCGCGGCCAATGGCGGCGCGGCGAGGGCCCACTTCCGGCGAGAGGCGGTGGCTGAGAGCCGAGGTGCGGCTGGGCCCGGGACCGCGCGGTGCAGGTGTCCCGCCCTCGGGCCTGCCCTCACGGACTGTCTCTAAGAGGAGGGGACGGCTCCAGGCGTGCCGGGAGGTGCGTGAAGCGCGGTCCCGCCCGGGGCTGCCGGCGGTACTGTAAGCAAGCTACGGTATGCAGGGGTTACCTTTATCGGTTTAAAAGTTGTTGGTTTTTTGTTGTTGGTTTTTTTTTTCCTACTTATGTGATAGAAGCAATTTATTTTATTCAGGTTGCGAAAGACATGAAGGCACTTGAAATCGCTTGAAGTTTTCCCTCAAGTCTCATGTTTCTAGGTGATAAAGTTATAGTTTGTTTGTGGCTTGGTATAAACCTGGCTGGTTGTCGTGCGGGGTTTTTTGTTGCAAGTGAGTATTTTGAAGCATCATTTTACATGAATGAAATTCCTACTGGCTTAATAATGAAATTTGGTGTAAACATCAAGTGCTGAAACATAAATGGAGGTTTTGGTGACCAGCTTGTGACAGCAACAAGGCTGATATTTCACCAATGTTTTGATTGACTAAACGCCATAAGTTTAAATAAAGTTTGATGTGTCTTTATGCATTGTTTTACCGGAATGTTCTTAACCTATTATGTCTGTTCAGTTGCAGGTCATCTGGAAAATTGGGCTTGGCTGGCCAGAATTGCTCCTGGCTGAAAACAATGAAGCACCATTTTGCATGAAACTTGTACAGGACTGAGATCATGGCATCTTCAACAAACCTAGATGTCGGGGCCCAGTTAATTGTGGAAGAATGTACCACAAGCTACAGCCTTCCACCCATGCCGGACATTAAAGTGGAGCATCAGCTTGACACCAGCACAGAGGAAGGCCCAGCTCAGAGTGTCACCATGGGGATGAAATTCATTTTGCCCAATAGATTTGATATGAATGTCTGCTCACGATTTGTGAAGTCGTTGAATGAGGAGGACAGTAAAAATATTCAAGATCAAGTCAACTCTGACCTTGAAGTTGCATCTGTCCTATTTAAAGGTTGAATTTATGGTACAAAATGCTATCTATGGACTGTGTCATCCTGTTAAGATATTATGCTTTCTTAAAAAAAAAAAAGCTTCTGCATTATATGTGTTTTGATCAGTTTTCTAAGATGTGTTCCTTTTAATGTTTTTGTTATATGCTTAATGGATTATTAATATAAAAATTTTCTCGGTATTAATTTTTATACTGCATTTTAAGTATTTATATTAACTGAAAAATCAGTGGCACCAAAAGTCTCAAGGTAGTAAGAGCTGATGCTAATTAGGCAAACAAGCTGCTTCTGTACGGCATGTCCTACAGCAGTACGCTTCTTTAGAAAACACTGCTGAAAGCACTATATGATCAGCTTCAGTAGCTTCAGCAGCATGTTGTATCTTTTCATGAGGGTAATGAAGGATAATGTAGGCCATGTGTGTTTTGTCACTGTGGCTGTCCAAAGCCTCAAGTCCTAGCAATGGGCTTGCCACTGTAGCTTCACACTACCTGAAAGCAAATGCTGCTCCAGGTCTGGTTCCCTGCAGCTAATCCAGCCATTGCTGGGCAGATTCATCAGAATTAATGCTTTTTCACAGCCAAGGATATTGATACAGATTTTGTTTTATGTTACACTCTAGTTTTTTAAATTAGTTCTCTCCCTGAATTTGTGCTTGCGTTTATGATCACAAAGGTCTCTATAGTGTTCATTCACTGTGTGTGTTAATTAGCTTCTAGTCATTAATTACTGGTGCACATTGGTGTTAAATCAATTATGCCAATATGGAGATTAATCCTTTAGTATGTCTTTTCAGTATTTAATCTCAAAACCAAAATCTACTTTTGAGAATTAGGAGCCAATATAATATATAAAGATATTCTGAAATAAAATGCCATTAGCTTTTAAGAGAAAACAAGAAAAGTTAGTATGAAGTAACACATCAGCAGTGAATGATTTCCTGAATTCTATGCAGTGACCTGCTGTAGCATTTTACGTAAGTTAGTGTTGAACCTGTCTTCCTGCTGGATAAGTATTCATCAGGCATTCATAATGCTGTTAAAATTTTATTCAGGAGTGGTAAGTGCCCTGGTCAAGAAAGTTAGTGAAGGTTGTCTCCACTTGTGTAGTGGCATGGTTAAGGAGCAGGCAAAGGCTGAGCAGGTACCTGAGTGCATGTCTGACCAAAGCTGCATCATGTTATTGCCTTGAACATGACTTGCCATGAGAAGATGACAAATTAAGTAGAGACTTCTTAAGTAATAAATCCATGGCAGGCATGTTGAAAATCTCGACAAAGGCTAACCTGATTTAGATACTAACTTGTCTCTGGGTGACATTATGCCATACTGAAAGTATGAAGTAGCATAATTGTTTTATGCTAGAAATTAGTGCAGCCCTTTTTCTGGCTTTCATTATATACAGTGAGAAAAGCACATGTCACAAGGCTTTCTTAACATGGATTTTCAAGATCTTGTGATACTGGTGCTTTACAGTTTGACTTAGAATTTATGATTTGCTTTTAATTTGCTATTATTAGTACTGAAATCCGCTCTGTTTTTTTGTTCAATGTAGCTGAATGCAACAGCCACACTTCTCCTTCCCCTGGTATCCAAGTAAGACATGTTTATACCCCATCAACTACTAAGCATTTCTCACCAATAAAACAATCAACTACACTAACTAACAAACACAGGGGAAATGAAGTCTCTACAACACCTCTGCTTGTAAACTGTAAGTATTCTTCTGCCTTACTATTAATTATTTTGTGAATTCTATGTTGGATGCTTGACAGATTTATTTAGTTTTTTCTTTGGTGTTGCAATGAACTTTAAAGTAGGAAGAAAACACTGATATAGTCTTGTCTAATTTCACATGAGTCCAACCATGTAATAGTCATCCACCTGAGGTGTGGAATTCATGACTGGAGTTTACTTTCCAGAAAGAACAAGACCAGAACAACTCTTACCTATACTTTTAAAATCAAGACTTAGATTCTGAGTTGTAGGTTAATGCACTTTATGCCCATGTTTTCAGAACTTGTGGATCTTAAAATTAGATGATTGGTAAATGCTGCAGGATACTTAAGATGTAATGTAAATACACAATACTGCAAGTGTCATGATTGTCACAGACCTTGAAAATCAAGGAAGCATTATTTCTGGTGGGAAGGTTTTTTACAAGCATTTCCTTTTTAAATCAATTTGCTGCAATTTACTTTGTCAGTAAATTTTCTCTATAAAGAAAAATGCTACTTGCATGGAAAAAATTAATCAGGAGCTGCAGTGTAGGTCACTGAACAAAATGCGCTGTCTTTCTGAACAAACTAAACTTTCACATAGTGACTTGGAAGAGGACAGTGAACATTTACAGTTAATGTAATCATTAGCTAATTTTATTACTACATCATGTGGATAATTTATTACATATGGCCTCCTGAGCACCTTTCAGGCCTGCTCCAAGTGGCAATTATCAAAATACACCCATACAGTTTTTTGTGGGATTGGACATTATTTCTTCATAATCTCTGACGTAACAAAAAAAATTCCCCAATCTTTGTTTTCCCGTGTATATGTCAGGTTGTGTGTAACATCTAATATATTCCACATTGTAGTGAGTGAGAGTCATACTAGAGACTTTCTTTGTTGAGTGGCAGGACAGGTCTTCTGGCGGTTCAAGTGTGATTTTAATTTAAACATCCTTAATTTATCAAAATATGGTTATATTGATAAATGAGTCTTAAAGTAATCTTGGGTTGCTGACCGAACAGCAGTGAAGAGAAAATGTTACTTTGTGAACAGTCAGTGTGGGAAGCATCCTTGCTTTTAAGAATGCTGCATTGGTTTAAAAATGACCTAAAGCTATGAAAGTCTTTGGAAAATTTTCAGGTTTTAATCGTGATTTAAGTTCAGCATGTAAGGTGAAATTATCTACAGTCTCAGTTCCAAGTTGTGTACTGCTGAAGCCAATGGACTTGTTATGCTCAGTTCTAAACAGAGCAGAATGAAAATTGATGTATGTAACACATGCTTTTGCTTCCTTTCTTGCAGCTTTATCAGTTCATCAGCTGGCTGCTCAAGGAGAAATGTTATATTTGGCCACACGTATTGAACAAGGTGAGACAGAAGGAGGTTAAATGCCTTTTTTTTCCATTTGGGCCATTTATATGCTGTTGTGTTTTAGGTCACACTGGTTCCTTGTGAATAAATGTTACCATCAACACATTTTACCAGCTGATACAGTGCATTGTGAAAAGGATTACTAAGTTATACATTTTTCTCTGAACAGAAAATTTAATCAATCATAAGGATGAAGAAGGATTTACCCCTCTGATGTGGGCTGCAGCTCATGGGCAGATAGCAGTAGTGGAATTTCTCCTCCAGAATGTAAGGAAAAAATCACAATTGATTTTCACTTCATTTACTCTTTAGTTTGTTTTGTCTTCCTAAGTTTGTTGATGCTGCTAAAAGCTTAAAAGTTTTAAAGTTAAGGTCTATGCAAAAATCTCAAATTTGCTTCTGTTTTAAATGATACTTTATTTCAGGGTGCAGATCCTCAGATTCTGGGGAAGGGACGAGAAAGTGCACTCTCACTGGCCTGCAGTAAAGGATACACAGATATTGTCAAAATGTTGCTTGACTGTGGAGTTGATGTTAATGAGTACGACTGGGTAAGAGTCTAGCTTGAATTTAGTCAGAGGGTGCTTTGGTTGGAAAATTGAAGCGGGACATAGCACTGGCCTGAGTTTAAAAATTATGCTACATCTTCTGAAATGCCTGAGAGTTTCAAAACCTCCATAAGATAGGAGAAGTTGATGCTACTAGTTCTGACTTCTTGGTAGAAAGAGAATGAGACTAGTGTTGACTTCATGTAGAAGTGTGATCTTAGCATTTGAACAGTAGACAATAATGATGGGAGTTGTGAAGATCTAGGATAGAACTTCATTTTTATAAAACCTAGGAAGTCTCTTATTGGCACATAGAAGCATATTCATGTCTTAAGGAATTACAGTTGTGGACTAATCACTAAGTATCTAAGGCATTTTTCTGCTTTTGCAGAATGGAGGCACACCCTTGCTATATGCAGTACATGGGAACCATGTGAAATGTGTAAAAATTCTTCTTGGTAAGCAGACTGTCCAAACCAAATTATCAGTAATAGTATACAATCAGTTCTCATTGTCAGAAATAGAAGGTTCTATTCCTGTTTTATGCAGAAAATGGTGCTGATCCAACTATCGAAACAGATGCTGGATATAATTCCATGGATTTGGCTGTAGCCTTGGGCTATCGGAGTGGTGAGTATTGCAGATGTAAACCCTTTTTAAAATGTTTTAATTTTTGCAACTCCTGTAATGGCCTAGTAGAGGTTTTGCAGCTCTTAACATGTTACCTGTCCTACAACTCTTAATAATCCTAAATACATCAGGCCAAAATGGGTAGGACCTTCCATTCTTGTTTCAGAAAGTCAGATACTTAGCAAGAAAATGTCACTGTCCTGGATCTGTATCACTGGACTCAAATAATGGTGTTTAGGGCTGATGCAGCCATTGCTTATACAAGGGCAGCTGAACTGCTCCTTCACCCTATACAAAAGAGTGTGTTACTGGGCAGTGGTAAGAGGCCTGCACCCCTTCTGAGTACCTCACCCTACTTGACTGGCGTGATGTTATGTAGTTTGCAAAACCTTCAGTCAGATCAGCTCTAGCTCTAGTTTGTCTTGGAGGCCGACAGTAACCAGTGAATTATACTATCTAACTTGGTTATGGAAACCAGAACAAAAAAGGGACTCCTTGTTGGTTTTTCCCCTCATTGCTGCTGTCATTTTGAAAGCTGTGAAATATCTGCCATTACAGAAATGAATGAAATCAAAAAAATAATCCCAGCACTGTACATGTAGCTTCTCCAAGCAAGCCCTGTGCTTATGAATGAGCCAGTGTCATGGTTTAATCCCAGGCAGCAGCCAAGCTCCACAGCCCCTACTCACTCCTCCACCAGTGAGATCAGGGAGAGAATCAGAAGGGTGAAAATTGCAGAACTCATGGGCTGTTTAAGGACAGTTTAATAGGGAAAGCAAAGGCTGTGCACACAAGGAAAACAAACCAAGGAATTAATTCAGTGCTTCCCATGAGCAGGCAGGTGCTCAGCCATCTCCAGGAGAGCTGGGCCCCACCATGCCCAGCTGACTTGGCTACTTGGGAAGACAAATGACATCTCCCCAATGTCCCCGATCCCCCCCTCCCCTTCCTGATTCTTCTCCCCACTTCATACACTAAGCTTGGTGCCCCATGGTCTGGAATATCCCTTTGGTCAGCTTGGGTCACCTGTCCTGGCTGTGTCTCCTCCAACCTGCCGAGCCCCTCACCAGTGTGGCTGTACAAAAAGCAGAAAAGGCCTTGGCTCTGTACAAGCCCTGCTCAGCAATAACAAAAACATCTCTGTGTCATCAACCCTGTGTTCAGCACAAATCCAAAGCACAGCCCTATGCCAGCCACTAAGAAAATTAACTCTACCCCAGCTGAAACCAGCACAGCACAACTTCACATACAAGTCTACATAGAAGACTGCTTCAAGAGCTTAATCTCAGTGTTTCACAGAAGTTGTTTCTAACAAATGTTTTCGCCTACTTTCTGTTTGTAGGCAAAAAATTTGCTTTCCATGTGCTATCAGCCTATTCAAACCAAAGAACTGATTATGACCTCCAAAAACATTGTTTGCCTAACTGGGTGTATTGTTTTTGCATTAAATAAGGATTTTATTTTCTGAAGGAATACTGACTTTATTCAGAGAGTGAATTTATACATGTCTGGTTTTTATTAAATGATTGCACAGTTCAAGCAGGTAGCTGCCAGGAAAAAACAGTGTAACCCTAAAAATGCAAAAAAACCAAAGACTAACCTCATCTCTTTCTCTGCTTTAGTTCAGCAGGTTATCGAGTCTCATTTATTAAAGCTCCTTCAAAATATTAAGGAATAATGGTTGGCTCTACTGCAGGTGCCACGTCTTGGCTGGGAGATTTGAACTGCTCTTTAGCTCTAATTGGTGACAAGAGTTGGTCGTTATGTAACTTTACCTCAGTGCAACTATTTGCTGGCTTTAGTTAAGCTTTTCTCTGTTCTTCCCCTTATTTCACTGTTGTTAATACAAATGTGCAATGTCATCTTTTTCTTGATTACAGTAATTTCACAATTATAAGCCACACCATTTTGAGTAAAATTTTGGTCCGAACCCAGACATGTGGCTTATAATCAGGTGCGGCTTATATATGAACAAAGAATGAAAAGTTGCTGACACCCAGAAGTGCGGCATATAATCAGGTGCGGCTTATAATCGTGAGATAATTTTAGAAGAGTTAATTGTTGTGCACGAAACACTTTGTAAATAAACCCGGTTTTGACCATCTAAATGTTTACACTGAGTGCACTGGGTGGCACTATGCCAAGCTTACTTGTTGGGGGTTGGTTTTTTTCTCTTTTTTCCCCTCTCTTCTCTCTCTAGAATTTTTTCCCACTGACATGCTAAGATAAGCTAGTGACAGAGGGAGGGGATGACTCCCTGTCCCTTTTTTGGAGTTTTCTCTCTCAGGGCGGTGGGAAGGAGAGAGGGAACACTGTGAGCTCAGGGGCAGGTAGAGGAGAGCTGGGGGCAGCTGCTCGCTGTCTCGCTCGTTTGGCTCTGGGAGAAAGTCTGGAAAAACCACTGGCCACTGGAAAACCTCGCCCTGCCATCCCAAGGCCGGGAGCTGCCCTTCCTCAGCTGTGGGACCCTGCACCCCCTGCTCGGACTGCCTCAGCTGCCACCTCCAGACATCCTGTTGGAGCACCGGGACCGACACTGCCCTGAGATCCGTCTGTGCTGCACCCTTCCCATCCGGACACAGCCCCCATCACCCCCAGCCCCTCCACACCCCTGTGATCACCGCATCTCCCCTGCTCACCGGGAGCCGGCTGGCACTGACTGCCAGCTGTGACCGTAACTGCACCGAAGGGGCAAGGTGTCCACAGCCAAAAGAGCTGTCTCTGGTTCCTGTTCTGGTTGTTGGTAATTTCGTAGTTGTTTTGTTTGCCGTGTTGTATATATATATACAGCAATTTCACGAATACAAGCCGCACCAATTTGACTAAGATTTTGCTCCTAAACCGGAAATGCGGCTAATACTCAGGAGCGGCTAATATGTGAATAATTTTCTGACATTTACAACCTCAGAAGTGCCAGCCAGAGTGCCGAGCTGAGCTGCTGCAAAGTCAGCATTTTGCGATTGTTACAAATTGCTACTCTGTTGCACCGTGGGTGGAGCCTGGCTGCCTGCAGGCAGCACGGGGGGCGGGGAGAGAGGCGGGAGAGCTCTTTCCTTCCCTCCTCTACCACAGCCCGGGGGAGAGACGGGGGGGCCCTGGGCCGCCATTGCCGCGGCTCGGGGAGGAGAGGGGGGACCCAGGCCGCCCCTGCCGCGGCTCGGGGAGGCGGCGAGGGACCCGGGCCGCCACTGCCGCAGCTCGGGGAGGCGGCGGGGGACTCCGTCCCCGCCCGCCGCCGCGGGAGCGGGGGGTGCTCCGTCCCTGCCTGCCACCACAGGGCAGCGCCGGGCTGTGGTGACCGAGCCCAGTGGCAGCGGTAGCTGGCCCCCTGTGGCCCCGCCGAGCGGCAGTGCCGGGCTGGGCTACCTGGCCCCGTCAGCAGCCCCTAGCGGGCCGAGCCTGCACAGCCTTAGCTGAGCCAGTAAACCCCGCCCTGCCGCGGTTCTGTTAGTATTTGGCAACTTTGTTGCATGCGGGACAGAGCGGCGTATATTCAGGTGCGGCTTATTTATGGACGAAAAACGAAATATTTGCCAACACCCAGAGATGTGGCTTATACTCAGTGCGGCTTGTATTTGTGAATTTACTGTATATATATATATCAGTAAAAAACTGATATCTTTGCCTGAGAGCCCCCTTAATTCCAAAATTATAATAATTTGGAGGGAGCGATTTTACATTCTGCATTTCAAAGAGAGGTTCCTGCCTTTCTTGTCAGACACCTGTCTTTCAAACTAAGACAGCCCTACTTCATCACATCAATACATATTCATATATATACAAGAAGAAATGTGTTTGATATTGAGGAATATCACCACAGAAAATAGATGTCAGTATTGTTAATAATACAAAAATATGTTGTGTGTGTGAAATTTATGAGGTCCCTGGTTAATATTTATCCTGGCTGGAGCAAGAGCAGGGTTCTTTTTTGCAATAGTGAGGAGGGGGCTAGGACCCAGAGGTTATTCTGTATCACCTCACTGCTAACTCCAGGGAGAAGGAGTTTCTTCCAGTCAGGGTGGACAGATTGCAGTGGGGTCGGGGGAGCTTTGCAGTGAGCATTTTTGCATGTTAATCACTCTCTCTTTTGTACATTGTCGCTGTTCATGTTTGTTTTCTTATATCATTGCTGTTTCCAGTAAATTTTTGTTATCTCAGCCTGTGATCTTTACTTTTTTTGCTTGGACATCCCCTTTCTATCTCACCCCAGGGGAAAGCAGAGAGGGAGTGGACAAGTAAGCAAGTGGTAGTGTGGTTTTAAGTGTTTCAGTGGGAGGCACTAAACTGGGCAGTACCATTCGGAAACCACACTTATTTTTTAAATTTTAAAGGCTTAGTAAACTTTAACAAAATACAACAATGGACTGAATAAGGAAAGAGGCAGCAGGATGGGAATGCATGACCAGTTACCACGTGCTCACCCACAAAAAGGCTGCTCTATCTTTTGTACCCCTGGAGTTGCATCAGCCAACCCTGGCCCCTCCCAAAGTCCATCAGTCAACTCCTCTTCACTGTCCATTAGTGGAGGGTGTTTTCTCACACCTTGATTGGGGGTCATGTGTCGTCATGCCACAAATCCTAGTAACAAGCCTGCCCTCCTCCCAATTGTCCATGCAAGGGTACAGGTACACACCTCCCTCCACATGTTCTGGACAACCCAGGCTGTCTAGCGGCAACAATACAGGGGTGGGGCAAGGGGACTACGGGGAGAACAGAGGACAACTAAACAACAAACTACAATAACATAACTATACATCAATAAAGCTTCTCTTAACATACACATACTAATCAACCCTTAACTGCAAGAACAAGTCCTCCTGTTACTCATCTATGTCAATTCCTGAACCACAACAGTCTTGTTTGGGACCCACTATGGGGCAGGAAGGATTGAGATTACAGATAAAACCAGAGGGGATTGGAAACAAATTTGATTTAAGCATTTGCTGTATTAGATAGGGAGGCACTGATCACAGTGTTGCTTTGTCTGTTGGCATGGATATTGTACCTAACCTTTTATGTATTCCTGTATGTGCTCCTGATGCTATTTTTCAGAGGGAGAGAGAACAGGATTGTTCTGTTGCTGTACTGTGTGACATCAGTTTATGGCATGATAAGATCAAGGGCAGTGAGCAGTGAGGGTCATTTGGGATATTTATTCAGTGCTGCTCACCTACCCTTACCTCAGGTACTACCTTTTGGGACTCCATAATAGTCATGTCCAATCTGGCAGCGGGGAGCTGGAGAGGACAATTTCACCCATCTTTTCACTCCTGTTATAAGAGATTTTGAGAATTTTTAATTCCTTCTGCATGTTAAGAAGAGCATGTTCTGGTTGCTGAATCTGGCAGGTCTCCTCAGTGCAGTCTACATCATGTTTAGCTATTTCTAGGGAGGTTATTCAGACATCTGCCCTGAGGGTAGATAGTCATGAATGGTATGGAATGTGGGATAAAATGGGCCAGCTTTTGAAGGATTATTGTGCTTCAGTGGTTTGGAAGTTCACCCACGTCAGGAAAATCCACAAACGCCAGAGGTTTATGTCCAGAAGGTAGACAGAGGAGTCCTTCAACTTTATTTGAATAAAAAAGGGAGAGAGTCGTCTGGGGCACACACCCACGGGGATTTCTCTCTCGGGGTTTCAGAGGGCACAGCCTCCTTTTATCCTTAACTCCCGGCCGCACGTTTCCCTCTTCATGTCCCCATTGGCTGACGGTACAGCCTTCCCGAACCGCCTGTCCCCCATGCCCCCCTTGAACCTGTCGTTTTACCCCAAGGTTCAGAGGTTCGGGCTTGAGCAGACCCTTGTCTATCTCAGAAGCCAGCCCGTCACGGCTGTGCAACAAACCTGCTGCCTTGAATTTAGCAGAGACAGTAAGACCCATTTAAAAGACGTTAACAATCATACCTTCACCCAACAAATTATTTGTAAAGACATTAGCACGTATCTTTCACTCCTGAACAACTACAGGATCCTGATAAAAGTGGCACAATACGTGAAGGAAAACTGGTGTGGCAGTTCCAGAGAGGCACGAAGTTATGCTGGACCCTGGCTACTGTTTCCTGACCACTGCTTGACCCCAAACAACTCAGGGGAGAGGGCAGAAAGCAGACCAGTAGGCACCACGGCCACTCAAACTGCAGCTGAACCAGAGGAACAACCTCCGCTAGTAGTGTTGCAAAATACACCACGTTTAAAATTTTAATTTTATAACTTTAGTCAGGTTTGTTTGCCTTTGCCCTGGGGGAAGGGACCTGAAATTTGTTTTCAGGGCATTGCACCACTAGGTGAGGCCTGATGATCTTAACATCTCAACAGACTGGAAGCAGCACAGAAGAGACACAAAAGGTAACAGCATCAACAGCCATCAAGGCCTTAATGGAACATCGACTCCAAACAACATCCCTAGTGTGGTTGGAGACACCTAGTTTGGGAAAGCAGAGATAATAATGAGGACCTAATCAGCATCGGAGGCAATCGATGTAACCTTATGTAACCAATAAGAAACCAAATACTAAGAACTACCTAACTTGGAACCAATAAACATTGTACCAATGAATCTCTATAGGTTTTGACTGTATAAAGTTTGTGAAAAATCTAGTGAAATTCATATGTCATGGAATGATTTTCTCTGCACACTCAGGCTATGAGTGGATGAAATTATTTCTGTTACACATCCTGGCCAGAACAACATCCTGGCCAGAAGTAAAGTAATGCCTTGATTATCTAACACTAAAAATGCTGGATAGTTTTGGTTTTTCCTTGCAGTTTCAGTGACAGCAGCAGTCGCCCGTATACAGAAGAAATCCAAGATCAAATCAGTTCACACAGGTAAGAGTGAGGAGGAAGAGGCAAGGCCAGAGATAATCACCCCATTTCTATCCCTGGGTGAGTTGTGAGATGCACAAGATTATCTCAGTCACCAGTCAGGAGAATCTCTGGTGACCTGACTGGTCCAATGCTAGGATATTGCAGCCCATGATGAGAAACCAGATAGTAGTGAAGCCAGGCAACTGGGATCTCTGTCCTGGGATGTAGGCACTGACAAGACAATTGGGAAGAGGACAGAAACTCAGACCCTGGAGGCGACTCCTGTCAAGCATGAAGGAAAGGTACTGTTAAGGATGATCTAGTAGAGCACCCAAGCAGGTGGGGAAAGGTATCCAGTACCCAAAGTATTAACTGTGCTGGACATAGTCTATAGGGATTTGAATAATGAGCAGATAAATACTTTTCGGTGGATTAGAGTGAAAGGACACTGAATGATTGGTGGATTTATAGATATATAGGTTTGTGTGTGTGTGTGTAGGGTTTGTTTTAGAACAAGTTGGTTGCAATGGAGAGGATGCATGTAGCCATTTTGGTTATTGTTATCTATGGTAATAATAAAAAAGCAGGAAAGGACCACTTAAGAAAACATGTAAGGAAAAGTATGAGAAAGAAATTATAAGAGTAGAAAGGTATTACCACAATGAATCCAGTGACAAGACTTGATTGTTGCAATCTAGACATCCACTGGTTAAACTGATGTTCACAGTCTTCTAGCACCCTGACTTCCAGTGCTGGGATGGATATTTAAAGGGAAAGTCCCTCCTACATGTTTTCCCATAAAGCTGCATGGAGTGAGTGGGTCTCCTTGATCTCCTTGGAGTGCCTCCAATTCTCTCTAGTCTGCCACAAGGAGAAGGGAGCCTAATGAGCAGTGTGCAGCTTCAGTTGGAACACTGACATACCTTTCTTTCCACCTGCCTTCTGCTGTTAGTCCTGGAACACCTAGGCCAATGCATCATAGGTTGAAATTTCCTTGTACAAGAAAGTCTAATTGCAAGTACTGAATTTCTAGCTCCTAAATATCCTTCAGGCAGTGGCTGAAAGCAGATATCATCTGTATGGCAAGAAAAGCCTCCTACACTACAGCCTTCTTCAGCCACTGTAGTCCTTTGGATCACAGAATATCTCAAGTTGAAAGGGACCATATAGATCATCAAGTCCCATTCCCTTCTCCTTGCAGAATGATCATTATGGATTCCTTCCAACTTGAAATATTCTGTGACTACCTCAGACTAAACCATATGACTAAGCATCATCCAGATGCTTTGCGAATGCTGACAGGCTTGGAGACCATTTTCCTGGGAACCTGTTCAGAGACCAACCACCCTCTCAATAAAGAGCCTTCCCTCATGTTCAGTCTGAACTTTTCCCTGATGCAGTTTCATTCCATCTCCTTATGTGCAAACTCTGGTGTGAACGGCGGCGATCTCTTTTATGGTCTGAGATCACTCACCGCACAGTAGTGGTAGTTTGAGAGTTCTTATTTTTCAGCCTGGGCACCGAAGGAAGAGTCAGCCTTTCTGAGGCTTCCACGGTTGTCTATTCTTTCTTATCTAAGGAATTTTCTCTCTGACTTGCATTGTGCTCCGGGTGGCAATAACTCTGGATCGCAGGGGATGCTTGCAATTGCCCTGTAGAGGAAGTCTGACTGACGTTTCCCAACAATTGTACTGTTTGTGATGCTGCTGTTCCTTGTGTAATCACCATTACTTCTATCCTCGTGCGTTGACAATTCGTGCTCTTTTTGCAGTTTCCCAGAATTGGTAATTGTTTTACATCAAAATCTGTCAGTGAATAACACTCACTTGCAGGATGCTTTCCTCTTCTGCATCTTGAACAAAGCTCTGATGACTTGCCTGGTTTTGCAAGCTGGGGACAATTTTTCTTAAAATGTCCAAAATTTCCACATTTATAACACTGTCCCTCTGGGGAGCTCTTCTGCTTTTTGAAATTTGCAAGAACCTTCTCAAGAGTTTCATTTTGCACTTGGAGTACCCTTTCCATCCTTTCTTCTACAATTGATGCTATACGCTGTGGTGTGCCTACTTTGCTGCAGGCCTCAACCATCTCTGCTAAAGAGGGTTGACCAGGAATTGCACTGATGACTCTCTTGCATTCCTGATTGGCATTTGCAAACGCAAGACTCTTTAACAAATGTGATTTGGCTGCTTCATCAGTCACTTGCCTATCCACTGCCTGTGTAAGCCTGACTGTGAATGAGGAAAAACTCTCTGAAGCACCTTGCCTGATATCTGTATAAATTGTGTTTTGCATACCTGCTGGTGCAATCTGTAGAACTGCCTTACATGCAGCTTCCTTTATGTCTGCTAACACTTCGTGTGGAAGTCTTGCTTGCTGGGTTGGGTTGTCCTCCAGTGGATCACCTGCTAACTGCACCAAGATGGGAGCTGCATTTGGCCCACCTTGATATTTCGTTCTCAGCTCTGCAAGCACCCTCCTCCATCTGCTGTCCCAGATGAGTGCCTGTGTGTCTGTAAGAATCAGTGATGCGAAAGACCTGAGATCATATGGTGTCAAATCATATATATTGAAAGTACTCTTTAAAAGTTGTTTAAAATACGAAGATCCCAGTCCATTGTCTCTTATTGCTTTAATAAAATCTTTAACTACTTCGTGATTCAATCTTTCCCATATTTGGTTCTGCCCTTGGGCATCATAATTCACTGCCATTGCGATGTCCCCTGTATCAATCATTGGACATGCTCTATCTCTTGCCAGATTCATTCTTATATCTGCCCAATCTATTAATGTCTGCACTGCAGATGGCTGTGCTTCCATAGGCACTGGCTTGTAGAAAGGAGTTATCTGCTGTGTCTGTGTCCACGCTGCTTCACTCACCGGCATTGCTGGTACCTGCACTCTTCATGCTGTTGCTGGTCCTGGCTGAGGAACGAGGATCTGCGACTCTTGAGTTATCCGGAAAGCCTGTGGAAACTCTGCCCTCATCTCTGGGTAAAATCCCAAGCTTGCTCCCATGTGCTACAAAAAAGCTTTGACAATCTCTTTTGGAATTGTAACTGATTGTCCTTGACATGATGCACTAGCACCTGCCGCCCACGCCGGAATCCCCTCCCACTCTGTAATATATACTGTATCATCTTGTTGCTCATCTGGAATTTCCTGCGACTTTTTCTTAAAAGAAGATTTTTTTATAAGAAATCGGAAAAAAGTCTTGCAATGTTAAGGTTCCGCCACTAGATATTCGCCCCGTTAGGGCTGACTGTGCCTTTTGCTTCGCCTTTTTGCTACCTAGCTTTTCTTGTGGATCTGGGAAACTCTTTAAAGCTTCACACAATTCTTGCAACTTCTGTGAAAGACTTTCAGTCCTTGCCTTCGTTTGTAACTGTCTGCTCGGTTGCCATGGAAGCGGAGACTCACAGCCGAGTCTGACTGTGTCTGTGCCCAGGGAAACGCCTCCCGCCTGGGCACGCCCGGCTCCATCGCAAACCCCGGGGGTGTGGCCGCTTCTGTCCCGACCACGCCTCTCCTCTGCTCGGACTGACTTACCCCTGCCCTTGGACACGCCTCCTCTCTTATCGTGATCACCCTCACCGCCGCTCGTCTTATCCCCCTCCGAGCTAGACCGCCTACTTCACTCTCATTTGAGCTGTCCCTTTGCTTTCTGCTCCGCCTAATCTGACGTCTCTCTGTTTCCGGACTCTCCGTCCCTATTGCCGACACTTCCGGGTTTCGCGGTCCCCGCGCATGCCCACTGCGCTTCGCTGCCACCGCGCACGCGCCTGACGCTGCTCCTGTTGCTATGGTCACCGCACCTGTACCGCTCGTCGCCATGCTTGCGCGTTTCGCTGTGGCTGCTTTTGCCACCGCGCCTGTTTTTCCTGTGTCTGCTACGGTTCGGACTGTCGCTCCCCCCGCCGCGCCGCCTCGCCCGCGCTCACCACGCATGCCGAGTCTGGCGTTCCCGCGATCGGCACGGAGCTCGCCGCCCCCCCCGGACCTGGGGTTGAGGTCAGCGCAGCCGCTCCCGCTGGCTGCTGGGATCGAGGCTGGCCCACGCTCCCCGGCCGCCCCGCCCGTCCCGGTCGCTGCCGCGGATGGCTGATTCCCGCCTATCCCCGTGACTGCGCGCACCGAGCCCGCGCTTTTCCCCGCTGTGTCCGCGGTAATTCCTGCCTTTCCTGTCTCCGCTTCTGCCACCCCTGTCCCCCTCGTCTCCGCAAGAGCTGCTTGTACCGTCCTCCCGCGCTCTGGGGACAAGGTATCTGAGAAACTATAGACACAGAAATCTAAGTCTTCTAGCTCACTCGGGAAAATTTCTAACTTGAGTTTTCCTTTCCTAGGATAGGGTCTACTAGGTATCTCTGAGGAAATAAGTGATTGTGAGGATCCTGGGATTTCTGGGGATTCACTTTGACCTTCTTCAGGCCCTTCATCTATATCTAAAGCGCCTTGCTGATTGGAAGATAAATGTTCCTCCACTGGCTGATAACCAAGTGGCAAAAAACCTCCCTCCCCCAGCTGATGGCTAGAGTGGGATCCTGCCCTAGCTTCAGAGGGACCCAGAATTGCCCTCCGACAACTGGATAAACCTGCATTTCTGTGAGAAATAACTTCCAGCAGCACCCCTGCCAGAGACAAAAGCTCTAATGCCTCTTTGTCTCTCTGGGTTGCTAAATGATAAAAAGATCTATTAATCTGTTCCCAAAAACTTGGCTCAAATAATAAATTTGTTTCAGCATTTGGAAACCTAAGTCTGACCCATAAAAGCAGGCTTTTAAGTTCTTTATCTGGGATGGCCATGGGATGAGTTGACACTGCACCTTTTAAGGTGGCTAGGAGATTGATTTGTTCCTGGCTGAATCCACCCCCCATGTTCTGAATTTTGACCTGTCTTACCAAAAGCAAGTCCTCAAAGTCAAGCGGATGTTTTTTCCTAGTCTCTGGCCAGCAGATCACAGGAGAGGAGTCCCAGGTTTCCTCCCTTCCAGTTCTGGCTTGGAGCTGTCTTTCTCTCAGCAGAGGTCAAAACTTCTTCCCTGTAGCCTTCTCCAGTGGAGTGCCTCTCGAGCTGTTTTTCAGGCTGATGGCTCTTCACGCCCTGGTGCAGCCCACCTCTTGCCCTTGTGTTGCTCACCGAGTGCGTGCTTGCCTCTGGAGTGTCTTCGATCAAAGGTGCTCACCTTTGTGAAGCCACACCAAGCCCACTGCGTGCTCAGGCATTGTCCAGACGTTGCCCAGTCAGCGTGAGCCCACGTTGTGCCCACACAGGGACGCCAGTGGCGATCTCTTTTATGGTCTGAGATCACTCACTGCACAGTAGTGGTGGTTTGAGAGTTCTTATTTTCCAGCCTGAGGACCGAAGCAAGAGTCAGAAGCCATTTTGTGAGGTTTCCAAGGTTGTTTATTCTTTCTTATCTAAGGAATTTTCTCTCTGACTCGCAGCGGTTCCTCCTGCAAGTTGTTTGAGGCACTCTGTCTGCTCTCCTGGGCAGGACTTATCTTTTATACTGTAAATTACGCATACACTGTTTACAATTAATCTCCAATACATGACACCTACATTGCATTGTCCAGTTTTCCCTTAAACCAATCCAGAATTGACATCCTAACTCATAAGATGGATGACATGAAGAAGAAGAAAGACATACCACACCCTAATTCCTCCATCTTGTGTTCAGACCCCAAATATAAACAATTTTAAAACTTCACTTTTCTACCTTTTAACCCTCTAATTTATACTCTGCTTATTTTTTGTGACTTTGTAATTCTTTGTATAAGGATGGTAATTTTTCCCAGGGACTTAAATTGAACTCACAGGGGTTTTGGGCACCTTGCCAAGGCATCTGAGCCCCCTGCCCAGATTCCAGGAAAGCCAGGGGAAGGAATATCCTGGGTTCCCACACTCTGGTTACCAGAGAGGAGATCAGTGCCTGCCTCTCCACCTCCTTTCATGAGGAAGCTGTAAGGTTACCATAAGGTCACCTCAGTCTCCTGCAGACTAAACAGACCAAGTGACTTCAACCTCTAGTGACTTCAGCCTCTCCTCAACAGCTTCCCCTCAAGGCCCTTCACAATCCTCATGGCCCTCCTCTGACCCTCTGTAGCCTTACATTAGGCTATTGTGGTACCCAGAGCTGCCCCCAGGACCCAAGGTGAGGCTGCCCCTGTGCAGAGCAGAGCAGGGCAATCCCCTCCCCTGCCCTGCTAGTGATGCTGTCCCCGATGTCCCCCAGGACACAGGGGGCCCTCCTGGCTGCCACCTGCAACTTGCCCCCACTCTAAACCCCCACATCTCTTTCTGCAGGGCTGCTTTCCAGCCTCTTGTCCTCCAGTGCAGTCCCAGTGCAGCTGTTCAGTCAAAACAACAATTAAGATTTTAAAATTAGTTGAAAAAACCAGACAATGTTAACTGATTTTCTGGAACTTCTGCACTTAGTCAAAGCTACAGTGAATGATAGGCCATAACAGTTTTGCACAAACAACACATAAGCTTTTGAAAGGGACTTTTCAGCAGCTCTCCCCCAACAGTACATAGAGGTTTTACCCATGTAATATTCAGGGTCCCAAACATTTCTCCATTGTGTCCACTAGAGGTCTGGCATCTACTGACATCCATACACCAGTAATCCCTGCCTTTCTTCCCCAGTCCATGGGTAGTGAGCCCAACCTTCAAGTTCCTGTATTTCTTGTATAGTGTCTCTACAATGCTATTTTCACAAAGAAAATGAGTACTATTTAAAAAACATGCATGGTGATTCTGATGAAAGGGACTGCAAGACTGGAGAACAATCCAGCCAAGTTCTCTGAGTCAGAGAAATAATGAATTAAAAATGCTAATTTTGAAATAACAAAATGACTGAATATACAAAATGGTAAAATGTAGGAAAAAAAATCCAAACCTCCTTGGACTAAACCTGAAATTTCTGGCTACATTTCTCTCTGACTCTCTGTACTGAAACATCTGTGGTACGCAGAAGGTGTACATTGAGTCAGAATTAATCTCTGAAAGGTTGTGTGACAACCAGTGCAGAGATACATTTCTTTCATGACACTGATATCTGAAATGGAATAAGCCTTAGGGGAAGTGAAGCAAAAAACCGACCTTGCAGGTGTTGGTGTTCTTGCTCCCTTATCTGTCTACCAGGCTTTGACACCTGTATTCTTATGTAGTTTACACCAGTTTTACTGCATCATGCATGATTAAATCAGATGAAACAAACAGCAAATCTGACATGCCTTGGAAGCAAGAGAGAAAAAAACATTTCATCATCAAAATCCAGAAAAATGTCTCTTGTAATTACAGTAATTTCACGATTACAAGCCGCACTGACTATACGCCGCATCGCCAGGCGTTGGCAAACATTTCGTTCTTTGTCCATACACAAGCCGCACCCAATAAGCCGCTCTGTCGTTCGCAGGGAGGACCCATGTGCAACAAAGTTGCCAAATAGTAACAGAATCACGGCATGGCGGGGTTTACTGGCTCAGCTCGGGCCGTGAGGGCTCGGGGCTGGGCCAGGTGGCCCAGCTCGGTGCTGCCACTCGGCGGGGCCGCTTGGGGCCAGCCACCGCTGGGCTCGTTCGCCCCGGCCTGGCGCTGCGCTGCGGTGGCAGGGGGCGCTCAGAGCCCACCGGCACCCGCGGTGGTGGTGGGAGGCGGGGATGGAGCCCCCCGCTTCAGGGTGGAGGTGGCAGGAGGGGAAGGAGCCCGCTGGCACCCACGGCGGCAGCGGCAGGAGGGGATGGGAGCCCCCTGCCTCCCCCCGAGCCGCAGGGCCAACAGGAGGAAGCCCCCTGCCTCCCCCAGGCTGGGCTGCTTGAAGGAGGAAGTTCCCCGCCTTCCCCATCCCCCGCGCTGCCTGCAGGGAGCCGGCTCCACCTGCAGCGCAACAGAGTAACCAATTTGTAACAATCACGCAGTCCCGGGTTTTAGTGGCAGGTTGCTCGACTTGGCACCTCGGTTTGCACTTCCGGGGTTGGAAATGTCAAAAAAATTATTCACATATTAGCCACTCCTGAGTGTAAACCGCATTTCCGGGGTGGGAGCAAAATTTTAGTCAAAACGGTGTGGCTTGTAATCATGAAATTACTGTAATTTTAAAGATGAAGTGGCAATTACTGTAAAGTTGATTAAAAATACTGAGATTTAATGTCCTTTGTAAAAACAAATGCTGAACTTCCACATTTGTTACAAAGTAATGCAAATAATATGCAAATTGTGTTTCCTTGAGATACCATAACCTGAGCCATTTTTTCTTAAATTGCAAAACATCTCATGTATAAACAAAACTACATCAGTATGCTAAAAAACAGAATTTCCTTCTCCTGTATTATTTGTGTTACAGGAAAGTACTTGTTCTAAATAAAGAACCTTTGATATCTGCCCTTCATTTTGTCTTGAATTTCAGTCAACAGTGAGATAATATAATGAGATAATATACAGGAAATAAAATTACTAATTCTTAGCTGTGCCTCAAAACATATCCTGGAAATGCATTTTTTAATTATATGTGAAGACACTGGAATAGAAGACAACACAATTTAAATTTCTTCCATCTTTTTGCTGCAGAATTTCAAGCAATTGTCAGACAGTCATCACAACACCTTCCCCAAGCATAAGTGTGAAGATGGTAATCTTTCAGAAGCTGTTTCCTGGATCATAAGCCCTTTTTACTACATAACTTTATGTTGCTAAGGGAACATTGAACTGAAGTTTTCTGTGGCTCTTCTGAGGACCTTGCAGGGAACAACCGGCACTATTTCAGAAGCTATGATTCAGACACCCTGAGGAAAACTTAGTCAAGAGTTAGCAAACAGCGGAAAAAAAAAATCTATGCAAAGAAAAAGCTTTACTCACAGGAAAAAAATCCCTGTGTAAAAAGCACAGACAACTGGTGATTATGCAATATTAACAGCATGCCTCCCTCCACATATTTTGTGTTCCTCTGAGGCACAACAATGAATTTTTGTTTCTCTTGGTGCAAATACTTCTCAGTATTCATTTTTCTTTGTTTGTAGTGGCAAAAATTGTAAGTGGTGGGAACTTCAGCATTGGTTAAGTGTTTTGAAAGGTCAGTCTTCTAATTTTGTTCTAGTGAATGATTTCTGTAGCCTTTGATGGCAGTGAGAAGACACTAAAACAGACTAACCTTTGAACCACACCCTCGGGTCTAAAGCCAGCAGTGTTTCCTTGTCACAAGACCAGAGGAGTTTGAAAATTCTGCAGTCAGAATCTCAATTCTAAGTTGATTTTCTCCTAAGTTTTTACCAAAAGCTCTTGCCAATGTAATTTCTTACAGTAAGTCTTCATCTTTTACATTTCAACTTGAATGACAATATGCACTCTTCCAGAGTATTAAGATCTACATATCTATAATAAGTTGCTTTTCCTGATTAACTAAATTATGTTTTGCCAAATTCAATGTGCAGCATGTAAACACAGATCCCGTGAACTCTGCTCACAAAGCAGATTGCCAGCAGTTTCATGTAGTAATAACAGCCAAATGCTTCAGAGCTGCACAAAGTCTTTGTCTTATTCATTCCCGTTTGACTTTGCAGGGTATTCTGGTTAATCATGTACAATGTTAGCATTACTATTTGCATGTAAATTTGATGAGCACTTTGTAACACTCTTCCCTGTCTGCTCTGGTTTTCCCTGGGGCTGTTACTAGTTCCACTCTGTTGCCTTCTTTGTTCATCTGTCTTGTACTTTGAATTCCCCACTTGTATTTCTGAGACAGTTACAGAAAGCAGCAACCTCCTGCCAGACCTTCCCAGGGTACAGCATAATCTCCCTTCAGCCCTCCTGTGGGCTTTTCCTTGGTATTAAAAAAAAAAAAAGTCTGTACCCTACACCTCCTTATGCCACACAGGGAGCAGGTGCCAACAGCAGGAAGCCAAGTGATGGAAGATGGGGCCTCTGCTCTTCACCTTTTCCATGATCCACACGAGACGATCTCAGCTCCCCACTATGGCACTAGAGGCAAATTCAGTCCCAGGGCCATGATGGAAGTGCCCCATAACACTTCCCCCACCCCCCAAGAGAACTCAGCAGTTGTTAACCCACTGGTATTCCTGCTGTAAGAAATAATGTTGCACAACTCCAAGATGAAAATCAGACACTGAACCTTACTCTTAGCTGAGAAACAACATGAAGCAAACTTCAATTTACAGCATGCACCAATTTTACATTTCCAGAGCAACTTCACTGTGCCTTGGTCCTACAATCACCTTTAAGCAATCTTGAATCTTGCTTTTTTAAACCCTGATGATGATGCTTAGCTCAGCCTGAGGAAACAGCTGTAAACTAATGCCAGAACTACTGCTCATCTTCCACAACTGTTTTATAACAATACCTGGAATAAAAAATGCCAGAAGTAGAGCAACCGTGAAAGTTTATTCTAATTCTACGTGACTTGGTTTGGTTAAGCAGCTCACATTCACAGCTCTAGCCTACACCTAGCATCAACCAGATGTAACTCCACATTCTCTGGAAGGAATAGAGGGGGGGAAAAAAAAGAGACAGACTGTATTTACTGAAATTATAGACTCAAATGTGTTCTGCATTTTTAGCTAGTAGGCTAACGTTAGGGGCATTCCAGTAGTTTTTCCTGAACACTGTGGAACAGACTTTTTTCCTTTACAACAACAGTATAAATCACTGGAGTGCAGACACTGCCCATCACTAGAATGATCATCATTAGTATTGTTATAGCAGTTCCGCTTGCATGCACCTCCTGCTGTGCAGCACATAATGCTTTCAGGAAGTACACTGCTCCATCTGGCAATGAATGTATAACTGGGTGAATTAGGAATCCAGTCACTTGGAACTTTAGAGATCAAAGATATTGTTGGGGGTTAGTCCTAGGAATGACGTCTGAATAGATCTTTCTGTTGAGGGTTATTTGTCACCAAATTAAGCTAGCAACTCTCCAGGCATACAGGACTGTAAAGCATGTCAGTCCATCTTCTGCAGATGAGCAGTGATGAGGCCAACCATGTACGCAGAAATCAGCAGGGAAGGTTGCAGACCCCAACAAAAAGCAAGATGGAAACTGGACACAGCAACAGGGTGGATTACAGCTGTGGGACTGCACTGTACAGCTCATCCTTTTCCTGCAAGAATAAACCTAAGTAATCCCTAAACAATCCTCTGGAAAAAAAATCCTGACCTGCATTGTAGGAGATATTGTTTTGATGCATTATGTAAATCAACTGTACATGCTCTTTTTTTAGCACTGAAATCAAAACATAGCAAATACAATCACATCACATGCTTTTCAGAGCCTACAAAACTTTCTAGCACATCAGCATTTCTATTTCATAAACAGAAAATGAAGCTCATCCTTGTGTATTACTGTCAGCTAAAGGACACTAAATGATGGGTGGAGTGTGGGCACACTTGATATGCCAGAACTTATTCAGGCTTCCCGCACCACAGAAAAATAAGCAAGCTTTAGCTAAACCCCATAGATCCTTCCACCCCACTTTGTAGCCAGAACACTGTACACCTAGACATGTGTATGTCTCTTAAATGTTACAATTTATGGATTCAACACAATTGTTTCTGAAAATGCGTCACAACCATAGCTTGCTTATCTACTCTGCAACTGTGGTATAAAGGTTATCCCAAATACAGGGTAAGATCACAGGCATAACAACACTGCAATTGTCTCCAAAAAGGCTTTTGTTTAGAAGCATTATGATTTTCTGTTCACACAAAACAGAGTTTCCAGAAGGTACACAGCATTCCAGAAAAATGTATCAGCTCATCGTAGAAGCTTTGCATCCCCACTGGAATTCAATATACAGACTGCATAGTTTGTCTGTCAAATACATTGTATATCCTGACGAAACCAGAGAGATGCTAAAGTGGGACATAATCAGAGGAGTAAAGACACCACTAATTTTTGACATAAATAATCATCTGTTTTCAAGGTACAAATTATTAAGATAGGACAATGCTAAAATACGAAGAACAAATATAAAGTGAGTAAAGGGTCTGTTGTACAAATGCATGGGCTGACACATTAAAGCAGAATGACAATCCATCTAGAATACAATTCCTGACAGAAGTCAGCCTAGACACCAGTGTATACGTGCACAAGGTCACATCTGAGCAAGTCTGAATTTTGAATTTGGTGGAAGATGATGACTCAGTGAATCCTGAGACCTCTAAGCTAGTCTAGTTCTACAGAGTAAAAACACCCCCACCCCCAAACCCCCCCAAAAAATCTTAAAGATCATCACCCCCGGGTAGTAATTACTGGAGCATGAAATGCTGCAGATGTACATGGGAATTGTTTATCCAAATGTTGCCCCCAACATACGCTAAAGGCAAACCCCAGCTTGCTGGCTATGCTGGTTTCACACTGTTCAGGAGTGTCCCTAAACCAGAAAGAACTGTACTAACTACTGATTCCTAACACTAACTGGTGCAAAGCAGCTGGGAGGCAAAAAATGAATTGTCAAATTAACTCCTCCCCAGTGCTCTCAATACCAGTTGTCCCTGGAATAAAAACTTGCCTGCCACTCTGCTGGCACAATTGTTCAAATTTTTCACTTTATCTTTAGTTTAGGTTTGAATGCTACAAACACTTACATTCACATGACCCTCATCGTATACTTTTGTAAGGCTCAAGCTTGGTGGGGGCAGACGAATGCCACAACTCTAATACAGCAAAATGGATTGACCGACCTGTACAGGTGAAGCCAATGTCAGAAATCAGCACAAATGCCCAAGTTTTTAAGATGTAGATGTTCACAGTAAGCATTATAAAAACAGCCCCTAACCACTTTAGTCTGCTCACTGCGCATCTTAACTATGTCACTCACCTACATAGCTCTAATGAAGCATTATCACTTTTAATTTCTCCTAGTTCTGCAGAGGAAACAATACGGAAGAGACAAGGAAGATATTCACCACCCCACACAATTTAACACCATTCTACTCTACTGTGATTACCGGTGAGTGTCTATGTAACACCACAGACGTCATGTCAAGCACCAATGTCACACAAGCATAGACTTTGGCACCCCCAACCATCTTATTATCTTTCTTTATGCTGGCACAAGAAGACAAGAAGCCCTCCTACATCTTAGGTGGGTTCTTAAAGGTGGCGGTAGTCTTGCTCACACACAGTTACTAGAAATCCATCACAAAACAGCAGCTCACAAGATGCTACTGTTGAGAGATCTCACTGTCCAGTCATACTCAGTTACATCTGCATTTGCCTGACACAGTTACTGGAAAAAACTGGAAATAGCAGGACTAGTCACAGTCCCTGGAGCTGCACTTTATACCCACAACTCCTGTTTCAGTTGATACTTACAACAACTTCAAACTTGCCTAATCTTACTCCATCATTTTAAACTTAGTGATAACATACAGGTGCAAACACTTGCCACAGGTTATATGTTGGTTATGAAGCAGGATACTGATCAGGTGTGCAGGACTGAAATTTTTGAGACTCCAGCACAAGCCTCATAGACATTATTAACTCAGGTACAACTTACACAAAGAATGCTAAGACTTGTTAACTCAACTTCAGGCGTGTCCTAAAAATTTGGAGTAGAATACAACCTGTTACAACATTTTTCCAGGAAAAAAAAAAAAGCACTGTCCAGTAGAATCACAGAGTAAGGATCTCAAGTGCAGCAGATACTTCCACATTTATCTGCCAGTATCCTGCAGTGCACATCAAATCCCTGTGTGAGACGTGTTGCAAATCCTGGTTATTCGGTATCAAAACCAAAAGCATTTGCATGCTCAAACTGACCTGCAACCAATCTGAGTAACAGCAAGATATCCTAGAATTCTGCCTTCCACCCATGTGGAAGTTACAGACACAGGCTATAATCATTAGTGTGTATACAACTACAACATTAATTGATGAACAATTGTTCTAATTTGTTTGGATTCATTAGTAATTCAAATCATTGGGCTGTAACTCGTCTGTTAAAGTATTACTAATCCCTGCATTACACAAACATGGTTAGAATGGCTTTTTTTTTCACTACCAGGATACCTTAGGTGCAATGTAAATGTAATGTAAGTTACATCTGTTAAATCTCTTGCAAAAAAAACCCAGATTACAGCAAGATGGTACAGTAACAGTATTACATAAAATGTCTTCCTTCTCTTCAGTAACATTATTTTATAATGATAATCCATGCATGAAGACAATATTAGCAGAGCAGTTAAACTTTCATGATGAGACTGTAGGTACCATGTTACCAAGAAAACACAGCTTAAAGACAATTACAATACACAGAAATAGTTATATTCCTGATTCTCAGAGCTTCCACACACATCCACTCTTCATCCATCTTTAAAGTTACTGAGTTCAGCTCACAGTCAAAGTAATCATGGTACTCCCTCATGCTCCAGACAAGTCACCTAAGCTAAATAAGCTTAGTTCAGCTGCACCATAAGCTCCTTTTTTTTATAAAATAAGACTTCCTCTCAGAATCCAATCTCTGTTACTGGTCAGGATCTTACAACTATCATATCCAGTAGAAAACATTTTCAGCAACTCTCACAGATGTGGCTGAAATGATAGTAAACGAAGAAAGAATAGCTCAGAAAAATTAGAAGCCACGTTGCATATACTAGTTCAGTGCAAGACATGTCAAGGACTTACTAGTATTTTAAAATATGTAGCCCAGAAATCTCTCCTCTTTACATATACTACCATCTTGCGAGTCACTTAAGGCTATAACGTAGTCATCATCAACATGGACTTCCTTATATATCTGTTGAATAGTAACTCTCCAGTTTACTAATTTGTATAAAAGTACAGTAATGTCATGACCATAAGGCGCACCCTTTTGACTAAAATTTTCCCCAGAACACGGAAGTGCGCCTTATAGTCCGGTGCGCCTTATCTGATGTACAAAGTTGCGACATTTGCCACCCCGGAAGTGCGAGCCCACAACAGTCCCCAGCCGAGCAGAGCCCACCCAGCGGCGGCATCAGGCCAAAGTCCATCAGGGCAGCAGCCGTGCAGGGGAGGGAAAGGGCGGCGGCACAGCCCAGGTGGTGGGGCAAAGCCACCAGCCTCAGGGCGGCCCCTGCGGGGGCGGGCTCGCCGGCATCGGGGCGGCCCCCGCGGGGGGGAAGCCACCAGCATCGGGGCAGCGACGGCGTGGGGTGAGCCCGCCAGTATCGGGTCACCCGGAGCGCCAGGGGACTCCCGGAGCGCACCAGCAACGTGGGGTTCCCGGTGCACCAGGGGGGCGCGTGACACCCAGAGCACCAGGGAACTCCCGGAACACCGGCGCCCCGGGGATGCTGCATGGAGCGGTGGCGGACATAGCCCGGCCCCGGGGACGCTCCACAGAGCAGCGGTGGGCATGCCCCGGCCCCAGGGACGCTCCACAGAGCAGCGGCGGGCAAAGCCTGGCCCCAGGGATGCTGCACGGAGCAGCAGCAGGCATAGCTTGGCCCCACCAGGTACAGGCAGGCCCGGGGGCCAATGGCTGCCGAGTTGAGGCGGGGCCTTGGCCAGCAACTGTGCAGGGGGAGCTGGGGGCGGAGCCTCGCTGCAAAAAAAAAGTGCGCCCTATAGTCCAGTGTGCCTTATATGATCTACAAAGTTGCAAAATTTGCCGACTCCTGGGGGGTGCGCCTTATAGTCCGGTGCGCCTTATGGTCGTGAAATTACTGTATTCCCACATTTAAAGGAGAGACTAGCTTGTTATTCCAGCTGTACCATTACATATTTAGGTTTTCAGCAGACACACCAGAGAACTTGAGGAAAAGTAAATTGTCTGTATGATGTTTCACCCACAGAACACAGCATCAGCACAAAATTTTAGAGGTGGCAACTACACGAAACTTCCCCCACACTCCAGGCAAATCAAAATAGTAAGATACACAAGCACTGACTTCTCATTTGAAGTATTGAGCTATGCACATTTTAAACCAAATGTTCTTTTGTCGTGCACTACAAATTACATTAAATCCTCAATGGTTACTTTTCCTGAGAGACACAACCACAGACTCATAAGACTTTAATACTAAGAACATGTACTAATAATGCAAGGTGGCTTCGAGAGCTTTAAAATCATAGCTGGTAGCTTTTTGCATGTACACCACTAGCTTAATAAAGCACACAGCTTCACCACCTCCCAAAAGGGTTGCTGTTTGAACATTTTAATTTTTTAACATTGCAAAGTCCTTAAAGCATAAGATAAAAAAATATGAAAGTATTTCCAAAAATCTGTTCCAAACATTATGAAAAACCTCACTAGAACCCACCACTGCATTGAGTTAAGCTATTTCAGAACTTAATGTGACAGAACCTGGACATTTCCTTAGCCTTTTAAAAATAGAAAGCTCAGTAGAAACACAGGCATTTCATTTCTCCATTGTCCAAAATATCCAGAATGAAGAGCCACTTTCCTTCAGTAAAACTAGAGATACAAATCTGTAATACCCTCATTACAGTACGGTTACACAGAAGTTCAACCTGACAAGAAACATCAGCACAACTATTCCCAGTTTCTAGTAATTAATGACAGATTAGGAAAACAGTAACCAAACTCCTTACAAAGAGAAAAATAATCACACCATTGAGTTCAGGATTGAACACTGAGTTAAACATACGATAACCTTACCAGCTAAGTACAGTAATTTCACGACTATAAGGCGCACCCTTTTGACTAAAATTTTCTCTCAAACCCGGAAGTGCGCCATAGAGTCCGGTGTCCCTTATATGATGCACAAAGTTGCGAAATTTGCCAAACCGGAAGTGTGAGCTGTGAGCCGTGGGGGGAAGCCGGAAGTGCCACAGCAGCCAGGTGGAAGCGGGCCTGGGGGCCCATGGCACCGCCCCTGCCGGGTGGAGGCAGTCCCAGGGGCCCATGGCTGCCGGGTGAATGCGGGCCAGGGGGCCCGCGGCACCGCCCCCCCCGGGTCCAGTGGGGCCTGGTGGCTCGCAGCACCGCCCCTGCCCAGTACAGGTGGGCCCGGGGACCAATGGCTGCCAGGTTGAGGCAGGGCCTCAGCCAGCAACTGTGCGGAGGGAGCTGGGGGCGGAGCCTTGCTGCAAAAAAAAAGTGTGCCTTATAGTCCGGTGCGCCTTATCTGATCTACAAAGTTGTGAATTTTGCCGACTCCCGGGGGGTGCGCCTTATAGTCTGATGCGCCTTATTGTTGTGAAATTACTGTACTTTATTTCCATTTAGACTCTGCTATAGTGAAGAACATATTTTGTTCATACCTTTATCCTCAGTCTGAGTCTGAAGATGCAGATTATGCCAGTATTTCCTGATTGGGAGTGTACTGGGAGCATACCTTGCACAAAAATTTCCACAGGCATGTCACACAGCTGTTTATCACTAGATTAGCCGTACTTTGCATTTCAAAGACACTGCTTTAGTAAGGATCTTATTTTTTAAGTACCAAATGTATGTCTCTTAGAGCAGAAAGGCTAACGCTGTCTAAGCAAGGCCTTAAGCTACTTCATAAGACAGAAACAAGTAGTAAGTATTTCATAAGGGCTACAATGGCTTAAAGCAAGTATTTATGTGGACTACCACATCTGAATCACAGAACAGGTGACACATCAATAAAAACCCAACACGTCATTTATTTATCTACCAGGACACAGAAAGTCTGGCAAGCTACTCTGCAGAATTTTTTCCCTTACACACAGCAACTACATTTGCCACCCTCATTTCAAAAGTCAAATTCACATAGGCCGACTTTTTCTACCTTATTGCCACAATTCAATTAATGCATTTTTTTATGATAATTCAATGCTACAAGTACAGTTCATTGTTAAAAGTACCTGTAAACCATGACAACTGCTATAAAATTGTTACTCAAAGTTCTTGCACCTGACTTTAGCCATGTCATGCTCGTATTAGTCTGCTGTCTTACCTCAAACCACAGCAGTTTTAGGGCTTGAACAAGTTCTTCCAGAGTTTCCCAATGTATACCACGATAAACACGTTTGGCAACTCAGACACAGACGCACCCTTTTCTAGGCACATGGAGAGCTTTTCTATGGCTACAGCAAGTCTTACCCTGAATTTATCCTTTACAAGTCACACTGAATCTACACTTCTTGAAGTTTCTGCTCTAGAAACAAGCTTAGAAGGCCAATAGCTGGGTGATCTTCTAGCTTCCCTTTTGTTATGCAAGTGTTCTGATCTACCATTAATATCAATGACTCACAAAATGAAATTTAGCTCTCACTTCTGGAAACTCCATCTATACAGAGGTCAGAATGGAATTTAAAATGTCCTTCTTCTGCCCTAAAAAGTTATCTCTTTCTCTGAAACACAACAAAAAACCCCAAAAGCAATAAAAACACATTCTTGAAACATTAAAATTATTACTTAATAGATCTGAAGCTGGTAAATACAGACTTTGTTAAGAGCCACTATCAATTCTATTAATGCTTTTCCCACTTTCTGTGCTTCATTTTCCCACATAACTAATGGTTTCAGGTAACAAAAATTAAAATTGTATTGTTCAAGACATTAAACAGTTAAGCAAAGCAAATGTCTAATAAACACTCACTGAAGACAAAAATTTTAACACTCACATGTAGCTCCCCAAGGCCATGAAGAACAGCAGCAAGCAGTTGGAAAGTAAAAATTCTACCTGGACTTGCGTGTTTTGTTATATTAAGCCACTATTAACTATTGCTAAAAGATAGTTCTATGTCTTATATTCAGCGGGTTGCAAAGCGCCTTACCACCTACCTAGCTCTAATCTGCAACACCAGAAATTCACCAATTAAGTCCAAGAGGTTTCATTATGCACAGGCAGTTTTTTTTTCAGAAGCAAGCTTTTTAACACAGCAATAGGAAGATGTTCTGTAGAAAAGCAAAGCCTTTGAAGATTATTTAATACTTAGAGCCTGTTGTATTTTGTCCCTGATTTTCTGACAAAAAGTCACACCAGAAACTTTTTTATATTTTTATTGTATGCCAAAGTTCGTTAAACATGAGTGCTTGTATACAAGTTACTCAAAAAATGTCTAGGCAGAAATTCATTAGCAATCTGACTTATTTCAAAGCATAGGTTTGTTCAATCAGGCCACAAAAATAATATTGTGTACAAGCAGTAACTAAGGAGCTGTAGATTCAAAGAGTTTCCAAATATCACAGATCTTGAGATCTCATCAGGAAATAAAATCAAGGCAGTCACAATATAAAATAGCAGCCCCATGTAGCTTTTTCAAGTTTTAATTTTATTCAGGAGGTGACAGTTCAGTTTGCCTCATTCTTCGAAGCTTCATCGAAGTTTTCAACAAGATCTAGAAAAAGATGGTTGGAATTAAAGTTTGGCCGACTTTTCCTCTGCCAAACATTCTGGGTTTGAATTTTCTTCTAAGTCCTACTTCATATCAAGTTCTTAAACAATAAAAAATTTCAGCTTGTAAAATACAGAGTAAATAATTTTTAAGAGCTTCAAGGTTCATCCTCCTTGCTCAACCAAGGAGATTTTGGAAATTTTAGAAAGTACAATTCTAAAAGCATTTAACTTCACTATAACAACTGAGCAATGATTCTGACAAGGTAGTTTCTTATGGAATATTAAATAATTATCGTAGTCGTAACTGTCATTTCAACACAGGACCAAAATGCTAGCTCAAACTGTGAAGTCTCTCATTGTATCTGAAACTAATTAAATTATATGCCCAGAAATTCTGTGACAGCAAGTGACTAGACAACTCTTACTATCCCCTGTCTAATCTTACACAATGCATAAGATCTCTCAGCAAAATTCACTTCCTTTTCCTCTACTGCATGTTCGTTCTTACCTGGAACTTCATCATCATCATCTTCACCAGTAGCAAGTGGTGCTTTTCCGTCCACAGCTGCAAGAGCAAGTAGTTCAAAAGCTTCATTCAAGATCACCATAGGCATTTTGATTTATTGTTTAGCTTTGTGTTTTTGAAAACATATTATCAAAGATTCTGGGCTAACCTGCAATGCTTTATCCAGTTCGGTAAATAAAAATCTTTATCTAGTATAGGAAATTCACATTCCTTTTGTTACTGACAATGCTCAAACAGCCCAATAGTGAAATAAAAGATGCATGGTAAAGAGCATACTGATGAATATCTTGTATCTAGGTATACTGAATGCCCTGCACAACAGTAATTTCCAAATACAAGTGGATATTGATTTTAACAGTTTTTACTGGAAAAAAAAAACTGTGGTAGTTCATGGACTACCACATGGCTCTTAAATTTACATGTTTTACATCATCAAGCTTTAAGGAACAGAAAGGATCTTTTTATCCTACACATCCAAACAAAGCTGAGGTGTAATTGTGAAGTTGCAGGCAGACACACCACTAGAAAAAGTACTTAAAAGGTATTACTGTTCCCTTACAAAGTCAGAGGAATACGGAACTGGATGAACAATTTTACGCTCCTAAGGTGATGAGGTGACCTAGTGCTCTTGTCGACGTTTGACTCAGTAATTTCTTTAATGGTTCCTGTTGCATTTGACAGAGGTAGTGAGACTTAACCACCTCCACTGTAGCAGAGCAGTGAGCACCTGCTGAATTGGGCAGAAGCATAACGCTAACAACAGACATCTCAAGTGTCTAGGTGCCTGTGCCACTACTCTAAAACTACTCTTCCATGTACTGTAAAGTTGTACTCTCTAGTACCTCAGCTTTATTCCAATTACAGTAATTTCACGATTACAAGCCGCACTGACTATAAGCCACATCTCCGGGTGTCGGCAAACATTTCGTTCTTTGTCCATACACAAGCCGCACCCAATTATAAGCTGCTCTGTTGTTCGCGGGGAGGACCCACGTGCAACAAAGTTGCCAAATAGTAACAGAATCGCAGGATGACGGGGTTTACTGGCTCGGCTTGGGCCATGAGGGCTTGGGGCTGCTGACGGGGCCAGGTAGCCCAGCCTGCCGCTGCCACTTGGCGGGGCCGCTCGGGTCCAGCCGCCGCTGGGCTTGCTTGCCCCGGCCCGGCGCTGCGCCGCAGTGGCAGGGGGGCATGGAGCCCACCGGCACTTGCAGCGGCGGCGGCAGGAGGGGCCGGGAGCTCCCCGCATCCCCCCAGGCTGCGGAGCCAGCAGGAGGGAGCTTCCCCCCTGCCCTCGACTCAGCACCTCGGTTTGCACTTCCAGGGTTGGAAATGTCAGAAAATTATTCACATATTAGTCGCTCCTGAGTGTAAGCTGCATTTCCGGGATGGGAGCAAAATTTTAGTCAAAACGGTGTGGCTTGTAATCGTGAAATTACTGTAATCCTTCTCAGTTTTTAAGAAAAGCGTGAGGAAAAAGACAGGTTCTTACTAGACTTGTACATTAACTTCTAGAGAACCAGAACTGATGAATAAACTTTGTTTTGAAAGGGCCTGGGACAAGGACATCGCTAAGCTTCATTTGCTTTTTTAAGCAGCTAAAGCTTAATTGCATCTTAATGTTAAAAACAGTATTTGAAAGCAAACCATGTTATTTTGTCCCAGATTATCTGCATTCTCTCTCATCCCCAAGACCAGTCCGAGTTTACTTTAGCATCTGCAATCATTTCAGATGCTTCAGTCATTGACACTAGGGTTCAAAATCTAGCTGACAATGTTGAATAGAAAATTTAATGCAACTAGTCTGGCATCCACTCTTAGTGGAAAGAAATCGTCATTTACTAGAACATAAAAAGTAATCACTTTCAAACAAACATCCCTCCTTCTAAAACTCCACAATATAGCTTAGAATATAACCCCTTATAATTAGCTTCTCATTGTTACGAGAACTTCAGCAAACATTCCAAATCTTTCAAGTACTTTTTTCTTTCAAGCCCTACTAATATCACAAGAAAGTCACACAGTGACATTAGAAGAAAGGACTTGAGAATCATGATAAAGATTACTTCACCCCACATCTTGAAGACTATTTCTAGCAAAATTTTTTTCATTGTTGACAGAAGAGTACCATCAATTTGAGGAATATACATAGAGTCTGCTTTGTTGGTAACAAAGCAGAGGAAGAAAAAGAATTAATCATCAAGTTATAACTGCCAAAACTGGACACAATTATACTACCTCATTTTTTCCATGTTTAGGCTGTTCCATATCTTTAAAAGAATAGGTTTAAGATACTTTAGGAAGTAGAAAGATTGTACATGAAGGACACAAGGATACACAGTGTCAACAAGTGTGACATTCTCATCCTGTAGCAGCAGCACCTTTTTCCAACACTACATTTTTAAGTCTCTCCTCTACTTTTCCCAGTTTTAGAAGGAACAAACATTCATACTTTTTTACCTATTTTAAGTATGGAAAAATAAGTTGGTGTATCTAGCTAAACACTCCTATCAGCCGTGTTCTCTACATTGTTCTACACATACTGAAATTGTAATGTACTCCCTTATAAATACCCTATAATTCCCTCCTAGTTATCAAAAAGCCCATGGAGAAATACCTTCACCACACCGGTGAGGGAGAAAGGCAATTTCAAGATATCTGTTATGTCTCTTTCCCCATTATTTACTTTTCCATTAAAAGTGTCAAAAGAGATATACTCAAGCTTATTTTTCTTTAAAACCTAACACTTCCAGAGTAACTAATCCATCCAGCTTTAATGAAGATGATAAATTATTACCATTAAAATATGGTAGCCACATCAAGAAAGAAACTACCAGAACATCAACTCTGGCTACAGTTTTGAAGTGCTAACCCAGCTATAAGACACACCAACAGGTGACTTTGCTTTACTGAGTCATACTTGCCATCTGATTTGAGCTACAAATAAAATTGATTTAGAAGAGTTTGATTTCTTTATAAGTATTCTACAACATCCTTGCAGACAACGAGAGTGCACGGAATGTCACTGCTGCTACAGAAATAAGCCTCATGTCAGCTGCCAGCACCGAACACGTTCAACCTACATTGCTTGGGTAGGGCTTCTGCCAATCTCCTGAGGCTGGTCAGACTGTCAGCTCCGAGCTGGTTTAGGATGCTAGGCAGCATTTCTGTCAGCTGCTTTGTCTCAGCATGGCCAGTGATAGTGAAGGTGTTAGCAGCCAGAGATGCCTGAACTTTTGGGTTATTGAAGTGAATGACTGTTCCTTGATTGGTAAACATGTTTACCTGCAAGAAAAAAAAAATCCAGTATTTGAAGCAGTCCAACAGGATTTTACAATTCAACAGGAAATCAAAGCTCTTAAAGCTCCATGAAGACCCACTGATAATTTACAGACAAGTTTAGGACCTGTTACTTATCAGAAAATTGATGTTAATACATTTTCTATTTATATATAGAATTTTTTTTCCTTTGAAGCAATTACCTCTTCAATTCCAGAAATATTGTTGACTCCCAGTTTCTTCAATGAAAACTGAAGTTTTTTATCATCTGCTGTAGCTGTTCTGTGAACAACCTTCTTCTTTCTGCGGGCAGTACCCTTTATAAAACAAACAAAAAAAATTACAAGGTAAAACTTAAGTAGCTCTCACAACTCTAATCCTAAGGTCTATATAACTACATTACAATATCTACAAATCAACCTAACATACTGCTCCTGTGTTTCAGTGCATGCAACTCTGCTGCCTAACTGCACTGCAACAGTCTCTCTTGTACTAAGGCAAGATTTGCACGTGGGAAAAGCATGAGGTTTTAGGAAGCAGTGCCATCAGAGAATATTTATCCCACAAATTTCATGGTTTACTGCAGCATCTTAGAAAAGGGAAGTTGCAAATTTACCCTTGCTAACCCAAGTTAACACAAGACATAAAACTGAAGAATGAACAGTTTTAAGCAATTTCCAAAAGCTATTAGTTTTTCCTTAGATTGCCTTTCCTAAATTATAGCCAAATTTTGGTAATAGTCAGAGGCCAAATGAACACATCATTAGCAAATGAATATGAGAAAAGTCAAAATAATACATTTTTATTCTAAAGCCATCTAATGGACTTACATATTTGAAGAATGCTTACATTTCAAAAATATTTCATAAATACATTTTTAAAAATACTTCTAGTGTTCTAGACCAACCCTGTTTAGAAAACAAACAAGCAAAGGTTAAGTTGTCCTACAGACCCAGAGCTCTAGATTTCTCCAGGGATGTCAATGTCTCACATTAGAAGATATCCATTTCTAAGAAAAAGTAGAAAATGTCATTCTCTAATTGCTTGCACAAGGGTTCGGGAAAATCTGACATAAAATGTCTGCAAGTGAACTAAACTACTTTTTGACATAATGTAACTACTAATCTAAGTCCTCCCACTCCATCTCATGTACCACATGCTAATAATAAGACAATATGTTGATGCCTAGCCATGTGAAGAGCTGCAACTCCTTTTCAGTTTACTGTCAGAAGTTTGAAAGATGGCTGGACAGTAACATAATTCTGTTACCAACAATGAGGAATATTAGTGACAAATTCATACAAAACTAACACTTGGAAGACTACCATTCAAACATTTAGTTTTTTGTCTAGAAAATTAGATATTCACATCCTGCTACTGTCAAGCTAGCACAATGGTTTGGAAAGCACTAAAAGTAATAAAAATGTTTTATTTTAGTGTCTTGTCTACCCAAGAATTGAGTTAGATAAGGTATCTGCTAAGCATCTCTAGACAAAAGAATACTCAGTAATGCAATGTCTTGAATCAAGGCATATGGAGGAATATGTACCTCCTCCACATCCATCTCAACTTAGATGGCAATAATGCCATTAAAATCCCAGAAATAATTTCCCATTATAAAAAAACCCAAAACTGCAAGTGCAGGCATTGCAACTATTTCACAGGCCAATTTTAAAACTAAATAACCATTCTACACTTTGCTTAGTATCTCTAAAAGCCTTGTATTGACCAGCGAGCTGCAGGAACTCTAATCTGAATGCATGCTCTCACATGATGAACACTAAAAGCCTGTTAACATTGGTTAACATGCATACAATCAGCAATATAATACAAGAGTTCTCTAACGAACCATTAACATATACCAAGCCAGCTAATTACTACATAAACCCTGTTTTAAGGCTGCCTAAATCTCCAGCAATTGGTAAAATAGAAAGAAAAAAAAATTCTAAAAACAAACCAACACCGGAATGAAAGCTCCCGGACACTGTCAGCAAGAGTTCTGTTGAATAATTTGTAATCTAGAACATTGTATATTCCCTCAAGTAGAAAAGATGTTTACTGTCACAAGACTATATTAAACATTGTTTTCTCAGGTTATAGGTAAACACACAACACAAATACATACATTCAGATGGAAGAAAATAAAAAGCTGTTCTGATTATATTAGTCTGCAATTACAGAAGTATGACAAGTACAGAATTTCCAACTTTCCACAGAAAGGCAGTAAACTGCCTTGAGCACCCTAAGTATTTCTGACAAGCCAGCAACATAACTCTCTATGATCTGTTACAAAAACTATACCCAACCTCACCTTCTGTAAGGTACTCTCATTCCAAATCCCACACATTTTCTAAAACAGTCCATACAATTATCATGGAATGGCTGGAAGAGTACTACAAGGACCATCTAGTTCCAACCCTCCTGCCAATGGCAGGGACACCTCTAAATAGACCAGGTTACTCAGAGTCCCATCCAGCCTAACCTTTAACACCCCCAGGGCTATGGTATCCACAGTTTCTCTGGGCAACATGTTCCAGTGCTGACCAGCCTCACAGTAAATAATTTTTTCCTAATAACCAACGTAAACCTACTTTCAAGTTAAACCCATTCCTCCTTAACATGCCACTGTGTGCTCTTGTAAACAGTCTTGAAGCATCTTTCCTGTAGGCTCCTTCAAGGTACTAAGAGGCCACAATAAGGTTACACCAATGCCTCCTCTTTTGCAGGCTGACCACTCCCAGTTCTCTCAGACTGATATTGACAGGAGAGGAGCTCCAGCCCTCTGATCAACCTGCTGTCCCTTCTCTGGACTTGCTCCAACATCTTCATGTCCTTCCCATGCTAGGATCCCAGAGCTGGATGCAGCACTGCAGGTGGGGTCTCACCAGAGCAGAGCAGAGGGGCAGAATCCCCTCCCTGCCCTGCTGCCCACACTGCTCTGGGTGCAGCCCAGCACACGTTTGGCTCTCTGGGCTGGGAGTGCCATGGCTGGGTCATGTCCAGCCTCTCACCCACAGCACCCCCAAGTCCTTCTGGGCAGGGCTGCTCTGATCTGTCCATTCCCAGCCTGTGCTGATATCAGGAGTTGCCCTGACCCAGCTGCAGTACCTTGCACTTGACCTTGCTGATGACGAGATTCCCATTTGCCCTAATACAGAATATTAAGTCTCCTGTAACATAACATACACAGAGACAAACTGCTGGCGATTCAGCTACTACATACTGCACCTACAAAATTAACTTCAGAGGGCCCTGGAGGAGCACAGCTACTCTTGAAGACAGTCTAGTGAAGCTGAGAGCACTTAGGGCGGCTCCCCACACCCGTTTCCAGCACCCTTGTGCACCCTTGTGCGGGCAGGGACACGCAATCCCGATGACAGCCAAGGAGGCGGCTCCTACCTTGCCACCGATGCGCACTTGGGCCTGCAGCTTGGCCAGCTTCTCCTGGTTCATGATGGTTTCCTTCATCTGCGGAAACAACAAGAGCGCCCGGAGCAGCCGGGTGTGGTACCTCAGGTGGGGGCGAGTGGGCACAGGGGGCTCTGTAGCCGCCCCTCACCACACGCCCACACGCGTCCTCCGCGGCACGCGGGCAGCCCCGCCCCGCCACAGGGCCGGGAACGGTCCCACATCGCGGGCAGAGCGGCCGAGCCCAGCCAAGGCCCCCTTCAGGCCCAGACCGCAACCGCCGTCCCTTTCTCCAAGCTCCATCATCGCCCCCGACCTGCTCATGCTGCCCTCCCGGCCGCCCCCCGCCGCCCCGGCGGTACCTCGGCGAGCGGAGGGGCGCGGAGCGCGGCTGGAGGCGGCAGGCAGGACGCGGGCCGGGATCCGCACGCGGGCGCAGCGAGATGGCGGCCGGAAGGAAGGACCTGCGCGCCGGACCGCGCGTGCGCCGCGCCCGGCCCGGCAGGGGGCGCCCCAGCGCCCTCGGGGCGGGCGGGGCCCTGCGGTCACGGAGCCCCGGGGGCGGTTGGGTTGGGGAAGAGCTGTGGCGTCATTGAGTCCGCCGTGTGACCGACCATGGCCGTGTCAGCCAGACCATGGCACCCAGTGCCACGGCCAGTCTTTCCTTAGACAGCTTCTGGGATAGTAACTTTAGCATCTCCCTGGGGAGCCCACTCCAGTATCTTGTCGCTCTTCCTGTGAAGAAATTCCTCTTGACGGGGAACCTAAAGTTCTCTTGGTGCAGCTTAAGACTGTGTCCTGCATCCTATTGACCAGTTGCCGACTTTCCTCCTGCTGGACTTCCTTTCTGGTAGTTGTAGAGAGTGATAAGGTCACCCCTCAGTCTCTTCCAGGCTAAACAGCCCCAGTTCCCTCAGCTGTTCCTCATAGGACTTATGCTCCAGACCAGCTTTGTTTGCTTCACCAGCTTTGTTGGCCACCTCTGGTCTTCTGCCAGCACCTCAATGTCCTCCTCCTCATGAGGGGCTGAGGACTAGACACAGCACTGGAGGTGTGCCCTCACCGGTGCCAAGTACAAGGGGACAATCCCTGCCCTGCTCCTGCTCGCCTCACTGTTGCTTAGGATGCCATTGGCCTTCTTGGCCACCTGGGCACTGCTGGCCCTTGTTTGAATCAACACCTCTAGGTCCTTTTCCTGTGGGCAGCTTTGCAGCTACTATGCCCCAGCCTGTGGCACTGCCTGGGGTTATCGAGGACAAAGGGCAGGACCCAGCACTCACCGTGCCTCCCCTCACCATGCCTTACTCGCTTTGCTGCTCTCTTACCCACCGTACCTGCAGCTTTGCCAAAGAAGTTCCCCACCACAGGCATGACATCTGGCATCACAGAATCACAGAACCACTGGGGTTAGAACGGACCTCTAGAGATCATCCAGTCCAATGCCCCTGCTAAGTCAAGGTCATCCAGAGTAGGTGACACATATCTAGATGGGTTTTGAACAGTTGCAGAGAGAGACACTCCACAGCCTCCCTGGGAAGCCCATTCCAGGGCTCGGTCACTCTCAACATAAAGAAGTTAACCCTTGTGTTGAGGTGGAATTTCTTGTTTCTTCAACTTATGGCCATTACTCCTCATCCTGTCACTGCACACAACTGAAAAGAGTCTGGCACCATCCTCTTGACACCTGCCTTTGAGATATTCATGTGTATTGACAAGATCCTTTCTTAGCCTTCTCTATACTAAACAGGCCCAGCTCCCACAGTCTCCCACAAGAGAGATGCCCCAGCAATTGTATTTGTGTGGCTGGACCCTATCCAGTAGTTCCTTGTCTTTCTTGTACTGAGGAGTCCAGAATTGGACATGGTGCTCCAGATGTGGCCTCACTAATTATGTGTTTATTGTTTTTCGTGCTAGAAAACATATAAGCATTGTGTTTCTTTCTCACTTGTGTAGTGCGGGCCCCCTCTCAAAGCCCATGGCTGTGCTTCTCCCTGCTATCCCCAGCAACTTGCCTCCTTTGTCCCAGCTGGCCAGTGCAGAGCTCTGTGGTGGGGCCCCTTAAATGAACCAACCCTTGACACCCCCAGCTGCCCCTGCCCAGCCAAACTACTGAGTTTTTTCCTGTCACCACTGCCTGTGTGTCAGTCCTTGTTGTTTTTATTTCTTCCACTCTGTGTGTTTTTCACTGTAGCTTTTCCTCTTCTGTTACATTATGGTAACTTCTAAGCTACCCACATGTGGCTGCTTGTTGCTGGTCACTAGATACCCTCTGTGTGCCCTCGCTGGATCCCTCAGAGATATTCCCCTGTAACCGTGTTTTCCCTCACTGAGGTCTTAATATGCTCTTTTTATGTATTGGCAGTCTGTGTCTTTTCCGAATCCTATTCTGAGAGCCAAAAACACACCTCCTGTGCCCTAACTCACACAGTTGCTGCTACCTTTGAGTATATGTAAACCCTGTTCCTCAGTTTGCATTTCTGAGGCAGAGATCCTTCACAGCCTACAATTCCAGTTCCCTACAAGTTAGCCAATGTGTTCGAGTTTACCCTGTCCGAGTGGGACTAATCTCACAGCCATGGGCAAAGCAGTCGTTGCAGAACCTGTGCTGCACAGCAGAGGGCAGGAGCAGATTTATGGGGGAACGAGCCTGGCATTCTCGTCCGTGCTACACGTGCTCACAGACTGATGCAAGAGAGAAGCCTTGTTACTCCATGGTCACGATCACCACCACAACTGAACGCAATGATCCTACTGGCACCAGTAGGAATGCTACTGACCTTGCCATCTCACCCTGTATTTTGAACTTTTATACTGGTTCTTCTCTGAAATATCTTCAGTTAACTATTCTCTTTGCTCTTGTTTCTGTAAGACTATGTTAATAATTAATTTATCCTTCTTTATTGTCTCCCTTGTTAGTAATCCCCAGAGACAAGGTTTTGCCAAGGCACTACTTTTATGTGTCTGTAAATTTTGTTTGCTCCTATGTTATGTTTTCACTACACTGGAGCTGAATGTTAATTTGTACAAAAGATTTTGATCTTGTTAAAATCGAGGCTTTTGTAATCAGTGAAAATTAATAATAATCTCAAGATGACTCCATCTGGTGGTGATAGAAATTGATTCAAAAGGTGCTGCTGAAGAGCAGCAGCCTCTGTGACACCCACCAGCTGAAAATTAGAGTATGATCAAACAACTGTAAAAGATGGTGGAGGACCTCCAAAAATTTGGTCCACTATATCTGGAAAATTTGAAGAGTCAATCAGTTTGTGGGAAAAGATGGTGAGAGAAGCCCTTATTATTTAATCTAAACTAGCAAACCCAGTATATAATTCAGAAGCAGGGAAAGAAACAGATTTGGGAGACATGAGTGTTTGGGGATGGTTTGGGGAAGACAGAGTGTTTTAGGAACTAAAAAGAAATCTTGTAAAGTTATTGCAGGGTGAAACTACCAGTGTACCTGCAGCAGAAGTGAAGACAGCTGAGATAAAAAAAACAAAACAAACCTGAGTCACTACAAGCTGCTGAAAGTAAGAATCAATCCACTTTGGATTTATCACAGTCTGCTATCAATATATATGAAATATTCTGGAAATGTTAGAACAAATGATGATTACAAGCAAGCACAATATTTTATTAGACTGAAATACTGAAGTGAAAATTAATCACAGAAAGATTATTCCAAGATAGGATCTGTAGAAAATGTTTTTCCAGCTGGCATTTTAGGATCAAATGATCTAGAGATATTATCTCATATGCCCTCATGTGAGATTTTTGAAGACAAACTATGATAAAAAAACACATCACTGAGTTGTATGAGGACTCAGCTAAAGTGATTCAAGAGTGGCAGTTCAAGGGACTCTAAGATTTGGTTACATTCATGGATCAAAGAGGTGACCTTCAAAAAACAAACTTAACATCTGGGAAAAAGTCTTTTAGCATGCTAAAATGCTATTGGTTTGTTTTCTTCAGTTGTTCTGTTGTAATTCCATAATGGGAAACATAAATGTAAATCTGGATTTATCAGTAGCTGAAGAACTTCTATTGAGAAATGAAGCAGATCTGAGGCCCGTACCACTGAGAGGGATCCTGAGCTCAGTAAGCACCTTTTGGAAAATTTGTTTCCTAAATTATATGAAAGTTTAAAGGCAGAAGAATGACATTTGCTCTCAAAATGCCAGTGAAAAGGCTAAAAGTCATGGCCAGTGCTGAGTAATAGCAGGGCATGTTGAGGAGAGGTATTGGTATCATATTGAGGGAGCTAATCACAGGTCATAAACACAAGTGATCAGGCTATAGTGAAGTAATATTTGTCCTGATTATCAGAGATAACAAAGTTTTAGCCAGCAAAGGAAATCTGATAATCAAAACTTCATTTGGAAACATTTGTTCAGAAGAATGCTGTGTTTAACTACGGAACATAAGGGGGAAAGAACTAAGTAATTTTCAAAATATCCATGTATGTTAGGAATTTAATGGAGGAAAATAGTAGCATTATGGAGTAGAGAACCAAAAGTGTTGAAAGAGAGATGAATAGAAAAGAAACTATCTCTAGATATCTAGACATAAGACTCACTGAAGAATTAGTAACTTTTAAAGGGATATCAAATATATAAGCATTGATAGTAGCCCAGAAAGATTGAACTTAAGTCTGGTGCTGTTTTCATCTTATATATTACTATGTTGTGTCATGTGCTGCAGGGTTGACCTGTAATAGACTTTAGTGTCAAGGAAGAGAGGCTGCTGCCCAGCAAAGTGGCCTTTTCTCACCATGTCTGTAGTTTTTAAACTCAACAACCCAAAATACCTGGGCATCAAGCCATATCACAAGCCTTTCATGACCTCTTAGATGCCTCTCTCTGTAACACCCTGCAGAGTCCTGCTGGAGAGTAGTTGCAGAAGTGCTACATCAAGAATCCCCTCCCTTCACTGTACATGGTTCAAACGGGCTTCGCAGGACATTTGTGAGTTCATGTTAATAAAACTGCTAAAAGCTCACCAAGAAAGGCTTGCGGGTTAGTCCATAACAAATATTTTGTTAGAAAATAAGTAAGAAGTAGAAGTCACTATATTCCTTACTGGCTACGTGTGAAAAAGGTAATACCTTAAATTTATGCACAGATGTTAGAGACGTATACAAACAGTTTATTTCTACAGACATCCTATATGTAGAATTCAAGAGGACTTAAATCCTTCAAGCCACGATCACAGAAATGTTTTGACCTCTGTGAAGACATTGGTCTTTGTATGGCCTTTAAACAATTTGCACTTACAAGTTAAAACATTGTTAAGACAGCAAGATCCAACATCCACATGTAAATGTGTAGTGTATCACATTTAGCCTAGGATGAATCAGGACTAAATTTGGCCCACTTTAAAGGTGTAGGTGACATCATGCTACCTTTGACTAATGCCTTGGCGACTGAAAAATTCTTATTATCCTGGATTTGACTTCTTTGGTTTTCTAGAATTCCTGATTCAGCTGCTGCTTGGCAGGAGATAGGTGGTGAGCATAGATGGCAAGAGGTGGAAAGGCTGGATAGGGTTAGGGCCTTTCTCCTTCTGCAACAGCTAGCTGTTATTTCTGCTCAAGTCCTGGCAGGAACCCATTACCCACTAAGTTCTAGATGGAAAAACTGATATTCTTTGTCTTTGATCACAATATAGCTGTCCCCAAGGATTTCTAAGTGAACAAAGGATATACCTGCCAATATTCACTGCATTTATGAACTAGTTTGTATTCCTTCAAGGCTTACTTCCATCTCTATGGAATGAAATGGAAAATAACTCTAATATTTGAGGCACTAATTATGGGATCCCCCTCCTAGTTTGCTAAAGCTTTTCTACAACAAAAAAGTAGAGCTTATGTGGAAAATATTAGAAAGGTTTTCAGTAGTTGGTGAAGTTATGAAATTAAGAGTAACCTAAACAAGCATGATTTTGTGTGAAAAGTACTCTGCTGTATCAGCTCTTGCAGCCAGTGCTTCATTTTGTAAATCTGATATCCTTCCACCAGCACTGGCAATAGTTAGTGGATTAAAAGAGTAGAAATAATAAGTTGAAATTAAAACTGGTAAAGCAAATTTAAGAATCTCATGCTGTTTTGAAGTGCTGTTATGAAAATAATAGGGATGAGATGAACAAGGAAGAAGGTGGAAAGAATGACAGATATTGTCAGATATACATAATTACTTCTGTGCTAGTCCAGTGATTCTGAAGGAGAACTCCTGAGCATGTTAAAGAGGTGACCAAAAAAAAAAAATTGTGATAGAGTCTACAGTCATGAACAGCAGGGAGAAAGTATTTGTTCCTTGTCTCTTCTAGTACAAAAATGAGAGCACATCACGTTTGAATGAGCAGGCGACTTGCATAAAGCTAATGAAACGAGATGCTTCTTACCACTCATGGTTAGAGCTTAGGAGCATTTCAGCACAGAGCATATATAGTGGTGTAAATGTACATTATTTCAAAAAATGACTGGACAAACTAATGGAATAAATTCTCTCACAGGCCAGTAAATTCAGATATTATCTCTGCTTTAAAACAAACAAACAACTTGAAACTTAAGTTTCTGACAGCTAGGAATCAATTTTACACACGCATTTTGTTCCTATATTCTTCCCTAAACATCTGCTCTTAGCTGATGTTGAAGTCAGTTCATGCTGCTAGATGGGTCTTGGTCTAATCTGATAATAAAGTTTCTTAACATGAACATCATGAGAACACTAAATCACATTTTCACAGAAATTAAAAGCCCAAAGGGACTTACAGACTGTGATTTTCACTTGCCAGAAGAGATGTACATGTCCTGCAAGAATTATAGAACAAGGAGGGAAAAAAAACCCAAATCACTGTACAAAACAAAACCCCTACAAAATCCAACCCAACCAAACAAACCAAACCAAATTGTTCAAGAATTAAAAAAAGGATAGAGGGGAGATCACCTCCAAGGATGGTAAACTGTTTTTCAGCAGTAGACATGGCTGGGACCCCAGATTTTTCTTCAGTTTTTTAGGTGACTGCTGCCAGCCCTCTTCAATGCATTGTGATCACACAGACTGTAATCCCAGCCTCTGCAGAAAGCTTAAAGGAAGTGTTAGCTTCCCCAAAACTATATGGCAAGAGTAAAGGAAAATACACACCCAAAAAAGTGGAGATAAAATGGCGGTCACTTTTATACTGGGCGAAAAAGACCACAGCTGTTATTGTCTCTGTCATGGACACCAACACCCTTTTGGAAGGTCATTGCTGAAGCGTTTATTCGTTCCATGACACAAGCAGCCCAGAATTCAATCCAATCTTTTACCCAAGACGCAACATTCATAGAAAACATAAATCGTTCAAGAAATAGTTCTATACTTTAAGAAAAAGTCCAGTGCTTCAGCTCCAGAAAACTCAGAGCACCTGAGCCAGAGTGCCAGTGTGGCTGCTTGAAAATACCCTAAATAGTGCCCAGGATAATCTCTGACTTTTAATAAAGGTCTGGGTTGCACTGATAAAATGTGGATGTTCTGTATATGCATACAGGAATCATGTGTATAATATATAACAAAAAAATAAAAATTATATTAATTTAAAATCTATAATTAATTTTAATATGCTCGAACAATTTAAAAAGTGCAAACCTTAGCTGGGTTTAGCTGTATTTCTCATCTTGCTTCTGTGCAACTGTGGTTTTAGGTGCATAGTGTATCGGATCATTCACAACTAGCAGGAAACCCTAGAACACAGCACCCGGAGATCCTGGGTCGAGGATGGTCGTTTAGTTGGGTGTGTGGGCAGAGAGCCCCAGGACAGAGGTGGTAAGATGGTCGAGGAAGTTCCAGCCATTTCGCGGAGGGGCTGTTCTTAGGTCTCCGCCAAAATTCTGCTTTTCTTCAGGGTCTCGGGGTCCCGCTCAGTCGCTGAACGGGGGATTCCTGCCCGACCCTACCTTTCTCGCGGGCTGCTTTTGGCGGGGAGGCCACGCCAGGCCCCCTACCCCCGCACACGGCGTCCCACAGCCGGCGCTCCTTGCCGGTAGATGGCATCCCCCGTCCGCGCAGAGCAGCGCCCGCAGCGGAGCGGCGCGGAGCGGGACCCGCCGCGAGGTGGGGGACAGGGCAAAGCCTGCGGCTCCGCCGCTGGCCGGGTTCTACCGCGGGAGGTGCCACTCACGGCTGAGCCTCCGCTGCTCCCCTTCTTCTTTTTCTTTCTTGACTTTTTGAAACGGCACTTGCCGGGTTTGGGACAGGAACGATCGGAAGATACTCTAAGAGTATCTCAAGAGACTCCAGAGTCGTGATTTCCAGAGACTGAAGAAACATCAGGTACTGATTGCCAGCACTGGAGGCTGAATCAACTGACCCCCAAAAAGGAATCCCCTCAGCACACACAACATACACACCCTGCAGCGACAGACGAGAGCTTGCAGTGTTGCCCAAGGCTTCCAGAGAGGTCACCATCACCTCCCGAGGCCACCCCGGTCGGCCACGTCCAGAAAGACCCGCACCTCAGCCGAGGCTCCCAGGAACTCGGTGCTGTCGAAGAGCCGCCGGTGTCACACGCTCAGTGAAGCACCCGTGCGTTCTGCTAGCAGAGGATCCAGGGCAGATCCCGGCTCTTTTGGTTTGTCGCTACAGTGGTTCTTCCCCGTGCATTTTTAAGCTTCACCGTTCTTCATACTTAAGATCATGATTTTTTAAGTACGGTGTTAAACGTTCAAGCTAGGAGAAGAAAATGAATAAAAGGTGGGGAAAAGGAAGCAGAAAGCTAAAATACTCTTATTAAAGACGAGAAACCTCTTAAAGACGAACAATCCTGTCTACCTTTCTTTTAGTAGCTTCCCTAGGATCTCAAAATTAATTCGAAGAGAGATTTTATGAACTGTAAATCTCGAGTGATATCTATTTTTCTACAGGAAAAAAAAAAAGTAGACAGTTGCTGGGTCTAGAGGTTCTCTCTTTTTTTCCTTTTTTTTTTCTTCCTTGTTTTGTAACTTTTGGTGGTATTGTCTTGCAGGCGCCTTAGTAGTGAACAAAATGTAAATAGGATTATTTGGAAATAGTAGAAAGGATTATGTTGTAAATCCATGGAACTGGGTTTGAAACAGGGTGGTTTGTAGCTTTGGGTTAGGACAGTATATCGAAAACATATTTCAAGAAATTGGGCGCGTACGTTGTTTGCAAAGTGCGATTTTATCAATAAGACTTTATGCATCAGTCTGCCCTTCTTAAGACGATTTCTGCCTAAGAACGAAATACTCTCCTACTCCTATCCCAGTCGGATCCTGATTGCGGTTTATCCTGCCAGAACTGGGAACGATGGGATTTTTCAAAGCCTTGCTTTTTAAGACCATGGTAATTGCATTCTGTCCAAATTTGTGGGGGTTTTATTTTGTTTGGGTTCTTTGGTGGAGTTTTTGTTTCTTTTTTTTCCCCCTGCCAGCCCTTACATAAAGGGGGCCCCAGTCTTCCGTCGTCTCATAGATCACCTGAAAAGGGGAGCAGTGCCACTAAATTAGCAAGCAATCCTTTGTCGCTTTCTCAGGGGTGTTGCTCCTACTTAAAGCGAAAGTCCCATTTTAAAGGCCAGTGAATTTATTTCCTTTCCATACAAAGGAGGTAACGCTAATTCTCTGTAAGTGTTTCTCATAATGGAGGGAGCTGCTTCTCTCTCTTTAATAACCATAGTCTAACAATTAAACTGAGTATAGTGATGTGTTTTGGAGGCTGTTCTTTTAGCGTTTGTGAGGTCCACATCGAGAGATATTTTATTTCATTCTAAAGTAAATTAAACTCTGGAGAGTGACGGGGGAGAGGCAGGGAAGGATGTCTCTAAACCACTCCGCGGACAGAAGTTTGAAGTTTACTAACTCACCATCTCCCTCTCCGGTATGATTTACCCCCGGTTCCTTCCCACGGGAAGCAGCGCCCCGTCTCTGAGGGCAGCCTCGAAAGATGAGAAGCTTCTAGACCCTCCGGACGGTTTCTGGCAAGATGCTCCCACACTTTGAGACAGTCTTTTTTTTTTTTTTTTTTTTCCCTAGGGGGTCAAGTGTTATCTTTATTTCCCACCTATTCCGCTAAATATGACACCGGTCTCCCCGGGGCCCCCCAGATGGATGGGATGAGGCCGGAGGAGCCGGGACGGTGGCGAGGCCCCCTTCTTGGGGGGGAGACACGGCGCCGCTCCCCCCGCCAGGGTCTGACGCTGGGAGCCATGTGATGGCCTCCTCGCTGTAAGGCGGGGAGGAAGGCCGCCCTCCCTGGGACTAAGCCCCAGCCTTTTCACCGTGCTTCCTAAGGCCCAGCAAGCCATCCCCTACGCCCTCCCTCCTCGCCAGCCTCCTCCCCTCTCCTCCTCCCAGGACTAGGCGCGCTCCCTCCTGCCCCGCATCCATTAATGTCTGGGGGCTGAGGTGAGGAGAAAGAAGGGGAAACCGACTTCCAGGAGCGACGGCACAACCTTCCTGCGTCCACAATAACCGACCCCAACCGAAAAAAACCCGAAAAAGATCTCCAAAAGAGGGGAAGGGAGGGAAAAAAAGAGAAAGAGAAAAATCCGAACGGCAGCAAAAAATACCCCGAAACAAAACCCTGACCAGCCGCCGCCTCCGAGCGGGCGGCAGGAGCGCTCCAGAGGAGCAGCAGCGGCGCTGGGGGCCGGCGCGGCTCGGAGCGGCCCGCCTGCCCGTGGCGGCGGCGGGGCGGCTCTCCGCGGAGCGGCGCGGAGGCCTGGCGGCGGCGGGGAGAGCGCCCGCTCGCCTGCCGCGCCACGCCGGCCGCCTCCGATGCGCTGCCCCGCCGCCGCGCCATGACCCTTAGCTCGGAGATGTCCGAGGCGTCGACTCTGGCTGAGGAGACCGACATTGATGTGGTGGGCGAGGAGGACGACGAGGAGGACGACGAGGAGCCACAGACCCGCCGCCGCCGCCGCTCCTACGCCGAGGACGAGGAGGAGGACGAGGACGACGACTTGGAAGAGGACGAGGAGGATGTGGGCGACCTCCACGCCGCCGCCCTACTGCCGCGGTCGCCCGTGCGCGGTGGAGGCGTAGGTGGCGGCGGCGGCGGGGCGGGCGGCGGGGACGCTGCCGGTGGCTCTCGGCCCCCCTCGCAGGGTGGCCCGCAGAAGGCGACGGCGGGCGGCGGTGGGGCGGGCGGCGGCGGCGGCGGGGCGGGCAGCGGCGGCGGCAAGAACAGCCTGGTGAAGCCGCCCTACTCCTACATCGCTCTCATCACCATGGCCATCCTGCAGAGCCCCAAGAAGAGGCTGACGCTGAGTGAGATCTGCGAGTTCATCAGCGGGCGTTTCCCCTACTACCGGGAGAAGTTCCCCGCGTGGCAGAACAGTATCCGCCACAACCTCTCCCTCAACGACTGCTTCGTCAAGATCCCCCGGGAGCCCGGCAATCCTGGCAAAGGCAACTACTGGACGCTGGACCCCGAATCAGCCGACATGTTCGACAACGGGAGCTTCCTGCGCCGCCGAAAGCGCTTCAAGCGGCAGCAGCTCCCGGCGCCCGAGCTTCTGCTGCGCGCCGTGGACCCAGCCGCCTTCCTCCCGCAGCCTCCGCCGCAGCCCCCGCAGCAGCCGCCCTGCGCCTACGGACCCTACGGCTGCGGCTACGGTCTCCAGCTCCAGCCTTACCACCCCCACTCCACCCTCTTCGCCTTCCATCACCCCTCTCCGCCACCCCGCCAGCCCCCTGCCGCCCCCGGCAGCGCCCCCGGTGCGGCGCTGCCCCCCGCCGCCGCCGCGCCGCCTGGCCCCTTGCTGCCGGCGGCGGAGCTGGCACGGACGCCCTTCGGCTACGCGCACCCGCTGGGCCCGGCGCTGGCGGCATCGCTGCACTCCGCCAAGCCCGGCAGCGGCGCGGCGCTGGCCCGCTCGCCCTTCTCCATCGAGAGCATCATCGGGGGAAGCCCCGGCCCCGGTGCGGGCAGCAGCTGTGCCTCGCAGTCCACCGCGGCGCCGGGGCTGGCCCGCTCGCTGGGGAGCGCCGGGAGCGGCCTGCCCCCCGCCGCCGCCCTGCCCGCCACCCCCGGCTTCGCGGCACGGATCTCTAACTGTTAAGTGTTTGGGAGTCTTTCCGAAGGTAGGATCTGGGGTATCTCCTTTCTCCGCCGCTCGGACGCCCGGCGGACGCTGCCCACAGGGGCTGCCTGTCTTTGCGTGGGGATAATTGTGACGGGGCTCGGGGGCTGTCCGCCGCGAACGACGGACCTCCCGTGACCTTCACTAGTGCAAAGCCAGGTGTAGATCTAGATACTGCACGGGCAGGCGGTCTCTACATCGGAAAGTTACTCGCTACACGTTAAAAAGAAACAAACATGGTGATAAATAATGTCTCTAAACTGTTAAAGTTCAGAGATTCTCAGGTCTAGGAGCTTGAAAACAGTAATGTACAGGAGAAAGAAAGGCTTGAGGGAGGACAGCAGAGCAATACTTTTTCATTTAGTACACTTGTCTCATGTACTTTTATAAAAGAAAAGATTAACGTGTTTACACAGAAGAAAGTCAAGATTATCATTTCTTATTTTAACCTGTGTTTTGTATTATAATAGACTTATGGAGTTTTTTATTTTGTACTTTATGCGTATTCTTTACAAGGAATATTGTTAAAATTACTGGCAAGTATTATTGTACCATTTTAATGTAAAATTTTTACACATTTTCAAAAATAAAATTTTTAATTTTCAAAAAAACAAAAAATCGAAACCAAACCCAAAGACCAAAGGAGCCCAGCCAAACAATTGGCTTTGGATCATTCCCTCCTTAGCACTTCTCCTTTCTTTGGGACACTGATATTTTTTTTTTCTTTGGGATTAATAGCACAACAGTCAAGGAATATTCTAGCTTGAAATTTATTATGTGCCGATATGACCGCAAAGAAGAAAATAAAAATACAGTCTTTGCAGTCAATGCATTGTTAGCCCTAGAAGATAAAGAAAGAAAGGAAAAAAAAAAAGGAAAAGAAAACACCAACAAAAAAAGCAACAACAAAACAAAAAAACACTGTATAAAAAACAGCAGGAACGAAAGAGGGGATAAATAGAAATAGGTCTCTCTGGAGGGAGTAAAGCCCAGTTCTGTAAGGCACCAATCAGGGGATTGATTAAAAAGCCGGTCTAAAACTATTTTTATACTTTTGGGTGTGTTTTAAATCACAACAGCATCATAGTTTGGTTTCCAAGAGGCCCAAAGGAAAATACTACTAATAAAGGGCATACATTGAACTTAAGAGAGATTTGTTCTAGACACTTATGTTTCTGTGACGATAATAGTGGCATGTGTTTCTACTTTTCAATACATAAAATATAAAATGCGCTTTGTAAAATCCTCGTGTGACGAGTTGATTAAGTTTATAAGCTGTCGAAGTAAGGATATTTGAATGTACAAAACAATCCATGAAAGCAGCTTTTCTGATTCCAAACACTCGTTTTTAACAGCATAAGGTCGATAGATATCTATTTTAGAGACTTTTAAAAAAAAATTAACTAAAAATCCGGCCTCAATTATTCAGAGCTTATATATGGAAAAGAGAATCGCATGTTTAAAGAGTAGGCGTGTGAATGCTTGTTGTGGACTAGGAATATGCGTTTTTCAAACCAGGGAGACGCTTTTCAACTACGACTGTATTTATAACAATTTAGGAGACTCGGGGATCAATTATGTGAATTTTCATAATAAAAAAAATAAAAAGGGAGGGATGCCTTTTAGTACTCTTTGGAATGAGGAGGGGTTTTACATACAGAAGTAACTCGTGGCCTTGATTTTAAATATTCTCGTAGATAGAAAAGCGGTGGTTCTCCGTTCTATCTGTAGCAATGCTGTTAAAATAGTGGGTTTCAAAAAGCAGGAAGACTGGACATAAGATCTCTGCTGGGATCCATTTGCAGTCTGGAACTGGAAGGCCTCTTTGGGTGTCCCGGGCTCCTTAGCAGAAAAAGAAGTCAAGTCCGTTGTAATTTCTAAAACAAAAGGGAAAATACCCCAGAGCCACTGTGTATATATCCTCTGGGGAGAGCGCGTCTTTTTCACGAGAGACCCATTAATTCACTTTCCCCGGGACTGGCCGGAGGATGCGCCGGGCCGACGGGCCGGTACAGCGTGGAGTAGCAAGCTAAGCAGAGACCCCCCTCGAAAAGGCAGATCAAGCAGGGAAAGGTTTTGCGGGGCAGAAAGCAGCTGTGGCCGTGCAGCGGTGCGAGGCTCCCCGAGGAGGGATGCTATGATGCTGGCCCTCAGTCTGGGTTCTGTCCGCTCGAGTCCTAGCCATCTCCACGAGCAGTTACACGAGAAGGGTAGATTCCGGCGTCCCACCCTGTGTTTGTTTCTCTTGGCTTCTCCGTAGTAGACTCTGGAGAGCCCGGCGACCTCCCCCACCCAGACCCCGGTCCGGCCCAGGCCGGCGGACAGTGGGGTCCAGGTATGCCCACCGCCCGTCTCTCAGTTCCCCTTAGAGGTGTATATGGCAAGTAAACTGTTTGGCCACTTGCTCCTTCCATGCTTTTCGCCGGTTGCTTGCATCTCGTGCAGACAAGACCTTCCCTCGGGAGTTGGTAGGGAAGCTGACAGGAGCAAATTGCCGTAGGTGGTATAGATTTCCTTTTTTTCTGCAAGCAAAAGGGGGTCGAGGGAGAGGCCGAGGGTCGAGGGAGAGGCCTGGGGTCGTGGTGAAGGACCCTTTTGCCTGTTCTCCTCGAGTCGGCGGGGAAGCTGCCTTGCCTTGGTCCCAGTCCCGAGGGTCCCTGTTTCCCCGCTGCTGCCCCGGAGCAGGTGCCGCCAGAAAAGGCGCCGGCTCCACAGCCCTTTGATGAGCTCGCAGCACCGCCGGGCCGCAGCGCCCCATTCGCATGCTAATAACCCGTCGTGCTCTCCGCGGCTTTCAAGACTAACAGAGAAGCTTACAGTGTAGTCCTCGCAAGAACTGAGCCCGGACGAACAATTCCTCCAAAATGGTCTGGGCCCTAATAAAAAATCTGATAGGACATGCAGTATAGTATCGCCTCCTTCTCTGTCAGAGACAAAGTGTGGGTTCATTAACCCGTCTCCTTGCTCATCATATCCCCGTAGGGCTGAGACGAATTACTGGATCTGAATTGGGAGGGGATTGCTCTATGAGAGGCTAATGTTTCAATCAGTTCATCCTGAAGGACCACACAAAAAGAAACTTTTTAGTTTATGGTGCTATTATGCGGAGTTTTAATCTAGGGATAGATTTAGCCAAATGTTATCTATTGGGAATTTAATGAAGCCCTTATGTATTCAATCGTCTTTTATGCCACACACAGTGTCTCTATCCAGAAATGTTTCCTTCCTCATAGTTCTTTGTTTCTGATGGGTGATTTATATTTTTTTAACTAGGCTTTTTAAAAATTATTTATTTTCAAACATATTGTATAACGTTTCTCTTAAGCAGGACTGTGTTAGGTCCCTTCTCACATCTCCTATAAGAGGTTTCCCTTTCCCTTCCTGGTTTCGAAGATGGATATTTTGCACGTCCACACACTCTGCCCTTCCCGCTGAAGCGCTCCCGCTGCCTTGTGCGGATGGGCCGGACATCGTGCCCACTCTGCCGACACCGCCGTGGGCTGCGACAGGCAGCGCAGCCCGGGGGTCCGGCCGAGCCCCGTGGCTCCCCGTGCACAGTTACCCAGCCCTGAAGCTGCCCTCCACCCAAACCTTCCCCACCCGCAGCTCCTTTGGACCATACTTTCGGTTCGGTTTGTATTTTAGACGCGGTGAGAAGCACCGGGGGTCAGCAGGGTGCACATCCCGTGCTTGCGGGCTGGTTTCAAATACACAGGACCAGCCCCATCACCAAGTCCGGAAGATGGAAGAGGGGGGCGAGGCCCTCACCTGCTCTCAGCTGCTCCCTTTCTCGCAGCGCTGGTGGCGAGGGCAGAGCACACGATCTCCACCGTCGAGACTGAGGCCTATTCGGGGATCTGTGGGAAAATGGATCTGGTTTAACTGTCCCTTGGCACGGCCCGGAGACTCCACTCCGTATGTAGTACTTTCCATTAGTACTTACAGTAAGTACTGCTGTAGTGTCTGATAATATTGTATTTGACAGAAGTAATGGAAATTATGATCTATGCCAAGCCCTCTCTGCTCTGGAGCTTCTAACCACTGAAGATCTGTTTTTCAGCTTGTTCACAGTGGCTTCCCCACCTGCAGTGGTATTTCCCCTCCTTCCCTCGGCGACGGGCCGCACACATCATCGGAACCGAGCACTGGCGGGGACTGGCTGCCATGTGCCCGCAGCTCAGCGCATCCCGACCAGGTAGGTGTCCGCCTCCGCCGTTCCTCCCCTCTAAGCCCCAGAAACCTGCTACAGGTGACTGCAAGGCCTTTCCACCCTTCTCCTAAAGTCCTTTCTCCTTTCCAACCCTCACCGTGAGAGTCACGTCCAGCAGTGCCCTTTGGGTCTCTGCTCACTGCCCCTTCCTGCGCTGCAAAGCACGCCCAAGATGTGGAGGAGACGTTCACGCACAAGTGTGTGTATGTGTGTGCAGGAGAATGGCACTCCAGAAGGTAACAAGATGCTGCCGGATCCACGCTGCGGCAACAACCGTGCTGGGTGCCTCGTTGCGCAGTTGGGTGCCTGTCGATTTTGGGGAGGGACGGAGAAATGAACGCGAGTTCCAAGTCGGTAAACCTCTTGCTCTTGTTTTTCACTTGCGGAAGAACTCTGTTCCCGCCGCCAGTCCCCCCCGCCTCGAGGTGTACTGCAGGCAGCCGGCCCTGGAGACACGCCGGCCCCTTCCCAGACGCTTGCCTCGGCTCGCCGCTCAGTTACCGGCACGACCGAAAACAACAAAGGCAAAGGCTGCAGGGTTGGGAAGGCACGCACGGGGAGCCCCTCGGCCGAACTCGCGAGCAGCCGCAGTGCGGGTGGCACCGAGGGCTGTGCGCGGCTGCGCAGCCGAGCAGAGCTTCCCCGGCCTCGGCGTGTGAGCGGGGAGAGACCGGACGGCGTCTCCGCGACAGTCACCGCAGGATGCCCACGGAAGATGCACAGCGTACGAAGATAAGCCCTCAGTGCAGCAGCGAGAGACACAGAGGCACCCGCTGCGCTCCGCGTCACGGAGAGACCTATCGGCTAGGCACCGCAGTGCCCAAAACGTAGAAAAACATTTGGACTGAACTGGACGAAAGGCGGTTTTTTGTTGTTTCTGTTTTGGGTTTTTTGTTTTCTTAAGTGCAGTGTCTAGTCAATTTCAGAAATTCCACCACTGAGCTAAATTCAGAAGGAAATTTGTAGTTTTGAGGTTTTTATTTTTCTGATCAAAATAATTAAACTTGCCCTTCCTCTAAGCCACAGGAGACCTGTTGAATAGATTCTGTTTCCCTTTCGTTGATGCAGTAAAACGGCATGCAGAAATCTGCGCGTCCCCATATTTTGATGACAGATTATGCAATTTATGTTAGAAGCAAAAGGATAATTAGATAATTCAGTTGTTGCATTAATTCGTTTCTTAAGGCTGGGAAAGCCTTATCTCTACGGTAAATCCGAAGATATTTCTGTCCCCTGCGTGAAATAGGAAACCATGTGAGAGCATCGAAAGGCGTTCGAACATTCAGGAGTGTGTTTCTCGCACCCGGTGATATCACCATCCCGTGCCCGCACTGCGGTCATCTCTCCTGCTAATGCCCAGGCTTTGGCAGTCCTTTAAAAACCCGTGAATGTCTCTTCGTACCGCAGTGGTCGTAGGACTGCTTCTTCAGTTTCATTGCAGGGGAGTACATGCACACCTGTATATACGAGATACATTAAATACATACAATCAAGATTAATGAGGTGATTTCCTTGAGTTTTCTTTTTGTAAAGTAAACACTGTCACGTCAGCTTATTCAGTCACAACCAGATGAAACAGATAGTTTTCTAATATACGGGTAGACAGTGAAATTCCACCTGTCGGCTGCACAAGGGAGGGTAGAGGAGAACAGACTCTTTGAATAAATAGATGATTAAAAGAAGCATTGGTAAGAAAACCAAAGGATGAAAGATACCCAGTGCGGAGCGAGGAGGGACAGATATAACAGATATATCAGATATATCGCCTGACTTTCCTGGAAAATGGACGGGATCGGAAATTACAGACCATGGAGGGAAAAATGTATACTTTCTTTCCAGCCTGCCTCTGCAGAAAAGGCCCTCTGGGGCTGCTCGGTGGGCTCTGTCAAACATCCCTCCCTCCTTAATGGAAGTCCTTAACCTGTCTTTCTCCGTGCAGACAGCGCTGCCGATGGGGTAGCGCACTCAAGTGTATATCCATTCTCGCACTGTCCCTGCAAATCTCGGCAGCCGGAGACCCCGCTAACACCACACCACAGACCTCTTCCCCTCTACTTGTCGCTTCTGTATGAGAAGCCAAAGGGTGACCCTTCTCTGAAAATTAACCGCTTTAGATCGCTTTCAGCCCTACTTCCATTCCGTTGTCTCTCCCCCTGGTGCTCAAGCATCTGCCGGCCGAGACGTGATTTTCGATGGAATCCTCGGTCCTACCAGTCCGCCTCTAAGGCAAATTCCCCGTCCCGCGCATCGGAGTGGGGTTGCCGGCGAGAGATGTGGAGTGGATGTTTTTGCTTCTAAAAAGACTCTCTTCCCCTTCACCCTCCTCCCCACCCAGAAGGAGTCCGCCACAACTTGCTAACATATGGGCAAACCAGACCTAGCGCTTCCACAAGAGTTTGAACCCGGTCCTGGAGATGCTGCTGCGCCTGCGGCTGCAAGACGGCGCGGTACGCCCGGCTAAGTGGCACAAAGCCCCGCGGCTGTGCCGGGGCGGAGCCGGGGGCGCTGCCGGCAGACCGGCAGGAGGGACCGTGCTCTGTGCCTCCTCCCGGCCCCAGGTACGCTGCCGTCCTAACAGGGCTGTCTCGGCCGCCCGCCGATAGAGCAGACCACTGCTGCCGTCGGCGGAGCACTCTGGGTTCGTAACTCCCCCCGACGAGGACAACCTTCGGCCCAGTCCCGTCCGGCCGTCGACACCCACCGTGGGGCGCGCGGGGACGTGTGGGGTGAGGGGAGCCCGGTGCCGACGCTATAAATCCCTCGGCAATTGAGTTCTGCACCTTTGATTTGGAAAATCGGATTCTTTGAGTGGAAACAGTTGACAGGAACTTAAAAGGATTAGCTGCATTCCACACAGGATCATTTTTACTCGTAACATTTTGAAACGATTGATCCCTTCCAGACCATAAACAATGTCCAGAAAAATGATCTAACGAGACTTCCATTGTTTCCTTTTGTCTACGAATCCCCTTTCGCCAGCAGTTTGATTAGGGACTTTGACAAGCTGGATTGAAATCACAGACCCAGACCCAGACCCAGACACACACACACACACACACACCCTTTTCCCCAGATAAGTATTGAATTTGAAAGAGTTCATAATTTGGTCCGTAACTTCAATCTGCCAGAAATCGAACAAGTGCGGAGAGAGGCAGGTAGGGGAAGAAGGAGCAAGGACAGCGGGACGGAGAGGAGTGGGAGCTCAATTATCACTGAATGCCGCAATGAGAAGTGGGAGCAGTTCCCAAGCTTCTCTTGCTGGCTTTTGTACGGGCCTGGCAGAAGAAAGAGAAGGCCCACAGATGCACAAGCCTGCTCGGAGCGCAGAGCGCAGAATAGATATAACACGCGCGGCCCCGTTCCCCACCGTGGCCCGAGATGACTCGAGATTCGCGGGCTCTGCTTTATCACCCTCGCCTCCTCTTCCCCTCCCGTCTGGGGGCAGGAGAGTTAACGCGGAGACATTAACGGGAGGGGGAGAGGCGGCCTTGCCCTGTCAGGCTGACCGGCCGACTTTTCCTCTGTTTTGACACCTGCGCGCACTGCCCCGTGGTCCTCTCCCTGATTTATCGCCCAATTAAAGATTCAGTCTTCCTCGAGCCACTCGTGCTGCCTCCACTCGACGGGTCTCCCCGGGTGACGTCTCCCCAGCGACAGCACGGGAGGTGATGGGTCGAGGTGGCCACCTTTCGGCCCCTTCTGTTTCTTTTCCTTCCCTTCCGTATCTGTGTGAGCCCAGGGCCCCGTGTCCCAGGAAAGAGCCGGCGGGGGCCGGAGCCGTGTCCAATGGCGCGTCCCGGCCCGGAGCTGTGCCGTGTAGCGAGGAGTACTTCCAACCCGGATCGGGAGAAAATTCAGCCAGGAGAAGCACCTCACTTACGTCTCCCCTTCAATTAAAAGACAGCAGCCCCTTCCTGTCAGATTTCTCTAGACTTGTTCTTCCTGTCAGGCTCCGGGGTTCTTTCTTCTTTCTTCTTTCTTCTTTCTTCTTTCTTCTTTCTTCTTTCTTCTTTCTTCTTTCTTCTTTCTTCTTTCTTCTTTCTTCTTTCTTCTTTCTTCTTTCTTCTTTCTTCTTTCTTCTTTCTTCTTTCTCTTCCCCTCTCTTACTTTCCTTTTTATTTTTCTTTTTTTTTTCTTCTTTTATTCCCTTTATCTCTTTTCCCCCCTTCACACTGAGAACAAGCGGTTCCCCAGCACAGACTGGTAGCATTGAGCATCTTCCTAACTTAACTGTGTCTTCCTTGTATCTATCAATCCACCTTTCTAATTAGACTAATTAGAAGATATGTGGAGTGTTGCTGGGTCCACAGACTAAACTGCTTAGGGCTTCTGAAAGGAAAGCTGAATGCCCGCCATGGGAGGTGGCCATTCAGGGGTACGGTAACAGTTGCTACATTTATCTCCCTCTATTGAAAAGAGCTCTGCTTAAAGCTCGATTAAAATGTTTGGAAACTAATGCCACCCTGGATCCCTCTCTAATTAGAGGGCCTGGATAGATCACCCTGAGCAGTCAAAAGGAACTCCTTTCCCGTCTTGGCTTCTCTGTTCAGTAGAATTTCTTCTTTCCCCACAACCCCGCCCCCACCTCCGAAAGAGAAAGAAGGGAGGGAACGGGGGAGGGAGTTAGAAAGGAGAGAAGAAGATAACGGAGCTATAAAAACGGGGCAGAGAAATGGTACTAGGCCAAAGTCTTTCTCTCCGAGCGTTATATTTGGTCCTGGTTTTTTTTTTTTTTCCTGACGGCAGGCACAGGCTCTTCTTCCTGGATTCCTTTTCAGCAATAGCTATAGGTTAAGGTTGGGCAGCTCCTTCTCCGCTGCCTGCTGCAAGCCAGTCAGGAGCTCGGGGAAGGCCGTCGCCGTCCTCCCCTCGCACGCACAGGTGCGGAGAGCGTAGCCCGGCTCCCTTCTTGTTCCACTGCCCTCCTCGCTGTGCCCCGCCGGCCTTGGTCAGAATGAACAGTGCAGTAAAAAAGGGGAGGATGGAGGGTGGAGAAAAGTCACCCACGGAAATGACGGCTCCTGTCCCCCAAACGTTGCTTGCAGGAAACCCAACGCAAAGCAGCAGTTTCCAACAGGCCGCCGGGCTGAGTGAAGGAAAGGAGGTTGGAAATCCCTCTCCGGGGTACCCTGTGTCTCATCTCTAACGTGAGAACACCGCTGGCACCTAAGTACCCACACACGCATTTCTATGTGCCCGCGGGGTGTGTGTAAGAGCGCGGAGAGCCCTCGGGTGGCCCCGCTCCCAGGAAAGGTAGCCTCAGCCGACCACTCGGTCTGGCACCTCGCGAATTTGAGGCGCCGTTTCCTCCCCGTACTACAGAGACACATTTTGTCATCATAAAGGCGAGTAAACGATTGACCCTGATGAGGGAAGGGATGAGGAAAATGTTCTCTTCATTAACTCAAGCCTGTTACACGGACGACTCAATTTACAGGATAGATATGACCCAAAGTGCCTGAAAAGAGCCCACACTCATGACTCGGCAGGCGATGAGCCCGCGACAGCCGGCTCTGATCCGGGGCAGCTCACCGTCCTTGTGCCGGTAAACGAGAGTGCAGCGGCGGCCCCGTCGGTTCCATCGGTTCCATCGGTAACGGGGTGTTGATCCGGATTTCACTCCCTGGCCTTTGGTGATTACAGCGCACCAAGTATCGGCAGAGAGAATAAAGCTGGAATATTTTTTTAAATTGTTGTTGCTCTTCTTGAGAACGATGCGGTGGGCATTCTGGATACCGCATCCTGTTCTCTCTGTACTGCCCCAGGAGAGGCCCCACTCAGCCTCTGGCAGGTGGGATCTCCTGAGACAAAGACGTGGGGGACGTCAGGCACAGAAATCCAGTTGACATCTTCCCTTTCTTTCAAGTCTCCAGAGTCACCTTATCCTGAAACCCTCTGCAGGGGAGCGCAACAGGAGAGAATTGAGAGGATCTGCTGCTCTTCGTCCCAGTATCAAGCGACATTACCAGAGGGGGAAGGACTTGCTCTAGACCCGGATGAGCCGGCAGGTGGGAAGCGGGGTGGCTCCCGCAGCGTCCCAGCTCTGTCGCGCTCTTCCTCGGCCAGGCGGGGGGCTGTTCACGCCGTATCATGTCTAATCCCAGTGACCTCAACAGGACGAGTCCCAAGGACAAAACCGATCAAATATTTCCCTTAGGGACATAGGGGGAGCTGCTCGCGCTGTATTCATGTCTAATTTCAGTGAACTCAACAGGACGAGTCCCAAGGACAAAACCGATCAAATACTTCCCTTAGGGACATAGATTTTTTTTTTTTTTTCCTTCCCCCCTCCAAAAGCGAGTCCAGGTCAGAGGACAGATTTTTTTTCGGCTGCAGAGAGCGCATCTCCTCATAAAATGTTTATGGAGGATCTCACTCCTGCTCCACTGGGGACTGTGAACTGACAGTCTCCCTTAGGACTCACCTGCGGGATTGAGAGGGGAGACCCCTCCATCGAAGAGAGGAATTTGTCCCTGGGGGACGAGCAGAAAACTTTTCATGTCTGCTGGGCAGCACTGGGTTACTGAGGATGTAAAAGGGAGCACACACCCACGCACACAGCCTCCAAAAGTTAGGTTTGTCTCTTGCCCCTGCTCGTGGGCTGTGGCCCTGTCTACATCCCTCCAGCACACACAGTATCTAGAGAATTTAATCACGAAATGCAAGTCCAGAGATGACAAAGATACAGTCAGGGAGAGTGCCCGGACTCTAAGGATCTGCTGAGTTTTAGTGAGTTTCAGAGTTTCTTCATTTTAGTGTACAGGATCTTCCCGGGACCGCTATCTGCATGTCTAGAGCCCAAGGACAAACACTGATCCTGGTGACCTCTCTCTTTTGGAAAACAAGCAGATGAGGACAGAGCTTCGTATCCAGACCCAGGGCAGCTGCAGCTGTGTGCCTGGTAGTCCATCACAATCAGCAGGTGGCTGAATTGTTTGTCTACACATTACATGTTTCACGTTACTTTCCTCGGGATGTTATACAGCAAGTTTCCTTGTTAGCATCGGAATTTTCTCTCTTTTTTCTTGTTCTTTGTTCTTGTTTGTTTTTTAGTAAGTTCACTTGTGAAATTTCTTCAAGCAGCAGAGAGGCAGAGCTCTGGGATGAGAGGTTCAGCTGAAACCTGTGCCCTGACACCAATCCACTCCTCTGTTCTTCTAGTCTGGCTTATGCCTTTGCCTCAGATGTCTTTTGTGCAGCCATGCCATTCACCCCAGGCTGGTCAAGAACGCAGGTGGTGGGAGATTAGAAGTTTTGGTGGAGGAGCGGGGAAGAGAGAGGGTAAGGCTGAAGGTAGAAGATGGTTAGGCCTCTCTCCAATCCAGTCCTCAGTGAAAATTCCGAGTAGGAAGGGGTGCAGAGTCATAGCCGCCCCTGGGGAAGATGTGTGGAGCTGTGGACATTATTCCTCTCCTTTTTTTTTTTTTTTCCTTCCTTCCCAGCCGATACTTCGAAGCAGGTTGATGCAAGGGGCCGTATGCCACCCCGCCCCGCTGGGGACGGCCTTTCCCAGGGCCCCGGCGGCCGCTGCTGCGGTGCTGGTGGGGCGCAAAGGGGCTTTACAAAGGGAGTTTTCAGAGGGACAGAAATCTGCGTGTCTGAAAACACGCACTCCTCGCCATCTCTCGCCAAAGTACCCTTGTGATCTGGCCATCTCAACCAGCCCGAACAACAACTTTCCCCAGATCTTGATGGCAGAAAGAGATAAAAAGAGAATTGAGATAAATATTTGTCCTTCAGGAATGGAAGTTATTAAATCAACACCCCAAAGTTTGCACTATCTAATGAGTTTTGTCAAACATTATTTTTTTAAAAGACAGAACAGAATATGTGAAGTTTTGCCTTTGGCCAGTGCAGTGGAGCGTAAGAAAAACATATTAATGGGCATCATGGAGCCACGCAAGCCACTGCTGGACACGTACAACAGAAGGTAAATAGATTATTTTGTTTAACAATGCTGACAGCTTGTATGGAGCAGAATTGTAGAGATCTAAATATTAATAGACTCATTCAAGTAGAGCAAAAGTTACAAATCATTAGCTGAAGAAAGTTGGCTTCCAGCCCACATTCTATAGGGGCATGAGGAAAGCGTGGTAACTGTGCTGTTGCCGGCTACAAAAGGGTAATTTTTGTATATAATTTATTTAGATGAAGTGTGCAGAATGTTTTTATTTGTTCTACTTCTAGCTGTCTCACCTCTGTGTGAACTCCCCAAACCCTGATCTACTCCAAATACTTCTGCTCCCCCTTCTGCACACTTCCCTCCAACGTGTTTGCTTTGGCAACTTTCATGTTCTTGCAAACAATTCTTCCAAAGATATCAATCACTCTTGCACCCAAAGAGAAATACTGTACACTCAATGCGATGACAAAATGAAACATGTTTGAAGCAAACCATGTGTTCCAGTGTGCCAGAGATTATGTTATTTGTTCAGGGAATATGTTAGGAATATTTTAGGCTTCTGTTACTCCTGTGATAGTAAATTTTATTGTCTGCTGTTAGGATTTATTATTTCGGAGACAGCCCAAATACCTCTTTACACGTGTAGAGCTTCTAAAGGGGGAAGCCTACTCTGAGTCGAGCTGGAGGAATTTATTGGCCCGCGGTACCGCATTTTGTAATGCCGCTCGGCCCGAGGCGTGCAGAACCCGCGGCAAGTGGGCCTGGTGCCGGCAGTACGGCGGGAGAGCATCGCCTGCGCCAACGCGTGTCCCCGGGCCCACGTGTGCTCCACGCCGGCCGAGGGACACAGCCAGCCAGGGGCTGCCACGGAAATCCTCTGCCCGCGGCGGGTGAAGCCGAGGAGGTGGGACCCGTCTGCTGCGCCCGTGTGGAGCCACCCGGCGAGCAGGAGCCCCGCGTCTGGAGCGGCTCGGGAAGGTTGCATCGGCCCCCGGCCTCTATGCACGGGCACTGATGCCTGCCTGCCCTGCCTTCTGTGAAATGCTAATTTCACTTCCTGATCTTGAGGGAGGTGGGTTATTTGGCGGCGATTTTTGGAGTGCATTTTTTGTGTAGTTTTGGGTTGTCCAGATGTTTTGTTTGTTTCTTACTGTTTCTTTGTTTTTTATTCAGCCTTGTTGGCCAGGGAGTGGAGCGTCCCAGCGGGATGGTCACCGTGCGGGTGCTCCCACTCGACATTTCAGTGTTGACGGACTGTTCCGAAAGTCCGGGGATCTGGGTATTCCCGCCGCTTTGGCCCTTCCACGTGAGCCAGGCTCCATGGCTCTCGTCTCGGCACGGGCGGAGAAGGGTGTCCCAGCACCGGCACCGTGCCTCGCTCTCTAAAGTGCTCCCTGCCATATTCTCAGCCGCGGAATCACTCTTCTCAACGCTGGCTCCGCGCCCCTCTCCATTCGCCCTCCGCGGGCGGGTGGCTGTGCCCACTGCACCCTCGCGTCGGTGTGAGGGGTGCGCCGGGCCTCCCTGCATCGTGTCTGGGGAGCTCCCTTGACCCAGCACCCACTCTGCAGCAGCACGAAGAAGCCGTTGTCACCCCTTGCCTGTCCGTTCCGTGCGGGTTGGCTTTAAGTGTGGATCTTCCCCTCCACACAGTTCTACCCCCGCTGCCGCTGAGACTGCGCCAGTGCAGGCTCGACGCGGTGGAGCTTTGGTTATTTTGTTATATTGGAAAGCCAACCTGGTATCTGCACATAATTATGCCATGTTTCTGATCTCTGAAAAGACCGACTGGATGCCGTTACTGGATGTAAAGGGTCTGCGAGACATATACCATTAAACCATCGCGATTATTCATGAGCCACTGCAGGCTCATTTTCCTGGTTTGGCGTTACTGACCGAAGTGAAAGTGATAGCCTCTTACTCCAAAAGAAGTAGAGATGATCGAGAGCAGAGCTGCCGCGCGAGGAATGCCCGGGTTTCTGACCAGGAGCATGTTTCAAGCACAGAATACACACACTTCTCTGAAACTCATTGTTATATTTCCTCTGGCAGGACTCTTTCTTGGCCTGCAATCAGAATGCACAGCGGCTGTTTCAAACAGAATAGGTCTTACTGGATCCTTCAGAGAAAGAAAATAGGTTGTAGGTCATTAGAGCAATAAAAGTAATTTTAGCGCCTTGAAATGACATTGTCATCTCCTCAGTTGCTCCTTGCCCAGTTGGAGGAACCAGAACAGGCCTGCCCAGGACAAGGAGCAATGAGAGCAAAGGGAACTCCCCTCGAGGACAGGGCATCAGAGCATTAAAAGCTCTGAGCAGACGAGGGCTTCTCACGTTTATCGTCAGTGCGTACTACCTCCCCAACCCCCGCTCCACCTACTCCCCACCCCTCTAAGACACTCCTCAAGGAAATAACATTTTGTAAAACATTTCAGCAGGGAGAGCAGAGAACACTTTTTTTTTTTTTTTCTCTCCAGAAAATTTTTAAAACATCTCTGTGTGTGCGTGTTGACCCCGCAAGCATTAACTGGGAGGGAAATCCTGTTCTGAAATAGTTGACACTTTCCCCCTGCATAGCTCAGCCTAAGGATGCTCGACGTCAGTGTCAGTGAGTTCTACTGACGTGTCAGGTTGGTTTCAGAAGCGACGTCAAGCCATGGAGCTTCCGCCCGTCTCAAGATCTCGACCAATTCTTCCAGTGTTAATAGAAAACATAATGAGAAAAGTGCGTGCAAGGTAAAACCACAAACGACAAACAATGCCCACACATCAATCAACCAACTGCCAAACAACCAACATCAATCATCAAAACTGCCAAAATGTTAAAGTAAAAAAAATCCAGCTTTGCAGGGGAAAGTAAACTACTGAAGATGTCACAAAAGGCCAGGAAACCTAACAGGGTGCTCTTTTGGTGCTGAGCTTCGTCTCTTGGAGGGAGCTGAGAAGAGCCTGACCCCAGCTCGACGGTGAGCCCGTGCCAGCAGACGCCAGTGGGTGACCACTGCCACTATTCCCTGCAAGTGAAGAAGGAAGAAGGGAAATAGTGCACGTGAGCATTACTACTGGAAGGACGGCTGGGAGTCGGTCTGCCAGTCAGCGGGAAAGTGGGCAGAGGCTTCTCCAGGCAGCTGCATTTATAACGCTGCTGCTTCTGGCTCTGTCCCCTTACTTGTGATTTTATCGCCATCAATGCATTACTCAATACAAACGGGTGCTCAAGGACTGGAGACAAAAAAAAAAAAAAAAAAAAAAAGCAAAAGCAAAAAAAAAGAGAAAAGCAGCCTTGTCGGGAGGAGATTGTCCAAACTGGGGCGGCCTTCCTTCCTTCCTTCCTTCCTTCCTTCCTTCCTTCCTTCCTTCCTTCCTTCCTTCCTTCCTTCCTTCCTTCCTTCCTTCCTTCCTTCCTTCCTTCCTTCCTTCCTTCCTTCCTTCCTTCCTTCCTTCCTTCCTTCCTTCCTTCCTTCCTTCCTTCCTTCCTTCCTTCCTTCCTTCCTTCCTTCCTTCCTTCCTTCCTTCCTTCCTTCCTTCCTTCCTTCCTTCCTTCCTTCCTTCCTTCCTTCCTTCCTTCCTTCCTTCCTTCCTTCCTTCCTTCCTTCCTTCCTTCCTTCCTTCCTTCCTTCCTTCCTTCCTTCCTTCCTTCCTTCCTTCCTTCCTTCCTTCCTTCCTTCCTTCCTTCCTTCCTTCCTTCCTTCCTTCCTTCCTTCCTTCCTTCCTTCCTTCCTTCCTTCCTTCCTTCCTTCCTTCCTTCCTTCCTTCCTTCCTTCCTTCCTTCCTTCCTTCCTTCCTTCCTTCCTTCCTTCCTTCCTTCCTTCCTTCCTTCCTTCCTTCCTTCCTTCCTTCCTTCCTTCCTTCCTTCCTTCCTTCCTTCCTTCCTTCCTTCCTTCCTTCCTTCCTTCCTTCCTTCCTTCCTTCCTTCCTTCCTTCCTTCCTTCCTTCCTTCCTTCCTTCCTTCCTTCCTTCCTTCCTCCCTTCCTCCCTTCCTCCCTTCCCTTCCTTCCCTTCCTTCCCTTCCTTCCCTTCCTTCCCTCCCTCCCCGGGTTCCGAGTGCCCAGCAGTGAAAGGGCACCGTCCAGAACTCCTTCGGGATGGAGTAATTCGGTTCCGCATTGAGGATCCCCGTCCCAGTCAGTGTCTTCTTCCGATTTTCGGCGAGGACAGCGACACCGCGGGACTGCATGAATGCCCTTGTTTCCAGAATACGACGACGGTATGTATCTGTTCGCAGGATATTTTTCCTGTCGGTAAGTGCTCAACTTCCTTTGGCTCCGAAGAACACATGGCAAAGCACGCTGGAAAATGGAAAGAGACCTATTTGTGACTGTTCATTTCATCTACTAGAAAAACTTCTTCCGTATGACTGAAATCCAACGTCGAGGAAGAATAATCTCAACCACATTTGGTTTTATAGTAAATTAATACCACAGTCTATATAGTTGAACGGAAAGTCGAAAGCCAAATCAAAACCCTTGTCAAAATAAATACTCATCAGCAAATATTTTGATTATTTTAAAATGCTTTAATAAGTGTCTAGAATTTCAAAGGAAAATTAAAAAAAAAATGATGAGAGAGAAGCGGCTTGTCAGCCCGAGCGCCACATGTCTCTCAGCTCATCCCCGAGCGAGAGACGAGACGTTGATTAGTTGGCATTGTGGGGGGTTGTAGGAATAAGCCCATGGAGTTTTATTTGCTATTATCTCATTCAGTAGCTCGTACGACTCTCCAAGCCTCCAGTTGGGCGTGAGGCTCTGCGCCGGTAAGGGTGCAGGTTGAAACAGAGGTTCCAAAACCATCTCTACCCAAAGCCGTGGGTAGATAGCCCCGTGCGGGGCTACGGGAGCTCGGGGTGCTCCCTCCTAGAGCCTTGGGGAGCTTCAGCTGCTGTCCCCTTTTCACGGGACAAGTAGCACTCCGGCTCTTCCCGCTCTTTCCCGGCTGCGCAGGCTGCGTCAGCGGCGCTTTGCCTTCTAGGGCTGCGATAAATAGCCCGGGGATTTCTCAGCTTTCTGATCCGCAGGGCTGGAAGCCTGAAATGTCCAAAGCTGGCACGGTGCACGAACTGAAACCTTTATAAACTTGTTTCCCTTTAAGTCTTTATTAACTACCCCTAAGGGCTGTGGTTGCTGCTGCTTCTGCTCTTGCACGGCGGTGGTCTGGCACCTCCACGAAGCACACATGCTAAACAGATTAACAAGCTTCGGCTGACCCATACTTCACAAACCGGGGATAGAGTTTCTCCAGCTCCATGTGGAAATTAACCTACATGTAGCAATGGTCAGCTGCAAAGAGGGAGTTCCCAAGCAATCTAAACAACGTACAGTTCTTTGTTACTTTTGGCCTTTCCCCTCCCTTTCCATGATTAAATATTTATTAAAATAGGAAACGATTTTTTATAAAGAAAAATAATAGGAAGAAAACCCCAAACCAACAACCTTCTTCCTCCCCTTTGGCCCCTCTTCCCCTTTCGCTGGGTTTATGCACATGCTTGCAAGACCTTTTTGTGCTGGTGCTTCTTTTGGTTGTTGTTTTAAAAACGCAGGACTTTAAAATTTTTTTTTCTTCGTTTTTTCTTTTTTTTTTTAAAGCCGGCTAAATTCTGAGTTGCGTGCCTTATTAAATGCTCTTGAAAAGCAGGTTAAGTGCACAGATTTGGGAGTGTTATCAATGTTTGAAAGCTTCGGTCTCTGATGTCCCCCCTCCCGTCATTTGCATTTAAAAGCATCCTGAGGTAGAGCTGTTTGTAGGTAGTCGAGCAAGGAGTTTCCAGCACGCTAATCCTACCACTTTCCCTGTGACAGCCTCTTCGCCTCGTGCCTTTGCGAGATCAGTCCAACACCTTCGCCCCACCGCTGCATGCTCCGTGTTTTCAGAGAGAAAGAACAACTACAAATAACTGTTGGCTTGTGTCACACGGGGCTGTCAGGGTAATAAACACGCGGCTTCTCCCCCAGGAATTCCTAATCCTCCCTGTGTGGCTCTAGCCCTGTGGATAATATCATTACAGGACTAAACAAATAAACAGTCTATCCGAATCAAGCGGGAGGCATTGGGGACCACAATTCCTCTCTGCAAAGATGATACAAGAAAAATCTACACTCACGGCTAGGAGAGGATCCAGTGGCTATGAATAGCTGCTCAGTTCTACAGCACTGTCTCTGGGCTGGGAAATGGTTCTGACCCTCCTGCTCTGTATTTGCTGCAATCAATGTGAGCTATTCAGGGCTGTGTTTTCCTTACTGTCCTCTGCTGGGAACATCAAGGACCACTAACACGTTTATGAACCCAGGCTCGGGGAAGAAGCTTTTACAGCAAAGTTGGAGCATTAAACCCAGTGACATGAAGGAGAGGTCAATGTGCTTCTGCCAGCCATGAGTTGGGCTTTCTTATGTGATTTCCTGTTGTTCTGGCTGCTGCCTTGTATTTGATAAACTTGCTCACATGCTGAGATGCACAGTCACATTCTTCTTCATCATACTAAAAAAAATAAAAATTAAGGCTAGTCCAGCTGCTATCAAGGTATAACACATACAACCAAGACATTTTAATAGCACTCTATAAATTCTGGTTTCAAGTTGCCATAAAAACTTGAACTGTATATTGTGAACATTAGCACTTACATATTTTGTAACCTCCCTCCCGCTACATATATCAAACTTTTCTTATGAATCTGGACCCATGTCATAAAAATTCAGAATCGCTATACACTTAGCATCCTCACCACCCACAACTGCTAATCAATAAATTCTGTTTCAATGTAGTTTTTTTTCCTATACACTTTTAAGGAGATTTAGTTATCTAAAACTATACACTTTTGGGGAGAATTTTATTAGTTGTCAGACAAAGAGAGAAGTAAATTGTTGTGTTTTTATCTGAAATGTCCCTTAGCAAGGATTATTATGAAATCTGTATTCTACAACTACAACTAAAAATGTTGGAGATGTTTAGCTCAAATGAAATACATTTTTTTTCCTCCTACAAACAGCAACAAAAAATCATCACACCCAAAGTATGTCCTAAAGCATGGGCTCCTTTTTATTGACATTATCTTAGACTGCAGAATTCTTCTCCTAGGAATTTCATATCCTCTATGGATTCCCTGGGAGGTGTGTTCAGGAGTGTAGTGCTCGGGATGTAATTTATGTGCTTGATTCCTTGTTGGTGTCCAGCAAAGGTCCATGAATAACCATAACCATCCAGACTGGGTGACTTCTGACTGCACTGAGAATGTTCTGGATCACAAAGTGGAGAGGGAAGGAGCTCCTAAAACTTCTGGGCTTTGTCTTGTTCTGTGATACGTTTGGTGAAGCAAAAAAGAGGCGCTTAGGTCCCCCATAAGTTTCCCAGTGAAGTGGCTTTTCCCCCATCTTTCTTACCTTCCAGCCAAGCTCTGGCTGTCTTGCTCCTTACTTTGATTTTGGTACTCCCTAAAGCTGGCTTGGTCGCTAAAGCAGATGTCCCCCTACCTCTGTTGCTCTTCAGTGGTCCATGGTGTGGGGTTTCTTCTTGCTTTGTTCAAGGCATTTACTGGCAATTTTATTGACAGAGCAGGGAAGGGAGGGAAAAGCAATGCCTGTCTACCCTTTCCACAAGTTGGGATTTAAAGACAGAATCCCTTTCCTCAGTACACAACCATGCTGAACCTGGGAAAAATGAGCCCCTGATAAGCTTATTGTCAGCCCCATCTTTTGTTAGTGCAGTGACAGACTGAAGAATTCTGAAAAAGTTTTGAGGAGAGATTACAATTCATTTTCTTAGGTTATGCTGAAAATAGGACTAAAATTTTTGTGTCATTTTCCAGGGACATAACTCATCTATTAAAACCAAGGGGTTAGCAGTTCAGACCACAGGGGAGGAGAGCTCAAAGACGAAATCAGATTTATTCCCTTAATAAGATGAGTTCAGAGTACAGGGATATTTTCTTAGCATGGTTCCTTGCAGCCGTCAAATCACATGGGTGGTTTTAAGATCTGGTTTGCCCTTCCCAAGCTATGCAAGTTCCTAATGTTAGTCCAGGCCTTCTTACTGGGGAGATTATTAGCATGGGAAAGCTATCACTGAAGAGGAGAGCATGCAGTTTTCCATCCATCAAGTGCAAGGCAGGGGGACAGTAGTCAAAGGAACAAAGTTGCCAAAGAGTTACTGGCTCCCACTGCCCTTTTCCATTAATAAACCCCACCACAGCATGATTGGCCCTGGCCTCCTTTCCATTGTCATAAAGTTGGAATCAAAGAACTTGACTGCTTTTATTGGCAAAACTTTTGCTCCATCAGTGACGTCAAGATGCAGGAGGCGGCTGAGGGTTCACCGGCAGCTCAGCACAGAGCAGGCTTTCTGGGTGAAAGGAGCCTTCTGTCAATGCCCCTCCTGAGACACTTAGGTTTAAGGAAATGTTTGTACTGCTCTAGAAAAAGAACTGGCCGGGTGTTTTTCTTTTGTGCTTAGGTACTCTGAAAGGAATTCCTGTGGGCACAATTATCTCACATATAGCAAGTCAGAAACAAAACAAAACAAAACAAAACAAAAAAAAGCCAAAGGGGGAAAAAAGGAGGAAAGAAGAAAAAAAAATCAAAGGTCACTTAGATGCTTTGGCCCAGCACAGGAAAAGAGAAAATCCACCTTGGAGGATACAACTTACTTGAGGAGAGCTGGAAAACCATGATCAAAGCAACAGGAAACAGAACAAGCAGTGGCCCAGTTAAAACCATTGAAACAAATCCCAGTCTCTGCAAACTGTAGGAACAGGGTGTCAGCTTTGCAAATGAAATAGAAAGTGTATGTGTGCACATGTGGTGTACTTCACAGGACGGTACCTACTGCACCCACCAGCTCATCTGGAATGAAACATGAATTTGGTGGGAAGAGCTTACTCACTACTGCCTGCACTGTTCACTGCCAGTTGCTTAATGGGATCCTATTTAGATCTTATGTGTGATGCTGTACTTAGTGCTTGCAGCATCTCTGTGGCAAAGGTTAGAGCAAATTAAAGCTTATGTGCAGAAGGTAAAGATTTACCTCCAGCCTGTCAATGGCAAGAAGAAAACCTACTGACTTTACTAAGTCTCCTCTGATAAGGAGGCAAAGTAGAATCAAGGAGAGGTGTTACAGTAATTTCACGATTATAAGCTGCACTGAGTATAAACTGCACTTCCAGGTGTCAGCAACTTTTTGTTCTTTGTCCATATATAAGCCACACCTGATTATAAGCCTCACGTTGCAACACAGAGTGTGATAAAAGGTATCTATTCTATCACCATCTTTTGAGGGTGGGGGCAGTGATCCTTATCTGAACGGTAGACATTCTGCTAATGGGCCATCCATTGAAACCAGGTGGGGTATTGTTCTTTATCTTTTCACACCCCATCCTTCCTCCAGCGAGTCATTTTCTGCTAATGGCCCATTGAGTCCCACTGTGTGACTGATAAAATTACTTCATCCCATTGGAAGTTGCTCCAGCCAGGGGGAAGAGCCCAACATTTCTCACCAAGATAAAAACAGAGGTTTTGGGACACTAAGGGAGCCCCTTTCTCCACTGGACTCCAGAGGAAAACCGGATTTCTCCACATCACCGCTGGATCTTTAGAGGGAAACTGCACCTTCTGCAGGAGCACTGCTCCAACTGACTCACATCTGTCACTGCAGGAGGATGCAGCCACCATTTAATGGGACTGCTACCAACACCCTGCCTGACGGGGTGTCAGGTTGTACTCTGACTTTGTCAGGGTTTGGAGTTTGTTTCTTTGTAGTACTGTATTTCTATTTTAATTTCCCTAGAAAAGAGCTGTTATTCCTAATTCCCATCTCTTTGCCTGAAAGCCCCTTGATTTCAAAATTATAATAATTTGGAGGGAGGGGGTTTACAGTCTCCATTTCAAAGAGAAGCTGCTGCCTTTCTCAGCAGACACCTGTCCTCCAAACTAAAACAGCAACTTTTTGTTCTTTGTCCGTATCTAAGCCGCACCTGATTATAAGCCGCACTTTGGGTTCGGACCAAAATTTTAGTCAAAATGATGCGGTTTATAATCGTGAAATTACTGTACTTCAAACATATTACCTGTGCAGAGCAGTGGTACCTACTTGAGTCCAGTCACCAGCAGGGATTTTTTCTTCTCCCATGAAGAAGTTTCTACCCCTTTTTAAAACACAAAGAATTCACAGTGCCAGGAAAATCTAAAACTTAAAAAATTAAATTAATCTGAATTTAAAAGTCCATTGTAATTTTGTGTTTAACTAATCGTTTATTATGCCATAATTTAATTGATTAGGTGCTCTCACCAATGCTTGTGTTCATTGTTGGAGAATAGCCTGGCCACTTCTTCTAGCTTGTCATATGAATGTAACCCTCTTTCTGCACTTGAATTCAAATTTGCTTCATGTCCAAATCAGGTTTAAGCATCAGTACAAACTAGAGCTAGGGAATATGGGAGTAAAACCTCAATTTCTACAGTGTTTCAGTGCTGGTCACTGTGTCTTGTCCTCCCTATGGGCAACACCATCAGGATTTTTCCTAGAGGATGTTGGCTGTGTGCTGGAACACACCAGCAAAGCTGGTACCAATGCATGCATGGATGGATCAGGGACCATGTCTGAGCTTATTTCCTAGGCAGTGTTTAATAAATGTGAGTGGGTGAAGGCCTCTAACGAGATCATCAGCAGGTGCATAATATTATGTCAGGACACCTGTCCTCAGTGGGATCACACCAAGGATGAGGAGGTGTAAGGCTAGCAGCAGGGAATCCCTGTGTATCACAGGCCTTCCTTGTCACTGACTGCAAAGGACACAGCAGCATCTTTGAGTTCCTGGTCAGAGCAATAGGGTGTGAGTCAGACCACCATCTTCTAAAGCTTCCAACAGAGCTTATTAGACTTGGTTGCTGGGGTATCTAGTACCTGGCAGATTATCAGTTTCTCTGGCATGTTTTTTCCCCTGACTTGCCCCTGACATTGAGAGCAAATCAATAGATACAGTTGAGGTTTAGGTTGTCTACATTTTAAAGAACTGTTTGTTTTGTCCTTTTCATTGTAAGTAACAGAAAATCATAGATGTTTTTATTCCTAGAAAATATGAAACAAGGTGCTGACTCATTATTTCAGATTTTAAATGTGTCCCCCCCTAAAATAAAAACCTGCCTCCACCCCCCAACTGAAAAAAAATCTAGCAATGCCACCATAGCTTGTGCTCTCTAAAAGCTTGATGAAGGGACCAAATGACGGCCATATGTTTGTGTGGGCTTTCCCAGTTTCCTGGGTCCCCTCACCTCTGGGTCACACTCCTGGGGTTTTATTCCACTGTTGCATGGGTCATAGCAGAATAAGAAACCCAGCCTTCTTCCACTGCATGCCAGTTACTGCAGCTGGGTGAGCACAACTGCAGAGAAAAGCAAAGCTGCCTTACTGCCAGTTTCCCAAGAGATCTAATGAGCTGCATAATGGTGTGCTGCTTTGGCTCTCAGATGGGGCATCAGTAATTATTCATAATTCAGCTATGCCACACAAAGCCTGGTGAAAATATATTCCTTAGGGCTGGCTTATCTAACGCAAACTGTCTGTCACAAGGCCAAAAATCATCTCTGCTGTAACTACAGTAGTTTCACTAATACAAGCCGCACGGATTATAAGCCGCACTTCCGGTGCCTCGACAATGTTGCTGTCTTTGTCAATAGATAAGCCACACCCCGAATATTAGCCGCACTTTCGTTCGTCGCGAGAATCCGTGCGCAGCTTTCACAAATTGGCCAATTAGTAACAGGATCGCGGCATAGCGGGCTTTACTGGCTCGGGGCGGGGCCAGGAAGGCTCGGCCCGCTCATGGTTGCCGACGGGGCCGGGTGGCCCAGCTCAGCGCCACGGCTCGGCGGGGCTGGCCGGGTGGTGCTGCCGCCGCCGCCGGGCTCGCTGGCCCCCCTCTCCCGTCAGCACCGCCCCGCTGCCGCGTTCGCTCGCCCGGCCGGCGGGCTGCCGCCGCTGCCGGGTTCGCCGCCCGCCCCGCGCCGCGTCCGCTCGCCCGGCCGGCAGGGCTGCCGCCGCCGCCGCCGGGCTCGCCAGCCGCCCCGCGCCGCGTTTGCTAGCCCTGCCGGCAGGGCTGCCGCCGCCGCCGCCGGGCTCGCCGGCCGCCCCCCCCCCCCCCCGGCCGGCACTGCAGGCCCCCGCACCGCCGGGCTCCCCCACGCTGCTGGCCCCGATTCTGCTGGGCTTCCCCCGCTGCCAGGCAGCCCCACCCGCCGGCCTTCCTGCTTCTGCCATGCTCCCCTGCACTGCTAGCCCCAGTTCTCCCGGGCTCCCCCGCCCTGCTGGCCCGGGCTCTGCCGCCCCCCTGCCCCGCCCTGCTGGCTCAGGCTCTGCCGCTCCCCCCCCGCACTGCTGGCCCCGCCTCTGCCAGGCTTTCCCACCTCAGCCGGGGCCGGCCGGGCTCCAGCTTGGCTTGGGGCTGCCGCGGGCTCTCACTTCCGTGTTGACAGCTTTTAGAATTTTGTTAATGTATTAGCCACCCCGGAACATTGGCCGCACTTCCAGGTTTCCACCAAAATTTTGGTCAAATTGGTGTGGCTTGTATTCGTGAAATTACTGTACATTGACTTTAGGAAGCGTGTGGTCAGACCCTAGTTATCAGGCTTGAAGGTGAGATAAAACCATAGAGTGTATTTATTCTTCTGTACCTTTCTTTTGTCTGACAATGACAAATGGAGTTCTTGTTTTGTTTCATCATTTTAGGAGTCTTATTATCTTTGTATTTCTAATCTCCTTAGTAGTAAAAACCAGAGAAGACATGTCTATTATTATTTTTAATAATAGTTACCTGTTTTTATCCCAGTCAATTAGTCTCAGACCAGAGGAAAAAAAAACTTGCTATGAGGAATTAAACTGCATAAAAGGAGTATCAATACTGAAGTTAGTGTGGAGCAAAGTCAGTGGATTAATTCTTCTTCACTAAGGAATGCCAGTTTGAAAGACATTTTTTCTCTCTATTATGATTACTAAACCCGTGTAGATCCACTAGAAATTAATTAGCTATAAGTAAACAGGTGAAATTGAACCCAAAACTTACCTAACACTTGTGTAGCTGTGATCCTGATATAAGTATTAATTCCTGTCTTTCAAGAGCTGCCCCTCAGAAATCAAAGATTGTATCCTGCATGTAACTGCTGCACATGTGCAAAAAAGTTGTACTGTTTATTTTTCTGGCATGGAACTGTAATTAATATGAGATCGCTTAATTGAAGAAAACATTTCTTGACATGTTACAAATCAACATTTGAACCAAATCTTCTCCTTTTGCATAAGGAGAGGATGAGTGCACTCTAGCCTGTTTAATCCATGTGGAGCTCAATGAATTAACTACTGAGGCATTTGATTGGTAAAGCATAATGTAGCACAGTGTGAAGCAGCTTGCCATCCGTTAAATAGTTTTGCTCAGCCAGATTGCTTTGATAATTATTTGTATTACAGGGGTCTTCCATAATTCCTTCAGACAGTCTCTAGCTCCACAGGAAGAGAAAAAGCAATGTAGAGAGAGATTAGTTCAGACAGTACAAGTCTTTATACCTATGTCTGAGTGTTGCTGCATATTGTCTTTTGGGTATACTCTATATTAGCTTACACCAACTTTAACTATTTAAAAAATATATAAATTAAAACATATAACTGCATATATAAATATGAATATATATTTACTAGGATATCTTGGTAATAAGATTTATAAATTTGGAACTGTAATGGATCAGCTTCCTGGCAACAGGAGATGTCAAAAGAAGCCAAACTTATCAAGATCAGAAGATTACAAAGTATTAATGCCACTGACATTAGAACTCATTTTCTCTGAAATTACTGCCAGCAAGCTGAGTTGTAAAGCAGCAGAAATATGTCACAATTTAGAAAATAACTGGAGAGAGGTGGTGATGCAACGTAGGTCATCAAGGTGGATCTCAGGGTCCTGAGAGCATCCCTTGCACAGTATAGTACCAAGACTTTCCCTGGGGAGCCTTTCTGCCCCAAGTTCACATTTTCTGAAGGTTATCCTGGGGCATCCTGGTGTCATCCATTGTTGTCATTCAGTGGTCCTCTGAGAATGGCAAACTTGAGAGTTCGCTGGCTCGGAGAGGCCCTGCTCAGAGGGAGGTCTCTGTTTCCAACCTGTTGTGGTCCAGAAAAGCCCAAAGAGTCTCATTTTGGACAGCTATTTATAGGGTTGCAAGAGATTGGGCTTTAGTCAGAGTAATTTTCCATCCTGGCCACAATTCAGGTTGGTGACTTCGAAAATTTGATAACAAAACCATTATTCCACTTGGGTTGTTACTAGGGCAAGAAAAAATAAGTCTCCAAGACTATTCATTAAAAAAAAAATCTTGTTAGAAAACACAAGTTACTGGGAGCAGACAGTGTTTCTAATAAGCTCAAGAAAGAGAGCCTTGAGACCAGGCAGTGCTCATCAAGGCTGAAGTCTAATGAGCATTTCTCAGATCATAATGTGGCCTTGGGATGAGGCGGGGGTTGGTGGGGGGTGGGGTTGGAATGCACCATCACAACAGGTTTTCTTGCAATTTATTTCTTTGATTCTTGATTTGCTGCTTTAGGATTGGCTAATTTGGTTACTGGGTATATGTCTTACGCTTACCTTGTGGAATTTCCCATTATCGCTATGCCAGGCCTTTCTTTGCAGTATTTAGCCACTCTGGTGACTCCACTTCTAAAAGCCCCTTCCATTTTCAAGTGTTAGCAATCCCCAAGAGACACGATTCCATAGAGCTCCAAATTTATCTCTGCAATGACGACAATCCAAAACACAAAAGACAACAAGAACTTCATATTCGCTAGCCCCACACTAGCTCCTAGCAGGTGGCTGGGAGTCAGGCACTTAGACTTTGTTGGACTGCTGCTTGATGTCATGTTCTAGTCATCAAATCACAAGAAAAATACTTGTTTGTCAAGTGCAAGGCTTATTCTTTCTACTTCTGCTGATTTTGTAATATGGGGACAGCATTTGTCTTTCTGATTATTTTGGGAGAGTCATTAGTTGGTTAGGAATTGAAAAATAGCAATTGGTAATATACACTTTCACATTTGGAGAGACCTAAGATACTTCTGCCAATTAAGATACTTTTAGTTCCCAGCTGTGCCAAAAGCAAAAAAACACAATACCACTGGGAATCCTCTAATTACAGATGCAGTTCTACTCTGTTTTTGTGAGAAACCTATTTTAAAGTGCAATCCTTACTTGTAGCTTAATATTAAAAAACCACAATAACAAATTAATTAACTCAGCCATTCACTGCAATATGTTGACCAGCAAAGAACAAGCTCAATACACAATTTCAAACGGTGCCCATGCAGTCAATATATTATTGTTGCTCAGGCTTATGACAGTATAACCAGCACTAGAAAATATTTCCTGTAGTTGTTTCATTATCTTATAAAATGTAAATGCTTCATCTATCTCCTTGTCCATAATGTCCCAAGGCGGTCCTTTTGTTTTCCAGAGCTTTACGAAATGAAGAGTTATGCTTGCTTACTCTATTTTATCTCCATGTTACTTGAGGTCTTTTCTTCCTTTCCAGATTTAACACAGAGAAAAAGACTGAATATTCTACCAGCAGCTCTTGGCTATCTGCAAGTGTTCTGAGACCTCTCAAGTATCTAAATCAGAGTTTAGATCTTTCATCCTTTTACCGTACACAGGTCAATGTTTGCAAAAATACCACAGGGTTTAATTTCTACCTAAAGTGTGGTGCACTTGCACCTTTTATCTGAACATCGTAGCTATTCCTCACTCTTTTGTTTTACTGTCTGAAGGCATTCATGCTAATCAGTTAGCCATAATTTTTAGGGCAATAGAGGAAATACCATCCAGCTGACTATTGTTTTATTTTCTAGCAGACAAAATGGATCTTACCTCTCCAATCTCTTTCATGTTTCAAGGCTTGAGTTCCAATCCAATTCCAGTGACTGCAAGAGCCATCATGCTAAATTTTGGAAAACCTTGTTCCTACCTCAGTAATACTTTACATGGGTTTCTTACTATATGAAGCTCTGGCTGCAGGGTGAAATAACAGGCTTGACAACATTCATGAAACAAAAATATGCTTGTCCAGTTGTCAGGATGAGCATATGTAAAAGGTCAGAAACAACAATAGTCTACACCTGTGGCAACATGCTACAGTGCAGATGGGTACCCCAACTGCAGTGGTAGAGTCAATGGCATGTTACTGCTGAAGGTCTGGGATCTGAAGACTAAGGCACTTTTCTGACTTCAGCCGATTCTTCCATTTCTCATGCTGCTCATGAAAGACCCACCTATTGCAACATGACATAGCCAAAGAAAACACTTGGTTTACACCAATGTACCTACAGGCTGTGCACTGCAATTTAGAGATGCTGCCTTCTTGTTGGACAGACTCTGCTGGATTTTCAAAGTGAAGAAAAAGGAAAAAATACCCCTCCTTTAGGGCTACACCCAAGACGAGGTCTAGCACATTATCAGTTGACCAAAGCAAGGAATTATGCTGGTGTTCCTACAGACACTTATCAAATTTAGTCCTGCTAGGTTAAACAACTTCGTAAGCAGGCTGTCCAAGTGACTCACTAATGAGACTCGAGACCTTGGTGCCCAGTAGGAAACTCACAGTTCACTAGGATATGGGTATTACCTTATCAGAAGTTTGTCTTTATAGCTTTCTCATTTTAACTCAAGCTATAAACATGATAATCATTAACTTTTCTGTACTCAGAATACACTGATAGTCTTATTTGTGCATTGTGCATTTGTGCAAGTCCAAGATACTAATCAGTAATTTCAGATCTGTAACTAGGACTGGTAACTAGTGGACACAGAGAAGGAGTGCGGAAAGAATTATTTTGTTTCGTGTTTATAGAACACAAATTTCTAATAACTCCCTTCAGCTGTTCTTTCGTTAATCCATGAAAATAAAGGAAAAAAAAGACCTTTGTAAAACAGGGAAAGAGGACCTACTCTCTCCCTCTTCCACTCCTTCTCCCTCTTCTTCTCCTTCTCCTTCTCTTTCTCTCTATTTCTTGTAGGCCCTTACTCCAGCAGTTTCGCTTCCAGTCTCCATTTCTGTGTTAGAATGGCCAGCAGCTTGTGAAATCCTGACATAAGGCAGCTTGCTCAGAATTTTCTGATATTCATCACCAGCAGGCTAGAGAGTAGGTTAAAAAAACATAGCAAGCCAGAGGTCTAAGCTGTAGACTTGAAGGGACTGAAGGATGAGAGGAGGATTTGCTGCAGGTGTTGTAACTGGATGGTGCACCCCACTCCCCACCTGGTGAAATCTGCTCTGAACCACTGCTTGACAGTATACTGACCTGCCACTGGGGTGATAGAGTTGTCATCACAGCTGAGAAGGTTGAGGAAAAACGGCCAAACACATTTTTATGCATTCACACACATCTTTAACTTTGTTTTGAAGTGTAGTTTTGGCTTCAACTATACTTCAAGAAGCATTGATGTAGAGGAGGCATAAATCCAGTTCTAGAGCTACATCATATGAAATAAAATTAATATGATGAAAGTTACTTCTAAGTTCTTTTGTCTTTAGAGCCAAATAATTGTTGTAACTGAATACAGAAGCAGAGCATGGTACAGGATAAATTCACAGAGGCTGCTATGTCTAAACCACATTCAAAGTGGCTGCTTGGGCTTCCTTCTGAAAGACATCTACAGGCCATTCAGGAGTCAATGCAGCTGAAAGGTGAGGCTGCCAGTGGAGAAGAGGAAGGGAGAGAGAGCTCAAGCTGACAGGTGCTTGTTGACTCTTTCCATTTGTTGGAGTGCTCACAATATTGCTTAAGCAGTTAAGTCTTGAGTCAATCTAGAGGAAAGATCCATAAAATATATTTGTCATATGTGACCATGAACTTGATTTCAAAGTTACTTGGGATAATGAGGTATGAAAATAAAAGGGAGAGAGCAGAAGAGCCATAGTGTCAGAAGCAGGAAGATGAATTTAGCTGCTCTTCTTTCACTGCCTGGAAGGATGTATCTGTCATAGCTTGTCTTTCCTAGTGTGTCTGTTATACTTGAAGTAAGTTAGGCTCCAACCTATCTGTCTGATAAAGTCATGAGAACATAAAACACAAGGTTTATCCAGTCAGACTAAAGTGCTCAAACTCTTTCATATCTCACAACACATTCTAAGGGAAGGATACAGGAACAAAACAATACTCCTACAACTGGTCCTCCAACCACCATATTAGGAGGACCTAATGTGAGACAGACTCATCTGTGAGGCACTCAACTAGATGACTCACCTGCCAAGCTACACAGGTTGCCATGTGTCCAAAAGGTGCTCCAGTCTTTATGGTCTTTACAAGCAGTCCAACTGTTTCCGAGTTTCATGGTTGCTCTAGACCTTTCTGTGGGTCCTTTGGTCACTGGGAGCCTCAGGATACTGTTGAGGAACCTCTGTTGGTCCCTGAACTGTCTGCAGGTTGCTCACACTTACATGAGCCCAAGGTATAAGTTTTGTAAGGGCCACCTATTGATTTTTTTTTTTCTTTAATCTTGTTTTCATTCATTAATGAATGTGCTTCAAAGACAGGATTAATAAGGAGGGAATTAGGGACTTTCTCACAATATATTCAAGGGGCAGACTTAAGGCTGTGACTATTTCACAATTTGGAATCCTAACATTAGAAACATTATTTTAGCATGACTATGCTCTTCATTACTGCTGGGTCCGTTCCCATGTTTTACTATATGAGACACCACAGGGTCCATTGTCTCTGATATTAAGAAAGCTGGAAAAAGAAGGCTTCATCATAGTATTTTTCCCTCTCTTTTTGAAGAACTGCTTTCCCAAAACTGATTGTAAGAATGGAATTTGTTTGTTGTGGGATTCCAATGGCAAGCGGATGCGCAGTGAAGAAGGCGTGGAAAAAAGCCTGCCTCCAGCACAACCATCTTCAGCTGTTCAGTGTTTTGCCCAGTACAGCTTCCAAAGCCTTTGAAGAGCCAACACAAATGAGAAAACCCCTGTACAAGAGCTAATAAACTTACATATGACTTTTGACTGAACTTTTCTGACTAACATGCTTTAAAGAAAAACCCCGTGCTTACCAAATCCAACTTGGAGCAGTTTCTTTGGCCTGTAGTTCCCTGGCATTCAAACACTGGTATTTAAATATCCCACCAAAGAACTTGAGTAATTCTAATGTGCATTAGTTCTAGGCTTTCCGATGACAACACTGTTTTGCATTGATTATTTTTCTGAAAGGCTGTTTCTCTAGGATATATTGAAGCCAAATGCTTCAATGGATTCAATCAGCACAGCATCACTGAGCTCAGTGATGCAGAGCTAGTTTGTTTCAGCTGATAATCTGGCACATTTGTATTCCTAACTACTTTTTATGGGATTAAAGCAAATCTAGCTGCTCAGGTTATGGATGAATGTTGATGCCAAGCTATTCGACCATGTCAGCCTACGTTCTAAGTAACTAATTGGGGTAGCTTTAGAACTGCTGTGCAGAGTGCTCAAGGTCAGAAGGTGAGGGATAAAATACCCACTAAATGAGAGATTAGAATATAATAAACACTTCTTCAGTGACTTAGAAATAAATTTGCCTTTCAAATACTTCATCTATAGCTGCCTTAGTCAAGATTTGCATCCTATTGGATATGTGCATAGTCTAAAAATTCAGCTGCACAGAAGTGTCTTGCAGCAAGCCACAGAGCAGTACCTTAAACCTGCACTGCTTCAGAATGAATCATTTGAGATGATATTCTAAGATGCTTTCTAGCTGCTGTAGGAAAATTCAGGGAGCATTGATTGTGACAGAGAAATGTGGAACTGGGATAAAAATGAAGACAGGAAGAAGAAAGAAAAGTAAAGAGAAAGGGAAAGACCTTTTGCACTAGAGTGAGTGACTTTAGCTATTGTTTTATTCATACTAAACATTTGTCTCTCTTCTTCTCTCAAGATACAGCACATGCACGCAATCTAATTTGTCTCAAGTTTGTCCATTACTCCTGATATCTTTTGAATGCAGCTATTGAAGGAAGATTGTGATTGTCTTCACAGCTGTACAGTGGGGTTAAATTAGCAGAGCTCTTCTTCCTTGAAGAGCACCGGCTTGCAGGAGTTATGTTCTATTTTTCCAGAGTTTTTGAAAGGGTTGGAAAAAGAAGATTAGGAGATGGCGCTTGGTCACAGGTATTGGGGCATGTTTTGTTGAGTGAGATTGGCGCGTTGTGCTCAGGTCCTGTTCCAGATCTAAAGAAACAGTGGGGAGGCAAATATCAGCACCAGAAGTACGGGGTGGATAAAAACTGCTGAGGTCAAAGATGAGCCCCTGCAGAAGGAAGTGAAAGGGGAGGAAGGAAAGTGAAGAAGGAAAAAAAAAAAGAGATGACAATTTATTGCTAAAGAGTAAGGGATGTGGATCCCTCCACACAGTCTAATTGGGGTCAGAGAAGCTATGAGTTTTCCCTCCCTTTTTGTAGGACCTTTTTCTTGACATGGGAACAGGGCAAACAAGTAAGAATGAGAGAATGGGCACGGAAATTTGCAATCTCTGAGAAGGGACGTGACATAGGGAGCACTAAGTGTTTGGGAAAGGACAACATTTTCCTGAGTCCTTAATGAACTGAAAGATGAGACTGTGATTTGTGGTGATGAGATCCTGAATAAATGAGTTAAATCAAATCTGGTAGCATTTGCTTAGAGGACAGCAAATGTTGTACATACTGTTTTAGAAAGCAGCAAAGTGCCAAGCTGGAAAACTAGTCCTTTCAATCATACCTCAGCAATGTGCTAGTTCTAAGACAAAGATAGTTACACACTTGAAAGTTATTGAAAAACAGTATTTGAGTTAGAAGAAGGTGAAACAAGGAAGATTGAAGGAATTACTTTTCCTTGTTAACTACATTGTTAAACAAGGAAATAAGAATGATCTCTTTTATCTCAGCTTCAGTAAAATATATTGCATGGTCTTACACGAGAAATTAACAGTTTATATGAAGAAGGCATTGGAACTTGTGGAAGATCAACAAGACAACCAAAGGAGCATCTCATTGGATTAGGGTTACTGAAAGAGCTCTTCAAAGATTAATCTAGAGTTAGACTTTTAAAAGGATTTAATTAATGGTAAAGTGACTTTGTATAAAGCCTAGAAATGTTTTTATGACTTTTGTTATCGACACAAAAGGAGAGGGTATGGCAGTGAGCCAGAACTTATAACACAAAAACCTGAATTACATTTGGTTTGAATTAATAGAAATGGGATAACAGTCATTAGTGCAAATTTTAAGATCATGCATTTACTGCTACATAACATGGATTTTGCTATAAAAATTAAGATAGTAATTTGAAAATAACAGGAATACAAAATAGATATGGGCATCATATAGCAATGAAGAAGTTAAGTATGGTCACAATATATGCCAAAAGAGGCATTTTCACTAGATAAAAAGGGGCTGATGCTAATCTCTCAGATACCAGTGAGGCCCTTGAAGTAAAATGTGCTTTTCTGAGCACCCATGTTTCAGAAAGAAGGATGCAAATAGGAACAGAGGCCAAGAAGGGTTGACTTGGAACATATTTAGGGGAACAAGAACTGATGTTACAAGAGAAAACTAAAATTGCTCAATGGCATTTAGTCCTATGAAACAATCTGAGACAGGATCTGCTTGCAGTTTAAGGAACCACATGGGCTGCCATTTAAGATGGAAAAAATAGCTTAATGACAGCCTAATGGTGTTCTTATCAGAAACGTACAAGTGTCTGAAATAGCTAGGAGCAAGGCTAGGCTGGGAACTGGAAGAGGTTTCCTTAATTAAGACGGGTATGGTGCTGGAATTGTCTTCTGGCTGGAGCAGGAGAACAGGACTGTACCTGCTTTTGGGAGAAGCTTGCTCTGGCTGAGAGAAGGATGACCTGAAGTGCACTCCAAGAAAATCAGAATACCTCAGGTATTCTGAGGACCGATTTCTGTGTTCCTAAATATTTTTGTTCCTATCAGTTAATATAAACTGTTCACCTCCACACATAGTGAGCAACCCTGGGGAAGAATTATTTCTTAGGCTCAATCTCTTTGGCTCTTCCTGTGTGGCCTTGAACTGCTGTCTATTTAGGGCATGTGGTGCAGCACCACAATCTAACCAAGGGTCTGTAAATGGTTTGCAAGAGGTTCCGTGAGAAAATTCTTTCTTTAAAATGTGAAATGTGTTTCAAATTTTGGATGGGCACAGAGGTCATGTGACAATCGCTCTGCTTCCCAATTGGAAGAACATATCTCCTAGAGCTGACTTTCTTTGTAAATACTTGTATTCATATTCCAAAAATATTCTGACCTATATTCTTCAGATTTGCTGTGTCTGCAAATATTCCTGCTAACAAATTCACCCTCTATGCTCGAGCCAAAAGGGTGTGAGTGCAGCATGAAACAAAACCATTTTTTGTTCAATGGAATAGTCCTAGTAAAAATTTCAAGGAATACACATAGCTCCTGGAGGGACACAGGAAACCAAGTGCTAGACAATCAGGAAGAGCAAGAAGAAGAACAGAGGGAGACAAGTTGTATGAGAGAGCCTGAGGCATGTCTGAGGCAGGCTTTTAAAACAACAAGGACAAATTTGAGTTGAATAGGGAACCAAGGAGGCTACCTGAGGATAATGTGAACGTTGATCCCTGACAACTGCAAAGAAGAGAATCCTGTGCATCCAGGCAAGGCCACACACAAGAAAATACGACAGTTGAGCTTTGAGAAGCTGAGACACTTCCAAGGTAGAAGTCCAGGCTGTGGAATAGAAGAATGAGGTCCACAGCTGGTGAGAAACAGGGACAGAAGATATGGAAGCAGATGGATTAAGAAGGAGGAAATATGCCAGTACAGCTGCCACGAGGAGGCAAACCACAGGTGGGGGTTGAGTGAGACAGGGAAGAGAAGAGCTGGCAAGATTTGCATGGTTTCAGGTTGAAAGCATGTAAAACCACTGGTACAACAGATGCATCCTTGTAGGACTGAAGCAGAAAGCTTTGCAACTCTGAACTGAGTTTTGGGTTTTTGATTAAGCCACAGTCCAAGAAAAGAGTTCTAAAAGTGCAGATGGGATGCTAGGTTTCGTTGATTTAAATTTTCCTGCCTGTAAATAATGTAAGACAGTAGAAAATTATGTGTTTTTTCTTTTCTTTTCTCCAAGCATTTTTCTGGACAGGATTCCCTTTAAATCAACCCCTTTTAACGTGGAAGCTTCCTTTTGCTTCTGTCGCTTCCAGTGAGCGAACACTTGTGCTCTGCATAACTATCCTACACTCATGCACATATGCCCCCAGTGGGAGCTGGGGAATTCAGGTGACCACTCAGATTGCTTAAACTTTTGTGCAAATCATGAGTGCAGGTTGCATTTTTTACTCCTCCTCAACTCTCCTGCATTGAGTCACTAGTTCCCAGTTCCTCTGACCAGCCTCTTTTGCCCAGTGTGGGGGATCTTTAGAGGATCTGAAGAAATCAAGGGAGGAAAGTGAACAATGATTAGAGACTTCTGAAAGGGGCAGTGAGGAATTAGGGACTATACCCTTTGAAAATTTGCGTGACACTCCTTAACGGTCCCTGCCTCATTTTCCACTTGGCTGCTTTATGACTGAACTGTAAACTAAAAATGACATGGGCTCATTAATTTGGCAGCAACTGGCAAGATGTGGCCATTTAGCATATCCACAAAGCTATTGTTTAAGCCTGGGTCATGTCAAAGGGCAAGCTAAATATGACCGAACCTCTGAAAGCCTGAGTCTAGGATTCCTAGAGCCTAAACCTTCTCCCTAACCTTTGCTTGTCTTCAACAGTGTGATCAGCTTGGGTTTTCAGGGGAAGGCTTTACATAAAGCTGTCAAGTTACTAGCAATATTATGTCAGTTTGATTTTTTTTTAAAGCAGGCTCAATTATATCATCCTCTTTTCACATCTGACAAGCGGTGCAAAAAGTGTTTGCAATAGCAGCTTCAAGGGAACGGAAATGCTTTGGTTGTGGGTTACTTATACAGGCCCAGAATATGAAGGGAATCTAAGCCCAGGCACTTCTAAATGTCAGATGACACAGAATGACTGAAAAACCCTCTGGGACATTAGTCTGACTGCATTTATTTGGTTTAGAGAGTAAGTGGCTAATGCCTACACTATCAAGGATTTGAAGTGCAGGGCAAACGGGCAGTTCTCATTTGCACAGGCTGAAGGAACCCGTCTAAGTTCAGCATCACAAAGCCACACTGCAAATTGCAGGTTGAATATTCAATAGTCTTCTGCAGGGCAAAAAAGTGAGTAAGAATGAAAACAAATGCAATTACAAAAGCAGTTTCTCTCATTTCTTTCTGCCATTATGCACTACTGCGTCTCAGGCATAGTAGAAGTGATTTTCTTTGTGTCTTTGGTGTGAGGTTTTTTTCCCACTTTGCCTTGAGCTGACAGTGATAGAAAAGGATGACATCGCAGCCCACACTCTTCCTAGCCAAAAACTGCCATTTATTCAGGGGACTTGGAAGGAAACCTTTTCCCAGCTGGTCCATTCCTGTTTGGAACATCTACATCTGAAAATAATACCTCTTCTATTTATGCACGTGGTCCTGTCATGACCTCGTCTACTAGGATAGATTAACTGAATTTCTCCAATGTTTTCTTTATGTCCTGATGGCCACTATTGACTTTGTTTTGTGATGAAGGCTCTCCCTTTGAAGGAGCTAAACATGTATCAGTGCTGGAAACTTGGGATGCCTGAACTTTGGGATGGCTTGCTATTTGGAGGATTTCAAATGTGATTTCTTCCCTTTTTAAAATGAAGTACCACTACGGTAGAAGGGAACAAACTATTTAAACTGGCATTTTCTCCTTGGTAACTTGTCATCTTAATTAATTTCACAGAAGGCAAATGCCAGTGCTCGGGTTCCAAAATTTAAGTTTGCTTTGTAAGAAACAAATAATAATAATAATAAACAAAAAACCCCAAAACAAAAAACCAGAACCAACAAAAAATCCCCCCAAACAAACCAAAAAAAACAACAAAAAAGGAAAATGTAAATTCTATACACTGGCTTTGTCATGAAAAAGTATCTCAACCTGGCTTCTCATGACTGTATTTAAGCTTAAAAGCACATAGTAATAATAGAACAGCCCTTTTTATTCTCAACTTCTTATTCTGCTAAGCATAAAATGCAAATGTTTTTCCATGCAGATTGGTTAAGACATCTCGAGAAAAAGCTTTTACTAATGCAAGTACCACATAATTCAAAATCTCTTTTGTTCCACTTCTTTTTTCTGATATTTCCCTATATATTTCTATTTCTTTGTGTGTTGTTTTGTTTTGGTTGGAAGTTCACGCAGGGTTGATTAATTTTAGCAAGTTTCCAAAAATGAACTGGGTTTTTATGCCCCAAGGAAATATTTTTTTTTGACATTTAACAGCAAAGAAAACTATTTCCTCTCCCATTCAAAGCTAACCCTATTTAATTGGCCTAGAAGTCTGTTGCAGTATGGAAAATGTTTGTGATATTCCATCTGTTTTTTCACCCAGTCATTTGAGTGGACCTGTGTTTACCCTCTCGTTGGGTTTACTTGTACAGTGATGTTGCTATGACAACGTGTCCCCTTGAACCAATCTAGATCTTACAGGCTGTGTGGCTCAGTAAACCTTTGTTAGACAGGTAAGAACGGCTCTGAACTTACAATAGTGATGGTTTCATAATATCTCAAGTTTATTTTAACTGTGTGGACACATCAACTGCATAATAAATAATACACACAACACAGAGACACACAGTGACACACTGCTGTGCATTGGGGACCATTTGAAGTACTTAATGGGTATATATTTGTTTGCTTCAGTGGACTCAAATGAATAGTTTTCTATCTTTTGACCTTTGGTTGAAATTAAACAGTTTAATACAACAAACAACTTCTAAATTCATAGACTACCATTTACATCTCCTCCTGAAGATCATTAACAGGCTTTAGACTTTAGGGTGACAAGCAATATATTTTGTAAAACAACAGGGATTTAAGATGTGGACATGTACAGATGTTGCGTTTTCCATACATTTTTGTGGTCAGATAGCAATGTTTGAAGATGTATGTGTGAGGTCATTTGAATTCACTTGGAGATGGGAGCTTCATAGGCAAAAAGACCATCTGGCAATCAGATGTGGACTGCAGGTAGACCTATTTGTTTTTAACTGAAGTCACTGGGGAACGAAAATGTCAAGTACCCTAACACTGCAGAAAAATAATAATCACTAACCCACCCAGCACAGCGTCTCCTTAACCAGTCTCAAAAAAGCAATTCAGTCAATAAAGTAATTGCAGGCATTATATCCTTTTTCTCTTGTGCATGTGTGTGCCTGCTCATATATGTATATATACAAGTGTGTATATTTTGCCAAGTCCTTACTGGAGTCATGAGATTTCTGGGTGTCTGCTCATCTGCTCATGGTGGTCCACACAAACAAAAAGACTGGTAATTGAAGAAATTGCTCTAAAATCACTTAGCCTGGAGTGTCTGACAAGCTGCAATCAGTCTCTGACATGTGCGTAAATCCTGGTTTTTTGGAAGTTATTTGACTCTGGTGGTAAAGATTTCTGGTTAACTGCTGTGCTGTTGGTTTCAGAATTGGAAGTCAGGATGTGCAGGAATGTAATTCAGGATGTCCCTCACACTCCTCTGCCTATTCTCCAGCCCCAGCGTTCAGCTGTAGGTACTAAGATGGTGTCTGGAGGTATTGAAATGCTGGCACATAAGAGCTGAAATGGACTTACTTGCTTTCTAGGTGCCAGAGACCACATCAAAGAGAAATTACTGAACCACTGTGGAAAATCGGAAAGAAGACTACATTATATTGCCCGAAGACAGGGACTTCCTCCACAAGCTTTAAATACATTTGCAGATATAAAAATGAGCCTTTCAGGCTTTCTTTGAAAGGCAGAAAAAAACCAACGACACAAATTTGTAAAAGATATTTCAAATTATGAATAATATACGGCTTGGTATGAGCACTTTCTGTATGAAATTATAATTCAAAGCACAACATCTGGCGGCTAGTCTTACGTCTACAATTACTTTAAGCACCTCAATGTCTTGAGAACTGCTGCTTGTATCATTGACTGGGGGTGACGTTTTGGACCCTCAGACTTTCTGTCACTCAGTGTGATGGAATTTTGGTGTATCTGAGCGAAGATCTTGTAGCTAGTCGCAAACCAGCTGCTCATGGAACGATACCTATCAGGCATAACCTGCAAGTGGCACCCTAGTGATTAGCCTGGACAAAGTTCAGAGTTTAGATAAGCCCAGAGAACAAATAGAACTCTCAGATTTTAGAAATGTTAGCAGGACTTTGTGGGAGATGCTGTAAGTGCTGAGCAAAATGCTATGCAAAACCTAAGGCATGCTTCCTGTCCCATTGGACAAGATATTCCTTTGAATTTTATCTTGTTCCTTGGGAGAAAAACCTTACTTATCCTCTTTTTCCCAGTCTTCCAGATATTTGAAGTCCTATAGACACATCTCTTGCTCTCTCTCTCTCTTTTGCTCTTTCATTCTCTGCTTTTTTCTTTTTTTTTCTACTTCTTTCCATCTTTCCTTCCTTCTTTCTGAACATATTGTTCAGATTTATCCATATGGTTATATGGTCTTTGCCTGCTTTCTTTTGCTTAGTCTAGTTCCCTTATTCAGATAAACTTGTCTCTGTTGTGGATTATTTTTGGTTTCAGGAAGAGTCATGGCCCTGTACTTGTCCTTCTCTTTAAAACACATCTAATCTTCCTTCAATGCTGTCTCAGTTCCATGTTTGTCTTGGTGATTCCAGTGAGACTCAGTGTTAATTTCTGATTTTTTAATCTAATTTGAACAGCAAGAGCTTATCTTGAACCTAAACTAGGATTTTAACACCATGGTACCTCTATATCCTTTGGTGCATGAGCTGCCTTGATAGCATTCATGCATTCTGAAATGCCTGACGCTTACAACAAAATGTATTGTGACCTGTATTATCGCTTGGTGATAAATCACCAGGTGGATTATCAACAAACAGAATCCATATTTTTCCTCAGAGAAGCAGTCTAGGATATCACACGGAAACTCCAAAACAGTTTTACCATCAAATTATGGATACAGAAAAAATTATCTGCAAATAATTTGTGGGACACACTTTAAAGAATTATTATGAAGCAAAACAAAAAATATAGAGTTAATAAGGACTTAGGTGTTTTGTTATGTGACTCTAATACTAACAAAAATCCGTTAAAACTCCAAACTCTTAATAAATACTTTCATTCTCTGAAGTTTTGATTCTGATTTTTGGGTGTAACCATTTCTTATGCAAATAATTTTATTAATAATTTTAAATAATCTTATATTTTCTATGTATTTGACAAGTTGTTACTTTTCTATCAGGAGCAGACAGTAAATAGATGAGGAGTCTGAACATGCTCTCTACTGTCCTGCAAGTAAGGCCCCATGGAACAGGAGCCAAGCTCACTTTCCAGAGATGCCAATCTAGGCTGTACCACTAATATAGCAATCCCTAATGGAGTTATTCAAGATTTATATTAGCATGACAACAAATGGAATAAAGCCTGAAAACCACAACCAACATGATGTCAGGCAGCCATCTCTGTAACTTGTGCACTGTGACCTTGAGGGCTCCTTTCAGCACAGGGTGATGAACATGGTGATGAAGTTTGCAGGGTCTCCAGCAGTCTGTCTGAATTGCTCATCTCTGGCTTGCGCCCATCTACTGTCAGCCTAACCCTGTCTATCTAATCTTTGTCAGATAAAGCTGCTATGAGAAATAAAAATTTGTAATGAACATCAAGACCTCTCAAGAGGATCAAGAACTGAAAGAGATGAAGAATTCCTTGGGTTTATTTCTGAGTCCTTTGTAGAAAGAGCATATTACAAAAATTCAATACTTGAGTACACATTTCAGGAGACAACTCCATCTAGATGCAATGGAATTTCTGTATGGATCTCCCACGACACATTAACAACAGTTGCAGTATGCATGAACTTGTTATTCTCATAGGAAGACAAGAATATTATTCCTTTGAGATGATTTCTGTCTTACTGAGGTTCAAACTTGCATTAGTATCTCAAGCTAGCTGGTGAAGGACAGTATAATTTACTGGAGATCTTCCCTTTGCTTTTGTGATGGTCTGTGTTGGTGTTTTTGGCTGCAGGCAGGATTTATCTCTGAATTAGTCTTCTAGATCCAACCATATATAGAAGCACTCTCATCTGGCACACTTATTTGTACAGTATGTTTCTTTATGGTTTTTTAATAAAGAACAAGTTTCCTGGAATTTTCTTTGTTGCCCTTGGGGTAGGAACAATGGACTGATCCTGAGTTTTCTCTCATAATCTTTTTTGCCCATGGAAGACTCCTTTCATTGAGTTGATGCCTGGTTTTCACAAGAATATGTCAACTGGGGCTACAGTCAGAATATTTTCATCTCCTTATATCTAAGATAACTTTTAGAGTTTTTTTAAAGCGCTTGCTGTTTTACTTATCACACAGAGGTAATGAATAAACTAATCTGAAAGAAAGTACTGGTTTAAATAAACTGAATTAATAGCAAACAATGCAAACACATTTTTCCAGGCTTTTTACAGTAATGAACTTTAGGACTAGGTAGTAAACCAATGATCCTTGATTGTGTTAAGCATGTCAATGTTCATGGAAAGATGATCAATGTATTTGTAGCTGAAGTTGTGTCTCATTAAAAATCATTTGATGAATAGGATGGAAAACCAGGAGAAACATCAGAAGTATAATTTTCATTAACTGGGAACAGAAACCCATTAACATGGTCCCCTTCTGTACTTCCTTTGAAAACGGTACACATCCAAGCAAACTTAACCATTATTGAAACATTTCCTCTAGGTATATTCCACTCTTCTTGATGTGTTTTGGGACATTACCAGCATCCACTACTATTTTAGCATACTTCCCTTCCTCACTTTCACATAGTCTGTGCATTGGGTTTCCTTTTCTTTTGGATGAAATGAGATGGACAGCCTTTTTTTGAGGACTGTCGGTTCTCGTCTCTGGGTCTTTCAGTGGAGGTTTACATATCTGTTTCCAGATTAGTCAGATTGTCCCATTTGGTCCTTCCTGTGTCTGATCTGGGAGTCAGTTTTGCCACTGTTACTAATAAAATGGATGTGGACATTGTCTTGTTCCTCTCTGATGGTGCTGTTTGCCTTCCAGCCCACAAGGAAGCTCCAGTCCAAGGAATAGCTGTGAGTCTCTGGGGAGGCTGGTAGGAGAGCACTGGATGTGTTGCCAAGCATGAGTGGGGACTGCCTCAGGCCAAGGACAGTGAGTAAGTAGCCTGTATCTCTTCTTCCTCAGGAGGTTCACCAGACATCAGCTATTACAGGAAAGATGGAGGTTAGTTTCTGCTTTTAGGTGGATTAAGGCCATTCAAAGTGGAGGTTTTTGGCACCATGTGAGCAGAGCTTACAGGATCTGTGCTACATGACTGCTCCATTTATAGATATCTATGGCTGCTTAAGAGTAAAGAAGTTGGATATGCTTTTGTGACTTGCTCATTTAATGCCTAAATTCCACCTAAACTACCCTCTCAGGCCTCTTTCAGGAACCCCATTGTGACTTCCAAGTTTGGCCAAAGTCTTGGGTGAGCATTTGCTGAGAGACAAAACACACTGCAGCATGGTGATTTTTTTTAACCACCTATCAGTCCCCTCTGGATAAGTGGATTTCTGTACAGATGCCAGTGAAGTCCACAATTCATTGTCTACAAGACACTCATAGAAGATTTTGTCTCAGGGAATGCTTTGCTATATTGATCAGAGCACTAGCCTTATTGCTAGGGAAAATAAGATATCCAAAGCCATTTTTACTAAAGGATATATGTATGGAATTTTGTATATGTGCAAAGCTGCAGAAAAGTAAAACATGAAATACACTGTAATAGCAGGAGATCCTTGTTGGCTGCTCTGATGTCTCAGCATTTCCATCTGGAAGGTTAGTTCACTTCTGCTAATAGAGGAAAGCCAACATCTGCTTCAGTTGTTAGAGGTTACCATGAGATCAATTGTTCTTCATTGCCATGCCCCTTCCTTGTCTACCTGGAATGATCCAACCTTGTTCTTGCCTTTATCAGATTTTCTTTTATTGTCATGGCTGTCGACTGGAACATCACACAGATATTCCAGTGCACAGGACTGCACAGGCTTAGGTCACTTCCTCCTCCTTCCTCACTGAAGTGTCTTGATTAATATTTGTGTATCTCAATGGGGACATCCCTGGCTGTGCTCCTTTGTTACAGTCCCCGTAAAGCATGGTAATGTAGTGATGTGAATTACGCATCACAAAAGAGTGATAATGTTCAGCTCGCTCCAAGCTTTCTGTATGTCTACACATGTCTTGAACAACACAAGAAAGTTTTGAGGATGTGCTTGTCAAAACTGCAGATTTCTAACCTTCCCCTCTTGCACACACCCACAAGTGCATACACATTGCATTAGATCAAGAGAAGTCTTGGGGGACTGTCACAGCTACCTACGTTGTTTTCTTGTACCTAGCCTTCAGTCTTAAATATGATAATACTTAGCACAAACTCTGCCATACTTAGAGAACTTCAGACCGAAATTTTGGTTTTCTCCTGTACAAACTTTGCTGAAGATACTGGGGTTACATGGAAATCAGAATCAGGCCCAAACTTTCAAGGTTTACTCTGAATTTCCTAGGGTTTGTGGTTAGAATCCAGACTCTTAACATTATCTTAACATAGGTTTTGCATTTGTATTTATAAACACAGTGTACTGCTGCCTATTTGAGTTTAGAATAGATTGTGGTATAAACATATTTCCTCTTTACACATTATAATCAGTGCACAATGGCCTGCTTTATGTAAAACATATCACAGTCTTTGCTTCTCTGCATGTGCTTGCATGCACATATAGCTTAAATTAACTGACTTAATATTCTCATGATGTGTTCAAAGAGGAGATCTGTGAATGAGGTAGGGAAAGACAGTCTTGCAGTTCCTATTTTGGAGTTTGATATTAAACACTGTATTTTGAGAAACATTTAATGATGATTCATTTTAACAGACTTTTGGTTGATGACTTATTTATAATTTCATCAACCAAACACTTCCCTTGGCAGAGTATGTTTTGGCTCACTGTCATTCCTGACAGCAATGTAGAACAATCCATAGTAAACGTGTCCTTTGGAAAATTAGCCAAACATCATTCCAATGCAATGACTCTGTAGGCGATAAGATGAAAATGATTAGTTACAGTTCATTGAATATTGCCCCAAACCTGTTCAAAACTCCTGTCAGCATAATCCCTGAGAAGGTGTTTTGGTTATTTTACAGCATTGCTGAAAACCAGTTGATGAATCAAAACTGAGTTTTATTTAAGGGGTGAATTAATAAAAATTTGGGCTTGAATTTTGCAAGTGTTGTCTGAAGAGTCCGACCTAATTCTGTGAGGTATTTTGCCTAATTGAGAGTGTGTGAATTTTCTTAATGATGTTTATTCACATATTCATGTTTCTGTAGTAAGATTTTTTGGTTGATGTCCTTGCACAGTAACTGTAGTTTCAGAAAAAATGCACGAATAACAGCAGTAATACTACCAATTAATGTACCCAAGTTCCATATAGCATTTTCATGTGTTGATTTCACAGCATTTACCCAGGGAAGTTTGTATTGTTACATCCATTTTATGGAGAAAAAACAGAGACAGAAAATTTTCAAGACCTATTGTTCCAAGATCTTCCTTCCAATTGGAGAGAGAAAATTGAAATCCCCTTAATTTCAGACCATTTCAAGATATTTTTGCTCCAGTCTTTGCTTGATGTTCCTGTAGGATGTAATAGGACTTGCAAGATTTGCTAAGCACTGACAAGGGTGTTGAAACAGTGAAGTCTGTAGTCTAGATGTTATCTACAACACAGAAATTGCAGCAGGATTGTGCTGTGCTTGTGTGCATTGTGATACTCTGTCAGAGTACTTGAAGAACAAGAAACGCAACATCCTGTTGCCCTCTTCCAAAAAAGATCACAAATTCAGAGTTTTGGGACAAAGTGTTTATTTATGATCTCTGCTGGATGCCTGTTTCCCAGCCTCATTTATCTATGGACTATTTGTAAGCTGAAAAGAACCCACACAGTCTTTCCACTTTGTTAAGGGCCAAACAGAGAACTGCAGTGCTTAAAGCTGGTCACAGAGGCAACTTTCTCCTCAGCTGCATCTCCCCCAGCACGCCCCCCAAGCCCACATCACTACCTGTGGCAGCTCAATATGATCCCAGGGTTTTGTTGTGTCCTGTGCTTTGTTTTTCTCCTGGATACTTTCCCACACAGACGTTCCAAATGGTCCCAGGAATACAGCAGGGCCTGAAGGGGAAAGGATGAAGCCACAAGGACATCACACCTCTTCTAAACCTTTATCCAGCAGGATTACATGCACTGTTCTGCCTGTATGCATAACACAGTCAGGATATATATGGTTTTTTTTTTTTTTAATACAGGAAAGGTATGATTTCCCAAGCAGTTTCTGGCATGAAAATTGCTTTGTCTTACTTATGTGTTTGAAAAGCATTTAGTTTGTGAAAAACAGCAGTATATATATTTTACAAAATGCTTCATTTTTTAAAGAGCTGCAGGCATTTTCACAAACAGTTTCCCAGAGTATTAAACTTGCAACATGGATTCAGTGTGTGAAGGTCCATCTGCTCAGATTCTTAATCATCAGACAAGAGAAATTCACCTACAATACTCTTATTTCTTCACAGACTTTCTTAAAGACATGTCAGGCTACTTTGGAGAGAGATATGTGCTATTAAGTTTACATTTTGTATTCCAAACTGATGGGAATTGTCTGAAATCACTGCTTAAGGCAGCTGAAGAGCTGGGGTGAAACCTTTGTCTTCTCATTCCTGATATGAAAAATTATCCTCAAGTCAGCTTTCAGACTCAAACTGGTTTTAATGAAGATAAATGGATGCCTTAAACCCTATTAATATATTTCAATGTGTTAGCTGTAAGTCTCAATAGCAAACTTCCACCAGGGAAATAACTGCATGTGAAAAATTTGTCTCTGTCCTCACTCTATGCTTGGAAATAAAAAGGTATGCATAGATCTACAAAAAGGCAATGCAAAATGCCTCAGCCTAAACATTTTATTAGTGAAAGATATGTTTTTGTTTTTCCTAGTAACTGACAAATGCAGTAAAAATCTAATATTTAATGATTTTCTTTTTCTAAGTCTGTTTGCAAAACAAAATATGAATAATTTATCTTTTTAGGTTTTTTTTCGTTTCACATAGATTGAGATAAACACTCTGAGCTGAGCACCATGCTGGCCCTCAGCAATGCATAGAAGAACAGGATTTTACTTCCCTTGTAGTCCTAAACTTAATTAGGGGTTTTAGCCTTGTATGTAGATCTGCCAAATTTTATTCCTGATGAAAAGTTCAATTACAGTAATTTCACGACTATAAGGTGCACCCTTTTGACTAAAATTTTCCCTAGAACCCGGAAGTGCGCCTTATAGTCCAGTGCGCCTTATCTGATGGACAAAGTTCAAAAAAATTGCCTACCCGGAAGTGCGAGCTGCGAGCCACAGGGGGAGCCAGCAGGGCCATGGTTGCCAGGTGGAGGCAGGGTGGAGCAGCGGCAGGCACGCCCCGACCCTGTGGAGGCAGAGCCGCCCCTCCAGAGGCACGCCCGGGCCCCGTGGAGGCAGAGCTGCCCCTACACAGGCACCCCCCGGCCCCGTGCAGGCGGAGCTGCCCCTCCAGAGGCACCCCCTGGCCCCGTGCAGGCAACACGGCCCCTCTAGAGGCACTCCCCGGCCCCGTGCAGGCGGCACGGCCCCTACAGAGGCACACCCGGGCCCCGTGCAGGCAGAGCCGCCCATCCAGAGGCACCCCCAGGCCCCGTGGAGGCGGAGCCGCCCCTCCACAGGCACCCCCCGGCCCCGTGCAGGCAGCACGGAGGGGAGGCGGCTATGTCCCGGCCCCGCCGGATGCAGGCGGGCCTGGGGCCCCGCGGCACCGCCCCTCCCAGGTACAGGCGGGCCCCGGGGATCAATGGCTGCCAGGTTGAGGTGGGGCCTTGGCCAACAACCGCGCGGAGGGAGCTGGGGGTGGAGCCTCACTGCAAAAAAAAGTGCGCCCTATAGTCCGGTGCACCTTATCTGATCTACAAAGTTGCGAATTTTGCCGACTCCCGGCGGGTGCGCCTTATAGTCCGGTGTGCCTTATGGTCGTGAAATTACTGTAGTTACTGCTCCCCTCCAGTCCCTGAGTTCCCTTAATTTGCATTTTGCAGATGGGGGTCTGCTCCAGCACAGTGTCCTGGAGGGCTCTAAGTGGGGTCTCTCGGTCTGTCTGATAGAGCAGAGCGTGGGATGAGTATGAATTTTCCAGGGGTGTGAGAGGAGGCTTGCCTCCTCCTCAGATTACACATGATATCTCACTGTATCAAACAGCTGTGGTTGTGCAGCCACTTCAGCTAGACTGGGCAGAAAAAGTAGGCTAAGTGGGAAGCTTTGAAAATTGCAGCCCCCACCACTCTCTTTCCATTAGAGGAATTATGTGTATGTAACACATGCATCATATATACCTGTGTCTGTTTCCTGTCCCTTCCCTGAGCAGCAATTAATTTAAATCACGCATGAAAGCTGAGTGAAATATAGATTCTCTGAACACTGCCAAAGATGCTCTAAACAGATGCCTGCTGTATTTGTGCAACCATTTTGAACAAAATATCATAAAACATGAAATTAGTGTCAGATTGATTCCTCCAGTGCTTAATGCAGTCTGTTTGGATGCTGAAGGCAATAGGATTTATTACATTCACCAATTCACTAGGCATTGATGAATGTAATAAATTATATCCAATATTTTAAGAAAAGGCCATACCTCTGCCACTTGATGACACAAAGCTTTTTCACAAAAGTAACAGGAATTTGAAAGTCCTTAATATGGTGAAATGCACTAATTATTCTCAGTCAGATTCTTGAGCACTCAACTGCATGGAAATAACTACTTAGAAAGAGAAGAGGCCAGTGTTTCCACCCCATCTAGATTTTCCCCAGTTTATCCCTGAAAGGCAGCCTTCTTGGTAGTGTAGGCAGGATTGAGCCCACAGATGAAGGACTGGACCTGACTGGGTCAGATTGCTTCTACCACAGCAAGATTGAGGAGGAGATCAAGGGAAGCAAGCCCTGGAGGCCTCAGGTCACACTTTATTTGCACTTGAGGAAGGAGAGGACTGAAGGGAGCAGGAAAGAGTGCTATTGCAAAGCCCTTACCATCAGCCCTGGCCCACGCCAAACACCCTGCTTCAGCAGGAAGTCCACCTTGCCAGGGCACTTGCACCACTAGTGTGAATAGCTCAGAAGAGAGCACTTTCTTCCCTGAAGGAGTCTTCTGTGGTGTCTACCTGTGCTGACTCAGACCCATAATGCATTAGCATTTCTCTGCAGAAATAATTTTTTTAATTAAAAAAAAAAAATTAATACGGAACAAGTTGTGACAGACTCCCCTTTAGTTTCTGTGTTTGTTACTCTTGTGCCATTCCTCTGCTGATAAAATATTCCATAACCTGCTATTGAATATAGCCTGTCAAAGAGATACAGGAGAGAAGGTTTGATTATTTCGTTAGCAATAGAATGGGTTACATGAACATGTTATTCTGTCAATGAATTAAAGTCTTGCCACTATATATCAAAGAACCATTATGGGTAAAATAAGGACCATATGCATCATTATAATCTTGTTTTGTGAGCCTTGAAAAACAGAGTGTTTCACATTTTATTTTGGGTCATTGTAGTTTATTTACTTAGCTGTAGATCTGTGGGGGTTTGTGTTTTTTTGGACAGACATTCATCTGGAGGGCTAGCCTTGTATTGGATGTGGCTGATTTGTATAGAAAGTTGGTTCTTGTGCAGAAATCGACCTCTCATTTGTGTTGACTTTTTGTGCATTGATTTAGCAAAGGCTGGTCTGGACTTTGTTTTTTGCAAAGTCCTAGGCTCTTTTTTTTATCTGTCTTATCTTTGCATACTTGTCTTTTCGAGCTGCAAGCTCCTTGGGGCAGGGGTTGCATTCACAGTGTTTAATGTGCCTTGCACAAATGAAGTCCTGAGTTCAGGCTCATAAGTATCAGCTGAAAGCTAATAAGAAGAATGAATTCCATCTGATCCAGCTCATTGCAGAGGCTGATCCTTAAAGTCTAATCTAGTCCACTTTGCCTACAGACTTGCATGTTTAGTGACCACTGTGGAATGAAAAGAGGAACATGATGTGAGGAAAACAAAATGTCAATAGGTAGTATTTGGTCTTCCCTGAAGAAAATGTGCTGCTTAAGGCAATCTTTCTTTTTTTATTATAGTTCTACAATAGGTGCTAGTGTTTGTTAGGACAATAAACTTGTCACATTGAATTATGGTAGTAAAAGAGCACAGATGCACACAGAGCCAAAACCAAACCTCAGAGTGTTTTAATTCATTAGCTCAACAACTCATGTTTTAGGAAATAAAAAAGATGGAAAATTAGGAAATGGAATGGAGTCTTACGTGAGTGGAAGCTACACGAATCTAAATGAATCCAAATATCATTAATAGGGCAAGAAAAAAACAACTTATGTTCTTTGCCAGATATTAAATCTTGTTTATCCTTCCTTAAACTAACTAGAAACACATTTTGTTTGAGTACTGTTTAACAGCTGAGATGCTGTGGTTGTGCTGTAACTCTCCTCTGCTGCTTTTATCTTCTCTGGAAAGGGAGTGTGACTGCCAGGCTTAGAGCCTGGCTCCCCCTGCTTTGAACACTTCGATGTGGGAAGCCCAGGGCGGTTCTGCCTGTGGCCCCCCACTCAGGAGAGCATCAGCCTTCAGGCTGAAAGACATCCTGATGTGCAACCAGTGGCATCTAAACAGATGTGGTGAGGGTTTCTCTGAGCTGTGTGCGGGTAGCCCTTTTTTTGTTAGGAGAATATGAGCCCTTGTCTACATGAACTGAATACTTCATAGTGTGATATCTATATTACAAATAAAGATTATGCTTTCATGAGGAAGGAACTGCAGGTTTTTTTTTTTCTTTGCTGTACAGTGATATCTGATAGATATTTTCTTTTATTTCAGTAGAAAATTGCAGGTGTACTTCTGCTTCTTGATGCCAACTGATGAATAGGTAGATCAAACCAATAGACCCAAATATTTGAAACTAGTGCATATGGATTAATGCATTACAATAAATGTTTTATCTGAGGTATTGCTAGCTGCATAAGAGAGACACTTATCTCCTTGATTGACTTTGGAATATCCATAAACAAAATGTGACAGATAACAGAATGTGACAGATAATCAGTCTGTGGCTAGGAAAGCAGATGGGTAGCTGTAAACAAAGAAAGTCTGGTCTGGTCTCTGGACCTGGAGGTCCCTTTAATATTTAGATGAAAATTTAGGGGTTCCAAAAGGAAAGTGAGCAGAATTCATAACTACAAAAATGGAGACACAAGAGGCACAAAGCTTCTTTTTTATCCCCTTGGTTTTGAAGTGGGCTTGCACTTCTACATCTGCTATGAATCAGAGCAGCTGGTGGGAGACTGTGTTGTACTGGTGGGTACAGTGTCTACTTCTCTTCCAGCACCAGCTTGCACCCTGCACCTTTGCAAAGGGCGTGACCTTCTTGCCTTTTTGTTGGCCATGTGCCAGAACCATTAAACAAGTACTTTCCATGATAGTTTTGGTCTCCTTGCCATGACATATATAGAAAAGTCCCTGTTTACGCTGCTCATTTTTGTAAAGTGGGTGAACTATTCATGCTAGAACAAAGGTATTTTCTCAAATTACCCAGGCACTTCCTTGTTAGCATTTGTCTGCAGGCTGCTGTTAGCCCATGGGCAGGTCCTAATGGCAGTTGTTTCATTCAGAGAAACTTGATGGAGCATGGACTGTCTGATTAGAAGAGGGCTGAACATCTCTTATTTCTTCTCCTTCAAGCCATGAATAAATTTCCGCAAAGATTTGAGGGGAAAGAAGTCTTCATACAAGCACACAAAGTTTTTGATCAGGCTAAGGGAAAGGACAAAGTATGCTGATAGCTTGAGATGAAGGCTTAATATCTGAAAAATTATTTTAAAAAACTTCTCCAAAAGTTCATTCTGGGTTTTCAGATCCCAGTCAATATGACTCAGAGTTCACCTGTTCTTTTTTGTCCAACCCCCTATTATTCTAATAAACTGCATAGTAGAAAAAAAAAATCTCATTTCATCAGAATAAGTCTAAAGTTTTAAAATTCCCCTTGGCTGCAAATGTGCAAAGATTTTAGATTACTAGGTCATGTTTACTGGATGTAGTTTCTACCAGTAGCAAATGGGCAGACCTGCATTTCTTTCACACTGGCTTTGCAGCTTGGGAGCCCGACTGAGCCATGTGAGAGATATGTCACTGGGATTTGATTAAGAAACAGAAATCGAAATAGATACAGAGAGCAGCAGGTTCACAGCTCAGTAGTGGGCAGCTTCTGTGGTCATGTTTTAAGATTTTACATTCCTGCCTAAGGGCAACGGTGCTATTATTTGAAAGGAAAAAAAATATTTAGTGTAGATAAATGTGAATAGTCATTGTACAAACATTCTTGTCCACTAGAACAGAGAAATAGTTTGAAATAACTGTGCGAATCTGTTTTGCAGTGTGGGTGCTCCTTGTATACTTTAACAACTAGCTCAATTACTTTTGAAATAAATCCAGTGGTAGCGTGGAACATGGCAGCTTTTTCAACAAAATTCAGCAATACTATGTAAACTCAGGGCAGGAAATGAAGAAATATATCACCTCTATGTTTAATTTTCTCGGAAATTGTACATGAGCGAGTAGTAGTTGTTTTAACTGGGAAACTGAGTGAACTGCCTAGTCTTGGGACACTGTGTTGCAAGGAGTTAAATGATCACAGGAGTTTGTATTTCATGTTCATGATTTGTCAGACTGACAGTCCATTCTAATCAGCATCATGAATATCCCTTTTTATCCTATCGAAGTATTAACTCAGTACTGTTTCTGAAGGATTATATTTTCTGAAGAATTAGACCAGGTTGGAGTAAAGTTTTGAGGGGTATTTAGAACTATGCGATTCTAAGAATGATGTTGAAATCATTAGAAGTGGAGACTGGCACTCTCAGGCTAGGCTGCCTGAGCTGTAATTTAGTTACTGCAGTACTTTACAAATGGCTGATTGATAATCTAAATATGTGGCAGCTGCAAAGTTTTGTGAACACTTTTAAAGCTCAATATATTTACACATTTTCAAGACTATGTCATATGAAAGTGGTGAGATTTCAGCTGCCCCTTCCAAGGTACAAATTTGCAGTCAAAAACTTACTGAAAAACTGACATTTTTGGATTTCTTTTTCCAGCTTCCACCACCAACAATCACTGACTGAATGATGATGAAGAATCTTTTACTGAATTTATATCAGAGTAGTTACTACTCTGAGACCTTCTTTAAAGAGAACGTTATTTTTGTTGAGCTCTTTCAAACAGAATTGTAACTCTCTCAGTGCCATAATTTAGAGAGAGGAGTGTTGCAGACTGAATTGCCATTACCTTCTTCATTACCCTGCTTCTGCCAGGCACTTTTCTTTTACAGGTAGACTCCAAAACAGCAACCAAAACTACTCCTACTGAGCATGCCAACATGTCAGTTCTACATCAACACAACACTAGACTGGGGGAGCGTATTGTCACTTTTTCCTCATTTCTGTCTGACGTTACAACTCATAATCATGATTCTGATTGATGTGAAACTTACTGCACACTCGTATTCCTACTACCTGCTCTCTGCAGTTGTTAAAGAACAGTTGTTCTGTTCAATTAAATAGGAAACTGCAGTCCCACCCTTCCAAAATCCAGAGATTTGGTCAAGTGTCTAGAAAATAATGGAGCTGGAATGGTGAAGATGCAGGGAGTTGCTAGGACTTTGATATAAGCACAGTGCTTGAGTGCCCACAAAAACACTATTTATGGGGAAGTAATTAATATTGGAATACAAAGGTTTACAGACAAATTTTAGATTCAGCTTCTCATTCAGACGAAAAAAGTTGATCTATAACTCTGATCTGTTCTTCCAACTTAGTACTTACTGGTTCATGGAGCTGATCTGTTGACACTGTGTGCAATGTAACAATTTTTAAGGCTTTCTCAACAACGATTCCCAAAAAAACTTTGCCTTCTAGAGTCTACCTAACCAGCTAGTTGCTGAGGCAGATAGTTGCAGTGAAAAAACAGCACTCCAAAATATGGTCTGATGTCGCTTGTACTACCTCACCTTTCACTTACAGGCACAAATGTGAAGGACCCATGAAAGGGGGGAAAAACGTAAAAAAACTCCAAGCAGAAAATGTCAAGTAGTAAACAGCGCTTTACCTACTCTCAAGATTTACGGCAAGTTTCTGATTATTTGCTGACTTAGTGATATTCCGCAAGATTTTGCAAGCCCTAGATGCTGGAATTGGGCAATTAGCAAAAATCTCTAATTTCTTTCTCCTCTTAAGGAGTGACTGCTTCCCCCATCATCGATCCCCTTTTCAACCATTTTTTTGCATCAGTGTGTTAACATCTTGTCTTAATTAGATTGCAAGCAGCTTTGACTGCAACTATGATCTTACCCTGTTCTATGTACTGGGGCCCAACTGTGAGTGGGGCTGCTGAGGGCTGCTATAACACAAACAAATATAATTATTTTTCTTTTTCATAGGTGTCTTTTCTCTCTAACTCTTATATAAACACTGTTTTGTGGAGCTAAAACTGTAACTTGGCTGTCAGTGTGGGGAGCCAAGGACTGACTGAGCATCCCACGAGATGAACAAATCTCTACCTTATGTGGAGGAAGAGAAAACAGCAGGGCTAACTTTTTCAGAGGTACTCAGAGTAATAAAATAGCTCAGTATGGGTTGCAGACTTGACTAGGGATCAGGCACATTTTGAAACTGTTTATTGACAGCAGCTAAATGAATTATTTGTTTAAGTATGGGTTTTCTGTGAACAGTATCAATTTTTCAACAAGTTTTTTCTGTCCCATACTCTACCCCACAACGTCTGAAAATCAGAGTATTTCCACACTGAAATGCTGCCACAAAGTTTCATGGGAGCTGTGGTTGGAAGCTGAATGTAGCAGCTCTCCTGATCTCAATCAGGATGTCTGGTTATGCTCAATCTGACAAAATGTGCTGCTCAACTGACCTCTATCCCTCAGAGCAGGATGAGGTGGAACATCTCCCCATCTCCCTGGGAGGAGTGGGAGAAGTGGTCTGGAAGCTCTGCCAGAGGCTGCAGCAACAGCATTTCCAGGTACAAAGAAATAACTGCTAGTATTTTGATTTTCAGGCCGTAGTTTTCAGGGTAGGGGGAGAGAGGGGTAGGAATAAAATATCTCTTTCCAACCAGTGCTAACATCTGCCCATAGAACTGGGGAATGTGGTGGTGTGAGTGCTCAGCCCCTGGGGAACTAGAGTGACAACCCTCCAACAGCCACCTTGCTAAATAGATTTGTCAACTGAGAAGGAGCAAATAGCACTTAGCTCTTAGTCACAGTGCTAAATGTCATACTTATATAGACTTTCACCTATTAACAGGTTGTTCCTTTTAATTCATGCTGTACCTAAAACTTTCAATTTACCTTCCAGGTCCTGCCATCTCGTTTGTATTTTTCTTCATCCATGATTTGATTCCTGTGAAGATTGTGGTTAGATATTTATTAATTGTGGACAAGAGACTAGGTAGTACCCTAGTCCATAAGCAATCTCAGTGCTTGTGTGGGGGTTTTCAGACAGCAGCATCATTTAAAACATGGTCTACAGCTCCAGTGCCAGAATCTGGCTGTCTCTCAGGAGAATTGAGAGCAGGTTGTCCTGGTCATTGTTTTTCAGTATTATGAGACAGATTACTGCATTTATTGCTTGCATTACTAAGTTATTAGCACAGTTAATGAAATAATTAAAAAGCACATTTGTGAGCATTTTGTTTGACATGCTCAACACATTAAATTATTCATATCTGTGTGAGTGTTTGGGTTGTTGATGGGTATTTGTGAAAACTTTACTAAAAATGAAAAGACAAAATTATATATATTAATGATCCGAACTCTAGATGCTTGTTGAAGAAATGTACAGCTTTGTGCTAAGACTAAACATATTTCCTGAATCTACAAGCGATCAATGGAGCTTCTTTTGACATCTCCTCATAGTGCACTGGAGCAAACTGTCATTGAGGTGATACAGGCTCAGATTTCAGTCCTTGCAGGGGATCATAAAAGGTCTAATTTTTCTCTCAGTGATATAAAGGCTATCCATGAGAGTGATGAAGATCTGTGGAAGAGCAGGTGACCACAGTGGGGAGGAATGGGGAGAGAATCAAGTGAAGTGCAGGCCTGATTCCATAGCACTGCTTGTTCATGTCTCGTGTCTCACAGCAGAGTCTGAGCTGTGCTCTGCTGGTGTCACAGCCTTTGTGGTTCAGCTAGGAATGGAACAGCTCATTAAATATTGGTACCAACTCCACTAATTGGGGGAAGCTTGAGGCCCACTGCATTGCCTGACGGGATCAGATGCCTAACATATGAGAGAAGGGAGAACTCAGATATCATATCATTCATTCACACTCAATTGTACAACTTGCTCAGGAAGATACTACTTGGAAAAAGTGAATGAAAGAAAAGGGACTGGAGAGTACAGACTTTCTGATACTTGGTTTCCCACTGAAAATTAAAACAAGGCATTAAGCAAGAGGGGTTTGCTCCCCTCAGTTGACTTAGAACAGCTGCTCACCAATTTCTGCAGTACACAGAGAATAACAGAATTTTGCCTTCAGTCTGAGCAATTTTTCAGAAGCAATCCAAGTCAAACTTCCACTCAATGACTTCATTCAAAGCTGGTTTACATCATGAAGAGAAATACTGTTTATTTATTTGTAATAACTTCAGGATTTTACGGACCCACAAGAGGATGTAATTTAAGAAAACATCAGTGAGCTGTTTGAAATACCAAGGGTTCAAAACAGGCTATGTCAAAAACTCATCAATGGAAAGAGTCCATTATTAAAAATTAAAAAAAGAGAAGGAAAATATATTTTGTAACTTTGGACTGAAAAGTTCCAAAACTTGATTTTTATTCTGCAGTAATACATCTTTTTTGTAAGATTGAAGTCATATAGAGAAATGAATGGGCTTCCTCAAGGATCATTGAACCAATCACTGGACAAGGATGGTAATTGTAAAATCTATTGTGTCAAAGAAATGTGACAGCAACAATGTTCTACAATATGCCATTTCATACAAACTAAGCAGCTAAAAAACCAAAATATTAGAGATGCAACTAAAAAATTTTGAACCTGGAAAGCAGCAGTGTCTACCCTGGTAATGCTTAGAAGCAATGGAAATTTTTTGCTGAGTGACCCCGAACAAATAATTTGAACTATCCATGTCTGAGTATAAATCAGGCCAAATGATATTTTCTAATCTGTGGGAGAGTTAAGAGATCCTCTAGACCTCTGCAAATGTTCCATAACTCAGACATGACTGGAGGATCCTGGCTAGAATAAGGTCACCAGTTTTGTTTCTAATCTGGTTCTTAATTTACCAGGTCAATTATGGCAATAATTACATCATTGTTTTGTCTCCTGCTATCCCCCATTGCTGGGAAAAATCTGCAATGCCTTTTGAAGTCTTCCAGCAGAAGACACACAAGTGGATAGGCTGTGGCAGCCTCCCATGGGGAAGCAGAACATGGCAAGGGACATGGCAGAGGTGGACTTGGCAGCTGAGCCATGAGAGCCCTTGGCCAGGCAGGGCACGTGCAAAGGGAGCATCTGCTGCCAGGAGCACCTCAGGAGACCCCTGCATGTGAGCACAGCAGAGGAATGGCAAGAGCAGGCAGGGGTGGCTCAGAGAAGAAAGGCAGCTTGGAATAACCCAGAACCAGGTTGAGAGAAGTTGGAGGGTGGGGGAGGGAAGACTTGGTTGATTTGCTGGGTCCACATGACCAGCAGCTGCACAGCTCTGGCAGGTTAAGAACAGAGGGTCTGAATGTGATCCCAGAGATTACAATAGCCAGGCTACAGGAGAATACTTCGTTGCACGGAGTGTCGACAGAAGGATTTTGGCTTCCTTAGACACCAGACAGTATGTTGCAAAGGGGAATTAGTCAGAAATGGGATCACTCTAGTGAAAAACTTTCTGTGGGGCCTGGGCTTCCACTGGCTTTGAAGGAAACTACTGAGAGGATCTTCAAATGAACAAAACCCCAGAAACAGAGATCCAGGAAAAACCTTGTAAGTAGATAATGAATGGGGGGAAAGAAACATGAGAGGAGAAAAATTAAATACCATAGTAAAACAATTTGTTGATGCATGTCTAGACAAATGTCGAGAATTTGGGAACCATGTTGAAGCAAGTTTCATCACCAGTTTTGTAACAATTGACTTCTCTAGTTTTATTTTAGATTTGTAGATTTATTTATATTGTTTTGTGGGTTTATTTTGAAAATGCAAGTGTAGGTTCTATTACATACCGATATGAGAACCTAAATACTGGTCATGCAATTATTTTGAAATTTCAAAGACATGCATGAGGCAGCACTGTTGGCTATGTCTGGGATAGCAAGATTTAGCAGGGCTGAATTACACATCATCGTACTGGATGGTGAGGTGGAAATTGTAAAACATATAAACCCCAAATCCTTCAATATTGAAATATCTAAAGGACAGTTTCAGCAGAGCTTGATTATCTGTTGGAAAAGTGAAAAATGGTTCATTGTGTTCCCAGAATGTGTTGAAAATGTCCTCAGAAAATGATTAAAGGAAAAGGACAATTATAGGGGGAGAGACACAGGTTCTTAGAAAAATATTAGAATCTGAAGGCAGAGGAAGATTGACCATTGGATGAAAAAGGAAGGCTGAGCAGGTGGAAAGAAGTAAGAAGGGCAGAAGAATAACAACATATTTCAAAAAAATAAAGCATTAAACTGAAAAAAACAGTGCATCAGGTTTCAGGAGATAAAGTATGAGACAAAGCAGTCCAGGCTGATGAAGTCATCCTAAAAGGAAGCCCTTCTGCTTCAAAGAAAAGATGTGTGTAGGGTACGTTTGATTCATACTTGGTGTCATATGGGATGCACTCAAGCAGGAGAGATGTGTTCTTGGAGGGGTTCCCTGGCTAGAGGGACTAAAGCTGAAGTTGCTCTTTGAGTTGCTTTCAACAGCACATCTGTTGTGGTGAATGTGTGAGGTGGGCAAAACCTTCCTCTGTACATTTGGTGAGTTACTAGGACTGCAGACTGGCACGTATGTCATTGCAACTAAAGACATGACATGGCCGTGCAGTCCTGGGACAGTAACAGGTCACAGACCACAGCATGCAACAGCCTGTATGAGCTGTGGCAGTTGGTATCATACAGGCACTCTTTGCAGGATATGATCAGAATAAAAAATAGTCTTGGTAAACAGAATGGATGGTCTGAAGTCATCAAGATGAGATAATGGAGAGAGAAATACATTAGATGGGTTAAGAAGAATCTAAATAATCAGAAACAAGATAAGAAAGATTATGACTGCAGCAATATTGTAGAAAGTGATCCGGAGCTCATAGGCAATCACAATACCATGGGGTATACCAATACCATTGCTGGTGCAGTGTTAGGATAAAAGCAAATATAATTCTTCGGTGTTTCACCTGCAATGCCTTACCAGTGAAAAAAGTAGTAAGTGTTCTGATTTAGGCTACATGGGTGAAGCCTCAACTGATGTGCTTTGTACAGCTTTGGGAACCACACTTCAAGAAAGATGTAGACAAATTGAAGAGAGTGCAAAGGAGAACAGCAAGAATGATCAGAGGTTTAGAAAACATGACCTACAAGAAAAGGTTGAAAGAACTGGGTTTGTTTAGTCTAGAAAAGAGAAGACTAAGCATGAGGCTCAAGGGGAGGGGGAGGAAGGGATAACAATTTCCCAATATGTAAAATGTTGTTATGAAGAGGACAGTGATCAATCATTTCCCATGCCCACAGGGGACAGAATGTGAAAAAGTGCACTTACCTGAGTAAAGAAGATAGATTAGACAATTCATTAACTCCAAGGCTAGTGAACAGCCTACACAGAGAGGTGCACAGAGGAATCTTAATTTTTAAAAGGGGTTATCCAAACACCTGTAAGATATGGTTTTTAGGTACTTAAAAGTAATTTGCATGCTAGTCTTTCTGATCTATTCAAAAGTGTGTGCTGAGCACCATTCACATGGAAAGAAGTGCTGTCCCTAGCCTTGTCACCATACAAACATTTCACCTTTATCACCAAAAATCAATGTAGCAACTATGATAAATATCTTGTTTAAAGCTGAAGGGTCTAAAAGTTGTACATCACGGTACTCCACCACTAAAACTTCATGAGGCAGTGCTTCAGGATGCTTTACTTGTACCTATCTGTTTTTCGGGAATACCAGCTTAAATTCTAATTTCTTTTTAAAATACTTGGACATCATTTAAGGATGCTTCCACATTTAGTGTCTTGACTTTACTTCCTCCAACCTAGCTTTGTATCAATGATATGTGGGTATTTGTTTACATACTGCTATCTGATCAGACCTTTGTATTCCAAATGGATCACCTCAATTTCCAGGTCCTTGCCATTTTTGATATCTCTGATATGTCTGCCATCAGGGCCACCAGTTCAATGGATATCTTCCATCTGGAAAAGAATAAGATGAAGATAGTAATTTCATATAATCCCTAAGTTCAGTAAAAATTAGCACTTGATAGAAAATGACGTGACCTGTACTGCAACTAAGTACCCAAACCTGGAAAAATTTGTGACAGTTTTCTAGTCCATCCTGTCAATGAAAGTGTCCCACCCTTACATAAACTCACAAGCTGTATAAATAGCTGCTAGTGCAACTCAGTTGACTCAAACCAGGCACTCAGCTTGTTTCCTCTTAAGATAAAACAGATTTTGTAAATCAAAACTGGTTTCTTGATAATAAAGAATCAATAAAGGGGAATTTATATGCAAAATCAAAATAGCAACATTTGTACATGGAAAGACTATATATGGCATAACCATTACACTTCTTAATGAATTTATCCATTGCACAAGATTTTTTAAAGAGCGACAGTAACTCTAAGACAACAGAAGTTGGGACTCCAGGCAGGGAGTTTGTGGAATGAGATATACATAGTCAAGTTTTTAAAGGCAAAATAGATTTTTAAAATCTCATTTCAGCATTCTAAGTCCACTGCAAATCACTTCAAAACCAGGGTTTAAAAAAAAAAAAAATTTGGTAGGCATCCTTCCATCATTATGATTAGCAAATTAGCTGAAATTATATTTGTCACCATCACCAGTTACGGTGACTCTTAAGATTCTACACCCGATTCACCTCTTCAAAAAATCATTTGCATTTCACTATTTTTGTGACAAGTATTATTGAAACAATATATTTATATATTTTAGAGAAATTAAACATTTTTCTTTCAGTTATTAACACAGCTTTGAAATCAGCTTAGTGAGCTTACTGACTGCATGGTATGTGACCTACATATGATAAATATTTTAGTAACAAAGATACAATACAGATTAAGAAAAAGGTAATACTGTTAATTATATGTTTGTTTCAGAATTGCTTCTAAAGCCGGCCTGAGGCTTAGCTGTGGAAGCCACATCTCTTCTTGATGCACTGCACAGCTTTGCACGAAATGGTAAATGTAAGTGGGATTCTGTCAGTTGTAATTACATCCAAGGACTGTTGGACACTGAAATGTTTCCTCTCCTGGATCACTGAAGTTAGAGAATTGATCCTCCTTCATCTCTGAAACAGTGTGCTTGACTGTTCTCTTCCTAATCTAAACAAGTTTTAAGCAGTCTGAGTATTTTTTCCCCTGTGATGACAACCAGAGGAATAGGACACTGTAGGAATATGTGCAGATTGGCTAAAGCCAGCTGAGGGGCTTGGTCCATCCAATGCTTAGCAGGGGTCTCATAGCCTTCCACCCCTGCCTGAAACAGGACTCAAAGTGACACTGGGGACAGTTTTGTTTCCTGGCTATGGTATCTCTAATGCATTTCAGATACTCTGTGAATTACGGGAGCTTAATTGTTTTATAAGGCTTATTAGGGTTCTTCAAGAGAGCAGGCAACAACAGGTGCAAAATGAATAGATTCAGAAGCAGTAGCAGAGTTGAGTGGCAATACAGGCAAGGAGGCAGGCACTAGAAAATAAACACCAACAAATATCAGACTATTTTTATTTCTGTTTCGTGATAGGAGAGAAAACCCCAGGACTAGCAAAAGGCTGATTGCTTTCTTGCAAATTACTGCCTTAAATCCGGTCAAATGCTTTACCAGAGTAATTTCCATGGCAGCAGCAGACTGTCAAATGTTGGTACAGAAACGTTCCTCAGTCCCTCTTCCTGGGGCTGTTTGCAGAGCTGTCAAAATTCTTCCACACAGTGATGGCAGTGCCTGCTCTGCAACCTCTTGCCTGCTTTGCCCAGCTTTGGGTAGATGGTCCTGCACTTGCCTGCCAAAGTATCCCTCCTGCTGCTTTAAGGCACAGCGTGCCTCTTTCTCTCTGGGATTTGCAAAGAAGTGATCTCATTTGGGTTCACAGGCAGAACAGTTTTCACAGCAATGTGTCAGCTTGGATAGGGCAGTCACATTATTCTCGATTTCCCTGAGACTTTTATTTTTCCACACAAGCTTCTCCTGCCCTTGAAGAGCACCTCATCTAGTGTCTGCGAGGCTTCTGCTTCTTGTTTGACATCCCTTATTTACAAAGCAAACAAAATGTTCCTTTTAACACACATCATGCAAAGTTTATTAATGAAGAAAACAATCCAAGGGGGTCAACCCAGGGGACCCTTGAAACCTGCCAGCAAAAACTCTTCAAACGCTCAACGCGACAGATCCTCCAAAACGATATTTCACACAATGAAGTAAAAATAATATTTTTCTTTCAGCCTTTCCAGCTGCTTTTGTGGAGAGCAGACAGAAATTATTTTCTTATTCTGCTCCCAGAGCAGAGATCTGTATGAAGCTGCGTTTATTTGTTTAACACGATGATTTCATCCTAAATGTCTTGACAGCAAATAGTTGGTGGTTTAATAAAGGCTCTTTGAAAAAAGGGCTTGAGCAGTTATTTGTAGGGGGAAAATGTGAAGTATGTGGCTCTCAGGAGGAGAGAGAGAAATGCCTGTTATGATTAGGGGGTGCAGAGAAGACCCCAAAATCCTCTCTGTCTGCTGAAGTAAGAACTGACTCTTGTGGCTCTTTTTCCTCATGGTCACCAAGCTGAGCTGCTGCAGCAGACCGTGGGATTGAAAGTGGTCTGACCTTGTTATTAACAAGTGACTGATATGCCCTTCACCCTCCGAATCAAATGCTCTTACAGAAGATGAAAGATCTGCTGTTTGGGAGAAGAGTTTGATTATGAAAGAAATAAATTAGTGATAAACAGACTTGGGACTATCTGATGTCCTGTATGATGGTCAGTGGGGAAAAATGTACGCTAAAGTTATAGGGGACCATTTCTTCATTAGCTGGAAGTCCTAGTAATCAGAGGAAAAAGGACCCAATGAAAAGTCCACATGCACCTGTTGTCTTTGCAGGGGCATCTCTCAGGGAGAGTTTGGAACAAAGCAGATCTCACATACACCATTTCAGTGGATGTACACAAATACATATACCAGCTGTAGAGAAGCAGTCAACATAGTTTGGAAATCAGTGGTGGAAGGTACCAAACAGGGAGTTTCTTTCCAAAAGATGTACCAATATTAAATCTCAGATGTATGTGATCTGGGTTAATTTCTGAAGCTGTAATATGTTTCACATGTGCTGTTTGATTTACAACTGAAAGCAACATTATTCAATGGTTTCTCAATTTAGTGTCTCCGTGGCTAAGCGAACATGTTTAGCTACAGCAAAAGGGGACAGACCCAAATCTGAATCAGGTACTTGGGCTAAGATCTGGATTTTGTTTTCATATGCGTTTTTACAGTAACAGATTCAGTGTCATTTGATCTCAGTCTCTAATATTAGCAGGTTTTTAAAATAAGCTAATAGCTTTGTATAATATTTCATGTGCTGCATTTGTAGTTTCCAATAGCTGTTGGTAACATTTACAGGCTCCTGTAATAGTGCTCTGTTACATATGTGCAAGCATGAAGTAATTCTGATGAAGGTGAAGCCATTAGTCCCAGTGAGACTGGGACTAATTCATCAGATGTGGAACAGAACTGTCTGACAGGTACCATTATTCCAACATGATGTTATAGTGAGTACAAGTATTTTTATAACACAAAAGAAGAATTTTTTTTTGTCCACAAAGCCATTTTCTCATTCTGTTAAAGATGTTACTTACACTAACTATCACTGAAATTTGAAATAAAGTTAATTGAGGACTTCAGTGGATTCAAGCTTTTGTCCAAGGATCATTGAAGCACTTTGAAGTGAAAAATAATTGCGGACTATCATTTATCTGCTCAATATGGTCACATTGTGTAATGTAGTAGTGCAGGATGAATGGAATCAGTGAGGTAGCAAAATTCAATACTGGCTATGTAATATTCATCAAAACATATTACTACTTATGATTACTAGTTATGATCTCTACAATAATTTCAAGCAGAAAGACAGATAATGAAAAGAAGATACCCAAACAACGTGACTACATTTAGCTTTTAAAATGTGGATAAATACTTGATACATGAAATGAAACTGAAAATAGGAGGAAAAGAATTTAAAAGAAGAGACAGCTAGAGTGTAAAACTAGTGCATGTTCTTTCAGATGTATGCTGTGGGCTACCTACATGCACTGCTGAAAGCAGTGCAGCAGCACTGAGAACCTGGTCTCTTAATCTTCATTTTTTGAGCTATGTATCTTTCTTCTGCAGAGGCTAATTTAAATCAGTGTTTGCTGAACACTATTTGTTGAACACTCAGACAAGCAAACACTTATGAGGTGAACAGACTGGAAGACATATTCAGCAGTGTCTGTCTAGTATTGACAAATTCAGGGAATAGCAGAAGGGAGGGTGCTCCAGGTATTTCTAATGCAAGCATCTCAGAAAAATAAATCGCTACTCAATGATTTCTATAAATTTATTACCATTTTTAGAGCTATCATCCATAGATAACTGACTAAAATCATAGGGAAAAATAATTTTTTTTTTGTGTTCACAAACCAAGAAAATCTGCTTTGTAATATCTCGCTTGGTGATAGCCGTGGCTGCTGCCATCACAATGTTGAGGAGTTTGAGACTCATTTGAGCACACTGAAGGTTAGTACTGAGGCAAAGGTTTTAGATTTGATGAGGTTTTAGAACAGCAAAATTTCAGCTCACTCAGAGCTTATTGAGAGGGGTTCCACGGTAAGCTTTCATGGAGGTCAGACAAGCCAGCAAGTACTGGGAATCTTTACAAGAATGCACTCCTTGATTACCCTCCACACCAAAGTAACCTGCTTGGTTAATGTGGGATGAGTGGTGGACATTGTCTACCTGGATTTCTGCAAGGCTTTTGATACTGCTTACCACAATCCTCTCCTGGAGAAACTGTTATGCTATGGTCTGGACATGTGGTTCATGTAGTGTGGGAAAACCTGTCTGGCAGGTGGCACCCAGGGGATACTCCTTTTTAAACTGGCAACTGGTAACAGTTGCAGTTCCTGAGGGTTAATATTGTGCCTAGAGCTGTTTAGTATCTCCATAAATGGTCTGGACAATAGGATCAAGTGTGACCCAGTGAAATTTGCTGAAGATAACAAACTCCAAGAGGAAGTGAACACTTTGTGGGATGCTGCTGGAAGACCTGGATAGCTTGGAAGAGTGGGTTAATGAGGGATAATGGGTTAATGAGGACCTCACAAAGTTCAGCAAGGCTGAATGTAAGATATTCCTTGTTGAACACCTGGAAAAGCATAATCCGGGAGTGCAGCACGGGCTGGGATCTACTTGTCTGGGAAGTAGCTCTGTGGCAAGGGACCTGGGGTCCTGGTGGGCCAGTCCAGTATGAGTGACCAGTGGCTGCTGTTGTACAGAAAGGTGACAGGAGGCTGGGTGGCAACAAGGGCATCACCCACAGAGATGACCAAGCCATTATCCCACTCTATTCAGTGCTTGTTCTGGAATCTGGAATCTGGCATTCGGTTTTGGTCCCTGTTGACAAAATACATGTGGGCAGGCTGCAGAGGTCCAGAGAGCACCACAATGATGATCAAAGGACTGGGAATCCTGACGTGTGAGAGAATTTGGTTTGTTCAGTCTGGAGACTGAAGGAAGACTTGAGGAGACCTTATCACTGTGTTCCAGTACTTAAAGCCTAGGTACAGAGTTCCTTTTTGACAAAGAGTCACATGGAAAATCTGAGAAGCAGCTGAGCCACACCATTGTCTTGATTGCTGTCATCATATCAAACACAAAAGCATATGCACAATATTTGGACCATTCAGAAAGAGGAAATTTTTAATAAGCCTTTGCTATTTCCCAGTAGCAAGCTCAGCTAAAATGAAAGTTGTTTCAGACAGGAGTGTTTTAAACATCTTAAATTATTTTATCTGCAGATTTATCCTGCATAAAAATTGGTTTATCAGTTTTTAATGTGAGACCTTGCAAGCTCTGGTGTATTGCTGGAGCCTTTGCACACTACAATTCTTCCTTAAAACCTGGATGATTTGTCCATTGCAATTGCAACCTCTGTGGTGGTTTCCACCACTTATGTCTCTGTTTACAGCTTGCTTTACAGCCAAGAACAAGAAGAACCAAAAAACTTCATTTTCTGTCCATTTCTGTTTTCCTGAAACCTTTTATGGCATACTGAGAGGGATAAAGGCCAAAAATGTCCACAGATCTCCCCTCTGTGATACTTTCACAAGATACACCCTTTGCTAGGTGAAGGTATTCTCATCTCCTTGCAAGAAAAAAGCTGTCCTAGGTACTGCTTCAGATATCTCCTGATTAGCACATGGACTGATGAGTACATTGAAATAGCAACCAGAAAAGTAAGATCTTAACCTGCAAAATCTGGTAATTCCTCATTTCTGTTACAGTCATACAAATGGTGAGATTTTTTGCTCAGAACACTGGGATTTAGGTTTGATATATAAGTTCCATCTGTAACATAGGAATGAATAAACCAGTGCTGGTGGCTGAAAAGCTGTAAAATGTCACTTATATGTGTGACACATTTCTTCACATGTTGATTGCACAGCCCTACCTAAGAACAGTATGTCTTTCTCAGTAAAACCACAGCATAATCCAATTTTTTAATTGTAATCAACACATTTAATTATTTACAGAGTTTTATGCTGAAGCAAATCCTGAAGGACTCAGAAATCTGTTAAAAAGACCGAAGATAATTGGAGTACCGAGGATAATTGGAGAGTATTTCCAGTAAGTAATATGGACTACATTTAGCTGAGCTAAGTTGCCTGACTTCTTAAATTTGCTTTGCACCACCCTGAAATTAGAGAGATGCCTGATGGCCTGAGGGCAAGGCACCACAGATGTGGTCCTCATTCCACTGCCAGGTTAGTCCTGAAAATCTGACATCCAAATAAAAAAACCAAGAGACTCCCTCAATAATGAATAGTAAATACCTGCCTGCAAAGCAATGCTCTACTGTCAGCATCATGGCTCAAGGCTTGCAAGGCCACAACATCTCATGGAATAAGAATGTATCTCCAACAGAGCAGATATGAAGACTATGTCTAGTTCATGGCAGCTTAGATGAATTTCACTAGGTTGCAATAATTTCTGATTAAGTCAGAATGCCTATCTTTTAACAATTGAGTGTTATTACATCTGATGAATCTTGTTGAGCATCTTAGTGTTAGACCTACACAGTCAAAGCCCAGTGAATTGCTCTTCAGAAAGCAACTCTGACTAGGAAAATTATCCAACATTTTGTTTGACAACTGCTGCTGAGAAACTATTAAGTAGTCAATAAATCGACACTGGCCTTTCCAAATCTCATGTTACATACAGTAATATTCCATCCACACACAAAAAGATGACGTTTGAAAACATAACGGACTTGAAAGAACTTACTGTCTTTGGGGCAAAATATCTATATAGCTAAAGAAATGGGATTCATAACAAAAATCAGCTCCATATCAAATGAATGGGCTGACAGGATGGGAAAAACAATTTTCTCTTTAGCAAACAGGCAGAAATGTAGCTGCCTAACTTTTGCCATTGATGCTTCAGACAGTCTTGGTCTAAGTATTCTCTTCAAGGTTCCCAAGGTAGTGTTAAGCAAATTTCAGATACAGGGAATGGCTTGCATTTCTTAACAGACATGATGACACCCTGTCACACTTTGAAAAAACTAAAATAATAAATAAAATATAATGAAAAAGTACAGTTTTAAAGTGGAACAGCTGGAACAAGTGCATGGTAGTATACATGGCAACTATTAATACTTTCTTCAATAGGAGTCAAAATGTTTACTTTCTGCAGATTGTGTAATATTTTCTATTTGGTACATGAAAACATAATTGTTTTACAACATGCTTTTCATTGCGGTTTATATTGTCAGTTACCCCAGCTTTTTGGCATTCATATAATAATAATATAAGATTTCAGAAGCAGTTTCACTGCTCCAGCAAAGACAACCATATAGCAGACATAATATCTGAAAAGAAATATATATACTAATCTAAACCAAAAGAAAAATAATAATTCAGCCTTAGACAATTAATTTTTATGCATTGGTACAGTGAAAGATGTAAGAAAGTTGAATTCTTTGCAGTGCCTCGAGATGGTGGGAGATGAGGTCATACATATACTGTGACCTATCTTGCATAACTCTTGATTTCACAGGTTTTCTGTTCTAACTGAAGTATGTAATATAAAGAAAGGATCAGGGTCCTAGCAATCATTGCACACCAGTGGTTTAAAAAAAATAAAAATTGCAATACTCTTTTCAGAAACTGCCCTTGAGCAGTGAGCATGCGTAAGCTGGCAAACACCTTGATGTAAATGATGGCACCCACTGGAGAGAGGGGTGACCTTCCACACAGGTGTTTTAGTAAGGAAGCATTTCCTTACAGATGCCTGTCAGAGAGAAAGCAGGCTGTCACCTCACTCAAAGCATCTACTAGCAAATATAAGAATGGCTTATTCCAGCAAGAATGCCTATCTAATTGCATGTGGATTGAACTCTGGTAAATAAAAGTTTTCTCATTTAGACTGCAGTTTTATACAATAACAAACTCCTGTGAAGGATCTGTAGTTCCTTCTTCCGTCACTGTTTAACTCTTACAAACTTCATAGACAAAGGGCATTATCTGTACTCTCATTTCACTGACTTAAAGAGCAGACAAACAAAAAAATTACTGTGTTTGAAAATACAGATGTCAGGAAAGTGTTTATGTATTCCAGACAACATCTCAGGGATGGAGTGAATACTGTTCCTATTTTTAGGCTACATAGAACTAAAAAAATTTCTTAAAGAACTACTGCCCTGATACCAAAAAAATCTTTTTATTTTTGCAGATTTCAGCTAATGTTTGATTATTTCCCCTGTCAACCAGATCCTGACAGTGTGATTTTAGGATCTGGGCAAGGTGTTGATGTCTTGCAATGGTTCAAACATGACACATGGTGGATGGAACCTGGCGACAGGACCTTGTGCCCCACTTGTGAGTGATGCTCGGGGTGTCCTTATGCACAGTAGTGCTTTGCTACCCCGCTCCTCCATGATGCCAGTGCATCTCACCCCATTGCCCTGAGGGCACAACAAACCTATAGGAAGTTTTTTTGTTTGTTGTGAAAATTAACACAAAGCACTTTATTATTTAAATTATCAAATAATCCATTAAATCTACTATACTGTTTACTATTTACTGTTACTGTTATTATTACTGCTATGAGTGTAAAGGGTTACAGTGAATGGAGGGATATAAGGCTGGCAGCCTTATAGTGGGGTCCCACAGGGCTCTGTCCTCGACCCTGTGCTCTTCAACATCTACATTAATGATATGGATGAAGGACTGGAAAGAATACTGTGTTTGCTGACACCACTTAAGGGGGAGGAGTCGCTGACTGCCTCAAGGGCAGGGAGGATCTGCAGACAACCTCGACTAACTAGAGATGGACAAGGACAAACTGCATAAAAGGACAGGTGCCAAATTCTGCTCCTGGGATGGGGCAGCTCTGGTTGTGGGTAGACTGGGGAATGAGAAGATGGAGAGAAGTGCTGTGGAAAGGGACCAGTGAGTCCTAGTCAATGGCAAGTTGAACATGAGTCAGCAGTGCCCTTGCAGCCAGGAGGGCCCCCTGTGTCCTGGAGGCCATCAGGCAGAGCACCACCAGCCAGGCAAGGGAGGGCATTGTCCTGCTCTGCTCTGCACTGGGGCAGCCTCACCTCGAGTGCTGGGGGCAGCTCTGGGTGCCACAGTATAAGAGAGACATTAAACCATTGGGGACTGTCCAAAAGAGGTACACAAAGATAGTGAGGAAGAAGACATTGATGGATCTGGAGGGAGAATCTTAATAGATGCTGCTGAGGACATTTGGTCTGTTCAGCCTGGGAGACATCACTGTGCACTTCAACATCCTCAAGAGCGGAAGTAGAGTGGCACTTCAGGTTCAGTGGCAGTACCCATATCTTCACTCTCATGACCAGGAATAGGAATGGAAGAGGTGGCATGAAGATGAGTCAGGGTTGGTTTAGGTTACATATTAGGGAAAGATTCTTCACCCAGAGGGTGGCTGAGCACTGGAAGAGTCTCCCCAGGGTAGTGGTCACAGCACCAGCCTGAGAGAGTTCAAGAAGCCTTTAGACAACACTTTCAGGCTGTCAGCCACATGTTATGACTCCTGGGGTGTCCTGTGCAGGGCCACGAGTTGGATGCTACTCAGCTTATTCTGTGATTCCATGAGCAAGTAAAACTGGGAAATAGCATTCCTTTCCCTAAGATCAATCAATTGCCATAATCAGGTATGTGGCAAAATGTGGCAGAAGTAGGGGAAAAAAGAAGTGGTTTCTTAGGAGTTAAGTCTTGTCATATAGTACCATAGGCCTGACTCTGTTTAATTACATGTTTTCTCACTTTTGGATGTTTGAAAAGTGTTCCAGCTGTTTTTCTTTTTTCTTGGTGTTTCTGTGGCTTTTTAATCATTGAGGACTTTCTGACTTCTTTTTTCTAGCTTTATGGCATTTTGTGGGAGTAATATACACTGTTTTCCTTGCTGGTTTTTCTGTTAGGCAACTCTGAAGGGCCTCTTTGGTTTGGCAGCTTAGCACTGATTTTGTGGCCTATAAATGATTGCTTGTTTGCTTAGTTCTGACTTCACTACTTCTCTGGACTTTCCTTGACATGCAGTTCTTGTTTCTGTTTTCCTGGTGGAGGCACTAGGGCTGCTGCTCCAGAAGCTGAGCGAGCCAGACGACCCAACCTGCCGTGGGGTGGTACCCAGGTGTGCCCAGGAACCTAACAACACTGCTGTGGGAACAAGTGACTGCCTGGCAGGGATAGCAGCAGGCGTTGATGCTGCTCTGGCAGCAGGCAGAGCCTGACTCAAAGGCAGCCCTAGAGCCAGCTGCCTGGAGCCAAAATGATGACTGTGTGAGAGATTTCCCCGGTCATGCAGGCTGCCTTCAGGCCTGTTCTCTGCTCTGGACCCTCTCATTTCTGTGAGCTGGCTATCTGCTTCTGGCTTGCTATACAGACCACAAGTTCATATCACTTAATTTAAGTAAGTAGAGGAAATTCTGGGGGAATGAAGATGAATAGTAATGTTTACAAGAATTTCAACTATCTTAACCTTGAGATCATGACTTTATAACTCACCTTATTCCTTGCATGCCTTGCAACTTCTTCAATAAATGAGAGAAAAGGCTCCCGGAGAGCAGATTTCTTCTGTAAAGAAACACGTTTTATTCCCCAAGTAGCACATCCCACACTCTGACTGTTAAAATACTCCTGTGAAAAAAAAAAAATCAAAAACCCAGCACATAAACACACAGTTGGGCAACCTCATAATGTCAGCACATCAGGTGGGGTGTCTGTGTATGGAATAAGTTGTACAGATTTATTTCTTTCTTAGATTTTGAGTGCTTGGTCCTCATGTTTTATCAAAAACGTATTCCCTTTCTTTCTGAAATTAAGCAAATTCCTTCCAGTTTGAAAAATTAATGGGGCTGGACATTTAAACTCTAAGCACAGATCTTAATCACAAACCTAACACCACAAAAGTAGTATCAGGCTGTCACCCATTTGTACTGGCTGTCCTCTTCAATGTATGTCTACCTAGAAGTTTTTTGTTTCACTTGTTGCCTCACTTAAAGCATTCAAAATTTTAAGAGGTGAATGCATTATTTTAGGACCAATGACATTTTATATGTCAGGAATTCTGAAGTTGTTTTACATCCTCATGGCAGAAACAGGGAAGATGAGTAAGCAGATAAGAAAAATCCTCTTTCCAGAATCAGTATTATTGTTATGTCACTAAAACGTCACATTGCTAGGTGTCTGAAAAATATTTCCTTGGAAATAATAAAAATTTGCAATTATTACTTTCCAGAGAAAATCCTGGCAGCCAGGTCAAATCAGAAGAAACCTTCTCAGCCATTGCACTGTCTTCTGAAGGTGTGGGGCAAATGGGACAGAGCTACAAGGAGTCTTGTCCCCCTTATAGCTTCCCATTCACAGCTAGGCCCCTTCTCTGACCTTGCAGTTTCAGTATCCTGCTGGAAAATTCTGGATTTGGCGAAAGGGCCTATTTTCAAAAGCAGCTGAGATTTCTGGTTTCTGTTGAGAAACCTGGAGTCCCAGCTGAAATCAGTGCCTGGTGCCAGGCAAGGTTCCAGCACTAAGGGTGTGTCAATAAACAGTTGTCCTAAATGAACATCCCTATAATACATATGTTCTTGTAAGCTCTCCACAAAAATTTAACTGTTTGCCTTATCAGTGGGTATAGCAATTGACAGGATATTTTTAGCATAGCTGCCTTTTTCCATATGATAGGCAGCCAGAAGGGGTACTACTGTCAGCACTGTTCAACATGCAGGTCCTGCAGCTCACCAGCAAGCTCTCCATGGGTCCCCCTGTGGCCATGACCAGTTTGGCAAAACGTGGTCCTGGCTGCTCAGGCAAGTGGAAGCTCTAAGGAGGAAGAGAGACAGACTCAAACACAGACCTAGCAGAGCATCAGCTTGGCACAGATCATGTGGGCTAGTACACCCGAGGATGAGAGCCTTGGTCACTGTCAGATTCCTTGTTTATTTCTTGCCACAAATTCCCTCTTTTATGGCAGTAATGAATAATTTAACAGCCTGTCTTCCTGTTGGAAACTGCTAGCACTCATCAGTACTTCTCTTCTTCTCTGTTTCCCCACTACTCTTACAGGCAGTCATATATCTTTTCCTTCCACAGATGTTTCCTATGTGGATCCCTCTTGATTCTGTGCATTTCACTGGTATCCAAGCTCATTTTCTCCATTCCAGGCTCCTTTATTTGTTCTTCTCTTGAATGATTTTACATAACATTCCAAATGACATTTTTATTGCAGTATTTTCATGGTCCAGCAAAATTTGCCAAGGGAAGTGTTTTACAAATAATATTATTACTTTGAAGACTTAGTCCTGTGGAATCACAGAACATGTGGTTATGTTTAAATACATTTGTTTTCACTGTGTGTCCTCTATTATGATTTTGCCTCACTGTGTGATATTGGTGCAGTGAGTGGTATTTATCTGTAAGATACCAACAACATGATCCGATTCAAGTGCAACACATTGGATTTTGTCTCCCTCTGAGACATGGAGGTGATACTTCAGCATAACCTTGCCTGACTTTCCAAGGGAGTCTTGTAATTCTAAGGCAGAACCAGTGATTGTACTGATCCAGGACAGCAGCCTGAGAAAGTTCTCATTATACTTTCAGAACCATCACTGATCAGGTCAGTTGGTCCAGATCCTAGTTGAAGACCTGGTTTCTGAAGCTTCTGAAGCTTCTAAAGCTTCTGAAGTTTCTGAGCCATGAGAACACACTTTCTGTGTGCAGTAAGAGAACAATTCTCAGCCAAGCGAGCAGGATAGTTGGCATATCTCTCCTCAAGTGTTCTCTGCAAGATGTTTCTGGGTCAACAGGTTTGGGCTGAAAGTGTAGGGAAAACAGTGATGCAGTTAACACACTGCGAAGACTCAGGGTTTCTGTCCTCATTGGTCTGATTTTGACCTTGTCACATAAAAGAACATTACAGAGATAATTAGATTTAAATAATGCACAGAAGATGGGATTGACAATGGGCTACCTGCAGCTGAGAGCCCAGGCCAGATAGCAGCAAGAAGGAGAATATAGAAACAGTCTGATGGAAGCCCAGATGGGAAATAATGAGTAACTTGTCTTCAGATTATGATCAGAGAAGACATTTTTCTCTGAGAAAGTTTCAAAAGCAGAAGGCTGTCTCTTAAATACAAGGTTTATTCCTCTAGAACAAAATTATCCTGTAGAGAAAAATCTAAAACTGATGGTTTAGCATGATGTCTATTGCCCAGTTAAGTGTGTTTTGTGCTTTCATCTGGAAATTTGGAAACATATTTGAACCAACCAATTGATTTTTTTTTTCACCTTGTGGTCAACAGACTTACAGGTTTCTGTATTAGTTTAAGGTTATGCAAAAGTTCACCAAGAAAGGCACCTGTGCAAGTTCAGTTCAGTTATCACCAGCTCTCCAGTGGAAATTTGCTTTTGGCATCACAGACTTGAAAAGGTGAAAAACTGTATGTTGAAGGTAGTAATAACTATTTAATTACTTACATGCATGTCCTCCTAGGGATATTGTGGTGACCAGAGCAAGAGGAACATTCCAGACAGGAGCTCCAAGATCTCCTGAAAAAGCTACCACCATATATTAAAAATTTCCTAACATGCATGATATTTTAAATTTGTTCAGTGTTGTTAGAAATGACCACACTTCATAAATGTAGGCTTTGAGCCATGCAGAACTCTAGATCCACTGAGATGCTTGAAAGAAAAAAGCTGATGTCTGAATATAATTTACAATTCTCTCCTATAAGACATCTAGGTCTCACAGAATGCTTTCCTCTGGTGAATTATTATTTCTACCACGTTTGGGCAAAGTTTCATCCTGTTCTGATCTTATGAGTACTGGAACAATTCTTACTTAAATATTCTAAACTCAGATGAAATTAGGTTTCTCTACTAAAGTGCAATGTTCAAGGCCACCTTCATTGTCCGTTGTATCTGAAGACAAAGAAATAAATAAGTATGTGTCTGGACTTTAGGGTAGGCATAAATTCAGTCAAAACACAATCAGCTTTCTTTCCCCATCTTTGTATTTACCACAGGCAGAAAATTACCTGCTCCCAAAACAGAGATGAACAGTTTCTAAGTCTCATCTGCAAAGGATGCTCACTGTTTCCAGTGGCATAACTGAAGAAAAAACACCAGAAAATCCTTCAAGTGCATATCCTCATGGTAAAGAAAAATGGCTTTTTTAGTTTTTCTCAAGCCATTTCCTACATACTATTAGGTTCAAAGAAGATGTCAGAACACATGTATCTACATAAGACATAATACTGATTCCTAGCCCCAGCTTACATTTGGATAATTTCTATTTTTAAAAAATCTCGCTCTGAGAAGTTGTCTGTTTTCTTTTACACCAAAACCTGAAGAATGGATAGACTTATCTCTGATAAAAGACCAATAATAAAAAGAAACAAATGCTCTTCTGGTAGATTTTATTCACAGACATTCTGGGACACTGATGAAGTTACAGACCTGCTTCCCCAGGCTTTGTAAAACCCAGCAAGCAGTTCTTCATATCCATAATTAACAGATATCTGTGATTATCAAGAACATATTTTTAAACATACTGTCTTTTGAGAAGGGAAAAAATTTTTCCATCTCTCTTCCACTTTTCTTGTCTGGTCGATTCTTTTACATCAATCAATATCCTTGAAAGGGTGGATATTGTTAACTCAAATGTGAAGAGTAGAAAGAATAGTCATTTTATTTACTTGATCTGCTCTTTCTTCAAGCTCATCACCTTGCAATCCCACATAGGTAGATTGCACAGAAATCAGAGAAAAAGAGAAAATCAGTAATATGACAGTGCTCTACTATCACTGCTTAAACTTCTATCTGTCCTGCTTCATTTCCATGACTTTGAGGTCTGCCAGTAGGTCTGAGTCCATAAATGTACCCAGATCCTCCTGCACTGCAAAAAGTGCATTGTGCAACATTTTGCTTTCACAAGAAGGAACATCTGAAATTTCTGCCCAGGTCCTCTTCTCCATGACTCTGCCAAGGTTTATGTGAAAAACACCCTTACACCAAAAGTAACTGGAGCCCTCCTCTTGGTTCCCAGAGGATAATCATGGGTGTTCTGAGCTGTAACATTCTGAGCCTCTCTTCCACTGCCTGTGTATTGTGAATGCAAGGCAGGGATGAATTGCCTTCAGCGTGTTGGAGATATGTCTTCTCTCAAACCTGGACATATTATACTTGTCAGAGAAAGGGCTCTGGGCACTCTCATGGATTAACCCCACAAATAAATGCCACACAACTGCTCACTCATTTCTCTCTCATGCTTACTCTCTCCCCAGTGTGGAGGAGAATCTGAACAAAGAGGTAAATGTCTGTCATGGCTTCAGCCAAGGTAGAGTTAATTTCTTCTCAGTAGCTCTGACAGTGCTGTGTTTTGGATTCCAAATGAGAATGGTGTTGATAATACACTGATGTTTTGGCTTTTTGCTAAGTTATGCTTATCCTAAGTCAAGGATTTTTCTTCCCCTTGTCTTCTGCTCTGCCAGTGAGGAGGTTAAAAAAAACAAACCAGGAGGGAGCATAACTGGGACAGTAACCCAAACTGTCCAAAGAGGTACTCCACATCACAGAACATCATGCCCAGTATATAGACTGGGGAAGTTACTCAGAAGGGGGGCCAGTCGGGGTTTGGGAGGGGTGGTCTGGCATCAATCATTAAGTGGTGAACACTCACGTTGGGCACCACTTGTTTTTCCCTTTTTATTATCATTATTATTATAATTTATCATAACTGCTGTATTTTACTTTATCTTCAATTATTGAACTGTTCTTGTCTTAATCTATAAGTTTTATTCCAGGGAATTAGACACAGTTTATGTACTGCACATTGGTTCTGTGGTATGGAATATGACTTTCTCCAGTTGAGGTCACCTGTCCTGGTCATGCTCCCTCCCAGCTTCCTGTGCATTTCTTAGCACAGAAACCAAAAAGTCCTTAGGGTAAACATTACTTAACAGCTACAACAAAACATCAGTATGCTATTGAAATTATTCTCATAGCAAATTCAAATAAAACACTATACCAGCTACTGAGAAGAAAATGAAGCCAGTCCATCCTGGCTGAAACTAGGACAGGCACAGGCTCTGTCTGACATGCAGTCCAGACAACAAAGAGTGAGCTTTAGCAGGCAGGAAGAACCTTCAGAGAAGGAAGACACACTAGTTGTTTCTATCACATTTTTGCTGGATGAATCAACTGAAACAACGGGTTTTTTTCCTTGAGTCAAATAAAAAACTATGGAAGGACATATAATCTCAAAATAGCTACAGTAATTTCACGAATACAAGCCGCACCAATTTGACTAAGATTTTGCTCCTAAACTGGAAATGCAGCTAATAATCAGGAGCAGCTAATATGTGAATAATTTTCTGGCATTTACAACCTCAGAAGTGCCTGCCAGAGTGCCGAGCCTTCGGCATTTTGCGATTGTTACATATTGCTACTCTGTTGCACCACGGGTGGAGCCTGGCTCCCTGCAGGTAGCACGGGGAGCGGGGAGAGAGGAGGGAGAGCTCTTTCCTTCCCTCCTCTGCCACAGTCCGGGGAAGAGACGGGGGGGGACCCGGGCCGCCCCTGCCGCGGCTCGGGGAGGTGGCGGGGGATCTGTCCCTGCCTGCCACCACAGGGCAGCGCCGGGCCGTGGTGACCGAGCCCAGTGGCAGCGGCAGCTGGCCCCCAGTGGCCCCGCCGAGCGGCAGCGCCAGGCTGGGCTACCTGGCCCCGTCAGCAGCCCCTAGCGGGCTGAGCCTGCACAGCCTTAGCCGAGCCAGTAAACCCCGCCCTACCGCCTTTCTGTTACTATTTGGCAACTTTGTTGTACGCGGGTCCTCGCTGCGAATGACAGAGCGGCTTATACTCGGGTGCGGCTTATTTATGGACAAAAAACGAAATATTTGCCAACACCCAGAGATGCGGCTTATACTCAGTGCGGCTTGTATTCGTGAATTTACTGTACTTTCACTGCAAAATAAACAACTCCTACTAAATTTAAATGAGTCTGATATAAACCTATGCTCAGTCAAACCAAGAATATCCAGTCCAGTAAGATGTATTTAATTGTATTATACCCTTAGATTTTTCCAGTGTAGTTGTCATCTCAGTTTCCTTTGTTTTTCAAACTGTCAGTGAAATTTTTGCAACACACTGTATTCAGGGAAGAACTTCCACTGGGGAAACTATTTAAATAATTTTGTTATGTCTTTCCATCTGTTGGTCCAAGTGTACGCACAGCTTCTACTAAATAAGAAGTAAACAAACTGCTGCATCTGTCCAAGGTTATTTTGCAAACTTAACCATCACAGGCCTCTGAAGTACTTGGGTAAAATAAGCTGTTTAAGTTCAAATTCTTGTATTATCAGTGTTATTGAGGTGTTCCAAAACAATCTGGTTTATACAGAGAATAAAATGTGCCAGAATGAGAGTTAAAAATCATGAGAGCCAAGTGTGCTGAGAGTTACACTGATCTGCAACCTCCTAGCTTCTAATAACCTGCACTTTATGAAGTTGCAAATCCATGAGCTCTCCTGTCATGAACCAAGCACAAATTTACTTCTTTGTTTTTCAACTCGTTTACACTTATGGGCTCTGAGGTCTTCCGAGTTAAAAAGTTCCACATCTGCACAGTGGAAAACAGACTTCTGGGTGCTTCAGGCACTCTTACTACTTTGTTGCCCTTTAGCTCCAGAACAGCTTCCTATTTCCCCCTCCTTGCTGCCTGTGGTTTACAGGTGTCCCTGACTGCCTCTTTAGATTCTTTCTTTCCGGGCAGATGTTTTGTTCATTGCTCTGTTCTTTGGTTTTTCCCCATGAAACTAGGAGACCAGGACTTCTGGCAATACTACATGAGATGCTACACCATGATGAGCACAAAACAGATTAATTTCTGACTATGAAGCCCATGATGCGCTTACCCTTTGGCTAGTGTAAAGCACTGATTAGACAACTTTGGCGCCTCCCCACTGCACCACAAACCTTCCCCTGCCATATTCCCTCCCCACCTTTGTGACCAGCTTCTCTCTTGTGATTGCTTCTCGAACGACTTCTGCTGTGGCCTGTTTTATACACCCCTCTGCCCCTGTCAGAGACTCATCTGTGCCATCTGGTACTTGGTCCTCCAGGGACTCCTGTAGACTTGTGAGGCACCATGATCTTTCTCACACAGAAACAGAGTGCATTCTTCCGCCTTAATTACCATGACATCTGGAGGAAAAATAAATGTTTTCATATGAAAAAATTATATTCCTGAGAATTCATGACCACACAGCCAGCATCTGGGGAAATTACTCTCTTTGGGACAGCCTCTTGGGTATGCGGTTAGCATCTGCATGTGAATGTAAGCTGTCTTTCTAGAGGAATCCATGGGTTTTGAGCTGGTCTGCAGGGAGCTGTGGGGAGCCAGCTGGTCCACCTGATGAGGGTCCCACACATGGTTTGGCTTTCTGTGTCATCATCAAGCAGTCCCCTGCCTTTGTGGTGAAGCTGCACCAAGCAGTTTACCTGTGCTTGCTCCTCTGCATGCCAGCTCTTTACAAGACCTCTCTGTGCTTGCAAAGGTCTTTCTGAGCAGTGGATTTGCTAGAAGCACATCTAGACGATCTCCAGGTACAGCACTCCAGTCCAGCACAAAGCTGCATGGAATGGTCCAAGCCACTTCTGCAGTGAAGTGCATCCATGTTGCCATGTTTCCTCTTCATCTTCCAAAAAGTAAGGTGTCCCGGTGTGTAGGAAATACATAGCCCAGACCCGAGGATATGTCCCTGATGTGAGCAACCTATCAGGTAAGTGTAGAGAACAGTTCACTGACTGTGTGGCAAGGGCTGAGTCTGATGTGTCCTGAGAGGCGAACCGACTCACAATAAACCACTGCAAACCAGAGGGGAAGCGTCACCCCCGATGCTGCAAGCAGAGACTCTTGCTCAGGGTTAGCTGCGTCTGAATTTCATTCTGGTCCGAAGATCCAACTCTGCCCCGGGACTTTGCCCTCTGGGCAGTGTGTGGGCACTCACTGTGTGGACAAGGTCCCTCCCTCCCTTTCCTTGAGGCTTCCTGTGCCCTCGGGGGGTCCCGGTGGCCACTGCTCCCTGCAGTGCCGGTGCCTGGCTCGGTCTGAGGGGGAAAGGAGGGGGCGTGGGAGGGCGCAGAGAGAGGCTGGCAGATCGGACTCCGTACCTAAGACTGCAAAGGAGATGGCAGTCCCGGAGGAGCACAGGGGGACAAGGAGGGTCCCTGGGACCTTGCCGCGCTCCAGTCTAGCCCTTTCAAAAGAAACCAAAAAAACCAATCAAAAATACAACCAAAAGAAACATGACAACCATAAGAAACAAACAAACAAACAAACAAACAAACAAGCAGACACACACACAAAAAGCAACCTAAAAAGTGAAACGAGACCTCCTCTCCGCCTCCGGAGGACAGCGGAGTGGGGCGATGGGCACTGGCTCCCGGGAGCGGCAAAATTACCTCCCTCCGCTGCCGGCCCGCGTGTGCGGAACTCGGCGGGGGACGGAGGGCACCCACTGCCCTTTTATAAAGCCGGGCTTGTCTCCGCCTGGCTCTGCGGTGCGGCGGAGGACAGAGCGGGGCGGCGGCGGCCCCTCCCTGGTGACCAAGCTCCGCGGGCGACTGCGCTCGGGCTTTCCGGAGAAAAACGGGAAGCAAACGTCGGCGGCTGTCGGAGGGGACATCTTTTTGTCGCCTCTAACAAAACGCAGATAAGCTCTGTAGCCCGAATTTATCAAGCGATTTTCGTGACCGAGCGTTTCTCGCTGTGTGTTCGGTTTGTTTTTCCAGGACCTAAGCAATTTTTAATGTACTATACACTTCCCGCTTAATCCCCCTCGTTTATTATATAATTACGGTTTCAAAGTGATTATGTAATTAAAATCATGTTTCACTGCATCGTACTTCAAAAGGAAGGCAACCTTCCCCAGCATTATTTGCCGGTGATGTCACAATTTCCCTGTGATATTTAAAATAAACACATTAGTCCAAGAATTCTAAACATGTCTGAAAGTATATAATGGAATTGATTGGCATAAAGCAACGGTGAAACCTATCACTAGTTTAATATATTTCTATGCTCCCATGCAGTGTAAATTATAGGATAATGGGGTGCAGGCGATGGTAAGCTCTGTTTATATAATCCATTTCTTCACACAAGTTCCCATTGCTTTTCCTTCCCTTTGCTGTATGTGGTGGTTCTCTGATCCTACTGACCTCAGCCATGTGTTTTCACTTTTTCTTCTGATCTCAATTCCATGACCAGCGGGGAATAAAATACAAATTGAATAGTAACCATTCACAGGCCACTCTTTTCAAACTGTTGTTAAGCCTTCTTTGTCTTGTCTAGCAATTGATAGATAAATGTGTCGTGTTTTACCCAAGTCTTTCTTCTCTCCTTGTAAAGCTTTGTTGCCCCAAGTTCCTTAGTCCATCTTTCTCTTTTTCTTTCTAAAGAAAATCATTTCATCGGGGCTTGTCACCGAAAGGGACCGTTCCCTTCATTGGCAGTACAACGGGTGATGGTTAAGCAGCGGAACTGGACAAAAATATCAGAAGGGGAAAATAAAGGAATTCCCCCAACATTTGGTCGGATCTATTCCCATCACGACTGGAGGTTAATTTTAAATTTGACTTGTTTCTTCTCTACACGGTAAATAAAGTGCTCCCTGGGCTGCACGAAGTTCCTTTCTGAAAAGAAGAAAGTTAAGTACTCGAAAAGGGAAGAAAATAATTTAAAAAAAACCTCTCATCTTTTCCCTCTGCATGTCTCTTTCATTTCAAACCTGCTTTCTGCGCTCTCAGGCGGGGCGGACGCTGTTTATTCAGCTTTTCTTGACAATGAAAAGCAACTAAGAGAAGTTTAAACGATCTCCTGTTATTTTGAGGCTTGTTTTTCCAGCGGTCTTCTCTCGGGCTGCTTCTTTGGAGATATAATGCAAAAGAAAATAATTTGGAAACCCATAGAGTAAAAACATGTCATCAATCCCATGTCCTTTATTTGATAAAAAAATAATTATCGTGAAGGTTTCTTCCGTGATTATCTAAACTGCAGAACAACAACGGTTATAATTATTACCAAACTGCCAATGTGCTGAAGACAATCTGAGATAGTTTAGCATATATATTTTAAATAGCTTCGTTTAAATGTCAGTTTTTTTTCCTTTTTAAAAGCTTACTCCACCTCTATTGCAACCCGGAGTTTAGCTATTAACAACTGTTTTAAAAGCGGTAGTTGAGAAGAGGGATCTTTTGTTGTGCCTTTTTTTGAGGAACTCCTGCCCATAAGCAAACATTTTGAAGAGTGCATCGGTCTCTAATCAAAATAATCCAGATTCTTGTGTGAAAGGTAAATATTTTGCAACCACATTACTGGAGCTGAAATAACTAAACAAGTCAGACACCGAAATTAGTAACGTGGTGAAGTGTGGGCAGTGAGAGAGCTGCAAGACGGAGAAGAGGTCCTCTTAACCTGCCAAAAGCTGTCGAGTGTTTCTTCAGTAGAAAACGCGGCAGTGAGGTTTTGAAGGAAATGCAGCTTAGCAGAAAAATAATTTTCGAAATTTTTCTGGAGACAACGACCGTCTGAAGTGAAGCTGTGTACCTGTAAAACGAGCCCCTGTGTATCACATGCTTCATATTAAACTTTCATGCAGTTTTCCCTCGCTGTTTTTTTCCAGCTAAAGGGTTCTTATAAACTTTCCTTCGTTTATTTAAGTCTGGTTTTCATTGCTGCAGTTTTGCATGGTTTGCCTTTGTTTAGTTTATTAACCCACAGGGTTACTTTAACTAAATATTTGGGCTGAATACTTTGGGGTTGGATTTCAACGTTTTCTAACAAAATTACTGAGTTTTTTGAAGCCACACAGAGAACTCTGTGTTGACTTTATTAGTCAATTTAACAGGCTATAAGGAAAATAAAAATAAGAAACATACTAGTGTATCCCCTCCAGTGGGGATTGGGGTTGAAACTGCTCTCTTATTTAGTTTTTCAGATGCCATCGAGGCTGCGTTTACTTCACCAACGTTTCAATAGAATTGTCAAATGCACAGCACCTCTGCTCTGCCGAAGCCTCACGCGGTGCTCGATGTCGATCACGGAGGTATTTTTAAGCCCCTCTCGAAGCGAGGGAAAAAAACCAAAACAGAAAAAACGGGGGAAAAAAAAAAAAAGAAAAAAAGAAAGTACTTCTCTTTGTGCTTGCTGCCTGCACGGCTCGGCCGAAGGGTGAGGGGAGGCTCTGCCGGAGAGGCTCGTCCGGCCCCGGAGGGAGCGGCGCAGCCCTGCTGGGCTCCGGAAAAGGTCTGGGGACTGCGGACCTGGACTGAGCCCGACCCGATGTGCCGCCTCGGGAGCATTCCCCACCCCACGTCCCGGCAGACTCTCCTGCAGCCTCTCGTTGGGGTTAGCATGCTTATTTTGGGTGCTTCTCACTCAGTTTAGTTTATTTTAATTCAGTTTAGTTGAGTTCAGTTTTGTTCTGCTTTTAAAAGTATTTTCCCTTGATGCCTGACTGGGACAGAAAGCAACATGTTAGCCCGGGAGGTATGGGCGCTTGAAGAGAGAGCAAGCTGCAGGCAGTGATGTGTGTTTGGAACAAGAAGTTCTTCTGCAGAAAGGAAGCAAAATCTCCCTGGCATGGTGTTGCCTGTGTTGTAGGACCCACCCTGCAAAAGCAGGGTGGCAGCAAACTCCTAAGTGCAATGCACTGTCAGAAGGAAACCAGGGGACTCCTCCAAGATGCTGCTGGGAATACCAATCTCCAATCCATATAGGAACCCTGCCATGCCTGTGGACTTTCTCTAAGGATCACATCTCTCCCAGCAGCTCACCAACTGTCCAGTGCTATGCTGTGCACATCACAGGGTGCTCTACAGATGGGTTCAGTCTTTGAACAGTGTACTTTTATCATTTAAAGGCTAGTAATATCTTCTGTGGAGAATTCCCTGCATGGGGAATGATAACTGGGGAGTTGAAAGGAGCTTACAGCTCCCTTTTCCAATGGGGATCTGCCGAGGTAGATAATCTCAAACCCCAAGACAGAGGAAGGGTGGCAGAGTGTGGAGATACTACAACAGCAATGAGATATGCAGATCAGTCTGTAGATGTCTGCTCCCTTAGAAAAACAAGAGCCAAAAGAAAGTTCCAAAGAGAGAAAAGGAAGGGGCAAATTTGGGAAGGATCCTTGCAGGGCATCTTGCAAGGAATAAGTAGAGACAGAAGCTGTCTTTGTCACCATCACAGAAAAACACATTGAAGTTTCCAAAATGCAGAACACCATAAACCAAAGTGACAGCTTTGCCTGTGTGGGTGAAAGAGAAAACCCCTGTGTAAAATATGGATGGACATAACCAGGAAGTCAAAACCTGAAGAAAAGCCTGATCAGAGTTACACACGGGTTACAGGCCAGCAAGAGGCCCAGCAGATCTGTGGTCAAATATTGTATGGAACAGTCCAAAATTTTTTAAAAAGCAGCTGTGTGATGTTAGTGCCCATTAACTACTCTGATGACTTTGAATCTCAGACCTAGATTTTAGAGAGTTATGTGAACCCCAGACAGATGCATTAGTGCATCAAGCAGGGAGACTTGTTTTAGGAAGTTCTCAAAAAGACCTAAGAATGAAAATGCAGAACTCTTTCAATACCTCTCAATCATACTTCAGTCTTTCCACAATGACCAACAATAACCCAGAAACAAATGTATGTCATGTCTGTCAATGGAATCAATTCAGTGCAAAAATGAAGCTGTCACTTCTTATAAAGCAGCTTACTGCCAACATGCAATAGTGAGGTTGTCCACTGCTATCTGGATAACAAAATGGGGATATGTAATTCCTTAAAACACGTCTCATTCCATACCATTAAAGAAGCATTGATATGCTTTTTCTGATACCAACATGAGAGAGTAAAAGAACAAGTACTACCTTCAAACACTATTATATTTTTGTTTTACTTACTTGTCATTGCATCTTGCAAAATACTTTGTGGTCTCTTGAATGGGAAAGGGCAGCATAGAAGCCCTGTGTTAGAGTCAGGCTTAGGTTTCAGAAGAAATAAAATCTTGGAGCTTAGCTAATAGTGAAGAAATAGGGCAACTTCTAGAAAAGGCTAATAAATGTTTACTCTGTTAAGTATTGCTTTTATTTCTCTCTCTCAAAAGTGATCTTGCAGTACAGTTATTCCAAAAAATTAAGATTACTGTATTAAAACCAGATTTTCTAGAGCTCAGAATTTTCAGCAGCAGTCTTCTATTTCACTATGTAATAAGAAGATACAAATTGTTAGTTTTTTTGAGAAGTGCCGTGTTTTCCTTCACTTGAAATAATCAAATCTGAATAATGGTTGGTCATACCTCAGTCTGAAATGTGTTGAAATGTGGCAGCAGTAAGTAGTGAGAAGAGTAAATGAGTTTGAGAAACCTGGATCAAATGGAGAAAAGAGGATGAACAGGGAGAGGAACAGGTTACAAGATGAAAAGGTTGTGATGAAAAAGACACCAAAGACAAAAGTTGTCTGCAGTAGCTGTGCAGCTATATAATCACTTCCATCACTTTTATTCCCCATCGGACATGCAGTAGAGAAAAGTGTTACTAAATCTCTACCTGAGACTTGACACTACCAAAATCTTCAGATTTTCATCTTGTTAAGTATATGATATTACAAAAATCTTGGTCCCTGCTCTCAGCCTCAGTTCCTTGCTTTGCAAGGTCCCAAGGGACATACTTCAACTCTGACTTTTTTCAATATGTTAAAACCAACTGCAGCCAACTTTAATTAACAAAGGAAGAGAGGGTGAACCAATTATTAGTTGATAGATCTTCCTGCCTGTCATGCTGGAAATCACCCTCCATGGTTATAGGACAAGAATGAAAAAACAAAAGAGCTTAGCAGTGATTATATATAGGACTGAAGATATGTCTTCATGAAACTGTGTATTAATGTTTCCTTCTGATTTGAAGGATGGCCATTCACATCTCTTGGCACTGCGATTGGTATTTTAAAAAAATCCTAATGAGAAAAACCACCCCACAGAACAAAACCCACACACAATAATAATAAATTATATAATTATCCAGTAATTTGAAGCAGTGATATACAGCCCACAAAATAAAAATCATTCCCACACCCCCAGTTTTATTTCTGTGTGGGTTAAATGCGCATATGGAGGGGCAATAGATAGACACTGTGTATATCCAACATGACAGAACACTTATTCTTAGACATAGAATAGAGTAAGATATGAGATTTTAATGCCATTAGTAATTTCCTACAGCAAATTCCAGTTGTGGAGATGAGAACTCAGACCTATCCCAATTAAACATGAAGAGCAGTACAGTTTTGTCTGTGCATTTTTTTCTAATGAATATTTTAGAGTGTTGTCTATAATATAAAAAAGTAACTATTTGTTATACAGAATTTTGGTCTAAATTAAATAAAAATTGAAGAAATGATAGTAATATTGGTGTGATGCTGTTTAAGAAGTAGATGGGATTGACTGTCAGATGATCTGTGTGTGGTGACTCACATGGTGGCTATTTCAAAACAAGACAGACGTTTCATATGTGTGCCATGTCATCATTGATACTTACCATATTTTATGTGCTAGTGGTCCTGATCCTTTTTAGAGGTTTCTATTGTTGTGGGCACTTGAGGATGTGGAGTAATAGTCAATCTCTGCAATTTAAATAGAGAAGCCAGATGTTGAGTTAGATGGGACATCAGGGCACAGAGAGGTAAACAGACCTCCCCAGGAGTAGGCAGCAGCTCAGCACTGCTTTCCACTATGGGTATTTCTTTATTTATCCTCACAATAAAGGCCAGCATTATTTTTGTTTGTGAAAGCTAAAATGAACTGTTTGTGTAGTGCAACACAAGAGGAAGAAATGTAGTATTTCTCCAATTGGTTTAGTGGGCTGTGGAGAAGAAGTATAGAGTTATAGAGGACTAGACAGATGCAAATGCTGTCTGCTATGAGCGTATGCCAGTGTATTCAGCACTATAGCTCATAGCTGTGACACCAGTGTAACCACCTTTATGCAAAATATTTATGTGCACTGCCACTGTGTCTTCTTGTATAGTATTTTGCAAGATGGAGGTTTCATATATTTGTGTAAACATATATATGCACAGGAATACTAAAGTGTTATTACAATCATCAGGGAAAGTGTGTACCATTGTAGTTTCCCCAAGTTTCTCTGAGTTGTAATGCTCAGAAAGGCATTTGTGCCTTTGTGCCAGAAACAGAATTAAAAGATAAACAATTGTTTCTAGGTGTGTTTCATTGACTGGGTTGGAAATGAATGTTTTGCGATAAAGACAATGGTGACACCGTGACACCATGATAGCAGGCATTAGTGGTATCTGTGAGAGAATATTTAATTTTCCTGTGTTCTAGACACACTTAATAAGAAACTACTGTGTCAGAAAATATGATATATGAAATACTCCAAACGGATTTGTTCTAGAAGTAACATTTGTCTGCAAAAAGATTATATTGACTGTCTTGTACAAAATCAGAGATGGCTGTCTGCTCCTGTAGTACAGCATAGAATATATCCTGTTCACTTGGGAAAAGAAAACAACTCACCAAACTTTTAGAAAAGGACTGTCAGTATAGATGTGTAGATATGTATTCAGGCAGCCCAGAAGTCTGGCAAAGTGGTTTCAACTATTGCATACAGATTTTTATCTGCTCTGTTCTAGAAATTTGTATTGATTTGAATAAATAATTTGTGGTGTACATTGATGTTATTTTCTGATTGGTGCTACTAGAAGTCTGTAAAAATTCTCCTTTACAAATAAAGATCTTCATTTAGGAGAAAAAAAATCTAATTATTTTCAAAATGTATTTCCTTCGTGTCAGGGTTATTATGTGAATGACAGGCCTGGCATTGCCCTGTTATACCTAAGTGAAATGCTTTCTAGTCACTTTCTAAAATAGTAACATATTTGAGACTACAATGCAGTTTAAAACTTGTGAGGATATATGAAATAGTACTCCTATCTATTAAATCTGGAACATAAGGAAAGACACAGTGAAAGTTCATCTGTGTCAGCTCACGCCCATTTGCACAGCGCTATCCAGTCTATCCTGGTTTTTAAATTAACTTTATGAACACAGATACCTCCATGTTCTCTGAGCTCAGATACTGACAAAAGACAACATTATCCTCCTGCTCTTTCAGGACCTGGTGCTGAAAACCATCACCATCCTGACTGACAGAACAATTAGTGTTGTCAGCAGAGAAAATAGTCAGTGAACCAACCGAAGGCCAATGTGTTTATTTTCCCACTCAGAGATGTAGTCTTCCCAGGTGGAGACTCTGAAAACATTCCTGCTAAAGCTGACATGGTTTTTACTTCAGTGAGGGATCGGTCTACCCTGAACAGGAAATTAATCCAAACATTTAAGAGAAAGCAATACAAGCTGCATTGAGTGCAAGAGACATACAGCTATGGCACTGTCTCCACATGGAGAAAAATACCTCATTTTGAGAATATTAATTTTTTCTGGTTGGTTGTTTTCCAAGCTGACCACATATAGGTGATGAAAGGGGATAGTGGCTGTAAGGATAGAAAAATTGCGTAAGACAGCTTGATGTCATAGCTTATCAGAAAAGACTCGTAAGTGGCATCACACAACACTTAAATTAAGTTACAAAATGAACTCAGAGTAATTACACTATCTAAATATAGTGCCTTGTTTTTCTTCCGTTTCCAAAGGTGTCTTTGTATAAATGGCATACTACAGTTAACAGCATTGTGTCTACTATCCCTTTATAAAATGTACCTTTTCTACTGAAAACTAATGTGTGAATTTTCTTAAAATCAGTTCTCTTTCTGCCACCAAACACACTATTTCTTAAGATATTTCTATTAGATGATATCACAGATGATATCAGACAAGCAACACGGGATATGACAAAGAGAAATTTCAGCCTTCTTTTTTATGCCTTTCATTGGGATATTGTGTAGAAGTGAGTGCTCTGTGATGTAGTGGTTTTATTTTTAGAAGTCCTGTCAAATGCTAGAAGTTCCTCTTGTTGCCATCTGTATCAGCAAGGATGAAGTAATTTTCCCTATGGGATTCTGAATGGAAGTAATAGTTAAAAAGAGATGGAAAGGCATCCACGTGTAAAAATGTAAACTATTCAACCTGCAAAACACTGTAATTTTGCAATAACCTCTATTGATCATGTTTCAAGACAGGCCCATACAAAAATGGGGAAGGGGAATGTACAGAAAAAAGAAGGGTTTCCACAAGCGCAGCCCCTACCAGAGCCTGTATTTGGTGGAAATCCTGGACTCTTAGTTGAACTCCTAGGTAGACAGCCATCTCTGTGAGCACATGAAGAAGTACACAGTCTTAGCCGGAGGAATTTTGTCTGCAACATAGTACAGCACAAGTACAGGAGATGAACAGGCAGATGAAGATGAAGACCACAAGCAGTTGGTGCCCCTGTGCTCCAAATCCAATGCACAGCATGCCACCTAAGCCCCTTCTTCCTTCCCCTTCTGTATCAATGTTGGTGGAAAAATCTTCTTAATTTGGTGGAAAAATCTGCTCTGGAGGTTTCTGAAACGTGATATTATTAAACAAGAGATTTTTTTCTTCTCTCTTGAGACAGATATCAGATATATTGTGTCACAGCTGTGTTTCAAGAGTGTAAAAAACTGATTAAAAATAACATTATACATGGGACAATGCTCATGTTCTAAGATTGTTGTGGAATAACTAGAGCAGGTTACGGAGAACACTTGTAAGGGAAGCAATATACAGTGCTGATTGTCTTTTTACTGTCTGAAAGCAAGATAGCAGTCTCTTGCTATTGGATCTGGAGCTGTTACATAGCAGATTCCTGCATGCTGTCTGTCCTGGCACAGTGCTGCTGAGACTCAGGGCCAAGGAGAGCAGGATACTGGAAGCAGGGAAGGCACCCAATATGGGATGTTGAGCTTTCATGTAACTTTTTCACTTTGCTGCAAGAGCAAAACCAAAAAGGAGGGTTCAACAAATTGCAGAAATCACCAGTGCTTGTAATGTTACCCCATTGTGTTTTGTTTTTCAAGCAATAAAACATCTCTTGATTTCAAATGTTGCCTTCCACGGCTTGTCCAAACCCTCAGCCTCTAGTCTTAGCACTGCTGGCCATTTTAGCCTGCAGTGTACACCCTCAGGTCCTTCCTCTCCTAGAGATGCTAATGAGGACTAGTTGCTGAATGAAGGGAAAATGCAGTTGCCAAAAAAAATAAAAAAGGAAAAGAACCACCCAAAACAAAACCCCTCCTATTTACTGAGAACCCATCTAAAGGTCTATTAAGAGACGTGTGCAAATATGCAGAAGTTTAAATGAAGGAGCCTGAGGTCTGAGGTGAAAAGCTGGCAGCACTGTGGATCCTAGAAGGACCTCTATGCCATGACGTAAAGCTCTTCATGCACTCCAACACTGGCATGTCAGAGATCATTAACAAGGGTCAAAGAAATGTACAGAGAGGGGTATTTTCTAGGATTAGTGAAAAGAGCATGTAAATTTGTTTTTAAAAACGGTTAATGTGTTCAGATACATAAATTTCAATGATGTGGGCATGCAGGGACAGTTTACCACTGTTTCTCCTTTCCCCCTAGGTGCAAGATTTCATCAGCATCAAGGACATTCATTGAGTTTGTTTGCTCTCTGCCATCTATGACTTTGAGCATGTACTGTCTCTCCCCTGTTCTTTTCCCTGTCCCTTCTTCCCATCCTTCTGTATTCCTCAGCAAATATTCACCCTCCTCTGTAGTCCACATTACAGAGTGGCCACAGTGTGGCTACATTCTTGGGTGGTCCAGCTTCCCTCAGGGAAACCAAAACCCCTTGAAAAAGAAAATGGAAACTGCAGGAAGGCAGATAAAGTATCTTTCTCCCTCTTACTTAAAAGTACAGCAGCACCGGCATATTTTCCTTTCTTTAAACAATCTGGGGATGGTGATGCCTCTTCCAGCAACTAAGCCTTTCTCTGGCTGGTCTGATGACTAGGCACCCATGCCTGAAACGTAGAGACCTGCACTATGACAGGAGCAGTGAGTAAAACAGCAGGAGAACAGTCTCTGCTGGTGGTGCCATTCTTGGGGACAGCAGGCATTTAAATGAGGGGAGAGGGGTATTATGTGCAGGTCAATGGGAAAACAACCCACAGCCAGAAAAATAATGCAGCTGGACAATGAATGATCCATCTTGCAGGGGACCACTCCTACAGTGAGCAGTTCAGTTGCACTGGATGACATGACCTTATGTCATGCCTCGCTGGAACGCAGAAGTGCTAACTTCATCCAAGACCAGGGAAACACAGGGAAGTACATTTACATAAGTTATTAACTCCAGGACAGGAGCAAATATCTGTGCTGGGTTAATTAAGAACCTGCTATCCAGGTAAGTAATTTACTGGCCTGAGAACTGGGGGATGCTGCTCCACTATTGTGAGCTAAAATTCAGTTTTGTAACCGGAGGCTTAATGCATGACTTGTGACATAAGCCCTTGCTGTACTGATGGCATCAGTGAAATGATGCATGTGGGTCAGTGGCTGTGCCTGCATTTACTTTCTCAGGACTGCTGCAATGTGGCCTGAGAGTGGCAAGATCAGGGAACCACCACAGGGGGATGGAAGGGAACGTAAATCTGAGGGGTGCAACTGCGGTAGAGGGGGAGCATTTCTCAAGTCCAGGATGGACTGTGGAATGTGGGAAAGAGCCTGGTGTTATGTACACAACAAAGCAAACAAAACTCAAACTGGAAGAATCAAGTAGCCTGTCAGACAGCTAGGTTAGGGACTGGGACAGGATTGAAGGATCTCCTCTCCTGTGCCTTCCAATGTCATTCATTGCTAGAGTGCCCCTAGCTCTCCTCTTCTTGCTTAGAAGCAGCCAATGATTTTCAAATCTCCAGTACTCAAAGTCAAAATCCCCCAGAGAGTCAAGTTGTATTGTTAGCATTCACATCCTGTTTGAAATGCAGTCAAGCTCACAGCAGGATGTTTCTGTCACTCTGGTGCTTCTGTCACTTGCGGCTGTCTCCAGCCACACTTAGATGCCCAGTTTTAGTCTTATGCTAGTCCTGGCCTCAGCTGTGTCTGTGGCGAGGCATTTGCAGGGAACCAACATTTCAAAGCATGGCAGGGATGGCTATAAGCACAGAGGGCAGCCCAAGGAGGCTCTGTGCCTTTTTTTGGTGTCACAGTGGGAGTGCCTGCGATCAGAACGGTTCAGGGCGGGGTCTCTCTTGCAGGTGATTTGTGTACAGGGTGAGCCAGGTCGCTGGAGGTATTGGCTTAGTGGGTAGATGTGGATGTGATTGGAGGTCATGATGAGTTTCACAGTAGATAAAAAGAAGTTCATATTAGGTGAGCATCAAAGTAAAGGAAAAAGCACGTGAGTTTAAGACACTTTATATTAGGGACCAGAGGCTTCTGGAGGATATTCAGGAACAATGATTTCCAAGTGTAGGCCAGGAGTGAAAGCATCTGATCTAGAGCTCCACAGGTCCCCAGATGATGATAGAGAAGTTCTGAGGGCACAGGAAACCCAGCAATTCTCCTGAAGTATTTTCCATGCTATCAAAGGACTTCCCATTCAATCTTCCCATTTCAATTTTGAGCAACAGTGATGGGAAAAACTCAGAGAAGCAAGTGGGAGCAAGATCTCCGCAAGACCTATGGGTCCTGTCAAAACTCCAGAGTCAAGAATGCCTTCCAGAGGAGATTATCTTTCTGACATTAGTGTGGCAAAATTCTGCTGTCTCCCTCTCTGTTTCCAACAGCAGCTGTAGCTGCTACCCAGCTGTGCTAATCCAGCTGTGCAGTGCAGTCCTGGGCAGTGGGAGTCAGCAGCAGAGTGCCACTGTGGGTAAGCCTCTGAGCCAGGCACTGCCCTCCACACTGCTCTGCTAAGCAGAGCATCCACTGGCTGCAGAGTGTGCAGCTCTTCTCTGCTCTCCACAATTTGTCACAACGTGTCAGACAGCAATCCAAGCTACATAATCTCACAATCTTAGCCAGAGGTTAGCATTGGAGATGTCTGCTTTGGGGACCTGGGTTGTAGTGTTTCCCAATAACTCACTCTGCAGAGATACAGTGGAGTGCATTGTCACTAAAGAGATAAAATTAGAGGCTTTTGTAAATTAGGATATGAACCTGGTCTGTGCCAGTCTGAGGTACGGATGTTACAAGCGTAAGCCAGGATTGTGCTTCTGTGCTCATGGAATTTGCTTGACATTCAGCTCTTATTCATAATAAGTGCTTCAGAATCTAGTTTCATTTTTATGTATTTTGCATATTTTTAGCCACGATGGACAGGAAAAAATAATTAGAAGGGTAACCAAGTGTAAATCTTTGTCGTGCTGAGTTTGCAGGCAGCCTGGGAAAGAGCTCTGAAGTGGATGAAGTGCCTCGTTCATCTCAACAGGTTATTAACTTTGAGGCTTTTAGTCTAAAGCATAAAAGCAAATGCTATTTATTTTTTACTCCCTGCCTATGTTAGCAGGAGACTGCAGTGAACAAAGCCTGAAATCACCCTGTTCATTGCTCAGAGAGCAGCCACAGTGTTAAGCCCATCTTGGTATCTCAGTTTTTGCCTAAAACTATGGACCTTCTATGCAGTTAATGCACTGTTTTCCATTCCAGCATCTGCCAAAAGCAGACCATACCACCAAAAGAGCGCCAAATTTCCTATACAAAGCTTGTGTTTCGTCTGTTGGGTAGTTAGCTGCACAGAAACTCCAGCAACTGGACACTGAGGTGGTAAAAGATGTACATAGGGTTGAAGTAACCCTCTTTGGATTTTGCTGGTACAGAAGAGGAGTGTTCACACCTTCAGGGCCAGGGAAGATGCACATTGAGATACCTTTTCTCACCATCTCTTGCATGCTGCCCAGGTGCACACCTAACCAACATGAGCACAGAGCAGGAGAGCAGACATGCTGCAACAAGGACCTGAATCCAACTGTAATGCAGAGGCTCTCTAGAAATGTTGCACTGATCCTCTCCTAAGCAGTTGTGATATTTCTCTGGCAACATATTTTGGTGCTGCAGTACAGTTCCTATATTCAAACCTTCAACATTTTGAATGAACCTGATGAACTCCATGTTAGTCCATTGACAGGAATGTTGCAGTTTATGCTCCTAATGTAAGCCACTCCTTCCCACTCCCCAAATTTCAATCTGCAAAGCTGCCATGGCATTTCTGATCTGCTCTTCTTACAGTGCCACAAACTCCTGGGTCTGTGCAGTGACACTTTAATACCCTTTTTGGGAGCAGGGAGAGAGGGATCAGTGAAGGATAGCAGAAGGCAGGGGACAGAGTAAGGCTGTGCTCTGGAGATGTGCTAATGGGTAAAAGGAATCTATTAAAGATCAAGGTAGTGGATTTTGGGCAGTGTACATAAGATACAGGACAGTGGCAGTGGAAAAGAAGAAGAGCCATCAGGGCACACATAGCTGAAGTTTGCTTAATACTTTGCTTTCCATCCCAACCACAGGTATAATTAAAAGCACAGTTTGGTTCTGGCTTCCTTTTGCTCATTTTCTTTTTCTAGACCTGTTCCACAAGTTGCACATGCAAAGCATTTGAAATAGCAAGGCACAAGAGCATTAAAGAGGCTCACTCATACAAGGGGTTGCAGAGGCTTTCAGCCGAGTGCTCCCCACCTCCAGGAAACCCAGAGTTAGGATTGGCTTGCTCTGTGTGTGAGGCCCCGAGCAAAAGCGGCTGCTGCAGACAGCTGGGGACTGGAATCAAGCTGTGATAGGCCCCCCCCTGTGCTTGCACTGCTGGAGACAGGAACAGCCTGCAAGGAGCAGGGCTCTCACAGGATGCTAGACCTCAAGGAACTGCTGTGTTCTAGGGTCTCTCTATCTGTCATTTATGTTGTGGGATCAGACCACGGCGGATAATCAACACAAAGAGAAAAATAGTCATGCCATGACTTATCAAACACACATGCAAGAGCAGGCATGAAGTACTTCAGGCTTGACAGAGGAGTGGATACTGTTTGAAATATAGGCACTTGGCTAAGGAAACACATGGGCAAAAAGGGGCAATACCGACTGCTGACTAATTACAGTGTAAGAACCACATGCAGGGGACAAGGCAGTAGAGCTGGTCAGTGTCTGAGGCAATGATTTGCTTCCCTTGTTTTGTGACTCACAAGCCACAAAGGCTACAAGCACCATTCAAGTGATGATGATAACTATGACCTCAGGAAAACTGCAAAGGCTCTTGCTACATGAGAAACTGTCGGGGATGTCGCATGAGTCAAACCAAGGACGACCTCAGAGCTGCTGTAGGGCTCACCATCCTTCTTCCAGTGCCCACAACCAGCTGTGAAGACACTGACTAAAATTCATGGAAAGGAGCAGGTGAGGAAATGATGAGCACTCTTGCTAAACAAATACCTTTTTCTTTTTTCTTCTGCATCTGACAATGACATGACTTCTTAACAGAAGAGCATAGTGCTTTTTTTCCTTATTCAGACAACTGTGGAGCCATTGCAACAGCTAAACTTAGGCCTGGTTAAATAATTTTCCTATCAGAAATATCAGCTTTTCTACTTGTTGAGTACAATCCTGTTATGGACAGCATTACAGCAGGCTTTCTTTGTATCCTAGCATCCGGGAACTTGAGAGCAAAAAATTTTTTTTCTGTTTGTTTCAGAAAAAGACTGTGTCAGAATTTAGTATGTTGCGTCTCTCATTTATTTCCGTTTTACTCTAAGGAACGTTCCTGATGAGAGTAAATTTCAGATCTTGATGTCAGGAATTCCTCTCCCAGGGGTTACATTGTAAAGTGAGGGCAACAACCGTGTTTCACCCTTCTGGCTCTAAACAGCAACTGCGTGGTTCAGCCCCATGCTGAGCAGCAGATCAGGGGGGTGTCTCATGGGCAGCACAGGTTAGGACAAAGCTTTTCAACAAAAAGCAAAACCCACTCAAAAGAAACAAATCATGTAAAAGCCAATGTGTTCTCGCTTCCTTGCCCATTCCCCCTCCCTTCAGCTTTCATGTCGTTGGCTCAGTTAATTAAAATTGCAGTAATAGGGAGACTGGATGGTTTAGCAGGTTGGTAATGGGATATACAGCCTTTCACCTCTAGGTCAGTGGTTCGATTGCGGCCCAAGTTGGTAGTGACCAAAAGTTATTAGCATCGAATGGCTGCTCGGTGACCTCTCCGAGATGCGTGGGTGATTTCAGTGCTCTCCCTCCTAGGCAGGTGTCCATCTGGCAGGAACTGCTTCCATGGCTGGCACTAATTGGCACCCTTGCAGGCAGCCCCAGCAGTGTCAGAGATGGCCTGGGCACAGAACTGACATCAGTCTTCTCCATAGTGGTCCTGTCCCCTGGGCTGCTGTGGAGCTGCTTGCCTGTTCATGCCTTGCTGTATGAATAGAGGCACAGTGTTACTGCCCAGGCTGCCTAGGGATTGCCTCTGTTCAGGAGAAGAGTGAGTGTCAGTTGGACTAATACGATATTTGAAACAAACAGATTGTGGGGAATGGCTGCTATTTGCTACCCAGTTTTAACTAAGGGCAAGCAATTTGGGCCTATACACCTGCTTAGAGGGTAGCACAGGTGACATGAATGACAGGTGTAAACAAGATGGCTAGAGCCAGCAGGACAGCAGCCAAAATAGCCATCATGATACTTGATTTGCTTTGGAGAGGGCACAAAGCTCTGCAAAGACAGGGTTGGCCTGGGCAGCCCATACTGAAGAGGAGCAGACACGAAGATTTACAAGCTATTGCCATCCAGAGTTCCACAGTCCCTTGGGAGGAAGGGAGAGCAGAGATGGGGTGGTCACTCATGCCAAATTCAACTCTCTCAGTTTTCTGACCAAATTGTTATTATCTATTTAGTCTCTCATTTAAAATATTAGTATGGCCAAGGCTCCTGTGGGTGTGAGTCAACAGAGCTGCTTTAGGAAGATTACACCAGATGGCAATTTTCCTCTCAATATTGGTGACTCTTGTAGTAGTCAGGAAAAATGCAATCCATGTTTCTATTTTTCATAGCTATGGCATGACAGTTGAGAGAGGGAGGAGAAGAGCAATGATTTTCCAGCTTCCCTCAGCAAAGTATTTGAGTTCCTTTTTTCTGGCCATTTCAAACCCCACAACTACGCTTACAAAAGACCTCTGTGACAGATATGGCATGCAAAATAACACAGGCTGTACAGGCTGGCATGAGCCTTCTTGCCTGGGAAAAACTTTTTCCAGTGCTATCAGGAGTCCAGTGAAACAGTCATTTCAATATACAAGCACAGATCTTTGATAATAGTTTAGTTGTAGCAGTGCCTACAGTACTGGTCATGCTCAGAAGTGACCTTACACAGCAGCATCTGCTAAGCAGTTTACTCAGGCAGTATTTTTGGCCTTCTGTGTCTGGGAGGCTCTGCCAAAGCCCTGCAAAGGCAGAAAATTTGCTTAGGAATTTGGCTCTCTCTCCCAGTACACATGTTGTTACTTGCAAACAAGTGGAAATGTTTCCTTTTAATGTTCTTGCTCAAGCTCCTTGAGGTCAGTGCAGAGTCTGAGTCTGTCTTCTTCCTTCCCCACAGTTTTTAGGGCCTCAGCTCAGACTGCTGGTTCTTTGATTCTACAAACAATGCCATCTGCTGTCACGTTTTATAGCTGTTTTCCCTTCAAAAGATGATCCAACATAGTGGGTTGCCTGACAGACTGTGTCTCCTTCCACCACCTCACCAGTAAGTCTGTGTGCTAAAGCAATCCTGTTCTCATGAGCTTGCCAGACAACTGGTAGCCACTAGGCCACCAGCACAGCTGCTTTGTTTAGCAGCAATGCGATGCTGTTACAGGCATGTTCCTAGAAGCTCTCATTCCAACCAGTGATTCTCCTAGTTCATGCATCTGGAACCGTGGGATTTGATCCTCACCAGGGACAAATGGTCCCACCTTGAACTCAACATCACTTTTCCGTTGTAGAAATTCTGTCGTTCTTTCGTTTGAATCCCTGAGTGTTATTCCAAAGTATTTTTTTAACCATCTGTATTTTCTTTTGCAGTTTCTCCTCTTCCATGTGGTTTCAAAACCAGTTTTTCTCCACCACTTGGAGCTCTGAACTCTGAGTACAACCCATGCCTTTCCTTTGCTGGTACATCTCAGTGGAAGGTTTGCAAACAAATGGACGTTTCACATTCCTAAATAGATGCCTGATCAGTGACATTGTTCTTTGGTTGGCATCAGTTTTCTTCTCTCTGTTCAATTTCTGTAAAATGTTTTCTTTTGTGTTTTTCTGTGCAGTTGATGGTCGTCTGTGGCAATTAATCTGTTTCTACTTCTTGGCATTAAATCATTGCCTCTGAATCTTGGGTCAATGTCTCTGAAAAGTCTTTCAAGACCTTTGTATTGTTGAACTTCAAAACTATTTGCTTTTTAACAACTGACTCATATTCCAGATTCACAAAAAGAACTTTTTGATTTGAGGCCAAGAAAACACTGACTCCATTTCTTTCCGCTCTTGAGACTTAATTGAAAAAAATACATTCCAGTTTTTAGTGTGATATACAGTTGTATTGTAGTCCTTAAAGGTCTGAAGAATCCTAAAACACTTCAAATACACAGGCTCAAATACACACACAGTGGTGAAGGAAGATAATATTTTCTGTTCAAAGAAGTTAAATTTGAGCTATAATTTGTCAGCACAGAGGTTCAGGTACCCACAAGAACTGCCGGCAGCACACAGAGGACTCTGTATGAAGTTTTCTCTATAGGGAGCATGTTAGTGCTTTACTGACCATGCATCCAATATTATCATATTGAGATTATTTTTTCTTCCTTTCAGAGATCAGTCATGCTACTAAGCTTCAATTTTAATATTAATACTTCAGCCTGCACATGATGTACATTGCTGAAGAGCAACCTATAAATGGCATACATTGCTTAAAAAAATCTATGATGTGTGTAGAACTATGGAGCGAATTGCCAAAATTAAGCAGAGTTCACAAATTAGTAGAGCAAGAAATATTTCTTTCACCTTTCAAGTATGGAAAGCAAAATGTTTCAAAAGGTGATGTTTTAATTTTCAGTGTTAGTGGGTTAAAAAAACCATTAAAGAATGGAAATCCATAAAGGTCTCCAAACCTTTTAGGCCAATAGGTCATTATAACTCTCCAGTGATAAGGGACAACTCTGCCTGTTTGTCATCAAACTTTTACTTGAATATTTCTTGCTCCAAAACAAAGTAGAGTATATACTGTGGACTTACTGTTTCTTGGTGATCCATAAATGTCAGTGTGGGAATCACTGCTGTATGCATAAAATTTGACCAAATATCTTATAACTACGGGGAACTAGAAGAATCCCCCTTTCTGTTCTTTCTAGAAATCTGTCCAAGAGAGATGCAGCTCAGATGCAATTAGCCACTTTTCATTCATTTTGTTTAAATACATCTTATTCAGTGGTTACTTTGCCTAGCCTCCAGGTTCTGTTACAAGCCCTTCAGTCAAGAGCTTTTCTGGTACTGTACAACACTGAGCACAGCGTGATGTTAATTGATGAGCACATCAGTAACAGGGAATGCTGGCAAATTTCTGCTGTCTGTGTTACAGCCCCGTGAGTCCATTATATTTATGTCAAACAAAGATTTTTGTTTGCTTGAACCCAGTGCTTTTTTATCCATGCCTAATGCTTCTCAGACTTGGACTTCTTACTGGAAGCTGTGGAAGGTATGTACCTGACATGACCAGGCCACTGGCATTTCACAGTTTCTTCTAAGCAGTCCTGGGGACATTAAGGCAGGGGTCCTGTACTCAATTTTCACAAATTTTATGTACAGTAATGTCATGATTATAAGCCGCATCATTTTGACTAAAATTTTGGTCCGAACCCGAAGAGTGGTTTATAATCAGGTGCGGCCAATATATTGATGAGGTTCAGAAATTTGCTAACCCAGAAGTGCGAGCCCTCAAGGCCCTGAGCCGATCTGAGCCTGCAGGGCCCCGGTAGAGAGGGGAGGCGGGGCTGATCCAAGCCCGCCTGGCCGCTGCGGGGAAAAGCGGGGCTGATCCGAGCTTGCCCAGCCCCAGCAAGGGAAAAGCAGGGCCCATCCGAGCCCGCACGACCCCGAGCCGAGCCAGTAAACTCCGCAATCCGGCAATTCTATAACTAATTGGCAACTTTGTGAAAGTTGCACACAGATCCTCGCTGCGAACTAAAGTGAGGCTTACAATCCGGTGCAGCTTATATATGGAGGAAAAACGAAACGTTGCTGACACCCCTGAAGTGCGGCTTATAATCAGGTGCAGCTTGTAATCGTGAAATTACTGTAACTTAAAAGAAACACTTTGCCTATTGTACACAAGTGTTTGGTGGAAGGTCAGTCAATGTAATGGTACACTCCTACCCCCCAGATAAAGAGATTTAAAAAAAGAGAATAAATAAAATACTTTGCTCCATTATATTTAAGAGAATCATCCCACCAAACCACAATATAGGTATTTCGACCTGCGCAATCTTATTTAGGGAGTGCAAATATTTTAAACACTCCTTCTAAATCAGGCAAATTTTAGTATCTCTATTTTTGTAGTCTGCAAAATAACTAGAAAAAAAGCTCGCCTAATGCAAGTATGATTTTTAGCATCTGTTTTGAATAAGATATATCTTGTTAAAGTATTGTGATTAACAGCACACTCAGTGTAAATCACCAAAAAGTTACATAATAAATGTTGGGATGATCAAACTTGATATTACTGATACTACAAAGGTAATGAATGTGCAGAAATGATGTTTCAAAAAGTTTTCTTAGGTTTTTTTGATGCACCATGAAGAAATAAAATAGGATTGGACCATTTCTAAAATATATATTTTTAAATTGCCTTCAACCTAAAACTTTCATAGTTTGGAAATTGCCCAGCTACTCCAAATTAATTTAAATCCAGAGGAACGGGATTCCCTACTCCTGGTTCTGTCTCACTGTGACATACCTGCAATTGATTTATTCTGCCTCTATGCTGCGTAGTGACCTGAAAGACAGGCTGAATTTCCACTTTTGCAAAGACACAGGAAAATAAAAAGCAAATATTTTCTAAATCCAAATTCATTTAAATTCATTCATAGAAGTGAAGATCCTGGTAACTGCTAATAGCTGGAAGGGAAAGGGTCAGCTGATGTCAAGTATAGGCAATATACAATTAAGCTAGTTTTTCTGTAAAGAAAAGCATTTTTTAAAGTATCTTTTTTGCCAACTGGTGGTCACACACAACAGAAGTGGTCACTTAGCTGAGTCTTCTGTTCTGCCTGAGCTACTCCTCTGTGTCTCTGACCTACTTGCTCTTTCATCCAGGGCTTGAAACAAAAATTAGCTGCAAAGATTTTCTGTCTGTAAGCACATCCAGCAAAACATTTTGTCATTTCCTACAGGCTGTTCCTTGTGTTCCTGTGGGAAAACTGGAAAAACCCTCTTGCACCCAGAGTTGTGTTGACGTTAACCAAAGGTTAATTTGTGCCACAGTTGGAATCCATTGGATAGCTCAGTGGCCGCTCCCTCCTACATCTCCCCTTCTAAGCAGCATCAATGCAGCTCTGCATATCAGTAAAAACATACCATCCTCCTTTGACTGCACAGAGAGTCATGGTGCCTAAATACACTTTCAATTCAAGAATTCCAGTAGCTCCACTGGCATATTGAAATCTCACTGTAGAAAATGAGAGTAGAGCCTGGCCCCTGGCTAAGGTCTCATACTGGGGCAGACGACAGCTGTGGGGTTTGGAGCATCAGGTTACTCAGAGGCTGAGCTGAAAGCTGAGACAAAGTACTGACTGCAATTTCTACATTTCAGTTTCTCATAATAAACATAGACACCTGCAAAACAACACACAGTCTACACACACCGCTAATAACCCCTCAGTGAGTTACATTACTAAGATTTTAGATATGTCTTCAGAGCAAAGATGGAATAATAATCATGATCTTACGCAGGAAACAGAGTATATAACAGGATGGATACATTACTCCCCAAAAGGGGAGTAATGTATCTTTTTTCACTCTTTTTTTCCCCCCAAAATATTGGATGCAAGCTGAGCAGCAAAAGCCCTGAGATCAAACAATAGGAATTTTTACACCAAAAGAAAAAAACCCCCAAAACCAAACCATTCCAAAACATAACAAAAAGATTCTCTTTGTATGCATTGTTCCTTAACATGTTGGATGGAATTTATGACACTTGGGAGAAAGAAATAATGTTGAGTTCATAACAGTTTTGAATTTGGCTTCCTGATGAAAGGCAGCATGTATGAACATTTGATATTTTACTTCTATTTCTTAAAATATTTAGTTAAGTATGCTAACTTCAAATACTAAGCCAGCATTTACAAAGAAATATTTGGGAATGTAATATCACTGATAATAAAAAAAATAAATGCTGTAATATAAACTTTGTAATACTGGAAGCTTACTTATTTCAATAAACATTGTTCAACAAGCAACAGAACTTCCATTAATAATGGACAAAGAAAGAAGAGTTGGTCCTTCTTGGGATGAGAACATTGCAAGATATGGTTCTTGGGAATTCATTAACTCAGTCTGTTTTGTAATTTATATTACTTATGATTTGCTGAGAGTTAACAGACTTTTCATTTTAAGAAAGTTGAATTAAATTGAGTCCAGATCACCTGGATTTTCAGCAAGTTAAAATCCAGCACAGATGCAGATTTAATTCTTATAGTTCTGTTCTGCCTAAATTCAAATACAGATTAGCATACCCCAGGCTTTATAGCACCATCTATTGTGGACCAGATAAATACCCCCTATTTTAAAGTAAAGTAATTCCACACTTGTGTCATATTCCCAAACCATATTCCAACATCAGTAGCATATATCTCATAAATTATATTTTGAGTGGTGTCGCATAATTGCAAAACCACGGTTGTTTATGTTGTTGTTTATTAAAAGTATAGTTAAGATCTCAGACAAATATCCTGTCTGTTGGGTCTGCTTGTTTATTTTTAACTGTCCTTTTAGTATGTATCCGTTTTTATGCAAGCCTCTTTATAGGAGGTTAGCTATCATAACTGGTTTTCTGTTTTAAAATATAAGCCGGCTGCCTCATCTTTGTGCTAACAATGGATACTTGTAAGCCTGTGGGAATGCTGCAGAAGGGAAAAGTGAGGACCTGAACTACCTGTACTATTTTCCCATCCAACAAACTACTACACAACAATCAAATACAGGAGTGGGAGGCAGGCAGAAGCACAGGACAAAGAAGCTCATACAAAGAAGAGATGATGGGTACTAATGCAGTTTCAGCATGAAGCTGAACCCAAAGCCAAATATTTTTCAGTCTGTACAACAAAAATGACTGTTAAGACCTTGAAGATCTTTGCTTCCAAATCTTTTAAATACCTGACGCTTGACATAAGTTTGTGTCAAAGACAATGGTGTTTGAGGAGGGTTTTATTTGAAAAAAATTTTCTTTACAGAAGTTGTTTTATATGTCCTTATTTAATTTCTGGCTGAGTTGGTTTAGCACAGGCATGAGAGAAGGTGAATGCCACTAGAAAGCATCTGAATCTGAGGTTATTTTAATAGCGGAACAATAATAAAAGACAACTATAAGACCACTGAAGCACATGACTGTAGATTTAGTCTAATTTTTAACTCCTTTTTACACTTGTTAAAATTACAGAAAATATTGCCAGTTCATCATGGATCCACTTCCAACTGGATATCTGGTTTGATTTAAAGAGTTAAATAGTGATCTTCTGCCATATGTTGAGTATAACTTGAGGTTTTTTACAAAATATGTCTTAGATTAAGCCTACAGTATATGCCACAGCACCCCTGAGTTGTTTCTCTGAAGAGAAACAGCATTGCTTCTGCACACCAGTTGAGAGGACTTTCCCTTCAGGCTAAATGAGACAACAAATTAGGGGTGGGCCCTTCAGTGTGGTCTTTTGCAAATGGAAGGTACTGCACTGTCTAACCAGGGAGGTTTCTGACTAAGGAGGTGCAACAAGATTAGACAAAAACCAGTTGAAAGAACTGAATTCAGTCATATAGATGCAGCTGCAGACTGTTCCAGTCCTGTGGGAAAGGGGAGTCTGGGCACATCCTGAAATGTGCATATCAAAGAAGAGGAACTGCTAACATCTCTTTACATATGTACATCACACATGGTAAATAAAATATCTATGAAAATAAAACTTCCATAACAACTATGCTGATTACTGCTTGGGATTTGAAATTTTTATGCAACAATTAACATTCAAAAATTGTTAACATGTAACAATTTTTTCAAGTATTAGCAAAAACCCCAAAAAATTACTACAGTTTCTTAAGCACATTACAAAGACAATTTTGAAAAAGCATGTGAACTCCTCTTTTGGTTGTAACATCTCCAAAGGAAAGATTACTTGCATGCTTCATGTTATTTTCTGTGTTTTGAAAACCAGCTAACATCTTCTTTTACTCCAACTAGCATAATGTATATTTACTATACATGTCTGGAACTCATCTTACTGTTGTTTATTTCTAATGTTGTGCCAATGTACAATTACCTAAAAATGTTTGTTTTAATTAATTCAAATGCATCTTCTGACAGTCTTAGCTAGGTGGATCATGTCTCTCTAGTGATTTCAGGTGGATGAAGTGAAACCCACTGGCAAGAGTAAGGCACATCCAATGCAATCTTCCTGCCTCTGTCATCCAAAATAAAGGCTCTTCTCATGACTTAAGTTTATTTTAATGAGAAATTTGTGGATCATTCCTTCCCCCTTTCTGCATGCAAACACAAACATGGCTGCAATCTGGAGCCATCTCATTATACCAGCAGTGAGTAGCAGTTGTTATCAAGGACACTTTGAGCAGAGGAGTGATCGGTTTAGAAAACTATAAGCTACATGCATTAGTGCATCTAAACATCAAGCAACATTACAGGTCATTGAGAGGGCACTAAAATGGATTCATGGCATCCTGACAGTACAGCTTCACTCCAAAATAGCTGTGACAGCACAGATACATGAAATGTGTCTGTGCCAATTAAAAAAGATATGTGTATGTTATACATGGCACTGGAGGTGGGGTAGAGTGAAGCTACTTTTACATGCATATGCATTACTGTAAAAGGAACTATCTCCAAAACGTCTCTATACACTCTTCATTTCGCATTGTAGCATGCAAGGACAGCAGATTTCTGCAGCTGCAAATTTTGATGGCGGAGTCGTGAGGGACGCAAAAGATAAGCAAAAAAGCACTTTAAAACATCATCCTTCCGCTGAATTTGTCCATTTAAAATCTACTCAGTAATCAGAACAAAAAGGTTTCAAGCCTTTTTGTGGTATCAGAGGACTACTGACACATCAGACATGAAATACCATCTGCAATTCTGTTTCTAAGAGCATCTTGTTGCTTCAGGTTATCCAAGGATAGAAAACAGCTCAGCATGTGATGCTGCATTAAGTGACACAAGATGCCTCATCACACTGCACAAAAAGCACAAAGAAACCAGATTTTATTGTTTGACTGTTTTTTTTTAAGTGAGTGAAAAAATGATAGGTTCTAAAGATGACTCAGAAAACTCATATCCTTGTATGAACCCTTCCTTTCCTTTTTCTTACCCTCCTGCTCCTAACTATTTCTTTACAATGAACAGAAACATGTAGTCTGTTTCAACTGGCATAAATATCTCACAGAGTGAAGACCAGAATGGATTTTCACAACTTAAAGCTAAAATATATTAAAAAAAAGAAAAATTAGCTATTATTCCCAATTCAGAGGAATACAATATTTTATTAAAATGGACACTAACTGCTTGAGACAGCATTGATAATAATCACCACACCAGTGCCACTATTAGTAAGACATCATAGGGCACCACATTTGCTGTGTATCACAACTGTGCCTTCTATTTTATAGGCAAGTCAAAGACAACACCCATATCTTGAATGGATGTTCCCACCCTCTCTGTGGAGGGTGGGAAAAGTCCTGCTAAGCAGACGAAGTCCTTACAGAGTCATGTATCAGGCACACTATATAGATCTTGAGATATACTCAGGTATGAAATGATGACAAATAGAAAAATAAATTCCTTGTTTTGTTAGGCTTTCACAGTTAAGTTTCTTTGCCCAAAGAGGAGGGCAGAGAATTGTTTATTGGTTTGCTTGATGAATTGCATGTTTACAGGGAGGCTTAGAGGAAACTCTGGTGATAAAGAGCAGATGGAAGATATGGACTGATGGGAAACCTGACTAGGAGAGAAAGAGGAGTGTGCTGTGGAATGTGCAGAGTCCAGAGACAAACTGGCACAGGACATGAAATGCAACAAGAAAAAAAGCAGGCAGAAGTGATTAAGCGTGGAACATAGATAAGACATGAAATTAGAATTTGATGTGAACAACCCAAGAAATGTACTGACAGAAGATGAAGAGGGTTGGCCAGAGATGGAGCATGTGGTCCCAGGTGATACAGATGGAAAGACTGGAGAGTTATAAAGCATGAGGCCTGGCAAATGCGGGTTGTCAAGGAATGAAGTAATAAGGCTTTGAGGCTGCGGGAATAAATATAGAAAGGGAGCAATAGGTTCCAGGGCATATGTGTAAAGGAGTGCAACAAGGCCAGCAGGATCATAATAACAGCAACAGGCAGCAAGATGAAGGCAAAATATGAAGGGAGAAAAGGAACAGGGATGAGCCACAGAATGAAAGGGAAAAGAGCTGCAAGACACAGATGTGGGCCTTGAGTCTGCTGCCACTGTGGTTTGAAATGAAGGCGGCAGTCAGCAAGAAGATAGTGGCTACTTGTCCCCTGAAGCAAGCCACAGACCCACGTGGACACGCAGGCTGCTTGAGGGCTGAAGGTTAAGCAAATGTAAACATGAGATTCACAAAAGAGACTTAATAACAGATCCTATAAGCATGTGTGGCAGAAGACCTGAACACATCTCATAACTCATGCTTTGATTTTTTGGGGAGCACAATCAGTCATTTAGGGGCAAAGAGATGGAAGAGAGAAGTGGTCTTTTTTTTGGTTGTACCCTCCAGCCAGTAGATGGAACTTCCAGAAAAAAAGGAGATAGTCAGAGGGGATTTCACATAATATACTGTATCTGTGATATGTGTTGAAATATCTGTGAAATGTGTTGTTCAAAGATAACAGCAGAGACAAAAACATGTCACTGTGTAAGAAAGTGAAGACTTTTACCTACTAGAGTCCAGAAGGATATATTTGAGACTATTTGAGATGATAGCCACACTTACTGCAGGCCACACTTTGGTTATAGGTTATCTGCTGTTGGAAAAAGACATATGGTAAAAATTAAAAGTTCAGAAAGACAATCTACCATAGTCCATTAAGCTAATACCATCTAAGAATATCAGTGCTGATGATAACAAGAATATAAATTCACCATCAGCTTGCTGTCATAATTTTGAACGCCTTAAATTTACATACCAAACCAGCATGTAGAATTAGCAACAGAAAGAAACTATTGTGATGCTGATCATCTCCTTCACTTTTTTATGCCTATTGCATTATGAGATAACTTCCTTTATAAATAGTAAAAAGTGAGGTTTTTGTAGTAGTACTGTGAGGTTTTATCCTGCAGAGGATATGTAAGATATGCAGATAAGTAAGTGCCATGTACTGTTATAATGCTGTTCAAAAACAGACCACTGCCTGTTCTTTCCTTGAGAGGAAAATCATCCCTGAAGAGGATGGACCTATCTTTTTTTTTCAGGAAGTACAAACATTTGGTCATTTTAGTTTTAACACTTGTCTGTAAGGAAGGTGAATGTGGGTACCTCACAAAACCTAAGACAGTCAGACATAAATAAATTTATGAACAGGATCCCCTTACAGTTCATAAACATCTGGCTTCTCCTTTTATGTAAAGGGTCAAACATAGTATAATTAATATCCTATGCCATAAATCTCACTAGACCACAAGAGGGAGCAGCTTTCAGAGGTGCAGGCAGACAGGCAAAGAGGAAAAAACTCCAATTAACAAAAATAATGGTAGAGGAGACATTCTGTCTCAGAAAAGAAAAAAGAAATAGTGGTACTCTCCCAACCAGCTGGGTGGCACTTAAAATTTTGTAGCACATAACCAGCAGGCTCATCCTTTTGGCTGAAGTAGACAACAGGTAGATATTTGCTCTTCACAAATGACTCAGTTTAACAGATAATCTTGTGTTCATTTTCAAAACTTTTCTTGGATCTGAACACTGTGGAAGACAGAAATTGTAGCCTTAACATCTCTGAGTAAGTGCAGGGTCACAGGTGAAGAAGTACTCCTTCAGAGAATAATGCCACATCAAAACAATGCTATAAGAAATACTTGACATACAAAATTTCAGGCTGTATTTCCAATCCATCTGCTTTATTTCAGCACCTTCTGTAGAACCTGTACATCAGGGTTGGTTTTCCTCATTTTTTTAAGGAAAAGTGCCAGAAACAAATACAACACGCCTCACCAGCTTTCTCTAATCTTGGTGAATAAATCTGTTCACTTAAGCAAATTGCTGTGAATTCAAGCCTATTGCAATGGATCTCATCTCTTGCAAGAGCCATTAACACAGAAAGCTGGATTTTCTGCATCAGGTGAACCTGCGTGCCCAGGCAGACTACTGCCCCCTTCACTCTGCTGCACAATCACATGATGAAGCAACATTTCTGGGTCAGAGAGGTAAAGGCATTATGTTTTGCAGTACCTTGAGAGCCATGGACTTAACAAGTGGAAGCACATATTGGTCTCCCCTCAAATCTTTACTGGCTTAGACAGTTCTAATGAGATGGAGTTACAACACTGATTACTTCTAATTTAGTTAATAATGTGGTTTCAGGTAGAATTTCTCATCTTTCTGAGCTTCCATTTTCTTTATAAACTTATTGATAATACCAACACAAAAGGTTTTTTCCCCTTGATGACTCATAAAGCAAAGGAAACATTCTGTAGGACATTGGTTTCTTAATAAATATCATATCACTGCATTTGTGAACAGTGTGACCACATGCCAGATTGATGTCCTGCAGCTGTAATGCCTGATTTCACACTGGATCACACCCATCCTCTGTCAGTCTGCACAGAGACACTATGTTTGCCTGTGGTCCCTGACTCCTATGAAGGAAGGCACCAAGTGGCTGAAGTACCCAATGTACAGTAATTTCACGACCATAAGGTGCACCAGATTATAAGGCGCACCTCCAGGAGTCAGCAAATTTCACAACTTTGTACGTTATATAAGGCGCATCTGACTACAAGGTGCACTTTTTTTTTGCAGCGAGGATCCGTGCCGCGCGCAACAAAGTAATGAATTACTGGCAGGGGCTCAATTTGCAAACATTTTTCGAAGATCAGTGTAGCCTTTAAACGCAGCCCTAGGCACCCTCCCTGTGCAGCGGGCCCCGGCACTCCTGCCTGCCCCTGGCGCCAGCTGGCATAACTTGCAGCTCCCGGTTACCGGCTCCCACCGCGCGGCCACGCTGCGTCCCAGCATCACCCCAGCCGGCAGCTGGGCTGCTTCTCCCGGCTTCCCCCCGGCTGGCAGCCGTGCCACGTCCCTCTGGCCAGTGGCCGCACAACTTCTCCCCTCTTCTCCCTGGCTGGTGGCTGCGCAGCGTTCCCCCTAGCCGGTAGCCGTGCCGCATCCCGGCATCCCCCCAGCCGGTGGTCGCGCCGATTCCCAGCTCCCCCCACGCGCCGCAGCTCCTGCGGGTCCCGACTTGGCTTACAGCTCACACTTCTGGGTTGGCAAATTTCCGAACTTTGTCCATATGTAAGGCACATTCGGACTATAAGGTGCACTTCCGGGTTCGGACCAAAATTTTAGTCAAAAGGGTGAGCCTTATGGTCATGAAATTACTGTACACTGGCATCCCACCCTTATTTGCAGTTTTTACTGCAGCATTTGAAAGAAGTGCAAAATCCTGGGCAGTACAGATGCAGCCAAAGAATACTGATTCAGGTGAAGGACTTAAGCGCACACCAGGTATTAAATGTAATGGTACCATCTAAAGACTCAGTTACCGTTTTCTGGAACCCCTCTGGTCAATTTATAGAATAAAAAGAGCTAGCATAGAGATGACAAAGGTGTAACAAACAGGGCTTGTTGTTCCTTGGGGACCCCTTGTCACTTTCTATACACACCACAGGAAAGGTTATTATATAAGAGAAACACTTTCCTGGCGGGAAATGCTGGGGAAAACAATGTCTAAGGTATGCAGACTCCCAGATACATGCAGCAGGGATTCTCAACTACTCCCCCTTTTCTGGAAGAAGACAGCGAGACTTCGTTGCTATAGTATTTCATGGAGGAAGGTCTTACCCTGTGCCCTGTGGCTTGCAAAACCAGACTTAACTCAATGGTCCCAAGAGTAAGAGCTTACCTGAATACAGAGACTAACTTTCAAATTCTCTATTGGCTTGATTCAGAGCAAGGAGTTGGATTCAGGTCTCCCATTCCCCAAGTTATCCCCAAATGAGCCTTTCTTCTCTTTAGGCTTCATAAATCCCTTAATATAAATAATTAAATGTTCAGTGAGCCACACAGGGGAATCAGACATGTAAGGGAGTGATTCTCCAGCCTGCTAGTTAGCATGTTCATCTGGGAAGTGGGCAAGTCAGGTTCAAACCACTGCTGCAATGACTAGTTAATTATTCATACAGAACAGCTTCAATGGGAGTAAGGAAGAGCAATTATCCAACAGATTGGCAGTGGATCTACTCTCCTGGGATGAGGGAGAGCTTAGTTCAATCCCCACTCAAAATCAAGGTGAGGGAATGGTTTTGGGAATGGGTCACTACTTTGGAATTGTTCCTGGGAGTACTGAGTTGATTAGAGCATGACATTTATAACACCAAGTTTGTGGGTTCAATCCCTGCATGCTGCATTCATTTGAGAGTGGGATTTATCTTTGCAAGTGTCTTCTAACTTGGAATATTCTGTGATCGGGAAATAAAGCTAGTGCTAACAATTTGGCTGTTAGGTGAAGTGCATACAGGCAGGTAGTTCTGGTAATCTCCAATTCTCCTCCCCTTAGTGCACATGCTGCCCTCACATGAAAACATATCTGTTGAGGGTAAGCTTCATCCGTTGTATAAAAATATTTTGTACATCAAGTACATAATCTGTATTTTCTTTACAGTAGTAGTGAAAAAGAAGATCAAGGACATTTTCTGAATGTAATTAATCTCACTAACCTGAAATCAGTGAAATAACGTCTTCTCCAGAAGCTTTTAGAGATTTGAAGCTTTTTGTCCAGTTTGGATGCAGATGTCTGTTAGGAAGGCGTTCAAAGTCAGCTGAGAGAAGACCCACTCAGGTTCCCATGATGCTCTTTGCCTCACGATGCAGCCAGCCGTGCATCAGGGGGAGTGCCCTGATGCACAGCACTAAAGCAGCAGCAGAACCTCCCCTGGGACCATGAGAGCCCCAGGGCTTGCTAAGTGGCACATGCTCTCCTTGCACGGCTCTTTCCATTAGTCATCTAAAATTGCCCCTTCCTCTTTGCTGCCTTATTTACTTTGCTTGAAATATATCACAATACATCCCAGTTTTTCTAAGGCTTAAACACAGAACTCTAAAACATTGTTAGCCTGCAAGGAGGCAGCATGTGATTTGGTTGTGGTTTTAATCAGTTTACAAATTCTAAACACTGGGATAGCCGAATTCATATGGGAATGTCTGTTACTGGAATGGCATAGCTCCTCCTTTTCTGTACTTAAAATGCCAGTAGAACCAATGAGTGATAGTGTGCACATCCCACTGGCACAGGCAGGGATCTGGTCCACTCAGTGTGCTTGTCAGAGCCCTCTCTGAGACTAGCTCAATGCCCTCCAGATGGGGAAGCCACAAGTGAGTAGAATGAAATTTTTTTTTTAGATTGTTTTCATATTAAGCAAGTTATAAAGTTACATGAACTCCAGCCTGCCTCATGCCTTTAAATTTGAATTAGAATGTCATTGTCACCTCCCAGCAGATGGGGCAAGGGGTTCGGTTCCTCTTCACAATAAAATTTCATAGGGAAGCATGCTAGGGAGAATATTTTGGCAGGAAAGCCCCTGTAGAATAATGTCATCCAAATGTGGAGGTATTTCTGGGTGAGAAAGAGTGTGAGTCTCATCATGGAGATTATGGGCGTAGTACCTTGATCAGAAAACACAATGGGTTTTGGGTTGTTGCTCTGGCTGACCTCCAAGAGACAGTGCACATGGAGATGAAAGTACTACTTTGGCATGCAAAAACACTCTTATGAAGTACTCAAATTCAAGAAAATAATCCAGAAAAAACCCACTCCAGTAGCTGCAAAGTTTTGCTGAGTTTTGAGTAATTATATACTAACTTATACATCAAAAACTTCTCCATTATCCAGCTGCCAGTGTTGATAGAATCTCATGGTTCTGGCTATAGGAGGGCTATACAGAGGCTATGCTGGCTGTATTCTTCTGCAGCAGAGGTAATGACACTTCTCTGTACCAAAGTCCAAGAGATGGGCCTCTCTCTTCACAGGTAGCATGTGAGTATCTCATTCTATGTTTTGATTAACAGATTTGAAGGCTAGCAAAAGACAGCAGACAGTAGCTTTGGTGGTTATGTGTTAAGAGAAGGACTCTGGCCCAGTTTGGCAGCCAAAAATTAAATCCCAAGTAATGTAAGTGCTGTGCTCCAGCAAGGAACAGCAGCTTAGACAGAGCTTTGCTCCACACTTGATGCTGGTGACCTCACTGTAAGGACCTCCTCAGCATGTGTGTGTCATTGTGGCTCAGCAACCTGCAATGCCTCACTCTTTACAGACCCTGGGCCTAGACTTTTACTGGGGGGCTCTGATTCACACTGCTGAGGACACTGATGCCTTAGGATTTTAGCTTTTATATTTTTCATATATTTGTAATTCTGCAATTTTTTAGTGTAACTCTAAACTCTATATCATATAGAGTGTTGGTTACTGCTTTCCCATTTTGGTCAGACAAAACAATTCCTCTCTAGGCTTGGGAATCAAGTACACTTTACCATCTCAGCCCTGAGAAATGCACACAAAAGTGAGTTTAGGGGGAGAACAAACTTGGGGTAAATGACTTCATTACCTGAAGTTGTAATAGGAAGATTAACCCCCAAAATGCAAATGTACCAAACTTATAAAGATATGAAAACCCATGACACGTCATCCATTTTGGATGTAGCCCTGGGGAGGTTTTGTCTGCCCTAAACATACCTGAAAGCCCTTCAATAAATATAACTACAGTAATTTCGTGATTACAAGCCGCAGGGACTATAAGCCGCATCTCCGGGTGTCGGCAACATTTCGTTCTTTGTCCATACACGAGCCACACCTGATTATAAGCCTCTCTGTCATTCGCAGCGAGGACCCGTGTGCAACAAAGTTGCCAAATAGTAACAGAATCGCAGGATCACAGGGGTTTACTGGCTCGGCTCGGGTCGTGCGGGCTTGGCCTGCTCGGGGCTGCTGACGGGACCAGGTGGCCCAGCTCGGCGAGGCTGCTCGGTGCCAGGTGCCGCTGCCACCAGACTCGCTCGCCCCGGCCCGGTGCTGCCCCGCGGCAGCATGTGGGGACGGAACCCTCCGCGTGCTCCCTTGGCGCCAGTGGGAGGCGGGCACGGAGCTCCCCGCTTCCCCCCAGGCCGCGGGGCTGGCAGGAAGGAGCCCCCCTGCCTCCCCTCCACGCTGCCTGCACAGAGCCCGCCTCCACCCGCCGTGCAACAGAGTAAACAATTTGTAACAATTGTGCCATCACGGCTTTTACTAGCAGGTGCTCGGCTTGGCACCTCAGCTGCACTTCTGGGGTTGAAAATTTCAGAAAATTTTTCACATATTAGCTGCTCCTGAGTGTAAGCCACATTTCCAGGGTGGGATCAAAATTTTAGTCAAAATGATGCCGCTTATAATTGTGAAATTTTTATTCTTTTTATTCCCTTGATTTTGCTTGGCCTCTGTAGGTATCCCCACAAGGCATCAAAACAAGCTTCAGAACCACGAAAAAAAAGTCTTGCCTTGCTTTGCCTTGCCTTGCCTTGCCTTGCCTTGCCTTTGGTTATTTCTCTTCATCCATGCCATGCAAAAAATCATGAATCACATCCATGTCTCTGATGCCCATTAGTATCCCATGGAGGAGTGCACACTCCCTCAGCTACAAACAAAAAGATGGATGCAATGGCAACTTAACTTCCTTTTTTTGGTACATATTTCTGCTTTTAAAAAGGGGACACGGAGCAGAAAGGCACAACACATACTTCCTTTTTATCTTTCTTTTTTTTCCCCCCTTTTTTTTCCTTTAGAGCTGGATAACATAAGCTGTTCAGCAGATGTGCTCAGATATGTTCAGGAAAAAGTTTGCAACTTTGTTTAACCTAAAATTTATGAACATGACTGCACAATTTTGGCGACAATAAATAGTTAACATGAAAATGAACTACACAAATGCAGGAATATGTGTACTTGATTTACAAAACTAGTACACATCTCCTTTTCTACTTCAAGCTGAACACATTCAATTATCAGAGTAATTACGGGGCAATTCTGTCTTCCACATCATGCAATTTTATTTTAGATTTGAACAATACACATGTATGGTTTGTCTGGTTTTTAATAGCTACCATATTGCTCCTCCATTCTGTTAGTTGTATAATTTAATTTAAAATTCACCATCTCTGCATGGTTCTCAAGTTTGGGTTTTTTTTGAAGTTTTCTCTTGAAGGGATTTGCTACTTATTGGTAGCAATTGTATTAGTTTAAACTCAGAGCTGTTTTCCAGCTGTTGTTCTTCAAGCAGGTAGCAACTGCCTCCAAAAGCATCTTTATATAAATGAAGTCTCTCTTCTTATATTGACTGCAAGAAGATGGAAATGTGCCTGGTATGACATTAACATTATGTTACATTATTCACAGTTTTATTCCAAACCAATGCGTTATTCCATTCACTCCATTCCTTGCCTTCAAAGGCAGGGAAGGAGGTTTCTGTTCTTCCCAGCTGCGCTGTGATGATGTCCTCTCTGAGAACCACTTTTTGCTAGATATCAACCCAAAACACCCACCCTCAAATACCATTAAATAATGTTAATCCAGAGCATTTTACCAGCTTGTCTTTCAATTTTTTTCTTGCTGTTACCTTTTATTAAACCTTGCTGCACTACAGTTCTGGGCTACTTCCCTTGGTCATGACTGAAATTGTATATAATGTTTCATTTTCGTTATGCAGGTAATCTCCTAGCAAGTGTTAGTAAATGCAAACCCACAGAAGAGACTGTCACTCTCACCATCCACTTAAAGGAAAATGATTCTAGCATTACATATATGTTTTTGCACAGTGATTTCTTTTCTGGACACAAGATCTTGAAAAAAGAGACCAACAAATGGTCTCCCATAACTTCTATATTGCTAATCCTTTTGTCCACAAAAGCTGCTCTCTGTTTATGTCTTTACTTGATCTCATGTGAATCATCTGTTATTTCAGCTAGTCTGTCCTAGGCTTATTTGTCTATTTGCTGATCAATAGCACTGATGTAACTGTGTCCAGTGCCAATGCCATGACAGTACCAGCTCTGTGGTTACTGATCCTTAGCACTTCACAATATATGAGAAGTTCATCTGTGTGTCTTCCAAACTTTAAGAGAAGCATAGTTCCTTGGGCTCATTTCAATTGTATTGCCAGTGAACGTAATAAGAAGCACAGCATTTTTCTTAGGTACTTATTACTTTTCCAAACTATTTTTTTGGGGATCTTTCATTAATTTAGCTCTGAAAAAAGATGTCAAAAAGCAATCTTTTCCACATGTTTTGTGTTCAGTGTGACACCCTGATAACTGTCCTTTCTTCATCTATTTTGTTTGTTTTCCATGCTTCCCTGGAAAAAGTTAATTTTTCACTAATAACCCATATATACATATTGCACCAGAGAATGAAGTATTGCTCACAGCCATGCCTGAAGTCATTCAGGCAGCCACAGCAAAGTTGAGTAGTGAAATTTATTTCACTTCTGGCGCCACACTAAGAGACACACTCAAAATACATTTGCATGAAGTAACATCAGCTTTAACGAATCTGCTAAACTATGAGAAATTCTGCATATGCTAGTAGACATTACCATTGATGATAATAAATAATTATGCACACACAGAGCTTACACCAATGCATATGTCTGGAACTCAGAAGTCTACTGTTTCTTCCTTGGTTATGAGTGAGAGGCTTTTGGTTGGTTGCTCAAATTGTTTAAAAATATAGAGAAATCAAAGAGAAAAACAGTGCAAAGTGGCAAGACAAATAATTTCTTCCCCTCAGAAGGCAGTAAATTATTGCAAGATCTGCAATTTGCTCGAAACAGTGCTATTTTTAAGCAAATATTAATGTTGAGGTGATACCTGCCTTGCAATACCAAGTGGCTCCTTGGAAGAGTTCTGTCCAGCCACATTACCTCCAGGTGCCGCATCTGCCACAGAGACATTGTCATGACCTGGGACAGCAAAAAGTCACTTGTTGAGTGAGCTGCCAGAGGAGGAGCTGGCACTTGCACTGTGTTTGTGCTGACTGCTAAGACAGAGCAGGATTTAGGAACATTTCATGGTTTTTTCCAGGCTCAGACAAATTCAGATATAACAAAACACAAAGCCAAACAAGAAGAGAAGCAGTACCTTTGCTTTAAGGACTTGCCTTCTCTTCATATTCTTCAAGAAAACTCCCCTACGTTTGTGTTGGATTATGCATAAAATAATATTCCTTGCGCTTGGAGGATTTTGGAACAAACACATCATTATTGCCTATTTTAGAAAGTATTAGTAGCAGGCCAAGATGGAGGTTCCCAGCACATGCCCAAGACTCTGCTGATTTCATGAGTCCACTTGCATAAACACACACTGCCTAGACAGCACCCGTACTCAGCCTGGTAGTAATCAGGAACAAGAGATACATCTACTCCACAGGCACAACTACATCTTTCAATGCAAAATACATTAGCAGTTATAATCTCCAGACACACAAGTCATGAGGTGACTTCTACCAGTTCAGAAGCATATACATGGGTGAACCATAGGAAACTGTACACAGTCCTATGACGGACAAAAGAGCAGAATTAATCTTCACAGTAATTGTATTATCATCTTAGAATTTAACTTAGGTGAAAATAATTTCAGAAAAATAAAACATTCAAAATTTACAAAATTTAGTATTATTATGATTGTTTCCTACAATTCAGTATTGACCCCATAACTAACACCTTTTTCCACAGTCATTCTTGATTCTCAGGAATATTTTGATAAAGGGAACGGGAGTTCTGACTTTAGTGTCCAAGATCTACATCTAAGAAAGATAATGAAAAAATAAAAGTATTATTCACCTATTGCTAGTGTACCAATCCATTATTGCAGTATTACTCACGTATTATTATCTAATTACAGTAATTTCACGATTATAAGCCGCACTGAGTATAAGCCGCACTTCTGGGTTTCAGCAACTTTTTGGTTTTTTGTCCATATATAAGCCGCACCTGATTATAAGCCGCAGGTTACAATACAGAGTGTGATAAAAGGTATCTGTTCTATCACCATTTGTTGAGGGTGGGGGCAGTGATCCTTATCTGAACGGCAGACATTCTGCTAATGGGCCATCCATTGAAACCAGGCGGGGCATTGTTCTTTATCTTTTCACAACCCATCCTTCCTCCAGGGAGCCATTGTCTGCTAATGGCCCATTGAGTCCCACTGTGTGACTGATAAAATTACTTCATCCCATTGGGAGTTGCTCCAGCCAGGGGAAAGAGCCCAACATTTCTTACCAAGATAAAAACAGAGGCTTTGGGACACTAATGTAGCTTTATCCACTGGACTCCAGAGGAAAACCGGATTTCTCCACATCACCACTGGACCTCCAGAGGGAAACTGCACCTTCTGCAGGAGCAGTGCTTCAACTGAATCACATCTGTCACTGCAGGAGGATGCAGCCACCATTTAATGGGACTGCTACCAACACCCTGCCTGACAGGGTGTCAGGTTGTAAGCTGACTTTGTCAGGGTTTGGAGTTTGTTTCTTTGTAGTACTGTATTTCTATTTTCATTTCCCTAGAAAAGAACTGTTATTCCTAATTCCCATATTTTTACTTGAAACCCCCTTGATTTCAAAATTATAATAATTTGGAGAGAGGGGGTTTACATTCTCCATTTCAAAGAGAAGCTGCTGCCTTTCTCAGCAGACACCTGTCCTCCAAACTAGGACAGCAACTTTTTGTTCTTTGTCCATATATAAGCCGCACCTGATTATAAGCCGCACTTTGGGTTCGGACCAAAATTTTAGTCAAAATGGTGCGGCTTATAATCGTGAAATTACTGTACTAGAAATGCAGAAGCTTGGTGTCAAAATTGCTTAGGAGGCAATGGAAAACAGAAATCGCTTTGGTTAATATTTTGTATAATTTCTGTTCAGCATGGTTGGGCCTGAATTTGTTCTTCATGGAACCTTTTCTCCTCAGAAATTCCTTCAGGTGTTACAATGACGCACTGAAAGTTTGAGCAGAGAATTTAGCAACCCTTTCATGTACAAGGAAAAGGAAAGTTTTATATCTCTTATGCAACCAGTTGTTACAATTAACATTTGTTATTAGTGGGAAGTAATCCTCTGAAGATACTAAAAATCACACCTCCACTACCAGCAGTGGTTGAACATATGGACAACTAGAATTGGAAGTTTGGTTCAGCATCAGTCCAGAAAAATACCTAGAGTGCCAAGGAGATGAGAAATGATCTGAAGCAGTTATGACTAGGCAGAACGAATTATCTTAATTATAGATGCCTCTAAAAAAAGAAGCCACAAAGAAAAATACAAAATCAAGGAGTGGGCCTTGCGTGGGCAAAACTCTCATTTGTTTCAGCAACTGCTTCTTAATATAAACCATTTCCACACATGGACCTCTCTCTCTGCATCTGTGTTTTTAATACCTTTTGCCATTTGCACTCATGTTCCTTAAGGCGAAATTCTGGTTTTGGTTACACAAGTAGAAATGCAGTAGCTTTCTTCTGTATTAATATTAGCATAGTGAAGAGCAAAAATTTGACCTAAAACTCTGAAACAGTTTCAGTTTTTATATGTATTTTCACTGGTGTGTCAGCAAAGGATAATAAATACCTGCCAGCAGTTTCAAAATTCCCATAGAAAGAATAAGAATACAAAGCCTGTGCTGAAAGGGATTGTTTCCAGCACTGTAACCGATTTCACAGCTGATAGCACACACATCTACCAGCAGATAAGCAAAGAAAATACATTTGTACGATTAACTACGTCTTTGATGTATTGCAGAGCATGAATTGCAATTTTCTTCTCTTAACTGAAGAGCCACTTAGATGCTTAACGATGTTGTTCCCACATTATTTAGCAAATTTCTACTGTCTTACTGTTAGTATGCAACTAAGAATGTCAGATTGCAGAAAGCCAGAAGTGATGTCTGAAAATCCAGGGGGAGACTACACATTTCATATTAAATGTATTTCTCCTATATTCATGGCCTGGAGTCTTCCCCAAATGAAGCGGTCCCATCATAAGGGAAGTTTTGGTCACCCAGTTCAAAATAAGCAACTTTCCAACACCATGAAGGTCTGAACGGTTAATACCGACACAACACCATAGTACTGAGGTACAGCCTCTGTCCTATGTGGAAAGGCTAGAAGTATTGGGATCATTCAGGCCTTGGAGTGACCTAACTGCGACCATCCATCCACAGCTTGAAGGGACTGCACAAGAAACACAAAGACTTTTTATAAGGGCATGTAGTGACAGGATAAGAAGCAATGGATTCAAACTCAAAGAAAGTAGGTTTAGATTAGATATTAAGAAAAAATTCTTTACCATGTGGGGCTGAGGTGCTGGACAGATTGCTCAGACAAGTTGTGGATGTCCCATCTGAGGACGTGTTCAAAGTCATGTTGGATGGGGCTCTGAACAAACTTGCCGAATGAAAGGTGTCTCTGCACATGGCAGGGGGTATTGAAACTAGAGGATCCTTGAGGCCCCTTCTGCCAAACCATTTCATGATTGTATGACATTCTTAAGGATCATTATAGTTTTGTCTTGAATTTCAGGAACATCACATATAACACTTAATTTTAATTTAAACTTCTAATTTAACTTCAAGTAGCAAATTTTGTACAAACGTATATAAGGTTTTCATAATAAAGAAAACTGTCTTCAATTTCTATTCTGTTCTGTTAGTTTGCATATATCTCCGTCAGATAATATAAAACAAAACTAGCAGTCAAAAAAGGAAGTGACAATAAAAAGAAAGTAAGCAGCTTTATGAATCTAATCTAAGAATGACTTGCAGAGGAAGGCAGGAATGTAGCTGAACATACTGCTCTGATTTAAGACCCTTTTCAATAACAACTTTGGAAATTTTCTGATTTCATATGATCTCCAAATGAGCATTTTCAATGAAGTTGAATTTGCTCATACAGGAAAGAAACCCAAAGAACAAAAGATCAGAAATTTTGTGCTACATCCCACAGGTCATATTATTTTGATTAAGGAAAGTGATAAATGATATGAAAAGAACTGACACACGTATTTCTCACAAATAATGTACAGTAATTTCACGAATACAAGCCGCACGAACTATAAACCGCATCTCTGGGTGTTGGCAAACATTTAGTTCTTTGTCCATAAATAAGCCGCACCTGAGTATAAGCCGCTCTGTCGTTCACAGCGAGGACCCATGTGCAACAAAGTTGCCAATTAGTAACAGAATCGCGGCATGGCAGGGTTTACTGGCTCGGCTTGGGCTGTGCAGGCTTGGTCTGCTTGGGGCTGCTGACAGGGCCAGGTGGCCCAGCCCGGCGCTGCTGCTCGGCGCGGCTGCTCGGGGCCGGTCACTGCCTCTGGGCTCGCTCACCCTGGCCCGGCGCTGCCCCATGGTGGCAGGCAGGGACGCATCCCCCCCCGCTCCTGCAGCGGCAGAGGCGGGTGTGGACGGAGCCTCCCGCCTCCTCCCTGAGCCATGGCGATGGCGGCACGGGGTCCCCGCCTTCCCCCCAGGCTGCAGCAATGGCGGTACGGGACCCCCTCGTCTCTCCCCCGGGCTGCGGCAGAGGAGGGAAGGAAAGAGCTCTCCTGTCTCTCTCCCTGGCCCCCATGCTGCCTGCAGGGAGCCCGGCTCCACCCGCGGTGCAACAGAGTAACACTTTGTAACAATCGCGAAATGCCGGCTTTTACTGGCAGGTGCTCGGCTCGGCCCCCTGGCTGGCACTTCTGAGATTGTAAATGTCAGAAAATTATTCACATATTAGCCACTCCTGAGTATAAGCTGCATTTCTGGTGTGGGAGCAAAATTTTAGTCAAAATGGTGCGGCTTGTATTTGTGAAATTACTGTAGTTCTCTGAATATACTATCTGGACTCTGTAGGATAGCTTCCAATGAGAAAAACAAATGATGTTAGCACTAATTTCTGCTGGTCTAAGCTATGTTTAGGATTTATTGTCTTTTCAACAACGCATTTTGGAAAATATTCAAATGTTTTGGTAACTAAGGCAAATATTTCTATTTTATATGTGGAGTCAGGTATGCCAGTCAACCAGTTTCTTCATGATAAAGTCTTATTGTGGCCATGGAGGTTAATATGCGCAATAACAGTAAAAAAACCTGTTAGTGGTTTAAGTTGGAACCAACAGCCCATTGTCAGCTTCATTACTCTTCTGTGCTCACTTGTGGCCACTCCAGGTCTTCAGCAATGCTTTCCCAGCACACACTGCTGCTCACCAGCAGTGTCCCACTCCAGGGAAATCATTTGCACATTTCTGGAGCGCCTTCCTCTTGTAAAGTAGTGAGCTCCCTGTTACTATGGCCTGCTGTAGTCTACTAAACAAGAAGAGAAAATATTAAATAGGCTAATATTGATGATCCAATAGAAGGTACTTTAATAATCACCTAATGACCAACATTCTGAAGTGTATATCATGCAAGAAGTATGCCAGATAACTGATTTTATGATTAAGCAGGACATGGGAATGGTTAGGACATGGTCCTGAGAAGCCCTAGATTTTCCTGAATTTAGGCCAAAGTCAGATTTTCTCTCCATGAGGGGCAACACAATATACGCAAAAATAGCTTGTCTTTTATTGAATTATTTCTGTTCACTCTCTCTGTTCTAAACAGTTTTACAAAGTTTAAAAAAAGAGGTGGAAGGACCATTATTCCTTTCTTCAGGGTGAAGTAAAGTTCACTGTCCATGATTTCTGCAAATGTTTCCAGTTAATGCAATCAATGATACAGAGACTGAGAGGTATATTTGATTCTGGAAATGAAAGAGTGAAACATATAATTAGCTGCTTCAGATAACAGTTTCAGCAGATGGGTAGAAGAGCAATGTTTCTAATGGGCCTTTTTTTGACCCAAGGGAGGTCGTCAATTGCTTTTGCTGACTGCATGCAAAATGGAGGACATCTGGGAGATGAGTCCTTAACAAATGTGTTTACACAGTTTGTCAAACAAGCACATTCATGAGCAACACTACTTTTGTGATTATTCCCAGAAAAGAATCAAAAAGTTCACTAGTTGCTGTAAGCCACCTCTCATGATCTGCCAAAGATCTACAGGGGTATGAAATCTTCCTTTTATTCTCAAATAAATGCTGTATACCACCTTCTGTGACAACATATAGGCCTTTAGGTGTCACCTTCTTCCTCCCTATTCTCCGTGCTCTTTCCCCTCCTCTCTTTGTTCAGTTATGCTACTATTATTCACAGGATCCCTTGTCATTTCACAGATGCATTTTGAAAGTTCCTTACATTTTCTCTATCTTACTTTTAATTCTTGTCTTAAAGTTTTCCCAGGGTCTAAGCAACATTTTATGCCCGTCAGGACTCTGAATTCTCTTTCACTTTACAAATCAGTAAAATTTCAAATTTTGTTTCCATGAAATTAGGAAAAAAAATGCAGATTTTGAATTCCCTGAGAATTCAAAATGTAAAAATACTAAAACTAAAATTTTTTCAGAAAATGCATTTTCTATTTAATTCCAAAATCAATTCTTGATTCAAATTATTTTGTGAGTGTCCTATCACTTACTTTATTTCACTTTAATTCATGCTTATCATATTGTAACAGAATAATATTTTTTTTAAATTTTGTTTTAAACTATACTAAGGGCAACTGTTACATAATATTGACTGAACCATTTTATCTCTAGATCAAAGTATCTTAAGTTCATGCAGTAATAGTACATTTTGACACTGATATTTTGATATATAGAGCAAGAAGATAAGCATCCAATGCACTAACAGGAGAAACAGCTGGCTTCAATATCTTTGAATACTTTTTTCCAGGACACCAAAAATGAGCACAGCAACATCTGTAGACTGAGTGTGCCTGTAATTCTCTGCTTTCTAGGTTATAATATCCAGCACATCATCACCACAGCTGATCATAAACTACTTCAGGTTCAACAACTGTTTCAGAGTACAGGCTTCAGCTGCATATAAGATGTTAAAGTAAATCCAATAGGATTGAGATAAAAGAGCAAAATTTATCATATTAATTACTTTTTAAAATTATTAATGCAGTTAGCTATATATCAGTGTTCCTTTGTCACGCTTCTACAAAACCATTTGCTGGAAACTAAAGTCAAGGACAGAAAGATTTTAATGGAAGTAAGATAATTGTGTGAATCACTTCTTATTGTCTAGCAAGACAAATTTTGCTTCACTGATTCTTTAGTTCAATTCACACTGATTTTGAAGTCTTAAAACCTTGTTATCCATGCAATTGAACATTTATTTTTGGAAACAGAAAACGTGTTCTCTCACCTCGCGGTAAATGAAACACAAGTGTGGGAAGTTGACCCTGGCCTGACACTAGTCCCCACCAAAGCCTCCCTGTCACTCCTCAGCTGGACAGAATATAACAGAATATATTGAGGAGACAGAGAAGACAGAGTATAACAAAAAGCTCATGGATTGAGATAAGGATACTAACCAATTACTGTCATGGGCAAAACAGACTTGACTAAGGGAAATTAATTTATTACTAATCTAACCAGAGTAGGATAATAAGAAATAAAACCAAACACTAAAATGCTTTCCTCAAGCTCTCCCTACTTCCTGTGCTCAGCATCAGTCCCAAATTATCTCCCTCCTCCTCACCATCAGTGCAGAGGAATGAGGGTTGGGGATTGTGGTCTGCTCAAAACACATTGTCTCTGCCTCCCCTTTCTTTGTAGAAGGAACCCCACACTCCCCACAGTCATACTGCTTCAGTATGAGTCCCTGTCTTAGGCTGCAATGCAAGATATAACCAGAAATTTGTATTCTATCACCATCTGTTGAAACCAGGTGGAGCAGTTTTCTTTGTCTCTTCTGTGACTCATTCTCTGTCCAGGGAGGTATCTTCTGTTAATGGGCATTGAGTTTCACTACATGACTGATAAAATTACATTATTCCCCTGTGACATGCTCCACCCAGGGGGAAGAGCCAAACATTTCCTCCCTAGGAAAAATCTGACATTTGGAACATCAGAGCAGCCTTTTCCCACTGGATTCCCAAAGGGAGAACAGGCCTATCTTTATCACCATGGAACCTTCAGAGGAAAACTGCACCCTTCTACAGGATCATTGCTTCAACAGAACCACATCTGTTACTCCAGGGGGACTGCAGCCACCATTTAATGGGACTGCTACCGACACCGATTGACAGGGTGTCAGGTTGTTTTCTGACTCTGTCAGTGTTTTGGTTTTTGTACTACTGTATTTTCAGTTTAATTTTCCTAGTAAAGAACTGTTATTCTTATTCCCATAATCCTTGCCTGAGAGGTCCTTAATTTCAAAATTATAGTAATTTGGAGGGAAAGAGTTCACATTTTCCGTTTCACGAGAGGCTCCTGCCTTCCTTAGTAGACACCAGTCTTTCAAACCGAGAACAGTCCCTTTCATGGAGTCCTTCAGGATCTCACTGCTCCAGCAAGGGTGTCCCATGGTGTCACAAGTTCTGGCAATAAATTTGCTATTTATTCTGGTTTCTCTCCAGTGGGTACAGGTGCTTCTGTCCTCCAGCACAGGCTTCCCATGGTGTCACAATTTCCTTCAAGGGCATCCACCTGCTCTGGTATGGGGTCCTGCACAGGTTGCAGGTGGATCTCTGCTCCACTGTGGTCCTCCATGGTTTGCAGGGGCACAGCTGCTCCAGGGGTACAGGAGTCCGAATCTCAGCTCTGGCACGTGGAGCACCTCCTTCCTGTCCTTCTTCACAGCTGCTCCAGGGGCATAGGAGTCCGAATCTCAGCTCTGGTGCATGGAGCACCTCCTTCCTGTCCTTCTTCACTGGCCACGGTTTTCCTTTACATATTGCGACTCCTTTCTTTGACTGAAATCTGATCCTGTACAGTAACTTCCCTCACATTTAAATACATTATCCCAGAGATTCTACCACCATCACTGATGGTCTCAGCCTTGTCAGTGGCAGGTCCATCTTGGAGCCTGCTGGCATGGGCTTGGTTGAGGTAATTACACAGCTTCTGACAGCATCTCACCGAAACCACCCCTGTAACTATAACCCCCACACTACCAAAAAGTTGCCACTCAAGCCCAAAGAAATGACACACATAAAAACCAGATATGCATCATAGTTAGAATTTAAGTGTAGAAGTATTTCTTTTAAATTATGCCTTTATTCTTGAGTCATGTATTTAGTGTTTCAACTGAGAGTATCTCACACGTACAATTTATTGAAAAGATTTGCCCAAACTCAACAAAAGAAAAGCATGTTGTTTTATGGGTTCAGCTGGGAGTTTGCAAACAGAATATAAGGTATTTTCCCCTCTAGTACGTGCTGCAGTGTATTTATTCTAATTAAGAAGGTTGTCTTTTCCACTTGGCTCTAAGACTGGTCTCAAGTAGAGGCTGGAGGAAAGTGTGGACTGCCACTTTTTAAGTAGGACTTGCTGTTGGATTTTGATTATAGGCCACCATTTCATATTCATAGGGAACCATCAGAGTAATTTGTCAAGGATATTACCCATGCCTTGCTTTTCTGCAGGGACTTCAGACTGCCATGTTTATGTCAAAGCCTCCCAAGCTCTGAACCTTAGGCCAGGTATGAGCACCACCTCATACAACACAAACTGTATGCCAGAATCTTCAGGGACTGAGAAATGAAAGACATGTATCACACAGTTCTGAAAAGAGAGAAGTAAAGAGCATCTGAGGTACATCAAAGGCCACCTGAGGTCCCACTGGTCCACTAGGAGACATGTTTGGGTGGCATTTGAAGCTACATTTCAAGAAAAATCTGGTGTGTCTAGGATCTCCACTGTTTATTTTCTTATATTTCTCAGGAAATTTGGTCACAGCCAGCCACAAATCATCAGGCAGTTGAGCTGCTTAGACTATGCAGTTTGTGACACACAGACTGGTCTCTCTGCTATATAGTCTCAATTTCCAAGGTCTCTTGATGTTTTTTCATTATAATCATTATAAGAAACATTATAATCAGAGAGAGTTTGATGCCAATTATTTTCTCCTGCATTTCTAAATTCTCTTTTCTGTGGATTTCAAAGTCATACCAGGATATTTGCATGCATTTCTTTGCCTAACCTAGATAGCTACATTAGACTGTGAATTTCAGCAACACTTGTTGTCACTCAGCAAAACAGTCAGACATTGCTACTTCTCCTTTCTCAAGTCTCTAATGTTTGGATGCCTCTTGCATCTCATTCTGCTCTCATATGTATTCAGGGAAATTTGCACAGGTGTGTTTTGAGGATGTGTTGTGAGAGGACAGAAAGGTGTGCTATCAAAAGAAAAGAACAGGAAAAAAAAGGCAGTATTCAGACAAACACTACAGTAGATATGATAGCCATTCAATAAAACCTCAAACCAAAACAACCAAGCAACCAAACAAAACCAAAACCAACCCAAAACCACAACAACCAGAAAAAAACAACCAAACAAAAATGTCTCCTGGTGTTTAATCTGGAAGCTCTTGTCATCCACTCAAGTTTTAAAAAGGAAAAGGGTGTTTCTCCTGGTGAGTCACTGAACAGGTCAGAACGAATATCCAAACAAGCTGAAGCCTCAAGGTGACAAAGTATTTAAAACTTTAAATACATCCTTTAAACCTGTGTCCTGGATCACATCTATGTCCCTTTGTGTACGGCCAGTAGAGACAGTACATTTGCAGCTGAAATGAAGGCTGTTGAGTGGATATAAATTGTGCAGCTGAACATACAGGGCGTCTGGGGAATCTGCACAGGCAAGTTACGGTATTACATTTGGTGTAAAAGGCAGGCTTTGGCCAAGATCTTTAACTTTGTCCGGGGAAATTATGAGTAATATTCTTCAGAATGTGCAAGGGGAAGATATTTTATTTTTATGAAATACGTATTTAGTTATTTTTAAAAATGTACTATTTCAATCAGAAAAACAGTGTATTAATAAGTGAAGCATTTGGTAAACATAATAATTTGAATAATATAATGGATTTACTAATTTATGTGTGTAAGGGACATTAGGCAAAATATTCTGTACTAAGACTCTGTTCTGATATGGTTATAGAAAACACAATAGCAAAAGTGAGTTAATCCAAGCTTTTTCTTCTGTGAGGAATACCAGATTTTTTAACATATTACTCTGCATCTTAGACATATATCTTGTGGACAGTGCGCCAGAATGAACATGCCAGAATAATACCATGTGAGCAAAGCATCTCTTAACAACTGAGTAATGTCTGAAGCTGTTGTTGTGTGTGTCTTATCTTTCTATTGTTTTTATTTCATGGAATTTTACTGGCTAGCATTTCTTTCCCTTGATATATTTGCATATAATTATTCTTTGTAGTTTCTTCTCTGTGGTTTGTGGCACCAGCTACAGCTAGAATATTTTTTCTTTTGGATCTCAGAAGCCATAAAGACTGGTTCCTCTTTTAAGCATTTGCAGATTTCCTTGGGCTCATTTTTTTTCAAAATCCTGCTACATTATCTTACAATTATCTTACCTAGGCAAAGTTTTCCTAAATAAGTACAGTAATTTCACAAATACAAGCCTCACCATTTTGACTAAAATTTTGCTCCTACCCCGGAAATGCGGCTTACACTCAGGGGCAGCTAATCTGTGAATAATTTTCTGACATTTCCAACCCCGGAAGTGCCAGCCAGGGTGCCGAGCCGAGCACCTGCCAGTAAAATCGGCTTTACGCGATTGTTACAAATTGGTTACTCTGTTCTGTGGCGGGTGGAGCTGGGCTCCTTGCCGGCAGCCCGGGGAGGAGGAAGGCGGGGGGGCTCTCCATTGCTGGCCCCACGGCCCGGGGGAAGGCAGGGGGCTCCGTACTGCCATCGCCGCGGCCTGGGTGGAAGGTAGGGGGCTCCCGTTCTCACCTGCTGCCGCCGCCGCAGGAGTAGGCAGGCTCCTGTCCCCGCCTGCCACAGGAGCGCGGGGGCTCCTTCCCCTCCTGCCGCCGCTGCCGTAGGTGCCGGCGGGCTCCGTGCCCATCTGCCACCGCTGCGCAGCACCGGGCCAGGGCGCGCGAGCCCGGCGGCAGCGGCAGCTGGCCCCGAGAGGCCCTGCTGAGCGGCAGCGCCAAGCTGGGCCACCTGGCCCCGTCAGCAGCCCTGAACAGGCTGAGCCCTCACGGTCCGAGCCGAGCCAGTAAACCCCGTGATCCTGAGATTCTGTTACTAATTGGCAACTTTGTTGCACGCGGGTCCTTGCTGCGAACGACAGAGTGGCTTATAATTGGGTCCGGCTTGTGTATGAACAAAGAACAAAATGTTGCCGACGCCTGGAGATGTGGCTTATAGTCAGCGCAGCTTGTAATCGTGAAATTACTGTAATTTGTCTTTCACTTTAAAAACACACTTATAAAACAAATGGAAGTTGAAAATCAGGATTCACTTTAATGTAAAAATTATTTAATGCCTGACAACTAGATTCCAGCTACAACTAGATTCCCACTATTTTTTGTCCTTGAATGATATGTTGAAAACACATAATTGTTGAAAACATTAAAATTATTGAAAATAATTGCAGACAACAATAGAAGTAGCATGTAGAAAGAATATGGACAGTGATATTTGGCCTATATAGTACTTTCACATAAGATCTCCCTTTATTCCTGCTGAGCAACAACTGAAGTTTAATTCTAAATGGTCTAGTTATTGCTTTGAAGAATGGAGCATTGGCATGAGCTATGGCAAAGAGAAATGTGATGGACGGGACTGTACTGTGTAGCTATTTGTATGCGATTAGATGACAAATCTCTATGAGAAGAGCAATTAGTTATAGCAACACTCTCTCTGGGCTAGTAAATCAGTCAGTGTGACCAGCAGTGGTCCTGCAACATACAGAGTTTGTCAAGGAAATATCTCAATAGAAAATAATAATAGGGCCTCCTTGCTCTAGGGAACAAGGACTCTTTTGCTAAGCAGAGAGACTGACAGCTGAGACACTGGAAGTCTTGGCATTAATGGGGTGGAGAGCTACAAATGGTAAAGTTATTTGGTTTTTTATGAGGAATTTGGTCAGAGGCTGTTAGAGTGAAAATTCTTCTAATATGTCAAGTCCATGGAAATTACCAACCCCAAATACCTTCCTGATCTCAAGAACCTCAGAGACTCTGTTACAGTACTAGGTGCTGTCGGTCTTTCTGCTTTGGTGACAGAGACTACATCTGTCTCTGATGTTGGTCTGTGAGCTAATAAGGGTACTGTTAGACTACATTACCACCATCTGCTTGTTGGATCCAAGTTCTGCTTCTCACTGAGTATAAAAATTCTAAAGTCTTTGGGACTCTACCCGAATCTTTAACTTTTTAAGCAGGACACACGCTATTTTAAGTGACAAACTTTTAAACTATTTGGGACTTGCAGGCTTTTCTGAAGTGCAATGAAACAACCTTAGCCTCAGATGTCTCCTTAGAATTGCCAAATATTTGCACAGTTACTCTATCTATTCTATTACAGGTTTGTCTTCTGTTACAAGCTTCCTTGTAACAATCCTATGGTTGCTGCAAAATCCACATTGCATTTGCTTGCTTCTATTAAGACTATAAACTCTGCAAGTACATTCTTCCCAACAAGCTTTGCAATGGTTTAGTGATGATTTAGGCACTTCACTAGAAAAGAAGAAACTCTTTGCAATGTATAGTTTCACTAAGACCACAGCCCATGAATTCTCTAGGATCCCTTGGCAGAACACTCCAACAACTAAAACAAGTAAAGCTATTATGATTCTTCCCAGAATCTCCACAATAATCACAGGCCCAGTCAACAGTAAGAAGTGAATAAGCCAAAATTTTCATTCTGTAATCCCAGTTTTTGTTAAGATGCTGTTTGACAAAAGCAAACAAACAAGTGAATAAACCTTACAAATTTTCAACTTAAAAGCTTATTTTGCAATTACTATCATGACTCTCACTGAAAGATTTGCTGGCAAGAAATTTCCATGATATAATACAAGCTGAAAGAAACCCAAACAACTTGTATTTTTGTGGCAATTTAATGCCACATCAAAAGCAAAGGTTACTGTTCCAGGATTTGTACTGCCTATGCACAGGCAATTGAAGTTTAATTATAATATTTACCCGTTGTAGTTTGAGCTTCTAAATGAAGAGAAAAAAGAGATTGCATGGTTGTGCTCTGGCAAACACGGACAGGCAGTATAAAGGGGTCAAGGTCATATCAATAAATTACTGTGGCTAGAACTTGAATCAGGAGCTGGGAAGACAAGGCGCATCAGTATTCCATAGAACATTCTAAACTTAATTATGTTCCCCCACAAGAAAACATTTCAAACATAGAGCTCTAAATATATAGAGTGTTATTGGAGAGAAAAAGCATATGCAACAAATAGTAATTTTTTTTAAAAATTACATTCTTGGTGGTATGACGACCAGCATGCAGCACACGCTTTGGATAGCTTGGAACCTAGGCTAGAGCATCAGCTGAGGCAGCTGGCTCTAATACCCCCATAGGCTGTTGTCTGGATTGTTGCCTGCACGGCTCCTGGCCACGCTGATCTCCTCATTCCAAGGCAGTTTCCAGATATCTTAGCCATCAAGCTGTTTGTCTATCTCCATATCGCCACGGTTTCCACTGCCTCTTCATTACCACTAAAGCGGTAATTTTTACAAAATCTAGGTTGCATCAAAGATTCCCTAAGTCATAAGGGTGGTGGACTTTCAGTCCTTCCAAAACTTTCAGTTTTGCAGGCCACAAATATCGTAATTCTTTACCAATATGTGCAATTCTAGAGTCCAGGACACACACTTTGGACAGGTGAAGAAAAAGCAAACTTGAAGAATCTCTCCTTTAAAAAGAATTAATTATTTTTGCTTTTTTAAAGTAACAGCTAGCTTTTCTTGCATATACGTGTGGCTCAAAGATCCTCATAGCTTCTAGCGTTTCTGTGGTTTTCCTGTTTCCTATTTCGTTTTCATACATGTAAGAGGTTGAATTATTGAGGAAGTAACACGGAAGCATGATTCCTTGGAATGCTACTGGAAGCTTACAAAATGAAGGGGGAGACACACGACAGCACAAAAGGGTCAGTCTTGCACTGGATAATTTACGGAATTATCCTTCATGGAATTAAGAAATTTTCCTCTGTCTTCCTTGTAGTTCTCTGCCTGATGTTGCACATCACCTTCGTGCACATGTGTGTGTACCTCTGAGGGGCTTTCTGTTTTCGTTCTCCCACCCCTGCCAGTAAATTACCAACACACAGTACCGGGGAATGAAGAAGGAGGGAGAGCTCTAAGGGGCCTACCAGCAATTCAATAGGGCTTTGATTTAACAGCTCCAAGTCCTTTGAAAACATTTTGCCAAGAAAAGCTTGCCATCAACACGTATAATCTCTTATCAGGGGCCATTGAAAGCCTGGGCTCCGAGGTTAATTCTTCCATCGCAATGAGTTTCAATCAGTTCAAAACTCACATCGAGATGAAAGCTACGAAGCCTTCTCGCCCGGTTTGTCCCGCAAAACCCACTGAGATCAACCGACTGGGGAGGATTAGGGCATGCTCATCTGCTGGCTCTCCAGCAGGACGGGCAGGCTCAAAAGAAAAACAATAATTAGGGATAATTGCTTGTGTCCAAACACAGGCATTAAAGCCCCTTTCCCCTTTGGTACTTTGTGAGCTGGAATGAAAAAGACACCCCCTGTTTTGACAGCTGGGCAGGCGAACAGAGCTGGTGACAGATGAAGCGAGACGTCCCCGGGCACCCGCGGCTCGGCGGGGCGGGCCCGGGTGGGCCGGGGCCGGAGAGGCCGGGCGGCCCTGCCTCAGGCCCTGCCCCGGAGGGCGGGGCGCTGCAGGCCGCGCCCGGGCGGCTCCGCCTGCGGGGCCCGCACGGCCGCGGAGCTCGGCGGGACCGGCCCCGGCCACGGGTGGCCCCGACCCCGGGCGGCCCGCGGGAAGCACGGCGGGAGGGTGAGCCCCGCTGCGGGCGGCCCGAGCCCCGCCGGGCCCGGGGCAGCGCCGTGCGCCGAGGGGCGGCCCCGAGCGGCGGGCGGTGCCGCGGGGAGCCCGTATCGGGACTGCTCTCTACAAGTGTTACGGTCCTGTACGCCTAATCGACAAATGCAGATCAGATGGGAACCGTAATGCGCTTCAAAACAACTGACTAAAACTACACTCTTGAGCTGTAATGTATACAACAGCATGAGTGATTAATTAGGGAAACCCACATCCGACAAGAATGATTTCTGAAAGGAATCTTGGAAAACACTGCAGATACAGCTGGGATCCAGATTAATACATTTATCTAATAAAGCTATTCCCGGTCGCCTTCTGTCTCTCGCCTGGTCCTGTCTACTTCTTCTGGCTCGCATCAGGATCGGCTCAGCCAGCACTCTGCTGGCCTAATCGGACCAGATAAACTCCCTAAACAAGGGATTATATTTGTGCGTTAATGGTCTATACAATAGATTAAGACGTTGAACAATAAAAGAACCGGCAAATGCTTTGCTTTTCCATTGGGGAAGTAAAGCAAAGTTATGATCTCTCGTCTGTGAAACGGAAATGAAAATGGAGCTATATTCCTCCAGAAGAAGAATGAGGCACCGCGAGAGTGTTTCGTAAACGAGGTCTTTAGCAGCAGCACCACTGCTGCTGCAGCGCCGCTTGCAAACATAAATCAAGATACATTTCTGGAACTGTTGTAGATTAGGTGGTGTGGAACTACTGCAGGCTAAATTGGAACACGGATTATGGTACAAAACCGGTCTGAAGGGTGATGGGGGAAAAGGTGAGGATGGAAAACGGTAACATATCTAATTCCAGCAGAGCTCATTTCACTGCTAGAGGTTACCTCCGTCAAAAAAAAAAAAAAAAAACCAAAAAAAACCCAAAAAAACCCCAAACTACTGTCACGCTAATGTTACTACTTCCTTGCAAAATCCCAAACGCACGGAACTTGGGTGACTTCAGAATACACCGAGAAATAACCTCAATAGAAGGGATGTTAACTCCCAATCTTATTTTGCAGTGTTAAGACAAACTTACAAACGATAGCAGTTTTTCTTTCGATTTTATGCATTCCTTGGAGGTAATCTAAATCTGTCTTCATAGACAGACAGTCTTTACGTGACAAAAAAAAAAAACAAAAACAAAAAAAAAACCCAAACCAAAACAAAAAAAAAACCAAAACAACAACAAAAAACCAAAACCAAAAAACCACCAATGTTTTTCCAGAGCTCCAAAACAAGTAAGCATGTAAATTTCCCACATCCGTGCTCCTATTTCCCCCAAGCCGAAGCAAGCGCAGCACCACGCTGGGCAGGCTGCCTCTGCCTCTGCCCTGCCTTCGCCTATGCCATCCACACCGGCAACACCGCAGCCCCACGCAAAAGTCAGGATAGCAAACTCTGGAGGGAAATACAGTTTGTCACGTACGGGCAGTGCTAGCGAGACCATCCTCGGGGTTATTTTTATTGTTGCTCTCTTTCTTCAGCTGCACAAAAATAATGAGTGGAAGTTCGAAAGCAGAAATATTAAAATAAGTGCATTACAACACAAGATGCAAGCCCGGTCTCACGGGGACAGACGCAGCGCACCTCCGTACTTTCTTGATATCGGCTGCAGATATCTATGGATGGGAAAAATGAAACAATTATTAAACCAAACAATACTTAATTTTAAATCTCTAAATTGTTTCAAGTGTACGAAATACCCTTTCGGGAGTCCTGGAGCCGCATCACATAACAGGTTGCTATTTATATGCAGTAGTGTGTGGGTGTGTGGAGTGTGGTTTCTTTTCTTCTTTCCCCCAAGGGTAAAATCTTGACAGCTGTTTCTCACAAGAATCTTTTCGGTGATTTCTATGGAGAAAAAAAAAAAACAGCTTATCGGCGTTACTTTCTAGCTCAAATGCCGGCTGCAACCTCACAGGCATGACTCGATCCCTAATACTACTCCCATCTCCAAAGTTACATGGCGAAATCGCAATTCTTTTCTTCCTCACTTTCCCTTCCTTTGGTTAGACAAGTTTTGACAAGCTGAAGGGACCTGATAAAGAAATCTACCCAAATTTTCTGTTATGTTGTCATATTACTGGGTTCTCTGCTGATGGATCGATACATTTTATTAGTAGCCGGTGCAATATTCGTGATTTTGATTATAATGGTAATAATCATTGGTATCTTGCTAAACACGGTAGTTCGTCCTGAAAAACGACCATAGGTATGAAAACACTGAGAGCAAATAATGCACTAAGCTATGCTTCTACAGATATTTCTGGGAAACCTTCCTACCTAGTGCACGATCAAACCCCAAACAAGAAACACTGAACTTCGGTGTAGATAGTAGTTTGAATTTTAGGGGAGGAACAACAGCCCTCTCAATCTATTGCAAACCAGCATCCGAGCACAAATGAGAGGACACCACGGATTTGTTCCTTCAGCTGTTCTGTTCCTGAGAAGCTCCAGAATAAATCAGTAAGAAATTAAAAGCAAGAAGGAAGTAAGACTGGAATGGCATCTGTCTTGTGCGGGTGTACACCCGTTCGTGTTGTGCTTATTGCAAATATATATAGAGAGGAAAATGGCCTTAAAAAAACGAAATTTGAATGGGTACTTTTACATCCCCTTTTAAAACGAGGTCACTTATTCTTTGACTACCACTGTGTAACAGTGTGTCACGGTCAGGCTCCTGCATACATCTGATTACAAATATGCAGATCAGAACCGTAAGCTGTATTGAATACCTGGGGTTTTTTTATTCTAAAGGCTACAATGCAAGGTCTACTTTAAAACTTTTTTTTAACCTTTTCTCTGTTTGTCTAATGCAATTTATGCTGGGTGATTTTCTTTCAAATTAAGCAAGACGAGCCAATAACTGTAAGAATTATTTTGTGTCAAGTTTTAGGTGGAAAAGGGAATTTGACAGTGTCACAGTCGAATATTTCAACAGCCATTTACCACCAAAAGTTCCGCTTCCAGAGTTATATACCTTATACTATAGTTCATAAACTTGATTTATGATGAAAAAGAATTGCTGGATTTTACTGCTCTGGCCCTCCCAGCTGGTAAGAATTTGACTGCAACGTGTGGGATTTGCAGTGAGCGAAAGCAACATTATATCGAAAGCCTCCCCTATATGCGTCATCCCGTTCAACAGGTAACGCAAAACTGAAAATCAGATTTTCGCCGTCAGATGTCACAGAGAAGGTTTGCGTGCCCCAGTGCTCTCCGGTCCGTCCGGTGCCGCATGTACAGCAGAAGCGCCCTGGCGGTGCCGCTCAGGAAGCGGAGAAAGCTCGCACCGGGGACGCGGCTCTCCGGCTCGGAGGTTGCCGGGGGGAGCCGATGGGAGCCGCAGCAGCGCCGGAGTGCAGCAGGGAGCCGAGGTGGCGGTGTCGCGCTCCCCGCTCTCGGGAGTGCTCACACGCGACCGACGGAGGTCGAGGGGAAAATGCGGGAGATGAATTTTCAGGAAGAAGTATTTTCCCGAGCATCCGCCGCTGTCCCAGTGCAATCGCACGGACGCAGGTCAGGGAAGGGGATGGAATTTGTGACAGCTTGCCATCCCAATATTTGTGCCTGAAACGAGTTGTCGATCTAGCCATGAATCTTGGCGTAGTTTAAGTACGTCAGACTGGACAATAAGAACTATTCAGTATAAATACCCGTATCGCGGTTCAGTCCCTCATAAAATCATCCCGGCGCAAGATGGGGTGAAGGACGAGTGTGCGGCAACCAAAGCATTAAAGCGTTGTTATTATTAACAAAACGGCTGAGAAATCAGAACGCCGCCCCATTGCAACCCCCCACCCTCCCGAGGGGAGCACGGTACTCTCTTTGCTGTTGCTCCCCCCGCGGAGCCCCTCGCACCTCACCGCGCCGCTACCGGCGGCTCCACCATCCCCTCGGGGGCACCGGCGGCTCCGCCGTCCCCTCGGGGGCACCGGCGCCGAGGGCTCCGGACGAGGGACTCTCAGCCCGGGGGTCTCCGCCTCGACCCGGGCTCTGTGGCAGCGGATGCTGGAGGGGAGGACCTCGCCTCTGCGGGGCTTCAGCTATGTCCGCCCTGGGGTTAGATGAATCGTGAGGGTATCCTCAGGGGCCCCAATGGGCACACCCTGCTTTTTATCCTCCTCCGACCCTCTCCTATCTCCTCGCGGACTGCTCTACGGCTCCGTCCTAAAATGTGCGGCGTCTTACCGAGGAGCCTGGCAGAGGGGTACCTATCAACAGGAAAAAAAGGGTGTTTCAAGCCTATGTGGAGGACGTGGGGTGGCCCAGAAAGAGTGGCTTTTGCTGTCTGTGCCACGGAGGAGTGGTAGCCGAGCGGCTGGAGCGGGTACCTCTGGTACAGCCCCCTTCGCCCGCCGGCTCCGAGCACCGCGAAGCGACACCCGGGGGCATTTTTGCGGGTGATTTGTACAAACCCGCGGAAAGGTCGTAGAGGAAAGGAGGGAGAAAGGGAGGGAGTGGGGGAGGGAGAGAGGAAAGCAGGGAGGGAGCGAGAGAGGAAGGGACGGAAGCGAAGAACTTTTGTCAGAGTGCAAAACCCGTGCTGGTGAGGGAGAACTTGGCTTTGGAAGTACGGAGCTGTATCTTACCAAGGTGATAATTAGAAAAATACCCCTGCAAGCCGGAGTTTCTATAGGTTTAGGTGTTTTTTATCATTGCTGTTGGTTTTTGGTTTTGTTAAGTTTTTTTAAATTTCCCTCATCCACCGCCCCCCTTTTCACCCTGCTCCCACTTCTCCCCGGCCTCGTCCCCATACAGCACTAGTTCATGTAAGATTTCGACAGCTGAACTCGCCAGTTTCCGTCTCTCATCCAGAAAACCCACTAATCTGAGTTGCTTTTGCAGTGGCCATTTACAGGCAATTATAGGATAGGCATATGTTACCAAAAAGCAGGAATAAATATACCCTTTGGTCTTCTTTCATGCTTTTAATTAAATTGTTTTCTCTGTTCATGCACACTTAAACACTTTTCTTTTTTTACTTCCCTCCAAAGCCCTTTGCTTAAAAAATGCTACTGTACCATAAATTTTAAAGATCTCATTTTTCTTGCAGTCCTCTCAGGGCTTAGTGACAGGTGATGGTTTCACTTCAGACCATTCATACACTGATAAAAAAAAGAGTCAAATAATGATTACTGACCTTATTTCACTGCAGGGGTTCACAGGGGAGGAGTATGTTCTGTGCAGCCAATAGGCTGTGCTCCCCCTCCAAACCTTGGCTCTCTGGGTGGTTGCTTCTAGACCATGGGAGGGTCCCAAGGGGCAGAAGGTGCTGTGGAAACAGAATGTGAATTATTTCTTCATCATCATCATCATCATCATCATCATCATCATCATCATCATCATCATCATCATCATCATCATCTTCTTCTTCTTCTTCTTTTTCTTCTTCTTCTTCTTCTTCTTCTTCTTTGTATTATTATTATTATTATTATTATTATTATTATTATTATTATTATTATTATTGTCATTATATGTAAACAGGCATTCGGAGATTGAATTGAGCAACTTCAGTGATTTTTGCAGGATTTATGGCTTCTCATGGACTTGGTATTTTAATTGCTGCTCCTCTCACTTTAGGGATGTGATTATAATTGAGTGAAGTCAAAAGGCAGTGAGAGACAATCAGAGGCAGGACTGTCTCTTTCTTTGAGAAATAATAAAGGAAAACATTGCAAACCCATTGTTGTAGTCTCAGCAGCAGTTTAACTCTTGCTCACCTGTGCTTCTACAATACAGACATTATCTGAAAAAAATTTGCTTAGTAAAATGGTTGTTTTTCATCTGAGGTCTCTATGCATGCTATTTCATTATTTTCTGCTGTGTGCATTCTTTGTTTGGAGTTCATAAAATTTACAAACTGCATTTAAAAATAGTCCCTTGCTGAGAATAAGTGTTGTGTTCCCAGAATAAAATCTGCTATTAGATAACATCTCTCCTCCAGATATGCTGTTCAGAAACAGTGCATAAGGCAACTACTCTTTTGCAGCAACATGGGCAAGAGGAGAACCCCCCTGGCCCCTTCCTGATAACTCTACCGCAAATGCTCAGGACATTTAGAAATCTTAATGGTACAAATGTATTCTTGTAGCTGGTTGGGGTGTTTTTTGTTTTGTTGTTGTTGTGCTGTTTTTGTCTGTTTGTTTTGTTTTTTAATCCAAATCTCAGTAATAGAGTCCTTCCATCCCATTTTGCCACATTTCAAATTTTGTTCTATTTCTTAGCTTAACTTAGGCCTCCCTTCTCTAGCTGAAAATGTTTATTTTCTCTCAAGATCTTCAAACTACACCTTTCTTCTTTCTACACACCTTTAGGACCCTCCCTGTCATTCCTCAGAGTCACTTGACATCTTTTCAGCGCAGTGCCTTCAGCCTTGACTGCAGTCTCTATGTCTCCAGTGTGACATACTGAGGATTCAAGGAGCACATTGTATGAAGGACCAGACCAGGAGGAGTTAATCCAAATGACACTGAAGTTTGAACTGTATAATTTCCTTCTTTCTAAAATATTTATTGAAGGCAACATTTCATTAATTGGAGTTAGAGAGGACATCTCTATTAATGCAAGTGGTATACCACAATTTATAGCAATTACAGATTAGTGTCATAGTCAAATGTCAACTTAACAGGCAGACATTTCAGCAAAGAAGAAAGCCTGTTATAGGGTCAGAGAGGAAGGGAAACAAGCTAGAATTAGGGGGTTTTTAGAAATCTAAAATAAGAGGCAGATCTGATTGCATTTGAGACTTCACCATTTCTTATTTTATCCTTGTGGTTTACCAATTCCTCACTAAACAATAATAGACATTCCTTCATAATTTGATATTTAGCTCTTAAAACAATTCAACATGTTCTAGATCTAAGTTAATTAAGACCCCACCTTCAATCAAATGTAACAAGTCCAGTATGGGACAATTTCTCTGCTGCTTTGAAACACTGGTGTGGTGTGTTTGCCCACGTAACATGGGGCAATTCCTAGGCTCTTTGCAGACAGTCCCTGCAGATCTGGGCCTTTCCTTTTGTTAGGCACTTGCCATGTGATCCTTGTGGAGGACTGGAAAGAGCAGTCTTGTAACAACATTATTTCAGGAGGATAATAAGTAGCCATCATAAATTCCTTTTTTAATAGTTTATTGCCGGTTGTAGTCTATTGACAGTGCCTGCTTTATAGCATGGAGGAAAACAGTTCCTTGTTGGCACTAGTCACTAAAACTGTTTGATAGCTCTGGCCCTTTTTAGTGCCTTTAGAGAAAACCTAGTGGCTCATGAAATGAATCATAAATAGCTGAGTTGAAGCTGAACAAAAGACAGAAAGAGGGAGGAAAAAACAGTCTTGCACTTACTGAAATATGTTTATTTTGGACAATAATCTATTAACTAGTTTAACAAATATACTTAAAGGCTCAATCTTGCTGTCTTAGCTGGAAGGAAAAAATAAATTCCATGATGATTGTATCTTGGGTCTTTATAAGGAGACTGTTTAGCAAAGATAGCTTTTCTTCTATCTTAGAAATAGTACATATAAAACTCTTATGTCCCAGACTTCACGTTTTTGAAAACATACTAATGATTAGAATTGTCTTACCATCACTGTCCTGTTGTGTAACATTGGGCGATTTATGCAATCTCTTGGGGTAGTATACAATAGTATTTAGAGAGGGCTGAGAAAGAACTGAATGCCCACTGGGTCTCACAAAATTCTGACTAGGTTGCTGTGTAACATCTCTAGAAATTTACATGCCTACTATAAATAATTTGCTCTAAGCCCTAAGACCATCACTTTTACACAAGTTTGTTGAAAATCCAGAAACCCAAGTGTCCAGGTCAGTACCAGGCTTCACTGGATGTATAGGAGGACTTGCCATCTTTAAGGGCTCCACTGTGTAAATCTGTGAAAGGTTACTACCCAGTCTTTCTCTTTGTCTCCTAAACAGATGATGAATGCAATTCTAAGACTTCAGTTTCATACTGAAATATTAATCTAAATTCTTGTCAGTTTTGTCCCTAACCAGCACTTTCTTACGTGACCTATGTGAACAGGGGAATTCTAAGCTCACTTAGGAGACATCAGGAAAACCTGACTTTGGACCTGATATGGACCTAATATATCTTGGATGAAGCATGTTGCCAGATGCCAGCTTGAAATACAGGACTGAATTATGGAGCCCAACATATATGTAACAGTGTGACAGAAGTGAGACACCTGAGTTCAATCTCCTTCTCAGTCTCAAAGGCTGAAAATTTTAAAATGCAATCTATGTTTCCCATTTGTCATGAGAATATCTAAGCCATTGCCCTTCTTAATGCACTGCCAGTGCAATGGGAGTAGAGCTCTGGATCCTTTATTTTCAGGCACTCAGTTATGCTTCTGGTACCTGCTTCCTGTTCTGCTAACACTTCTAATTTAATGCTTTTGGTTTTAATATCTTAGAGGAGGACTCAAAGCCCCAGAAGTCCCATGCCTTCCATGTGATACTATTTATGAGGGTTGAGCAGTGCTTATGCATGTGTTAACCTACATTCTTCACTCCACATAGAATACAAATGTCTGTGCTTTTATGGATAAGGCAGAGGCAGATTTGAGCCACCAGTCACTGTGCTACGGAAAAGAAGCCATTCTTCCTACTTCCAGAGAAAATACTGTAATCTTTTTCTTTAGATTTTTTCTTTTTTTACTATATAGCTAATGGTAACATTTCCTTCACCTGAGGTAACCTCATGTGTATGTACAATAACTCTGTGTATGTACAACATGATCTAAATGAGGTATTAGGCCATATTGTCTATGCAGGTGAAGACTGTTTCCTACAGATATATCCATCAGGTTCTTAAACAGCAAAAGGCTGGGTGGGATTTACCCTGTCCCTAGAATTCTTTGTTAGCCCCTTCAGTGCTCCGATCTTGTAACTGCTTGGGTCCTCATCTTATTTCTCTTATTAGGTGTACATGCACTGTAGAGGAAACCTGGACAATTTAGGCTGAATTTCAGATTTCAGTCCAGACAGACTAGTGTCCCCCTTGTTTCTGTCAGCTTTCATTCTTTATTGTGTTGCTGTCTTGTGATTTTATAGGGTGAGAATCTGTGATTTTTATTTCCCCCAAGTAGGCTGCTATATATCCCTGCATTGTTCACTTCAGGATTAGATTTCTCTTGAATCCTCTTTCTGGACACTTGTCCTGAACATCATATATTTCAATTTACTTCTCCATCAAAAACCTTTGTGCTTATGATTTATAATTGTCACTGGTTCTCAGTTTTGTCCTAGGGCCAACATGTAGCATTGCCCTAGTCTGAAGACTTGAAATCTTATCCCAGCTTCTCTCCTCATGTCACCTCTTGAATGCTGGCATTGGCTGAGGAAGAAGACCCAACATCTTTGGGTTTAGTGCAAGGAGAGAGAGTGCCTTTCTTTGAAAACTTTTAGTGAAGAATCACGATGGCAGAAATTGCCCTTGTGGTGTGCCCTATGGTAGACTTCTCTGACATGTATGGAAGTTGATCTGTTACAGAATGTGTTGGAAACCTGAGGAGTGGCTAAGGAAATCCAAGCAGAAGATGATTATGAATATCAGATCACTCCTTCATATCTGGCACTTATAATTTTTTTCCCCTATATGCTTTTAAGAACTAAGGGCATTAATAAATTAAATAAATATTGTAGTAATCCTGTCTCTTACTTGTCAGCACTGAAACTGCAGATGAAAAACATGATGGATGTCAAAATGACTATGCAATGAATATTCGGCCATGCCAAGAACAAGGCTCACATGAATGAATCACTGCAGCCACACACAGCACTGGTGAAACCAACAGGGCAGTTGTTTGCATGCAACAGAGCAGAGGGTGAGGGCCTCAAGTCCTAATTTGCAAACAGTTACTCACAAGTAACTTTGCACTGGTGAACGGTTTCCTCTATTTTTATTACCTCTGCAGCAGAGAGAATTGTCTTCCTTATTTCATGAATGTTGTAAATGCAAAGCTGCTTGTTATCTTTCAGCATTGGCAGGATTCTGGTGCCTAGCAATAAATTAAACAACTAATTTATTGTGTCACTGTTTCTTTTTAAGAATTCCAGTCACCTGTGAGCATCTGGTATAACAGATTTAAAAGTAACTAATTTTTATTAGTGTGTTCTACCTTTCTTTTACTTGGGTTTCAAAGTCCACTTGCTAGACAGAACCAGCAAATGCCTTTTTTTCCGCTGCCACAGGATCCCTACAATTTCTAGAAGTCCACAGAAATGCCTGTACATGGAGAATGAGTATTTTGTTTGTTTTGTTGTCAGTGGTTTTGTTTGCTTTGTTTTTTCCTGTTTTGTTTTTCCTGTGAGATAGTTTACATATCCTACCACAACATCTTGTCTTTATAGATGGTTCATTCACTTTTTCATTTGATATAATATCTTAATCATTCTCTGTCCAGCTTTTCCTCCTCTCACTGGGACACAGTAGGGCAAGGAAATGCTGTGCAATACTGACACCTGCCAATATCTGTTTGAAGAGCACTAAACAACTTTCCAGTGCTTCCTCATGACCTGACCCTTCCATATGGACAAAATTCCTCTCAAGCAATAGTTTAAAAAGACCAGTAGAATTGTTAGAATCTTCTACTCTTTTCTCCATTTTTTTCCCCCTTCAACTGGGGAAAAAAAGTGCAAGGAAGTCTTCCAAACCAAAGAAAAATTTAGAATCATAGAAGCTAAATACATATGCACCCAATCATTTTAGTGATATATTACTTTGCCTAATCATTAACTTAAATGCCAAATAAGAATTTGTAATCCACAGTAAATCATTTAGTAAGAATGATTTAAATGTACTTCTGGCTAATGTAAAACAGTCTAGTTTCCACAGTCGGTTGGCTGCCAAACATTGTTTCAGAAAGAGATGGGTGTGTGATCCAAGTTGACATAAGTTATAGCAGATATAATGCTCCAATATAGTGGTGGTTTGCAGATTATTTGGTTTAAGAGATAGGAAGAAGATGACATATTAAGTACTATGAAGATTGCCAGGCTTATTTTGTGCCTTAATTAGGATGCTATGCAACTCTGTCTTTAATTCTTCTAAAAGCCTGCTTGAAAATGCCTTTATGACTATCTTATCTGCAATGGCATTGGAAAAGTGAAATGCTGGTTGATATACTAACACAACAGAAAAATAAAGAGACTACTATTATGGTAGATACACTCTTTTCTGTGTGATGGTGGAGGAGTTAATGTTTAAAAACCAGTTGAACCAAGCACACTCTGTGCTGAAGTTCAGATGGAAACAAGGAGCAGTGAGAGGTGACATGTCAAGTGGATGTGTGGTTGAGGAGGGAGACAGCGAAAGGCCTTGGGCTGAAAGAACAGTAGTATGTGACTCACAGCAAACAGTAGTAAACAGTGAGGGGAAGGAAGACATCTTCTGTATTCACAAGTATTTTAGTTTAGATTTTTATTTGAAAGTAAAGGAGAAACTATGGATATGTAAATACTGAATAAAATGTAGAGAACAGTCCCTTCTGTGAAGTGCTTGCTATTCACTATCTTGTAAAAGATACATTCTTTCTGCTGTTGAAATCATAATCTGGAAAATGAGACCCTTTTAGATTGAATGGTATTTTCTATCTTGTATATTTTCATTGACAATATACTTGTATATTTTCATTACAATAATTTCACGACTATAAGGCGCACCCTTTTGATTAAAATTTTGGTCCGAACCCAGAAGTGCGCCTTATAGTCCCGTGCGCCTTATATATGGACAGAGTTCGGAAATTTGCCAACCCAGAAGTGCGAGCCCACAACAGCCCCAAGCCGAGCAGAGCCCACCCAGCGGTGGCATCAGGGCAGCGATGGGCCGGGGCGAGCCCAGCGGCATTGGGGCAGTGCCAGCGCGGGGCGAACCTGGCGACAGCGGAGCAGCCCGGGTGTGGGGGGGAAAGCCTGGTGGCATCAGGGCTGCGTTGGTGCAGGGGAAAAGCCCAGAGGGGTGCGGGGCTCCCAGAGCTGCCCGGAGCTGCCGGAGCACCGGGGTGGCGCGGGGAGGGAGGGAGCGGGCTGCCGCAGAAGCCGCGAGCCACGGCCACTCCGAACCAACCCAGAAGTGTGAGCTGCGGCCGCGCCATGGCGGCCCCAAGCCGCCCTGAGCTGCCCCGAGTTGCCCCGAGCCGCCCTGAGCAGCCCCGAGCTGCCCTGAGCTGCGGGGGCCCTGAGCCGCCCCGAACTGCCGTGAGCCACGGCCGTCCTGAGCTGCGCCTTGCCAGTCGGCGCCAGGGGCGGGCGGGAGTGCCAGGGCCTGCGCACAGGGAGGACGCTTAGGGCTGCGTTTAAAGGCTACGCCAATCTGTGAAAAATGTTTGCAAATTGAGCACCTGCCAGTAAACCCCGCAATCACACGATTCCGTTACTAATTCGTTACTTTGTTGCGTGTGGCACAGATCTTCGTGGCAAAAAAAAAAGTGCGCCTTATAGTCAGGTGCGCCTTATATAATGTACAAAGTTGCAAAATTTACTGACTCCCGGAGGTGTGCCTTATAATCTGGTGTGCCTTATGGTTGTGAAATTACTGTATATTTGTACCATATTGGTGCAAAAAGCTGGGGGAGATCTGTTTAATAGTCCCTGCAACATGATGCAGCACAGCCAAAAAACTTCTGTGACACTTTTTTCATAGTCCAGCTGTAACATCATGGGTGAACTGTTTGAATATTTATTTAGCTTTTCAAACAGTTTGTTCATCCCTCCATCTTGTTCCCTCTACATGATTTCCAATACCTGAGGAAACCAGCTCTAGCCTTGCTGGAACTTCTCCCTCTTGTAATACTATCACAGAGGCCAGCAATCTGGACTGGATACTTATGATCTCAGATCCCTCTGATGCATTGGAAAATGTCTACCTCATGGTGCCTGTCTGCAAATCACCCTGCCACAACTTTCTTTTGTGAGGTTTGAGAGCAGGTCCGCAGCAAAGGAATGATATGGAAACCAGCTCCTTCTGCACAGTCACTATGCAGTTCCTGCAGACATTCCCCCTGTGCCACCCTCCGGATTATATGCCGCATCATTTTGACATAAATTTTGGTCCGAACCCGGAAGTGCGGCTTGTAATCTGGAGTGGCTTATATATGAACAATGTTCTAAAAGTTGCCAACCTGGAAGCGTGAGCCCGTGGCAGCCCCAAGCCGAGCTGGAGCCAGGCAGGGGGTCCCGGCAGTGCGGAGAGGGCCGGCGGTGCGGGATGGGGCCGGCGGCACGGGGCCACCCGGCAGCGCAGGGAAGCCTGGCAGCCCGGGGAGGCCTGGCAGTGTGGGGAAGCCTGGCGGTGTGGGGAAGCCCAGCAGAGCTGGGGCCAGCAGCGTCGGGCCAGGGTGAGCAAACTCAGCAGCGGTGGTGCAGGCGGCGGGCAGGGGCGAGTAAGCCAGCCTCGGAGCACCTGGCCAGACCTGAGCGGCCCTGCTGAGTGGCAGCACCGAGTTGGGCCATCCGGCCCTGTTGGCAGCCCCAAGCTGAGCTAAGCCAGCCCAGCCCTGAGCCGAGCCAGTAAACCCCGCGATCCCACGATTCTGCTACTAATTGGCAACTTTGTGAAAGTTGCACGGGGATCCTCGCTGTGAATGAAAGTGCGGTTTATAATCCAGTGCAGCTTATATGTGGAGGAAGAATGAAAAGTTGCCAACAGTCCGGAAGTGCGGCTTATAATCAGGTGCAGCTTGTAATCGTGAAATTACTGTACATCACAGCTAAATGGGTGTAACGCCTCTAAATACTGTGCAGGGAACAGCTTTTGCAAACTCAAGTGTTAATTCAACAGAATCAGTGGGTTTACAGAAAAGCAGATTTTGACAACATTGAGAACACTGCATGAGAGTATGGAAAGCAAGGCTGTTCGTTAGATTTCATTAATATATTATATAGCTGAAATGGCCACAAGTGACTAATGACTTTTAAATTAGTATTTTTTTGAGTACCAACCTGTAAGACCTTAAAACTATGTATTTTTAGAGTGTTATTGAGCATTTTCTGACAGTTTTGCTGCTTGTAGTAGAGGTACTCAAAAAGCAGATGCATCTGAAACCAGTGTTAGGAGGCAGACAACAAAGAGGGGAGGAGGTTTGTTAGTATTTGTTCAAGAGTAGGTGATGTTGAAGGGGGTGGGAAGGTTTTGTGCAGCAGGCAACAAGACAGTCAGGTAATTAAAATGAAACTAGGATAAACAGCCTTGAGAGAACTATTTGACCTGTTTGGACCTACTTTCTCTTGCCATTATTACTGACCAGCATCTGTACACCTAGTGGTAACCTACCTTCTGCATAGGGCAGCATCTATTTATGCCGAGCTTTATCCCTCCTGCTTGCAGGTCAGAAACCCCCAGCCAGCCTTACTTGATATAAGTTGTTTGTGGCCATGGCTGGAGTGGCAGATCAGAGCCTTAGGGAAGACGACAAAAACACCCATCGAGTTGCAAACATCAAGAGACCTGGACACTGGTACAAAGTGCAGATCCAAAGGAGAGGACAGCTGAGGACAGACTACCCTGCCTTTGTGGCATTTATGTGTCAGGTCAGCCACACTGCTGGATGTGAGCACTACTCACATGGAATGGGGAGACTTGGCAATGACATTGCTGGGGAGTCATTAATCTTTGGGGAGGAGTAAGTCACCTTTTCCTCTCCTCTGGGCAGTGCACAGGTACCTTATCAGGTCACTTGTAAAGCTCCTGACTCACATGCATCTTGGAGCATGAATTTGGTGAGGTTCGATGCCACTGCCTCTCCTCCCTCTCTCCTACCCTCCACAGGTGATGATGCAGTAGAGCTCTCATCTTGGCTTAGCCGAAACTGGCATCTGATAGGACCTTGAAGGTCAGGAGCTGGGAATTGTCTCTGTGACTGCAGACTGATGGTGTCTACTGGGCATGTCAGATTTACCTGCAGCAGAAGAGCGGGAATTGTGTTCTGCTCTGGTGCTTCAGTTCCCTCTAGGAGGATTCAGTGATTCAGGAGTTGTCTGTCCAGAAGTCAGGGTCTGCAGCTGTCTTCCATACCATTCCCTCAATGCTATTTTTCAACAGTTCCTGGATCAAAAGAAAGCCATCCACACAAGGCACCTTCAAAGTCCCTCTGCCTGAAATTCTTGGACGTTCTTTTCTACCATTTCCTTTAATCCTGTGTCTGAACCTGCCATAAGATCTAGCAGCAGAGGACTGTCCTTCCAGTGATCCCAATGCATCCACAACTGCTTGGCCTATAGTTTGCACACCCCCTGGCTGCAGGCAGGAAACTCTGCAAAATGGCATTCTGAGTCATAGCTTTTCTTTGGCTACCTCCAAAAGTCTTATCTGTTCAGCTGATAGCTTGCTAGCTGTGAAAAAATTAAGGTGTAAAAGGAGTCGTATCTGCATGTATGTACACAACACTATTTTGTCTAAACAGCGACACCTCCTGATATCCAGGCTGCAGCTGTGTTAGCGGGTTACTACTCCAATAAAGTTGTTGTTGTTGTTACACACAGTAAATGACCTCCCAAGGGCCACCCTTAACAAGAACCATGTCTGCTCCTGCGTTTCATTCAGTGCCAAGCATGCTGTCAGCACTTAACAGCTATTAATAATAACAGAAGGAATTACAAAGCTTCATGGGATGGAATAAAGCCTGCTTAAAGGCAGTTCTTTGAGGGCTGTCCCACATTGCTTGTATTCATACATCCAAACTGGATCTATTTAAGATGACAAAGTTAAAATTACCAATGTAATGTAATTCTAAGTTTGAAGCCTTGCCAACCATTAACTGCTAAGACTATTTCTATGAACAAAGAGCACTTTCTAAAGGAACATTCACTTCAGCTTTTAACTGTGATTTCCTGGGGGAAACAGTTGTGTTGGTGAAAATTCAAATATGCAATTTATTCATATGTTAATTAAAAAGTGTTTATAAAAGCAGTGAAGATTTCTGTTTTGGGCATTTTCTGGCAGCTATTTGATTAAAACTGGCTTGAATCATTGATCTTCAGGTCTTATAGCTGGCTGACAAATGAACAACAAATACCTGATATGAAGGTAATTATTTTTCAGATGTATTGTGTCAGCCTGGTGCAACTGTGAGCAAGTAACATTATTTTAATTGGCTGCACCTATGGAACCATGGCTGAATTTATTCCAATTTTGCTGATAATGAGCATCTTAGAAGTTTCTACAGAGGGCTGAAAAAATATATTTATGTATGAAGCATGAAAAGCAGTGTGCAATTTTTCACTTTTGAAACAGATGGATTTCTCTCAGTTTTCTGTGGTGGGTCAGGCAAAGTTTACTTTCCTGATGGTGAGAGGAAAGAGAGCTGGGTAACACAATATTCTGTTGTTGAAGGGTGTCAAATTAGGATCAGGTGGTTCTTTAGTAAGTCAAAGATGGAAAATTCACCTGCAAGATAAAAGTTATGAAATACTTCTACATATATTATTATAAAATGTATTGTGACACCAATTAAATGAATAACGAAAATAAATAGTCCTCTGATACCGAACAATGAACAATAACATCACCTTCTGAAAAATACCAATGGATATTCCTCCCTAGTATTTTTGCTCTTGCTTTTCAGTCTACAGTGACTTAATACAGACCTGTGTCAATAGGTTAAGCCAAGATGTGAGCCTTTTAGGCACGTCCACATGTGATTATCAATTATGCACAATCACAGAACACAAGATGTTCTAAATGGGCTCGTGACATGACTCTGCAATCACACACTTTCTTCTGACCTCACTGCTTATGTATTTAACTTGACTAAAATATGTGCCCAGTGCAGCACACAAGAACACAAGCAGAGATCCTGTGCTATGTTCAGGAACCCGCTATCACTTCCTATGCTTTTGACAGTGAGCTCCTCATGATAGCCTACTTGTATTTGCACATAGATTTACTGAAACAATACCAAAAATAGTAGCCAGAGAGCAAGGGTTATAGTCAGTTCTGTTTGCTGGATGTATAAAAGCACACAGTGAATCTGGTAACCATAATATTTTTGTTAGTTGTTTTATGGGGTCTAAGGAAAATCTCTGATTTATGTTGCTCTGTGACAGTTTAATGGTGTTGCTCATTATGAAAAAATGGGGGACCTAATGCTCCCAACACAAATATAAGCAACTATGTGCCAGATAAAATGAGTCTGAATTCATTAAGTTATACCTGCACCAACAATACTTATGCTGATGTTCATTCTGAGCTGATGATATTACAAGTGAATTATTATTATGTTGAATCACAAACATGGCTTTGATTATGATGGTATGTTTATTCACATTAAGGTTTCACTACTTGTTTGGAAACAGGGACATAGTTTTGCAGCTCATTTGGATTTCTTTTCCTAAGCAATGGAGGAGAGGTTGATTTTTGTGAAAATAACAGGAAAGTAAACATAAAATACTTGAACATGTAATGAAAAAAAAAAAACATCTCAGTAATACTACCCTGTGGGTCACCACCTTGGTCTGTATGGCTAAGTAAACATATAAGATTAACACATTTGTTGCTTGATTTTGATTAGCTGTCAAGAGTAACATACAGAGCATGGATTGAGAAGGCAAAGGCATTAAAACAGGTGTTATAATACGTAAAATGAGTTTCTTTTACTCCCCTACCTTTTACCATTACCTGACTGTCTCCTTTCTGCCAAGTCTTTCTTTCTCTTCTTGACTTTTTCCTACCTTCAGTTAAAAGTAGGGCCAAATCCTAACTAATTCTAGCATGGAGCTTGAACAATTTATGAAAGGGCTTGTGCAGTTGCCTACCACAGCAGGAGTCGTGCAAATCTTTTCCATTTTGATGATCCCAGTGTTGCACTCTCTCATCAATTGGCACATCAGTCCAGTTCCCACTGACACAGCCCTACAGAAGTTGATTTTAAACAAGTCATTCTACTCTTTGCATGTCCGTGCAGGGTTCATATGTATCTATGTTTGCTCCCTTGGCAGCACAGTGCTGTCTGTAGGTGTCCTGATCAGTCCTTGTCTGGTCAGTGTGGACAGCAGGAGGACAAAGCACCTGTCAGTCTGCAGAAGGCCAAAACAACATAGAAAGCTCTACAACATTGCAGTGTTGGTACATTGCAAAACACTCAAGTACCTCTGATTTGAGAGCAAAATCTGGAGAAGTGTAATAGAATAAGAATAATGCCTTATTTGAACTGCTACAAGAAAAATAATATCTATCTTCTCTTAATATTTTATTGAAACAAGTAAAATCACATATTGATGGATTATATATTGATATTTCCAATAATTTGTCTATTTCTGTATGTTTTCATGAAATATTTTGCAGAGAACTGCTATTTTGGCAAAAAAAAAAAAAAGGATCCTATAGCACCTCTAGAGTTCAGAAGGGATTACAGTAATTTCAAGATTATAAGCTGCACTGAGTATAAACTGCACTTCCAGGTGTTGGCAACTTTTCATTCTTTGTCCATATATAAGCCGCACCTGATTATAAGCCGCATGTTACAATACAGAGTGTGATAAAAGGTATCTGTTCTATCACCATTTGTTGAGGGTGGGGGCAGTGATCCTTATCTGAACGGCAGACATTCTGCTAATGGGCCATCCATTGAAACCAGGTGGGGCATTGTTCTTTATCTTTTCGCACCCCATCCTTCCTCCAGCGAGTCATTTTCTGCTAATGGCCCATTGAGTCCCACTGTGGGACTGATAAAATTACTGCATCCCATTGGAAGTTGCTCCAGCCAGGAGGAAGAGCCCAACATTTCTTACCAAGATAAAACAGAGGTTTTGGGACACTACGGGAGCCCCTTTCTCCACTGGACTCCAGAGGGAAACCGGATTTCTCCACATCACCACTGGACCTCCAGAGGGAAACTGCACCTTGTACAGGAGCAGTGCTTCAACTGAATCACATCTGTCACTGCAGGAGAATGCAGCCACCATTGAATGGGACTGCTACCAACACCCTGCCTGACGGGGTGTCAGGTTGTACTCTGACTTTGTCAGGGTTTGGAGTTTGTTTCTTTGTAGTACTGTATTTCTATTTTAATTTCCCTAGTAAAGAACTGTTATTCCTAATTCCTATATTTTTGCCTGAAAGCCCCTTGATTTCAAAATTATAATAATTTGGAGGGAGGGGGTTTACATTCTCCATTTCAAAGAGAAGTTCCTGCCTTTCTCAGAAGACATCTGTCCTCCAAACTAAAACAGCAACTTTTTTTTCTTTGTCCGTATATAAGCTGCACCTGATTATAAGCCGCGCTTTGGGTTCGGACCAAAATTTTAGTCAAAATGGTGCGGCTTATAATAGTGAAATTATAAAAAACTTCAGCAAAAAATACGCTGAAGTCTTAGTTTATTTTCTTCCCTCCCTTAAAAGGGTTTAAGCAGAGTGAGGCCAAACAGTTATCTAATGCATGTGTTTTTTGAAAAAGACAAAAAAGATAATGAAACAGTTTTCATGATGCATGTGGTAACTGTGGTCCTGCTCCACATAAATCCAGAAGGTCGCATGTTAAATGCTGAAAACAAAAATAGCACAGAGGTGTAAATCACAGCCTTCTCAAACTGCCAGCTTTTGCCAGGCCTCTATGTGAGGTAAAGCTCTGTCAGTTGACCACAGGGATGTGTGGCAGGTGCCTGAGGACAAAAGGCAATGTGACAAATCAATGATGCCTTGAATGCCAGTGTTGACTGTTTCTAGCTGGGCTCAGGTTGCAGAGCAGCAGAAAAACAAGAAGGGTACCCAAAGCAGTCTCTATTAACACGGAACCTACCATCAGTTTAATGGTTAGGAATTTAAAATGTACACCTCTTTGTTCTGGGATTAATTGTTCGTCAATTTGTTTTGAAAGTCATGACCCTGGACTCCATTATTGTTCTGTATTACTTTAGGTACATCTTTGACTGACAGAGAACGAAGTTTTACCTTAGAGCTAAGCTCTTGAGCAGACTCACTGAACTGTAAGTAAAGAGGATGTTGCAGCTATGCAAAACATGAAATTATCAGGTCATCCACCCAGAGCTGTTAAATAGCATGTCCTGCTCTCTAAGAAGCAAGCACACCACCCTGCATATGGAGTGATGATTCATCTGCAAAAATAAGCAAATAAACAAAATAAAATCTGACATGATATAACCCAAGCAGGAGAGCAATAATCTCACCCTAGGATTTTATAAGAGAAGTACAGCAGCTACTCTGCTAGAACATGTCCTATGGTGTTTGCTAAATAGCATGTGTGGATATAATCAATTGCTCATTACAGATGCCACACACGACACAGATACAAACATCATGCCGTTACTGATTTACCCTTGACCCTGTGCTGTTATCACATAAGGAATGAGGTACAAGACCACAAGAACTAGGGAGTAAATTTTCCTGTTTCCCATGGGAAAACTTCTTCATCATTGTTCAGGAAGGCACAAACCTGCTGCATCTCAAAATTAAACTACCTGTACCTTTGGAGGTGTTGAGACTACACTGTGAGATCTCTCAAAGTAACCTCTGTCTGGGAGGTACTGGGAAAGACTCTCCCATGAGCTCACTGCTGTCAGGAAGCTGAGAGAAGCCTCTCTGCTCTACAACATGCAACTCCTGCAGCAAGTCATCCCACGTCTGCAGGGCAACAAGTGCCTCTAAATCAGGTGCTATTGAAGAAACTCCCTACACTCCTCACTTGCTCTTGTGAGGTTTTTCATCTCCACATCACATCACATCACAGGTGTGAGATAAACAATTTCTATCAGATGAAGCTGTACCAGAAAATACACCATAGGAAAACAATGCATATTTCAACTGCTAATCAGCATCAAATCCACGGGAGTAAATCTGATATAAACCTCCCCAACAGGCAGTGCATGTGGTCACCAGGTTCTCTGCACCTGCTGTTTCCCTTTCAGACCCTTTCCCGCTGAGCATCACAGCTCAGCTAATGCAGGCACATCCCATGGGATCCCACCTGGCTCTGCTGTATGCTTCTCTGACAGACACACTGATTCACATTGGGGATGGGGCAGCAACAGCGACGTTCAGTATGTCTTGTTGATGTCAATTAACCCTGACAGTTAAAGTGGTGCCAATAATGATACTTGCAGCAGGCACAGATTATCGTAGGTGCTGTATACAAACAGCATGCCCTAGTTCTTCACAAACGACCCTTGGACTCCCCCCTGCTCCTTCATGCAGACAGAAGCCTGTCCCATTAGGTCACAGCGGTGAGGAGGAGGAGAGGGGGTGCATGTGAGCGCACTGTGCAGCGTCTACCCCCAAGCAGTCCTGCTGTGAGAGAGGGGAAGGGTACCCCTTTCTTCGGCGATTTCACTGGGTCTTTCACCAGAAGAGTTGGGTTGGTTTTTTTTTTTTTTTGCATAGGCCAACTCTTGGTTATGAGAGAGCACAGGATACTTTTCAACGGCTCCTTTAGTATTCGTAGCAAAGGAGAAAAGCTTCGGCTCCCCGGGCTGAAATGCCGGGTGCCTCAAAACGAGGGGCCGGCCGCTTACAAACTGCCGGCTCTGCCCTTCTGACACCCTTCGGGTCAGCGGGGGATCAGATCTCCTCAGACCCGCGCAGTGTAACTGGGCGGGTGAGCAGAGGAGAGGAGCGGGGCTCCTGCGGAGCTGCTGCCCCAGCACCGCGTCCGGGCGGCCCCCGCGCCCTCTGGCGCTGCCGGCGCGGCGGGACAGCCGGGAAAGCTCCGCTCCAGCCCCTCGGCCGCGGTCCGGCTGGGACACGGCCCCGAGGGAACGGGGGCGCGTCCCTAGGGCTCTCTGGAGAGGAACGAGCCCTACTTACAGGTTTATTTTTTTTCCCCGAGACCCAGATTTCCTAAATCCCGATTCAGTTTAAAAATAGCTCGCCGAAAGATTTCAGCGCCCCCGACCGAGCACAGTCTGCGCTGGGCAGCATCCCTCGCGTATCCCTCTGCACCGGGAGCACCGGTGTCAGGAACGGCAGCAGCTGGTGAAATTCGGCTGCTGGGGGAAGGGGCTGCTAAATAAAGTACAGCGAACCGAACCGTGCCTGGTGTACGGCCGTACTGATAGCAGATACGGCAGCGGCGGTGTTAGAAAGCTGATACTGGATTTAATCTGAGAAGAAATTCGCACGCTGCACCATGTAGCATTCAATGTCTGGAAATAGCTCCTTCATGTTAGAGAAGCTCTGTGCAGAGTTTTTACTGAAACGAATGGATCATGCTCAGTTTCATATCAATAGACATGTCTCTACCGATTTGTTAGCCACTTTATGATCAAAATCTTATAAATAATGTTACATTAGGAAAAATCCCAAGAACTCATCCAGGGTTACATAGCTGAAAATACATACAACATTCTATCACTATGACTAAAATGCAAGACACCTTAAACTATTAAATCCCCAGTATTTTGCAGGTCTGCATGAGCATTGAAGGCAATGTGGGAGAAAGCATTTTGCTTGAAGAGCACCATCTTAAATTAAAAATGGATTGAGCAAAATGTCAAATACAATCTTCCAGGTGCTTTGTGAAGTTACATCAGTATAATCTAGAAAGGCTGACAGTTCACCTTGGTTGAAGACTTGGCCAAAATGGTTCGTTCTTCCACTCTTCATAGGGCAGAAAGAATTCTTAATGATAAGAAGTGAATTAATGTGATGGTTATAGCACAGTAAAAACAAACAAATAACCTCCAAAATCCAAACAAAGAAAACACATACCACCAGCAACCTCCCCAAAGCCTGACATTAAAAATCCCGTTGAAAGTATTTTAAAAGGAAAAAAAAAGGATGAAAGTAGAAGGTGAAAGGAAGGGAAAAAAACCAAAAAACCCCACCTTTATAGAACTTATTTCTGTTCTTAAAATCAATGATCAGCACTCAGTATAGCAAGGAAATGTCACCACCACGGAGTTCCTCAAATATCTGTTGAGCACGAAAAGACTCCCACAAAATTCAGGCAGAATTCATCTGATGGGTCAAAATAATTTCAATATAGCTACTTAATACTCAATCTTCTCTTCAAAGAGAAACCCAGGACTCTTCAAATTCCTTTTAATAAACATAGTGTCTCCAGAAGTAATTTTAAAATCAATATGGAGTCCACAGTGCAACCTTCTGAGTTTTCTTCCATTTACTCTATCAGCATTATTTGATGTAATAAAAATAAACATATTACCTCATGAAACTTGTGCTGAGGAGTGGGGATAGCAGGGTTGGAGGAGGGAAGAGCAGCAGGAAAAATCTGTGATGTCTGACTGAAAGAATTCTCTAGTTGGGGGAGGGTGACTGGTTAGAAATTTTGACTCTGGTCCTACAACTGGTTCCATCAAGCCTGACCACTGTGCTACTGTAGTGCTTGTTGGAGTCAGTAGAACTATGTGTTAAGTTCAGGGCTCTGCACACGTGGAACTAACTGGGGATTTGGGACCATCCAGTTTCCTGCTGTGGAGGCCAGATGAGTTCACCTCTGAATAAATTCCAGAAAAGGAGCAAGACACTTCCATAAGAGAAGCTTGCATTTATTTTTAGATCATCTGTCCTCTCATTCAATCCCACAGAGATCACGCTGAACACAGCATGCCTCCCCTTCTCCAACTACCTGCTAACACTAGGCCATCACTGCTAAAAAACTGTGTCCCATATTTCTCTAATGGGAAGAGCCTCACACAAAGTTTGCAGTCACTGTTCAGTAGCTGCTGCTGCAGTTGCTAATCCAGCTCTGAATTTGTTTAAATGTTGGGTCCCAAATATGACCTCTGATAGCGTCTTATCATCACTGTGGAGCACAGTGGTTGTTTTGTGCCCCTCCAAATGCTTTATTTCTTGGCAACCTCTAAGTGTACAAGACAGGGATGTGTGCACCTGCAGGTCCATGCAGCTGGACAATGTTCTGAACGCCTGCCCATTTCCACCCAGAACTATGTCTCCTGATTGCTAGAGGAGCTGCATAGAAACTCCAAGACTTCCAGCTGTCAGGTACATCAGGTTGGCGTGCAACTGACTGTGCTCAGATGCCAAGCTTCTCCAGGTCCCAGGACTGAGACCAATCACAGGTGGACGAAATCTGGCAAGAACCAAGACAGTTGCATCAACAAGTAAGAGAAAGTTGATGCATTCCATATTGGACACCTGCTTTTAGCTGTGCTGTGCCAGGCCAGGAGATTGACCCACAGGCACACCAGCAGTGCACTGCTTGGCTACTACAGTGACCATTGCCCTCCAGGGCATTTTGTGTGGTGCCCACTCCAGTAGATGAGAGCTGAGATCAGCTTTTGATTTGAACCGAATGGAATCTTCATAGAAAAATACTGGCTTGTCCAGCCCTGGCACAGTTCTAGGCACATTCAAAAGCAGAACCTGAAACATATGTGGAAAAACAAAATAAAGATGTAGGGATTCACAGCATTGCCATAGCTCTGGGGTTGAAAAAGCTCCTGAGCAAAGACTTTTTGGATCTTCCTTCTGGACTGCAAAATTTTGGAGCTAATAAACTTCATCTTTTGCTAAATATAGCTGTAAATACATCTCACAGAATCACAGAATACTGTTAATTGGAAGGGACTCACAAGGATCATCAAGTCCAAATTTTAATGGCACATACAGGGATCAAACCCACAGTCTTCTGGTGTTCAACAACACCATTCTCTAAGCAAATGAGCTAATCTCAAATTGTTGTGGATTCAATGCACGGAACCAACCTGAATTTGAGCAAGAAAGTTTACTACAGCCCACAAGTGTCTACATACTCTAGGTGCAACCTGCAGCCTGGGCTGTGTGCCTAAGACCCACATTCAAATAGGAAAGAACCGCAGAGGTGTTTCACCACAGCCCTGCTACAGAGCAGGGGTGTAGCAGCTGTGACTGTTGAACTCCTTTACAGTGGTAGGATCACACATCTCTGTCGAGGCTTCAGAAAAATGCCTTTTTCTTTAGTGACATTAACCTCATAGTTATTAGGACTCTTGGTGGGAGACAGTGCTTTGCCTCCAACCAGGTGCGGAAGGGAACCGAATTTGACGCATGCAGAATGTCTTAGAGATCTATGTAAAAGCGGGCAGAAGTCACTATTTGTCTTCTCTGTTCTGAGATGCTGTGCTTCAAGCAGGATGGTCCAAAAAATGCCTAGAGGACTGGTTTGTGCAACAGGACTGGGCTATCCAGGAAAAGCAAGCTAAGGAAATCTAATCTGTAGACTGGACTTATTAATGAGTAAGCTCTTCTAAAGAATCAGACAAAATTAAGACATAAAATACACTTTCATGGATCAGACACTTGAGCACTTTTGAAGTTTGCCAAGCAATCAAGAATGAAAATACATCAAGAAAAAAATACAGTATTTTCTAAAGATCCTGAATGTCCAGGAGCAATCATAATCTTCCACAAACATCTTGTGCATTCACAGTTCACACTGGTTTCAGCAAGGCTGAAAATCAAACCTCTTGTTGGGGAATCCTAATATGGAATTAGATCCTTGAGTTTAATAGCTTTGCTATTAATAGTTTTGCTGTTAAATAATTAATAGCTCTGTTATTAAGCTGCATTGCAAAGGGTTAACAAATTTTGACAGTGAAAAAGGAAGGGATCAATTAAATATCTTCAGTGATACTGAACTGTATATAAATACCAAGATCTTGTTCACACTGTCTTATTACGTAAGTGTTTAAAGAAGAGATTTTTTGGGATTCTTGCCGGCATCTCTTAGGATTGTTGTCTCTTGCCCATGATGATTTTATGAAGACAGAGGGTATATTTCCTCATAACGTGGAGGTGACAAGTTATTATGGGCATAGTCTTCCAGCATACCTTCTGGTTCATCAGAACGGTCTTCTGACCTGAAAAGAGGAAGGGGAGCAGATGCAAGAAGAATTTACCAAACACAGAGCATGCAAGTAATTTCAGTATTTCATCCTCCCAGCCTTATCTGGGAAAAGTACTCCCTGGCTTCTTGAGAAAACGCTATGAGATGAAGTTTTACTGAGATTCAGCTGTTAGCTGTGTTTTTTCATGAAGTTTAAAAGCATCAGGAGGTGACCTTTGTCTTCACCCTGCCTATGCCTGTCACCCATATTGCTGAGGATGATGGGTCAGCCAGCAGCAGCTTTTCAAAAAGATAAATGAACTAACAGTGACTTGTATTGTAGAAAGGATATAATTATTAGTAATTCCTATAATCAGAATATTTTTCCTTAGAGGAAAGACCCATATAAAATTATTTTGTGTATAATTTGAGCAGCTCCATATTGCTGTGCAACATGAGTGATATTGTTTATGCCTCAAAACTAGGAAAAGAGCAAGAGCTGGAAGGTTGTTACAGTGGGAGAGTAGCATGTTGTAACCAGGTGTATTCAGGAGGGAGAGCATCTGGTACCAGACTGATTCTTGCATTGTTGCAGAAATGCTGTTTGTGTGCTGACACGTGCATTGTGATTGTGATTGAGTGGAAGCTGACTCTATATTATGCCTTTTTCTGTTCGTAAAAAATGAGAGCCAAACACAGTTAAGGGGTAAGGGGTTTTTACCTCAGTGTTTTAATAAGGATCCTTAATGGTGCACCACTTTGCCAAAGTGGAGTGTGCCACAATGCACACACACGATAGATCATGTATACAATTTATAGACCTTACAAATTAGTGTATCTAACAAGGATGCCCCAGTGAGAGGCCTGGATGAATGGCATGATATTCCCCCATTTGAGGAACTCCCCCCTGGATGGACCAAATCTCTAATTTATGGGATATGTTCTAGAGAGGACCTTGGATCCCAAGATAGCGTAGGGTTTTCCAGCCTCCTACTATGAGGTTTTTAGGATGTTTGATCTCCTGGTCTAACCAAATACTAGGACTACGTAAAGTTATCAGACTTAAGGAATTACAAGTATGTTGCTAAGAATACTGAGGATATATAAAAGTTATACAGAAAGTATATAAAAGGCAAAAAATCATCTTGGCATCATACACATAATAACCTAAAGGTGGCAAGATAAACATAAGAAAACTTCCACAAACAGGACCACATATATCTTAAAAAGTAACAGGAGATTAAGTTGACTGAAAATTGAAAGGCATTTATAAGTGAATTTAAATTGTACAAAAACAATTTCCAGGAAAAGTATGTTTCCTCATTCAAGAAGAATTCCTAACAAAGACAAAAAAAAAAGTCTGAGATAGACAACACCCTGGACTAGCTGTAGTTTCTTACGATACCACACACAGCGCTTAAAATATTCAGAAGTCTGTGTCCAAACATACATAAGACATTTCAGAAGATGTACCTCTGATCCCTGGAATTCTCTGCAGGATAAGTAGTGTAGTTCTCATCACCAGTAAAAGCCAGGTTATCCAGGGCATAGGCAGGGCAGAAGTGAGGAGACCTTGTGGTGAGAATTGGCGAGGTGCTGGGGGGAACAGCCCCGCAGCAGCTGAGTACTGGGTGAAGGTAGCCGGGACTCACAGCAGCGCCTTCCTGGGATGGGTACGGCGGAGGGATGTACTGTACCACTGTGGCACCATGGAAAGTTATAGGCTGGTTAATGCCGGTGAAGACAAAGGACTGTCTGCTTGCAGTCTGGTCAAGTTCCGATGTATTTTCCTCTCTTTCTTTACAGGGCTTGCACGTAAGCATGTTAAATTTACAAACAGCAATCAGAATAAAAGTCACCCCAACAGACAGCAGAATTGGCCCTAGTAACTGAGTCCACTCCAGGTGAGTAATGCCATCGTATTTTATCCATCCCATCACAGTGAAAGTGATCCCCACCAGCCCCAAAAACACACCTGAAAAGAGTAGAGTGGTGCCTGCTTTATCCCCATCTGACACCAGCGCATCAGATCTGTTTGGCTGACAAGGAGTGACAGAAAAGACATTCAAAGAGAAATCTTCTACATTGCTGTTGTTTTGCTCCATTACTGAGTATAATGTATCTTCTCTCTCAAGAGAAAGGGGGCTTGTAAAGGACTTGGCAGAGCATTTAAAGTCGAAGGTTCAGGCTAGTTATACAAGAACTTTGTGTGTGTATGGTTAACAGAGTCCATCATGTGAAAGAATAAACTTTGCTTGGAAGAACAAAGGTCTGGGAAGTGAAGCCTGAAGCCATCACTAAAGATTTCTTGAATTATCACTATCGCTTCCGGAATGGATTCACCTCTGCATTACTGCCCCTCTCTTTGTGTTTCTTCTTCTTTAATTTAGCACCCATGACACTGTGCTCATTCTGGATAGCACAAAAAGCAAGCTGGAGCAATTGCAGTTTTTCCTTAGCCCCAGCTAGCTGATGCATCCAACATATGGACAGTGTGTTTAGTCAACAACAGTGAGGAGATCCTTGCCCTCCAATTCCTGGTCCATTTTCTGCAGGAAAATTCCACACAGCCATTGCTAGGAATGCTTTTCCATGCTCTGAAGCGTGACATTTATAGTCATGCCTGGACCTCTGCTGCAGCTCATTTTGCAGTTTATGGTTTAAAAAAAAAATCAGAGTAGGTTTTCTGGTATTTTTCTGGGGCAACCACTAGGTGAGCAGGAGGGTAAGTGACAACAGGATGGTGAGCACTGAAAAGCCTGGGAGTGCTGTTGGCTGTGGGATAAACATTATTTCAAGACAGCCAAAGTTTTCCAGCTGGTTGAAGGCAGCATAATTACTCTATAATTTCCCCTTAATTCTGGACATTTTTGTTATGGGTTTTAAGGTTTGTAGAGAATAATGCCCAAATACTCTGAAAACAGTACATACCTGCAGGAATAAGAAAGCATCTCCTGTAATCCTGAATTTGACAGAGGGGGGAATCTTATCCTGTATTCACAGGTAACTAAGATACTTCTTCATATCACAATTAATTGTTCTGCTGAACTCATGTCTCATATATTAAACAGAAAGATTATTGAATTTTGAAATTTTCTGTTTTCTAACAGTTTCAGACTAAAGTAATTGCTGTTGGAGGTTTCTGGTAGAACGTCTTTGTATAATTCCCTAAGGAGGAAAAACGTCCAACTACTCTGTTTGGACTAGCATGGGAGGGTACTACACACAGGACATTGATTACTGCTCAGGCATTGGAACACATAATGCTATTTCCTGCTACCAGCAGCTATGGGGAAGCAAGCTTATCCTGAGATTTCTAAGATTAAAAATAGCTCTAGAACTAGAAAATTACCTTTCAGACTGTTTCTTCAATGTCATCAAAAGTGCCTTTAGTCTACTGTGCATTAATATCACACTGTGTGACAACTGCTCTCTCCTGGAAAGGGCTGTTCACCAAATTTGGCATCTTCAGAACTGATGCTGAATGCAATTGCAGATGTCTTTCTCATATTTTTAGTGCAAAGACCTTGAGGAATATTAGTGCTGGATTCCTTAAAAAAACAGCTGTGAAGCTTCCAAACTCAGCATTATTAAGTTGTCCCTGTTACCCAGGGTGTCAACAAATTTTATGATAAATACACTCAAGCTCAGCCTTTCCCACAACACTAAGCCTGGTCAGGATTCTTTGCATCTCTTGAGCAAAGAGATCAGTCTTGTAATGCAGTGGTTTTGTATGATGACAATAAACTATGAAGTGCTGAAATACTAGATAAAGTGTCCTTGCATTGGTAATTATAGCCAAAGTCTAAGTCACCTTTAACCTTACATTTATTAAAGTTAATGGAATGAACGGTTACTGCTCTTTACAAGTCAGGTTTTGCCATACCATGAATCATCCCTCCCACTGCTGAATCTTTCAGGCTTTCCAACATCCTTTTAAAAGCAGTACTATATTATAATAGCTGTCTAGCTAATAGTTTATACAGATGTAGTGTCGCCTTGTTCCTTTCATTCATTCAAGAACTCTGCAGCTGCTATTTGCAATGGGATCATGCTGGAGCACTTCCTCAATCCCACAGAATGGTCCTTAGATTCTGTCTGGAATCAGAATTTTCTAAGCTGGGTGTTGTGTCATCTCACAGCTGTCTCTTTGCCTCTGGTCTAAGACACGACTTCAGGACTGTTGAGCAAGTGCACAATAGAGCTGGAGAACACAAGCTTCATTTTTTCTTTCAATGCTACATGCCACTTGAACTTTTAAAATAGGATGGAAAACACTATACATTTGGTGTGCTAGGATATACATTAAAATTACTTCTTTCCCTGTAAACTCTCCCCTCTCTGTAAGACAGTTTATCCTACGTCTCCTCGTATTTCTCCAATTATTTGTCCAGAGTGGTAATGCTGCAGTCAGGCAGCTCTCAAAGTCTTAAGAGATTACTGGATCACATTGATTTTTTTAAGACCAGAGCTTTTCTTTGCCAGTAAGTGTATGTTCTGGGGAGTCACTTAAAAGAGTCAATTTACAAAGTAGATCCCTTTTACCCGGTGTGACTCCTAAGCAAAAGCGTTTTGGGAAACCAAGGAAAATTGGTTAGAGTGAGGTTTTTCACAATGAGTGCAGTTTTCAGATCTCATCTGCTTCAGACCTGGCCCAACATGCACCACTTTGTTTTCTGTTCCTCCACCTAATTATCTATTACCAGTGCAGACTTTCTCTGCAGTGCTTGCTGCTGGAAGCAGGTGCTCTGCACCCCCTCAGTTCTCCAACCTGTTTGAAGTCATCCTAGTGAACACCGAGAGTCCACCACTTAGCCCTGTTTTCTTCTTCTTCCTCCTATGTTACCTATTTTTACACAGTTGTTCACATATCAGCCTGTTGTAGGAAGGTTTTATTTTCTTACATGCCAGTTATATAGGGAGGGACTTAGTCAAAGAACATGCAAAAGAAGCTACACAACACATGGCATTGCATGTTGGTTAGTTTTAAAAAGAGTAAGTACAAATTATCACTCCATAATCTACAGAGGTTAAGGAGCCAGTGATTTGCGCTAGTGGGACCTTCTCCTAGAGAAAGGTAACTAGTGTCATTAGTGGAAAACACGAATTACATGTGTAAGAGTACTATGTGAAAAACCACTGTGAGTGGACTTTCCACCCTTGAACTACTGCACTGCCAGCCTCAAAGCATAAACAAATTGTGAGAAGCAGGTTCAGCAAGCTGCCTACAACTGGTGGTTTTATATGCTCCGGAAAATGTTGTCTTGTGAGTTTGCACACCAAAATAAAGGTTTATCCATGCCTAATTGTTGAGATGCATACATGTGTGATTGAGGGAGGAGCATTAATCTAGATGAACTCTAGCATGTTCACTGCAGAAATGTGGAGGTATTGGCACTACAAGTCATAACTCTGAAGAGACAGGATGGAAAAGGGATAAATGGATATAGCAACACAAACTACAAAGGGCAAAGATGGGGTGGGTGCAATCCAGCAAGTACCGCTATCACAAAAACGTTGCAAAGACCTGTGCAATCTCAGTTTTTCAGGTGAGTTAACTGTTCATTTTTATAGCTGCTGTTGATGCAGGAAGAAAGACTTTCTAGAGAAAAGGCATTTCTTTATATTTTTGTGAATCCCTCTCACATGCAAAGGGTTGCAGTGTTGCAATTAGAAGCAGAGCAATGTCAGTGCAGGCAGCAAGAAAGAGAGACCTTCACTTAGAAAGGGCAAGCAACCCTTACCTCCCACTTTGTCTGTTTAAGTAAGTGTGAATCAGTAACCAACTTGATTTGCTCCTTAGCATTTGTATGTCAAACACTTAAGCTAACCTTAGAGCAGAAAGAAGGTTATAGCACCATTAGTGGGACAGTAAAGTATCTCACTTCCTCAATAAAAATGCTATTCTGTATTATTTTAAGCTACTTTTATAGTTTTACAAGGTGTTGCTTCCTTTCTAATACAGACATTTCACTCCTACTCTCCACATAAAAAATTCCTCCCTCTAATGCCATTCAACAGTGGTAGCCTACAGTGGTGAGGGCAGACCTGCTAGCCTCTTACATTTTCTGACCTTGCTGCAACAGATTTCAACAACACAGTAAGCAAATACTGTTGCCCAGTCTATGTTAACTACTTCAGTGCTGAGCAGTTTGTGGAGACGCAGCCAGCATATCTACTGAGTTTTCAAGTGATGATTTTCTAAGTCAAAAAGCAAAGACACTAATACAGCTGTAAATGGATCTATTTCCTAAGCATCTTCTCTAAATTATACAGAGATAAATTCAGTTTTCAATCCTTGTTTTCAGTGGTAACACCTATCCTTCCCAGGAAACTCAGACGGTGAGTCTGAAGTCAGGTCACCAGCTTTCTGAATCACGGTTTCTGTGAAGACTGTTTTTTAGAAATAAAGTGATCCACACCGAAGATTCTGCACTACATGATCAAAATACAATAACCTTGAAGGAAAGCAATATTATATCTCTGTTACAGAGAACTCAGATGAGTCAACATACTCTGCTTGATTTGTCTGGTCTCTTGGGTACATCTTGGGAATAACCATTTGAGCAAATTGAAGGCAGCAGAAAAGGTTGATACTTATTCAGTTTACAACTAGATGCAACTGCCTTTTTTGTTTCTATAGTGAAATATTTCTAGATTTGTTTAAACATGTTTTGATATTCAGCCTTTTCAGAAATTGAGTGCTCTGAACAACAGTATGAAGCTAACATGGATTTTGTTGCATGGGATCTTTCCAGTAAAATACTTGAGCTTCTGTTCTTGTTATATAATAGAAGTATAAATTGAGAGAGAAACAGGCTCCTTAGGCATGTGCAAAGCTTAGTATGCATGAATCATGCATGGCAGTGGGCCCCACTGTCTAAACAGTAGAAGCAAAAGCCTAAAAAAATAATCACAAAGACGGCAAACTATGCTTGTATAGCAGATTGGATAAAAAGAAAAACATCCTTGAAAAACTCACTAGGTAAAAAACGTTCGAGAGAAAAGAGGACAAAATGCCTACTGGCTTTTGTGGATTCTCTTTCTTCATATAGACATTTCCCATGGCTGAGTCATGCCAGTTTAATCAGCTCCTACATACTAAATCCCCCTCTGTGCTGTGTTTGCTCATTACTCTGCGTGCATAAGCCGCTCAGATCTATTGCTGGCTAAATATACCTCCCTCGCTGCCTGGTTTGTTTTTGTGCAGCGGCACAAAGAGCTGTCCTAGCATAACTGAGGGAACAACACAGAACTGGAAATAAATGGCAAATGCAGGAGCTCCTGAACATCTCTCTAAAGCAGTCAGTAGTGAGAGGCATGCTCACAGAAAAATGACACAAGGCAATCACCTTTCCCTAGGCACAGGAGGGAATTTAAGTTCTTAATTCATAGTCTGGCATCCTGTTACAGCCAAGTTCTCTGAAATTCAGCACGGCAGATGACAAGTGGAGGTGTAACCGAGGTCCCAAATCATCCAGGTATTCAGAGACTCAGCTGAACAATTCAAAGCCACCAGGCTGAAGCAAGCCCGAAGAGTAGCCCTGCCACTTTTCTGGGCACAGAATCTGGTCTATTTTTCTCAAACAGCATTTGGAGCAAGTCGCAAAAGTCAAAGATCGGCAGCAACTCAGTTCCTCCTAATTATCTTTACCTACTATAAGCTAATCCTTCAGTTTGGCAACAGCTACAACCAAACAGAAAATAGAATTAGAACCTCCATCCTGAAAGCAGGCCACTACCACTACCCCGGGGGATATGGGGAGATGGAGGCTGTATTTCTGAAGGGTCTGTCAAGTCCGTGTCAGTTAAAGACATTTGTTGTATAGGTTTCCACGAAACTGCCTCTCCTGCATCTACTGATAAGTAATGTCTGCATTTCGAAGATATCATTGCTTTGTGGTGTTCACTCTCACACAATAAGCACTCCTTGTATAATCCATGAATGATGATATAAAACAGCAGAATAATCCCCCTGAAACCAGTCATTACCACAGTTAAACTGTTAGCCTATTAACTACCCTCAGGGCTGCCTTTGGGCTCTTAACTGCAGCTAAAACTGATTTTCATAGGGATTATACTTACATAAGGACCAGAGATAGTCTAAATATGGAGTGTTTGTTACCAGGCAGAACAAAAGATAACCATTGAAGCTCTTCATAGCATCTTTGGTATTAACCTTAACATCCCTATACGTAAATAGTCTCTGAGTACTTGTAAAGACCATAACTTTGCAAACAAATATTTTCCACAGAAGTCATGCAAAAATAGAAGTAAAACCACTTCCTAATTATTTTTTTCTTTGAAGCTCCAAACAGATTTAATTAAAATAATCAAAAAAGTTGGTTTTTACTTAGTGGCTTCATTATAAAAAGAACAGCTATAAATAGAAACTGAAGCTGTAACAGAACAAGATGAGTATTTAATGTTCTTGCAGTGAACTCCCTTCAGACTACTTCAGCAGAGGCCCAGATTCTCTAGTGTTTCTTGAAATCTAAGTTCATTGCTTGTTCTTCCTGATGAAAAATTAGGCACAGCCAACATTATTGCTTTTATTACAAAATGTAAATAAATTCAAAAAATTGTAAATATCTGTGTACATTTTAATTAAAAATTAAGTGAACTGTCAGTCCTTTACGAGCTGGTGTCAGATGTGGCTAAGGAAATAGATGAAAAAGATGAGGAAGAAGATGGCGAATATTCATTATTTGTTATTGATGCTTTTTCTTCATATTTTGGAGGTGATTCAGAAGAAAGGTATAACATTGGTAAAATATCTGAAGGTGAGCTGCTTCCAGAAATTGTATATATGGATTCATAGTCTCTAACAGCAACTGTTCTTTCATCGTCAGCAAGCTGTGCTCTATAAAACACAAAACTATGTATTAGCATAATTCATTTATCTATAGTGAGTGAAATTTGACTTGATTTACATAAACATACATGTATGCATACACTTCCTAAAAATCCCTGAAGCAAAGAACTTGCATAAGCATTAGGATTCCATTCTGTGGGCTACATTATGACTCATACCAAAATTCTATCATTTCAGAGAGGAAGGCCAAAACAAGCTCCCTTCGACTCTTTCAGATCACCAGTCACAGCCTGGCTTAAGGCTATTAGCTGCTTCTGGCTGTGCTGTTTCACAATCTTACTAAATCTTCTTCTGGTCTTTAGCTCCTCACGTATCTTCCCTTTTGTAGTGTATCACATACTCAGTTCCCTTCCTTTATGAAAGACAGTTACTAGACTTTGAACTGCATCAAAAAAATCAGAATCCCTAGCCTTCTGAGATCTTATATGAATGGATATAAATCAAACTTTTATTAGGCATACCAGTAATCCATGACAGACATAAGGAGTCATATGCCCACTCAGAGCTGGAAAAACAGAAGCAACTGGACATGACCAGACTGCAAAGTTCCCAGGGATGATCAAGATGAGCAGCTAAGTATTCCCTGTCCTCCTCTAACCATCATAGCTGGATCAAAATTGGTTGACCCCACATTGTTCTGGTATATTGCTCATCTCATCCTGGAGCTGGCCCTCAGGATATTGCTTCAGCTGCTTCCCAAGGAATGGGAAGAACTCCTTGCACCTCATGATTCACTCCCAGAGCTGACTCTTGCTTTTGTACATACATCTGTATCCATACCAATATTGAGTGAGGAGCACAAATACAGAGCACAGTCACCTAATCTCCAATGCTGTCACTGGTCTACGGGGGTTTTCAAAGGAGAGAAAAATACTAAAAGACAAATGCTGAGGTGCTATGTAACAGATTGCAGGAAAAATGCAAGCAGTTCTGGGATGAGACCATGACTCAGCTCACTAATAGCTCTCTCATCCAGCACAGGCTGCAGCACAGTGCTTGCTGACAGAACACCGAGCAATAGATCAAAGAGGCAAATCACCTTTGTCCAGTAGCCACCAACATATGAAATGTGTATCCCTGCCATATTTGGGATCTTCAATCACAGCACAGTTATGAACAATGAGGCCATTGCTTCTCTTCCATTAAAGTGCTCCGGAAGCCATCTGCACTAGTCAAGATGCACTGACTGCCAGCAAGTGCTGGGCTGTGAGACAGCAGGAGTGAAACACCCAGAGGAGGTATCAGCTCTGTGGGTCTCTTCCCACACAGGGAAGCATGGAAGGGCAACAGCTAGAGCATCCCCATCAGAAAACACCACAGGCTGAAGTCACGCATTCTGGGTTGTATACCTAAGCCTGAGGTGTTTTACACACTCCAGTAGATACCATCTCAACAAACTGCCTCTTTTTGTACATATGTTCACGAGACAGAGAAATTCACACAGGCATGAAACCATATCCACATGATTTTCCAACAGTTCCAGGGATGGTGACTCCACCACTTTTCTGAGTAGCCTGATCCAATGCTTTACAAACCTTCCTGCAGAAAAACTCTCCCTAATAGCTAAGATAAACCTTTCCTGGCACAGCTTAAGGCCAGGTCTTCTTGTCCACTCACTTGTTATGTACCAAGAGGCCAATCCCCATGTTGCCACAACCTTCTTTCCAGCAATTGAAGACAACATAAGGTCAAGCCTCCTTTTCTCCAGACTGAAAAATTTCAGCTTCCTCAGCCACTCCTCACATGACTTGTGCTTCAGATCCTTCACCAGTTGTGCTGATCTTCTTTTGTCACACTCCAGAACCTCAGTGTCTTTCTTACTGAGAAGGACCCAAAACTGAACCACAAAATAATAGAAAAGTCTGGGTTTGAAGAGATGTCAACGATCATCTATTTCCAACCTCTCATGCCTTGTACAGGGACATCTTTCACTAGACCAGGTTGCTCAGAGCCCCATCCAACCTGGCACTAAACACTTCTATGGATGGTACATCCACAACTTCTCTGAGCAACCTGTTCCAATGTCTCACCACTCTTACAGTAATGAAATTCTTCCTAATACCTACTTTAAATTTTTTTCAGTTTGAAACCAGACCTCCTTGTCCTGTTACTAAATGCTCTTGTAAAAAGTGCCTCTCCTTCTTGTAGGCTCCCTTCAGGTACTGGAAGGCTGCCAAAAGTTCCCCCCGAAGCCTTCTCTTTTATAGGCTGAACAAACCCAAATCTTCTATGCTTTCCTCACAGGAGAGGTACACCAGACCTCTGTCATTTCGGTGGCCTCTTCTGGACTCACTGCAACCATTCCATGCCATTTGTGTGCTGGGACCCCAGAGCTGGATGCAGCACTGCAGCTGGGGTCTCAGCAGAGCAGGGCAGAATCCCCTCCCTGCCCTGCTGCCCACACTGCTCTGGATGCAGCCCAGCACATGTTTGGCTCTCTGGGTTGGGAGTGCCATGGCTGGGTCATGCTCAGCCTCTCACCCACAGCACCTCCAAGTCCTTCTGGGCAGGGTTGCTCTGATCTGTCCATCCCCAGCCTGTGTTGGTACCAGGGACTGCCCCAACCCAGGTGCAGCATCTTGCACCTGGCCTTGTTAAAACATGAGATTACCATAAACCCACTTCTCCATCTTGTCCAAGCCCCTCTGGATAGCATCCCATACTTCAAATGTGACAACTTCACTACTCAGCTTGGCGTCATCTGCAAATCCCTTTGTCCAAGTCATTAATGAAGATATTTAGTAACACTGGTCTGAATATGGACCCCTGAGGGACAGCACTTGTCACTGAAGCCCATTGGGACTCTGAGCCACTGACCACTATCCTCTGGATATGATTGTCAAACCATTCCTCATCCACTGAACAGTCCACTCATCGAATCCATCTCTCTCCAATCTAGAGAGAAGGATATTGTGGGTGCCAAAGGCTTTACGGTAAAATAACAGATAAATGACACCTGTAACCCTCCCCTTGTCCACTGCTGCCACCATCCCATCACAGAAGGCCACTAGGTTGATCAGGCAGGACCTGCCTTTGATGCAGTTTGGTTGTCTGTCTTGAATCACTTCCCTGTCCCTCCTACACGTGCACAGCTCTAGGGGCATCTGTTCCATGATCTTCCCAGGGAGAGGTGAGGCTGACAGGTCAGTATTTCCCCAGTATTCCTCCTTTCTAACATTCTTAAAGATGACTACAATGTTTTTCCTTTTTTCCAGTCACCTGGGACTTGCCCAGACTGCAGTGACTTTTCAAATATCAAGGAGAGTGGCTTGGCAACTACATATGACTGACATCTACTGACCACATCTACTGACAATTCCCTCAGGACTCTGGGATGCAGCTCATTGGGTCCTAGGCTTATGTACATTCCAGTTCCTCAGACAGCCATGAACCTGACCTTCTCTTACAGTGGGAGGGTCTTTGCTCCCCCAGTCTCCATCCTGCTCTCCATCTAACCGTAAGTGAGAGAGAGGTCGCCATTTAAGACTGAGGTAAAAAAGTTATTGAGTACGTTGGCTTTGTCATCCACTGTCACCACTTTTACAGCATTGTTTAATGGGGCATATCCTTTCTTTGTCCTTCCATTTCTGGTTAATGTACTGTACCTTCAGAAACCCTTCCTGTTATTTGTGTCCCTTGCAGGTTCAGTTCCAGTTTTGCCTTGGCCTTCCTCACTGCCTCCCTGCGCAACTGTACTTCATCTCCAAACTCTTCCTAGACTACTTGTCCTGGTTTCCACTGCCTGTGCATTTGCTTCTTTCCCTTAATTTTGACTAGCAAGCTCCTACTCACCCCTGCTGTTCCCTTGCCCTCCTTGTCTGATTTCCTACTCTCGGGCATAGCCACTTCTTGTGCTCTGTGGAAGAGCTGCTTAAAGATCTGCCAGCCCTCTTCTACTCTCGTGTCCCTGAGGGCAGTCTGTCAGGGGATCCCACTGACTAGATTCCCAAAGGACTGGAAGCTTTGCTTTCCTAAAGTTCAAGAGCTGGACTTTAACCCCTTACCTGACCCCTATCCCTCAGGACTGCACATTCCACCCATGCATGATCCCTGCAGCCTGGGCTGCCTCCACTCCTGGTCTCCCAGTTAGCTCACTTGCACTGGTGACCAATAGATCCTGTAACACATTCCCTCGGCAGGGCTGTCTGGCACCTGGCTCAGGAAGTTATCCTCTATGCATTCCAGGAGTCTCCTGCATTGCCTACAGCCCTCCAAGCTCCTTTCCCAACAGCTGCTGGGGTGGCTGAGTTCCCCCATAGGACAAGACCCTGCAGGCACAAAGCCTCCTGCAGCTGGAGTGGGAAGGTTTGGTCAATGGGCTCCCCTTGCTCAGGCAGCTGTAGCAGACCCCAGCCACAAGGTTCCCTTTGCTGCCTCGGCCTCTGGCTCCTCCCCACAGGCTTTCCACGTGCTCATGGGTATTCTTCAGGGACAGCTCTTCACATTCAATCCACCTCTTGCTGTAAAGAGCAATCCCTCTGCCTCTACTTCTTTCCCTGTCTCTTCTAAACAGCCTGCAGCCATTAAAAGTCACACTCCAGAAAAAGGATTCATCTCACAAAGTTTCAGAAATGGCAACAAGGTCATAGCCTTCCAGCAGCACAGTGGCTTCCAGTTGCTCAGGTTTGTTGCCCATGCTATGTGCAATGGCGTAAAAGCACCTTAGTTTAGATGCTGGCCATGCTGCCTGCCGGGAAGAACATCCCTTAGTTCCTTTCAGATAGTCCTCCAATGTTTCCCTCTTGGCTTCTGTTATCTTAGAAGCCCTTGGGTCAACTGCGTAAGACAGCAAGTGTGTTCCAGTGTGGCCAGAACACTCCAGATTCAGAAGAGAACCCCTGTAAGCATCTTTTCCTTCTAATCTCTGCTCCCCATGCCACTGTTTGCCAGGAACAAACCACTTATTGTCCCCCTCCCCTTGAAAAGAGTATTTAGGTGCCTTAGTCTCGCTGGCCACACTATTTTTTGATACAAGCCTGGATGCAACTGGATACCTTAGCCACTGATGGCTCATGTTCGGGTGTTGCTGACCACCATTCCCAGGTCCTTTCCTGTCAGACACTTTTTCAGCCACTCATCAGCAATGCCAGTGATGGTGCCTCCAATTGTCACCAAATAGGTTATATTTCTATAAGAAGTCTATGCAGCAGTAGGGGAAGATGTTGGAAAACATACTAAAGTTTAACTTTAGCATAACAAAGTGTATTATCCCTATACTCATGGTTAATGCTTAGTTTTGTCCCATACAGTGCTTAGTACAAATATCAGAGACTTCTGTGGCCTTGTGTTAATTCCCTACATCTGACTAATAAGTCTTGCTCCAGTTAACGCTTCCTTGTACCAGTGATTAATACATAGTAGCTGATATCTCAGTTTTGAGAACAAGGATTGACTGTCAGAGCAAAGAATGGTAAGAGAAGTACATTATGACCTCATGAATGATTTGAGATACTCTCAAGGAGAAAAGATTAAATCAGAAGATCTGGAACCATATCCAAACAAGTCCATGGAAATAATTAGCATATATGTATGTATTCAGTAAATGTGATGAATATGTATTAGTTTTAGGAAAATAACCAGGTCTATTGGGTTACTGAGCATACATGCTTTCTAGAGCATTTCTCAAACCACCAGCACTGATAATAAACAAATGTTGGCTTTGTAATCTAACAAATTGGTTGGAGAGTTTATTTCCCAGTTTTCAGTGACACTACGTTGCATGCACAGTCTTGTGAATTAAAGTCATTAAACGTATCACACAACTTACCAACAGATCAAACCCAGGCTGATGTAGGACCATTGTAAAGATATGAAATCAACTAATTTCTGAATAATTAAGGGCCTGAAAGTAAGTAAGGGACTCTAGACATGTGACACCTAGCTCTTCTAGTCAGATCTGGCTCTGACTTCTATTATGTGGCCCATGCAGTAACCTCTTTTACCCGCAAGTTAGCGGCCTGCAGGTAGTAACTCACATAGGACAAATAATCCTGCAAGTTCTTGTGGTACATTCAAGTCTTTGGTAACTTGGTAGCTCCTGCTCCCTGAGCTTGGTGGTGTCAGCCAATCTTGTTATAATCAATGTTTGTAAGGACCGGGTGCAAGGGTAAAATACAACATCTTGAAATGAAACTGGGTTTGCATCCTCCCTTATCAGCATGCTGGAGCCTTCTGTGACATCAAGGAATACTTTAATCTTGACACAGCAGGATCAAGGTAGACCAGCACAACAGGTCTCACTTCCTCAAGGCAGAGATAAGGGACACAGGAAAACAGAACACATTGGTAGATAAAGTAACATTCTGCGTGTAGGTGTCATAATAGAGGCTCCTAAAATCTGGCAATATACATATTATGTCACTACCATAGTGCTGTTGAATAATCTGTGGAAGAAATCTACTAAGGGCCATTGATTTAAGAACTTCAGAAGTTCTTTCCAGTCATCATAATAATTTAATCCTCATAAAGGACACTCTGCAGTTTGTAGTTCTCCTAGTATACTACCATATTTTAATGCCGATTCAGGCAAAGCACCTGAAGTAAGTCGTGCCTAGTAGTTAATTCACAGTGATTACATAAGAACAAGGACTTGAATACCTAAAGAGACAGCTCACACTTCTAAAGTCAGAGATGAACACAGTCTTACCCATCACTGAAGATAGAGTGGTACGGTGGAGGACTGTCATTTGTAGGCAAAACACTTGACATAAGACAACGTGTCACAGTTGGTGACATAGGGTCAGCAAAATAAGAGGGTGGTGGGGGTGGGAATACCATCACAGCATCACCTAGGGGAAAGAACACCAGTTACTGCTTCTGAAGAACACCTCTGGTTATACTAACAGCATCCTATAATTTTTACATGTCTAGCTTTTAAGATAAATGATCCTACATACAGAATTGATACATTCTGGCCTGTTGGAGTAGGTCGGAGGTCCATTCAAAACCTAAATAAACCCAAAATAAAGATGCAGCACATTTATAAATGAAGGGTTTCATTTAGACAATATAGCTGACAAGAGAGAGTGTTTATCTAGCTGAGACACACAAATATGGTTGGCAGTCTACAAGAACTGAAAGTGCAAAGCACAGTTACTGTTGGAACATTTTAAGGACAGGAAGTTACTCCTCCCAAACAGGGAGTTTCCCTCCCAAACGTAACATAGGTAATTCTAAGTTTCTCCATAAGTACTGCAGTGCTATAATGGAACTCCTTAATAGCTCTGAGGACTGGTTTTGTGTATTGTGACCGTTTCCCTACTAAATTACTTGTAGTTCAAGGCACACTAACGATGACTATTGATACATAGTTCACTACTTCAATATATTGTACAGCAGAAAATCTACCAATTTCCACCCCGTGGTTGAAGAGCTTAAATCTTGTAATTATACCTCTGACTGACTGAGGATGTGGTCACAATTTAAAAAATACAGTACACTGGTTATGAATCAGAATCTTCTGTTTAAGGGGTCAGAGCTCAAGGCTAAAATAAATCTTAAATATAGTCTTAGAAGTCTGTGATCTGCAGTGTCATTTACACCATTTGAGAAAAGAATTAAGGTTAGACTCATTTGTGTCAAATTATGTTGCTTTACACAGTCAGACCTTTCTTTTCATGCTAAGGAGATTCTGCCTTTTTGGGAAAGGTAACTGAACTGACCATACAGAAACCATATGAGACAAAGTAACATTTTTCTATTTTGGCTATCCTGACATGGCAGAATTGACATCCTTAGAGCTCAAATAAGTAACATCCAGACATAAATTATTAGTGGGAAAAAAACTCAATAATGTAGTGTAAAGTTCACTAGTGTAAAGTTCCAACAGTTTTTACTCACCTACTGTAACCTGAAAAGGTTCAGGGCTGTGAGCATGTTCTTCACTTTCACAGGATTCTTGGTTGAGGTTTAAGTTTTGTTTCTTTTTAACATGAGCTATCACGAAGAAACACAATCCAGTGAGCACAATCAAAGGTCCCATGATTTGAAGTGACAGGAACCCACAGCCCTGGAGGTCCACGTCAGAAGTGCCAGTGTGGTTGAGCTGCATCATATGCCAGCCAGGGCTGCAACCAGGAACCCAAATGCCCAGGATGCTAATTAACATTCCACTAGTTAAAAACAGGAATCCAAATATAAGAAACTGGGCAAACTGACAGTTCCCACGACAAAAAACAAGACTGTACACCTGTTCATTTTGCAATTGTCTTTGTCTTATATACATCCTGGCTCTTGATCGTGCCAGTAAAACACAAACCAGTCCAGTTACAGCCAGCACTGGCCCAGCAGCCTTAAGGACCTCGTTACAGTCACTGAAGCTTCCAGATGGACATGACTGGAGAATAAAAACTGAAAGAAGGAATCCAGCACAGAGTAACACAGCTCCAAAAACAAAAAGGAAAAAAATAAGTTTCCCATGTTGTCCATTACTTCCTTCACCTCCTGGTGCAGGAACAGCCACTGGATACATTACAACAATCTCCTCAAGCAGATGAGTTGTTAGAATTAAATGGCAGCAAACTACAGCAGATCTGTGAACATGAAAATACACAAACTAAAAGAAGAAAAGCCAGAAAGAATAGCTATGTTATATTTCTTACCTTCAAATTTGTTACTCAGCCTTTACTGTATATGCACCAGTATTTTCTGTTTTGCACTACCTCCACTATGGACTACAGCCCTACTCAAATCTGATGTTAAATGTCAATGACTTGCTTTACAGTTCGACTTAAACCAACTGTAATTGCTGTTGCACAGCTAAATTGCTTCTTTAAAGAACCAATTAAGAGGACATTATTTTGAAATGTTGAATATTAGGAACAAGGACAGGTTAGCTTTTCCCTTGAAAAAAGAGAGCTATTTCTGTGTTGAACTGCAGGAAGCAACAGCTTGCGAGAGACAGCAGCTTAATGCCAATGAGCAATTCCTATTGGACTTTTTAACCAAGTAAATCTTCTGTTACATACCTTCTCAAAGCATATAAATCCTGTTTCTCTTTCCATAGGCAGTAAAGATCTTTCTGTTTCTCTCTTTAAATGAGCTTCCTGTCCTATGTTGCGTCAAAAGCAAGTACTGAGATGGGTTTTGGTTCTGTTCTGAAATGGCAAAACAAAAAAACAAAAAAAACCACATTCTAAAGACAAGTCTCACTGATTTCAGTTAGGTAGTTAGAGTTGGTAAGCATAGTACTCCTACATTTCCTTTCAACTCCCCCTTCTTCTGAAAACTTTGTCTTTGCTAGGAAGATCTCTAAAAATAAGTTAATGAAGGTGGTCCCCAGAAGGCTTCTGAGCCCAGAAGACTCTAGATTCAGAAGTAAAATAGAAGAAAACAGAAAACAGTTTTGAAGCTAATAACAGCCCATATGGTAGCATTGATAACAAATCAGCTGGATGTGGATTTACTGGGCCAAGGGAAGCCTGGTTGAAAGTTAGGACAGAGTTCCTGCCAGTGAACTTTAGTGTGAAAAAACCAAAACAAAAAAAAAACAAAAAACAAAAAACCCCCACAAAACAAAAAAAACCAAACCAAACCAAACAAAACCCCAAAAAAACCCCCAAAACCCATAACAACTCTGCTGTTACCTACAAGGAAGTTTCTGCTACTCTAACACTCTGGTCTACAGAGCCAGATGGACACCAGCCACCACACTGTGATTAGCAATCATGCAGACTTTGGCTAACGTGCATCAAAAGCTAGCATGAAATGCAGGAGAAGTTCAGACTATGGAAAATAAAAAGTCTCATGGAAAGACCATGAGAAAACTGTTCCCTACCAAGTGTAGAAAGTACTCAAGCATGCTCGTGCCACAGTGTTCTGACACTGCTCCCTTCCCCTTACCAATCATCATGTGTCTCCTATGACACACAATTTCACCTATGTCTTGGATATATAAAGACTGATATACAGGGACTAGTGGAGTTTGTAATGGATGGAAGCAGGGAACCAGCTTAGTTACTGCTGTTTGTTAGTTAACCTTCAGCCTTTTCTCTACCTGCTTCTATTAATTCAGATGACTGGAAAATAAAACATCAAATTAGATTGGATCCTCCTTACACATGCCTCTGGTACACTTATTCCACAAGGAAAACAAGGTATTATGTGATTTCTGGAAACAAACTGTTGGATGTGTGTCAGCCACAACAAGGTTTGTGTCACTCCTCAGTAACTGCAGTGCGCCACTGGGACAAAAACAAAACCATAGAACCCACCAGTGACTCAAACACAATTATTTATCTGCAGTGCAAGATTCACTACTCTGTCACTTTCAAGAGCAGAATCCAGTTAAGGAATGGGCTGAGCAGATAATGAATGATGAAGTTATCACACGTTCTACTGCTGAACATCAAACCAGGCCCCCCAAGGACATAGGAGAAAGCAGAGTACATCACACAGGTAAAAGGTTCAATAAGCACAAGATCTGAGAGGCAAGGAAACACAGCAAGAAGGCCACTGCAGGAAGCAACTAAGACTCCTTGCCATCTTCAACAGCAAAACTGAGGAACCACCCTTAAGGCATTCCATTACTGTGAGTAGTTAACTTGCAAACTATGACTTCTAAATGTTTCTCCAGCGTTTTGAATTCAGTCTAACTGGGGGTTCCTTGGCAGAGAGTCAGGGGGAAAAAATCATAAAGAGCACCAAAGACAGAATAGCATGGCACCAAAAAAAACCCCAAAACACCAAAAAACAAACAAGCAAACAAAAAACCCACCAAAAAACAACAACAACAAAACTAAAAACCCCCCACAAAAACAAAACCACCAATGCCCTTCCTCCCCCCCACCAAAAAAAAACCAACAACAAAAAAACCCAAAACGTATCCCAATCAATTTCAAACTGAAGACCTTCAGCTCAGCACACTTTCAATACTGCATGAGCTGAAGTCATGCATGACTTCAGACTACATGAGTCTGGAGCCACTACTTCTGGGCAGAAAAAAACAGACTGGGATGATCACTTCTTTGATTTCAGTGGTCTTTGCTAAGCTAATAAAATTATTTCTGATAACTGCATATGCTCCGTTCTCCTAAATTATCTGAGCTGGCTCAGATTCCCTGACTTACCAAGTGAAAAAGCTAAGTAAAACACCTCTGAAACACACATATAAATAAGTAAATCCCAGCAAAGCCCAGTTTCAGACACAACTGTCTTAAGACATTAACCATTATAATACCAACACTCTACAGAGAAATCTGAATCCTTTCTTTGCAGTTCCCTCCAGGGAAGAAAACACAAACTTAAATATAAGCAAATTAAAAGAAAATAAAATAATGTGAAGGGAAAAAAAATTCAAATATATATCCATTACAAAGAAAAGTCTAGAGATTTGTCCTCCTTACTCCAACATAGTGCCTGCTTCTCTTTTACCAATCTTGTTGTTATGAGATTAAACTATTAGAAATTAGAATAATTACCTTCGAAATGAAGCATGTACATATTTTCTTCATTCTTTTAGGTCACAAAAGAAGGAACATTCAGAACAGTCTGTTGTGGTTTCGAAGATGAAAGCCATAGATTTTATGCTAGAAAATCCAAGGGAGGACTAATTTCCATTTACACTACCATGAAATTTTAACAGAAAACCCAAAGTAAGATTAAATTTGTTGCTTGTTTTTCAAGAAAAAGTATTTTAACAAAGACACAAGTCTTTTATTGTCTGTGTGCTTGAAACACTTCCACAAGATGTCGTAACTCCACAATCATATTGATCTAAAGGAATTTTCCCTTGATATTCAACTCAAGTCTGAAAGTAGACATGGAAATAACAGGTCAGAAACAATCAGAATATAATCCAGTAGTGTAGAGGCTGTTAAGTATGACAGGAAGAGGGAACTGGAAACATAATTTATAAAGGAAGTCTGGCTATAAGCTCAACCTAAATGATATAGTGCTTTACTTTTCTGTAAGTCAGGCCTATGCCAGAAGAGGAAACAACTTCATAATTTCTTGTCATTTTTCTATGTAACACTTGCATTACAATTTTCACATTATGGACGACTCCAAGAATTTAAAAATACTTCTACTGCAATTCTTCTTGAGCCTTCAGAGTTCATATTTTCCAAGATTTCCACTGCAAACACCAGGGTTATGAATTTACTCACACTTACTCATATGAAATTTGATAGCTTCATGCAGACATGAATTCAGGAACAGAATTAAAAGAAACGCATTGGAATAATTAAAACACTGCTCTCCCAGTGTCCCCAGAGCAGGTCCCATTCCCCCTTTTTGCTTGCAAAAGCAAACAAATAATTTCATGCAGAAGGTTCAGGTCTAGTCTGTGTCATTTCAAAAACTGTAATACTCTGTTGTAGTCCACAATGGAAATGCCATTAGAATTTATAAGCCATCCTTTTCAAGGACTATAATTTTTCCATTTTTTCACCTATGTTTCCAAGTTTTGAACTACTACTAAAAAGTTGCCACTGCACAATTTTGTGATTTTTTTTTCCTCCCCAGGTTTCAAATAAAACCATGAGTCCTTATTGGTCAAGCTACTTGTAAGGAAAAATGCTCTCAACTTCATTCAGTTTAACTTGCATATCAAAACATGAATGGCTTCCTACGTCTGAACTTCCATTTTTGCTCCTATCTGCCTCTGTAACCACATTTTCTGTTCTTCATTAAATCTCAGTTTCTCCCTGGACTGGACTCTTGGCATGCAGAGACACTCATCGATGAGTAAGCTGGTTAAACTAAACCATAATGTACAACCTTCATTCTGACACTCTTCCCCCTCCCCACAGTGTTTTTAACAACTTATTTGAAGAGCTGGTAAGAAATGTCCAACAGAATGTACTTTTTGTTTTCTACTTTGAAGAAACAAAACTACAAGCTCTGAGATGCCAAATATATGCAATTTGTTCTCTTATGCATGTAGTCACTAATTAGTACCTGACAGTACTCTTATCTCACAGAGCATAAGACTTAGATATTGTAAAAGGTTTCAAGATTTAGACAGTGTGTATGAAGAGTCCTAAGCTAAGAGTGGACGCCACAAGAACTCCACCCCCATGGGTGGACAAAATTATTCTTCCAGCTTACAATATAGGAAGAGTAATGCTGTGCTATTATTTACAATCACTGCAGGTGGGGCAGGAGCCACCTGGAGAAGTAGTGGAAAGCAGCTGCTGCAGTACGACATTTCAGAAAGTGGGATGAATCCTGCCACTCTCCAGAGATACGTGCACCAGGGATCTCTTACCACAAATCAGCACATTCAGGGATTCTGAAGCACATTCTGCAAACCTGTCAACTCCTGTCCCTGTGGGTTACTGGAGAAAAGCAGCTACAGCAAAAGATGGTCTACAAATGTTCATCACTCACTCCACCAGACAGAACACTGACCCCCCAGTTGGACAGGAGGGCCCCAAAAATCTGTCTGAACAGCGAGGAGCTTGCAAAGCAAAGCCTGGTAACCCATTGACTGAATGCCATGTATGCAACTAGGGTAGCACCTAGATTCAAAAATGAGTTCTGAAGGGGTCCCGTGCATGTTGGTGGGATGCTTTTTACATGACACACTAGTGGTACACAAGAGCTGTGACAAAGCAGGTCCTATATTCCCGAGAACCTGCAGGGAGACTAGGGAGAAAGCAGACATAGAGCTCATACCAGAGTTGATGTTTTTCAAACAGGTAATGTATAACAGACCAGCGTCTGGAAATTCACGGGAAGGTCTGTCCCAGGGGACTGATGTATCTCAAAGCAGCAAAAAGCACAAGACAAAAAGACTTACAGATCTTTGACCAACAAGACAGGCCACGGCGACCATCAGGGAGATGTAGTGCTCCAAAAACTATCTAAAGCCATTCTCTCCCAGTTTCCTGAGGCTGGCCTGGGGCATTATGCCAGACAATGTAATGGACAAGCAATTAAAACTCTACTTTATCTAGGGAAAACTGTATTCATGCACCAGCCCATCAAGCATAGTCTATTCTAAGTCAGAGTTCTAAGTCACAGTAAGACCTTTAGGAAAATGAACCATGCCTCACTCCAGAGCAAGAAGCGACGCGGGGCAACCTCTCCACCACCTCTCCGTGAGAGAGCAGCACCTGAACCTCCTCACCTATGCCGTCCTAGCTGTACGCATCAGCCCCGAGAGCACCGCAAGCCAGAGTAACTACAGAAGCCCCTTCAGAGGTATTCCATCTTCGCTCGGGGATGGCGTAGAGGTCGCAGTCGGGAAGCAGTGTGGGGAACGGCGGGTTCTCCAGGGAGAATGCGTCTCCAAGGACACTTACACCCGGAGAGTTCGCACACGCACTGGGTAAGACTGAAAACATGGGAATAGCGGCAGCCGAGGGCAGACGCGGCGCCACCCCGCCCGCCTGCGGCGGCCCCTCGCGGAGGCGGCCGGAGGACCAGCGCCTGCCCGCCCGCACCACACCCCGGGCCGCCCCCGACCCCCGCGGGACCGGCCGGGCCGCCCGCCCGCCCACCTTCTGCTCCCACCCGCCCCGCCATGGCTGCACAGCCGCAGGGCCCCGCGGCAGCCCCAGCGAGAGAGCGCGGTCGGTGAAGGACTCCGGGCGCCCGCCCCTTACCTGGCGAAGGACGCAGTAGCGCGGCAGGCGCCGCTATTTAAGCACCTGCGGCCGGCGGCGCGGCAAAGGGCCGGGCCAGGCCCAGCCAAGCCGCTCCGGGAGAGCGGGGGCCCGGCGGCGCAGCGGCACCGCCCCCTGTGCCCAGCGCCCCGCCCGGCCGAGGCCCGGCTGGGCCCGCCCGCGGCTCCCGAGGCGGCAGAGGCGCTGCCCGGCGGGGACATCTCCTGGCCCGTGGGCCGAGTGTCGGTGCAGTTTGCAGGGCACGGCTGTGACATGCAACTCTGCAGTCGGGTGTACGTGGCCAAAGTCAAGCGTGCCCCTGAAATGCCCGCGGTTTCGAGTTGAGGCAGGTGAGCAGCCCCCCTCAGGATGCGAGTGCCACGTCTCCCGTTTCGCAGAATCACAGAATATTCTGAGTTGAAAGGAGCCTGAACGAATCGGATGCATCTCTACAGTGCCCATACACAGATTGAACCCACAGCCTTGGCTCTATTAGAACCAGGCTCTATTTCAGCAGCCCTGTGCTGTAGTCCCTTAATAAAGCTTGCATTACTCCACACACTTGGGAACTTGTTAGGCAACCTAAAGACAGGTTGAGCCTAGATCTCTTTCAGTGGTGAGCCTTTAGCTGGTGCAATTGTAAGAAGATGCTTTCTTGCCAGGTACAAGCAGTGGAAGGAGGAAGAAGGTGGCTTTGATAGCTGAGACAAGAGAGCTGTGATTTGCAAGAAGCAGCTATTGAGTTGACAAGGAGGCAGCGAAGGAAGATCAAGATGGGCCATTTATAAGTGCTGTAGCAGCAGCAGGACCAAGACAATGTGACTGAAGTTTGCCCAGCTGGGTAGCAGCAGCCTGGTAGCCAGTGAGGTGTGGGTGAATCCGTTTGGGTTTATGTGATTGAAAACAAGATGAGCCAGTACAGGAATGGAGTGATCCTGGGAAAATAGATGCCAGGAAGAAAAGAGAGTGATTAAGGCTTGCTTGACAGAGAGATACTTTTGTTGGACAGTACAATTGGGTGAAAATTCTATGTAGCTTTCCATAGGCAAACAACATTTGGGTAGAGAGCAAGGGAAATTTGGAATTGAATTGATAACCAAAGAGTGTATGAAAATATTTGTTGGTTGTAGGAAGGATCTTGACATGGGGTAGAAGGCTTCAAGGTTTCCAGAACTGTAGGTTCCTGAGTGATAATGTCCCTTTTCTGTCTCAGTTTTTTATGTCCCTACTCAGCTACTATTGACTTGAAGGGCTTCAGGAATAAAACATTCATAGTACTACTGTGAAGGGTTTCATGGTAAGGAGACTGGAAAGTAACAATTCCCATTTTGTATGATGAGGGAAATATTCCAATGAAAAATTTTTTTAGAAGTCTGAAGACAACAAAAGAAAATGAGCTGTGCTTGTTTAAAAACACAAGCTGAAGATTAATTCTTGCCACGGGTGAGAGAGCATCAAAGGTAGAATCAGACTATTTTATGAAATCTGACAACAGTGATACAAGGAGATTTAGTTGTGTTTATATGTCAGTTTTCTAATAACTGTTTCTAGTCCTGTTATTTTTTCAACATAGAGCTTAAATAATCAATAAAACACTTCTGTGGTGCACATTTCTGTATGAAGTATTTTGTCAGGCTAACCTTTCTTTGTTTCTCTGATATTAGTAAATTATTGGACCACTGCTTTGATATATGTTCTCGTTTCCTGTTACAGAAATAGTTTTTTATTTTATGTAAATACTTCTTGTACCAAACCCAACATATCAAGAATTTAGCTTTAAAAATAAAAAAAGGTCAGTCATAACAATTAACAAGCTTGTTGGCTAGCAACTACCTAAAAATTACTTCTGTCTACAAAGCCTGTCATCAGCTTTTCCCCTCCATCCACCATGTGGGTTTCTTGTAGTTTTGAGCTTCTGGACTTGACCTCCATGATTAAAGAAGGGATTGAAAGAATATCATTCTTCAATTATAGAGATTCTGACTCAGTCTGATATGAGTTTTCAATGCATTAAGTGGCTGTTGATTCCTGCCATGGGACTGAAGTCATAAAACTAATCTTGAGCCATATACTGTGATTTGAGATAAAAATTATTTTTTAACTTTACTTTTTTAATTTTTTGAAATAGTGACTGTTGAATTACAAGAAATGCATATTTTAAGTCCACACTGTAAGTGGAAGTATTTGGCAAAAATTGAGTCATATTAGTTTTTACCACACAGGAAGGTACTGAGAGAGATTTTTGTGTAAAGGCTGGACATAATTGTATGACAGCAGTTTCTGGATGTTAGTGCTAGTATAGAAAATAAAGTATTTCTGACTGGCATGGATAGCATTGCAAGAGCTATGAAAAAATACAATGCATTCACAGCTAGAGTATGACAGGGAACCCAGAGCTACCAGAACGTCACTGCTTTTGAAATTATTTCTGGGGTTACAGTCAGTAACACTCACGAAGACACTGACAAGAAGATTACCATTTGGGATGGTGAGCAGAGAAATATAATTGCTCATGATTTATTGATTGGGAATTAGTTGAGGCTATTTTGATGGAAGTCACTACTTACAGCAATAATCTGATGAAATATAAATGAAAAGTACTAACTTTCCATTCCTCTTTTTTTTTTTTTTAATTTAGCAAATGTTTATAAATGTCAAAGACAATTGGTTTGAACTGTTTACCTGAAGATGATTGTCTCTAGGAACAAGGGCACAAATGCGGTAAGTAAGACTAAATGCTGGTCACTTCTAGATTAAAATTTCACTGTGTGGAAGAGCTGTTAGTATGTTGTGTGCAATATAAGATGTGTCAATAAAACCACAGCTGTTGTAATTAGACATCTGAAATACTGGGTGTGCTAAGACTGTGCTTCAGCTGATCTGCAGAATGTTTTTGGATTTGAAAACCCAATGAGACAATCCAGACTGTCCTAAATTGTCCTGGTGAAAATGTAACCATCACAGAAATACCTAGTGTTTATAATTCACAGCACATTTTGAAGCTCTGTAGAAGATCCTTAAATCAAGGCTGGTGCTACTCGCTTTGTTTCAATAACAGCTGAGCTTTTGTTGGTATGCTTTGATGCAGGAGCTGCTGAAGAGCACTTGGAGGAAATGCATAGTAAATTTCAATTGCTGCTTGCTTGATGTGATGTTGTCGTACAAATGAGATGATGATGCAGAAATCAGGAGTCACCCAGCTTTCCAACTCCCACCAAGTTCTGTGCAGCCAGTTCAAATCAAGAAGTTGGTGTGCACAGAAATTTCATACAAAGCTCAACTGAATAGTGAAGAATTGTGTGTTTTGGTTTATTTAGGTTCTGGTAGACTCAAAAGATCTATTATTTTGATATACAAGTCTATAAAACATTTATTAAAATTGACTTAGAAAGGACAAAAGCATTGCTGCTAACATTCAGTAAGCTTTGGAACCAAATAATCCTGAAATAATTATTCTGTATAGTTCAGTAGGTAGCTACAAAAGGACCACAGGAAAGAGGATGTTGCTGGCTATACTCTAAGGGAGGATAGATGGGGGACTGACACCCTCCCCACAAAACAATAGCCACCTGTGTCTCTGCCATTTGTACATGCATGCAGTGCATCCTAGTGACCTGTGATGATCCCTTCTCAGGAGAAACAGAGAATGACCCAATAAGAAGTCCAAGTTGACTGCTCTCTTCAGAGCCTGGGCATGCCAGGAGTCTCCATGATGGTCTTGGCTGACAGTCACCATATCCTCTTAATAAATCATCTTTCCCAACATCTCTGCTTCACCCATCTAAAAGATGTGTAAATGCAGCAGACTTGTTCAGTATTTCTGTTAGTAAATCATAGAATGACAGAATCAGAATAGTTTGGGTTGGGTTGGAAGGGACCTTTAAAGGTCATCTATCCTAGCCTCCCTACAATGAGCTCAGAGTCAGAGCCCTGTCACATCTGACTGTGAATGGTTCCAGGTATGGGGCAGCTACCACCACTCTCAGCAACCTGTTCCAGTGCTGCATCACCATTATCATAAAATATCTGTTCCTTATACTTAATCTACATGTACCCTCACTTCAGTTTAAAACCATTACCCTTCATCCTATTGCAACAGGATGCAATAGGATCCCTTTTAAAATAAGCCCCCTGTAAATATTGAAAGGACATGAGAGAGAAGTGATTAAAAATTAATGAGATTCAAAGAGGTTATGCATTAAACCTCATAAAAATCAAATATTTGGATCAAATGTTTTGGCCAGGACAAGTAGATCCATATCTCAAATCTGCATCTTAATTTGTTGGGTTTACTTATTCTATTTGCATTTGATTTTTAAGAAAACGCATGACAGCTATTTCAGTTGGTGGCATTGGAAACCCACAAGCTCTTGCACTGTGCTGTGATGACATTGGGATGAGGAAGTGAGCCTAAGACAATGTGCTGCACCCATCAGAACAGGGGTCTGGGGCAGGCAGCCTTCCCTGGCTGAAGGCTATGTGCTTCTCACAGTCAGGAATTGAATCCTGCAGAAGGGCAGCTTGGAGGGAATGTGGAGGTAGGAAGGAAAGAGAAGTGCAAAAGTCTTCTATTACTTCTCATCCAGTGCATGTGGAGATCCAGTCTGGACTTGAGGAAATCTTTCCATGTGTTAGAAGGGCATTTTTGAAATCCTAAAACATACTGTCTATTTCCTGTTCAAAATTTTATTATAGGCGCCCTTATTAAAAAAGAATACAAGACCAGTAGGTTGGATAGACACTTAACCAAGAAAAAAATGCACATTGATTGTGTGACATTAACTGAGTTCCCTTAGCTTTGAAATGTAAATGAGTAAGTGGCACCAGTTCAGGAGAAGGTGCTAAAAAGGCATTGAGGTGCTGGAGCATGTCCAAAGAAGGCCAACAAAGCTGATGAAGGGTCTGGAGCCCAACACCTAGAGGAGCAGCCGAGAGAACTGGGGTTGTTTAGCCTGGAGAGAAGGAGGCTCAGAGGAGACTTGATCACTCTCTACAGCTGCCTGAAAGGAGTGAGGAGGTGGGGGTTGGTCCCTTCCAAGTAATAAGCAATAGAACAAGAGGAAAAAAACAGGAATTATTACAAGGGAAATTTAGATTAGATATCAAGAAATATTTCTTCACTGAAAGGATTGCCAAGCATTGGAATGATCTGCTCAGGGAAATAGTGGAGAAACCATCCCTGCAGGAAATTTACAGATATGCAGACATGGCACTTGGAACATGGTTTAATGGTGGACTTTTCAGAGCTGGGTTAGTGGTTGGACTTGATGACCTTAAGTCTTTTCCAATCTAAATAATTCTGTGATTCTGTGACTCCAGGGACTGACTGCTCACTTCTAGGCTACAAGGTCAGACTACTTACTTTGTGTGACCTGAGACATTTGTATTTTGGTTTGCTAGAGATCTACATACAATGTTTTTGTGCTCCCACCCAAATCTGTTTTACAGGGCTGAAGATGCTGGTTATGTGCTTGCCCACAGTTTAAATAAATTGAGACCTTGAATTCTTAGACTAAGAACAGGTCCCAACTGGGAGGTGAGGATTTATTTGGAAGTATACAATGAGATCTATCATTTTGATTTTTGCATACTGAATATAACTGATTTGAGAGGTCAAAATGTGCTTGTTTACATCTATCTTAGTGAAAGGATCAATTTTAATAAAAGAGACATAGTCCCCTTCTACCATCAGTGTGCTATGTCAGAGCTAAGGATCTGTACTTGGCCCTCTTGGACTGACACATTAATAGAAAATAGTATCTCTACTGAAGTGTAGAGCAGAAGTTTTTGAGTTTGTGTGCCAAACATTATTGGCTTAATAAATGTTTTGCTGACTTCCTGGCTGGAAGCCATGCGTTCACCAAAGCTGCTCCCCTCCTCAGCTGGACAGGAAAGAGAGGATAAAACAAGCCTCATGGATTGAGATAAGGACAGGGAGAGATCATTTATGTGTTTATTACTGTCATGGGCAAAAACACACTTGACTTGGGGAAATTAACTGAATTTATTACCACTCAAAATCAGAGCAGGGTAATGCCTAATAAAACAAATCTTAACATCAATTTCCCCTTCGGCTCTACCTCCTCATCCATTCTTCCATGGCTGCAACTGTATCTATGCAATAACTTTTTTTTCCTTTGTAGTTACCCTAGAGGTTCTGCCACAGTCACTGATGGCCTTGGCCTTGCCAGCAGCAGGTCCATCTCTGAGCTGGCTGGCATTGGCTCTGTAGGACAGGGGGAAAGCTTCTGACAACTTTTTTTCTGACAACAGTGCTTTTGCCATACATGGAATACTATTTTTCTACCTCGGCTCATATCAGCTGAGATGAAGTAACTCCTTAGGCTTTGACAATATAAAATAGACTCAAATCACTGGTGTTCTATTCCACTGGTTTTGCAAGTCCCACAACATTTTTTTTTTTTCAATAGCCTCCATATTGATTTTAAAGGCAGGAAAATGAATAAGATTAATTTTCTCTACTTCTGCATTTAGCATGTTGGTGCATCTTGTTTAAAAAATGAAAAAAATAAACAAGGATTTTTATCTTATTCGTGACCAGTACTTTCTCACATGCTTATAAATGCACTATAAGTAATTTGGGTTGGGTTGTTCTGGGGTTTTTTTTGGTAGGGGGGCATTGTCTAAGCTAATTTTTTGGTGATGTTCTACTTACTTTTTCTATTTATTTTGATGTTATAGATGATAATTAATTTCCATGCAATCAAAGTTTTTTCCCCATATTAAGTAATTAATCATCACAGAAGTAAGGCAGGTTAGTTTCTCCTGAGTGTCACAGGTGCATGTCTGTACTTGGATGTATCCAGGCACTGGAGCTGAAAGCCTTTCTTTAACTAACAGGACCCATGGGATGCTACTGCCACGCACCTAAGCTACTTGCTTCCCAATGTTAAAAGATACTAAATGTCTGTGTGGCACAAGAGGTTTTTGAATTGTCTCACATCAGATTTCTCTTACTTATTCAGGAAACTTGTAGCTAGAAGTAATTTCTGAAAGCCTAGAGACAGAGATGAAGGGAGAGGATTGGTCTATGTGCCATGAAGAATTTCTGAATATTGATTATATTTTTTTTCCCTGACAAATGGTCCATTTCCCTTTTTGTATTATACTCCAAACAGGGAATCACTGATATATCTTGGATTATCTGAGGAAATATTTATCTGAGGAAAGAAACATGAGAAGAAGGTGCCTAGGAGACTGCTCCACCAAGGTTTGTGTCTTCTCTGCTCAGTACATGACTATATTATAGTGTATAGAATTCAGCTTTGTGGTGGAGCTCTTATTGAAGGGATAAGAATATTTGACTTGGTCCATAATATGTACCTGAATAATATCAGACATCTTAACTGTCTTTAAAGGTCTCATATGGATGTCCTGGATGTAGGAAAACATGGGTGGAGATTGTAGGAAGTTTGGTAAAACTTCAGGTCTTTGTCCCTGCTTTGAGGTTGGGAGCTGGCTAAATGATGTTCAGTTTCCTCTAGCCTCAGATATTCTGTGATCCCATGAAAATCTGCAGACTTTTCACAAAATCTTGCTCTGGATTACTTTTTAAGAATAGTTCAGGAAAGTCCTTGGTTATCCCAAAGGGGTGTTATTTTGTCACTACTTATTTGACACTATGTCATCCTCCTGCCATTTTGGATGACAGTAAAGTGGTTAAAAACTGCACTAGAGACCTAGCTTATTTTTTTGTCCTCCAACCTTTTGCCATCTGCAAAGCTTCAGGTTTTTTAACATCAGTAATTGGAAAAATATTAGATATTACGAAGTCTGCAGGAGTCCACCAGAATGGTGTTTAAAGTTGATTCTCTCTTCAGTTACATCTTAAGACTAATTTTTTAATTATGTTCTTGCATTGCTCTAGTTCTAAACCCAATGTTGTGTGCTTCTAAATCAAGCATCTTACATAAATCCTTTTTTCATTTGACCTTATTATTCTTATGATCCAGATTTTCAACCTAATCCTAAATTAGTTTAAGACCTTTATTTGGTACGTCCATGATTGACACTAATTATCTTAAATGTTTTTCTTAATTTTCTCACCAAGTCTTATATTAGAGTTATTTGGATTGACACCTTTTTTTTTCTTTTTTTCTTTTTTTCTTTTTTTTTTTTTTCTGTAATGGTGTTATCTTTCTTTTAATCTTCTGATCTTTTCCAGTATTTGAGAATCACTAAAATAAAAATTAATGATCCATAGTACAACTTATTCAACTTCCTAAATTCTTGGATGTTTTTTATCTGATATGCTGGTTTAAAAATATTTAGCTTTACTAGATGATGTATTAATATCTCTCTTTATATACTCTTGGATTGCAAAGTATTTTCACCATGTGACTACATGATCTAGATAACCTTTAAGAGATGTGGCAAAATATTTACTGAATACTTTTCTTTCTCACTCTTTTTGTTTTTACCAGTTCTGGCATTTCAGCTAGTATGAATCCCATAATACAGTGAAGTTAAATATTTTTATTGTTTCTTGAAGCACACACCTATCACCCTCAAACTATGTTTCTTGAAGCAAACACCTATTTATTACTTTGTCAAACTATCTCCATGGACTTTCCTACCCCTGCATTTAATTTGCTCTTCTTATCAATTTTGTGTAATTTATAATTTCAGGATTTAAAGCCACTATTAAGAGAAGTCTTCCCTTATTGCCATTGGAGCCAGCTGCTTTTAGTTCCCATCTCTGACTGTGATTTAGTGAACAGGTGGCCTGGGCTGGTGATGCGTGGTCTAAATTGGGAGACCTCATTCCCTACCCCATCTTTACCCCTAGGTCAGGAATCTCTATTTGCCAGATCCTTCTGCAAGTTGCTTCAGTTTGCTTAACTTAGAACAGAATTTTCTTGTTTTCTGCTTTTGACTTATGTTTGGTTGGTAAGCTGAATTACAAGCAGATATGTATATAGTTTCTAATACTCATTTGAATCATTACTTGCAAACATCTGGTTAGATCTGATTGCTTGTATGTTGTAAACATATAATTCACGCGTCTTTAAATACACATAGTAGCAGCAATAACCATTAAAACACCAACCTTGCTGGGAGAGAGGCAAAGAAGGGCTTCCTAAACTTTAATGGAGATACAAAAAAAGTATGTAACACTTTAAAGTGTTGAAGATAATAGAAGATCCTTTAACTAAAGGCAAGTGTCCAAAAGAGACTTAACAAGAATTTAAAAACAATTGTATAACCAATCCTTGACTGAACAGATGAGTAAGATATTGTTCCTTACAAGCATCAACTAAGGTTTTAACAACATTTTATTGCTTTTACAAATCCAGGGGGTAAAAAAAAGCAAAAAATGACTGAAAAGATCATTGAATGAAGTACCAGGAGATTACAAATTACCACTTAGCTTTTACAGGGTTGATGCAGAAATCTCTTCTGTTCAGCCTCTGTTGTGTATGGCACCATATGCTGTGAATACTTAACAGCTTCTGTGAAGAGGACACTGGTGCTGCTTGGCATACACACAAGTACTTTTTGCTCCACACACTAAAACAATGGCAAGAGTTAACTGTTGTCAGTAGCTGAAATAGTGAACATATCTTCTGGATACTATTGCTCCTGCTGTGTTTTGGTGATAACCTAGATAGAAGGTATAGCTGAGTCTATGTTCCTGGTCTGGGTAGGACTCTTTAACAGGTACAACTCAGAACATTTTCTCTCATAAACTGATGCTGAGGTAACAGTTACCACTTCAAGAACAGCGTAACACTTTTTTGAAAGCTTCTTTTACAACTTGTGACAACAGCTGGTGTTTCCTAACCATCAGCAGCTTGAAAAGCCAGATACTGCACTATTGCTGCCTATACAAGGGATGAACTCCTTCCTGAAACACAGATTATGGTTTCACACTTCTTTATCAAAACCATGCCACTGTAGGACTGTTTTGAGCTGGAGAATCACTTGGAGGAATGACTAGAAAATGCTATTTGCCAAAACCCTCTTGAATTCTAATGCATGTTTTTGTGGCATCCCTTGGGGGAGCAGCTGGCAAAAGCACTGCCACCTTAAGCAATCATAGCTGAGAAAAATGGGGGTATAGGTTCCATATTACTCTCACTGGGAAACTTACTGTTTCCTGTAAGCAAAAGCTGGTACTTAGGTGAGTGCAGTAGTGACAAGTTCTAGCTCTTAGCTAGATGGACAGAGAAGACACTCTACATGTTATCACATCATATTAAAGATACAACTTCTATTTTGAGAAGTTTGATGGTCTTCTCAAGTATCTTGCAAAATGCCAAGAAAGTAGCTCCAATGGCCTGTCATCCTGAATTTTTTTTTACATATTCAACTCCTCTATGGGAAAGTAGTGGCAAATACATATTCTTCTCCGTAATCTCTAAGTAATACTTGTGCCCACATTAATTTTTCCTCTGTAATTTCCTTTTTCTTTCTGCTGTGAGTGTAGTGTTTGCTCTGTACTACCTCTACACTATCTAAGGAAATTATGCCAGACTAATAGTGGTTGTCTGAGGGGCCAAGTTTCTTGTGTTAGATGTACAGGATGGAGTTTTTACACTGAGAAATGTACAAACTACTACTATTACTTCTGCATTGTAGTCCTGAAATAAAACTAAATTGATTCTGTAATCTCACTGAAAGCAGACATCCAATCTACTGTTTCTGATCAAGTGACTCAGAGCATGGAACTGTGATTTCAGCAGGCAAAAAGGTGTGTCGGCACTTGGTCCACCCATGGGAATAGACTGCTAAGACTTCAGAGGGATATCAGCTGCAGAAATGGCAGATCACAGACTACAACACCTCTTTACTCACATACTGCAGCACTTAGAGTATGCTGTCAATCTTGGAACTGCTCAGAAGTGAGAAAGGGACTCATGCACACAGGCCAAGGGATTATCATCGGTGAAGGAGAAACTTGCATTGAATAATGAGGTCAGGTGCTTAGGGGCAGAAAGTTCTGACTGTTCTTTGTCTTTGATTCTCTGTCTTAATCCATGGTCCTGTAAGATGCCAGAGAAAGAGAGTTCAACACAGGTGGAAGGTAAACAACAATTTCTGAGCTTACACTGTTGGGTTTTGGTTTTCTTACATCCCAAGTTGCAGTGGTGCATCTTACCTGGACACAATGTCATCAGTACTAACACTGGGGCAGCCTTAACATTTCTGTATTAGTGACGACTACTCATATAACCTACCAATGACAAGAGTGGGAAACAGAAGGGAAGGCTTCTTCTCTTTATATCTGTGGATATTATATAAGGAGCTCATCAAATAGCAAAGCAGGAGGGGACATCTGGAGGGGAGAATCAGCAATTATTATAAAAACGGGCTTCCTTAACCAGGATGGAGAAAGATTTGAGTCAGTGCTGAACACATTACCACCGCTAACTTTTTGTAGCAGAAAACATGATTTAAGAACTGAGAACTTCAAGAAGACAGGTTGGGACATGATAAAAAAAAAAGCTGAATAATCAGAGTAGGGAAATTGGCATGATTTATGGCTTATGATTATTGCTTTTTTTTTTAAGCCTCCTGAGAAATAATAACTAAGCTACAGACCATGATCTTTAAAAATAAATTCAGCTAGGATAATGGCAAACAAAAATAATATTTTAGGTTACAATAATTAAAATAACCACCCCAGATTTAAAAAAAAAAAAGAATTGATTCCAAAGAAAGTGAAAAAAAGCAGTTACAGAAAATGCAGAATTAGAGTATTAAAGAGTTCAATAAGTAATCCAGAAGAGGCCTCTCATGTTTTACGATGATTTTATTCTTTTAAGACTGTATGCCTTATATTGGTTAGTGAATGAACTAAGGGAGAATCCAAGAATCAATATGTCAGTAAACATGGAGGTCAAAGTAAGCTGAGGAGGAATACTTAACGGTGAAATAATATGTAGAATTAAAGATAAAAATTATGTTTTCAGTTGAGAGACTTTGTAATCAGTCCAATCAAGGTATCTCAACAGTAGATATGTTATCTGATACTTCAGTACTTTGAACTGTTTTTAGCTTACACTATGCTTGGAGGAATTCCTGACTTTTTTCCTTGCATGCTGTTAAGTATAATTTCCCTTTCAAAACAACTGAAATGGAAACCAATTATCTAGCAGTTGCAAAACTAAAGATAGGCATCTTAACATCTGTGTATCTTAAACTTTGCAAACAAACAAGACTTGAAATGTAATCCTTTTTGCCACGATGCAAGACCTTGCTTTTTAGTTAGATAGCAAAACTCACCACAGTTGTAATTTGCATGCTGTTCCAGTTCATAATCAAATACCTTAGCTCCTTCAAATACCTTACATAAATGTTATTTGGCAGTGGTAGAGATAGGTTTCCCTGAAAAACTACCTGATCTTAGATAATCACCTGTACTTAGATAATCACAAACCTGCTTGGACAGTAGTGATCCGGTTTGCAGCAGTTGTGAGCAGTATGTAGGTACAAGTCAAGTGTTAACAGATGTGCCCATAGCAGCCTCTGTCAGATCTGTTACACTTTAAGTTCAATGAATACTAGAAGAACTGAGCAGCACCTTTTTACATGCCTAACCAATAAATGAGGTGCTGGAGGAGCAGAAAGCAAATGACACATTAGCTCTCCTAGGCTCTAGCCTGTTCTTTGGCCAGTGTTGAAGACCAGACTACTGTGTTAGATGGACCATTCAGTCTGACCACTAAGCACTTGTGTTCTTTGTTCCTGCCTGCCAGCAGAAGATAAGAATCAAGCCCTTGGATGACTGCTTTCCTGTATGACAAGAATGGTACCTCTATTGCAGTGATATCCAACCAGCTGAGAAAGTGAATTTAATACGTCATTACTTACTAAGCCTCTACAGGATTTGGGTTTAGTAGGAAACAAACAGATTCAAAAACATTTGTTCAGTTTCAACTTCTCTTCTGTACTCAAAGCTTAGAAAGACTAAGCCATACAGACTACTGAAGTACTAAATTGTCTACTCTTTTTGACTGATGGAACGTTAGAAGTCAGAATTACTTTAATCTTGTCAGTAATTCTTCTGCACGCTCAAGATATAGGCTTATTAATGAAGACATAATGTAGAGCATTTGATAGCACTATTTACAGACAGAAGCTCATGTCTATGAGTCAAGATTTTTCTCATAAATATATCCACAGTTTTGCCTAATCTCACTTATTAGTGAGGCGAATCAATTTAGGAAGGCATAGGGCACTACAGACATCTCAGACATTCCAGTTTAGTAAAGATTAAATGTTTTGGAGAGGTCATCTTTCCATCCACCTTCTCTGTGATGATTTTAAATATACAATAGAGTTCATAATGATCTACTATTTATCACTTAACAATTAATATTTTCAAATGTTCAATACAGGCATGGTTTTGCTCTATTATCTTACTGCTTAGAAGATCTGTGGAACTTAACTGAAAAGTACAGGCAATATAAATCAGTATTTAAATTATATATTATATGTTTATTATGGGTGCAAATTTTTAAAATTTACATTTTATGAAAATTCAGAGTATTTACAATTTTTGAAAGATAAACTTGTATGCTCTAATTTACAGTCTAACGTAGTAACAATTCATAAAAATTCAGATCCTTTAGAGTTGTGTTTACAAATTAATTTCCTTAGGAGGCAGCTACAAGGGATATTGCTGTATACACAAGCAAGAACCAGCTTGCTACATACTTTTAATTTTATTTAGAATCAGATAGCTACATGTACTTTTTACATTGCTTTTGAATTTCTTTACAAAATGTCTATATAAACTTGTATGGCTTTAAAATTGTAACCTGCACCCAATGCAAATTTATGAAAAACACCTGAATGAAGGCTAGTTTAAAAGTGCTGAAACATTAACTACTTCATTTAATTTAAAAATTAATGTAATACTTGATTAAAAATAGCAATAATAGGTTTGGGTTTTCATTAATAAAATATTGTTGTGTTAATCAGTTTGATTGTAAAGCAGGTTACAATTGAAATTCCAACAAAAAGACTACCAGTTTATGAGTTGTAAATTTATCATCAATAAGATTAGCAAAATATAGGAGCCAAATATACTCTTCCAATCAAATCTACAGTACACTATGTTCTTAGTACTAACAATGAAATTCTCACCAGCAAAAGTGTCTAGTGTACACAACAATTTATGCAGCTTCTACAAAGGCATAATTTCTTGTAAAGCTTCAGCAGTCCAATTCATTACTGGCTTTGCATGAATTAACTCAAGCATGTTTTACTGTTTTAATAGAGAATTTGAAATAGATACTGGTATGCTAAATGTTCATTTGAAATTGTCACATGCAGGTTATTTAATTATTTTGCCCCAATGCTTAGTTCAACATTACAAAAAAACAACTTGGTAATACAAATACATAGAAAATTTTCTAAATTAGTGACTTGCTTTAAAAAATTGTTACTGATGTGTCACATCCCTGTTCTTAGGCTGTAGCAAGCAGATTAGATTAAAATACAAATATTAAAGTTGCTAGTTATAAAAAAAAATGAATACACGACAGGATTTGTCATCCTGCAGCCATAAAATATCCTTTTAAAATGCCTCCTGAAGTACTATGTGTACATTCACATCAAACATCCCCAAAACACTCAAAGTATGAAGACTTATAGTCAAAGCAAAGAGTAACACTATTTGCTTTTAGAAGTTTGTTTTTCCTGTTTTCACTGATTTTTCAGATTCTCCTCTTTGGTGACATTAAGATTACTTAATGAAAAAATTTCCAAGTCCTGCATGATGTAGCTCCCTTTTGTGGCAATTAAAGCCACATTTAATTGCAATTATTCCTTGAGGAAATAATTCAGTGTTTTAAATTTATTTTAAAACAAACTACAGTTTTTGCAAACCTGCCTTCTAAATAAATTGCAGTAAAAATAATTTTTAGAAAATTGTGTGTATAATACAAACACCATGCTTTCTTGATGAAGAGCCAAACTTTGATAAAGGAGGTGAGGCACATGAGTATCAAATTGAATAGGCACAGGCTTTTTTTGAAAGGCACAAATGTTATGCAATTAATATAAAAATAAATTAAATCTACTGCATTAACTCAAACAACCACAAGGCCCAAAAATTTTAGTAACTGCAGAAGTAAATCTCTGCTGTGTTTTGCAATTTGTAACACATTGCACTTGGTTTAAAAAATCCCTATGTAAAATGACTTACATTTTAATAATATACGATATATGGGCATCGAGTTACTTTTATATATCTCTAACTCAGTTGGTCTTATGGTATGAATTGAAAGAACTACACAAGACTTAGCCACTGCTATCTTTATAAACTGTCAATTCAAAGTTGGCAATTAAAGAATCTGAAAAATGAGTAGTACTTATGAAAAGCTCAGATATTTCTTACTAGCTCTCCTACATTTTTAGGTTTACAGTACAACATAAAATTTCCATTACAGCTGTAGATTACTATTTTGACTTCCTCTGTATAAAATTACTAATTTTTCAGCAAATTTCCCCAAGTATTGCAGTTGATCATTTACAGACAGTGTTGAAGTTAACTTCAGTGCTATTGTAAAGTAATAAAAAGTTTCCAAAATGACTCTTAAAAGTGCATTTACTTTCTGTAGTTTAGCCTCAAAGTAGGTCAATATTTTGGAAAAATTAATGCATGTTAAAATAGTGTTTGAAAAGTAGAGAGGGCAGAGTGTGTTTCTTGCAATCCTGATCTGACGACTTTCACAGGTACATCAACAGTCTGCCATATACCGTCCTGAAAAACAGAGGCAAGTTTTTAACAGTCAGTAGATAAACCAGATTTTGTCAATATTTTCATTGGAGCAGTTTGAATAACTATGGAAAACCACACTGACTTGTCAGAAATGTTTCAATAAAGAGTAACTATTTATACATCACTCATTTAACAGTTTTGTATTTTAGAATTTAACACTAGAGAATATATAACATTAACTTGAATATATAAGCATGTCAGTGTCTTACCAGTGGCAAATCTCTTCTTAAGAAGGGAAAGCCGATAACCAGTGCCTACAAGTTCCACATCTGCTCCTGAAAGGGTGCTTCCTTCACTGATGAATTGCACTGCAAGTGTTGCTGGTTTACTGGGTCCTCCCGAAAGCTCAAATTTTGCCCTGAGGGATCCAGAACCTATAAAAACAACACAACTGAGAAGCTGATTGTTTTGCAAGAAGTAAATGATCTCCCCAAATTTTTAGTAGTATGAAGTGAAACTCAGATGGTGACCCCTTTGAGATCTATTAGTCCCAGGGGCACCCCTACATACACTTGCAAAACAGTTAAGAGTACAAGTCTGTTTTTTCCAATGGTCTGTTTCAGACAATGACTAATGAGTGATTTAAAGAGAAACACTACCCAAAATGTGGGTAATCGCTTACTACTGGTCCCTATAACCATTTGTGTTTGGGGGTCTCTAAGCACTTACTACCATCTATCTTGTGGTAGATGGTATCTGATTGATAGATAGGAGGTACTATCTGCTTTTCACTAGCAGATTTGAAACTACATGAGAAATTTAAGAGTTGCCATGATCTGTCTGGATGAAAGTACACATGAACAAAAACATTGGAAGAAAAGCAATTCTACAGTAACATACCCAGAAGAAACAAATTACTGTGTTTCCAAAAAAGACAAGGTCTGATTAAATACTTCTCACAAATTTCACTTGATTTTTTTCAGAGACAGTGGTGAAGTGGCATCCCTTTGATACTATTATAAAGCACTAATAGTTCAAAATTAGTTTTAGTACATTTCTGTAGGCAATGAAAGGCATTTTCAAAATCCCCACATTGCTACTACTTTCTAGTTTTAAAACAGATCTTTTCTTGTTCTTGTGAAGTGTGCTGGGAAAATGAGATTTAAATTAAAATTAATGGAATAATTTTACTTTAAAACAACTTGCTATTCCTATCAATAAGAACTGCTAAATTACAAGGTAAGTTAGTAACTTAAATGTTACTGAGGTAAAAGCAGGAACTAAAAGAAATGGTTTCAAACAGTGCCTTGTTCTTGATAAATTTAGCTTAAGATTAATTTAATTTCTTTAATTTCTTATTTCTGGGAAATTCTTTCTACTTTAAATATGGAAACTCATATAATTCAAGTGCTTTGAGAGTTCTTAATCTCTCTCCAATTGACAGATCACATAGTATGTTGGACCATAAAAATACGCCCAATAATTTTATCATGCTGTCCCCCAGGAAAAAAAACTTGAAGACACTTGTCCTGACATTGACAGTGTTTGTGCAACTTCTCCCTTTGCTTCTGTAAGTGCAAGATCAGCACAGTATTACTTCCTCCTGAACTGAGTACTACACATTTATACTCAAAGAAAACGGGAGGAAAAGATGGTGGGAAGAGAAGGAATACAGCAGAAGCAGTGGGATATGTGTAAATCTGCTGTCAATGCACAAAATGCGAACTGGATCACTAGCAGCCAACTCTGTGCTGCTCTGCAGGTGTACAGTTCCTCTTCCTCTGGCTGCATTTTCAGTATGATTTTTCCTTTTAAAAGAAGCCACAGAGTTTGGAAAAGGGAAAAATAATCAAAAAAGAGGGCTAATCCAATACAGTGGAAGACAAATAGCAGGGAACTGTGAGGTTAATGAAGGACAAAATACACCAGACCAATCACCTGTGTTCAATAAAATTTTCTCTGATTTTGTTGGACTGATAACCACAACTTTGCAGGAATAAAAGTTGTCTTCTCTAATTATACTTGTGGTTTCTATATGAAACCAGTCATAATTACAGGCAAATCTGTGATTTCACAATCCCCTTCACTAAATTCTTAACATGACTAAAGGGCTCCGGGTTGGCTGGGAAGGCCTCCGGCAGGCAGGTGGCCCAGTGCCACACAAGTGGCAGCGGGTGTTACAGCCCCAGGCAGCAGGTCTTGCCGAATCCCGGGGCTGAGGGAGATGACTGCTGGAGCACCCGGGGTCCACGGCCATGTCAACTACCCACCCAACCCGTCTGCCCATGGCGCAATGAAGGTGAGGGCCGGCACGCGCCGGCCAAGGCAGCTTTGGTGAGTACAGCTCCAGCTCCGAGTCTTTGGGAATCACCAGCCCAACAAACTCTTCCAAAATTTGGCAAAACAAATTCCTCGGTAAGAAGCCACATGGCTTCCTTGCCCGAAACCTGGCCCCCTGGTTTCATAGGGGCAATGACCTTGGTAAGTGGACTGACCACCCATTACCGCCCCACTGTCCAAGGTGGACCCAAAATGGTGGGAAATTCTGGCAGTGACTTTGTGGGGGGGGTGGTCTGCAGGATGCTGGTATGCCTGTCCAGGGTATTGGTGGGTTCTCAGACCTCTCCCAGTGCCTGGGTAGACCTGTTGTCCTGGAATTCTAGATTTTTTTTTTTCCAGGCTCTTAAGTCCCAGCAGGTTGACCTGGTGTCTTTACATGGGATTGACCTGTTCTCCAAAAAGGACCAGGTAGACCTGGTGTCTCAACATTTACCTTCCAAACTGACCTCCAATTTGACAGAAAATGAATTGGCTTTGCTGGTGAATTTAGAGTTCTGTAGGTTGGACTTGCATGTATATGAGGGTGTTCATTTTTCTGCTGATATTTAAATAAACTAAGACAGTAGCTAGGGACGTAGGGCAGCCACATGCCAGTTAGGTGGCAGATAGTGAGCAGGGACAGGACCTTTAATTTCATAACACGTCAATTACTACCCGATTTGGACCAATTTTACTGGATTTGTCCAAGGTGGACGGGCCTTTACTTAACTCGGAAAAGGAACATATATAATTTATATGTGTTCGAAAAATTAGCAGTTCATTTCTCCACAGAGGCTTTGAGGATGAGATCCTTTGGCTGCTGTACTACTTCAGAGAAATATTGCACCTGCAGAGACTGCAGGGGTTGTGACATCAACTATAGCTCAGAGAAAGGCACTGGGCAGAGGACAACTATTGGTACCTTACACAATATTGTATGAATTACCACTCTGAGCAGATGTGCATAGATTAATTTTTTTCCAGGAGTCATTATGGTCAAAACCAAGACTCAAAATGTTGGTCAAGAATAATATATCTAAGCTCAGGACTTTTGGATTCTTTTTTTAACCCCCAGTTCCTCCACCTACCTCCTTCTAATGTTTTAAAATTATCTATGTGTGGAAAGACACAAATTATAAACCTATTTTCATTTGAGTAACTGCTCACTTCCAAATAGCATGAATGCAATAATTTCTTATCCCATCTAAACTATTTTAGAACTACTAACTGAACTAGAACTACTTACTTCATTATTTTCCCTTTTATAGCTAATAATTAAATTTATATTTTGACATCTTACTCATAATAGAATCTTTCAGAGGCAGTTAATTGAGAAGGAGGTGAACTAGTAAACAGAACACAGCATGAGAAAATGTGTAAAAAGGAGTTAGAGGGCATAGAAGCTAAAATGATCACCTGTTTACTGTTAAAAAATTTCTGCACAAGAAAGGAAAACAAAAGAGTTCAACTTGCCTCCATTCTCAGACTTTTCTGAAATGCTGGATATTTTCCAACATGCTTTCATCTGGTCTGCATTCCTATAAGAGAATGGTAGGTTAGTTACAAGCACTGGGTTTAGAAATTTATTTCCCTTGATTTACACCAGTATATTACAGACATTTCTAAATGGAAGTCTATAAAAATATTTGCACCCTTTTAAGGTAAGTCTGTGGAAAACTACAGGAGGAAAACAGGAGAAGAGAAGGGCATGTGTGCATCACTCCAGAGCAGTGAGCTCAGAAGAACATGCTCTCTTACACATTTTACACAATAATTTTTTACACATTTAACACTGTCCTGTGTCCCCACCTATGGCTCCAAAATTCAAACCCCTTTGCAGTCTTAAAGGGTAAGTTACTCTGGAAGCAGGCTGGAAGCTATGACTTGATGCTTTGTGATGATGGTAGAATGGGAAGCAACTTTGATTCTTGTCCCCTAATTGAGAGTCCCCAGAGCAATAATTTTATTCCATTTCCATTCTAGTAAAACTAATTTGCATCAGTGACACTCTGTTCTGGCTAATTTCAGACACTGTAAAGGGCCAGAAAAGGGTACGAAGAGTGTCTAAGCTGACAGGCCATTTTGACTCCTGGAGGACTTTCTAGCAGTTACATCAAAGGAAAGTCAAAAAAAGGTGTGAGTAGCCTGAAGTACTAATAGGTTTGAAATTGATGTAGCAGGACTGAAATGCTCACATAAGCAGCGTGCATTTACTCACAGGAAGTCAAGCTATAAAGAACTTTTTTCCTAAAAGAAGACCAAAACCCCACCACCCAATCCACTAGATGGAACAGGTAGTAGAGGTACAGAGAGTACAAATACTATACATGTCTGGGCCATGTTGAACTTTTTTTCCTTTGGTCAGCTTGCCAGACTCAAAATTCTGAGTCTTGGAAGCTGCCCAGGTGAATTCACTAATGCAACTGCTCCTAAGCCTTCCCAGCTAAAACTGGATGTTCTGGGTGGGTGTTCCTGCTTTTACTCTGCTTCATTACAGAGCGTTTTTCTGGAAGAAGCCAGAGCAGGGAGACTGGCTTCACCACAGTGTAGCTGTTTTGTTCAGAAAGGATACTGAACATGTTCTTGTTCAGAATAAGCTTAAGATTTGGTTAAAAGTACTGTTTCCTTGAAATTCCAAGTCAACAAGGATTCAGTCCTGTAAGGATTTTTTTCCACTTAAAATTATACTGTATTACTACATTGTCCAATAAACACCTGTGATTGTATTGCCTCCAGAAACCTAAGAATCTACCCAATAAAAGCATCATGTTTATTTTTCTTTTATACCTTGCTTTGTAAGGTAAACTGATCTACAAGAAAAACGGTTAATAAAGCCTAACTTCCTTCAACTTGGTGTTCTTTGCCCTCTTCATGTTAAAAGACCATTTTGGGAATAAACAGTCCAGGATTTATGTTACAGCCAGGCAAGTATGAGTATGCTGCACAGTGATTGAATTCTGCTCACCTTTTGCTCCAGGGGTGTACTAGTCTGTCTAGTCCCACTACCCTCTGCTTGTTTCCACAAACTTGTAACATAATTTCCTTCTATCTGTGTCACACTTTGAACTGCTACTGTAAATGCAGGCTCAGCAGGTAGCTGCTAGTCTAATAATCTGCATGTATTGAATTGAGACACAGCGCTAACTGGTTTATGGAAAGCTCCTCAGTTACTTAGTTACAGATGTTTGTTCTAAAACTATTTCCATTAGAAGCTAATTTTTAAGTTAGAACAATCAGGAAATCTTTTTCAAAACTGCCTTTCTGCTACTTTTTCTATATAATCCCCGTATAAAAATATTTTGTTACACACAAGAGAAAATGTTTTTTAACCATTTCAAATTACTATATTAAAATTGTCTATTCTATTGGACAAAAGAAGCAAACATTGAAAAATTCATAAAGACTTGTATTATTTCAGAGTTGGGATGCATACTCAGTGACTCTTTCAGTTTATGTGAATTGGCTGCACATAATTTGTTTTAGTCCACAAAATATCTAGACATCTGATATGATACATTTTGCTATTTCTTCCTGTGACATTTTTCAGGATACAATGATAAAAAATACACTGAAATGTATCTGAAAATTTCCTGAAAATAATATTACCATTTTGCAGGTGGAAGTGACTGCATGTTTATTACTCCTCCATCTACTGGTACCACAACCTGGACATTAGACAGCGTACTGGGCACATTCATAGACTCTGGATTGTATTTATAATCCACTCTCACATCAGTAGTGCTAGCATCACATTTCCAGTAAGTTGCAAGATTCAAGGGAGTAGACTGTATGCCATTTGAAGATACCTGTAAAAGAATAAACCATTGAAAACAAATTAATTAAAATATTCACCTTTTGGGCAGACTTAGAGGTAATTTGGATGGTAATTAATATAAGTCTCAGTGCTGACAAAATACCAAGAGAACAATTGACCCAGGAGTCCTTAATCACAGAATTTTGAAAACTGCTGCCTAAAGGAATTCTGGTTATTTTAATCTTAAATTAAAATAATTAAGAAAAGGTTTAAACTTCCTCTTGCTTATGAGGCTCCTTCCTGCTCTTTTACAACTTTTTGCAAGCTTTGTTTTTGTTATGTTCTACCTTAAGCAAGATGCATGTTTGCAGCAAAATTACTTCATTCTTTGTGGTTGTGTAATGTGCCAATTCAGCTGACCAACCAGCCAGCACCAGAGGACAACACCCGTTATTATGGGACAAGCAACCAGCAGAATTAATTCTTACCTCTTCAAAGCATTATTTTCCTGTTGCAAGAAGGTTGAATGCTGCTTCTGTAGCTTAGCTCATGTGCTGATGCATCTCAACCACATTCTCAATCTATTTGAGGAACCTCCTGTGTCCTGGCGGACACTCTTGCCATTTTTGGTCAGGTTTTTGCCAAAATCTTTTTTATCTGTCTGGGCTTTCACCTGCCAAAGCCTCATTTTTACAAGAAGAATACACAGTACTCATTTCAGCAAACCAAATGTTTTTTTCCTTCCTTCTTTCTCAAGAATTCTGTGTGCCTAACATGCTCTTTTGCAAGTTCAGTATGCCAGGATTTTAAACTATGCTAGGCAGATGTGAAAACTACAGATATGAAGGTGTCCTGAAGTCTGAGCAGACAGTATCTACTGCTATGCCCTCATCCACAGGGGCAGACATGTCACCACAGAAGTTTGTCAGCTTGGTCAAGCATGACTTATGTTCAGTAAATCCATTCTGACTACTCCTGTTCTATTACACAGTGAGAAATCAGAATGTCATATATTCTCAGATAGAATCACTGAATGGTTTAGGTTGGGAGGGACCTTAAAGACCCTGTAGTTCCAACTTGCCCTCATCATGGGCACGGACAACTTTCGCTAGACCAAGCTGTTCACAGCCCTACCCAGTCTGGCCTTGAACACTACCAGGGATAGGTGGGACATACACAACTTCTCTTGTGCCAGTGGCTTCACCACCCCCTGAGTAAAGAATTTTTTTCATAATATCGAATCTAAACCTACTCTCTTTCAACTGCAAGCCAGAACTATGCATTAAAATGTCAGTGACAGCATCCAAAATTTACACAATTGCAAAATCAAAGACAGTGTGAGTACCAATGCAAGGAGACCCCATCAAATCTCTTAAAGGAGAATTTGACTTTACTGACAAATATAAAAAAAACATGTTTGAAGCCTGCTTGCAGGATTGGGCTGAAGCATTAGTAAGCTGAAACAAGCCCTGTATCTTAGGGAATGTCATGAAGCATAGCAGGAATGTGCTAAGCCTGGGCAGAGTCTACGCATTGTGAGTAGAGACATACTCAAAATTGGTCTAGATGAGGGATGACAGTTCATCTCCATGCTGGCAGACAAAGAACAATTCTTTTAATTTCTGGGTATATATCATATCTGCTGGAATTCCTTAAAACTTACAAAAGGATAAAAATGTTTACCTGATACTTTAAAACATCCACATTATAATAGGATGCAGATGGATTCTGCTCTGATAATTTCTTGAGGTAGACCGTTATAGCTTGCATGTTCATCCAAAAGTCCTTAGTACTGGAGTCACTTTGTGACTGGTCACTACAAAGAAAGATCATTAATTAGGGGTGAAATATTACACCACATATGCAAGAATACTAGACATCACAACTTTTTTTTTTTGCAAAATACACTTTTTCAGTACATCTCACTTCATTAGACACAGCTCTGCTAACATTTCAGTTATAAACTGTCATGTCAAACAGTGATTAAACTTAATTTTGTATTACTTATTCATAACATTAAGTATGAAATAACAAAATGAAATTAAACACAAAAGAATATGTGCATATGTTTCGTTATTTCAGAATTTAAAACTATAGCATTTAAAAACATTTAGCTTAGTGTTCAGATAATTTCTTCAATAAATGAAATACAAACTGCTCAGCTGAAATGGATTTCTGCTAAAAAAATTCCAGCTTTTTTGTTTGTTGGGTTTTTAAAATTATTTTCAATAATATCTCTAAGTGTAATTACAACAATTATCCTAATCAATCAGCAACCTTTTGTTCCTACAAATTTTTCCAAGCATGCTGCTACACATAGTTATGTAGCTATGTAGTAGAGATAGTTATGTAAAGAATCTGATTTTTTTAATGATTAAGATTTAAAATACACTAGTAGATGGCAAATGAGAGTACATGAATCTCCTACTACTTGTTTTCCATTTAAGCCTATTGTTTCATCATTCAGTCTTACCATTATTACTACTGTGTAAAGAAGTAGAAATTAATATAATAGTATGTATTTATAAAATGCCTGTGAGAACACAAACACACTTACAAATTATTTTTATGACATTTATACTCAGCACAATTTTTAAGTCCAGTAATCACTGAGATTTTTAATAGTGGCAGTAGAAAGAACTAAGCTGAACAAGATTAATTCAGAAAATGAAATTATATATACAGTAATTTCACAATTATAAGCCGCATCATTTTGACTAAAATTTTGATCCCAACCTGGGAATGTGGCTTACACTCAGGAGCGGCCAATGTATGAAAAAAATTCTGAAATTTCCCAACCTGGAAGTGCAAGCTGAGGTGCTGAGCTGAGCACCTGCCAGTAAAACCCAGGATTGCGCGACTGTTACAAACTGGTTACTCTGTTGCGCGGTGGGTGGAGGCAGGCTCCGTGCTGCTGGCAGTGCTGAGGGATGGTGGGGAGCTCCCTCCTGCCGGCCCCGTGGCCCGGGGTGGGGGAGGCGGGGGGCTCCGTCTCCGCCTGCTGCCGCGGGTAGGCTCCTGCTGCCACCGCGGGGCAGCACCGGGCTGGGGCGAGTGAGCCTGCTGGCAGTGGCAGCAGCGGCGGCCGGCCCGAGTGGCCCCGTCAAGCCGCAGCACCGAGCTGGGCCACCTGGCCCCGTCGGCAGCCCCAAGCAGGCCGAGCCCGCCCGGTCCCGAGTTGAGCCAGTAAACCCCGCGATCCTGCGATTCAGTTAGTAATTCATTACTTTGTTGCATGCGGGTCCTCGCTGTGAACTAGAGTGTGGGTTATAATCAGGTGCGGCTTATAATAGTGAAATAACTGTAATTAAATCAACCAGACTACAAAGAATTCTGATTTACATACACAACTCATATTTCACAAATTATATAGCTTGCAGTTATGCTTAAAAAAATACAAAACCTGTATACAAGTTGTGCATTTGGAAGAATTTGCTCTAGTTTGCTTGTGTTTTTCACCCTGAAGCAGAGCACAGCAGGAGATGGGTTGCTGGTGAAGACTTTAATAATCCCACTTGGGAATGATATTGTCATATCACCAGTAATCTTCACAATACATCTGGAAGAGAATAAAAAAATCAGCTTCATTGCAACTCATCAACTGCCTAGCTCTAATACTAATTTTAAAGCAATAAATGCAATTTCACAATCTTATGAATTAAATTAAAAGCAGAAAATCAACCTCAAATGAGAGTAATGTGACTATGTATTCTGACTTTCAGTTTAGAAATAAGATGAAATAAGAAACAAAAAACGAACTGCTTAAGCATACAGTAGTCTTGGATATATTTCAAGCTTTGAAAACATGGCACAGGTCTGCCTAGGCAAGGCCTAAGTAGCAGAGCAATGGATGTGACAGGAAATGAAGTGCTTTCATCTGCACAAAATTACACGTAACACCTACCTGACAATGATAAAAATCCTTGTCATTCTCAGTGCTGTCACTGAACACATTTGTAAAGCAGGTATATATGAACTCCTGGCAGGATGCAGGCCATCACAGAGCAATAAGCCACTGTTGTCGCTTATACCCAGGGAAAAAAATCCCTTTGAATTCCCCTTTTAATGCATACTCATTCCCCTCCCCCAGTATGAAAAGTAGACCAAGTGTCTTTTCTTATTATAACTCAATACATTCAACACAATTCACTATTTAACTAACTTTGTGGGATCTGCTCCTTTAAAGTAGGCGTTAACAGATTCAGTAAGAGCTACTGCAACAGGCAAGGTGTCCTGGTTTCCAAGGCTGACGGGGCTGGGACCACGTGAAACACCTAGAATACATACAGTGTATAGATTTAATTTTCAAAAAGCTTAGCAAATTTCAGAATGATTGATTACATCTGTAGTTTTCACAAGAGTTTCACCAATGCCACAGTGTCCTCTGAGGTATTACTTGTAAAGTGTGTAGAAATACATAAACATAGTACCACCAAAATGCTGCTCAGCAGCCTAAGAACACCGGTTTGACTACTGGTATGACATTACGCAAACAGACACAAGGAAATACATGAGACACAGGAAAACTGCATTAAAATGGCTACTGGTGGGGGTGAAGTCAACAGACCCAAAGCAAATTGACTAGAATGATTTTTTTTTAAAAAAATCCCTACTGTATGCTTTTTATATGGAAAAATGCATGATAAAATGGTCACAGAAATATAAAAAATTCACTTACAGTAAAAATGAACTTAAACATAAATTCATCAATATTACCCCACATAAGTGAACTATTGAACATTCTTTTAACTTTTTCAGCCAACAAACATTGCAACTACCAAGCAGAAATTGCTGGGGAAGTCTTCACTTGTTGCTTGTGCTAACACAACACAATTCCAATATCGAGCTATAAAAATCAACCAAGACCTCATGCTAAGGCTTTGTGAAATGTACATATACAGCTGATGGAACAGGTTGCCATGGGATTTAATTTTTCACAAATTTTCTATACTTGTATGGAATACAAAAGACAATATTGGAAGTTTCTTCTTTTCTAGTACAGCAGCCTAGTAGAGAGCATCTTATTATGTTTTGTGTACCATGAAGAAATGAAGATGGTCTGTATCATATAGCATTACCTATCACAAAGGAGACACAGTCTTTATCTTTTCATAATCAAATTGAAAAATTTCTCTTTCATATCATAAAGTAGAGACAAAATAATTCTGTATAATATTGCCCACAGCAAATTAAACATATTTACTCTAAGTGGCTGTCCTTTCTGAGCTCTTTCAGAAGTAAAAAGGAAGTCTGGGGCCTTGCTCTTCACAGAGCACCTAATATCTCATATTAGACCTTAAATTAACATAAAAGTGAATGAAGTAGCAACAGAAAGAGCAAAAGACATGAGCTAGTCTAATTCTGCTATCTCATATCTCTCTCTCTCCATTACAATTTCTCACATAAGGTAGTAAAATGTTCTCAGTACCATGCAAACAATTTGTGCAACACTTAGATCCAAACGAACTAGTCAAAAGTGAACTAATTATTATGATTCTGGCTAAAAAATAATGATTTATTCTTTTCATTTCAGTATTTAAAAAATCCAGTAGGCTGTTTTTCTTTATTGTTTCAGACAATAGATGGATCATCTGGATAGATGGATTCCAAGGATTTTTCTCTCCCTGAAAATTACCAACAAAAGCTGTGATTCTCAATAGTCTCAGGAATCCAGAAATCATTCTTTCAAGAGGCAAATGTGCAATAAAATAATGAGTTACCAATTACTAAAAATTCTGTTTGGTGAAATAGTGAACTTCAGAATTATCTTTCACTAAAACCAAAGTTTACACTCAATGAATGTGGCACTGCAGTCGCTGAGCTTCTTTAAAGTCTTTTTCTGCCAATTTACTAAGGAACAAGAAACAACTGTAGAGCAGACAAGATTACCTTGTATACAGGTGTATCCATTATTTTGAAATCTTTTACTTATTGGCCTTATGTACATTTTTATAGCAATATTTCAAAAATTATGCAGAGTAATACGAAGATGTTCATTATATCCCTATTGGTAAAAGACAAATACTGTTTGTTTGACTGAAAAGTGAAATTTTTTAGAAATAATAACACTCTTTTTGGCTTTTTTTAGGGAACATCAAAGCAAGTATATATATATATTTCTCTGAGACCTATTTTGGGAACTACAACTGAGATCACTCCTCTCTTCTTTGCTCTGCTCCCATTGTTCATCACCCTTTGACTCACAAATCTATGCATTTTCCTAGAAACCAATAAACTGAAAAATAAATAAATTAATATACATTCAACAAGGCCCAGTGCTGTGTCCTGCCCTGGGGTCACAACAACCCCAGGCAGTGCCACAGGCTGGAGCAGAGTGGCTGCAAAGCTGCCCAGAGGAAAAGGACCTGGGGGTGCTGCTGACAGCAGCTGAACATGAGCCAGCAGTGCCCAGGTGGCCAAGAAGGCCAATGGCATCCTGGGCTGTACCAGCAGCAGTGTGGCCAGCAGGAGCAGGGCAGGGATTGTCCCCCTGTACGCAGCACTGGTGAGGCCACACCTCCAGTGCTGTGTCCAGTTTTGGACCCCTCAGTTCAAGGAAGACATTTTGGTGGTGGAGCATGTACAGAGAAGGGCAGTGGAACAAGGGAAGGGTCTGGACAGTAAGTCGTATGACAAAAAGCTGAAGGACCTCAGGGCATTTTGCCTAGAGAAAAGGAGTGATAAAGAGGACCTTCTCACTCTCTACAGCTGCCTAAAAGGAGGGTGTGGCAAGGTAGGGGACAGTTTCTTCTTCCATGCAATCAACAACAGGAAAAGGAAATGGCCTCAAGCTGTGCCAGGGGAGCTCCAGGCCGGACTACAGCAAGAATTTCTGCACTTAGAATGGGCTGCTCAGGAAGGTGGTGGAGTCATCATCCCATGAGATGTTAAAGACATGGTGATTGTTCAACAGCTAGACTTGATGATCTTGGCAGTCTTTTTCCAACTTTCATGATTCTGTCATTCTATCATATAAAACAAACATAACTGCTCATCCTGATGCTGAAAATCATAGTTTTGTTGCCTTGCTGCTGACAGTACAATTCAATGCAGCAGCATTCAGATTCAGGGTTTTCTGTATCTGCTGTGAGGTTTCAGATGGAAGAGAAGTAACAGAGCTGCATGAAGTATTCTCACTTCATCTCAGGCTGCAGCCCACATCAAGGCTCCAGTTCTATCACCTTTGGCAGTGATTTCAAACCTAGCTTAAATGCCTTGCCACCTGCCTCAGCCTGATCACCACTACCAGCCCCTGAGCTGTGCTGACACAAGAGCTAGTGACATAATAGTGCAAATGGTTGCATTGACACCTTCAAGGTACAGACCACAACTGCAGAACAAAAGACTGCATCATTGGTCATAAAAAGGGCAGACGAATAAAGCTGATCAAATGGTTTTAGTTCAGTTTAGGAACAAAGATCCAGACAGTTTTAACACTGGCTAAACAACTGTCATGAAAATAAAATTTATTTTTAAAAATACTATCTTTATTATGTCTGTCCTCTAAGATTTGCATTATATGTAAATATAGAAACATTATTACCTGCTTATGTTAGGTGAATAAGGATTGTCAAAGTAAAAATATTTTCACTTTACTTGAAAGAAAGTAGTAATGACAAACTGAAAAAGCGAGCCCAAGTTTCAGCTTGTTTATGGAGCAGGCAAGTGGATAGACAGACAATAACATTATATAGAAGTGGTTACATAAGTTTTGGTGATTTCAGCAATATATAACTTATTATGTAGTTGAAATGCCAAGCAACTTGTATGTGCCAGATACCAGAAATATCTGGAGAAACTTGTTTCAAAAGAAATAAAATTTTATTAGATGTAGTATATTAGGATGATTAGTTAAGACATAAATATGCTTTGAGTACAATACCTGGTGGCGTCTCACAAAGCTTTTCAATTGTAGGAAGATTTCGAATCAAAAGATCATCGTCTATTACATTTAAATGAAACAAAACATTCCAAGAAAACAAAATATTTCAAGCAAAAACAGATGTTAAAAATTAATAGTAAAAAATATTTTGCAAAATTAAATTAAAGCTAAAACATAAAAGAAGCACTCAATTATGTATGCCTTCAAGTTCACTTGGAAGAAGATAATCAGAGTCAATTCTCCATTATTCAGGACAAATGGGTTAAGGGGATAACACTGGATTGAAAGAATACAGAATATATTGCAAACTATATCTTCATGCCCCAAAGCATTTCAGCTTTTTGCACTGCCCTTCCCATTTTCCCAGGAAAATGCAATCAGTGCAGATGGAACTGGCCTTATTTATTTTTCCTAGGCCAGAATAATAACCATGTCAAACCTCAGTGTCAGCACACACCTCCTTACCTCCTGCCTCACCTCAAGTTTTCACTCTGCCACTGTTTCCAACAACACACACACATATCTCCCCAGAGCTGGGGATATTGATGCTCTTGCCACCAATTTTTGGTTCCTCATCACCAGAGCTGAGACCAGAGGATGTGAGCCTGGGTAGACTCTGGCAACCAAATTGTTGTTTCTGTGATGCTTCTCAGCATTTGTGAAACTGGTGGACACTGAACTGTAAGAGCTAAGGTTGGGCAGAACTTAGTAGCTTTGCTTCTGCACAGGGTGGAAACAATTCCACTGCAGAACTCCTACTAGGAGCAGCACAGATGCTCTTCTGAGCTGCTGAGCTTGTGTGAGAAATCCTTGGCAACAATAACATTTGCAGATAACTGAATGACAATGTGACAATTTGATTTAACTTGTGACTAAAGGTGTAATGGTGTTCAGGAATTAAACAGTTCAATACCACTAAATAAACAAGTTAAAATGTCTTAAGCCCTGCCCTCCCCAAACTAACAAAAAATCCCAACTAACTAAAATCTCCTTTTGATTTATGGCAATCAAATAGCAAAACTGAAGGGCCTTCCTTTAAAAACAAGAGAACACCTTCTGAAATTAGTGGCAACACATGAAGACTAATTTCCTTTTCATCTTGATCTTTCTTGTTTAATTGTTTGTTGTGCTTTTACTGCTCAGCTTATATTCTTAACTAACTTGAAGAAAAAGATGCATTAAATTTATTTTTTGGAAACTGCAATTGTGGATCAACAAACAAAATTAAAAGAATATAAAAGAACTCAGTTTTGTGAACATTTGTATTCATTCGACTCTTTCAGTGTCCCTAAGTATTTATGCCCCTATACAGTAACATCTTCTGATCAAATATATGATAGCATGTTGTCCTTGATGGATATACAAGCATACCAAATAAGAATTCATGGAGTGTTAACTGTGAATAATTTTTCCTTACAGAACATGCCATAACTGGATCTATCGTCTCATCTAATTTAATCTACTTTCCTGTGTCTCAGTGTCATTTGGAAGCGGACATTGTAAAGGATGCCTGAAGTACCTAGACTCTCATACGAAACAACTAATTCCAACAATGGCTCTCACAACAGGCATAACCTGGTGGCTGAGTTGTCCTATTTCTCAAGTAAGATAAAATGGTTAATTAAACTTACCAACTGTAGGTGTGTTTGCTGCACTCAGGGAAGCAGAAGAGGATATAGAAGAAATGCTCTCTGCACGTGCCAAAGGAGCTGCTGGAGGTGGACTTGAGTTAGAGGTCAATGGAGGGCTGAATGGCCTAGGCTGAACAAAAGAGATCACAAGAATATAACACAATGTGATTTTAAACAGATGAAAAAAATATTGTAAATAGAAAAGTTTTTATTTTATGCCCCAATCAATTTCATAATGCTTCTCAATGTAGTTTCTTTAATGTCTTACCTATCCTCGTTTTTTTAGTGTAAAATGGAGAGCTTTCATATAGAGTCAAGTCTAATATATTTGATTATGCAACAGCCCGTCAATAATAATAGTAGAACACAGTATCAGAAACTAAGACTACAGCCCTGTGTATGTGTGGCAAACATAGATTTAGAGAGCTAAAGCAGAGCTACTAATGAATTGGAAGTGAGAGCAGCAGAGGGCAACTAAAATAGTTGTGACTGGAATACAGGAGTGAGAGGAATAGGCTGTAGGACCAGAGCTTTTTCAGTCTGGAGAACAGAAGCCTAAGAAGGGATTTATTAGCAGTCTCCTGGTAGGCAAAAAGGGACATACAGAGAAGTCAGAGTCAGGCTCTTCCAAGAGATGCAAGAGCTACAGTAAAGAAGACTTTCTTGCAACCTTGCAGTAAAATCCTGAGACAGGCTGCCAGATTGACAGATTGTAAAATCTCCCACTCTGATTTTCAAAACTCAGCATGTGCCTGAGCAACCTGACACAATTTTAAAGTCAGCCCTTTTTTTGAGCAGGTTGGCCAAGAGAACTTTAAAGTCTCTTCCACTCTAAATCTCTGGATAGTTTTAGGATACACTTAACTGTTAAGGTATTTAACTAATGATCATGCTGGGATTAACCCATCTGAAAGGTGCTGAAATCCCCAAAGCATCATTTTGGCAGGATAACTGTAGAATCCCAGGAGATAAAGGGCTAATGTGTATGTCTGAAGCACTGATAGCTGCACAGCTGTGGAACCAACCAAGAATTGATGGTAATAACAGACAAAGACTGTTGATACTGATCAAGGACTGTTGTTAATAAGCAAGGGCTATTGGTACTAATAGACAAGGTCTGCTGATAATAACCAAGGATTGTTGGGAATAACAAACTGAAAAAGAACAAGATGTGGCTGGAGAAGGGGCTATGCAGTGGTAGCCAGCACTTTTCCATGACAAACACTGTGTTCTGGCTCCTGCATATAAGCATAAGTACAGGTACAGCTCAAGTGCAGGAATGAGGCAGAGAAGTGGGCATGCACTGTAGGGGGGATCAAGACCATGCAGGACACCCAAAGCCCTCTGACTGAATTCCAGAAATAATGAAATAATTCCTGAAATAAAGAACTGTGCATGATGATTAATTTGCATAGAAAACATGAAACTTATCTCTAAGGTGGGGAAAACCTGTTGACAAAAATGCACGCCCAACAAGCCTACGTGATACCTCCAGAACATTCTATCAGCTGAACCAACACTGGAACCAGGATTGGTGATCTCTTTTTTCTCTGTTTCTCTCTCTCTCTCTTCCTGTTTATTTCATATATTTGTATGCCTCTTCCTTTTTTATTCTACCTCTTTATCCAGAACCCACTGTCCTGTGTATATATAGTAGGTCAGGGACTAACACACCAATTTCTGTGCCAAGTGCGTAATCTAATAATAAAGCTTTGTGAGTTGTATGGACCCTCTGACTTTAGAAATTCCTTTTGACCTCTAGCATTTGTGAATCTGGGATGCTTGCTTTCCCCTAAGCACAGGACATCACAGTAACTATCTTCCCCCATTCTATTGCACTTGTTGGCTTTGATAGAAACTAGGAGAATTATAAAAGGACTTAATAGAATGTCTTCATATAATGAAGACAACTGACAACCATCTACTTGTATCCAGATTATAGTAAATTGCAAAAGCAACAGTATAAAATGAGTGTTCAGGATCATATTTTACAGCAGAACAGTACCAGATAAATTCTATTTAATTATGATGACATGAAGAACAGACTCCTTGGGCTAAGAGCAATTACTACAATTTTATTGGAAAGAGAAAAGGATTTCAAAACCAACTCTGTTCTGATCCTACAGAAAAGCTAAACAGTTTGAAAATATTTTGTCAGTTTTGTCAAAGCTGATGAGAATTTTGTTTTTACCACGAATATGGTGAAAGTATCTTGCTACTTTGAAAATCAGTAAGAGGATTTTACCACAGGAACATTTTTCCAAGTCAGGAATCAAGTGAAACTGCAGAATACTAACATTTGCAGAGGAAATTAGGCATGACCTAGTCTGATAGTCTGTTTAGTTATTTCCATTCTTTACCACATTCCTCAACAGCACTTGACCCCAAACTGCAGGCACATACTGACAGTGCACAGCCTCTCACCATCCTCACAGGATGTGATCTACCATCTCCCTTCTCCACAAACCAGCACCAAGTGCAGGGCTACTTCTGTCAACATACAACTGGAAAAAATCCCACTCATTTTCCAAAGCTTTGGTGATTTCCCTTAATCAGTGGAGGTTTTTTAATAATTTCACTAGTATTTTGCATTTTAAAAACTTCAATCTTATGCATGCTCCATCTTTCATTAACAAATTACTGATTTGCTCAATTAAAAACACTCAGCAGATGAAAAAATTATGGTTTGGACCTTTGTACTTGTGTTAATAATTACTTGTTGCAATAAGATACTTATCATAAACTATTACCATGCCTATTTGGCAATGTTGAAAATCTGCTTATGTGATTCCTTGAACATTGGCTAGAAAGTAATTCCACTGTAACAGTGAAAATGAATGGTGTATCTGAAATCAAGTCAAAATGGCAAACAAAAAAATAATATTCAATACATACTATTTCATTAATCCCACTAAGTTTCCCGGTAGACAGCTTTGGTCTTGAAGCAGGCCTTGGAGGGGGTACAATAGTGCCCACAGAAAGAGGAGTGGTGGGCCTTGCTGAAAGAAAGCAAAGTTAAGAAAATATTAGAAAGATCACACTGTATATATATAGTTATTTACTTGAGTAGAGCATCTGGAAGTGATGTTTCTACTAGAGGTTCCTATTGTACAAATGTCATGTTTTGAGAGTTACCACAAATCGTAAGTGCTTTTAACATAGTGCCATGTGATACCCTGAAATGTACATCTAAAAGTGCATCACGGGCTTTCTCACTGCTCTCAAGTGATTTTATACCAACCACTCTTAGAAGCTTGTATGTGAGAAGAACTGTTTTTGCAAATGCAATTACTTAATCTTTGAGATCTCATTGCTGTCTGACATCCCACAAAAATACATTCCCATTTCCAGAAAAGCAACACTGCATAGTTAAGAGAACACAATGCCTTTAAATGAATCATTTGAATATTCTTCTTATTTCAAGTTGAATATTTACTTCACTGTCTCAGGTATTAACAAGCAGTTTAGTACATTCTAAGTAGGAAGATGAGTTAATTTTAACATCAGTTGAACAATAATAGCAAAAAGAAAAATTAATCCAAAGCTTTTTGGAGTCAGTTATTAGCAAAGAGCAGTACAGAATGCATGCTTGGCATACCCTTATTTGTATGAGCACAAGAAGACACTACATTATAGTCCAGTAGTGCTGAAGATGATGCAGAAGATATTTCAGCAGCAGTGCAAGTTTCTTCAATGAATAATTGTTCATGGTTTATAGAGTTATTGAAAAGGTCACTTTGATCCTCAGAAGCATAGATGTTGGAAGAACTCCCAAGCAAAGCAGAAGAGGCAAGGCAGGCATTTTCAGTTTTAAAATGCAATCTTTGGGGCTCCTTCTTGTCTGTGTTTGTGTGTCTAATGGTAAGAAGTTCATCAGCAAAGGAAATCCACTGACTCTGAGACCGTGAAAAACAGGATAAAGTACTTGTACTCCCTGATGGCGCTGCTGCAACACCAGATTTGCACAAAGTGCTAATGGTAAAGCCTGGTGAGGATGGGCTCGTAGCCCCAGAACCTGTCTGGTGTCCAAGCAAAGACTGAGATATTCTACACCCAGGCAAATCAGTGGTAGATGAGGAGGAGCTCCTATTGTGCTCTGTTAGGGTAGCTGAAGGAAAAGGGAAGAATTGAAGGTAGGACTGACAATGAAGAGATAAAAATTTCAATATTCAAAAAAGTATTCAATATCCACTGCACAAGGGTTACTAGCCAGCATGAAAAATAACTGCTCTAATCCCCCCAACTCACAAACAGAAGAAAGAAAAAAGCCAGTCACATATCATATGTACTTCATTCATACTGCCAACCATGTTACTTTCCCTTTTTTAGTACATTAAAAAAGAATAGTTACTGTGTATCTCTTCACTTAAGGCTCTATTTCCTGTAACTTTCCTTATTCCTCTGACTTTCTACCTGTTGTGATTTAACTTTTTCTCATCTTTGTTTCTTCCTAGTCCATTTTTGGTTCCTCTCCACAGCTTTCTGCTTTTAATTTCCTCCAGAATTATTTAATCAGACCTATCCTGTTCCTTCCAAAGACTTTGATCCTCTTAGTCCTAACATTTGTAACAGGAAGGTCCAACAGATTTGGCTTTCAGGTGAATGAATAAAGACAATGGAGTCACAAGACTTGGCCTGATAGTTATTCTGTCTGTATGAATCCGTGCCTAGTGAGTAACAATATGGATGAGGCATCATCCACCTCAGTTTTTTTCCTCTCTCCTATAGTCTTCTGACTGCTGAAAAAAAGGAGTTTTCCACAAGTATTCCCTGCACTTGCTGTTGCCTGTTGCTCTAGATGACAATAGAAGTAGAAAATGTAAGGTTAGTCAATTCTCAACATCTTGCAGATTGGCAAAGCTAGGAGCAATAGCAGTGACAACCAAAATCAAAAAAAGAGAGAAACACATTTAAAACTTCAGACCAAAAGTACAGTTGTCCTCTCTACAGTGGTCCTTTGCCATAAACAAATACATTCTCTAAGTTCACCTAAACATTAAAAATTTTAACACAGGTTTCCCTTTCCATGATATTTTAAATATCGTTCAAAGGCTCTAAAACACTACTATAAATCCAATTTAAAAACAATGTGGAGATGTTAAAAACTATTTTAAAAATACATATGGATGAAAATAAGGAAAATTACTAATTCAAGCATTTAAAAAATATCAAGAGCTAGCTAAAAAATGTCTGTTGTGTTTGTTCAAGATTACAAAGTTAGCTTAAACTTCTAGTAAAGTGGAATTATTCATGGATGACCAAAGATTACTTCTGTGCTGCATAAACCACTGTCTGGTCAAATACCAAGGTAGTTTAAGTTCAATGATTAACACAGTTATAAAACATTAATTCAACAAATATTTAAACCATAAGGGACATATGCTATATTCAACCAATGTATGTAATTTAAGTTTTGTACTGAGATTTTAAAAAATGTTAAGCACTATCTTACTACTAACCTTCAAGTTGAAGAACAAACATTGATTTCAAGGAGAATCCAATCAGATAAGTATTTTAAAAAAACTTTTAGAACTAACTTGCAACTTAAGAAGCATTAGAACTCAATTTAAACAACATGAACTACATGGATCCATATTTTTTTTGCACCAAGTACTTTAGAAATTTGTTATAATTTGGAACACTTACTTTCTATTTAATTCTACAGATTATTTCACAAACGTAAATATCTTAATTAACTCCTACAATCCTTGAAATAATTATTTATCAGATAAAGTTTGCCAAGGCACAGATGTATCTAAACTAGATTCATGACCACAAGAGCCTCTATTGCACCAATTTCAATGAACATGAGTATGAGGACTAGGGTAGATGACTCCCTGCCACACAGAGCTACAGAGGGTATTATGGATCTCTGTCGTTACTCATCAGCCACAGACTACTTTCTCCAGAGTTCTGCTGCCAGGAGGAGCTGGATGAAGATTTCCTAACCTGCTTTCACTTCCCATCCAAGCACAGCAATAAACACCCAAATACAACTACAGCCACCAGCACAAGTTAAGTATCCTCTGCCTTTCTCTGCAGACTCCAACACAAGACCAAAGCTATCAAAACAGTATTTTAAGAAAGCACAATTTCTTTTTAGAATATTCCAGTAATATATCTCTCTCTAGAATTTATTCTTAAATGTGTTACCACACACAGTGGATTCACTTGCCAATACCAGTGACTGATTATGTAAGTCAGGATGAGAAAATTATGATGAATTCTCTAAGCTGGATTTGTTAAAACTGTAACCTTTAAGGAATATGAATTTGTAGTGAAAGACTAAGCTCTACTTAAAATCTGAAGTGTTACAAAGCAATGTTTATTGTTGTAAAAGAACATTACTTAAGCCAAGAAATAACATCAATTTTTCAGAATTCTATTGTCAGATGTAATCTTCCTTATTATTATTCAATCTGCATGATCAAGCACAGAAGAAAACTGCTACAAAGCCATAATCATGAACAAAGAAGCGAGGACAATTTTCGGAATACAAGTACTTAGTTTAAAAAAATCAGCAAACACACTTCCTTTCTCAGGTGTATAGGAGGAGAAAAGTGTCTACATTAAGATAAAAAAGAGACACAGCAGATAGACTGAAAAGAACCATGGAAATATTTTTTGTAAAGACTGGATTTCAGGAAAGCCTGCCAGTGTCCTACCAACACTAATATTCTGCAACCCGAAATTCCTATGCCACATGTGCTCTTTCCCTCCATCTTCCATATGCTACATACCATCCTTTTCCTTGCAATATTGCTGCTTTCAGGACCTCTGTTTAATTCATGTCTCAGTCCTGTCATTTTTATCCATCCCTTCTTGGATTATGCCTTCACATCTCCTAACAGAATCATGCCTTTTTATAGGAAACAAGCTGCTCACAGCAAAGCTCTGCAATGCCTTTGTACTACACAGCCCAATTGACTTTCCTGGAAAGAAGAAATCCATCCCTATTCATTGTGCAAGCTCAGCTTGTCTCACAGTTGCTGCAACAACCTCCATTTAAGTTCCCAGCCTTACCATATGAAGAAAAAGGATTACATTCCAGATGGTGAGCAATTATTCAGTAAGTATAAGAAGGCAATAAAACAAAAGGCAGGAGCAAGATAGAATTTTCCTGAAGTGTCTAGCACTCCCTCTTCTCTCTTGCTCTCTAGCTTGAAAGTCTTATGTACTGCTTTCTCAGTCATGTAATACTAAGACAGTATATTACTTTAAAAAATTCTATCATTTATGCATCAAAGCATGTGCCCTTGCAATAACTGAAAAAAACAAGACCAGAAGATCCAGAAATATGGAAAACACAATCTCTACCATCAAATATTTTACCTGAGGAGGATGAGGATGCCAAAGAAGCTGAAGAGGAAGACTCGAGAGAAGAGCTGAAGAGTGGATCCCATGCCAGGAAGTCACTGTTCCCCTTTCTATATTAAGAATTAAAATTTGAATAGAAATGAAAGATTCATGCATTCATAAAAATCACAAAACTTCAGTAGTAGTTTGATAATGTAGCAACTATAATAATTCACAGAATACTATGGCTTTGAAGGGATCTTTAAAAATTCTGTTCCAACCATGCTGATACCCACTATACCAGGTTGCTTAAAGCCCCTTCCAGACTGGCCTTGAACATTTCCAGAGACAGGGCATCCAGAACTTCTCTGGATGACCTGGTTCCATGTCTCACCAGAACTCACTGTAAATAATTTCTTCCATATATTTCATCTAAAACTACTCCCAGTTTAAAGCTATACCTCCTAGTCCTATCACTACATAACTCTCGTAAAAAGTCCCTCAATAATACGATTAAAAAGTTTGATAAGTTAGTCTATATTAGTCTTTGCATCTAAAAAGAAAATAGTTAGTCAAAATTTGCAGGTCAATGTACTGATTTACACATAAGGAGACTATCTTAGTCAACACCTTGGTGAAAATTTGTGTGTGGACACACTCCATAATGTCAGTTAAGCAACTGTAATTTTTGAGACCTAAATCTTCAAACTCATTTACTTCAGCATATATACACATAAGCAATGCATGCAGATCAGTGTAAATTTATGCTTTGCTATCTTAAACACTTTACCATGGAACACTCTTGGACAGAAACTAAATCTGTCATATTTAAAAACATTTTGTAGCCATCTAATTATAAATATCAACTGAGATTGATCACAATAAATCAAATGTATTAGAAGGGGCAAAAAAAATGAATGGAAATATCCGTTGATACACTTAGTCTTATAATGCAATAGAGGTACAACTAAAAACAGGGTTCAGCTGTCATTTCTGATGAGTTTCCAATTATCAGAAAAATAAGATTTGATAACAGCATTTGATGGAATTTTAAATTTGAACTTACTCAGTAGCTGGAGCAGAAAGTTTTGATTTTGTTAACTCTTCACCTAAAAAAAAGACAGAGCATTATCACTAAAAGTGTGAAATATAGAATTAAAATTTAATTTTCATTATAAAAAGATAGTTAATATTGGCAGTTCAAAACAAATTACTATTAAAATGGAAAAAAGAAAATGTTGTATTTCTGGTAAGTTTAGATATTCCCAAAATATGAGAAGACTACACAGTCCAATACCCTTCATAAGGAAACTTCCTCCTTGAATTATACAGTTTACATCAATACTGTCCTTCAGCAAATCTGGCCTGGTTTCCCACTGGCAAAAAATCCCCAACTCTGAATAATAGAATGTAATGCTCTATCCTCCATGTTGGTATTTTACATCATTAACACAGTGTGCTTTGCTGGTTTGTGGATCATACTAAACTTGAGTAGATGGAAAGGTATCATGAACTTGCACAGGAGCTTTTTCCATGGGCATCTGGATGTGTTCCTCACTGCTGTAAGATACAAGTTCATCTGATGCTCTCAAAAGGGAACAGCCAAGGACATATATAAGGAAGTATTATATAAAAACAACAAGCAAAATATTTTGTTTAATTTAAAATACAGATATTTAAGAAGTTTATGTCTCCAACAATTAAAAAAAGAAGAGATGTGTTTTCATTCTATGTTTAAAAACTAACAGACTAAAAGATTCACACTTACTGGATGAATTTTGATTCATTTGTGCCTGAAACAAGAAAAAAAAATTAGGAATAAGTTCTTCTACTGTGAAATAAACTACTTAATAGTTCCAGAGTTCTTATTTCCACTCAACTTCCATGACATATTTTGTTTTCAGTGCCAGGCAAAAGCATCATGAGCTTGCAGGAGACCATGGAACATATGCCTGGACAGAGTAACCAGGGCACATCTGCCATACCAGTATGAAAATGCAGGAATAAATACTATAGAGCAGACAAAGGGAGCAGCATTTTTAAATCTCTTTACTGTCTGAGACAAAAAATGAAACATCCTATCACACGGTATGGATGAAACAAATCATCCTTCATGTTTTCCCAACAAGTCCCCTCACATACTAAACTTACTTAGTTTTAACTACAAATGCAAATAAAAAGCCATTCTCTACTTACAGGACTGTGCCTCTGCTTTCAAAATGAGGTGAGGGAAAAAAAAGAAAAATTATTATTTTAATATGTTATGTGCACTATTTTCCTAAAAATCAGAACTAGTGTTATTCTGATCTGAAGACCACACTAACACACCCTAATATTATTTATCATCTGGTGGTACGAAGGATTATTGAATGAACTGACAGGATACATCAATAAAGCTGCACTGCAAAGGTTACATGCATCCTCATTATATAATCTGTTTTAAATTATTTCTATGTTAGCGCAAAATAATTAGCAAATTACGTTAAAAGCCACATTCAGCTAACTCTAAGATGTAACTGAATGTCATATGGTGCCAAGAGCACAAAACCAAGAACTGAGCACTCAAAAGACGCAGGGGAAAGTTTAAATATGATAAAAGTACTTAATGTTATATTGCAACATAAAAGTGCAGTCTAAATATATTGGAATATAAAGTGTACCAAAAATGACCTAGTGCACAAGAAAAGAGTTATTGAACCTAGAATAAATTCTGAACACTACAATATATGTTTACACTACAGTTTCTTTACCACTTTTCTACACACTAAAAATACAAGGAACAAAAAACTTACAGATACTGCTGGAGAAAGAGTGATGTTCCCTATGGATACTTTTAATTCATCCAAAGAAGGCATAGCATATTGAGAGCTGTTATTTGGCTGGACAGGTTTTATTTCCACATGGAACCTTCTAGGTTCATCATCTTCAGAGTCAGAATCACTGGATGAATAGAAATGGTTCTCTTTGGTATGTTTTTCTCAGTTAAGGTAGAAATACCTCAAAATCATGTGCTTAATCTACTTCATCATTTTACTCCACAAAATATTCGTATTAAGTGACCTCTTCGTGTACTTACATACATCCACTCCAAAATTCACAACTCAGAGTTAAAATTTAGGGGCTTATTCCATTTATCTTCAGAATGATGATTCTGTTCAGAAAAATATGATGCCATATAACTGAAGAATGGCAGTATCTGCCATATAACTGAACAACTGCATATTTGAAAGCATGAGATTAAATTTAAGATTCTAAAGCGGCAACTTCTGCATGTAAAATTATAACTTGCAAGACTCTAACAAGGATTCTAAAAGACATGAAAAATGTAGAAATATTTTAAACCAAATAGAAAAGAAAAGCCTAGGTTCTTTAATGAACAGTGAAATGCCCATGGTACCTGCACCTAATATTAACAGTGAAGAAAAGAGCAGGAGCCACTGTTACTCGCTCCTTTTAAGGTGTTGCAGTGAAAATTTTGTAAGAAAGGATGCCAGTTAAATAGATGACTGCATAGTAAACTGAACAATGTCAGCTGCCTAAAGTACTGTCATCTTCAGATAAAAAGGAATCACAATATCTCAGACCCCAAAATAAGGAAAATAAATAGCTCTTTATATGCACAGGAGCCACACTGAAGAAAAGCTGTGCAAGGCCCAAGCTAAGTCTTAAAAACTGCATTTGTTTTGGCAAAAAAATTTGCAAATTTCCCTCTACAGAAACATAAATTTTTTTAACACCTGGAAGAAGTGTACACATTCTCTAAGCCACTTTTGTTATTTTTACCTGAAAATATGACAGGTATTTGCTTTAAATTCCTTCAAACTATTCCCTAATGAAGTTTTAAAATCTGAACCCTAAAGACATTACAAATTCCTTTCAACTGAAACAATCTAGAAATTGTGGTGAGGAAAAAGCCAACTATCTTCATCTTATGCCTACCTCTTTCTTCAAAATGAAGTATTTATAGAAAAAGTTTCAAAGAAAAGTAATTATAATTTTGTCAATGATTTCTTGTCTTGAAAGTTATCATTGACCTTCAAGATTCATTTCCTACAAATAAGACAGTTATTTTAAAATGTTTTGCCAATACAGATATAAGTCAGACTTATTAATATTGACTGTCATTATAATACAACAATGTCTTCCAACAAATTAGCCCATGAGTTGCCATCAACAGAATAAATTTCTAGAGGCTAAGGGAGGAAAAGAGAGAGGGTGATGATAAGTTCCTGAAGTTGGTCAAGATTTTCAGAAGCAGAAGTACTATCTCATGACAGACTGCAAATCATTTATATTTTTCAATTAAAGTATGCGTTTCCTCTTGTTTCACAAGAAAAGACATAATAAAAAAAAGGATGTCTAGATGAATTATTCATCATAAGGATGAACATTGTTCGCCTCCCTCTCACTTTCTCAAATACATGCAAAGCATGAAATAATACTCCTCTTAGAACTGGGTAAAAGTTTGTCACTTTTGTATCAATTCTGTAAATAGGAGATAACACCAACTACTTTTATTGTTACAGGACTCTTCTATGTGGGCAATAGAGACACATTCTGCAAAGCTGATGAAAACTAAGTTATGATGATGAACTGGTCACTGTAATGAGCTGTTAACTGCCTAAAAGTTTTTGGCATTTAAGGTAAGGATACAGACCAAATTCACCTTTTATCTGCCAGAAAATTCAGTACCCAGAAAATTCAGTGATTATATATCCAATAATTAGCTATCTTGCTAACATACTAGGCTTGCTTAGATCTATGGTAACTATTCCACGTTCTGAAGTAGAACTTTCCTCTGTGGCAGTAGGAAAAAACAGTAGACAAGAATTTTCCTCCAAAGCAACAGGGGAATGACAGAGAAAAATCTTGAGCCTCCATGAAAGTGACTCAGAACAAAATTAATTCTGTGTATCAAAGATATTATTAAAAAGACAGTAAAAGCTAAAAGCATCAGCTGGAAAAAGCATGTGGTGTAGTGACTTAATTAAGTAACAGAAATTCTATTTCTACACTGCTCTAGTGCTACAAAAAAAAGTGAGGGTGCAGGTATAGAACAGATAACCATTCAGTACCCTTTAAATAGTTTGTAAACTTTACTTTATAAACTCTCAGAGCTTTCAAAGGAAAGAGATCTCCATGGAATTTTGGATCTGCATTGGATCTGGCTACTTTTTCGCTTTTCATTTTTACTGTCCTTTTAAAGTTCCCAAGATACCTGATCTAATCCAATTTTTATCATTTGCACACACATATCTAAGAAAAAATATGGTTCATTTCACAAGAGCTATTAATGTAAGAATACAAGGTTGTAACATAGGCATAAATGTCATTCATCTTCATTAACTCTTTAGTCAGTACTTTCTCTCCCCAAATTGTAGTAACATCAAATAACTTGGCACAATAATAGTAAAAAGGATATCCTGTGTTGCTTCCGGTTTAATGCTGTATCCTTCATCATCTACATCAGGAAAGTTCTAAAAACAACAACAAAAATTATGCTATTGATAAATAACTAAAAAACATGTTATTCTTACATTAGACTGAATTTTACATCATTGACAAATTAAAATTACAACAACTCATGAAAGTGATTTTTAATCAACATCATTAGTTATCTGAAGTTATGATCTATTATTCAGAAGTTGTGTGACAAGATACCTCAGCACAAAATGTAAAAAAGAAGCTTTAAATTTCCTGTGAAAACCAGCAAATTTGAAATGCATCTGCTTTTACTAATCAATCACTAATTGATTACAAATTGATTAATTACTAATCAATTACTCTATATAAAAAGGACAGAAATCAACATTAGTTTAGCTTTAGTCCTGAGTTAGATTAGGATACAATTCTCTTAGCCTCAGAAAAATTTCCCAATTTTTATGCTCTCAGCTAAGAGACAAAATGTTCTGATGGTGCAGAGGCAAAACCTTTCCTAAGTACTAGTCAATATTTAAGTAAGCAAGCCAAAGCACAGCTTGTAAATTCCACTCCCCCTAGAAAAGGCAGTATGCCTGCACTGTTACTTCAGGAAAGAGTATCAGCAACACAGGTGTTCAAAATTTTATTTCCGAGTTTTCCTTCACACATCTCCAATATTATCCTGAATCTTCAAAGCCAAAAAGCATCTGGGAACTTAAGTTCTGTTTTTCTGGTCTTGCAGGCAGTTAAAAAGAAATTGAAAAGAATGATTTTAAAATAACTTAGAATGCTCAGCTAAGGACACAGTTTCATTAAAAAAAACAACTTTGGGGCAGAGAGAAACAAGTCTCCAAGATAATCTATATTTTAAAAATGCACAAACTCCCCACATAATGTATGTTACATATACAGGATAACCATGGATATGTAGATACTTTCCCTCCTCAGAACTAAAAAATCCACTCACAACTTTGTATGCATAGGCAGTGTATGTGAACTGCTTAGTATCTCAGTAAACGTATCACAAAAAACCACAACCAAGGTGTCTTCAAAATGCAGCGATTTTAGCAATTACTAATATGTTATAAAAATTAGAATATGTATATATATTTATAAGTGATTTATTCTAGAGTAGCATCAATTTATTCTATCAGAAAGCTGGTACTGGGAAGCAATTTGACCAACAGATATGGATACACAGTATGGCTGAAATGTAATTTGTTAGAAGTCAAGAGGTATAATGAAATCACCAGTGCAAGTAATTTTAAGTGGACAGGAAAGGAACCTCATGACTCCAGATAAAATTTGAAGCCAAGTTTAAAGAGAATATTTCTGGATAGTTTTTGAAGTACAGAACACACACATCAAAATTATTAAAATGCAGTTATCCTTCTGTATCTTTTATAGATATCACAAATGGGATGTCTGATAAGACAAAGGATTCTCCTCCATACAGGGCCCTAAATTCAGCACTTCTGAAATAAATGGAGCTTACACATAGCTCAAACTTTCTGCTAAGAAAAGTGTAAGAAATGCCATCCTGTACAGATGTAAGATTGTACCAAATTAAATATTGCATCAAGCTAAGACCAAAAAACAACATTTAAGCTCTCTAGCCTTAATATATAGACCATTTAGGTGCAATTCCTTGAAATATGTACAAGATCTAGACTTCACTGCTAATCGTTAAATAAATAAATAAATAAATAAATAAATAAAGACAACAACAAAAAAGTAATAATAGTACAATCACACGGTCCAATACTTTAGCTCTACTTACTCAAATCAAGGTTCTTAGCTACGCTTGACCTCAGGTTGACCTTGTTTATATACCAAAAACCATTAATGAAACTTGACATCAAAGTAAACAGAACAAAAACATATAGCTATGGGGTAAGTATATTTTGTTGTAATACCACAAATTCTGAATTCTGAAATTAATTTAGTTGCCATACCAAGTAATTTTCCATAAATCAGGATCATTCATGGCTAAGATAAATTGAAAATCAATAAAAATCTTTAAACAGACAACATTTAATTTTTCTTACAACTGGGCCATACACTTAAAGGATACTACTACTGGGTCAATGCAGCATACACATAGCTGGCAAAATGGACTATTTTGTTATAATACCGTGAAAGAACTAAGTTTGTAGAAGTTATTTTTAATTAACTAAATAATCTCTAGGATGAAGAAAGCACTAAAATATTAAAGTATTTAACTCTCTTTCTTAATAGTTTCATGATAATTATTTCTGATCTTGATAACATACTTGAATCATCTGTTCCTCAGAAATAGCCCTTTAGCATGCAGTCTGTTTTCACAACTTCATGCACATAACAGAGATAGATACTGTACAGCTTAAGTTCTGAATACAGAAGAAATTCCTTACTTCTCTTTCAGCTAATTTTATCACTTCTTTTCAAACCCTGTATAGAAAACTTAATTTGTATTTTTTTCCTATATCTGAAATTTAAATACATGCAATTTCACACATCTGACTCTAAACAGCATATATACACACTAAATAATTTACTTTGTATTTCCAGCCATGTCAGTAATTCAGATCTATCTTGTGCCAATTTATGATCATTGTTAACAGACGCTTTAATTAACTAGATACTAAATTTATGTTTTTGCATAAACCAACATAAAAATGGGTGGAAGAGATACTTGATATACCATTGTATAGACAAACACAAATTGCGTCACACACAAGCAAAATGATACCTCACAATCTTAAAGTTAAGTAGTATTTTCAAAATACTGTTCTCAATATTTTGAATGGTTGAATTGGTGAATGTTCTGCTTTCTGAAATACCAACATTTCATTTGCAAAACTACATTTAATAACAGAGATAGAAAACACAGCAACCTGAGAGAGACACATACACATGAATCTGATGCTAATGAAGACATTTATATCTATTTGACTAATTTTTACTCCCTCTTCCACACTCCTACAATTTCAGAACTATATATTATGTTATGGATAACAGTGTACCTTAACAATGAGCCACACAACACAGACCTGATTTGCCTACCATGCTGATTAGAGGTTAAATTCACAACCTACATGTATACATGCATAATTGAACTTCAAGACGATCTTTGCAAACTTTGGCCTTTGGGAAAAGTTATTATTAATTCATGGGGGATGTGGAGGTCTGCTTTAGTCCCCTATGCAAACGTGTGTAGTGTTCTTTGCAGTCAAAAAACTCCCAACAACCTCATTATGCATGTGAATTGAACTCTGCAGAAGCAACTGAAAAGGTGGACTTCCAGGAAACCTTTCTGAGGTTCTGTTAAAGTAATTAAACGTGTAGCTATAAAAGCCACGGTTTTTCCTGTGTTTGCAGATGTAACACATTAATTGAGATCTCACTTTAAACATATGCCAGAAACTTAGGTCATGTACCATTGTCTTTGCGTTAGCATATTCTACAAGCTTTCTGGGGTTAATAATTTTCAAAGAAATAAAACATAAGGCCTTAATAAATAAAATAAAATTTCCTGTGTAAGAAGCTTGAGGACCAAGCATTTTATTGACAAAACACATTTTTTTAGTTTTGGTAAACTAAATAATTTGATAATTTAATCTGAATCATTTATTTTAGTTTCTTTGCTCTGTCCCATCTGTCATCCAAAAGTGACTAAATAAGCGACACCACCATGTTATTAGTGTCTCTGGGCTACATATAAAAGACAAGAGAGGAACATATGGAGCACAGTCAAGCTACTTCATTTGCCCTTCCTCTGCAACAGGCTAATCATCAGCCAAGAAGCAAAGAACCTTCACTATGCTCCAGTTAGATTTCTTTATATTTTCTCTTCTCCTGGGATAACTACAATAGTTATGAGAGCTCTTCAACAAATTTTCTTGAGGGTATGCTTCAAAATGCAATGCAGCTGAACAGGTCACTATTTTTTTTTGTGCCAGAACTCAACTCGCTTCCTGTAATCCAGATGAGGACTCTAAGTAAGCAGCTGAAGCTCATAGGCTGGAACAAGAGAACAAAAAGCCTCTCCACTTTTGACATATTTGAGATGCAAATTTGACTCTGGCATATCCTTAGGTTAAGACAGAGGCGTAATATTGGCCTCCTCTCCTTAGGGTGCCTATTAACCCTAAAGACACAGAAGAAGAGAGTAGACAGTCAGTTTCTCCTATTGTTAGAAATGCAGAAAGAAAATGGGTATTCAAAGTGCCCCTGTCTTGAGCTGTGATAGACAGCCTTGTCCTCAGTAGCAGCTATTTGAAATATGCCAGAACAAAATGCTGTAAAATGCAGATAAGGAAAAACACTTGAACTTCACTAAATACAAGGTTACACTTTTCAGAATTGAATGGTTCCAAATTCAACCAGTCCCCAACCGTAAAAATGGTCTATAATTCTATATAACTGTAATTATGCTACACTCATATTTGAAGAGGTTAATGAAAAGTTTTGGATTCCTTAATATGTGTTTGCATTTCAGTTTCCCACGAAAAAAAACTTTCAGCATGATGTTCCATACATCTGTGACTCCCTTCTTAATTACTTTGGAACTTACTGGACAATTTCAAATGGATTTGACAGAAAGAACAGAGAACTCAAAGATAATTACATTACTACAGTCTTCATGAAAATAGGCAGTGAAGTAGAAGGAGGAGATCGGCAAGCATCCCAACCATGGGAAGGGTTGCAATCCCAATTCAGATCTTACTGGACAAAAATGGAACCTTGTAAAAAGTTTCCTGGAAATAAAACGTTCTTTTAGACCTCGTATCTTCCTAGAAAACATCTCTAGAGACATAGCAAACTCATGGGAAACAAGACATTTCAGCCTTTAGGAAAATATTCTAAGGGAAAACCCCCATATGGAGTCAATTTTTAGTTGCTATCTCTTTCCAGTGCATACACTTTCTACTACCAACTTTCCACTCTTCTTAATTATCACGATTTAGCTTAATGGAAGTTACACTATATATCGACACATGAAAAACTCAGGAATTTTAAATCTCTTGAGACACTATATTTAAACAGACACTGCTTATTGAAGTGGTCAACGTTTTTAACTAATATCAGTTCTCAGTCTGCAGCTGCCTACTCATGGGCACATGAAAACCTCTTACAGCAGTTACAAAAAAATATTTACAGGAATTTACAATTTATTAATTTATTTTCCAGTATATATAATCTTGCACCTACAAAAAGGATGAGTATAAGCAGATCTGTCTTACAACAGATAAATTTGAGAGCACCCATTTTGGGACAAAAGACATTTTTGACCCATCTCACCATTTTGTTTTTGGAAACAGAGAATATACGTTCGATAGACTACATTACACATTTTGGATTAATGAGAAGTCTTTCATGGTATTGACTATATAATATGTTCGAAGATCCACAGCAGCACACAGAACTGGTAGATCCTGTATAGAAATGAGTACTTTCTACATCCTTACCTTCAAAATTTGCAATATTTTTACCTTGGTATTTATATTTTTATGTAATTGAAGAGTGGTTATCTCTTACATGCCTTTCACACAATTAAAGTTATTGACAAAGAAACAAAAGCCACCTTTAAAAAAATTATAATGTTAATCACATCTATGCCAGACAGGTTTTCTGCGAGTGACCAAAACTGACAAAATAATAACTGGGACACTTCAAGTTGAATTTTCTGAGGTCTATTCCTCAGTATTTCCTAGCAATCACACACAAATTATACCTGCTTTATTTTTTGTTGCTGTTGTTTAATAATAGTTTTCCAAGTTCAACTTCTTGAAATGCATAATTTATTGCAAACACCCATACAAAACAAATCCTCCTAGAGACGATAGAGACTGTTTAAAGTAATTAGATCAAATTTGAAAAATTAAAAAGGAAGAAAAAGCAAAACAAACCCAAACATTAAACATGAGACCTTTCAGAAGAGGACTCCAACATTAAAACATAAAACCACTTTGAATTGCTTTAAGGGGTGTAAGGGGTGAAATGAAGTTCATATCATTTTTTCACTAGTATTACAGTAATAACTTCTACTATTACAGCATTTTATCACTATATAGAATACTACTTTGTTTGAAAAAAGCAAGCAGAAATCATAAAACAAATTTTAAATTCCAAGTGCAGTCATAAAACACTGAGCAGGCAAAAAAAAAAAAATGTAAGAATATCAACAATTAACCTAGAGGATTGTATGACATGCTTCATGTAGCCAGAAAGAATGCCAAACCAATTTATAGTTGAATTTTTTGAAACAAGTGTTTTCAAAAATATGCAGGCCAAAATAAGAAATGAAAATAAACATTTCAAGTCAAATCCAATTCTGGTTCACTCCAGTCACTCAACCTGAACTGCCAAATGATTTTACTTCCATGAGAAGCCTGATAGGTATTTTTACTTTACTTTCTTTTAAATGTAATAAAATGTTATTTTATTTAAATACAAAATAACTGTCTTGGCAAGAATCATACATTTGCTCTTACACATGTAGTTTTTTTATGTGACAAAACTTACTTTTCCCCATTTAGAAGGATAGTTTTATTAGATGTTTCAAATCAAGTTTCTCAAAACAAGTTACCAAATAAAAATAAGAAAATCCACAAAATAAGTGAACTTGAAAACTTTAATTGCGTAATATAATTGGTACCTTAATGAATGAATGAACTAAAACCAAATTAGTCTACAGAAAATCACTCCGATTACTCTGCAAATTTTTTCCAAATATAGCTATAGAGAGTTAAAATCTTTGTTATATATTAATTCAAGAGAACTTACATGTTTGCATAAAAAGAAAAGACTAAATTAATAAAATGAACATATATAATTTAATTTGAAATGGTCACTTACCTGAATTAAGTAAAAAAAGAATTGTAAGACATATCACAGACCTAACTAACAGTAATGAAAACTAGATCATTAATAAAGTATCTAAAGCCATGTTTTAAACAGTATATTCTTAAACTCTATTGCCAGTGGTACAGTAGAACCCAATCAATATTAGAAAGATTTCTCAAAAGAAACAGTAGTAAGCAGAGGAATATGACTATAAAAAGTTGAGTCCACAACAAACTAAATATTTTTCTTTCCTAGAAACTATTAGCCAAGGAATTAAAACTATTAGCTAAAAATTAAAGTAACGTATATTTGCAGTGAAAATACCTTGCTTAAAACCTAAAATTATACAGAAACGAAAACGTATTACTGACACTTGTTTGTACATACTGCTGAAGATCATGTACTGCACAAAATTAACCTTTTAAGTATGCTATGAGAACTAAATCTTCTAACAGATAAATCACGTATTGCAAGGACTGTAGGTAAGTTAAATTTCACCAGATTGTGGAGTTTGGTAGTATTAGCATATGCATTTATTTTGGAAATAAGTCTACTTACAACTGAATCTGCATCTGGACACTCCCTATAAAAAAAAAAAAAGAAAATTTACAATTATAAAATACACAACTTATTTTATTCACACAATTTTCCCTTCAATATTTCCAATTAATTTAAAACAGTGCATTTGACCCTTTTGCCTCCCAGACTCTTGAAATTTCTATTTTAAATTATCCACATTCAATTGAATGAGATTTAAATAACAGCTGACAGTTTATGTTGAAAACACTGCAGAAGAAAAACTCAAAAGAAATTATGAAAAATGAAACTCACACATTACTGAAAAGAATAAAAAATAATAACAAAAAAAAAATCAAGGAAAGTGAGGACTACCACATTGTGTTCCCGATGACTATAAGTTTCAGGTCTTCATTCTTGATGTGTGCAATAAGTAAAAGTCACCAATTCCAATGAAATAGTCTACCCGCAAGTGCAAAATGTTTCAGACAAAAACCAGTTCACAAAGAAATTAATATTTTCATGAAAGGAATTCAGAGCTTCCTCTTTTAGAGTTTCACTCATAGTTTGTGTTTGTCAAGCACAATCGCAGTCAAGTACTAGAAGGTGCTGAACTAATAAGTGAGTACCCTCATAAAAAGCACTTATATTTTTTAAAAGTTGTCTGCAGAAAGGCAGTGGTTGCAAGCACATTACTCACAAGTGTTAAACCTTTCCACTGCAACTTTGATTTGACCAGTAGTACTTAAAATAATGAATGACACTGATTTTCTCTGATGTCTTCAGAAAGCAGAAGCAATTACATTTACAGAACGTGGGAATACTTGAGTAGCATACAAGTCCTCTCTAATTTGCACCCTGACAAATAGTGATAGTGTAACTGAACAAAAGCGGTTTTATATCATTAATCTAAATATCCTAAACATGCATTTGTAGAAAAATGAATGTGGGAAATAATAAAATCCATTGCAATCGAAAACATCTTCTCTGAAAAAATAAATGGATTAAAGGTAAAACCCGCAGTTTTTACAAAAGTGTATTAAAAACAGGTGCAAAAACTTGCTAACATGGAAGTATTAATAAAAAATTCAGTACAGCATGTTAAGGAAATGACAGTGAGATGAAAAATTCCATCTTCTCTGAAAGGCCTCACACAAAAGAGGATCAAATGTCACCAAATTTCTACTTGATTTACATCTTTCATAGCAATAGAGCTGTTCTGAAAAATATTTTACTGCTTGGAAAGACAAAGGATTCTTTCCTTGAGAGATGTGGTTTCAAAAAGTGTCTGTATGTAAACAAGACAGCCTCAGGTACATAAAAGTTGAGAAATGTGAAATATGAGGCAAATGAATTAATATAATTCAGCCCACAATGAAGGTTTTGAAAATTAGTGAGCTAAGAGATCTCAAACAGAAATGGCAGATCTAGTATCATTCAGAGGAATACTAACAGCATCTCTCATGACCTGTTCTATGGATGCAATGAAAACACAGCAGGTTACAAATGTTCCTGAGGTGTAAATCAGGCTGTAGACAAGCATACTTTTAAATCCGACTTTTAAAATGTATTTAGATTTATGCTAATTCTTTCAAAATCAAAGAAATGGGTCATGCTTCTGCTATAAGGCAGTGTAAGGTAATTTAAGGATTGTAGACAAAAACTGAAACAATCAAATCATGCAAAGCAGTGGTTACAAGTGCAAGCCCTGGCTAAACTACAGCGGTATGTAACAGAATGCACCCTGTGTGGTATTTCCCTGAATTTAAACCATTACTAGACACACCATCAGTTCAGGTATCAACAGTTTAAAAACTGAAAAGCCTACTAGCCACAGGAGTTTTTTCAGATGTGGAAAGCCTGCCCTACACAAACTAAACAAGTTTACAGACTAATAAAACACAAGACCAAGGGAAGACTTGACTTCTCTGTGCAGAGAAGTTTCTGATGACATTTGTATAATTTCCAGTCCCTAACATGATCATCATCTGATTGATTAAATCAAACAAAATACAGACCAGCAATCTATAGCTCTAAAGAAATAATCATAGAAGTATTAGAATATATTATGTAAACACATAATGAATACTCTGTCATTTATTTGTAATGTTCTAGTCCATATAGTAGGTACGTTTTAATGCAAGAATCTCTGTAAAGGCCTATGGCACACATTACATAGGAGATAGATATCATGCAATTATACATTTTTCTTCCTGATCTCAAAATCTAGTCAGTTTTGTAGGGTGTGTGAATATAGAAACAAAATACTACTAGCACCTGCAGTTCTTAGGTCATTAATTTTTCAGTAGTATGTTAAAAAAAACCACTGTAAAATACTTTAAAAAGTAATTTTAAAAGCAAGTATGCAGATGTTGTCTCTGGGAATCTTTCTACATTGTCAAGTTTGTCAAATTGTAAGCTAACTTCTTGAGAAAATAGATGTAGAAATTATTCAAAAAATACCCTTTCTATAAATACTAATATAGACACTGTGACTAATTCACCTCAGAACTGTTCTTCAAACTCACTTTTTACAGAGATTTAATTCCTAGGAGACTGAGCCTATGCAAAGGATATGGCAAAGGGTGTATTTGGGACATCAGTCCTGAGCTAAAATGATAGAGTTTGAGAAGTGACCGTACTCATAATATACTGCATTTTTCTGTCCTTCAACAGCTTCTAAAACAAGAATAACTAAAGTTTCAGTTCTGCAAACAGCCATCCACTTTTACCATGTATAGACATATTCTATTAGGATTAATATGAGTTACATTATATACAATGTTGAAATGTGGAAGAATGGAAAACTACTTACCCATGCACTGGGAAGAATGAAACATGAGTTGACTACTATGAATACACTCCTGTTATTTATGATAAAATTCTTGGTCAAAAAATCGTAAATAACTGTGATGTTTTTGTATTCATCATGTTCCTTTAAACTATTAATATAAACTCTTTTTTTTTTGTTGTTTTTGGGTTTGTTTGGTTTTTTTTTTGTTTAAATATCAGCTAATATTTATCTCCATTGCTAGTTTTTATACAAGACAAGGATTCAGGATAGACATATACTTACACAGATTCAGTATCTTTTTCCTTTTTCATTATTCCTGATAAGCCAAAAGGCTTTCTTTTCCGTGGTTTTATTCCTATGGAACAAACACTCTTCATTTACAGATCAAAGAGATAAATGCATATTTAGCAACACAGATGCATATGAATGCCAACACTGCTGGTGGTATGCAGTGGAGATAGGTATGGAGCCAAACTAAGGGAACATTATTCCAATTTGCTTTAAGTAAAATAGCAATTTAAAAAGAAGAAATCAAAAGAGGGTTAAACACACTAGTAACAAAATCCTTAAAAAAATTATTTGGATCCCCAAGTTGGGTATACAGACTGTGGTTTTTTTAATAGACAGTTTTGAATAAGAGGTCTCTGCTCACAAAAACTCAACAGGAGTTGTTCATACAGGTGATTCTGAATAGCCAAGGAACAGAATCTGAACATTGCCCTCCCCAGCAACTGCAGTTCAGCACCCTGCCATTATTTCCCTGTGTGTTCCCAGGAGCTGCAAGCGCCTCTCTTTCCTCAAAAGTAGGATCTTACTCCTGTTAAAAACAAGATTGTTTCCTGGCATTCCAGCTGATGTGAGTTCATGATTTCCCAGTGCTGTATGCAGCTCCAATACTGATTCTCCCTGAGTCTGGAATTATGCTTCTCCCCTTTTGTTTCTTCCCTGCTTTTAGCACTGGATACATATATCTACAGTATTGAAAAAAGTTTGCTTTCATTCCCATTTAATGTACTAAAACTAAAAGACATTTAAATATTCTCTGACTTACTGCCACATCTGCTTCTTCACAATATTTGCTGAGGCAAAGCAGACCAACAAACAAAATGACTAAGTGCAAGCATCTGATCCAACTAGTCTACAATTTGGTTTTGATGCATGATACTATTGACAGCATGCTTTTGAGCAGAGTGGTAGAAATAATTTGGTTTCCAAAATTAAACCACTGCCAATGCAAGCACCTTATACAGTGCATAAGGAACCTCTCTGCTCCTAGAAATTTTCAGTAAGTCCAAACTTCTCAAAACAGGTAGCTGTAGCTATATATACTGAGGCACATAATTTGCTCCAAGATTACTTTTAAAGGTCTGGGCTTTATTTTTTCTCTGTGCCTTATGCAGCCGAAAACAATGGCAAATGGAGCATGAGAGCAATTTCTGAACATGGATCTTCCCTGCTTCAGTTAGAAGAGATTTTAAGTCTCAGCTGAAGTCTTGCCAACTCAAAAGTTTTTGGATGCTATAGTTGTACTGCTGACTCCTATGTCCCACAAGTAAAGACACAGCTTATGGACAGAAAGCAGTTTTTAACCACTTAAAACAACCCCGAAGCAAAATAAGCTGCACCAATAAAGACTTTGCTACCATAAGCTACATTAGGCTTAGTTTAACTGACACAGTAACAATGGGAAGAGCTCAGGCCATATTTTTACACTTGTAAATTAAGCTACAACACATTCATAAGTGAATCGAATCCAAACCTCTGCAAAGGCAAAGCCTTAGCTAAAGCATACTTTTAAGAAACACTCAAATTATCTGACTTCTATGCATTAGTCTTGTAAAAGTTTATAGGTCTTATTGGCACTGGAGTTTATTTCTCAAAAGGAAAACTGCATTTTAGTCTACTGGATCACTTTAAAGTTATACACAATGAGTATCCTTTGCTTATCCTTGTCCTTATCCACAGCATTTTCACGTACATAACTATGCTATAGCAACTCACCTTCAGCTACACTGGATATGTTGCATTCTTCAAACTCAATAGGGCCTTAAAGAAAGGACGATGAAGATAAGTATTAGGTCAAATTTAATCTATTTTAATGACAATTAATATTTCCTGAAAATTCAAGATAATCTAATTACAAATGTTGGTAGTAACTGAAAGGCACAATTACTCTGCCAATGGCCAAAAATACAGCAAAATCATATATACAAAGCAGTTTTTTCACTCCTTCATACTGAAAAATTAAAATAACAGTCATCATCTAACTACAATTCAATTGCCTAAGCTGCCACTGCAAATTTATGTCCTAAGCCTCATTCAATCTGGCCAGGTATAGAATTTATTTAATTCCACTATGAGACATTTTAGGGAGCATGTGTACAGAAAACAGTATGAGTTTCTCTAGGACCTTCGTCGGGGAATGGCAGAATCATACCAGCACTTGTGGAAGTGCAATGAAAACAGAGAGTACATGCAGGTAGGCACCTTTTCTTCCAGCCCGTGTTGTATTATGTTGTAGCTGTATCCACAGAAGAAAAAGTTTAGCATCAATCATTGTACCACAGGGGTTATTACTTACCTTTCTGCAAACATTTTGATAGCATGCACACAAGTTTATATAGAGATATATTACAGGTAAGACAAAGGGGAAAAATACTTCTAATGACTTTTTTTTTTAATCACAGCACACTCAAAGAAGTATTGATTTATATTTACTGCAAGACTGAGTTTTCAAAACTTTCCCAATCAGTAAAAACAAATCTAAATGTTAGTCAAACAGCTGGATCATCATTTTGGACTAGAAGCCATCAATATCATAATGTAATTGTTTGGCCTCCAACTGATGCTCTTGAAAGCAGAACTTTAAAAGACAAATCTCAAATGCAGTCTTAACTGCCCTTTAAATTTTAATCAGTAAATTACTTCAAACGCAAGTCTAATTATTCAGTATAGCAAGACAAGATGCAATTTCCTAACAGCTCTCTCAGTCTGTTACATAAATACATGTGCATTTTAAACTGGTCTTCCAATTCTTTCTCCTTTGCTCTCCACTAGATCTACAGTAAAACAAAGTCAGTATGTTCCAAAAAGAAGAACACCTGGGTATCTTGTAAAACAAAAGGACAGGAAAACAAAATCCAGGAAAACAGATTTTTAGAACTGTGGATGTCTACCTCTCCATATTGATTTAGTCAACATTTTATTTTACAAAATTAAACTCTGCTGTTCAAAGGATAATAAGTAAGACATTCATAAAAATGCCTTAAAATGTAGAAGCTGAAGAACACATCCATTACTTCTTCAGAACTACACTTCAGACCACACATTTTTCATCACTTTACCAATGATTCAACTACTTCTGTTTCTTGCTTCTATACATATTCTCATTTTGCTAGGAAAAAAAAATTTAAAAGCCAAAACAATCACACTCGCCCCCAAAGCAGAAGAAATAAACTTAAACTATATAGACTTAAAATATATTTTCAGAGGAATAAAATACTCAGGCTTTTTCAGAATTCCACCATTTCTTTACCCTTTCCAGTTACTAAGAGTGAACCCCTGAATTTTAAGACTATTATACTAATGATTAAAAGAAATAATGAAGGCTCAAGTATAGCTCATCCGTATTTCAGATCAGTATCCTTCCACTTCTAAAATAAGCAGAAATGAAAGATTTTCTTTAACTAGACATTCAAGTTCCTCTGTTTTTTTCCATTATGTTTGCCTAAAACACTTGCCTTCAAAGGTGAGTTTTTTACACCTTGTAAGAATTTTTATTGGAAGACACATTCTTCCTTATCACAGAAGCACACAGATCTCATGTAAACCAGTTAAAACTCAAAAACCTATTCTGGTTGTAACTTATCTTTCCTACTAAAATCTGCTTAGGGACCTTCTTCCTTTAAAATTTCAGAAATTCATGTCAGTGGCTGTTTCTAACTCAGCTGATTAGCGCTACTAACACCAAGCTTGTGTATTCAACTCCTGTATGGGCTATTCACTTAAGAGCTGGACTTGATGATCCTTGTGGGTGCCTTACAACTAAGAATATTTGTGCATCTGTGCATACAGCTTGCCTTTTTGAATGGAGCAGAGTGAAATTTGTAACAGTTTTAGATTTTCTGACAAGTTTTGCTCTGCAACTTCAGACCTCCCAACAGTTCTGCTTCCTATATGTCTGCCATAAAGAATACCATATTTTGCCTTGGGCATAGTATTTTTAAATCAAAGTAACATTTCAGAAATAGACATTTCCTGTGGCACTCTATAGTGTACCAATTTAGAAAACAGGATAGATGTGAGACACTTTCAATAGTGTGCATAACAGCTGGAGTCTACTGCGGACAGATGTCTTTGAGTCCAAAGAGGTGACAGTACTGTTGTCCAGCCAGAACAGTGTATTGTCACCACACTGTCCCCTGCTAGAGCCAGTTGCAGTCTCCTAGTCAGCCAGAAGGCCTTAGGCACACATACTGTTATGGGAGCACAGCATCAATAAGGAATTCAGATAGTTTCTTAAGAAGTTTTCCAGCATTGCCCACTGTCAATGTATAACAAGGAAATAAAAGTAGACTAGTACTGCAAAAAAATTCCCCAAGCCTCTAAAAAAATGCCATCTCAGAAAGCTTTCTCTTCTGCAACACCATAATGTCTATCTTTCTGATTCCTTAATCAGAAGTCAAGAAGAAGTCAGAAGTTGTTAGAGTCAAGAACTACCAGTGGATTGGCATTAATGGAGATTGCCAGAGAGATGGTAGTACACAAATGGAAGTCACAGCATGCAAACTTATGTTCTGGTATCTCAATATCTTCTGTAACAACAACATGAAGTTTTTAAGGTGGATGCATTACCTCTACGAGGCTAAAAATTTTCAGAACAGACTTGTGCCCAATGATTGTAGCGCAGACAAATGCTTAACACCAAGAAAGACTTCAGCTCAAAATCTGGATGATTACAATGGCTAAAATTTTTGATGCAAGTAAACAAATTCACTGTCCATTGCAACACTTAAAGAAAGAAAAGCAGTTGCTTCACATTTCGGAAGTAGTGCTGGTGTCGGGGACTGAAGTCATTCCCTGAAGCAGCCTCTAGAGTCCGTGCCACACGGTAGCCTAAGGCACTGAAAGAATCATCTAAATGTTGCCATACTGCAGTGCAGGTGATAATGCTGATAACACTGCTATTTGGCAGTACTGCAATCAAAGCACTGAAATTCCCTTTGCTCTTTTTCTCACAACAAGACAACAAAGTGAATTGAGAAGGAAGCCTATTATCAAGCATTCATATGAACACAAAAACAAATGCTAAAACTACAGCAGTACTGTAAAAATTAAAAAGACTTTTCAAGACATTTTTGAGTAATAAAAAGTTATAGTTGAGATCTAGTACAATCCTTGCAAAGGTCTCTGACTCAATGTTCTGTTGCAAGGAGATCACAACTTTCAAAAGTCTACTCTGCTTGCTGCTAAATTAATCAATACATTGGTGAACTTGCTTTAACACCTCAAATACCTCTACACAGACTTGCATGTATTTGATACGTAGACAAACAGAATAGAAAAAGTGAATAAATGCACTATATAAATGTAGGATTAGCCTCTGTAACAAAAAGAGACATGAGTATCTAGTGGGATTTCAGTTACTTAAGAATAAATACCTAGCTATCCGGATGTTAATGAGAGATGTAGTATTCATCAAAGCAGGCATCAAAAATCAGTAAGCTCCTCTAACTGTATAAAAATTCCCAGCAAGCATTACTGCAAGCTGTGCTGAGTTTTTTAATGCTCACAATATTCTAGCTGGGACAGATAAGGACAAGAAGAGAAAGCAAATAGAATATGGTTTCACAAACACATGGAGGTAGACAGCTGCTAATCAACAAGAGACTAAAGCAAATACACCAGGATTGGGTCAGTTTTAGGCTCTTGAAAATAAAGCTACTTTGGTTTGCTGGAACAGAAAAAGTAATTTGTATAAATGGAAAAAAATTTATTTTTGTTAATCTCTAATTTACAAGTGACACTTGCATAACTTAAGCATCAGTGAGTGAGTCTGCATCTCAGGCTGCATCTCCTATACTGTTCAGTAACTACATGTAATATTTATCTTATTACAAGTGGCATATGAGTATGTGAGCTTTCATGCAACTAACAACAGATTATACAGTTACCAGTAAGGATATGTTCTAATTGACAGACAAATGAATAAGATGTAATCACACTGTATATTATATTGCAGAATCTCCTACATATTTAGCTCACATCTATGGGAACAGTACTTTCAGAGTATATTCAAAGGAACTACAGAAACTATCTATGTTACCACTATCTTATATCTGCTACTTAAAATAACCTCTCTCCACAAAATCTTAGATACAAATTTTCTAGCCTGTCTGTATAACATTTACATAAAACCTCTGTGTGCAAGACATTGAGAGAATGTTTTGCTTATGTCAAAACAATAAAATAATTCATACTTTCCTCAATTGAGAGGGAAAAAAGTATTTTACTGTTTGGAGTCTTAAATAAACAAGTCAAATGCAAAAGTCAACCAATATTACTAGTAAGGAAAACATAATACTATGTCATACCCTGAAAAAATGCCCCCAGTAAGTATATCAATGAACTGGAAAATCCCAGAGAGTTAAAAAGTTAAACAAATCAAGAAGTCAACAAATCAAATAAGAACTGCTTTACATTTGCATCTGCTTTTGAAAACTGTTTCCTTTCTAGCTTAAGGGGGGTATGCATGACAGAAAGAAATCTTATATTGCTATTAACTGTATTAACTGCATGTAACTTTCAGTAACTGGAAACACTCACACCCTCAGAACACCCCCCAACACTGCCTTTCCCTGCAACCTGCAGAATCAGTTTACACACATGCATGCACATGTATAAACATTAACATATTTGTTTCAACCAAAATCTTTTTTGAATACTCCATAAATCTGTACCTGTAGTTACAAATACAATGACAAACGATATTCATGTTTTCAACAAAGACAAAAGTTTGTCTCCTAGTGCAAATCATGCATGAAAGGAGGACAATTTTTTTAAACTGCATATGCTTCACATGCTGCTTCAAATGGCAAAGCTTTGCGTGCCTGGCTCAGTGCCAGTTGACAGCTCAGCTGGATATCAATGCACATTCTGACCCCCCTTGCAGCATGTCACTTCTGAATTGTTTCCGCAGTAGAAAGTTTATTCAACCTCTCTCTCAAATTCAGTGGACCGACCATCATTCTGCTATTTAATCATAGCAGAACAGGTTATTTTTCTGACAGCACTAAAGCCAGACAGCAGTTCCTAATGAACAGCTTGATACAAGTGGAATTTCAACTGTTTTAGCCTCAATTAATTCTGCTGTCAAAACAAATGACTGCTTTTAGTGTTTAGATGTCAAGCTGCATTACAAAGGTCAATTTTGTATGTACACAAACATATAAGCAATCTTTTTCTTGCTATCATCTGATCCTGTGATATGTTTAGCAAAAAAATTTCAAGCTTTCAAATTTAGAAGCCAGGAAGCCCAAATATATTTCATCAACATCAGTGTTTCTAACACTAACTTTCCATTTTTGTTGACTGTCCACACATGAAAAATTATTTTAGAAACAGTAAGAATTTTTTTCCCTAGGGAAGGACTTCTTCTTCTACATTAAAAAAAAAAAGAAAATAAACAAATTAAAACGTATCGTATTTGGAGGACTGCAGAGTAAAGATGAGCAGTTGTCTTCTTTGAGCTAAATTTCATACATGTGATACAGGCATCATGCTAATACCAAACTGCTAGAAGCAAATCTTAATTTATGGATTTGGTGAGCTCTTCTTTGCCACAAAAATGATAAGGGACAAAATATAAAACTGGCCTAAAAGGTCAGTCTGAGAGAAAACACTGAAATAATACTGATAAAACCTCATCCTTTAATCCAATTCAATAAATACAGTTCCACCACACTATTTCTGAATTTCTGAGTACTCTTTTTTACATCCTCAGAATATATCAGCCTAGCTGATATATAGCCTCTAGAGATGCTGATTGCTTTACCAAATCTTCCTTTAAAAAAAAAAAATTGAAAAAAGAAAACTATAGCACAACAATAGTATTCAATCAAGCAAAAAAAAAAGGAAAGGTAGAGGTGATAGTGGCATCAAAAATAACGGTAATTATCATAGCAACATACATAGCACTTTCTTGGAAATAATTTTTTCAGATTATGAAATTTAAAATATGAAGAGAGCATCTACACAAACAATCAATTTTAACCCTGATTCTGTTTCTAGGCTTCCAGCCCTGCACTTCATTCACCAGAAAAAAAGGAAACATTATCCATCTCAGGCTTTTCTGGTACTCTGTGTATAAACTATGTGAATACAGCAAGTACATTATACTCAGGGGACACTATTTCTATGCGGCTTACAGAGGCAAAAACAAAGCAGAAAAGGATCATAATCTGAGCAGCCTTAAAATAACTGTTATCAATTAAGATGTTTATCATCAGAAGGAAAGACAAGATTTTTTTCTCTAAAATAAAAATGTGGCAAACATCAGTGACAAAGTATTTTTCATTACTCTGATAACACAAGAATTTTCAAGAGCCGTGAAATATGTACCAAAGGGGATGATTCGAGGCAGAGATCCACCTAGGCTGCAACACCTGACTATGACAACAAACACTGCAAGTTTCAGCTACGATCTGTGAAAGTGTGAGGTATGTGAGCAGCAAAATAATGTCAGCTAATATATCAATCTGAGGAGCATTATGACCCCTTTTCTTGTCCTTTTCTGCTTCTGCTTTTACTTCAGCTTCACTCCATATTTTCTCTCTGCATAAACAACAGGATGTGAGATATGGCTGGTTTTAAATAATCACAAGTTATGTGGCAGGCCAACATACTCAGCTGTCTGCTGACTCTCCAGTTATTTGGATGCTTCTTTTATCTCATTTCTTCACTCTCCTTTTCCATCAAATTGTGTAGAAAGCAACAGGATTATGAAAATTGAAGGAGAGGTATGGAAAAAAGTACTAAGCAACAGCATAATTCTAGTCTATAAATGTAAGTATCAGTAACAAGTGGCTCTGCCAGCCTACATGATGTGTGATGCACCTGCTGAAGATAGACTATGCAAGCATGCAGTGATGAAAGACACATTCACTTTTAAGAAGATTCAGCTAAGATTCTGGAAGACTAGACGCTGTAAATATGTCAATACATTTTTCAGTATATGTCAGCAAATATTTTCAAAGAGAGTTTCAAAGAATCACATCTTTTTTAGCAGTCACATTCTCCCTGTAAACAAAGAAAGGCATGGTTTCTTACTGAAATTCTGACCTCAAACCTATGAACTCATCAGGGGTTAAGATGTTTAATGTGACATTAAGCAGCAAAAGTACTGTAATATATTTTATAGTATCCAAAATTCTCAGGCAAAAAGATCCTTTTTCCATTAGAAAACAAAGAACATTTCCTGCCTTAAAAGAAAATATACCCCAAATAAATAAGTTCAAAATATCAAACCTTTCCTAAATATTAATTACATATAAAATTATGTTTTCATATAAGTAAAGTACAGGTCTTATTTACTTTACTGGCATAAAACACATCTCAGGGTGTTTTTTTCTACTTTCAGGTGTTTTGAAGCTATTCAATTTTTCTGGTCATAGTAGAATCCATCATAAATCCTACAGCATTTGCCGATGACTATCATCTACTTAATATATTCTTCTTAATTAAGTTACTGTAATGGACATTGCTTTGCTCCTGCAGTCCCAAAAAATTCTTTTAAACGTCAGGTTGCAATTAATTTGCTTGCCTGTAGAAGGAAAACCTGAGTGTGACAACCGTACTTTATCTTACTGAGTGTTCCAGATCATTCACCATCTAGCTTTTGCTGTGTTTTGTCCACTGCTGTTGTCTAAGATACTTTCATCAATGCTATGATTCTTCCACTTGCATTCAAGTATTTTTTTAATAAAACTTGCTCCTTTGTAAATCTCCAGACTATTAAAAACCAGTAAATTGCATCTTAAAACAGTAAATTGCATCTTAGGTACATGGAATTATTAAAAATGTATGCTGATCAGACTAGAAGCCCACAGAAGCTTTGGCAGTTTGTTGAAAGGACTGGATTTTTGCAGGCAAAATAAAACAGACATCTAGGAGAGCAATTAAGATACATTTGTTGGTACAGCTTTCCAGCCTGTAGCTCCTCATCAAAAGCAGTTCTACAGCATAAGACCCTTAAAGACTTTTCTATCAGTCTCAAGTCCAGCTTGTCATAAAGATGCTGAAAAATATTCATACTTAATTTCTTCAATTAACTTCTGAAAAACAACAGTAATCTGCCTTTCTTTACAAAAAGTACTTTGCTGAATTCCTTGGATATTGTCAGTGTTGACAAACTAAGCTCATTCCTCAGTCAGCCTTCTGTGTAGATCTACATGTAGGCACAGTCTTCGAGAAATTGTGACACGCCAAGCTATTTGTGCATTTGACCACAAGCATCAGCAGCACTAAAGCATTCACAGTATTTAAAGAAAATACAAAGAAAATAATTTACAAGAACATAAAATAAATACTTGCTTTGTTACCCTTCACTGTGGAAAAGAAGCTCAAAGATGTCCTGCAGAGTTGTTCAAAAGTCAGTATTAACCATTTTCAGTGTTTATTTCCATCTACTTTGTAACTTGTTTAGGGTCCTAGAAAGGTATTTTTTTACATGCTATAAACTCCTGTATTATCAAACAAACCCATGGAAAAAAATAATGCCACACCCAGCACTGTTTAAAGCCTTTCCTTCAAAGAAGAGTTCATTATTTAACCATGTAAAATGCGAGTTAGCTTTAATCAAAGAAACGTCAATATTTGGTGGCCCTTGTTTTGCCTCTCGAACTCTGGGAAAGGATTAAGTTGTTTCTAAAAGTTTTTAGGAGTAATACATTTATCCTTAACCCTATCTTTCAGCTGTGCTGCAGCTCACTTTGACAGTTTTGCATTTGCTTTGGAAAAAGACGTAAGCAGTACTTCTCATTGACATTTAGGACTAAAAGGCTCATAATAGGCATTTGCAAAAGGCCTAAAAGCACATGATAAATTCACACCAAGATTTGCATTAACGCCACTGCCAACAGACATGAAACATTTAAAAAAAATAATTAGTAATTCAGTTGAGTTCACAGAATCAGAAATCAGTTGAATTAAAGGCTAGGTAAAATTTGGGGTTTAGATGTTTATTAAACTTGGAGTTTTAATGCTTGATGATCTCTGCTAACAGACAGAGCTTCCAAATGTTCTGTTCTCTCAGAACAGAAAAGGATCATTAAAACACAAAGAAAAGTGTCAGGATTTTTTTGCTGGTATGCGCTATCTTGTGAAAAAGTAGTGATCCTGACATTATAGCAGTTCCAACTCATGAAAAATGTATCAACTTAGTCTACATAACACTATTTCCAGAAAGTGATCTAGGATTTTTTTGTCATTTAGAAATTATGTATCCACTTGACATGCATGACTTTACTCTTTTCCATGACTGGAGTTACCAGAAGCCTCGAGACTATTTCTTCTGCATGGGTAAATGACTCCAAAAATCAACAGAACATTTTTTTTTAAATCAGCATTATTGATTACTGACCAAATTGTCAATTTTATGCATTTGGTGGAGGGAAGAAACAGAGAAGAAATACTACATCTGTTCTTTCTGAATCTTGTTATCTGTGGAAGTACCATTTTAATTAAAATATTCATACTGTATTATAGTATACATACACATATAATATCTACAATGACAAGAGAAACACAAGTCAAATACTTTAAGTGCCAGAGTCAGTGATGGCTGACCAAGAGCAACTGTTGATAATAAACATTGTAAAGTACTGTTATAATCTAATCCAAAGAGTAGATAAATTGCAGGCACCAATTTTTAATATTTTTTAAAATGCAACTTCTTTAAGACACTAAATAATTCAAATTTACTGAATGGATAATGAAAGGAGACGCAGATAATGAAAGGGCTCACAGATTCTGAAACACAGATCTAGCTAGCACAAAACCAATATTTTTAAAGAAAATTACTACAGCTGAAAATGACCCAATGCCTCTCTCAAACTAAATAATGGCACAGTATACGTAGTAATTGTCATCTGCACATCATTGTTTCATTGGAGAACTAGGGAGCAAACACGTGGCTTTCCATTTCTAAAATCTGCATTACAGTAGAATTCTTGATTTCATCTTTACTATTTTTAAGAGAAAAGGGGGAATGTAGAGGAACAAACTACCAACAACCACTAACAATGATACCACAACAAATTAACAAAGACAAAGGCCTTCTACAATGGGATTTCATCACTGGTGGATAAGGGAAAGCATCTACCTGTATTTTGTAAGCATTTGACACCGTTTTGCATATCTTCGTCTGTAAACTGGAGATACATATAATTGACAGATGAACCACTTGGTGGATAAAGAATTGGCTGGATAATTGGTTGCACTCAATGAGTTGCTATCAAAAGTTCCATGTCCAAGTGGAAAGCAGTGACAAGTGGTGCTCCTCAGGAGGCAGTATTGAGACTGGCGCTGTGTAACATCTGTCAGTGATATGGACAGTTGGGAGCACCCTCAGCAAGTTTGCCAGTGATACCAAGCTGTGTGGCAAGGTGGACACATAGATCAGAGCGACCTAGAACAGGCCCAAGAGTGTGAGAATGTGCAAACCTCTGGGAATTCAAAAAGGCCAACTGCAGGATTACAGGTCAGGGCAATTCCAAGCACAAATACAGGCTGGGCAGAGAACGGGCTGAGAGCAGCCTTCTCAAAGAAAGATGTGGTGGTGTTTGTGGACAAGCAGATTAGTGTGACTCAGCCATAGGCACTCATAGCCCAGAAAGCCAATTGTATCCTGAACTGCATCCAAAACAGTGTGGGCAGTAGGACAAGAGGGGATTCTGTCCCTCTGCTCCACTCAGGTGACATACCACCTGTAGTACTGCATCCAGCTCTAGAGTCCCCAACACAAGATGCTACCCTGCTAAATTGACTTCAGAGGAGGGCAACTATATTCATCATAGGGTCGGGAGCATCTGTCCTATAAGGAAAAGCTGAGAGAGTTGGGGCTGTTCCGCCTGAAGAAGAGAAGGTTACAGGCAGAACTTAGAGCACCTTCTACTACTTACAGTGGGCCTACAAGAAAAGTTGGAGAAGGCCTTTTCACAAGGGCATAGGAAGAAGGGAATCACCTTAACATGCAGGAGGACAGGTTTTGATTAAATACTAGAATGAAATTCTTTACTCTGAGGTTGCTGAAATTCTTTACTGTGAGGGTACTGGAATGAGTTGCCCAGAGAGGTTGTGGATGTCCCATCTCTGAAAGCGTTCAAGGCCAGGCTGGATGGAGCCTTCTGGGGAAACCGTGTAGTGGGCAAAAACTAATACAGGAACAAACACATACATTTGTTCCCCATATATGAGAAGAGGACATGGAAATTCAGCAACTGAAATTAAAAATACTCATTATCAACTACAGATACATAGGCATTCATTAACTTCTTAAAAGACATTTGATACTAACCTGACAATTCCAGATATAAAATCTAAAAAGAACATGAGCTTGAACTTAAACTTTGGTCTTGTGCACCAACATCGCACACTAGAACAAACCAATTTTTTAATAGATTAATAGAAGATTAAGTATCTATAGCTAGAGCTCACTGATATCTCATTAATCTTGAAGAAGATTGCTCTGCTATCACTTCCATTATTGATTTAAATATACTGTGGAAGAAAAGGAGATATTTTCTGCCATACAATAAATTAATCTTCCAAGGAATATGAAACAACAGACTATAACAAACAGGAAATCAATCAGTCAGAAGTGGGCAAGTTTTGATGAACATTGCAGGACCATATGAGCAACTGGAGCATCTTCCAACTGATGGTATCGAATTTGCTATTAAACCTAACATCAGGAAAATATTATAGAATCCTAAAATGGTTTGGGTTGGAAAGGACCTTTAAAGCACATCTAATCCAACCCCGCTGCGATGAGCAGAGATATCTTTGGCAACATCAGGTTACTCAGAGTCCTGTCAAACATAACCATGAATGGTTCCATGAAGGGAAAAATTATCCCTTCTTTGGATATCCTGTTCCAGTGTTTCACTACCCTCATCACAAAAAATGCCTTACTTGTATCTAGTCTGAATTTACTCTCTTTTAGTTTAAAAATATTACTTCTTGCCATATCACTACAGGCCCTATTTTCTTGTCCCTATCTTTCTAATACAGCTGTTTTAGGTACTGGAAGCCCACAATCAGCTCTTCCTGCAGCGTACTGTTCTCCAGACTGTACAGCCTCAATTCTCTCAGCCTGATCTCATAGGACAGGTGTTTTAATAAACTCAGTGTCTCTCCTCTGGTCATCTGGACCACCCCAACAATTCCATGTCCTCCCTGAGCTGGGACCCCAGAGCTGGGTGCAGCACTGCAGGTGGGGTCTCACCAGAGCAGAGCAGAGGGGCAGAATCCCCTCCCTGCCCTGCTGCCCACACTGCTCTGGATGCAGCCCAGCACACGTTTGGCTCTCTGGGCTGGGAGTGCCATGGCTGGGTCATGTCCAGCCTCTCACCCACAGCACCCCCAAGTCCTTCTGGGCAGGGCTTCTCTGATCTGTACCAGCCTGTGTTGGTACCAGGGCTGCTCTGACCCAGGTGCAGCACCTCGCACGTGGTCTTGTTAAACATCGTAAGGATCACATGGATCCTTGACCTCATCCTGGTTCCTGCGGATGTTAGAGGCAATTCAAGGGAACACATTAAATTCTGATCTGAAGCCTTACTGATCCTGCCAGCTTTGTTTTTAGTTGTTTTACACTAAGTGACTTTCTTTTTAATTAAAATTAAAAGATTTACAACTGGATGTAAGTGGTTTGATCTTTTGTTTTTTTTATACTGAATGGAAGTCAGAAAACAAAAATCATTATTTCTTCAATGATTGTGTTATTAAAAACTCTAAATTCTAAAGTGATTTAATAAACAATTCAGTGAGACACAGTTTATAAAGCTGACCAGCTAAGTTATTTAGGTAACAGTGCAAAAAGAGCCATTGTAAAGAAGTTCCTCACTGAATTAAAAATCTTTCACAAAGTATCACTGTTTGAAAGAAAACCTGCTATTTGTACAAGAAAACTTGAATTCTAGATGTCCCTGTACATTGTGACTCCAGGTGGCAGAAATAAGCCACCAGAGGGAGCCCATATATTCTAGTAAAGTGGACATCACTGTAGAGACACATTTCAGATATGCAATAAACTTCACAGTAAATGGTTTGTAGTTCTCCATAATAAAACAGCCCTCATCAGTACTTAATTTCAGATTCATTCTTATTTTTACAAATATAAATAAAAGCAAGTGAACTCTGCTGCAAAGAACTATAAATAGCTATAATACATCAAAATAAACTAAAATACTTCATTATGTATTGCCTTTTTAGTTTATTTTATCTGAAAGTATCCACCATCTCACTTATCATAGTAACCCACAAATAATATGGATGAAAGAAAGCCTACACAGACCTGGGGAATTTTAAAGTGTTGCCTTTCAACAGATTTAGGTCAGAACTAACAGTGACATCCAGAAGTTTTTCTGCATTTGTTTTGTAAGCTAACTCAGTATTAGATTTTTACATTGAATATTTAGATTTTTATGCGGAGCCATGTCCTTCTTCAGCCTAACTAAGAAATATATCCCACAGACTTTCAACATTTTCTCCATTAATTAAAATATCTTTTCATCATCAACAGTTCTCAGATGCAAAAAAGTGAGGGCTTAATCAAGGAAAAGTAGCTCTTAATAGTGGATGTTTCCTTTTCTTTTTCAGAAGACTGATACCTCACTTTGCCTTCCAAATCTTTCAAATTGTCAAAGTTTTATAATTCTAAGTTAATAAAACAAATATATTAGAAGCAGTAAGCCTAATTAACATCATTAGTGGTCTGTGTTGCTACTCTTTAATACTTCAAAACTTCTTGTGAATTTGTATTCTTTTGCTGCTCTCTGGACCATGACTGCTTGACAAAGTTGATATCAATACAATAATTTAATACTGTAAAAGAAAATTCAAGGTACATACATTTACACACTAAATGTGCTGTTGTTCCATAAAATAATTCACTTAACCTTCTTAGAATACACTTGAAGAAGTTTTTATTTAGCCCCAGAGAGCATAGATGGGACTTGAAGAACTGTAAAGCAGTAAGAAAGTATAATATGTGTGTAACTTCTCCCTTAATTTAAAAAGTGAAGTATTCTCTTAAAATTACAATGCTGTCTGGCAAAACCCACACTAATAGCATGGATGACTGGAAGTGTACCATGTTCTAGGGCAAATTAGGCAGGGTGTTTGTAACCCAGCCAGTCAGAATCTTAAATGCAAAATGGAGATTCATAGTCATGACATCTTGGCAACATCTAATCAAAGAGGCTTGAACACCAAATTGTTACATATCTTTGTCTTATTTCAGACCAATTGAACTTGATACCCACATATTTTCTTTTCTGATCTTTACTGAAAAATTGATAAATACACAAGAAACTTTCACAAATCGTTTCATACGTAATCTTACCTCAGCCCACTTGGATATCAGCATTAAAGGATCACAGAAAGAATATGAAACAATGTTATGTTAAAAACACCTCACAGACACGTTGCAAGATACCTAATAATATTTAAGTTTACTATAAATTTTCATTATCTACTCTGGAATGTATATTCTTGCTCTGGAAAAAAAAACATCTTTGTGTGCCTCTAGTAGAAGACAGAGATGCTAGTGAGGACTCCCTGGGCTGAAGGAAACAGTACTACTAATTCCTGTATTTACATATCTAGTGACTGTATATTCATGCCAATATTAAAATGACACAATATAGGCAGTACTATGAGAATGCCCTTTTATGCCATTCCAGGAATGTCTTACCACTCCCAACCGGCAGAAACTACTATTCAATTTGCTTTTTAAAGAAGCAAATACACATTATTGTACATTAAAATACATTTTATAAAAAAAATACTATCGCATATCTATTAAAATGATAATTTGGTAAGTTGAACAAACTGATGCAACTGTTCCAATAGTTCAATGAACAGCTTTATAGACATCTGTTCCGAATATGTTTATACAGAATAAAGTTCTGAAATACAATTTATGTTGAATCACAGTTTGTACAAGAAACACATAGCAGATAACACGTAGTTTGTACAAGGAACTAGAGCTTCTTGACCAATTTCCCTGATGTTCCAGGAAACAGCATAGTTTAGCAGTGTAGACCTATAAACTGCCAAGCTTTATGAACACAAATACTACATGCACATAATGAATTCTGCATTACCAATTACTACGAATCATTTAATATCAAAGCTAATCAATACTGAAACTCAAACATATGTTAAAAATACATACAAATAGGGGTTTGACCTATCATTAGGAATGGAAATCTCCAGTTTTAAAGCTAATATTTCCTATTCTATTAGTTTTAATCTCTTACCAGGTCTTTCCTTGCCAGTTCCTTTTGACTCAGCAAATTTCTGTATTAAACTCTCAACTGTAGTATTTGTCATGTTATTAATAAATTCTTCATGCACCTTAAAAAAAAAAAAAGTTATTAACTTTAAAAAGTAGCTTTTACTATAGTTAAGGTTCAAAAACCTTCCTTCTAAAATAGATTACAGGACTGAGAGAAATCAACATATATTTTATCTAGGAAACCTTTCTCTTTGCTGTAGTATTAGCAAGTGTGGGTACACTATAGACAAAAAAATGAAGTAACAGGTTTAGGTTTTACTTCTATTTCTTCCATGTTAAACAACTTGTGTATATAAAATTTTCTGAACATATCCCACTATAACATATCCCACTATAATCTCAGGAAGACGAGCAGTTTTTTCAGCAAGCAACAGTTTAGGGTGTGAACTGTTACTACTGTATTATCACAACTCCCACCTGCTTGAGTAAAAAACATTACTGTTGAATTAGTTTTGGTTTAACAACATGTAGTTTTGGTCCAACAACATGCTGTTAACAGGTTTTTCCAACAAGGTAGGATGTGTATATACTTTAGAAATAAATAGCATGATCCTTGTGATGATCACTTATTAGCAGGAAACCTCAATATCAGTGTAACCAAATAAAGTGACTTCAAAAATAAAAAAAAAGTACTGCTTATAAAGATTATTAAACTAACTTCCATTTAAACAAAAGAGATTATAAAAGCTTCTGTTACTAAATATCTTTTCCTCATAAAATCCAAGAGTATGAAATAGTTGGAAACTTCTCAGAGTGATACAATTTCTAGCTCTAATTTAAAAAGCAGTATCCAAATTTTGTATGAAATTAGTTTTAAATTAATATTCAGGAAGCAGAATTTAGAAATACACTAAAAATTCTTTAAATTGTCCTAATATTTTATTTTCTGTGAAGACATAATTCTTCCAGTCTTATTTTGTAAATCTTGTGACAGTGACAATAAAATTAAAAATGCAACACGAAGCTGTGGAAATTTGAGCTCATGTTGCATTTCACAAAGTTAGAAATATTCCATTTAATAGTTAAGGAAAAACATAAAGTATGATCCAAATATAGTATAAAAATACCTCTCCTATTTGTAAATGGATTTCTTTTATGGTATTTGATAATGACTGTATAATCTCTTTCATACGAATCAGGTGCATTTCCTCTATGTCTTGAAATTTCTGCAAACAAATAAGAGCAATTAATCATAATGAAAATATTTCCTGAAACACTAAATCCTAAATTTCAAAAATTAAATACATTAAAATGAAAAAAGAACAAATAAACCTCTTTTTTTTTCTCCACGTCATAAACATAATAATTACATTTAAGAAAGTAAGGTGTATAATTCAAAGATTTACAAAATAATGCACTTTAGAAAGCAAGATATCCTTTCAAAATCATTATTGAACTCCTTTTACTTGCTTTTTGAACTTTTCTCTAACCCTTCAAAAAAATCTGATCTATTTCTATTGAAAGAAAATAAGTTTAGAAAGTGCTCAAATTTTCTCTTTTCCCCATTACTGAAGCCTTGTTTTTTTATCTAAACCAAGAAATCTTATTTCTGGATCTGTTTTGCACTTCCTTTTTAGAACACTCTTGTAAACATACACACTCTTTCTCTACTTAAATCTATGTTCTTTGCTTTTTTAATATGATTTGCTTGATCTTTAAACTCATCAGACATACTTTTTACAGTTTGCTCCTTTTTAGCCAGTCGGTCAGCTGACAGCCATTTTAAAATCACTTCCAAAGTTTTGAATGGCCCCTTCCTGGCCAAAAGTCAGAACTAAAAATGTTCTCATCCTCCCCAACACTCAACCACAACAGTTTTGAAATCTTTGTTTACTTCTTTTTATCACTTTGTTTACTTTGTCTGCTCTTTCCTAGTTCTCTGTCTATTACTATAACTGCTCTTTCAAGTGTGTCCAAACTTTGGTGCACCACTTAATCCTCTCTCCAATTTGCACATGATTCTGTGAAGATCCCCATCCCACACCTCCTGCTACTCTGATTCACAAACACAACTCCATCCATACAAGACATGTATCTCTAGCTTCTTAGATCCTCAATCTTCTGCCACACTTATGTACCTCTGTAGTCATCATTCAGGGAGATTAAAAGTATTTTCTTTTTCTTCAGTAGCCTTCCTCTTAATTACAGAAGATACGGTCATTCTCTGTAGCCCACCCTATGATTTTACTTCTTTTACTGGAAATTGTAAGACAGATTTAAGCTAAACCAGCTGATTTTGCACTGAAAGAAATTAAAATACATCCTTGCTGGTTTAATTTTCAGAACTTATCAGCCTATTTTCAAGTGAAATGTATGCTGAATTAAGATAATACAGGTTGTGCTTCACATAGAAGTAGGCTTCCACATATTCACGGATGTTATTTTTCCTATCACATCATCTTTAAAGCAGCCATTGTGCAACCAAACTGTGGATGCAGTTACACCATTAAACTTAAACACATACATCTTTGACTCGCAGAATGACAATTTTCATTTCCAGTATGGACAGATGTGGAAAGTTTACAATTATGCATTATAACAGTTTTAAGTGAAAATCTACATTTAATCTAAAAGGATAGCTACAGTTAAGGAAGTAAGGCTAACCATGTTAGCCAAATGTGATTTAAAACATATCAAGAAATGGCATATGCATTGATACAGAGAAAGTAAAATCTTCCAAAATAGTCTTCTAAAAAACACCAGAAACTTAAACAGCTGTAAAGGCTTTTCATAACCTCAGGTAAAGCCTGGGTAGGCACTTCAACAACCGAAGCTTTACTTAACTATAACTTAAGTGTTTTCATGGAATAATAATGAAAAGCCACAATGGAACCCAATATTAAAATTCCTATGAATGAGTTCAGGATGCTCAGCAATTCACAGGATTTTCCACAAAAACACAATGCATATACAATACTTCCAGAAGTTCATTTTGCTTTCTTCCAAAAATTTCTTCAAAACAATTCCAGAGTGCTACTGTACCACTGTGTCATTCAAGGACAGTGCTACCAGAACATAAATAGTCAGTGTTTGCCTTTCAAACAAATCAATTTCCAAAATCACTAGTTTATTGAAATCTTTAATTTCAGATGTCTCCAGAAATTAAATGGAATACATTAACTGAATTCACAAGTAACTCTTTTAATGCAACACTTACCTGCGCTGTTTCTGTCATTTTCAGTTCAAAATCAGATTTAAATGCAGCATACTTCTCCACATACAGTTTATAGGTATCAGTTGCTTTTTTAGATTTAACTGCTGCCTATAGATCAATACAAAAATGTGTCAAATGTCACACATACAGGTTTTTAAAGTCATTAAAAGAAAACCTAGGATGATCTCTTAAAATCATCCAAGGGCCTACCAAAACGGAGAAGTATCATAATGAAATTTCAACACCAAATATTTCAGATAAGAGCAATTAGAGATTTTAGTATACAGAAATCACATACAAGTGTACCAAACTCACTCAATTAAATCCTTTCCCCCTTATAAGCAATGAGAATTTTATTAAAATATTTATAATAAAACTTATTTTGAAATAAAATTTTTATTGCTGAAGATAACACATTAGCTCTTATCAAATATGAGCAAGAAATTTATATTTGCAACAGCAAAAAAGATAAAAAGAACTATTAGAATGCAGAGCAGTTATAAGTGCAGTTCGGAAAGAATCAATGGTAAAAACCCCAAGATGGTGAAGTTCTGTTAGAATTAAAGAAACTCAGAAGCAAGGGAGTTACATCAACGGATTAACAGATACTTCAAAGTGAAGCTAGTGCAGAACATAGTGAAGATCAGATTTAGGCAGGTCAGTGTTACTATTAACAGTCCTTTGGAGATTTACACTTTTAATTATATGTTGCTAATAAACCAAAATCTTCTTTCTGGGAGTTAAGTAAAAGAAAACAAAACAATGGAAAATCTCAGTATTGCATGGAAAACAAAACTGAATGAAGTGACTGATTGTATTAGAGAAAAAGTTATTTTCAAGGTTTACAGTGTAATGCATGAGATTAAGTCATTCAAACCTTTGATAATCTATTTCCAAGCCAAATGCCAACCAAAATCATCTGGAACACCATTTTCTTTTGTGGCTTCTTTATTCAACATGTTTACTATGTCTCAGAAATTTTCCATGTGTTGTAACACAAAAGTATTTCTGAATTGTTAATGACATCAGTAAAGAAAATTGTGTATTTTCTCTTTGTTCAAATGAATTCAATAATTTCATATGAATTAATAGAGAGATGCCTCCTTGTGAGACAGAGAGCGATTCCGCAATTTCCAAATGAAAAATAACAGATAATCATGAGTAACAGCATACCACTAGCACTTCAAAGGAATAGGAACTAAAACTAGTTGTTTGTCCAGTTATGAAGAAAGCCTAGGCTGATCTTAGCCACAGTCTTCTAAACTCAGCATAAGAGAACATGAAAATAATTAATGTAAGAAGAATATGGATTGTTCAGAAAGGTTGTAACAAACATATCAGCTTATTATCCTGAATTTTACTTCATGATTCTGACTCTTACACATTTACACAGGAGAATCACTGAGAAACACACAGTCCTATCATGTTTCCCAGCTGCCATTTACTATTCTGAAAATACAACATGGTCCATGAAATCTTGCTTTTAAAATTTAGACTGCTTTGAAGTTGATCCCAAATTTAACTACTGAAAAGGAAGGAAACGTCAAGCTAAAAGATGCAAAAATGGATTTGGTTTTTTTTGGCAAAGCATTTTTATTGAACGCTACGTGCAAGGGATTTTGATAAAACAAAAACATTCTCCATCTTCCATCATGTTTAATGATGAGCTCAATGCCAGTATTACATGTTGAAGAGCAATTAAAAAACTAAGTACTCAGCAGGACAGAAAACTTATAAAACACATGGATACTGTATGATTAACTAGTAATCTTTTCTGAAAATAGGATGTGACCATTCTCAGGTATAGCAATTGTTATAATTGTATTTACCAGATTTACAGTATGCGACCAGATCTAGAGTATGTGAAAGAATAAGGATCAGTCAAACTATTTTTTGTTAAGTCACTATAAATAGAGAAATTTACATGTCAGAGAACAACAGGAAATTATTACGCAAGTTAGTATTAACTTTCAGCTGCAATGGGATTGCAAGGTCTCAGATACCTCCTTAGATTCCTCAATAAGGTATCTCTCTAAACATTTGGCTATGTAATAAACTCTTAGCATACTGGTGCAGATCCCTTGTTTTCTGAGAAAGCAGTTAATCTGTAATTTTACCAGTAAATAGTTTTCATGCTGCACTGAAAGTAATACATGTATTTTTTAACAAAGGAAAAATTAATTAAGAAAATCTTTGGTCATTCTGTTTACAAAATGGCAAGTGTAAATTTGAATAGAGGCATGACTGAAGAGATGTGACACTGTCAGTTACCTGCTCCCACTAGAAACGTATTTTAAGTACTTGCAGAGCATTCAATTATGACATAATTGTATCTAAGGAAGATGCATAAAACAGTAAAAAAACTACCCTCCTCCTATAGTGCTTCATCTTTCCCCCTTCTCATGTAGACATCTGTCACGCTGAACGTTTTCTTGTTACCAGATGAACAAGGATAATGTATCTTAAAAAGCCTTCCCTCAACCCAACCTTTCCTACTGAAACTCTACTTACAGGAATTCAGAAAAATTATACTTTGAATACACTACCAGGAAAATATCTGCCAACACACATCTGATTCACGTCTAGAATCCAGTATGAACTGACATTTGAGACAGAAGGTGTGGGCAAAAAGCTAGTTTTATACCAACATAACACAACTGAAACATACTCAACAGAATCACTTTTGTCATAAGTGAAAAGACAATGAGCAGCGCTATCTTCTCTGTCAAGATAGCAGATCTAAAAGCAAAAAGATCATTCTAACAAAGTCCTACACAGACCAGTGAATTGAAATGGAAGTAACCAGAGGAATGAAGATTTAATAAGAGAAGTTATAATTAGAGAGAAGGAAATGTGACCTCTTTGTTCTACTAGTTAAGGTTCCCAAAAACAGGAAAAATATACTTTTTTCCCAGCAGGTCAAGGAAGGGAATCCTTCCCCTCTACTCAGCACTGGTGAGGCCCCACCTGAAATGGTGTCTAGTTCTGAACTTTTCATTGCTAGTGAGACATATACATATTGGAGAGAGTCCAGTAAGGGGCATGAACATGATTAAGAGACTGAAACATCTCTCCAATAAGATAAAACTGAGACTGCTGCAACTGTTCGGCCTGAGATAACGAAGCCTTAAGGAAAAATCTTACCAGTAGATATAAATACCTGAAGGGAAGGTACACAGAAGACAAAGTCAGGCTCTTTTCAGTGGTGCCCAGTGCTGGAACCAGAGACAATGGACAATAACAGAAAACACAAAAGGTTCCTTCCCTCTGAACATGAGGAAACACCTTTTTCCTGTGAAGTGAGTGAGCCCTGGCACAGGCTGTTCAGAGAGACTGGGGCACCTCCAACCTTGAAGATACTAAAAAGTCGTCTAGACAAAGTCTTGAGTAACTGGTTTGAGATGGCCCTGCCTGACCTTGTGGAACAGACAGGATAACTTTCAGAGGTCCCTGAGTTGAGTGATTCTGTGTATGGATCAATGCCTCCACCCTAACTCAAGCTCTGGTCCATGAGATTGGAACCTTTTAAAACAGTACTTAAAGTGTTTATAACATCTTTTTCTTTATTGAACAGACTTCAAACACTCATGTACTCAACTACTTTATCTCATTGCAAGGATAACACAGTTGCCCCTGAATTCTGTAACAATGGCACTGAGTATTCACATAAAGAATATATTCAAAAACATAAGAGATGCTAAACCAATTGAGTACAATTTCTGTTAAAGCCACCACACAAAACTATCATTTGATGCAGGTATTTACAAGGTGAAGAATTAGAACTACAATATAGTAAGAACAAACAAGGAAGTAATTGTAAATAAAAAATATCTCGGTATTCAAGATATCATGCATATTGCAAAATAGTCACAACTTTTAACTATGTTTAACCCTGTCTGAGCATTTCACTTACTAACACAAGGCGAACATGTAAGACAATTAGTAACGCAAAGCAAGATGTGACAGAGCTACCTTTTCAATTTCTCTCTGTGTTGCTCCTTCCTTTTTCAAGCGTTCTTGTTCCACACACTTTGCATTGTAGTTTTCTTTCGATTTCTGCAAGGCCTGAGTGATACTTTGAATATTTTGCACTGCTTCCAAAGTTCCTGAAACATCTTCTTTAGTCTGCCAAACATCACACGGTTGTCAAAACCAAACCATTTTAATTTCAGCATTAACAAATCATTTGACATATATCAGAAAAAGAATTAATAACCTTTTTATAAGCTTTGATCTGTTCATCTCCATACTTGTGAACTTCTTTTATTAGCTCTTGTAATCTCCGCACAAGATCCAAGTGACAACTTGCTAGTTTTTCTGTTGAGGTTTTGAAAACATCCCAAACTGGTGCAAATGTCCTGGATTGAGGAAAATAATGTTAATCTGCTTATTTTTCTTTCAGTTAAAAAAATTTTTAGTAGTGCTAAAGAATAATCAGTAAGTTTACAGTTCACCTCTCCTCCTAAAACTGAAACAAACAGAACACCCAACAATTTCTTACTAAATATGATTTTTTTATTAAATATGCTCCCAATATACTTGGCATTCTATCTACTAATTTTTCAATGCTTTGTGTTTGACATGTATTGATTCTAATAAGTAAAACACAGCAAATTTCATTTGATACTATGTTAAGCACACAATAATACCAAGTGTCAAGACGGTGCAAGAACAGCTTAAAATCATTTAACATGTAGTAAGTACTACTATGTATATACTTAAACAGTGTGAACAAATCAGGAATTTCTTGGTTAGTTACATTTCTAGTTGTCTTACATCACTGCAGTCACAAAATAGAGGAAAAAATAATGGCAAAGAACTGCCACTAAAAGGGATCTACTGATTAACAAAGATGAACAAAGAGGTGGGATCATTTCTCAGATTCAGATTTCTGTGCTGAATGGACTTTCTCCAGCTATTCCAAAGATATTGCTATTGCTATTCTGGTTAATGCTGCTAAAAATCAATACTAACCATAGGCTTCAAAGCTCTTATGTTCAAAGGTTCTGTATCTGTTTGTTAGTTTAATGAGCAGCAACAACTATTATCAAATTATCCACTGATGAAAGCTCCTCTCATTTTTAGATTACATTACTATAAATAAATTTAAAAATCTACTTTTTCTCAAAAGTCTGAGTTTTCATTGGCCTAATCTTTCTAATGAAAAAACATCCATTAATCATTCTAGTTTTTAAAAACATATCCTGTGTATAAATTTTCCATTTAACTATGGAAGAAATCTGTGGAAAAGTCTCATTCTGAGCATCCCTGAGAACAAACAACACTCAAAAAACCAGAAATAACAGAAATAAATAAATTCAATGCCATATTTGCAGTCGTGTGTTCTCTCTTCATAATGATTTCCACAGGCTCTAGAGGACGTAATAGAAGTCGCTGTGACTGAAAAGAACAGAGCTTTAAACACAGCCCATGTTTGGGTTTTGGTAGATTTATTCAATTTCAAAGAACTGCGCTGTCTTTGTCATAGCTGCACAAATTTTTGCACGGCTACTAAAGACCTAACAAACATTTTTAAAGGTAGCAAAATTATACTAACTTTCAACATCATCAATAAAATATTCAGAATCAAACTTGGTTCTTACCATGTATATAGTCACTTATTTCTCTCTTAGGTACACTTACTTACCCAAGTTGTGTGTAATTGCTTGCTGATTTGGCTAGTTTTGTCATTGACCTTGAATATGTCTCCTCTATTGTAGCCCTGCAAAAGAAAGCCATCAAAAGCATAATCAAAACTTCGAAGGTAAGAAGACTGAATATATATTTTAAATAAATATAAATAAATAAACAAATAAATAAATAAATAAATAAATATTTTATATATTTTAAATAGAAGACTTTAATGTGAGCTAAAAACTATTCCATTCAAATGATCTCTCAAAAGCTATACAATAAAATCACATTAGTATATTTAAAAAAATAATCTAAGAACTCTGTGACAAAACATTGCAGAGAGCAGAACAAAAAAACCCCAGGAATTCAAAGCTTGAAAAGGATAATTCCTTCCTCTGTTGCTGTTCTCAACCGCCATCAACAATTCTTAGCAACAGAGAGTATAAAGCATCATAACAATCATTATCCAGCCTGGTCTAAGCAGGAGAGTGTTACACAGTAACAAAATAAAATGTATTTGCAATAAAAACTTTTCTATAAACAAACAATATTTACTGAGCAATCACATTAAACAAAATGAGGTCTTGTTTAGTCTTCTTGTTGGGGGTAGGCTATTTTTTCCTTTAAGTTCTTCACATAGTGATATTTGAATTTAGAAATTACAGAAAGTGTTCTTATATTTTCCTTCACCCAAACACACAATTTCATTTATCTTTTAGAGATGCAAAATCCAAGGCTTGGCACAGATTTCCTCCTTACAGCCTCGGCAGAGGTAATTGCCATAGAATCACGTATTACAGCAGTGACTCCCTGCAAGTCGTTCTCTATCAATCTTCCTCACCTTCCTATTATTAAAGATACACAGCATTTTAAATTTTCACCCTAAACCAATATCCATTATGTAGTATCAACTGAGATTTAGAAGCATCCTAGATTTGATACATACAGTAATTATCTTTTCTTGAAAAGTTTGGAGCAATTTCCTTCCTGCTTAATATTTATACAGGACACGAAACAAGAAAAAAGGCAGATGAGGAATTCATCCCTCTCTCCAGTTATACCATAACTGTAATCTGAGACAGAAGTTTTTTTCTCCTGTACAGTGACAGTTTACAAGCAAAAAGAATTGTCTTGTGAAAATATGAAAAAAAGAGTAGGGGTATTCACCTGAAACAGAAGAGAATGTCCTAAAACCTACTGAACTTCCAAAATAACTATCCAGTTAGTTGGAAATCTGTCCGGAGAAGGAGATTAAACTGCAACACGTAACAAATAAATTTCATTTTGAAAATCACCTACTGCAGTTATTCACCATAAAAGAAAGTCAGTTAACTTTATCCTCCTTGCACATATGACCATATCTTAGATGATAAGAAAAAGTTCAACTTTCCAAGGCTTAGAAATCTTACACACTGCTCAATGGCAAGCACACATGCATTGAGCAGAAGCAATGATTTTTTTTTTTTACTACCATGACGAACAATATATTCTGACCAATCACCCTAATCTTCTGTGAAAGTTTTCCAGATTTTATAACTCAGCGCCTTATTTTTCCTCTTTAGACAGAAGAATTTTCAGGAAAATCCACATCCCTTTTCTTTGAACTAATTTACAGCACACTTCCCTGAGTGATCTCCACAAAACTGGAGTTCTGCAACTCACCTTAGAGTATTAACTTGTGTCAGTTAAAAACACTAGGAACTGGAAGATGACCAGTTAGTACATTCATCCAATCAATTGACTTTGCAGAGTACTCTGTTGCAAAAGTAATAAACAGACTATGATTTTCTTAGCAAGTTAGTTTTCACTATTTGAAAATGTGTCTTTGACTGGGATCTGCTAAAAGTTGAATAGAAACATATTCATTGCTCATTTCATCTGATTTAGAAGATTCTTTCTATGATGCTTGCAGGCAATTGGTGAAGAAAAACATTAGAAAGACTCCTGAAGAAAAAAACAACACATTCCTATACTTATTTCTTTCTAGAAAAGAACAGTGATTTCTTAGATATAAAAAGTTTAGATTTTAAATGCACATAAGCAAATGACAGTTCACCTACAAAATCTTCCCCATATATAAAGAAAAGAAACAACTATGTAGGCAGCTCAGTCTTGTTATATTGATTTGTTAAAATACAAAAATTTCTACATGCTTTATCAATGAAGCATGGCCTTTATTCAAGGACAGGTTGGATGGCACATTGAACAATCTGGCCTAGTGAAAGATTCCCTGGCCACAGCAGAGGGAACTGGAACTCAATGAACTTTAAGATCCCTTCTAATCCAAACCATTCTATGATTTGATGATTTTAAGAATTGGTACCAAATCTTTCAGTAGATAGATAACCTGTCCCGCTCAAGATTTACCAACATTAAGCAGACTGCCTGCCAAAAACCTCACTCCTTCAGAGGACAATCTTCTGAACCACAGATGCAAATGGTTCTGAGTTCTTCTTCAAGAACAAAACTCAAAGAGTGAAAACTGTATTGCTATTGACTCACTGAACGCAGGCAAGGAGGAAAACTTCTGCTCCTTCTAGGATATCAAGCAGAAACAGCAGATACAGTACAGAAATGGTATTACAAATTACAGTAATTTCATGACTATAAGGCGCACCCTTTTGACTAAAATTTTGGTCCAAACCCGGAAGTGCACCTTATAATCTGGTGCACCTTATATGTGGACAAAGCTGGGAACTTTGACAACCCGGAATTGTGAGCCGGGAGAGCCGCGGGGGAAATCGGTTGCACTGTGGTGCCGCTGAGCGGTGCGGGCTCCCGGCATCACGGGGTGGCTCAGGCATCTGGCACCACTGCGCGGCCTGGGCTCCCAGCACAGTGGGGCAGCATGGGCTCCCGGCACAGCGGGGCGGCACGGGCTCCCAGCACCACTGAGCGGTGTGGGCTCCCAGCTCTGTGGCACGGCATGGGCAACCAGCACCACGGCATGGGCTTCCAGCACAGCGGCACAGCTTGGGTTCCAGGCACTGCTGAGCAGTGCAGGATCCCAGCACTGCAGGGTGGCTCAGGCTCCCGGCATAGCGGCATGGGCTCCCAGCACCAAGGTGCAGCAGGGGCTCCTGGCACAGCCGTGCGGGCTCCTGGCACAGCGGCGTGGCGCGGGCTCCCAGCACCACTACGCGGTAGAGGCAAGTGGCACCAGCGGCAGCCCCAAGCAGGGCCGAGCCTGCCTGGCCCCAAGCTGAGCCAGTAAACCCTGAGATTGCGCGATTCCGTTACTAATTCTTTACTGCGTTGTGCGTGGCGCTGATACTCACTGCAAAAAAAGGTTGTGCCTTATAGTCCGGTGAACCTTATATATGGACAAAGTTCGGAACTTTGCTGACTCACGGAAGTGCGTCTTATAATCTGGTGTGCCTTATAATCGTGAAATTACTGTAATACATTTCAAACACCTGTTTTCCTCAGAGAAAAAACTTCACAATCTCACAATGTTCTTACAGGAATTTTGAAATATTTTTAGAAATAAATACCTAAGATATCAATAATTTAGAAAGTTATTCCTTATCTTATACATTTTTCATTACCATTTCTAAGGCTGGAGAAAAGGAAACAATACTCTTCCTCAGTCAGACTACACACAACTAAAACACTACTCCGAACAGCACAAGTAACAGAGATGGGCTTCACACAGAAACGTGTCCTTTGTGCCCAAAGCAGTCTGCACATGCAAACACACTGATCCATCTCTCCTTTACATGCAAAATCACCTCATAAAAAGTGTATTTTCTGTCTGGTCTGGAGACCCCAGCAAGCCCAGCTGACTGCTCTACCTAGAAAGTGTAAGTACTCCAACTTGCTAAAAGCAACACAGAACTCACAGAACTGCCTCTACCTATTCAATAGTTTTCAGTTTTCACTCCCTTATGCATCCACTTCTAAAAAAAACCAAAAAAACCAGAAGAATGTCAATGTGTAAAAAGGAATGGAAGAACAGGGTTGAAATTCAAATGTATGTAAATTTAGTTTTCATAGGGAAGAGTTCAGAAAATCAGGTACACAAAAGTGAAGGCATAAAGCTCTAGATGGTTCCTAATACATGTTGTTCATCCACTTAACATATTTCCAGCAGAAAACAGTACTGTAAAACAGCATTCAGACTACTATAATCTGCAGAAGGAGGAGGAGAACAGATAACTGTGTGCAACATCTCCTAACTTCTTGGCAATTAAAAAATGTGCAAAATAGATCACAGACAAGACAACTGAACCGTTGTAAAATACTGCCCAATGTAAATTCTTTTTGAGACCAAGAATTTAGTCCATGTGAAAAAATGTGTTCTACGGAACCATTTTTATTTCCCAGGAAGCTGAATGACGTCCCACAGTAACTTCACAAAAGCAGCAAAGGGCTTCACTGCACACATACGGACTCTCAAATACTTTTATTAAAGTAAGAACACCAAATATTTTAAGTCTCTCTATGTCTTTGAATCTAAACTATATGCCACAAACTACTACTAGCTTAGGCTGTAATTGATCATTCATCCCTTACTTGAAAAGAAGTATAAATTTGTTACCCAAGTGCTTTTTTGTCAATTGCAGGCCAGCTTATCAAGAAGCAGCAGAAAGAGCTGAGGAATACACAAGGGAGATTTAGTACCCTGATGGAAGAAAGTCACTGGAAAGGACTGAATTTAGTGCAGTCGTCTGCATCATTGACATGGGCAACGTACCCTTAAGGAACAATACTGCCACTTTGTAAAGTAAATTGCAGTATTTTACTATTGCAATAATTAATTCAAATTATACTCAGATTACATCTTAAGAGAGTTAACGAGAACTCAATTTTTGCAGAGATCTTACAAAAATGCTGTAAGATGGCTGCATATTTCTCTTTGGCACATCCTGATCCATCCACAGGAAAAAACATTTCTTGAAGTCTCATTGAGGATAAAGTATCCATGGGGGTCCTCATGTGTTCCTCCACAGCCATTAATCTTGAAATGTTATTTAAAAACTAGAAACAATTGGCAGAAACTTGAGCTAAAACATTTTAACATGCAGAAAAAGGTCCAAAGATTTTCTTTATTGGTTGCAAAGGCACATAATTAAAAAGTTATTTAAAAATAATTACAGTAATTTTATTATAATAAGCCGCACCATTTTGACTAAAATTTTGGTCCAAACCCAAAGTGCGGCTTATAATCAGGTGCAGCTTATATATGGACAAAGAACAAAAAGTTGCTGTTTTAGTTTGGAGGACAGGTGTCTGCTGAGAAAGGCAGGAACTTCTCTTTGAAATGGAGAATGTAAACCCCCTCCCTCCAAATTATAATAATTTTGAAATCAAGGGGCTTTCAGGAAAAAATATAGGAATTAGGAATAACAATTCTTTACTAGGGAAATCAAAATAGAAATACAGTACTACAAAGAAACAAACTCCAAACCCTGACAAAGTCAGAGTACAACCTGACACCCTGTCAGGGAGGGTGTTGCTAGCAGTCCCATTAAATGGTGGTTACAGTCCCCTTGTAGTGACAGATGTGATTCAGTTGAAGCAATGCTCCTGTAGAAGGTGCAGTTTCCCTCTGGAGGTCCAGTGGTGATGTGGAGAAATCCGGTTTTTCTCCCGAGTCCAGTGGAGAAAGGGGCTACCTTAGTGTCCCAAAACCTCTGTTTTTATCTTGGTGAGAAATGTTGGGCTCTTCCCCCTGGCTGAAGCAACTTCCAATGGGATGCAGTAATTTTCTCAGTCCCACAGTGGGACTCAATGGCCATTAGCAGAAAATGACTCGCTGGAGGAAGGATGGATTGTGAAAAGATAAAGAACAATGCCCCGCCTGGTTTCAATGGATGGCCCATTAGCAGAATATCTCCCATGGAGATAAGGATCACTGCCCCCACCCTCAATAGATGGTGATAGAATAGATACCTTTTATCACACTCTGTATTGTAACATGCGGCTTATAATCAGGTGCAGCTTATATATGGACAAAGAATGAAAAGTTGCTGGCACCCGGAAGTGCGGTTTATACTCAGTGCGGCTTATAATTGTGAAATCATTAAATTTAAATTAAAAATTTAATTTGAAGAAGTTTATAGATAGGAAAAAAACCATAATGCCATGTTCTTTTTACTAGGGATTTTCTGTAGAAAGAACTGTCAAGTTTTACTTATGTCAGTATCATAAAGCAAAGTTGTTTTTTACCCATTTACTTAAGACCTTTTACCTTTGACCAATATGAATAAAATGGAGCATGCCCAAAGAATACAACATAAAGGAGACAAGAATCAGAGAGAGTGAGATGGTTTCTCATCTAAATATGGAGGTAAATCTAAACATAACGGATGTAAAACTAATAAATTTAAATGTGTCCAACTAAGGTACAGTTTAGGTTCAGGATGTGATGGTATAAAAATCAGATGATTCAAAAAATTAAAGAAGCTTTCAAAGTAAAGATTCAGGAACTCACACAGGCAATGAAAGGTGAATATTAAAAGTGCAAGTTTGTGAAGAATCAAGCATTTATACTAAATGTGAACAGTGCTCTGTTTGATCTGCTCGATCCAATTCAGGATTTTGATCCAACTTAGGATTTCACTAGAACCCTTTCTGGCTTCATAATGCATTCTCTGAAGCTGGGAGCTTGCAAAACAGAAGATTCCTTGTGTTGTGCAGTCTTTCCAAAAGGAGATATCACACTTAGACTCTGGAACTCACCTACTTCTACTTAGCGAAAAGTTTTTTCGTAATTTTCTCCAATTCACTTTGAAACTACCCTAATATTAGTGCAATGGAGTATCTGTCAGATTTGTGGTGGTTATATTTTGTGGAAATTTGAAAGTACTGTTTTAACTGAGATCTATTTGTGGCCAAAACTTAAATTCTGAAGAATTCCAGTTTTTTCTACAGCTTCTACTGCAAGAAGTCAGCACTGAAACAGGTCCTCAATATCATGCAATTATTTTCTATGTGTTACCTAGTGTTAGTAACTGAGTAAAGACAAAATCCCTAAGTAGGCATACAGGTAATTTTGTTCAGAAGGGAAATCCATTGTTCAATGGAGCAGCAGCAGTCTTCTTTCACAAAGAACTAAATGCAGCACTAGGTCACCTGTTTCAGAAGTTGTCACATTTTCAGATTTCAGTGCTCTTCCTTCCATCCAATATGTGTTATTTCCAGCACAATGTTTTCTCATCCCTATGTATCACTCTCTTTAACAAACCTAGTATCTCAGCTTCTGGAAGTAAAATTTTTTTCAAGTTTATACTAGCAGTTGCTAATAGCCGAATACAAAATCTATAATAAAAACTTTGTAAGACTGATAATTTTTATACTTTAAATTATCGTTTTTTCTTCTGAAATTAAAAAATTGGATTAATTTAAATAAACTGCTGGACACCTAATATGACACTTCTAGATTTTCACTCTAATCTTTTAAATAAAACCTGAAAAATTAGGAGCTTGTTATTAACTGATGCTTAAGAGTTGATACTCAGTTCTAAACAAATGGAATAATAAAGATATTTCTGTAGAATATGAGAGGTATATTAAAATGATAATTGAGTTTTGATAACCTAATTTAGTTTACATATTTTGCATGTTACTGTTGAATGCAATGAATAACAATAAAACCCACAAATACTTTATTAAAAATACAGAATGAATACTTACCTTTCTCTAATAAAATCTGCTAAGTCCTTTGTTGACAAATGCCCATGTTTCATATTGTGATAGAGGACATCAAAACCATTGTTCCTTTCCCCCTAAAGAGAAACAGAAGGGAGTGCTATGAAACACAACATGCTGAGCCTATGCATTTCAATAACTGCTTTTCATTTTAATCACTTCAATGGCAAGTTAATTATTTCTAATGCTTCTGCTTTTTAGCAATTGCTGTTAGTTCCCATGAATCTGATATAACCTAAAATCACTTCAGCTGTTTCCACTATCTTTCTATTATATATTTCTAGGCTATAGTCAAAGACATTTCTGTTGTAGATTTCTAGGTGTCTTGTATTCTTTCACTTTCCATCATACTAAACACATACTAAATTCTGTACTCTATCTTCTCATATCTTTCATTATTTAACATGAACTATAATTCAGTTAGAATTACTTCATATCCTTCTTCCCCAATCCTTCACACTTCATTTCTCTTCCACTGCTTTTTGTAAAACTGGTTAACAAAATAATCGCTCATCTTTTCCTTCTCACTAGTAGCTTCTCTTTGTCTATTCTCGAGTTTAGTTTTAAAAGGTTTTCCAGTGAGTAAGGCATATCTCACTATTAAAACTGAGACACTGCTCTAAGCACTGACTAAAAAACTCAACCAGTTTATGACCTCTGGCACTATGATGAACTTCCTCCTGACAGCAAAAAGCAACAACAGAAATTAAAGGAAGGCAACACACAGTATAATAGCACTGCTACTATTAAAGTTTTCCTGTCAGACTGTCCATTCCCCTTCTCCCTCACTAAAGCTTCAGATCCATATTGCTGCTTCTATATAAGGCGCAAAGTGCGCCCTCAGGAAACTGCATGCATGTTCAGAGTGGAAGGGAAAGAAGAACAGGATGGGACAGCATGGAATGGAATAGACTATTTCAGCTGGAAAGGATGTCCAGCAATCATTTAGCCCAATTGACTGAGCACTTTGGGGATGACCAAAAGTTACATCATTGTGTTAATGGCATTGTCCAAATGTCCCTTAAATACTGACTCAGGGCATTGACCACCATTTCTAGGAAGCCCATTGCAGTGTTTGACCACACTCCCAGAGTAAAGAAATGCTTCCTAGTGTCCAATCTGAACCTTCCCTGGCACAGTTTTCAACCATTCCTACATGTCCTACATGAGCTCCCAGGGAGAGGAGATGGGCATCGTCCTCCCCACTTTCCCTGCTCCGGAAAGTGTAGAGAGCAGTGAGGTCACCCCTCAGTCTCCTTTTGTCCAAACTAAACAAGCTCAAAGCCCTTAGTGGCTTCTCACAGGACATGTCTTCCAGCATTCTCACCAGCCTTGTTATCCTCCTCTAGATGCATTCAAACAGTTTCATATCCTTCTTAAAATCCTGGACTTCTAACAAAGGCAGTTCTATACTGCTAGTGAGAAAAGCCTGAGAATGTAGTCTTATACCCTTCCAAACATTTCTGCCTGTTCAGTTCTGTAAAAATTTGTTTGTGTAGCCATAAAGCAAACTTTATCAGGGAAATTATACAGCTGAAAAATAAAGTTGGCAAATAAAAGCAAGAATCACTGATCCAGAACACTGCAAGGACACAAACAAGCTGCATTGCTCAGCAGAAGGGGGGGCTAGGAGGAGAAGGCATGCAGGGACCTGCCGTCTTAAATAAGGAGAAGCAGTCATGGGTGGATGGAAAAACTTCACAGCAGCCGTGGCATTAAGTCCACTTCCACTAAGTTTTAAGTCGCCTTAAAGGACACCATATAGAGACATAAATTTACAAATAATAGATAACTGAAGGCAATTTCATACAAATTCCTAGCCAGGATTATTTGCTTTACTTTTTCCAAGTATTGGGAAAAACAAAACAAAAAAAGCCCACCACCTATAAATCTTAGTTTCCATGGTTGCAAATAAGCTGTAACCTGGAAAAGTACACCAAAACTCCGACTAGTGTGGTAGAAGTGCAATTACAATCTGTAAGTACAAGCAAAACTAAACAGAACACATGAAAATACAGCAAACTCTAAAAGGAACATAAGAACACCAATTAGTAGAAAATGCAATTTTATTTATATGTTGACGTACTCAAGTACCAGTCTAAATAGTTTCTTTTCCCTTGCATCCCTATCTAAACATTTTCCTTTGTAGTTGAAAGCCCACAATAACTGATTACTGGTTCACTAACTTATTAACTTTACGTAGTTACTAAATATAAACCCTGAATGCCACTGCAGTATAATTAAGACTTCACCAGTATTTCCAATGAGATCACAAAATATATTCTTATTTAACTTCTCCAAAGTTGTTACTGTACTCAAATTTATAGATAAATATTTACAAATAAATCTTAGGCACTTCTTCCTGAAAAATGAATAATATTCTCCTTTGTGAAATGTTCTTTGCTTTAAGGTATTTCTTTCAGCTAAAACAACATGTTATCAAAATGTGCTGAACATAGGCTGCTTCTAAACTTTTCATAATGGAAGCTTTTAATGAGGCCTTTTCTACACTTGAGTTCCATAAATTTCCTGACTATTTGAAGTGCCGGAAGGGTAGCACAGCCATGACCCAGCCCCTGGCTGCAGTTCTCCTGATAAAACATCAGAAATGTAACCGTGCAAATCTTTAGAGAATGGAATGAGCCTGAACAACCAACTGCCATCATTATCTTGTTCTCTAACTGTAACTGAAAGTTACTGCAAAGGAAATAATTTTTTCACTTAAATTAAGTTTTCTAATCAGTCCTATTCTTTTTCCTGACTTCACAATCAATAGTAGAAAGCATGACAGAGAAACAGAACAGATACTTTCCTCTATTGAGTCTCCTGAAAGCTTAATCTCTTATACGCTATCAATAGGTATCAGAGGTTAAGAACCTACGTGCAAAATACATTCGTTTAAACAAAGCAGCAAGTCAAAAGCAGGCATATTTGAGGGCCTATGTGGTTTAAGTCTGGCCTAACTAAAAGACATGTCTTCACTTGTAAACATAATGTGAAATACAACCGTTATTACCTATACTAAAAACACAAACATCTAGACTTCAAAACTCTTCACATGACCAGCAGTTCTGATGACTACCCTGCTGACGATTCTGCTCAGTTTGGAGACGTGTGTACCTAAACCAATGCAGAGAGAGATATTTTTCTACTTCAGAAAAAGCTATACAGTCCTTCTACAACTTCTCCCTTTAGTAGCTACATTCATGAAGAATAGCAATGAGAGTTAAGGTTCTGCATTTAGCACAATGAGACAGACAAATGTGGTGGCTAGCTGGAAAAGTTGTTCAATTTACAAAAACCAGTTATTTATTCTCTTACATGCACATATGTCATTAACGTTTTTGTGGTTTGGTTGTTTTTTCTCAACATTTCTCCTTCCCACACCTACTGTATAGAATTCTGTACATGGAAATTGTGTGTCTTAGACTCTTTTCCTGCACTGGGTATTTTTACTTGCTCCTTCCTAGTGGCAGCAGCATTACCTGGGATCACTGGAAGACCAATACTGGCCTACTTAAAAATAAATTAATGTAGCATACAGTACAGGGAACTGATTAAAACTTCCACTCCCATTCATAAACAACTACCATCCACTGGTGTAACAGACAGAAAAGTTAGATGAAGATTCTTCTTCTACAAGTTGCATAGTGGAGAAAGACAATCTTCTGTTGTCATGTATAGCATCAGGCTCTAGGTAACAGACTTCCAGATCAGTTTGAAAGACCATTCTGAATGTCATTTTGTAGCTAAACCATCTGTTGAGGGTGATCCTGTCATTAGTCAATAGAAAACAAATATAAAACTGTGTACAAGAATGCAAAATGTAAGTGGTCCGCTCTCCATATAAGCATCATTTAACTCCTCTGAAGTCCATTAGCAGTTTTCTCCTTCTTACCCAGAGCTAACAAAACTCTCTTCAGAAGATAGTGTTTGTTCTGAGATTTCCTATTCTATACTACCGTAAAAAAGGTCTTCTGTATCTAGCACAGATGTCCCCTGATAGCAAGCCATTAGAGAAAGCAAGACTTCAAATACACGTAAACACTTAAATAAGCCTACAATGAAGTATTACTGACCAACTTTGTACACAAAACAAATTAAGTAATGGAAAGCAAGAGCAGCCAGTCTTCCATTTCCCTTCATCAAGAACTAGTTGCAAAGATTTCCTCATGGAAATGAAAGTAGCCCTGTCAGCAAATGTGTAGTCAGAAATCAGCATTTCCATGACTTGTGCATAACAGGAAACAGATTACAGGAACTCAGTGGTACTGAACTACTTAAAATACTTCAAGTTTTAAAGAATAAGTTTGTTTGTTGCAATTAAAATTTATTTAAAATCTGCATTTAGTAAAACAGACAGAAATTTCTAGGCAATATGCAACAGCATTTATTTTCTATATTTCCAATCAAATTCTTTGAGTGTAAGCTCTGTCTTCTCTGGATTAAAACTGCTCCAACATTAATATGCATTATGGTAAAATCGTTATACTCTGTTACACTTCTTTTAATTTACCCAGTACAAATAAATGGTTTTATTACGGTGCTTCTGACTTGTCAGATACTAAATTCAGAAATATGTAAACTCATTTTAGATGCTCTGACAAACACTGTTGTCATGTTCTTTAAACAGTGAATCCTTGTTGCAGTTTCAAATAAATAACATGTCTTTCATGCTTTCTACCTAGAAAATAATTTAATTTAATAGATACATAATGAATACATAAAAATATTTGTGTGACTAATATTATGGTGTTACATTTTTCAAAATTATCTATCCATAAGTTTCAATTTCTGAGTGTCCAAAAGAGCTGTAGAAAATTGAGAGCATTGAAATGTGAAAGATAAGCAGCCACCTGATGCTTACACAGGTAACAATCTTCTTCAGTTCTGAAAATTTTGAGAAGACTGGACACAAGAACAACCTGTCAAGTTCAATTCTCACCTTTTTATTCCAACATATCAAATAAAGATCAGCTCCAGAGAAGCTCTATACATGCATGAGGAAGGACAGATCTTTCCCACCATATACAGGTAATTAAAAATATTTTTTAAACAAACAGATGAGAGTCTGTCAGCTCACACTCAGCTCTCCTGAAACAGAGAATCCAGCTGTATGCCCAGCTGTATGCTGCATAAAAATATGAATGTAACTCCAGATGTCAGCATGGTAAGACTCGTGCCACTCATATACACACAAGTTCGTATGACAACACATCTCGCCCTTAACAGAGCAAGTGCCTTCACAAAGCTACAATAATTAAACCAGGATATTGCCAACCTTTATGCCCCACAAAAGTATCTCGGAAAAAAAAGGGAATCTTCAACACAGCCATTCTCAAAAGCTACAAGTAAAGCCATCAATTAAAAAAAAAAAAAAAAAAAATTGTCAAAGCCAATTTATACATATGTTTCTATATATGCTGGAACTTCCAGAATTACCAAGCACAGAATTACACAGAAACCAGTTTCCACTAGTCACAGAACTCCAAATGGCTTAATCAAATTAATTTTAAACAATTTATAAATAATCACTCTCTGGTTTGGAAGGGACTTGTTTTCTCTTGATTTATCAAGCTATTCTTTTAAACTGTGCCATAAGAATCACCTGTACTGGTCGGTTTAAATACAATGTCAAAGTTTAAGCAATGTTTTCTGTTAAGAAAACAGTAAGTCAACGATAAAGAATACTCTCTATACTCCTATATCAGTAACAGTGAACTCAGAGTGACAAAATGTATCTATGTTTAACAGAAAGTTTATGATAGTGTTACCTTTAAATTAAAGAAATGTTTTGATGTAGCACATACACAGCAGCAAGCATACAATGTTTCATGACAATTTTAATTAGGAGTTGGGAATGTTTGGACGTGTGACTTGAATGCCTAAAACTCAGTCATAAGAATCAAAGCCACCTGTAACCTGTACTACTAGTTCATAACTTTTGATACCCAAAAATATCCTTCTGGCTTGGAAAATTGCTCTAGAACACCATGCTGCATTAGCAGACCCTTACATTTTTTGACGTGATGGCAAATTTTTAAAGTGACAGTAGAGGTCTCTGCACTTCAGTTTTGCACATCCTGAACAGTCTTATTTATCTTATTGCACAGTCTTATTTATCTCTCATTAACCTCTTACAGAGTACTGGACACACACAGGAGGTTCATCCAATTTTCTTACATCTGCTAACAACAATAAAACCAAAATTATTTAAACACTTTCTAAAGTAGTGGAAGAGGAAAGCCTCAGGATAATTTTCAAGACTTAAAACAAAGAAGATCAGATTTGTTTTGTTTACATGAGCACATTTAGGAAGACAGCAGCTTAAATAGTGTGTAAGAATTTGATACACTCATACATGTCACTCCCCTTTTCTGGAGAAATCACTGAAGTCCCTTAATCTCTTTTCCTATTACTTACAGCAAATTGATCCCTTTTCCTGTTACTTACAGCAAATTACTAAATCAAGGGAGAGCATCATACAGTTTAGGATCCAGACTTCCATTTCCAATTTCAGCCACAAGTTTATTACAGCATCTATGTCAAATAATTAAATATTAATTATGTTTTGGATATATTTTCAAATCAGTGATCAAAAAAAACCGCCTAACCATCCTATTCCAGATTTCCAAAAATATTTTCTCTGGGATAGGAAGACAGGAATAAATATAAGACAATCCTTCTGACGTTCTACAGAACTTCTACAGAACCTCTACAGAAGTTCACCTTCCTTTTTCCTTACAAATTACTCTTCAGTATTTTTAGTCATTCTGAATTCAGTGCATTTTCACGTATCTTCTAATTCCCATCTTAACTATCTCACCACAATTCAGAGCCTACATGTATTGTTTCCCAAGTCTTCCAAAGCAGTAGCAATTCTGAGCAATAACCTACTCTGAAATGTTAGTGCAAATGAAGATGACTAATGATTCAAAATGCACAAGACTATAATTTACGCTTGGTTCCAAAGATATACAGAAACTCAATACTTTCAGATTTTACAAATCCATCCCTACAGCTAATCTGAAAAATATTCACCCACAGCAGGAAAGAAGGAGCATTCCTTTCAAATGTACTTCTAAACAAAATAAAACCCTGTCTCTGGTATTACAAAAGTTTCTTGGTCAAATTTTGCAAGTTAAGATCCTGTTTAATATCTTTGTCATCATCGGAAGACAAACACAGGAACAAAATTCTACCTTGTGTCATTTCTGGATGTCCTTCTGTACTAACAGAAGGAATCATCTGTGTCTTGGCACTCACTGATAAGCCACTCCAGGGGTTTTGCTAACAAAGCTGTGGGCAGAGACTCTACAAAGCAGAAAAAGAGAATGGGATTTTGAGGTAGATATCTACTACCTCATATTTGCTGGAAGCATTTGTGAAGACACAGACATTGAAATGGAATGTATAGGAATGGCCCACCGCCTTCACCAGTTTAACCGATTTACTTAAGAAAAAAACCCACACCTGATCAGACAGTTAAATGAATGTACCACAGTACATAACAAAGCTTAATAGAAAAGTATAGTTTCAGTTGTGATAGCTGAATAAACAACTTCTGTTTTGCTTTAATCTTAGGAGAAGATAAAAGTTTTCCAATGAAAATGCATCTTTTAATATTAATTTTAATCTTATTTTTATGAAAGATAGAATTCTTCTATGTTAGTTTAATACTGATCTCCCACACTGAGGCTTCAAATTTAGCACATTTTTATGCCAAGAGAGCAAATCTAGTATCATTAGATCATTAAAACAGGTCATTAAATTTTAATGGTATGCTGAAAGCAAAGGAGTCAAAACTAAACACAAGACTGTAAACAAAACATACACTTGAGCTGTGCCACATATGCAAGAGTAGTGCAGCTGTGAAATTAGTTTTCCCTAAACTTTAAGCACAAGTGCTGCTTACAACTAAAAAAGCAGGCGTCAAAAACATATTTTGTCTCTTCTTCACTTCAGCCTCAAGCAACAATTTTTGTTTCCTACTTCTTGGTAGAGTAGCACGTAACAACATTAAAGATGTAGCAACTTTGTAAACAGTCCGGTGACCAGGAGAACACTGATTTTAACACTTCAAACTAGCAAAGGTCACCCTGAAAACTAGTAGCATTTCACACGAAACTCAATCCAATCGTAATTAAACTTTTTATCCACATATATCTACCCACTGAGACACACAGATATCTGCGCAGAGATGACTTATAAGATGGCACGTCCAAGGCAAGCTGGGAAGCTTGTTGTTTCCCTAAGCCGGCTGCTCTCGGGTGCACCTCCTCACGGGCACACGGGGACGAGGTACCGGTACAAAAGCCCGGAGCGCCGAGGCGCGGCTCTGCCTTTGAGTGAAACGAATGTGAAGCTGCTGCAACCCGCGCTGTCCTCCCGTACAGCACCAAGACCCACTGCAGCCCAAGTCACCCCGGCCACCGCGCTGACTGCGAGAGCCGGACCCTGCGAACAGAGTGGTGTCCGCGCATCCCTGGGCCCAGCGCCTCACGGCAACCATCCAGGCCATCCCACCCCGTTCTATACCACCCCATCCCTCATCCCATCGTCTGTCCGCAGCAGAGTCCGAGCACGGCGGCGCGGGCACGGCCGGCGGTCCCCTTGCCCTGCTGCGGGCTGCAGGTACCCCGCTCACCGCGGCCCAGTGCCGCCGCAGCGGGCGCGGCGGGCACAACCCGCCTCCACAAGGCCCTGGCCCAGTCCCGGGGATGGCGTAAGAGCCGAGGCTGCTCTCGCAGCGGGGACCGCGGCTGCCCCGCGCCGCGCCCTGTCCGTTCCGCCCGCGGCGCGGCGTCACCGGCCCGCGGCGCTGCCTACCCAGAAGCTCTCCACGAAGAACGCCATCCTTTCCTCCGCCGCCCCGGCCACCGGCGAGCCCGGCCGCGGCCGCCGCAGCCGCCGAGACGCGACGGAGGAAACGGGCGCCGCCGCCGCGTTCCGCCCTTCCCGTGACGGAGCAGCCGCCGCCGCGCTCCCGCCCCGGCCCGGCCCCGCGCCTGCGCTCGGCCGACGCCGCTGCTGCGCAGGCCCGGCAGCGCGGGGGGCGGCGGGCGCCCTCTGGCGGGCACGGCGGGAGCCGCGGTCCGCAGCGGGGCGGGCGCGGAAAGCTCGGGTGAAAGCCCCGGGAGCGCAGGGAGCGGCCACGCTCGGCACCACCGCGCACGGAGGAGACGGGATGCCTGCTGTTTGAAGGTTCTTCACCCGGAGGGTGGCTGAGCTCTGGAAGGGCCCAGGGAAGTCGTTAGAGCACAAACCTGACGGAGTTCAATAAGCGTTTGGACAACGTTCTCGGGGTCGCGATGCAATTATTGGGGATGTCCTTTACGGAGCCAAGAGTTGGACTCGATGATTCTCGTGTCTCCAAGAGTTGGGCTCGATGATTCGTGTCCCTTCCAACTCAGAATATTCTTTGATTCTGTGAAATGGCTTCAGAACCAAGTCTCATTCCAGCCAACCCTCGAAAGCAGGTGATGGTGACTAGTCCTGCAGGGAATTTTGCTGATAAAGAATAGTCTACCCTCCTAACAGCATTATCCCATAGGATTTTACAGTTCCAGGGGCATGGTCCTAGTAAAGATGTACCTCATCTAAAGCCAAAGTGTCTGGAGAAACTGATTGATTCAAATCTTCACCTTCTTCAATGACGTTCAGTCTATACACCGTTATATTGACTCTATACAGAGTGTTAGCAGCGATGATGCCAATTATTGGTCCAGAGCACAGTGCCTCTCAGGTGTGGCCAGTCTGTATTGTGTGTGGCAGAGTCAGCACCACACTTTCAGGACTCTCTCTGGGACCCCAGGGAGTTCCTGTTCTACCATAATAGGGTGATTCCTTGCCCAAGACAGCAGTCAGGTTTTCATTGCTGACTAAAAATAGAGGGCCAGGTCTAAGTAGCAATGTGAGAGGCTGCAGCTCATTGCCCAATGAAAACACGTGGCAAGCCCTTTATCTCAACTTGACCTGTGGTTTTGTCAGCACAAAGTTTTATCTAAACCAGAAAAAGTAAGAAGCTGATATTTTCATCTGGGTGTTCAAGGAGCTCCCTTCCTCCTTATGGAAACCCTATTAGTTCTAGTGTGAAAATCTTCACCTTCCTTCAGGTTGACACTAATGGCTTTCATGCTTTGTTCTATATGTTATTAGGTAAGGCATAGAGCAGAACATTCAAGCCTTCCCTCAGAACCTGATGAGCTCACCAAGTTGTATCAAATATATGCTGAATAAAGACTTCTATGAAAGAAAATGGTTGTGAAAAATGTAGTTCAGAAATTTACAAAGCTACAGAATTCAACCTACCTTTACTACAGATATTTTCATGGAAAATGAGCAGTATAATTCTGAAATGGTATTACAGTTAATGGCTATAGCTTTAGTCCACCACTTCTGTAGCCCCAAAGTGAGTTTAGAAGTTCCTTTCTTTCTGGTAATGTTCTCCTAAAGTTCCAGTGTATGCCAAGCTTGATAACTTGTCAATGCAGAGAAAACTCCAGTGTCTCTTTCACAGTACAAATTTCTTTAAAAGTCCCAAGACCATTAGATCTGGATCTCCCTCTTTTGATAAGAGAAGCATGCGTACTGTCATTTTAAACAGCAGTAAGACGCTATACTGTTGTGGATAGGCAAAACTTTGTAAAAGGAAGGCCTTTTAAAATCATGGCTCACTCCTGTTACTTTAGCTAGGTAGAAAAGGATGCTGGGAGTGACTCAGCTGAATTAGAGGTAGAAAAACAAGTTGTGTAACCGTAGTGAGTTCACATGGTGGTTGGTTTGATGACGTTTGCTGTATTTTTAAAAATATGTAACTGATAAAAGGCTAACTGCTTAAAAAGTCCTGGTTTTTGCAATAAAGGAGTTATCTTTTGCACCTGCCTGGGGACTCTGCATCACAGTTCTTCATAACACTACAGGGCTACATTTGAAGAAAACTTCTCTAGCCCTCTTTTTACTTAATATAAGTAAGCAGTCTGCATTATGATCTAATCTGAAAAAAAAAAAAATACATGATTATAGTACATTCTGCAGTATGCATTGCAATCTGGAAGGATGTACACCATGACAAACAATAGATAAATGCTGCATGAGCAGAGCTGGAGCTTTCTATTCCATAGCAGATAGAAATACACCTTTCATAGGGACAGACACTGCTATGATGGAAGGACTCTCAGGTTCACTTCTACATTTCACAGAGAAGTTCCTATCGTCCATATTTTCAAAGCTATACAGTTCTCCCTTATGTGCTGCTATACCAGATGTGAAGCAACTGCTGCAGTTCTTCAGCAATCTACCATGACAGAAATATCAAACCCATCCTCAGGTTTTCAACTGCTTTCCACATAAATTTGAGTGAAATGCACAATCTTAATGTAAAGGCGTGCTCAAACATAGGTACAGTTATATAGAAAAACACTTTGATATGGATCATGATCAGTATAGAGATTACAGTAATTTCAAGATTATAAGATGCATCATTTTGACTATAATTTTGGTCCAAACCCAGAAGTGCGGCTTGTAATATGGAGCAGCTTATATATGAACAATGTTCTGAAAGTTGCCAACCCGGAAGCAAGAGCCTGCAGCAGCCCCAAGCCGAGCTGGAGCCTGGCTGGCCCGGCAGCGGCAGGGAAGCCCGGCAGAGGCAGGGAGGCCTGGCAGAGTCAGGGAGGCCTGGCAGAGGTGGGCAGGCAGAGGCAGGGAAGCCTGGTAAAGCCGGGGGCGGCAGCACCAGGCCAGGGCGAGCAAACACGGTGGCGGTGGTGCAGGCGGCGGGTGGAGGCAAGTGAGCATGGCAGCAGCGCCGCCCAGCCGGCCCCGAGCGGCCCCGCTGAGCGGCAGTGCCGAGCGGGGCCTCCCGGCCCCATCGGCCGCCCCGAGCAGGCCGAGCCCACCCGGTCCCGAGCCGAGCCAGTAAACCCCGTGATCCTGCGATTCTGTTACTAATTGGCAACTCTGTGAAAGTTGCACAGGGATCCTCGCTGCGAACGAAAGTGCGGTTTATAATCCAGTGCGTCTTATATATGGAGGAAGAACGAAACGTTGCCGACACCCTGCAAGTGCGGCTTATAATCAGGTGCTGCTTGTAATAGTGAAATTACTGTACATTTCTACATAGAAAAATCCATAATGGATTACTAAATGCAGAGACAATGTTTCTTATTCTGGAAGTTCCTGATCTGCATGTTATTGAAGTTTTTTAGATACTTTGCAATAGCATCATTTATAGTTCTTTAATCTTATCTTCTTCCCGAGGTATTGGCTGCCAAGGACAGGATACTAGGTTAGGTAGACTGTCCCAGTACAGTCTTTCTTTTGTTCTCCTTCTGTAATGGAGGTAGAGAGAAGAGGATATTATTTTGAAAGCCATAAATACACAGTGAGCCCCGTATAATAAAAAAATAATTCCTTGCATATTTTCAGTAGTGTTCACAGGATACTGAATTAGTTTTCTGCATTGCTGATTTTTTAATAATTTAAAAAAGCAGTTCCTTTTATCATCTACGCAAGTGTAAGGTTAAAGAACCATCACAAGAAACCTCACTGGAAGGGTGTGAAGAACAAGAGACATCTTAGCTATATTAGTTCACTGGTTATATTTTATGTCTTGGTTTTAAAGAATTTAAGAAACACTCTGAAATGAGTTACTTCCCCTTACCGGATTAATCAAGTCTTTTCCATCAAGGAACGAATACGACTAGATGTTAAGTGAAAAAATAAGAATTTACTAACAATCGGAACAGCAACGAGCAAAGAGTAACAGTAAACAATTGCTAGATACAATATTGCTACATGTCACAGTGCGCCACCCCACCAAGATAGTTTTCCCCAGCCGAGCATGTCTCACGGGCAAGGGAAAAAGAATGTCAGTCCTCCCTCTACTCATTGCTCCGCTTATCTCCCTGATGGCTGGAGCTCCAACTGGTATCCTCCGGATCACAGGACTAGAACTCGTGGGGGACTTCGCTTTTCTCTCGCGGGAGATGGCAGGGCAGGCAAGGCAGGGAGGATGGGCTGGGGTGGCTCGTGGTCTTCTCTGCTCGGCCAGGCGCTGCTGGTGGAATTTGCCCTGAGGCAGACCAAGACCACTAACTGCAGCTTCTCTGAGATGAGAAAAAAACAAACTCAAAAGAGAACTCAAACTCAAAAAGCCTCTATCCACACTGCCTCGGCTCTATAGCAAGAAGCCAAGAGCCAAATCAAACGCCAGGGAGAGAGCTCTGCATCAGCAAAAATGAAGAGGCCAGCAGTTGCCATATGAATCTCCACGAGCCCATTCTCCCGTATTTCCAGCTTTTGATTTTGTAAGTGTTAATATTAACATATTTTCAACAGAAATAACGATTGTATTTTGGTTTTACTTACACCAACCAAATTAACTTGTTTTATGTCTAAGTCATTTGAAAATTAATTATAAACTCTAGGTAAAATAACCATACTCAATAACCTGTAAAATCCTTAAAATATGAATGTACAATTGAATGCATAATTTTAAGATTAATAAAATAATACCAAAAATAACACTGATTATTATACAATTTATTGTCATAATGAATTGCCAATGAGCTGGCTGACATTTAAAGTTCCTTATAAAAGAGTTAAGAAACAGATTCAGGTAAAATACATACTCTAACATTACTCTTTAACTTTAAAGAGGATCTGAAGAAGCTGATGGAGGTATTTTATATACCATGTATGTATTTCATATACTACATTGAGAATATGCCCTGAAAAATGCATTTTCTTTCTTTATTGTCTTTGCTAAAAGAACTACTCAAAAATCTATAGATGTATTTGGAAGACTGCAGGCAGCAGAAGGGGATATAAAAAGTCAGAGTTGTTTACCACTGTGGTGGAGAACAAAAAATGATGTGAAGACAGAGTGAATTGTTAGAGTTGCTTCCATTCGGTCAGTACTGTCTGGTTACCTTGCAGTATTTAAAACCCGCCAGGATTATATTCTAACCAAGAAATGGTATCTGCATACCTGCAGACACAATCAAGAAGCTTAATAATTCCCTTGCTCATGACCTATACATTACCTTAATTACCTGAAATTTACTGGAGTATTTTTGTACAGAAAGTGTAACAAAATCCCATAGACAGAAGGTTAGAGCTGGTAAACTCAGGAAAAAAAAATCTGGAAAAGAGATTATTAAGTTAGCAGCAAATACAGCTAACTTGAAATGATTTATTCAAAGAGAATTCTCTCAGATAATCTTAGTACAGGCTAAGCCCTTTTCTGAAATACATGCATAAACTGAACATGTAGTCTGATGAGAGAATACTGCTGAGATTATCGCCTTTATCAAGCTTTGGATAGGATGGGTGTCCCTAATGTTATTTCCAAGTATAAGAACAAAAAAATATTTGTCGACAGAGTCATAGCCATGTTATTATAGTAAGAGATCAACAGAATTTCTTTAGGCTTGGTGCAATATTTCATCAAAGTTATTTCAAAGTTAGAAATAATACACAAGTTCTGTTGAAAATTTGCAGCAACTTCTAATGGCACTGTTTTTTACATCCCTGGAATTATGGATGCCATTAGGCTGCATCATCTGACTCACCACATAGTTAACAGCATGCTTATATTGATCTGGACACCAAGCTTGACTGTATCCCATTTAATTAATCAAGTTATGAAGCCAACAGCATTGTTTCACAGTGAGTCACTTGGTGTTAATGGTCCACCTTTATAACTCTTCTGCCAAAAGCATGTCTCATCATATCAACCAAATGCAAGGCTCAAAAAGTGTTAGTAAACATTAGCAACAACAAACCAGAATAGCTGAGTGGTTGTAGATTCAATTCTGACTTCTTATCCCATTTCAGTCCTGCATGAAAAGTTCTCGAAGATTTCTCATATATTCAGGAGGTGCATCACTACAGTAACACCATACTGAAGTTTTGAATCTACATTCTATATAGGATGGGAAATTAAAAGGATAAATCATTATGCTACTGTACCCTAAGAAGTACATTCAATGGTTAGCTGAATTAATACTCTTGACACCTTAATATTTTTAATATTACATACATGCTTACTTATCTGCAATATTTCAATCAGCGAACTTGGAGAAGCAGCTCATTTGCAGTCAAGTAGTAAAAATAACCTAAATGAAAAAAAGAAGACTGAGTACACTGAAATTCAATGAAAAAGAAACATGAAGTCTTTAGAAGAGCAAGCTCTGACTACATAACTACTTAGTACCAAAGCGCTTCTTAGTACACCATCTACTGTGGTGGTGTTTTGATAACAACGAGCTTTTTTCACTCTTGTTATAATACACAATGGAAAAGGTAATTGGTGGAAGGGTGTGAAGCCAAGCTAATGACATTATGTGGTATCTCAAGAAAGTGTTCTTAGCACAGCATATATAAGAATAGATGGTGCTTGTGCTCTTAATAAATCAAAATAAATCAAATATAGCTTTGAAGTATTACTATACTAACAGAAGAGCAACTGCTTGGGATTGAGTTCCTGTAAGACAGTAAATGAAATAATGAAAGATATTGGTCTGGACAAGTATTTTAGCTGCCTATGTAGGAAGCAGCTAATGAAATATTGAGAAAAAAAGTGAAAGAAATTATTTGGCTGTACAAATAAATTTAGGATTGAACATTAAAAATCAAAATGTCAGTATGAACTGGATGTTCAGTGAATGGCATGCATTTGGGCAAAGGTAAAGCTATGTGAAAATGTTTCTTACCTTTGACTCTTAACATCCATAGACAGACATACTGATACTTACTAATGGTAGCCAACAGCTTTAGCAAATAGAAAAAACATGTGAACTTTATTGTCCTTGTCACTTCCATAAAAACTCTCATAGCCTAATTCCTTCTGAAGAAGTGGAGTAATGATTTGGAAAGCCTCCTGTCTAGTCACACAGAAGACATTAGACTTTTTTTTGTTCTTTTTTTTTTTTTTTTTTGCCTGTGGTTTTTTGGTGTTTGTTTTAAAGGTATAGAAATAGCCTACATGCCTATGGGTCTAATTAGAATAACTCTCAGTGATTACATCAGGCAATTGTCTGTGTTAAACACTGCCTTTTTATGAAATGAGAATCAGTTACCTGAGTGAATGCTTGCAACACAATGAGAGCTATGGTCTAATGTTCCAGCTGGCTTCCATCTGGTTTTGGCCCAATGATGACAACAGGTTTGGTGTGCAAGGATAAGGAGGATGGGTTAAACAAAACTAAAACTGGATACATATTCCTATCAGAGAGTACTACTAAAGAAAGTGATGGAACTATCTCAGTTCCTTATGCTGAGATATATAAAGAATTTTAAAAAATAAATACTTGAATTTTTAGTTTGTCACATGGTTAATCTGATCTTCCAAAGCTAGAAGGAAAAGGTGCATATATTTATGCACATGATTCCAAATTGTTTATTTGAGCATGTACATTTCAGAATGAAAAACGTATGCAAGACAATGACCATCAATATGTTAAGAAGAAAAAGACTTCACCATGTAAAATGACTCAAAACTTTTATTTGAGATAATGATTTTGTTAAAGGAAGACACTGAAAGATGTGTTTCTCGGAAGAAAAAACCATTAAAATTTAGTTGTAAAACAATTTTGCACTTTTTTGTTGTGGTTTAGTTTATAAGTAAATTTGTTTTTTTAATGGTATCCTTCACTATGTTTGGGATTTCAAACTACAGAACCCTTTAGTTTCTACACCTGTAAGTCACAGAAACTTCTCAATAAGTCAACATAAATGTAAAGCTAAAAGACAGCTTGATAAAACTGTAAATAAATTGTAAAGACATTATTTAAGAATAATTACAGGGTAAAAAGACAGGTAAATAAATCTCACTTCCCTTTGTGTACTTCATCACAGATATAAAATTCTATTTAGCATTTCTATTAAGCACAGAGGGTGCAGAGAGAAATAATGGAAAATTTAAAAATATTGGCAAGAGTTACAATAACACTGCAGCAGTTAACGCATCCAAATTAACATGTATGCCTTAAACAGAGGAAGACTTCCAAGTTCCCGGGTACATTTAATATAGGAAATTTATGACCATTCACTTTGCCAAAGGGCACTAAGAAAAGGAAAAAAATTGGTTAAACTGTCAGTATAGCAACACTTTATTTCCATTTTTTAACATATTTTGAAGTATGGAAATATGTATTTCCATATATTTCAGCATTATAGATTAAGACTTGAAAAGCAGTATTTAGATTGCTATTTAGACACCTATACCTATAGATAAAGATAAACACATACATAACTACCTCTGTTTTAATTTGAAGTCTGGTAGACAAAGAGTTGATGTCACCAAAAAAAAAAAAATCCTGAAAAACTGACTCAAAAAGAATTCCTTATATGCCTTCACTTATACATCTATGTATTAGTACATGTGCGGCACAATTACATCTGTTTTTCTTAAATTGGATGGATTATAGGAAACCACTCAATTTTGAGCCTGTCATTATTCAGATTAACATTTGATGTCTTTTGAGAGTTTTCAATAGTCTATACTGCTCATTTTATGCAGAACAAGAGCAAATGCTTGTGAAAGATCAGCTCTTTATAATGCAGTAGGTTTCATTGTGAATCATTCTGGGATAACGAAACCAACAACCACTCTGTGGGCTCTTAAAACACTTAAATTATTTTCTATACACTCTATGCCTATTGAAATGCTTCTTCACTCCAGTACAACTTTAAATATATATATTTTAAAAATAAATACCATGATATGCAATTAAAGTTCAATCCTTTGCATCATTCCACAAGCCTTGCAACATTCATTTCCCTTATTTTCAAAATGTACTTCACCATTTCAACATTTTTAAATATGGGTAGTAATTACCTGACTCAAAACTAGAGCACACAGCTTAAAACTGGGCTTTGAGCTGATAGGGGAAGACTTGAACAAACTACTGACAGTATGCTGTCAGAACATAAGGTGAGTGGGAATGTTTATTTGAAAGAAAGCTAAACTTCTCCAAACCCCTCCCACACAGCCACTGATGTGTTCTGCCACCAGGAACTGGTATATCCACTAAGCAGCTTGGTCTCTACACTTCTGTTCCATGGCCTTCTCTTGTTCCTGGAAATGCAAGTCCTTCATTAAGCAATTTCAGCCAAGTATGCAGCAATTAGTTTCTACTATAAATTTCATTATAGTATTTATATCCATGCATTTTATTGCTATATTAGTCAGTCAATACCATGTAGACAACTTAGACCTTAACGTATGTGTAGCACAGACTGCTTATATAGTGTAATGACTAAGTTAATAAAATGTTCAATAGATAAGCAATTTGTGCTAGATGTACATCATAGTCTAAGTTGTCTACATGCTATTGACCAACTGTTAAATATTGGAAGTGAATATAAAATGCTCAACTCCACATGAGTGGATTAAAAGAAACTGCTAAACTATAGAACTTTCTAAAGTTCTGTAAGGTCAGTTCTTTAAATAGTTTAAATGATCCCATGAAAGCTAGATAAAATTAGACTAAGACTACTGCAAATTTTGGTTGAAAGTCTTGAATAATTTTAATTTATTTCTAGTCTACACATTGTTTAATTATTCACATTATTGATATCCCAGGAATTAAGTACAAATTTTTTCTCTCCTTTCCCATTTGGTCAGACTTAGCAAGTATCAACTGTTTCAAGAAACACAGTTAATGTAACATTTCTCAGTAGTAAAGTAGCTACCAGTTATCACCCAACAGGTTATAATTTCAATCCACCTAAACCTCCTTTTTTATGCATTGATCTGCCCTCAGTACCAAAACTAAACTAACAATAAACTAGCCAGAGACCATTCTCTTTCAGATAAAACAAAAATTCTTATTTCAGAGATTCTAGTATCTAAATGTGTGAATTGGAAGAGTGAACTACTGGGTTAGGTAAAACATAAATTGAACAATAATTTTTAATCATTCATCAAAAATTGGAATGCAACAGCTATATTTCAACAACTTTATTAACATAGTCAAGCAGTGATTAACATTCACATCTATTATGTCACATCATACAAATGTAAATACAAAATTACTACAGTACAATATATATTCTCTGCATGATCCAAAATATTTGGTGGCCCCAAAAACTCTTTTAAAATTCAGCAGCTTATCAAAAATTAAAACCATATTCTATTTAAAATGAAGTTCTGTTAGCACATAGGCAGACTTCAAGAAATATCACTCAATTTAGTACAGTTTGAGAGGTTGCAGGAGGATATGTTTGAAGGAAACATTCCAACATTGTGGCAGATACAGAAACATAAGATTTAAAGCTTTCAAGTAAAACTTACACAACCTAAGTTGTCAGCAGAAAGATCTGGTCACCTTTCATTTAAAACTATTTTGTGTAATTCATCCAATTAAAAATTTTAGAAGTATCTAATATCACCAAGTCAGACAATGTACAATATAACTATCTATCTCTTTCCACAAAAAAGATATTACACTGCAGATTTCAACAGCCAAATAAACCTCCTCATACCAGTCTTTTTATTCTCATTGCTGTCCTCACAAAAAACACTCAAATCTTCTCAATTTTGTTGCTCTCCTGAAATAAGGAAATAGATACCTAAAGCAAAAGTGGCACAACAGAACAAGTTTATAGAAAAATGATACTATACTGTAAGTGCTGAATTCTTTGAGATGTGGATTTGGCTTACTTAAAGCATACTGTAACACCACACAGGGATTAATCCTATAGAGCCATTTCAAACTTCCCTCATTTATGTACATTCAAGCAAGTGAGTATCACTATTTTAGCAGAATATGTAAGGCAAGCAAGAAGAGTACTTGCCTCAGTTCCCCATTTAAAACTGGCTTGCTCCAACCATTAAGTGCAAAGAGCAAGCACCAGTGGCAGACAAAATGCAGTTTCTACTGGAGAATACACAGAAGACTGATGGATACAAAACATCCTGGAGAATGCATAGGTGAGTGAAATACATAGCTACTGAAAAAGTTTTATTTATTTAAGGTGAGGTTATGCAATATTATAACAAATACATGTGCAAACTACATCAGCATCTATCTGAGATTAACTACAGGATGTTTTGCCATTTCACTGTAGAGCTTAACCTTTATCTAAGACAAAAAGTCACACTTTAGACCCTATATAAAAGCTTTATGTGTCTATCATCCTCATGAGAATATGGAAGCAGTTAGTGTCAAGTTACAATTTCTTTCCTTGAAAAAATCTAAAACAAAAGATTTCCAATTTAATGTTGCATTTAAAGTATTTTAAAAGAATTATTTCAATTGTTTGAATATGGATGCATTCTCCTTAAGGGAAGAATGTTTTTGCACCTTATCTGCTAATACATTCAATATGAATAATATAGATGAAGCAAGAGTCATTATTGTCCCACAGTAGAAGGTTAATTTGGAGTAAGTTTAAGACAAGAGGAGCTGCCTAAATGAAATAGGTAAACTGATAAAATTACAACACATTTTTATTAGCATGTGTTCTGAACAAAAAGGGTACAAGAGTATTCACCTGAGATAAAGCTAGTATTTCAATATTTCTAAGTAGCAATGAGTTTTGCTTGAGGAAAGCCACTTGAAGTTTTAAAATATACATTATACTATTATACAATATATGCAGTTTAAGTAATTAAGACTGATGCTAACATAAAAGTCCTAAAAAAAAAATCACAGTGTGTATCAATATTATTAGTTACAAAATTTATGCTACTTCATAACATTTAAAAATTATAACGATTACGAATTTTAACCTATTCTTCTAAAAGTGATCTTCTGAGTACAAGTTTCAAGGAGCAATGAACTAAAGCATAAGAGTTAGCTTCTTACAATTTAAATATATACATATTAACTGATTCAGAAAATAAACAAACTTTGGAAAAAAAAATACAAAACTGATTACTTTTGCTTGCACTAGTTAAAATAATGAACTAGTCTAATTGGTTTTCCAAAACAAAATGAGCTGTTTCCTGACTGTGCTATGAAAAAAATTCAATATTGAACTTCACTTAAGACTAATTTAACAGCAATTTTGAACTGCCAAAAAGATGCATTTATAAGGATTTTAAACACACTTTCTGTTACCAACTTAGGTTGATCAGCAGCTTTTTTTCACTCTCAGAATCCTTCAAAAAGGGAAACTCAAAACAGGAAAAAGGCATATATAAAAACAGTAAACACTGACCTCCTGAGGTTCCTACAACAAAATTATTCAAGTAGAAAATCTACACCATTACGTAGCAGCGGCTATTTCTGTAGTTTAGCACACTAACAGCACTTTCTCAGTGTGTAAGGAGCAAATGAAGTAAGCCGTGCTTTTAGCATGCCAAGAGGCAGAAACACTGGAATGTAACAAAGACAAACTCACAATTCTACCAGTATAAACATTCAGTCAACATTCAAGAACTGTCAAGACTACACCACAAGAATTAAGATGCTTTTTATATATCCCATGATGCAATAATTCTCTTTTAAATATTAATGCTGTTTCAGAACTTCTCTCCTCACATTGCACCCTAAAAGGCTTCTGCAAATCTCTGCGCTATATTATGCATTAGGAATATGGTTTATTTGCTTTAAAATATACCATGAGAGAACTCACTGATACAAAAGACTATTTTGTTTATTCCTGTACTGGTTATTCCTGCCCTTTTAAATTATTTTCCTTGCTGTCATACCAGATCAGTTCACATCTGTAAAAAATATGTATTAAAACAAATATATACAAAAGTGGCATCCTAAGCTAGTCCAAGGTGAGGTGGAGTGGTTTTATTTGGTTAAAGGGGCTTTCTGTAATTTAAGAAGTTTAGTTAGACCCAGATTTTAGTTGTTATGCTACAGTATCATTTGGGTAGGTTTTCTAGTCTACAAACTTTTACATGTCATTTCTCTGAAACTCTTCCTTAATGTTCAAACACACTTAAAATTAAAGCAAGTTTGGGTTTAAAATAATATCCCACCTTGCTAAATGTTGGTCAAGGATGTTCCCTTTCAAAATTAAAGTTTTTAAATTGAATTTTACTAATTTATATCAGAGTTATTAGTTGAGAAGGTATTTTTGGTTTGCTATGGAAGAAATGTAACATGAAAGCAAGTTATCACATGCAATTTTGATCAAATTGAATAAATGCTATGTACTGGCATTATCAAATGTATTTAACACAGTACATGTCCAAACTATGCCTCACACCTAACCCACTAAAATTTGCAAAGCCAAAAAAGGGGGAGGGGAACAGAAAACATGCATGTGATCATGCATTGAAAAAAAAAAAAAGTCTAAACTCTATAAACAGCATTTATAAGTTCACACTCACACAGTTCAAACTTCAGTGCAATGGCTAAATCATTCAACAGTCAAAGAACAGAACCATGCAAAGAAGAGCAAGTTCTTAAAAAAGTCCCAACTAAAAAACCCAAAACAAACAAACCCAAAACCAAACCAAACCAAAAATAACAAAAAATTCCCCCAAAACCCCAAACCAAAACCAAAAAACAAACAAAAACCCCCACAACGTCCTCCAAGACCCCCCAAAATACCCAAAACTAAAAACCAAAAACCAATCAACCAAAGGAAAAAAAAAAAGAAAACCAACGAAAAAACAAACCAGAAAACACCAACTAAACCAAAAACCGTTATCCAGTATCCATTCTGCAATGCAAAGGTGAGAAACTAAATCTACAAAAAGGCTGTTATGGCTTAATTATATTTTGCAGATTAATAATGCAGCAGTTGAAAAATGGAAAGGTGTGGCTTCACCTCTGACCAGCAGAGTTAAAAGTCTCTCCATTTTCCTTTATCATCATGGGATACTCTTTAGGCAATCTAAATTAATAAAGACTTGCCACTTTCAGATGGACACAAGATCAAGTGTACCAGTTAGGATTTCACATTCACAGTACATAAGAAAATACACATGGAAGGAAAAGTAAAGCGTTAACTTAACAAGGATTTATTCACAGGAATACATGTAAGTAGAGAAAAAAAAAACACAACAGAAAAGCTAAACAAATGAAATGAAGAGGATCCAAACCAACTTTCACTCTGTAGCTTTAAACTTGCACCCTTGTGCATTTAACTACATCACAAAGGGCCACCAACATGCGCCAATACAGTGTAGATACCCTGCATTACATCCATTAACTTAAACATCTCTTTAAGATCATGCTTTGAACAAAAAGAAAGCGTAGAAGGTAATACGTTGAGTGGGAATAAACACAAATATAGCAATCTTGTCATCAACTTCTACAATTGTCTTTACGTGCCAACTAACATTTATGCAGCCTTTAACGGGTCTTACCATGTAACTCATTTTAGAGATTCTGATAAAATCACTAGTATATAACCATGCAGAAAGCACATCACACTGACAGCACAGAGGCAAATATTTTGCACAGCTATATCAGCTTTCCACATTGTGCAGGTTACACACAATACAATATCAATCTTATTCTTAACAGATCCTAAAAAGGTATTTCAAGGCCTAATTGTTAACTACAGTACTTTATATCTATATTCTTAATAAAAATAAATTCCACTGAATCTTAGAAAGGAATTTAAAATGCAGGGTTATATTGAATTGGTAAACTGCAACACAAAACTGGCGCAACATAGGTAAAATGTATACCAATTTCACTCTATGTGATGCAAGCATGCTACTTCCCACTAATTAAAATTACTTCTGATCACTATGAGCCAGAACGCATGCCTGAACCTTAAAACTGCAAGTTAAGATAATGCCTTACTCTAGAAATCAAAACTAACAAAGTACAATAATAAAATCATATCCACTACCTTGGTTGTTTTTCTTAATGTAAAAATTAAGATGTCAATCTTTCCTTTGCAGTGTCCCTCTCCTTTACCCCAAAAATGAAAGGAGTGACTTATTTGGCAGCTTGAAGGTTGCTTCATTTTGTCCAAGTTAACCTTTATTATTTTACGATGGGGTTTCTATACTGTACACTGCAAGTGCCTGTTCCTAATACAGACACAAACTGCATTTTAACTGTACTAACTTCGTTTGTGTAGTTCTTCATTAACATGCAAATACCTAGGAATCCCACCAAGCAGGATGAAATAATGTAGAAAACCCTTACTTAAAAAAACAGAAAACAAAAAAGAAAGCCTTTTACTGTTTGTGACCCCCATTCTTAGGTTTCCTTTATTGTGCGCAAAATATTTTTCCTCTTTACGTATCCCTATGGTTCAATTATATGGTTTCTTATTTTGGTATAAATCCCCACAATATTCCAGAATGTGCTGTTTTGTGACTAGATTCTTTTTTTTTTTTCTTCTTCACATCCAGTGCAGAGGTGTAATAGGAGACAGATTTCCACCCACAAAGGCTCCAGATGTTAAAACATTTCCCAACATCGACTTAATACAGTGACGGCAACACCTCCCTCCCGCCCCTCCCAGTAGGGTTGGGATTGTACTGTATTCCCTACTGGTTTACCCTTCCCCCCAGTAAAGGGTAACATTTTCCCTGGGTGCAGAGGCTCCCTCATAGTCTCCCAGACTGAAGGACCTGTAAAAGGAAAAGATAACAGTATAATTAAATCTTTGAACCTCTGGCATATAGGTAAAGATCTTTTTCAAGCACTAAGTGCAAACCCCTAACTTAAAATTGGATTTATGCCTAATGCTCCCTTTTAAGTCTGTTAAGAAACCAGACCATTTGTATCAGATAAATTATTATTCATGAAACAACAATATATGCTTTGAAGCTACACTGACAGTTCCACTATTATGCTAAACTTAGATTTAAGATAAAAGCATCCTATATATTCTAATCAGTTTTTCCATTTTTAGCACAAAATTATGAGACAGTCATGATGTTGAGAAAGAGTATTAAACATATCTGCAACTTGCCTAGAAGCTTCCCTTTTGAGTGGATTAAACAAGATTGCTATATCTTCTCTGCAGTTGAAACTGGATTTTATCCATTTATTTTATTTTTTACTTTGGTTTGCTTTTCATCAAGAGGAGAAAACACCCTCATGTCAGAACTAAAATGCCCTAATTGATAAACATGTAGCTGCTTTATTTTTAATCCATGTTCCGAACAAGCATAAAATGCAAAAAGGATTTTTTTATGACACTGACTTTGAAAAAGTCTTAGGCTGCCTTTTAAATAGTTGTCCATTCCAACACTAAACAGAACTGCATGACTCACTCTCATAATTTCAGTACACAAATTCTACTAGAAGTACTAAATTTGTATAAAGACTAATAGAATAAACTCAATTTACTCTCTTTTTTGCATAATACAATAATCTCTTCACACAGTATCACACATGGGAAATTTGCTCTCTACAGCATATACAGGCAGCACACAAAGCAAGATGGTATAATAATAGAGATACTCTGGAATGAGCTTTCACTGCTCTTTGTCAAAACTGAATCATTCTCCACATGGAAGTATCTAATAATTCTGAGTTGGCACACAAAATGGAACATGGCAATAATAAATATATCAGCCTCCCCCAAACATAAAACTTTACAGTTACTGCAGTTAGTAGCATAGCATTCTTTATTCAGAGGAAAGATAATTTAGTATGTAGTTATGAGGCCATTAGATTTCTCATTGCTACTGTGTTAGCAAACCTGCTTTCTTATCCTAGAAGAGTATTTCCACTCTGACCACATCTGCCATCTGTTAATTCATAACATAGAAGCTAGTCTGTGTCTTTTGTACGATGACTTGAGGATCATATTCATCACTTTGCTTATTAAACTTGAACAGTTTTGCTATACCCCTACACTTTCAACTTTCTTCATAAACTAATGTGTGTATCATAGACTCACTTTCTCTCTCTGTAACAATAAAAAAACCCATAGCTGAAGCTTTTGCTACAGTCACCATAATTTAGGTATACTGTCATCCCTTCTTTCTTTCCTTCATATACTAAGGAAAGATACCTCCTCCAGCGTAGCTCAGCAATTCTAGACTGATGAATTAATTATGCTTCCTATGATGCAAATAGGGAGAAAGTCCCAGTTCTCCTTGGCAAGCAAGACTCATGTGCTTACCTCTAATTATGGGACTGCAGCTACAGTGCATGAGGTTAAACTCCATAGTAAGCTGCAAGGCGCTCTTTTAAGGGAAGAGGAAACTGGTCAGAGAAACGCCTCCAATTCTCATCCCCAACTTGATTTTTAAATCCATGAAGAATCTACAAATGAGAAAGCGGAAGCCAAAATAAGCAAAAACCAGAGGGTACATTATTTACTAGCCTCATACACAGTAAGCCACAAACTGCTGCATTGTACATCTGGCAATCTGAATTCATCAATATCATACTGTAATGCTACAAAGAAGCAAAGGAAGTAGTGTTTCTTTAAAGGTGACATAAAGAATATAGCTACCCAAAGAAACTAGCATATGCATACGTATTTACATATATTTTTAATAGGCAACTTAAAACCTAGGGTTAAGCCATTTCAGAATGTTTGTTTATAATTCATTTTTCATCCATCTGTTCATCCATCCAACCATTCATCCATCCATCCAATCGAGTTCATATATTTTAAGACTACTGTGTTTGTATTTATTTTTTAATAAATGGGAAGCATGTTGTAGGAAGTTGAGTTAAATGGTAGCCACTTCTTGAATGAATTAATACCTGTCAATTTCTAGCAAAAATATAAAATCTTTGACAACTCTGTTTTCTGCATGGAACCTGTAAGACAACTTCGCTAAAAATGAAGCTCTTAAAACTTTCTTTGTTTTGAAAGAACAGGGATCCACAGTCAATGGCAATCAAAATCCAATGAAAGAGGAAAACAAATAATCCACAAGTTCAGTCTGGACCTTCTGATGTAATAAACTAACTGAAAATGAAATTGCAGTATCAGAAAAAATCTTAATATGCTATCTCTTAAAACAGCAAGTAAAAGCTAACCATTAGAAAGGACAAAAGCAGACAAAATTACCATTGTGCATAGAAAATAATACCAAGAAAATCTAAATTGTTTTGCCTTTTTACACTCAGTGTAACTGAACTGTGGAACATATCCTCAATGTCCTGGTTTAGGGGAAACTTGGTAGGAAATTTGGTAGGAAAATTTGGGAGGAAATTTTGGAGAAAATTTAAGCTCATGGTAACAAGTTCACGCTCAACACATCACTGTCAAGCAGAGCTGTTTTTAAACAGATGTAGTGTTAATGACTTTACATGCAACCAGTTAATTTATTGCTTCTCCCTCTCACAAGCAGGCTCTTTTCTAAACCCAAAGAGTCACATTGACCAGCTGCTAAGAAACTACTTAAAATTTAAGAATGCTCAAGTAAGACAAAAGATTATGAGTCAGATTTTAACACTGGCAGTTCATCTATTCATGCTCTTGAAAGTATTTTCTCTTCCAGTTCTAGTACTAAAAATGAATAAATAAAAAGTCTTGTTTCTTTCCCTTTTTCCTTAAAGTCATAATTACTGCATGAAGAAGTAGTCTAAAAACCCTGCATGCCATCACTGAAGAAAGCTTTTTCTCCTTCCCTAAAACGCAAAACCCACAAAATGACTTTAAAATTATTTGCTTAAAAAAGCAGGGATGTCTTTATGCCAAGTGACAAGAACCACTCTGTTTAATTTGAATGCATTATATCCTAAATGGATAACCTGGAAAGAATCTGAAAAAGAGGAGTTTACCCTGCTGAAGGACTAGTGCAAAAACATGCAGTGAGACTGCTTTGGGTAATCATCACAGACTCTATCCAGGACCTCCCTTTGAGTTGTAATTCCTGTTTCATTCTGCAGATGAATACTCATAGATGTATGATCTTTTCTAGAACTAATTTTCCTTGGAAGGAGGCCAGTTATCTGAGAGACTAACTAGGACAGTCAGATTTCTGTTGTTGCTCTTAAAGATGGGATAGAAAAGTTCTAGCTTCTGATTTGATGCTCACATATGTCACTGAATGAAGAAAAAGTGACAATACCAACCCATGATCCTAATAAGCACTTAAGAATATGCTCCATTTTTTACTTTAAGAATATAACGAACCTTACTTTTGACACAGAACTTCTAAAAATGGGGATTTCACTTCAGAACTTGTGAGGTAAACCACTTCTCTGTCTCTCTCACTTTTTTAAAAGCTGAAGACGCTAGAGCTAAAATACAATATATCAAATTCTAGGTGGGGCTTTTTTGTTTTTTACTTACTTAATACAAGGCAAAGAGTCCTTTTTTTTAAAATTCTACTGATGGTTTGGTAGAGTGTAACCGTATGTTAGTTTCCTGAAACTTATTCAACCAAGAGGGATTCTGAGGAGGATTAAGAAATTTATAATTTTCAGTGGAAATTAGGAGAAACAAAAAAGATATCACTGGGATATTTTAGATTTGAAACTTATGTATGTCTCCAAAATAAAGTAGCCATCTTTGTGGCAAAAAATAGTCCTGAACCATATAACTCTCATTTTCTGAAAAGAAGTCTTACATGTAGTATAATCTCCCCTGTCCTTCTAAATGCAGGAGAAACAGAGTAGGCTGGACATTATGAAAAGCTGTCTGAGAATCATTATCCCTTCAAAAAACACCTCAAGTAAAATTCTCAACTATTTCAAAAAGTTTGCAATAATCCAAATGCATACAAGAAGATACAGATTAAAAAAAGAAGTCAGGATTGCTTTGTCTGACAATTTATGACCTTGCATGAACCACAGAGGGCAGAGAAACCTCCATGACCACAAACACAGAGCTGGCTGCAAAACAGAAAGAAAGAAACCAGAGGATGTAAAACAACCTTCACTAGAATATACTGTTATCTTAGCAACCTTACCTTACAGAACATGTCTCGAAGATCATCTTTTGGGCTAATCCATGATGCAACAGCATCACAAAAAAAAATAAAGTCCTACAAGATTAAACAATCATATAGGTTAGAAATCTCAATTTATATATCTGAAAACAATGCTTAATGTTCATTCTGTGAACTATGGCTGGTCTTTGATCCTAATTTACAACTGCCTTTGTTTTTATGTATTTATTTTCCACTTAATTCAGACAATGGTAAATTATTGTATGCCTAAATGTTCAGCAACAGAAATTGCTGAGTGTCTTAAATTAAACCACAGTGAAAACAACCCCAAGTCTCCTCTCTGCACCATACTAGTACAACTTTAATTCTTTCAGTACATGTACAACACATGTAAATGCAAGATCTACTTACTTCAGTCACAAACAACAAATGCATTTCTCACAATTTCCAGTTAGGGAAAAAACCTATTTTATTTCTTTAAGTAGTTTTTTACTGGGACACAGACAACATTTCTCATATAGGTTCAAAACTAAAGCCACCTCAGAATCCCTATACTCCATTCATCTGCTGTCATGCATTACCTCCTCCTACACCAAGAGAACACCAGTCTTAAAAAATAATTTTGCTAATGCATATACAATAGGAACTGAGGATGATGACTAGAAAGATGAGTTAATGAAATGGGCCCTTATTTAACCCCTCTCTGTAAACTACATGAATGAACAGACAGTAGAAGACTGAAATGTAAAGTACAGAATGAGGCCTAAATGAAATCAACTGAAAATTTCAAAACAAGGTAAACTTGTGTTTCAGGAAAAAGAATTCCAGGCAGAGAAAAGGGAAAGATCAGTTTTGTTTTCCTCTTAGAAGATATTACATGGATACAGCTTTACTTCAAAGGCATGAAGACTAAAGATAAAGTCATATATTATTCTTCAATCGTACCATTTATTTTAGAGATGCATGTTCATTGTCACATTGACTATTTGAAAAGTTTATCCAAAGTTGAAACAGAATCTTCCCTACACAAGGAACAAAGGGGTGGTTACTGGTTTTGCTGTTTCTTGTTTTAAAAACCTACATCTGGAAAACCTACATCTGGAAAATGGGTGTAAGAATGTCAACTTTTACCTTATATTTGCATATAGATCCTGACCACAACCTGACAGAAGTATCAAAATACAGTTATTTTAATCAAAGTTCATTATTTACATATGCATTGCCAGTAAAAGACAAAAACTGATTTTAACAATACTTCTCCCCTTTCCTTTTTAGATGACAATTACTGAAGCATCGTGACACAGATCATTCACAATATAAACATTTTTGGCTCCTTGACCTCAAAATAAAGCTACATCATGTACTGCAAGGAATCTCCTCAAGGTTAACCTTTTCATACTCAACATACAGCTTTCCCTAAATTTCACACAAGTAAAGAAAAGTTAGCATCTATTCATATGTCTTACTTGGACTACTCCACTGGGGTTGACCGTAATCATGGTACATATCCCACGGAATGCTGAATCCTTTTCCTCATTGTCTCTTATGTTTCGCAGAGAGGTGCACCTAACGAATTGGAAAGCAAAACTTAGATAAGTCTATTACTTTTCTTCAATCAAGTCAAAGCTAGATGACAGTATCTGATGGAATAAGTCACACTGATAAAACGATCTGAAACACAGTTTTGAACACTTAGAAAAACACTTATTGCAGACAGTTTTTACTAGCATAATCCCATTAGGCATCACCTCCAGAATCTGGCTCTTTTGTTATACTATAGTCAGAAAGTGTGACCTCTATTCCATTAAATACAAAAGAAACATATATCTGAAATACTTACAGAAAATATCATTATTAGAAGCAGAACATAAAATACTGTCACAGTATGAATTATGTCAGATACCACTTACAGAACAGTTATTGAACTTTAACAGCAGCAAGCAAGCTATTTTATACGTAACAAATCTATAAACATATATTCCTTACAGCATTTCAAGCCTCAGACTGAGTTTTAGGTAATGCACAGTTTAAATTTTACAATATTTGCATGCACTGTATTATCATTCTGGTGGATTTTAAAATGCTCTTTCATAGTCAAGCTTTAACACAGCAAGCATGTGACAATCTTATCCCATGCATAAATTAGTCGTTAGCCACAACATAAAGAATACATGACGGTGCTACTAAAAACTCACAAACCTGATAGGACAAGATTAGTCACATGGTTGGCAATGATTAAGGATTGAGATTTTGTAACCAACTGAAAATATATCTAAAAGTGAGATAGAGAGAAGAAAGAAAGAAAGAAAGAAAGAGAGTGAAGAAAAATGAATTAAAAAAAAAAGATTGAATAATACACACCAGGGTCTTATAAACTGCTGTAGCATGGGGGCCACCTCTTGAGGACAAACGTAACCAAGACGACCAATTGTTATTGCTAAGGTAACGCAATCACGGTTATACACCACCAAACGCCAACCAAGACATGAGCAAATGAGGGGGGAGGAGAAAAAATAAAGAAAAAACAACAAATAACTCAGAAACAGAAACCAACAGAATCTGTGTATGATAATAAACATAAGATTTCACCAGTGCTGTTTATTACCACCCCCTAAATAAGAGGCAGCAACATATATGGTATACTCTCCAAGGTAAAAGAAAAAATTAAAGAAGTGTGAGAGAACACCAAAAACACAATTATAAATCCAAAGGCTTTCTGATGCAGCTGTCATTCTGTCCCTCTTTAGAGTAATCATTTATAATAAATTTATCTCTACACATCCAAAGTTTTTATTGAAATGTACTAGAATGGATTTTTTTTAAAAAGGAAATTAATAATTTTCAGTTTTAGTATCAAGTATTCTAAAAATGTTATTTTATCCATAGAATTCAAGATTTTTATAGACCTAATCGACCAGTAAAAATACGTTTCCAAACAGGAAATACACGGAATTATAAATGGAATATATTGTGATCTGCCTGAAAATCCTAAATTGCTGGAACACTTTCCAAAGATTAACAAATGTTTGACTTCTTCATAATCTCATAGAGAATTTAATTTAAAATGGTTGCTAACTCAAAGCAACTGACTGAAGAACATTAATTATTTAATCCTAGTATTTCTCCTGCTCATGGAAGTTTTACTCATTAAACGTACAAGAGTCTGATTTCTGATACCAAAACATGAGGACACATGAAAAGCAAAATTGCTTCACCACGATTAGGTAGTTTGATTCTTTGTTCCGAGAGACAGACCAAAGAAAGTATCATTATGCAAATGTGTTTTAATGGTGTTTGCTCAACTCACGAAAGATTAATCTTTAGAAAAAGGAGAGGGTGGGAAATAATGTATCAGAATTACTTGAAGCAAAATACATGAATAATACTAAAATCCAGCAGATTTGTATGAAGCAGAAAAAGGAAACCTATGTTCAAGGGACATACTATGCAACACTCTAACTAACAGGCATTTGTGAACAGTTTCATGAAACATGCAATAAAGCAGATGATGCTTTTTCAAATAAAAGTTTGGTGTAGGATATACTAGCAGTCTGAAACATATTACTTCCATGTGATGCAGTTCACTGTTAATGTACTGGTGTTACTCAATTTCCACATACAGTGTCTAAAATTTTTTAGTATCTTACAAAACTTCACTGAAGTTCAAATGAAAATACAGTTTTAAGTTTAATCTGTAAATTCTTACAGCTACAGCCTGAGCAAGGAACAGAAATCTCAGTCAAAGTGTGCTTTCACAACTGTTTTCACAATTAATTACACAGCAAGCTACAGCAAAACCAGTAATATTCTTGCACATACTAGCGGCACACAGCAAAATATCCCACAACAAACTTATAGTAAGTACACCACACTCAACATTTATTTGCAGTTATCCATTCACATTTAAAATAACTATTAAGAGAATTAAAAAAAACCAAAACAGTGTTCAGATGCTTCCAAAAATTCTCTTAACAATGATGGAAGCATACAATTAACTATTGAATGCCTCTCAGTTACAGGTATTACACATCCATCAGTGCAGAGGGAGGGGAGTCAGGGCAGGGGTACTAAAAAGCTTTATTGTTTTACTATTATAGTATTACACTATTACACTATTCCATGGTGTATTTCACAACTAGGTATTTGACTCAAAATTTTCTTTTCAAAAAGTAGTACCAATAAGATGCATAAAACTAGGTAAATTTTCCTTCAAGTTCACCTTCCATACTAAATGAGATAGAGGGGCAGACAAAGTGCAGCTTTTAAGTTTAGAGAATACTGAAGGAAAAATATGCTTTGAAAAATCTCTCTCCAAATTATCTCTTGCTTTGCTCAGAAAGTATAACCGTATCATTGTATTTGCATCATATTCAATCACGTCAGATACAGCAACTAAACTGTTGTAATTGTAAGATGTTGTGATTGTAATTTTCTTACAAGACAATTTTCAAACAGAAGGAAAAAAAATCCTCAATTAGTAAACCAGCAAACAATAAACCCTTTGCATTATCATAAATTTTTGCTCAAGTATGGAAGGTGCTTTTTATACCGGAACATGCCCTCTATAAATGCAAAAGAAACAAGCCTCAGAAATTCCAATTCAGTAAGGCATTTGGGAATTAATCCCAATTTAGAATGCAAAGACAGAACATAAAAAATGCATGCCATTATTAGAATTCTTTTCAGGAATTTGTTATTAAGTGACCAGGTAACAGAAATTAAACAATTTCAGTTATGTCATGGTAAAACTGCCATCACAGATCTAGATTTTTGTGCATGATAATGTAAGTGTATCTTAAAAAAAGGGCACTTTTTAATAAATTCAATGAATTCATTGTTTTCGATATGCCAATTACATGTTTTCCAACACTAGACATATATATACAGTACACATGTAAGGACATGCACACATCAAAATCACTGAGAAATTAAGTCTTAAGTGTTACTGCATACATTTGTCATACTTAATACATAAATAAATCCAGAAGAATTATAAAATAGCTAATAAATATATATAATGAATGTTATAAAAGGAGAAAGCAATTAGAATCTAGATATATGATTTGCTGCAAGACTGAGACTTGTAAGAGCTTGTGCAAAACAGAGCTGCTTTTGCTTATAACAGCCAAGTACATAACAAAATCAGTTTTGGTGTAGTTCTATGTAATTTCAAAAAACAATTATTAAAAAAAATCTTCTAATTCCCTTCACCATGTACAGGTTGTTTTTTGGGTACCTGTGTTCTCTAACAACGTCTTTGGTGTGTTGGGTCTGTTAATTATTTCTACAAGCTGGTGCAAGACCATTGGAATATAAGGCTGCATTTCTATACCTGAAACAACAATTTTAAAAAATCAGAAGAAAATGACCATTAATATGCATAATGTACACAGAACATGTACACTTAACTTACTAACAAGGACAAGGATCACAAATGTAATATAAATGTTAACACAAAGGTATCACTTAAAAAAAAATTCACCCCAAACACCCAGACAAATAATTCTAAATGTGCAGAGATTTAAAGAAAAAATGATATCTTACCCATCTGGATAGAGATTTCTCCAATTGCCCAGGTGGCATTGTTACACACAGAAATGAATTCAGGGTTTAGGTTGGTTCCCAAAATTGGCATGAAATCAGCTAGAAAGAACAACATTTTAAAAACTCATCACACAATATAACCATCTTGTCCCATTACTTTAGGACTGTGAGGGGAAGAAAAATGGGATGTTTAAGAAAAAGATAATGTAAGCCTACTTAAATACTTGGAAAGTGCTACATTCAAATTAACAAGAGCTATATTCCAGCTTTATATCAGATTAACCTGGAATTTAGAACATAAGCAGATAAATGTAAATATTTTCAAATTATGCTTTTAAAATCGTCCTAATAGTGTTTATCTTTACATAATTTTTATGTAGAAATCTTCTTCTCTCCCTCCCTTGCTCAGGTGAGAGAAGAGAGGAAGAGAACAAAAAAAGAGTTTTATCATATGGCTGAACATTTCTAAAATATCACCTGGAAAACCATTTAGCTACTCTTGAAAATACATCAAAGACTAGAAGGCAATCACATCTTTGATTAAATTTAATATTTGATCAAATTTTAAGAAAAGTGAGTCAAAAAGGTCATTATAACATCTGCCAAATTAATTTTAAATTCCAAGCCTATCCAAGCATTCATTTGGCAAGTGCATCTCAACAGTATCTGTAGGAAGAAAGAGCTAATATTGTGGAAACGTATCACTGATGTTACTTCCCACAGAAACAAAAAACAAAGTGGAACCCATGTTCTAGCCCATTTTTTGATTTATGTATTGCATATATTTTTACTTTAAATAAATTCTAGTAGAACAGAAAGAGCCATAAAAATAAAGAAGAAAAATAAACTTCTACACTGTCCACAAAAATAGGAACATGTTTTCTTAACATACAATTCAAAGGACTAAAGACTACAGACTCTTCTTGATAAAGGAAAATTACTATGTACCACACCATAAAAGGGCAACCCACAGAACAGGGAGCATAACAATGGCTAATACAACCTCTTAGACATTTACAAAACAAGTTATTAAACATGTAAAAGAAACATACCGATGCAAGGTTTAACATGCTGAAAACATGCCTTTGTCAGATCACCTAACAATGCAAAAGAACTCTGCCGTACCTCAGGCATTTTGTCCTAAAGGAAGGAAGAAAAAATTTACAATTTTAGAAGAGTCTCTGATTCTCTGAATAAAGAAAACGTGTGGATCAAATACCTTACTCATCTCACCTGCATGCACTGATACATTAGTGTCAGGATATTGCTGCGAGCCACTAGCTGTTCAATGTTGCCTCCAAGTCCTTCAGCTAAACCACTGAGTAAATCAAGAGCCACAATCATGAAATCTTTATCTGGAGCCTCATATTGGTCTGGCTGAGCATTATGCAACTGCAAAGTACAAAATAAGTACACATTTTCAAAATTACACTAGATTTTCTCAGGAGTATGCATAAAGATGTTGCAGAACTGCACCTTCATTTAGATATTCAATTTCCCTCCACACCTCTAATTTTATAGTTAACACTTCGGTTTAGCACAGTAACATTGGAAGTTATAGCAAAATACCATGGCTTGTGCAAGTGTCTTCTGCACCAAATTTACACAACGCTGGTACACAGGTTCACAGTATGGAAGAAAGCCAGATTGCAAGGCAGTAGCAACTGACGACAGGCACTGGAATTAAAAAAAAAAAGAGGAGAGAGAGAAAGCAGTCACTACTTTTCCTCACATCCCTGAAGAGTCTTTTACTTGGGAGAGGCACTTCGGAAGGTATTAGGATTTTAGGTACACCAACATGTAATTGATTATGTAAACATAACCTAGAAAGGCGGTACCGATTTAGCTGACCCAAGGCAACTATCAGCAAGTTGTTATTCACTCCTGCATATGCCAGTTGAGAAAATCTCAGCAGCAGCATCTTCTTAGAGGTAGCCAAGAAAATGCATACAAAACCAGTTACAATAACTCAGACAACACTTACACTAAGCTGCTGTATCTTGACCATGAACAAGCCCTAAGAGTTACAAAACTAATTTTTCTAGAGGTGTTTTCCTCTAGAGGTGCTTCACACTCGGCAAGTACAGAGCATTAGACTACATGGCCTGGTTCATACCTTCAGCTTGTCTGACAACAGTTTTAATGGAGGGATGAAGAGAAAGCAAGGAGAGAGAAGACAAAAATAAAAGGAGGATTGAACCCTTTTTTTTCTAAAAGAATCCTATTAAAGAAAACACTCCAAAATGGCAGAAAAAAATCTAAAGGACTTCTGCTAAATCTAAGGACATTAATTCAGTCATAGAATTTTCTTACCATGGTCAGAGTAGTTTTTCCCTAATGGAAAATAGCTAAAAATGTCAGCTTTTATAGTCATATTTACTAGGAGGAACACCTTAAGTAAAAAACATAATTTCTAAATAAGTTGATAAAAAATATTCACATTTAAACATTTACCTCTAATAAAGGGAAGAGATCTTTATCTTCATCCTTCAGCATGTTCCACTTCTGGATTAATGGAGGCATTAGCATCTGAATATATTCCTGTTTAAGATGAAAATGCATCAGCTGCTAAACATTTTACTGTATACCTCTTTATTTCAAAATTAAAAACTAACTGAGATATATTCGACTTTTTCAAAAAAAAGGGAACAAACAGCTATACTGTAATTCAATCACTGTGGCAATTCACAGAAATATTTTAATACTAGAATTTACAATTTGTGTTTGATATTTTTTCGTAAAGCACATAAGTAACTTTACAAAGGGAATCTCTTCCTCCAGGTTTGGTTTCAGCATAGTTGTCTGGGTTATCCATCTGACTGTCACAAGGTGTACAGAAAGCATTTCTATATTTACATCGTAGATCTACACTACACCTGCCAACTACTTTTCTCAACCATCTTTGACTGCCCTGATGCTACAACCCTATCTCCATGACCACAAGTTCTGAAACGTGTTCCTAAAACTAGCTATCCACAAAGAAAGTAATTTCCTACCCCTTCAGAAGGAAGCACTTAGCTCTTCTATATGAAGCTGGCTTTCTTGCCACTGCACATCCACAGTCACAAGGACATTAAGCAAGGCAGCTCTAGAGTGCTGTTGCTTGCAGAAGGTACCCAAAAGCCAATAGATTTTTCTATGTCCAAAGGTACAAAATTCTAACTGACTAAAGAAAGTCCCACCCTTATCAGTAGCTGCCATTTAGCTTCCCCCTAGTACTCTGAAATGTCAAGGTGGCCAGGCTCAGAGAGAGACTGAAAGACAGGTCCTTTGATGGTGTGGGGTCCAGATGGCAAGTAAAATACCATGGAAATGACTAAAATATTTTTTTTCTAGGGCACCTGTGTCATTTGAAGTGCTATAGAGAAATAAAAGAAGTTTCAATAACCATCATAAGATGTAAATATATGACATGTACATCTAATACATGTACTCTGAAAAAAAATCCCACCACATTTGCCTGTGTATTTATTATCTGTGCTTTGTCCAATGGAGTATCTAACTGATATCTCCTCTGAACTAAAGAACTTGAAGCACAAATTAAAAAACCATGATGAATAGCTCATTTCACAAAACTCCACACATTTTTGCTTTACTCAAGATGGCAAATATTTATGTAGTGGGAAAATTACATATTGTATCTGTAAGCATGTAGCACTAATAAAAGGTACACTGAAATATCAGCATCTCTAGTTTATAACATGTAAAGCACACAACAAAAAACACTGAACAAGCTTGTCAAATATGTTAAGTCCTTCTACAGAACATAAGGTATACTCACTGGTTTATTTAGATGATGACCTACAGAATCTGCAAGGGTTCCTATAGCATCATAAAGAATGAGCAGGTTTTTATGCTGGTATTTACTAAATGCGAAGACCAAAGTGTCAAGTATATATGCAAGGTAAGGAACAAGCTCTGTACAAGCCTCCTCTTCTAGAGTAGCAAAGGCACTGAAGGACAATAAAACAAGTTAGTACCTTGGAAATAACAAAACAAAACAATCCCAAAGTGCCCTATTTAACCTATTTCTATTTAAAGGCAGAGCTATATTTAAGTCCTCAAATTCATGTAAGACGTGCTTCCAAAGAGGTAATACTTAAATAACTTTGATATTTTTTGACTGAATACAGAATCACCCATAAGGATGCAGCTCTCTTATTGTCAAGAACAAAATTTTAAAATATTGCCATAAAACTCATTAGGGATACATGGAAGCCCCCACCCAGAAAAAAAAATCATTAGCAGGAAAGCTACAATATACTAAGTAAAACAGAAGAAACCACAACAAAACTGATTATTTAAGTTAAAAATCGACCACTATTTTTAAAGTACACGGTAGCTGCACATAGAGATTTTGGTAATGCTGTGCCAGTACAGTGCAAACATCACACCTATTAGCTGTTCACTACATAGAAAAAGATATATAAAGACATATAAAAGATATATAAAAACTAAGAGCAAATACAGAGGATGAACAGTTTTAGCTGCTCATGGTCAAAGTACACATCATGACATCATGGAAATTTTTCAGCTTGCCTATGCAGTGTTTCAATGGCAGCATCAAGAAAACCCATCCAAAATGAAACAAAACCAAAAAAGTACCCCCACACCAGAGACACTCCTTCAGAGAAACATTAACGAAAGGAAAAAATTATGGAGCTATTGAAGATTTACTAGCCTGGCATTGTCAACAAGATTATTATTAGCTTGTCTCTGCACTAAAATGCATGCATCACTGCATGAGGTGAACAATTCCTGTGTGCTACCAAATACAGAAATGCAGTTTAACACAAGAGAACTGTGAATTCCAAATGGCTAGAATTCCTACTTTATTTATTTAACTATTTATTTTTTATTTTATTACGAAGTATTCTTTCAGAAAGGCATACAACTTGAGCAAGAAAATGTATTTAAGTAAAATATCATTCTGTCTGTCACCAACTAAAAAAGTAGTTTCTTGAAAGTACTGAAGTGAATGTTAGACATCTGCTACCACACAAAAGTTAGGAACAAAACCATACAATATTCTGTGACCAATCTTCAATTTGGTAGACATAAATGATATATGCAACTATTCAGTGTTGGGATTAAGCTGTTTGTTGTGGTCCAAGAAGGTTCACTGTATTTCCTTACAATTTAAAAAGCTAGTAAATATGTTTTGACTTGTAACAACTCTACATTTTCCTTATAGTGAAGTCTCCCAGTTTATTTTTAGCCACAACAATAATTCTAGCGAATCCCTGCTCTAAAGAAAGTATCTCAGAACATGGTCTAAGTCTCATATTGGACTTATAATTAAAAACCAAAAAAATCAGGTGTACTGTAATTTTTAATATTTCCATTCTAGATTTCCTGTTTTCCATGGCCGATTGCACATCCATTGCAAGCACCATTGCATGGTGAGGTTATTTAACTGCACCACAACACAGCTGTGTTCAACTAAATGCAGATTTTCACCCATATTTTGGAAAAGGAAGGCTTGAAGAGAAGCGGAATATATTCCTTTGGGGATGTTTTTGGTTGCTTCTTTGTTTTGTTTGGTTTTTGGGCTTTGCATTTCAGTTGTTTTGGTTTTTTTTAGTAGAATAAATAGAGAAGATGTTAACGCTACCCAAACTTGCTGCAAGGATATATATTCCTTCTGAGCAAAGCTTAGCCCAAGAACGCTGAACTAATCACTGTCCTTAGGCACTACTGATAATTGGGAGAGGCTATTATTACTATTACTATTACTATTACAGTTATTACTATTATTATTATTATTATTATTATTATTATTATTATTATTATTATTATTATTCTTACATGTTTCAGGTGTTCACAGGCATATGTAACTGTTTCTTGAAGAAACATTGAAAGCTTGCTGTGTACATTTCAATCTGACAAAAACTAATTTGTAAATTTTTTTGATGCACAAGGGGATACACACATTCCCATTCAATTATGTTGTGTCCGCTAATTAAGCAATAATTTTTTTTTTTTTTTAATAAGAAGTAGACAAGGGCAAGAGGGCAATGTTACCTCCCAACATCTCGTTTCAAGAGAAAGATAATATTCCTTGAAATAATCATCACCAAAAAGTTTTGGTAATACTGAGCTAAGTATAAACAGTTTCAGTAATCCAATGAAAGGACAGCTTTCCACTGTAATCAGTACTGTGTTCATTTTTCAAAAATTCCAAATTACTGGTCAATGAAATAGCATATATTGAAAATAAGTGTTGCAAACAGCTAATTTAGCACAATAAATTATTTAGGTTGGTGTTTTGCATACTCTGTAAACAAAGTGCACAAGAGAAATAGATGTTAATTTTTTAATGCTATTACAATTTGGCCGAAAATTACATCTACTCCAATTTAAGAGAAAGAATACATTAAGAGCTAGAAATGGAGTCACACGTTCACTGGTAAGGGCATGAAATAGCTTCCCATGGGAAAAAAAACTAGTGTCATGGATAGTGATGTTTGCTTAAGCTTTGGCTTACCTGCAGGCAGCTTCTTGTACTCTCTTGTTGCTATCCAAGATACGCTTTAGCAACTCAGTCATTAATGGCTTCAAGTATGTGTCTGGGGGTTGACTAACTACCCAGTGTGCATAGCGACTAAGAGTCCAGCATGTAATGGAGCGCACAAGAGCCTTTTTGTCAGAGAGGCACTGAATAAGGTGAGGGATTAGCTCTGGAAGATATGGAATCATACCCTGCATGCAGCCTGGAAAGAAAAATATAGCTATTGCAGTACCAGAATTAATGAAAAATTCCATATTTTCCTTCTCTATCACACAGGAACAAAACATGCAAAGTTTAAAATTTTATAAATCATTTTACAAGTATTTTAACAAAGCAAGTCTACCTAATTTATATAAAGTTCTAAAAAAACTCCTTACAAAAATAGTATTATAATATTGTATAATAATTAAATTTAAATTATTAGATAATAATTAAATTTTCAGTTACAATTACATTATTTTCAATTACGTTTCCACTTCAGTACTTTCCCAGTCTCCAGATATTCTGCCTTATTGAATGTAGTATACTAACTACATCCAAATAAATTTTCTAAAGTTTAAAGTTGCTATTTCAGTCTACTCAGAGTAAGCAAGAAAACGCTAAGCAGAGAAAGATAGTCTTGACAATAAATCATCACATGTAAAAGGATTCCTTAAGAAATTCAAATTTCTTGGTTTATCCTAAAATCATACCAATATTGACCACAAATAAAAGCTGTACCCTTTAAGTCAGCAAGGGCAGTAAGACATTGAGATTTGCCAGAAATACATAACTTCCATCTTGCTGGACTTCAAGCTAGAAGCAACTAAAACTTTTCCAGTAACAGCAAAAAAACTACGTTCATTAGACAGTGAGGGAAAAAAAAGATAATCCAGGCATGAACCCACATCTACTTCTTCAGCTTGCAAAAGGAACAGAGATGCTGGAACTTCAGACAAAAAGCCAAGCAAGACTGTGAGTAAGTAAAAAAGAATGGAAATGAGCCTATTTTAATTGGAGGACCATCCAATTAAAATTTAATTGGAGGACCATCTATCTTAGTGTACCAAAATCACAGGAGTGGTCTCCATTTCTGAAAACACTTAAATCTAAGGCTAAATTTTATTAAATATTTATTTTCTATGAAATCAAGGCAGTATTTTGAGAGACATCAACACCTCTATACAGCAAAGTTTAGAAAAGGAGAAATAAAAGCAATTATGTAATCTGTTTAGCCTCCCAAATGTGTATAAGTTTGAAAATGAAAAATAAAGTAACTGCAGTCACCTATCAGTAGATGAAGAGATTAATCAACAAAAGCGAACCAGCTAAGAACATATACTTGCTTGCATTAGTAAGTCCACCCAAGCTACTTTAGAAACAATTTAAAAATCAGCAACGTGATATGAACTGTTGCCTTACCTTCAGCAATTGCACCAAGAACAAGGATACCAGATTCTTTCACTACCCACTCAGGGTGGAAGAGCAATTCCTTCAACAGTGGCAAGATGTGTGGCAGAAGCTCATCACGAAATACATTAGCTAGGACATCTAGAGCAGCAGCAGAACATTTCCCTAAAGGGAATTAACAGTGATAATCTCTGCTTATTAAACAAACAGTTATAGTTAGGCAATATAATCCCATTTTTAACTCTGATTTTCAGTGTATTTTCAGTGCACTAGGAGGGAACATAGTTTCACTCCATTACAATACAGAGGGATCCACTATGCTCCTGTGCAAAACCACAGCTCTTAGAAAGCCTTTTTTATTATCCTTCTTAATCTGCCATAAAGAATTGCACTGGTCTCATTAGTAAGCAATGCTGCTAATTGTCAAGCTATGCTGGTGCCTCCTCTCTGTTCAAATTGGAAGTCAAATATAGAACACTGGATACAAAATAGGGCACAAAATTCTGATTTTCAGATAATACAAATTGTCTCAAATCGAGATAATATATGTCATTATAGATTTCTGAATTATTCTACTCTTTCTCCTTTAGGTCATCATTCTTGAACAACTTCAGCTTTCTCACAGTTTTAATCAAAACCGTGCATCACAGGGCATCTTATATCATTTGAGCTTTCTCAGAAAATGCATATTTAATTCTGCAATGTCTACACAGAGCAGTGACAAAACAGTATTAACAATAAAAAGCTTTTTTTCCAAGATGCAACTTTACAGAAACAAGTGTATTTGCACTCATATTTTCAACAACAATAATTCTTCAGATATGTCTCAAAATTGTTTAACCGTAAGCCTGAAGTTACATTCACCTGTTGTGAAAACTTGTGGCCTTGGAGAAAAAGACCCTATGTGTCTATGCCCACATCTCAAAGCATTATTCCACAAGGAGTTTTTTTGCAAAGCAAATTTAAATCAGATTTTTCAGAATTTCACCATTTTCTGACACTGAACTTAAAACACAATTTGTGGTGTTTTCTTTCCTCATTAACATAGCCTACTACTGTACTATGACCCCCACAAGAGGTAACCCAAACTCTGGTTTCCTCAGAGCCATCTCCTACCTTCACAACTAAAGTACTGTATGAGAAGCAAATTCCTCAGAAAAAGAAATATCTGTAATGACCAGAGGTAGTAGAACATTCACATGGGAATAAAAAACAACCCAAACCAAACACAATCCAATTTTAGAGGGAAGACTGAAATTAAAAAAATATTACTAAGCTTGCCCCAGTTATAAATGTGCAAAGCTTTTTTTCCCTCTCTTTTTAAACTGAATTTAAACAAGTGATACAGCATTTTTATTACTTCATAGAATTAAAATTTTAAGTCTCATAGCTCCATTAAATTGCATCAAAAAAATATTTGCATCTTGATCTGCCACATTCAAAATAAACTTACAGATGGATAGCTTTTGCCAATACAGTTACAAAGTCAAAATGTCATCTCTAATGCTCCCCCCCAAAATATCCACCAACTATGTCAGCAGGTAGTTATTTTTGTTGTCAAAAACAAAGCCTTGGCATTCCTTATATACAAACTCCTCTTTTTACTCTGGTTCTTGTATTATGCAAGCAGCTGTAGTTCAAAGTATTTCACAAATTACTTCAACCTACTTAAATTCCAGTCAGAAATAGTATCATCATCATCAAGTTCATCATCATCATCGTCATCATCTTCAATACCATCTTCTTCATGTTGCTGAGCCACTGTCTTCGACCGATGAAAACGAGGCCTTATATCCTGTTCACTATCTGGAATAGCTTCGTCTTCTTCAACATCCCCCTGTCATCAAATTGTTTTATTAGATAAACTAGTCCAGTTGTATTGCTTAAGGAAGTTAACAATGTAGTTTTAGTTCAAGATTTTTTAAGTGTATAAAAGATTCAAATGCCACCTGAGCTGCTCAGCTAAAAAATGCTGCTGTTTCTGTGTTCCACTGCTGCATTTATCAGAAAAGCAATAAGAAGATACAAGCAAGAGGTATGCTCACTCCCAAAGTAAATTTGTTGTTAAGAAATTACTCAACGGGAATGAAATAGAAAGAAAAGATTGAGAAATTTTGATACACAAGACATATGCAGTGATGGAAAAAGCCATGTGTTCAACCTAGAAGCATTATAATTAGTTCTGAACATTTTTAGTGCTGCTTTCTTGCAGCAGTTCATGGTAATAGTATCACAGCTCTGCCTAAATTGTGTAGGAGGGGACTGGGGCTAAGCAGGAGAGCCACAGATTATTTTCCAACATGGCACCAGTTGCATTTAGTACTTGGAACAGCATACCTTGCCCCAGAAAGCTAATTTTCCATGCTTGACATGGTAGGCTAGGTCTGCCCATTCTCATCTGAGTCATTCTGATTTACAGATCAGAACCTAATCAACTATTCCAACAGAGTAAAAGAAACCGATGCTCACCTTCAACAGAATAATATCAATCTCTGAATATTTCATACCATTTACCAGCACAGGTATCAGCCTACAAAGAAATATTTATAAATATTAAAGTAACACATAAAAAAGCAAACCAGTTTTAAGTTATATGGGCCATAATTTTGGCTGCAACCCTCATCTCCCAACACAGAAATAATGTAGCCTGGTAAAAAGAGGTATTACCTAAACCAAGTTCCATATCATAATATTCATCAATACTTTCTAATGAGAAAAAAGTGTTATTTCAAACAACAAACTTTTAAATAGAAGTAGCCGAATGGCACAACTGATAAACTTATTCAGAAGCACCTTTCAGAAGCTACATCTATAGGTTTTCAGTAAGAATTCTAACTCCCATAATATGCATGGTAAGTGGACTCTCACCAAGAGTACTTATCACTTTTTACTTGTCAATGAAGACTCTACCTCACTACTGTAAAAGATGGAGGCCTAACTTCATTAAGCTCTCCTATCACCTCATGATCACTTCAGTAAGATAATTCCTCAACATTGCAGAAATCTTGACTAATCCATAATAGGATTTACTTAACTATGAAACAGGTTATGGTTTTGGGGCTCCAACGGTAAGATGTATAGCTAAAAAAGTCAAATACTTCCCATCAAATCATGTTCACCACAACAACAACAACAACAAAAAAATCGTAAGAATATATAAGCCAAATGAAACTAATAATAACCATAGATGATGCAGCAACAGTGACAGACTCAATCTTCTATATTCTGCTATATTCTGCAGGTGAGTATTGTTTTTGAAGGTATCAGGCTTGCTGTAATATTCACACACTGCAATGCCCCATTACGTTCTAAGAATAGCAAGTATAAACATTATCACCATTGCACTGGTATTTCTGCAGCATGCTTTGTGAAGCATACATTTTATGAGAAAGCCTGAAGGTATAAAATGGAACAGATGTTAGAAACCACATGAGTAAGTTTTAAGAAGATCTTGTCCCACTGTTAATTTAATATACAAAATTTTAACAAGCTTAAAAATTTTGACAAGCTATATAAATAGCTCCCTAGTCAAACAGGACTCACCAACAAATAAGCTGCTTTAAACACACATGACATTGAAAGATCATGGGGGAAATGTGACGTGACTTTTATAAATTTATTTGTCTAGCAATCTAAAAGCTTTTTTTAAAAAAATGAGTATGATGCTGTTGCAGTGTCAAGGCTCATGTAGGCCAAAAGAGATTTAATACTAGTAGCTATTAATTATGTGGTGTGTGTTGGGAACTTGTACTACGTATTATCATTCTTTTGCTTTTTTAACTACAAAAGGAATTAAATCAGACCATTTTGAAATTTAAAAATAATTTCTCATAACACTTATTCTCCTAGTTTTAACTCCTAGTCTTTCTCTGCAACAGTACACATTTTAATCAACTTTTTAATTGGATAGGAAAACCAAAATTTTGTCTTCTTTTTTTAATTACTTCACATCTACAATGCCTATTTTTGCTGAGAAGGTGTGTCTCTTCTGTCACTCTGTTCTTCCACTCAAAATCTTGAGACAGCTCTCTCCTTATTTAAAAAATCTCCAATGCATATATGAAAAGAAAGAGTATTCACATGCTGGCCACACTGAAAAACTAATTTCCTATTGCAAAAGATTTCAAATTAGTCTGGAGGAAGTTGCAAGCACTGCTGCAGACAAAAGGATATTTACATTACACATATGGATATTTACTCCCATTCAATCAAAGATTTATGTCTTGAGGAACTGGAAAACTTTCTGAAACTTTGAAAAAGTATGCTTCAAAACTTAAAGTGCTATCAGGCTGCAGAAGTATGAAGGAACAAATTGTACAGGGTTTCTTCAAATTTAACTTGTAACAGTAATTGACACAAGATCGATTTCTAAAGCCAAGTCTTGTCATTTTGTTTTATGCTCTTTATAAAATGACGAACCCTTTGCATGGCTACGCACATTGAAGCACTGCAGAGATGCCTATATAAGCAGTAGTCAAGAAGACATGTTTATGGTACACTAGATATTATGGATAATGTCACATGGAACTGTTCACCGAAGTGCATTTTAACATATCTTTGCATTAATGTGAAGTGTAAGAGCTTGTTAAATTTGATGTAAGCAATACAGTAACACAGTTACAGTAATTTCACGAATACAAGCTGCACGGACTATAAGCCGCATCTCTGGGTGTTGGCAAACATTTTGTTCTTTGTCCATAAATAAGCCGCACCTGAGTATAAGCTGCTCTGTTGTTCACAGCGAGGACCCGCACGCAACAAAGTTGCCAATTAGTAACAGAACCGCGGCAGGGCAGGGTTTACTGGTTCGGCTTGGGCTGTGCAGGCTCGGCCTGCTCGGGGCTGCTGACGGGGCCAGGTGGCCAGCCCGGCACTGCCGCTCAGCGGGGCCACTCGGGGCCGGCCACCGCCTCTGGGTTTGCTCGCCCTGGCCTGGCGCTGTCCCATGGTGGCAGGCAGGGACGGAGCCCCCGGCTCCCGTGGTGGCGGAGGCGGGTGGGGACAGAGCTCCCCGCCTCCTCCCCAGGCCACGGCAATGGCGGCACGGGGCCCCCGCCTCCTCCCTGAGCCGCAGTAATGGCGGCACGGGGCCCCCCCGTCTCTCCCCCGGGCTGCGGCAGAGGAGGGAAGGAGAGAGCTCTCCCGCCTCTCTCCCCGCCCCCCGTGCTGCCTGCAGGGTGCCAGGCTCCACCCGTGGTGCAACAGAGTAACAATTTGTAACAATCGCAAAATGCCGGCTTTTACTAGCAGGTGCTCAGCTCGGCACCCTGGCTGGCACTTCTGAGGTTGTAAATGTCAGAAAATTATTCACATATTAGCTGCTCCTGAGTATAAGCCACATTTTCGGTGTGGGAGCAAAATTTTAGTCAAAATGGTGCGGCTTGTATTCGTGAAATTACTGTAAATTGTTTCTGGAGTTTATTGGGTCTGAAACCCTCAGCAGTCTTTTCAATTTTACTGTGCACAAGAACTCGCTATGGAATTCTTCTAAGTATACTGCAAACCATATACAGTGTCTCTAAGAGTATCCATAAACAAATCAACTGAAATTTTAAGAGGTCTGTCTCAAAATAAATATGAGTTTATACTTATTACTTCTCAATTAATAAGAAGTAATCAGGTACTACTAAGTAATTCTTAATACTTACTTAGTAAGATGCCGACATAATACCTCTTTACAAATCGGCTGTTCAGCCAAAGTGAGCCAAAATTCACATGCCTCCAAAGCCACATTTTCATCTTGGTCCTGGGTCCTTTGAAGCATGTACTACACAAAATAAAAACAAATTACTTGTAAAAAATAGAACACTTATGTTAGAACTTTCTCATGAGTAGCTCAAAGTGCATCTCAGCAATGTAAAATAATATGCTTTACCCTGGTTATGGTCAACACACCTTAAAAAGTAACAGCTTCAATTTGTGTAAACTGGGGCAGTTTCAGTGCTAGTGCTAGATTTTTGACATAATCTTCGCACTTAAGGTCAAGCAATGCCTGGCTTGATCTCAGCCATTTTGGGATAACTGATTTAATGAACAATAAACAACTGCAATACGCACTGCCTGTCCAACCCAATGTCAAGTTGCAATTAGGTAACAATAATGTTTTGCAATCTAAGTCTTAAAGGGAAACAAAGAGCCAGCAAGTGCAAGAGCAACACGCCTGTTCTGAGGAATGCTTTTTATTTATTATTTCTGCAATGTCAAACAGAGGGATCTGCAGAACATGTAAGAAATGAGACTCACCTCAACTATACTAATCATATGAGGAAGCAGGCGATCCATCCGAACTTCCAGCAACATTACCAGAGCACGGCAAACATTTTTGCGTACTTCAGGTTCCTCATCACCAGCCAGCGCAAAAAGATTCTGTTGGAAAGTAGTAACAGCTGAAAAACCTCAATTCATCAAGTTCAACTTGTATTAGAATTGACATTACCAGCTGACTAAAGAGATGTACTTCTGTACATGCCCAATGCACACCTCAGAATACTATTTTATTTTTTAAAGACATATGGGTTAGCAAATTAACTCTTCAGTCTCTCAGTGTATATTTTATACATAAATATGACACTGTGTATTAACAAAAACAATGACACTGTGACACAAGAACAGTACTTCTGGATTATTTTTTCTCCTAAACATAAATTGTACCAATATGTAAAAGAAGCAAATCAAATACCCTACAAAACCCAGAACTTTCTCATCCACGTTCACTATTCACTATTCAGTAATACTACTCAGACAGGCAGACAGGCAGGCCCAGTGCCATACACTTCTCAGGACAGGTAAGAGACAGACTGCTGCCATTACTTTTGCACCTTTACTCAGTAAGAGCTTTCCCTACTTAGGAAAAGGAAACATCTTTTGAAATACACCTACTTCTTTCACTTACAAAGTGGTTAGCTCTGAGCACAAGCATACAGTGAACTTCAATCCATGGGGACTGAAGCTAAGAGTGGCCAACGAGAAATAGGGAGTTTAGGGGCTATTTATCTTGATAAATCAGATAGGTGATTTGACTTAAACTCCAAACAAGAATACACACCCACCTCAATAAAAGAATCTATGTGCAACATAAGAGCTTGAGTTCTGCTGATGATAAATTGATTGACGCATGCCACTGCATGAGAACTACAAGAAAAACAGTTAAAATATACGTTTCACGAGTTAAAAACATTTTTTAAAGTGCATACAGTCATCAAAAGCATAACCCAAACATCTTCATAGGCAAGAGAGAACAAATCTCTGCATCTGTAGCATTACCAAGCAAAATTATTAAACTACATTTTAAGTACTGCCTTATACTCTGATATACCTAATATTTGAAAATAAAGTACTCAGTAAAGAAGCTAAGATGACTACAGCTGGAATATTTGTTCTGAATAGCATGTATGCTCTTTATGAGCATATTATGACTGTGATCTTCTCAGACAGTAATAATTCCATATAAGTCAACATGGCAATATTTTAGGCTGGTCTTCGTCGTTGTGAAATATGCAACCATTTTTGTAATAAGTTTAGAAATCACTGAGACCAGAATGTGTTCACAATATAGACGTAGCTTAGAACAAAAACACACTAATAGCTGGATACATACCAAAACACTTTTGAAAGAAACATCCTAAGAAATAAAGCACTACTCATCTATTCCATTTCATGCAAAGTCATTACTTATAGGTCCTTCTCATTCTCAGACGAAAGTCATTCTCAAGGCAGAGGCACAAGGAAAAACTTTGAATACTCATTACAGTATTCTTACTACTATATCTTCAAATTTCTATTCTGTTTAGACATTTCTTGGAAATAAAACATAAAACATAAAACACTGAAAGTTGTCTTTTGATAGATTTAAAGTATTGCACTACTAGTTCTTTTCATACCTCAGCACTATGTACTGAAACTAGGCTGTGGGTGGGCAGGTAGTCTGCTTTAAACTTGAAAGTTGTTTAAGTGTCAAAGCCATGAACATAGCAGCACAGGAAAAAAGTGAAAGACTGCATAGTGTAAGGTAAAAAACACGTTTTTCTGCCTCTCTCACAACTCCAGAGAATTATTAAGTTCATCTTTTCACAAGATCAAATTCACTCTTTGTTTCATAATTTTGTTAGTGAGCATCTTTTATAGACAACTTTCTAAATTATATTAGAATCTTATAATTAGTCTTAGTCTTCACTATCTACTACTTTCAGCAATAAAGAAATGCCACCTTAAAGCTGTCAAATATAATTTTCAGAGAAGATAAAACACATTTCACAGAATCATGAAGAAGCATAGAATAGTTGAGGTTGGAAAACGCATCTGAAAGTCATCTGGTCGATGCCTGGGCTCAAGCAGGGCCACCTACAGCTAGCAGCCCAGGCCTATATACAGCTGGCAACTGAGTACAGTAATTTCACGAATACAAGCCGCAGCAATTTGACAAAAATTTTGGTGGAAACCTGGAAGTGCGGCTAATACTCAGGGGCGGCTAATATGTGAATAATTTTCTGACATTTTCAACCCCAGACGTGCCAGCCAGGGCGTCAAGCCAAGCACCTGCCAGTAAAAGCCGGCATTTCACGATTGTTACGAAGTGTTACTCTGTTGCCCTGGCTCCCTGCAGGCAGCACGGGGGGTGGGGAGAGAGGCGGGAGAGTTCTCTCCTTCCCTCCTCTGCCACAGCCTGGGGGAGAGATGGGGGGGCCCCGCGCCGCCATTGCCGCGGCCCGGGGAGCCGGCGGGGGCCCTGCACCACCATTGCCGTGGCTCGGGGAGGAGGGGGGGAGCCCATGCCGCCATTGCCGCAGCTTGGGGAGGAGGGGGGGAGCCCACGCCGTCATTGCCGTGGCTCAGGGAGGAGGGGAGGGGGCCCGTGCCGCCATTGCCGCGGCTCGGGGAGGAGAGGGGGAGCCTGCGTCGCCATTGCCGCGGCTCAAGGAGCCGACGGGGGCCCCACGCCGCCATTGCCGCGGCTCAGGTGGGGGGGGGGGCCCCGCACCGCCATTGCCGCGGTTTGGGGAGGGGGGGGGCTATGCTCCCACCCTCTGCTGCCGTGGCGGGAGCAGGGGGTGCTCCGTGCCCAGCCGGCGCCGCGGCGGGAGCGGGGCGCACTCTCCGTGCCCGGCCGGCGCCGCGGCGGGAGTGGGGCCAGGGCGAGCGAACCCAGAGGTGGCGGCCAGCCCCGAGCGGCAGTGCTGGGCTGGGCCACCTGGCCCCGTCAGCAGCCCCGAGCAGGCCGAGCCTGCACAGCCTTAGTTGAGCCAGTAAACCCCTCGCCATGCCACCGTTCTGTTAGTATTTGGTAACTTTGTTGCACGCAGGTCCTCGCTGCGAACGACAGAGCGGCTTATATTCAGGTGCGGCTTATTTATGGACAAAGAACGAAATATTTGCCAACACCCAGAGATGTGGTTTATACTCAGTGCGGCTTGTATTCGTGAATTTACTGTATCTCCAAGGATGGAGACTCCATCACCTCTTTGGCTAACCTGTGCCAGTGACTGGTCATCCTCCCAGTCAAAAAGCTGTTTTTTGACATTCAGAAGGAACATTCTGAGTTTCTATTTGTGGCCACTGCCTCTGGTTCTGCTACACGGCACCACTGGAAAAAGCCTGGGCATTTTTCTTTTTCCCTCCCTCTCTTCAAGTTTTTACATATGTTGACAAGTCCCAACTGTCTTGGCCTTTCCCGATATGACCTTTTTCTGAAGTCTTTCCATTCTATCCATGCCTCTTTTGCACTGAACAGTCCAGAACTGGACACAGTACTTTAGGTGTGATCCCACCTGGAAGATGAAGGGAAGGACCACCTCCTTTAAATTAGCTGGCAATACTCAAGCCCAAGATACCATTAACTTTCTTTGTGGTAGGGGCACTCTGTTGGCTCAGTTCAGGGTAAAAGCTTTGTTCTTTGCAATGAATACTAGCAATAACAATTTAATTCTGGAATTTTTCTTCTCTACTATTATTTTGGAGGGATTAATACAGTTTTACAGTGAAGGGATGATGAATCCATTTAATTCCAGTTGGAAGTTCAGTTAAATGCAGAATTATTTCTTCTGTCAGAACTCAGAAACTTTTGTTAGCAAAAGAATTTACATTCTTCCATTGTTGAAGCCATTATGAAAGGAATGTAAAATTGTTATTTCTTATCAGAATATCAGAGTTCTAAGCACAGCACTGAATTTTCTGTAATAATATGCAAAAACTTAAAGAAGCTACAGCAATTTCACGATTATAAGCCACAGCAGATTGTAAGCCACACTTCCGGGTGTCGGCAACTTTTCGTTCTTTGTCCATACATAAGCCGCACTGCATTGTAAGCCGCACTTTTGCTTGCAGTGAAGTAACCAATTTGTAACAATCACACGATCGCGGGTTTTACTGGTAGATGCTCAATTTGCGAGCTCCGCTCCCCACGTGGTGCCGGCAGGAGCCCCAGCTTTTGCTCACGTCATGCCGCCGGGCTCTCCCCCGCGCTGCACTGCCGGCGGGAACCCTGGCTTTACCACGCGCCATGGTGCCGGCGGGAGCCCGCTCCCCCCGCCACGCAACAGAGTAACCAATTTGTAACAATTGCGCGATTGCAGGTTTTACTGGCAGGTGTTCAATTCACGAGCTCAGCTCGGCCTGCAGTTCGCACTTCTGGGTTGGCAAAATTCATAACTTTGTCCGTAAGCCGCACTTATGGGTTGGGAGCAAAATTTTAGCCAAAAGTGTGCAGCTTATATTCGTGAAATGACTGTATTTGATTTTCAGAATCATTGACCAATTATATAAAGCAGTGAGATTCTTGTATTATGGAAAAAAACATGAAAATTACAGATACATGGAATTCCTGTGGGTCTCTGCAGGATCATTTTAAAAAGCTAAGCAGGTTTAAAAATGATGTAGAAAATAGCAGCCTTGCTGCTAAGGTAAGTAAAATTTTAACAGGCAACCATAAATACAACTCATAAACCTACCGTATTTTTGGACTGCTGTGCTTGAAGAACTGCAAGAATTTAGGTATCATGATATTGAGTGGCCGGTCCAACACATCACTATCTAAAATTTCAGCAGAATCTTCACATATCTTCTGAAGAGCACCAAAAGCGCCCTGTTTAAAAAGGAATAAACAAATAAATATCTTTTGCATTCTGAAGAAAACAAAATTTTAGATTTCATATAGTATGGTAATTTCAGCACAACAAAGTAAATGCAGCTAGTTAATATTGTAAATGCAGTTAACAAACTAATGAATAAATCAAAATACTCTTAAAGGCATTTTATTTAAACCAGCATCTGAGCATCTGTCAGCTCTCAAGGTGGAAGATTCAGCAGTAACTAAGTGATAATTTTAGTTTGATTTGATGCTCATCTATCCAAATATATTTCAAAGAATGCTTAAAAGCTAATTTTTATTTGAGAAGTAAGTAGAACGAGACAGAAGTATCCAAATCAATTGCATATATAATTATATTTCCTTTGATAATTCACGATGGGGCAAAACAGAGATGATGGTCTATTTGAGTTTCAAATGTGGGTTTTTATTCTGAGAGAAAGAAGCACCAAAACACCACACAACGACATGGTATCTTGGATCATTAGTCACCACTGAGGTTCACTTTATACAAAAATGTTTCACACTTTCATGGGGACATTATCAAGTACAGTAATTTCACGACCATAAGGTGCACCCAACTATAAGGCGCACCCCCAGGAGTTGGCAAAATTCGCAACTTTGTAGATCAGATAAGGTGCACCGGACTATAGGGCGCACTTTTTTTTTGCAGCGAGGCTCCACCCCCAGCTGCCCCTGCGCGGTTGCTGGACGAGGCCCTGCCTCAACCCGGCAGCCATTGGCCCCTGGGCCCGCCTGTACCCGGCAGGGTCAGGGCATGCCGGCCGCTGCTCCGTGCCGCCTCTCTGGGGCCGGGGCTACGGCTGCCGCCCCTCTGTGCCACCTCTCCGGGGCCAGGGCATGTCCGCTGCCCCTCCGTGTCCCCTCCACGGGGCAGGGGGGTGCGTGTAGAGGGGCTCTCCCGCCTGCACGGGGCTGGGGTGTGCCTCTGGAGGGGCGGCTCTGCCTGCATGGGGCCGGGGCGTGCCTCTGGAGGGGCCATCCTGCCTCCACGTGGCTGGGGCGTGCCCCTGGAGGGGCCATCCTGCCTCCACGTGGCCGGGGCATGCCCGTCCCTGCTCCACCCCGCCTCCACCTGGCAGCCATGGCCCTGCCGGCTCGCCCCGCGGCTCACGGCTCTCACTTCCGGGTAGGCAAATTTCTGAACTTTGTCCATCAGATAAGGCGCACTGGACTATAAGGCGCACTTCCGGGTTTTGGGGAAAATTTTAATCAAAAGGGTGTGCCTTATAGTCGTGAAATTACTGTAATTCAAATGGTGGGATCACAAACTTCATTTTTTTATCAGACATTGCTTTATATGTTTTCTCATAGTTTAAAACTGTTACTTAGTTATTTCCCTTCATACAGACTATACAAAACAGTTCATTTCACCTTGATATAGCAATTGATCACTTTTCCAGTTTAAGTTACAAGAACAATGAACTACTTTTATGTAAGACAAAATTCAACATCAACTTAATGATGCTATAGGTGCCTCAAAGATTAGGCATCACGGAGCAGTAATTTCAGGAGACTTCTCAGCTGAGATATTATGATTATCCATCTACAATCTTATTCCACTTTCATTATAATCTTCTAGTTTTTGTAAATCTCCTTACCTCACAGGTATTGTAATCTTCAGAATCCAACAGGCTGCAAAGCTTTGGCAAGAGTTCAGGCCAATTCTGTAACTCCCCTTTTGAGGCAATGGTTGTTATCAGAATGCCTAAAAGAAACAGAAGAACGGAGAAAATGAGATCTAACATGCTTTCATTTGCTTCCTATCATTTTTTTCCCTCTCAAATATCTATAGAGCTAAGAAAGTTATGGTTTTGTAAAGGACTGGCATGAATAAAAAGAGGAAGTACATTTAGCTGCAAATGTTACTTGTGGGGTTTTCAAAAGCCCAAAGCTGGGTTGCTCTGTCCTGCTGCCATGAAGGGCTCAAACATTAGAAATCAAGCACCAACTAACTTCACTTAAGAAAATCATAATTTATAGCAGTTATATATCTGTACAATTTATAATAAATAACACAGCAGGGCAGCTTTGGCTCTAAACTTACTAAACACTGTACAAATCTGGACTTTTAATAAATACAGAGTATCCACCTCAAATCACCTCTTTTTTACTATGATACAAAAATATGCGTGTGGGAATCTGTCATTCAAGAAACTTACAACCTAGTGATAAATTACATGTTCACAGCTTCACTGTATTTACACAAAACATTAAGGACACATTCTAAGACCAAGATACCTACTAAGAGCTTAAACATTATGGTAGGTCATCCAGTCAGGAGCTGTGAGAGCCAGTAAACAGACAGGCCAAACCAAAGAGTCACTAATTCTGTTTCCAGCACATACAGAAATCCTGGGGAAAACTAATTAGGTGACAGGAACAGAGAAGGCTACTTATAAACTAGGACTGAATTTGTATGAGTCCATTTTGCCTCAATGCAAAATGTAACAGCTAGCACAACCCTTTATCCTACCAGCAGTTGCTTTGAATGAATATGAACTCTACTACAACTAGTAATCTCCCAAGCAAAAAGTGATGAGCTACTCACAATATCTCATTTTTCCTTGGAATAAATGCTAAAATTCTTGTTAAATACACAAGAACAGAGGGTAACATTACAGAGCAAAGGACATTCTGGACAGGACAAATAGTAACTAATAGATATTTTGCATTATTCCTTTGATGCAATATGCTGGCTCTTTTCAAGGTCCTAAAACTGATTGCACAGGATTAAATGATCTAGCATGCAATTCAGACCATATATGTCATTATAAACTTTCTGTAGATGGTGCCTTGCCTCTGTAACTCCTGAACCTAATTTTGAACTCCTTAACTTTAAAAATCTGAACCTGCTAACAAAATTCCTCCTTAGAGAGAATTGTTAGCTTTCAATCTCCACCTGCAGTGAAGTTCTCCAGTTCCTCAACTGCTTTCAAATACAGTAATTTCACGAATACAAGCCGCATAATTTTGACTAAAATTTTGCTCCCACACCGGAAATGCGGCTTATACTCAGGAGTGGCTAATATGTGAATAATCTTCTGACATTTACAACCCCAGAAGTGCCAGCCAGGGTGCCGAGCCAAACACCTGCCAGTAAAACCCAGGATTTCGCGATTGTTACAAATTGGTTACTGTGTTGCGCGGTGGGTGGGGCCAGCTCAGCGTCACTGTGCGGGGGGAGGGAGGGAGGCAGGGGAGCTCCCTGCTTCAGGTGGGGGAGAGGCAAGGGGCTCTGTGCTGACATCCCCACGGCTTGGGGAAGAGGAGGGGGCTCCGTGTTGCCATCCCCGCGGCCCGTGGGGTAAGCGAGGGGCTCCTGCCCCCGCCTGCTGCGGCAGGAGCAGGCAGGCTCTGCCCCCGCCCTCCGCTGCTGTGGCGGGAGTAGGGGGTGCTCCGTCCCTGCCCACCGCGGGAGCAGGGGTGCTCCATCCCCGCCTGCCACCGTGGGGCAGTGCCGGGCCGGGGCGAGCGAGCCCAGAGGCGGCGGCCTCGCCGAGCTGGGCCACCTGGCCCCGTCAGCAGCCCCGAGCAGGCCGAGCCTGCACAGCCTTAGCTGAGCCAGTAAACCCCGCCATGTCGCAGTTCTGTTACTATTTGGCAACTTTGTTGCATGCGGGTCCTCGCTGCGAACGACAGAGCGGCTTATACTCAGGTGTGGCTTATTTATGGACAAAGAACGAAATGTTTGCCAACACCCAGAGATGCGGCTTATAGTCCGTGCGGCTTGTATTCGTCAAATTACCGTACTTAAACTACTTTCCCTGCTTGCTTTCAATCACGAGCTACATTAACGTCCTGCCTAGACTAGAGTTCCCAGAAAGTTTCAAGAACAGTTGCAGACACTTTCTAAAGAGATGTATTTATATCCTGGTAGATATGTGAGTCCCTAACAAATGCAGCTTCAATCTATATTTCAAAATTAGCACATGGGGTTTTAAAACTTGTACCACAGGTTAACAGCACAGAGAAAATACACTCTGTTACTCATTTGGGGACTAGAATAAGACTAAGCTACGTAAGGATAAAACAATGTGCAGTTTGGTCTCAAGTCACATGCTCATTCTCCTCAGCTAGGTGACTTCTGAAGACAGGATTAATCAGTTTGCCTCCATCAAGGTACCACCTTTTGTCTGATCAGCACTAGATGCTAGAAACCACAAAGGAGAGTGAATTCTACATTAAATCTTCTGTGATGCCATTTTGATGTACTTGCTCATCTTGCTCTCAGAATTCCTGAGATGTTATTTGCAATTGACTCATTAAATTGATGGTGCTTGACCCACAAAAACATGTACTCATCAGAAGGAGTAGCTCTAATCTCCACCTGTCAAATCATGCTAAGAAGGCAGTCTAGGTAGGTTAGTAACATCTTTACACCTCACTAGTACCAAGAATCCAGTGGGTACCGAACCAAGGTCAGACACCTACAAGGATCCAACAATTCAAAGAGAAGGGTGCCAAACACATGTGAAACAGCAACACTTATGCAAGTATGCAGTTCATCAGCTGCTACTCATCTTCAGAGTTGATAATGATCCTAGTAATCCCTGCAAGTATCACTTAAAGGTGAACAATAATTGAGCTACTCATCCACAAGCATTTCCTATCAGGAAAAATTAAAGAGTAACTGTTAACAAGCAACTCCTACCTCTCTAAAAAAGAACAGACAGAAAAGCAACTTCACCTTGAACTAAGCAAAAAGAAAAAACAAAAACATATTTTATGAAAGATATATATCAAAATTAAGTATTTACAAAATCAAAATTTCATGTAAAAATAAAACTTCTCACTGGAACAAGATCATCTTTAAGATCTCTTCTGAGACCATTTCATTATTTTATGACACTATGAAGCTCTGTACACCACACTTTACTGTTTTCTGACAGAAGCACTTTACATGACTGCCTTATGCATAGTTTGATGACTCCCTGAAGGGATGTGCATATGTCTGCATATAGGGGGTGGGGTGTAGAAAATCAGCTAACAGAAGCATTTCACTGATGCAATCAGAGTACTGCAATAGTTCTTAAGTCAGACCTTCATCGTGTTCCTTTTTTAGGTACATAAGCTGGCAGCAAGCTCAATTTAAGCAGATTCAAATAAACTTATTCAGTTACATTTCAAGAAATATGAACTGAATTGCTATATCACTCCTAAGATAACAGGAATCTAAAGTATGACACCTTTATACTCACAATAAAGAAAAATTTAATTGAAACACGGTAAGGTTGTGACAATTATGAGAAACAAAACACTTTACTAATTTACTGACTCCTTATGTCCCTAGTACAGCTCTCACTCTTATCAGAAACATTTTCAGTATGCAGAGGATCGCATAAGAACAAACTTACCTACAGTAGCTCTAATTAAGGGGGAGGAATCACCAATGTTGTTCAGACATTCACTTTTAATGAAGTCAGTTACCCCATTTGGAAAGTTGTGAAAATGCGCTTTTACATTATTCTTCAAGATAAGACCACTCAAAGAACGTGTTGGCTCATCTGCAACAGAAAGCAATTACAGTCAATCTTCAGTGAGCTCACAGAAATAAAGCAGATTTCCAGAATAATGCCACAAGATCAAAGCTTAATATATATAGATATTAATCTTCATTTCCTTATCTCTCCTTCCAGCTACACTCATCAATTCTCCTAGCAAACCTTTTCAGGTTCAGAGTACACAAATTGGTCACCAACCATAAAAAGTTCAATAAAGGTAGTGCCTAATTCTGCATTGGGGATGGGGCAACCTTGGATGTGCAGACAGACTGGGGAATGAGATGTGCCACTGGGAAACTGGGAAAGCAGTGCCACAGAAAGGGAAGTGGAGGTCCTGGTTGATTGCAAGTTAAACATGAGTCAGCAGTGCCCTGGCAGCCAGGAGGGTCCTCTGTGTCTTGGGGGACATCAGGGACAGCACCACCAGCAGGGCAGGGGAGAGGATTGTCCTGCTCTGCTCTGCACTGGGGCAGCCTCACCTCGAGTGCTGGGGGCAGCTCTGGGTGCCACAACAGCCTAATGTAAGGCTACAGAGGGTCAGAGGAGGGCCATGAGGATGGTGAAGGGCCTTGAGGGGAAGCTGTATGAGGAACAGCTGAGGTCACTTGGTCTGTTCAGACTGGAGGACACTGAAGGGAGACCTCACTGAAGTCTACATCCTCTCCTTGTGAGGGAAGGGGAGGGGCAGGCACTGATCTCTTCTCTGTGGTGACAGTGACAGGACCTGAGGGAATAGACTGAATTTGTGTCAGGGGAGGTTTAGGTTGGATGTCAGGAAAAGACTCTTCACCCAGAGGGTGTTTGGGCACTGGAACAGGCTCCCCAGAGAAGCAGTCACAGCACCAAGCCTGAGAGAATTCAAGGAGCATTTGGATAATCTTGTCAGCCACATGGTGTGATTCTTGGGGTGTCCAGTGCAGGGCCAGAAGCTGGACTTGGTGATCCCTTCCAACTCAGGCATATTGTGTTATTCTGTGATACACTATTTCTGTTTATTCAAAATTAGAATATTGGATTACAAGCTCTACATTTTAAGACAAAGTTTGGAGTAGGCATATAGACAAAGAATAGATCTGAAGTCACATAATACAGGAAACTCATTCAAGACGTTTGTCAGCCAAAGACATTCAGACATTCTGACTATACTGATAGACTTGCTGCAATACTGACACTGCAAGGAGCTGGTGACAAACCCAGTTTCACACAGTAGTATATGGAAATAATGTAAGGACTGTGCAGTAAAATCACTACCCCTACTCCCACATTAATATAGTGTTTGATTTTAATACGAAGTACAGTACTTTAATCCCTTTAAAAATTAAAAATGCTGATCTATTAAATTAATAATAAGAGGAGGCAGGAAGAAAATCTTTAGACAATGTTAACAGCAAAGTGTTACACAGTATGAGCTATAAAATAAATACAATCAGAATTGACCTGAATTGAGTAAGATTTTAAGTTCAGGCAACAGTTTGAGTTCTGTTCACCAAGTTTTCTCTAAGTTACTGGGCCAAGTAGAGGAATGCAAAAAGAACAGTCTAGATTTTTCATTTATAGTGGGATAGATTCATGTTTTCTTCTTAAACAAGGACACGAGTAACTTGGCATTTCAACTGAGATATGATAAAAATGAAGGACCTAAATGTTTTATGTAGAAAGGGTTAGTTTACAGTATAAGCAAGTGTAAATTTACAGTCCACAGCAACCCTAATAGCACTGGAAAGCTAATTTTAATCAGCATTTTAGCCACTTGTTGAATTTTTTCCATTAAGTGCTCATTTGGGCAAAATAAGGAATTCATTTGTGCCAAGAATTAGTCTACACATGGATCTACTACAGCTCTTCAAAACTATTCCTAACCCAACAGAAATAAAGATAAGCAAAATAAGAGATACAGCTTTCAAATATAAAGCACTTTCAAACTAAAGCTACTGCACCACAACACCAAGACTCTCACAACACTGCAATGTCTAACTGATAGCTGACTGATGGACATTGGACACCTTATACCAGTTAGAAGAGAAACAGAGCTTTTCACAAGAAACTGGATTGTTTGGCTGATCAGAAATTAAAATCCTTTTTAATCAACTGATTTTTGGTGCCAAAAGCAGAATGCCTTCACACATTTTTTAATCTTGTCTTCTATATCCATATTTCAGTTCTTTTAGAGAAGCATTAGCTAGAATGGTCTGGAACTACAAAGGTATTGATATAGGAACAAACACACCCTTTAGAATTCAGGAAGCCACTCAATGAATATACATTTGAGACAATTCTACTACTTTACCTACACTATATGATTCAAATACCAACTTTTAAACAACATGAAAAATATACTCATTTCATGTGCACAGCACTGCATTTGCCAGTATGGGATAAGGAGGGAAAACAGGGTTTAGTACTTTAAATACAAAATTAAAGATTGTACGCATGGACAAACTTCTCTCCATCTCACAACTTAGCTGTGAGCTGTCACAAGTATTACTATAGTTACCTGGCAAGTCAAATCAAGTAATTTTGAGATAGTCTCTGAATTAAAAGTACAGTAATTTCACGAATACAAGCCGCACCAATTTGACCAAAATTTTGGTGGAAACCCGGAAGTGCGGCTAATATTCCGGGGCGGCTAATCTATTAACAAAATTCTAAAAGCTGCCAACACGGAAGTGAGAGCCCGCGGCAGCCCCAAGCCAAGCTGGAGCCCGGCCGGCCCCGGCAGAGGTGGGAAAGCCTGGCAGAGGTGGGGCCAGCAGTGTGGGGGGCGGGCGGCAGAGCCTGAGCCAGCAGGGCGGGGCAGGGAGGGCGGCAGAGCCTGAGCCAGCATGGCGGGGGAGCCCGGGAGAACTGGGGCTAGCAGTGCAGGGGAGCATGGCAGAAGCAGGAAGGCCGGCGGGTGGGGCTGCCTGGCAGCGGGGGAAGCCCAGCAGAATCGGGGCCAGCAGCGTGGGGGAGCCCGGCGGTGCGGGGGCCTGCAGTGCCGGCCAGGGCGAGGAAACGCGGCGGCGGTGCAGACGGGAGGGGGCGGCCGGCGAGCCTGGTGGCGGCGGCGGCAGCCCGCCGGCAGGGCGAGCGAAAGCGGCGCTCGCGAAAGCGCCGCTCGGCGAGCGAAAGCGCCGCTCGCGAAAGCGCCGCTCGGCGAGCGCCAGCGCCGCCCGGCGAGCGCAAGCGCCGCTCGGCGAGCGCGCCGCTCGCGAAAGCGCCGCTCGCGAAAGCGCCGCGGGGCGGGGCGGGCGCGGGGCGGGGCGGGCGCGGCGCGGGGCGGGTGCGGCGCTCGCGAGGCGCGGCGCTCGCGAGGCGCGGCGCAGGGCGAGCGAAAGCGGCAGCGGGGCGAGCGAAAGCGGCAGCGGGGCGGGCGGCGAGCCCGGTGGCGGCAGCCCTGCCAGCCGGGCGAGCGAACGCGGCAGCGGGGCGGTGCTGACGGGAGAGGGGGGCCAACGAGCCCGGCGGCGGCGGCAGCACCACCCGGCCAGCCCCGCCGAGCCCTGGTGCTGAGCTGGGCTACCCGGCCCCGTCGGCAACCATGAGTGGGCCGAGCCTTCCTGGCCCCGCCCCGAGCCAGTAAAGCCCGCTATGCCGCGATCCTGTTACTAATTGGCCAATTTGTGAAAGCTGCGCACGGATTCTCGCGACGAACGAAAGTGCGGCTACTATTCGGGGTGCGGCTTATCTATTGACAAAGACAGCAACATTGTCGAGGCACCGGGGGTGCGGCTTATAATCCGTGCGGCTTGTATTCGTGAAACTACTGTAAAATCTTCACATCAATTCTTGCACCAATAAGGTATGTCAAACTCTGATTGCTTTACATAATCATCATCCATTGATCAGTACACACACCTTCAAGAAATTCAGTCATTGGTAAATTATTATGATGATTTAAATCTGTGCCTGGGGAGAAGAGAAGCCAAAGGAGTCCTCCTTTAACTTCCATTTAAAATTTCTGCAAATCATAAAAAACCACTGTCTTTAGCAGCCACAGACACGAAATACAATAATTACTGTAATTCTTTATCATCTAGCACTATCTTCTTGGTGTCAAAGAAATCAGCGACAACCAAAGCTGATTAGAATATAGTAGGCTAGTCACTACCAGGATAAACTCTAGAATGAAAATATTAAAGACTGCATTATGGAAAAACATTAATCCATTAGAATGTCTGGCTACAGCTACAAAAGGGACAAGGCAACAGCTTCATTTCAATCAAGTAGAGATACACACATTATTAAGCTAATTTTGTCAAAAACAGATACATTAGTCAACCAGTTTAGACAAAAATGAAGGTCACATGAAGATGAAACTTCAGGACCATTTTTTTTCTTCACTAACTATTCTATGGTATGTAGCAGTATGAACTATCATTAAATCTATTCCTTTAGCCAAGATAATAGAAAAACTACTCTCCATAGAAAGTGATTATCCCACGTATCTGCAACAAAGATTCCACAGGACTCGTAAAGAAAGTGGATCTTTGACAAATGAAAAAGAAGCTACAAAATGAGAAAAAGAAGAAAAATTTTTAAAAAAAGCAAAATCAATTATCAACAGGTTGAGAGGTGACAAGCAGAAATCACAAAGAACTTTGTCTCAACCACTTGAGACAGAGAAGTAGCCCAGAATCTGATATCCAAGCATTAAAAAAAAAAAAAAAGAAATAATGCTGCATCTTAAAATTTTAGTTTGAGGAAAAAAAATCAGATATGACTGGACAAGGCTATTTATGAAATCCAGGATGTTCAACCACTTAACAGCTACACCATCAGAAGATAGCAATATTGATCTGGATGGAATTCTTGCTTTAACACCAAAATTACTGAGTAACACACTCCTCTGTCTTCATAGGTTTTGTGATTAGTTCTGTCAGCCATATGCTTCTCCTATCAGAAAAGCTCACAGTCTAGTCTCCTTTTGTCTCAGTCAACTTGGAAGTATAGAGCTGACAAGAACGTATAGTACAAGAAAAAGAAGGAATGTAAAGCAGACCTCTGGCATTTGGTATCATCTTCGGTGCCAAATCAGTTCATCAGTTGAAGATTCCTCTCTCACATTGCCTCAATTTAAAATAAAACCATATAACAATTATTGTTTGTTTCTCAGTAAATTTTCAATTATGTTTAAAATTCTTATACTAGTTTCAAATTTTAATAACAGACAAAGCAAATGGATGCATAGCCACATTACACAAATTATTTTAGGGTTTCTGCGGTGCTTTTAAGAACCAAAGTGCGTCCTCAAACAGCCACATTTCCTCTATTGAGAGTTTGTATGACAAAGGTTGCATATGTGAAAGCAACAAGGTTTTTACAGACCACCTGCAAGCCCAGGTAAGCATATGTTTCATCACGCCTTTTACAATCATAGAATAATTCGGGTTGGAAGGCACCTTAAAAAGGTTATCTCATCCATGGGCAAAAACATGTACAGTAAATTCACGAATACAAGCCGCACTGAGTATAAGCCGCATCTCTGGGTGTTGGCAAATATTTCGGTTTTTGTCCATAGATAAGCCGCACCCAAATATAAGCCGTTCTGTCGTTCACAGTGAGGACCCGCGTGCAATTAGTAACAGAACCGCGGGAGGGCGGGGTTTACTGGCTGAGCTAAGGCTGTGCAGGCTCGGCCCGCTAGGGGCTGCCGACGGGGCCACGTGGTCCAGCCCGGTGCTGCCGCTCGGGGCCGGCCGCCGCTGCCACTGGGCTCGGTCACCCCGGGTCGGCGCTGCCCCGCGGTGGCAGGCAGGGACGGAGCTTTCCCCGCTCCTACGGCAGCGGCGGTGGGCGGGGATGGAGCTTTCCCACGCCCGTGGCGCCGGCGGCGGGCGCGGACAAAGCACCCCGCCTCCTCCCCGAGCCGCGGCAATGGCTGCGCGGGGCTCCCGTCGGCTCCTCGAGACGCGGCAATGGCGGCGCGCACTTCCCCCCCATCCTCCCCGGGCCGCGGCAATGGCTGCACGGGGCTCCCATTGGCTCCCGGAGCTGCGGCAATGGCGGCGCCCCACCCCCCCGTTCTCCCCGGGCCGTGGCAATGGCGGCGCCCCCCCCCGCCCCCGTCCTCCCCTGGGCTGCGGCAGAGGAGGGAAGAAGAGAGCTCTCCCACCTCTCTCCCCGCCCCCCGTGCTGCCTGCAGGGAGCCAGGGCAACACAGTAACACTGTAACAATCGCGGAATGCCGGCTTTTACTGGCAGGTGCTTGGCTCGGCACTCTGGCTGGCACGTCTGGGGTTGTAAATGTCAGAAAATTATTCACATATTAGCCGCCCCCGACTATTAGCCGTACTTCCGGGTTTCCACCAAAATTTTTGTCAAATTGCTGCGGCTTGTATTTGTGAAATTACTGTAATCAGGTTTCTCAGAGTCCTATCCAATCTCATTTGGAATGCTTAAAGGGATGAGGTATTGACTACTTTCTAGGCAACTTGTTCCACCCACATTGTAAAATACTTCTTCCTGACATCTAATCTAAACCAAGCTTATTTTTAAAAAAATCATTACATCTTGTCCACAATAAACCTGGCTAAGAAGTTTGTCCCTGTCTTTCCTATAGGCCCTCTTTCAGGTACTGAAAAGCTGCAATAAGATCTCCTCAAAGCTTTATTTCTTCCATGCTGGATCACAGCAGCTCTGTCAGCTTTCCTTATTGTAGCGGTGTTACAATCCTCTGATGGTCTTTGTGGCCTTCCTCTAGAACTGTTCCATGTCTTTCCTGTGCAGTGTCCCTGCTTTCACTGTCTGTCCATTTCCTTGCTTGCTAAGAGTTCTTGCAAACTCTTTAGTTTGAAGAGTAGGTCAAACATAACTTACTAGATTGCTAAAATAACTGAGTGACTGGGATAAGAACATTTGTCCATTCACAAGCTGTGACATAACGCTTTATGAGTACTGTTATATTTTGCTGTGATATCTTGTGATATTGGCAACATTAGATGTGAGGGTGACATTTTTCCTAAGGGAAAACTGCCTGTCTGTCAATCTCCACCTTGAAGCTGTAAAATCTTTTTTCAGAAATAAACTGTCATTCAGTGTTTTAATTATCAGTATGGATTCACTATATACAAACTTAAAATGTGAATTGACAATGACTAATGTCACTGTTACACATCAAGATTAATGATATGTTAATAAGACTGACAATTACAAGAGATAAAACCAAAAAAGTGAGAATCCCACCAGAACTGTGTAATATGAGAAGCAGAAAATGAACAATTTCTTCTGGCCTAATATATAAGACTACAGCACAAAAACAGCTTCACAAGCTTCCTAGCAGAAAAAAAAAAAAATCCTGCTTCTTTTTTTTGATACTGGACTATGCCTTAAGTGTAAAACTTTTGACTTAATATGGTTACTATCACGTCAGGAGTGGAGTGATGGTATTTCAAAACATTCAGTGTATGTCAACACATAAATGACCTTGAAATGTAGTGACTAGACTGAAGTTAATCAGTGCTCTCCATTGACTTCTGTGAGTCATGGAAAATAATTTAACTCAAATGCCTAAGCCTAGGAATGTCTGTAAGGCACCAAAATAAAGCTGGAAATGTTCTGTTAATACTGAGTTTTGCATATTTATTGAATAGTAAATTCAGTAATTTCACTATTACAAGCTGCACCTGACTATAAGCCGCAGCTCTGGGTGTTGGCAACATTTCGTTCTTTGTCCATATATAAGCGGTGGTGGATTATTAGCTGCACTTTTGTTCGCAGCGAGGATCCGCGTGCAACTTTCACTAAATTGCCAATTAGTAACAGAATTGTGTGATTACGGGGTTTACTGGCTCGGTCTCGCTTGGGGCGGCTGTCAGGGAGTGGCCCCGGCCCCGCCTGCCGCTGCCACTGGGAGCAGGGGTGCGGCATGCCCGGCTGGTGCCACCGGGAAGAGGGGCATCCCCGGCCGCCGCTGCTGGGAAGCCTGGGGCTGGGCAGCGCTGATGCTGTATTGCCACTGCCCCGCTGCCTGTGGCCGGGCGGGCCTCGGCTCGGGGCTGCTGTGGGCTCGGACTTCCGGGTTGGGAAATTTCCAAAATTTGTTCATATATTGGCCGCTCCCGAATGTAAGCCGCACTTCCGGTTTGGGAGCAAAATTTTAGTCAAAATGGTGCAGCTTATAATCGTGAAATTACTGTAAGTTATGCTTCTTAAGATGATGCTGTAAATAAAATTGACCCGTGGAGGAGTATTGAACTGCTGACCAAAAAGAAACTTGTTGGTTAGAACATTTGAATCTATGTGGCAAAATTTTGGTAGCAGAGTGGGACCTGGAGAGGTGACTTCTCCGAGAAGTTTCATGAAGTGTCCCCCAAGTTCAACAGAATGAGTGCCAAATGGCTCCAAGATGGACCTGCTGCAGGCCAAGGCTGAGTGGCGGGAAAACAGCAGAGGAGGAAGCGCCCATTTCTTCACTCTCAAGACAGGACTTGAGGAAATGGCATCAAGCTGAGTCAGGTGAGGTTTAGGCTGGATATCAGGAAAAGGTTCATCACCCTGAGGGTGGCTGAGCACTGAAAGAGCCTCCCCAGGGAAGAGGTCACAGCATCAAGCCTGAGAGAGCTCAAGAAGCATTTAGGTTACAGTTTCAGGCACATGGTGTGATTCTTGGGATGTTGTCCTGTGCAGGGCTAGACTCGCTGATCCTGATGGGCCCATTCCAGCACAGCATATTCTATGATCCTCTGATTTAAGAAAGAAAAAAATCAATATGCAAGAACAATTACAGCCAGAGTAGAGAGAGAATATGCAAGAAAAACAGCCCCACAGATATTAAGGTAACTGAAGGAGAGGCAGGACATGCTCTAACTGCTGGAGCAGAGATTCCCCTGCAGCCTGTGGTGAAGGTCATAATGAGGCAGGCTACCCCACTGCAGCCCACGCAGGTTCATGGCAGAGGAGATAGCCACCTGCGGCCCATGCAGGATCCCACACTAGAGTAGATGGATGCCTAAAGGAGGCTGTGACCCTATGGGAAGCCTGCACTGGAGCAGTCTGTTCCTGGAGGACTGCACTCCACAGAAGGGATCCACATCAGAAGAGTTTGTGAAGAACTGCAGTCTGTGGAAAGGACTCATGTAGTAAAAGCTTGTGGAGAATTGTCTTCTGTGGGAGAGAAGCTCTCACTGGAGCAGGGGGAAAGTGTGAGTGCTCCCCCTGAGGAGGAACAAGTGGCAGAGAGAATATGTGGTGAACAAACAACAGACGCCATTTCCTGTCCCCCTGCTTCACTGGGGGAGAGGAGGTAGGGAAAAGTGGGAGTTAAGTTAGGTCCTGGTGGAAAGGAGGTGTTTTTAAGATTTGGCTTTATTTGTCATAACCTTAATTTGATCTGATTGGTCATAGAGTTCCCCAAGCCTGTGACAGTAATCGGTGAATGAGCTCTCTCTGTCTTTATCTCAATCCAGGGACTTTTATTATATTCTCCCATGACCAGATGAGGAGGGGAATTATTGAGCAGCTTTGGCAGGGATCTGGCATCCAGCCATGTCAACGAACCACAATTAATTTTGGGAGGTTTTGTATTCTAACTAATAACTACCACATGTCAATCAGAATGCCAAATTCTGTGTATCTCTACAGACTTGAAAAACCAAGAAAAGGTTAAAGAACTAATCTTCTGGTTTCACTTCTACTTTCAGCTTCTCTATCAAATCTCCACAACCTGGTTGTCCCAGCACTTTTCCTCTCTCTTGTAGTCTCATGTGTTGTCTCCTGATTCAGCAGCTAAATCAGGCCTAGAATTCTATTGAGAGCAGAATAATTTTTAATAGGAAATAGGGATTTAGCATGATGAAAACATGATTCACTGCAAGGCCTCAAATTATACAACAAATGTGGGACAGTGCTATAGTTTGAGAACATTTTTAAAATAATGTCATGTCTCTGGCATTTACTTTTTGAGGGTGGGAAGGAGGATGACAACATGGACTTTTGCACTTAGTCAAGTGCATAGGAAAAGGAAATTACGACGTTTCCAATGGAACTTGCTTACACAGCATCTGGCAGTGAATGAATACGGATTTAGAGTCATTAATCTATCTGAAGAAAGTGCCTCGTCAGATGAGTAGAGGTTTTGTCACTATCTGAATATATCAAAGGTGAATCTTACATATTAAAATGTGTGATAATCTGTCATTTGAATAACTGTTGGTACACAAGGATTACTTGAATGAGTAAATTAAGGCTGCGTTATCAAAATGAGCAGTTCAGAATCCTATTCAAATTGCTGAGAATTGGGAAACACAAAATACAGGATACAACATTGGTGTTGAACAAGGCGCTGCACAGTGGAAATTTTGATTAGTTTTCCTTCTGTCTATATCCTATAGGTATAGCTTAATGAAATTGTGTGCTAGTATACAAGTGTAAATGTTGGTCTAAGACAGGACTGCTTTGTTTCTCTGATACCCTTACCAGCCAATAAAGCTTCTCCTACAATGACCACTTTATGAAAGGAAAACCTCCTCCTTTTCATTTCCTAAGTCTGTACTCAGTGTGCTTCCTTGTTTTGCTTTTTTATTCCCTTAATTCTGGCTGACTTTTCTGAACAATATCATCAGACTTTTAATTAGCAATATTAGGATGCACTCTAATCAGAATATAGTTTTGGCACTACTGGAGGTGTTCTTCCTAAGCAGACGTGTATCTAGGTAAAATAGGAAATAAAGAGCACAGACCTGCTTTTAATTCAATATACTTTCATATATTTAGTATTTCATTATTGTTATTTTTTTAGGACCTTAAGATTTTCACTCTTTTTAAAATTTTGTGACACAACAGTTCTTACCAGGAAGGTTAAGAGTACCAGTGAAAACTAGAGTTATCAGAGATGCTTTGCTGAGTGACCATGCTGCTCTTCTGAGCAATTATAAGTCCATTTTCAGTCTTTTTAGTTTCCAGTTTCTACCTATGACTTCATCAGTCTTCTTTAGTTATAGGGGAATGAATGAGGAAAACTGGGAGGTCTTATAATTTTGCAATGTTCAAAGCTCCTGAGATTTACAGCTTGTCTGTCCTGTTGAATCTACACTTGCTTGAACTGCCAGTATGTGACACTTTAGATGAAGCAGACAACTGTTGTAGGGCAAAGAGGTTACAAACTCCCTATACAGTCTGAGTGCAGACTGCAGTCATTGTCACCTGGGATTGAGTGCCTCCTTAGCAGATTTGCAGGTGACACAAATCTAAGCAGTGAAGTTGACACAACAGAAGGAAGGGATGCCATCCACAGGGACCTGGACAAGATTGAGAAATGAGTCCATAAGAATCTCTTAAGGTTCAACAAGGGCTGGGCAGTCCCAGATATGAGTACAGACTGGGAGAAGAAGCCAGTGAGAGCAACCCTGTGGAGAAGGACTAGAGAATGAAAAGTTGGACATGAGCCAACAGTGTGTGCTTACAGCCCACAAAGCCAAGATCCTGGGCTGCATCTAAAGCAGTATGGCCAACAGTGAGAGGGAGAGGATTCTCTCTATTTGCTCTGTGTTAGTGAGACCCCATCTGCAGTGCTGCATCCAGCTCTGCTGTCTCCAACACAGGAAGGACAATAACCTGTTGGAGCAAGTCCAGAGGAGGGCCACAAACATGATTAGAGGGCTGGAATACCTCTCCTGTGAAGACAGCCCGATACCTGGGATTGTAAGGGGTGGAGAAGACAACACTTTGGGGGAGACCTTAATTGCTGCTTCTCAGTACTTAAAAGAGGGAGAGCGACTTTTTTCATTGACAGATAGTGGTAAGACAAGGGAGAAAATTTTTAAAAGAAACGAGGAAAGACTTAGATTAGATGTTAGGAAGAAATTCTTTAATCAGAGGATGTTGAGGCACAAGAACAGAGAAATAGTGGATGCCTCATCCCCGAAATTGTTCTAGGGGTAGATAGGGCCCTGAGTGATATAGTGGGTGGCATCCCTGCCCATGGCAGGGGACTTGGAACCAATCTTTACTGTCCCTTTTCTACCCAAACCACTCTATATTTGATGATTACGTAACTCTGTCATGGCACAGTTGCTCCTGAATGCGTGTTGAAAGCCGAAGGCCTGAGCTTGGGAGATACTGAAGAGTTTGTATTATGTTATTATAAAAGAAGAAGAAAGGAGTTTAAAGCACTTTGCAAAAGCAGTAGTAATGCTTATCCTATTACTGGCATTAGCACGAAACTGTGGAGTTAAGATGTGCCTTTCCTATGGACAGTAAAGATACTCAATTCTGATGCTGGTTAAACATACTGTGGATATTATTATTTTTAGAATTAAAAGTATTTGGGTTTTTTCTTCTAGGTTTCACTCATTTGTGACATTAAAGGAAAGACGTTTTAACTTGTACATGAGCAGTGGTAATAGGCATTCCTTTATTAATGCAGATTTGGCTTTATAAAAATGTCTGGCTAGTCAATTGCATCTGGTCCGGCACCACAAGATAGCATACTGAAAAGCTTTATCATCTCAATGTTTCATGGTAAGTATGCTTTCTGAAAATCTAGAAAGAAGTGCCGATACTGCTTCCTAGGAGCCTAAATCAGACACCAGCCTACAGCCTTCCGAATAGGAGGCACCTCTGAACTACATTGAATCAAATACTGCTTGGTGAACAGAATCCATTTAAAAACACCAGCAACACTTTTGCTTTCTGTAGGGAAACACCCCATAGGAATGTTTGATACTGGCATTTTAAGTACATTTAGGTGTGATGTAAAAAACAAGCAAACATCACTATGTATGAGTTTGCTTTTCAAAAAAGCATACAAAGAAAAATACCCATTGCAGTAGACTACATTCAGCTTGTAAAGAAACATTAAGGAAAGGCTTAAACAGCTGATTAAATACCTCCACCTTACACTTAAAGATTTATTCTAAGGCAAAACAGATCTTATTCAAGACTACTTGAACTTCAGACAATGACATAGCAATTCTTTCCTTGTATGAGGTCACTTGGTCTGTTCAGCCTGGAGACACTGAGGGGAGACCTCACTGAAGTCTACATCCTCTCCTTGTGAGGGAAGGGGAGGGGCAGGCACTGATCTCTTCTCTGCGGTGACAGTGACAGGACCTGAGGGAATGGACTGAATTTGTATCAGGGGAGGTTTAGGTTGGATGTCAGGAAAAGGCTCTTCACCCAGAGGGTGGCTGAAGAGGTAGAGGCTCCCCAGGTAAGTGGTCATAGCACCAAACTGACAGAGTTCAAGAAGTGTTTGGACAATGCTGTCAGCCACATGGTGTGATTTGTGAGGGTATCCTGTGCAGAGCCTAGAGCTGGACTTGATAAAATTTGTGAATGAGTCCCTTCAGAATATTCCATTATTCTATTCTATCCCTTAACACATTTAGGTAACTCAACTATTAGATTTATGCATTGATCAGTAGAAGTCAGTCTCTTTGTAATTTTTCTTGTATCTGAACTTCTGAGAAAATGCTTTGCTGTTGTAAAGTAGGACACTATTTAGGGTATGGAGCATTTTAAACTGCTAGGCACATTAATCTGACTTGATTTCTGAATGGTAATGCAATCAGCTTCACTGTTTGACAATTATTTTTGTACATTTAATAATGATGTGGAGGGGGACTGCACTGGGGTAGCCTTTGTTTTAACAATTACAACTCCTGACTCACTTTTCTGGATTAATCCTTCTCATCAAAGATGTCTTCTTGAAATGGGTAGCTGGCAAATTGACATGTAATCTCACATCATGGCCTTTTTCTTGCTCAGCTTCAATTATCTTTCAACACTGACATGCCAAGAAAGATCCTAATGGAATGTATTCATGAAAACTGCTCTCTGGATCAAGTTGAAATTTCAAGACTTATCAGAAAACATTCACATCAAACCCACATGACCATTATGGATTTCAATAATATTTCATAAAAAGGTGTTTTGAATTATATGTGCAAAACTAGATTAATTATTAATGTCATGATTACCAGAACATGAATTACCACCTGTGAAAAGTTCTGTTGAAACAAAACCTTGGAAGAGGAGGGAGGGGAAGGAGTGGGGACAGCACCTGTCTTCATGGTAATGTTCCAGATCAAAGTAAAATGCCCTGAATGACTAGATCATCACATGAACAAGTCCAAGAACTGCAGAAACCATGTTCATCTACCTTCAACTGGTTTGTAAAATTCCAAAGTATTTTGGAAATAAGTTCAAAAGACCATCCTTAAAGCCTGTGACAAAACCAGTACTAAAGCAGTGTTCTCAGTTTCAGCTCATTCACCTTCAGAGTAAAAGATCATTTTAAGGACTCTGATCCTTGACTGCAATAGACTTACACCACTGACTGTGACCAATCAATCCACTGAGATAACACTCTGTGGAGAATAAATACCAAGTTTGGATGGGGTGAAGAGTCAGCCACTAAAGCACCTTCACAAGATCACAATTATGTAACTGCAACAGAATAGACAACTGCAGTTACACAAGCCAGCAGAAAGTACCAGGACCATTATGCACTTCTCTCAATATTTTTCCATGAGCATAAGGACCTGCTGAGAGCCCAGCAAACAAGGAGGGGGGGTGGAGGGTGGGGAGATGAACACGAACTTTAAAGAAATTATGCAAAACTAACTATATCCCCTTGAATAACAATGGGCATCATTTGATAATTTACTGCAAGTCACATCCGTCTCCCATCACAAAGTTCATGATCCTGTTTGAAATAAAAGTGTGGTGTAATTCTGGACTAAAACTAAGCAGAAAACACCAGGAAATTGATTAAGTTGTCCTACAACAGGACAATGCAAATTAAGAAGTATGCTATTTCTGTCTTTTTTAGAGTAGAGGGAGAAAGAAATATCTTACATACACTGATTTACAGAAGACATGAACAAAACAAGTTTTCATACAGGCAACTTTGGAAATTTCATCATTACACTCAACAAGGCCTCAAACAAACTCAGTACTTCTGCTTGCAGTATGAAATGTCCATATTATGAAATCTAGAGGCTCTGACCTGCCTCAGGCTTCATATACCTTGGAGAACTGCCTCAATATACCTTAAGTAGAGATTAAAATGGGTCTTAGCGAGACAGTAAATAGGCTGAAATGAGGAAAATAAATTCTTCTACTTTCTTTCAAAGAAACATACTTGGACTAGGGATGCAATAATGCAAACCAGGAAAGGGGGATTTAGATGCATGGCTTGGATCAAAGAAGGGAGGCCGTAGTTCAATGAAAAAAACAACAGAAGCAGGACTGATGCTTTCATGTAGCAAGTAGGCTGTTTCAGTCAACCACACAAAATCCAAAAATTAGAATCTGAGAAGCAACATGCATACAAGACTCAAGAAAACAAATTAAAAGAGAATACAGAAGACTACAGGATTCTGAGCTCACTCAGGGAACACTGGAAGAACAAAACCACAAACCCAACACTAAGGATAAGGCAGTGTCACTACATTATCTGTGATGTTTTTTACTTTCCAATCCAAGAAGGAACAACTACACTAACAGTGCCTACAAGTAATATTTTCATCTACAGATAAATTACCAAGACAACTCTTTTTTCATTCAGATTATTCTTCAGTTAATCTGGACTCCATCTTACCTATCTAAGGAGGGTATCTAAGCACTGTACTTTGTGGGAAGTACACTAGAGATCTATATCCTAAACTTTAATGGCTTGAGATCTTACTTTATTTCATCAGCCTGCCTACTGTCTAACTGAATGCTGTTTCCTTAACAAGTTTTATACCGTGATTATTTTTAACACTGGGGTTCATCCAGATTCCCAACCCTATCTTTAGAAATGCACATTAATTTTAAAATAATCAAACCTCAACAAACAAAACTAAAACCTGAAACAAACAACAACAAAAATCAAACAAAATCCAAACAAATAAAAACCCCACAAAGAAACAAAAAGAAATCAAGCAAGAACAAAAACCAACCAAACCCCAAAAAAACCAAGAAAGAAATGAAGTACTTAAAGCACAGGCATACACATGCTGTAGCAGTAAAGCAGGCCATATAATTTCACTGATGAAATGGCAGCAGGGCATTCCTGCTTCCAGGAAGACCCAAGCTTAACAAGCTTTGACAGGGTCCAGAAAAATTTAAAAACAAACTCAAGAAAACCCCTACTTACACAGAGGGTTATCACAATAGGTCTTAAACCATTAAGTCACAAGCATTCAGAATCAGAAGCCTGATGGAACTAAGACTAGAGGAAAAGAAGGTAGCAGTTTTTTCAACTGAATAATAATGGTGCTAGAACAAAGCATATTTCCTACACATAAGGTTTACCTAAGTGTCTTAAAGGCAGGGCTCAGTGAAAGACAGTTTTGTAAATGAAGGGTTTTCCTGAAAAGTTAATTGTCCACGGTGGTGTAAGACAGATCAAAGATAACTTGGTGCAATCCTCACTGCAGTAGAATGATACTATTTAACATACATTTTAACCAACCAAATGACAGGAGTTGTCACCTAAATGTATCCTTAAGACTCATTTTCTCAGCAAAAGTTTCAACAGTAGCAGAACCTGAAACAAAGCTTAGTTCCATCTGCATCCAACCCAAAATCCTTTTCTCCTCGACTACGAAAACACCTTAATTTTTATTGAATAAGCTATCAGAGTTGTTTTAAGCCTCTTTTCACTATTCGTTCTGCTGGAATAGTACGGACATAATAAAAACATGAACTTCTAACAGTATGAATATCTACGCTTTGGTCTGTGGCAAGGCTGTAAAGAGAGCCAGCCAACAGGACCTGCTTCAGGAGGGGAAAATAAATGAGAATGCTTTCTCAATAGTACTAAAGACAGGTATCTTCTGGGATGAGTCCATCCAAGTATTGTAACTGCTGATCAGCAGTTCTAACAGTCTCATTACCTTACTTGAGCATGAGGAAAGTGAAGGGCTGTTAACTGGATTCAAAGCAAATCCAAACAACAGTCTTCTGCCATTTTTCATTAGTTCTACCTAAGCAAGGCAACAGATTTTGAATATTTAGAATTTAGAAATTTGGCAAACATTTTGAAAAATACCAGCACCAGACTTCGTTATGGTACCTCCAATATTTTGCAAATTCTAGAAATAGAAATACAAAGTTAAAAAATAGTTGCTTTGGACAAAATGTTATGACTCAAAAAATGTCATGATGCAGGACAACAGCATCACCAAAGTAACAGATGCTTTTAAACAATCTCATAAAACACCTGATGTATTTATGAGAGGTATCAGTGCAATTTGATCCAAAACATCTCTCCCTGGAAGGTAGTTTGCTACTTCTTCCCAACTTGCTTGGCCCCTCAACCTGCTGGAACCATCAGAGAAAACAGCTTTACACAACCATTTTGTAACAGCTAGCATCTCCTACTCTTTATCAGATTCTACACCGGTCGATGTTGTTAAACATAAGGAAGGGAAAAGATGACTACTGAATAACTGAAATAGTTGTGTTAAGAAGATAGATCTTCACACACCACTAAACACCAAACATCTATGACAATCTGGAACCTCAGGCTCAAATGGTGAATGAAGAATGAGAAATTAGGAAGTTATGTAAGTGTCAGAAAACAAATTCGTGGACAAAAATTAAAATTGAAACATCCTTCTTGTCACACCTTTTGTACAGATTCCATATCGAACTACTGGAATTGCTTTGCTTTACATTTTTCTGGTAATAGTATAAAGGACATGGTATCTACCCTACCCAAAAATTCAGTATCCTGGCTGACCCAAGTCTTTAAAATGCTCTCAGACTTAAGGTACTCCACCAAGACTTTATAGATTATTAGGTGACTTCCTACACAGAGCACACAAAAGCATTAAGATATACTCTAGCCTTCAAACAGGAAAATATACTTTCATACTCCTGTTTCCCTCCTCCTGAAGTAAGCTGATACAACCAAAACAGTACATAAAACGTAGACAAACGTTCTTGACAATTCTTTGAACATTACATGGCCACACATAAGTAAAATCTTATTCAAAGGGAAAAAGCAAGCATTCACAAACAAAGACATGAAACATCAAATGGCAGAAAAAGCACTATCAGCAGAACACTAAAGGAAAAAAACCTAGAAAATGACCCAACCAACCAAACACGATTACAAACAAGCGTGAAGAAACAGACATGCTAAAGCAGATCTTGAAACAAATTTCCTTTCTCTATCAAAGATGCCTCAAAACAATAGCTGTAGTACACTGAGAAGACAATCTTTCACACGCCCTGGTCACAAAGGAATTGGATACATTTACCAGCTGGTAGAGGCTATACACTATGCCATATACAGTCTGCACTGTAACGTCCATAACAATAGAACAACATGATTGATTTCTAACTGTATTTTACTACAATTAAATCTTCAGAATTAAGATTATGACAGACATCTTTGGGCAACTCTAAATATGTAGTCTTCAAAATATTTAGCAGTCTCATTACTATGGAGATAATTATCATAATTGAACTCAGCAGTATGTTTTATAATGTATATAGTCATGATTCATCACAGTTATGCCACAACTTTACTGCAATCCAATACAGGTATGATGCGCTAACATTTCTCAAAGGTGTCATAGGCCGTTTAGAATGGATTCCATTTTAAGGCTGATACTGCAAGTACCAATAAGTTATCAAATTCTTTTCCCCCACAAAAACCACTGAGTGCATAAGTGAATTCTACATGACTATGGACAGCTCAACCAATCAGCAATGTGACTAGAGTCAGCTTTCTATTTCTGTGAAGTGAAATAATACTTTTTGTTTTTAAGGAAGAAGAAAAGAAAAATACAACTGTCATTATCTCAAGAGCTTACCTTCAGACTTCAACTTTGTAAGAACAAAAATCAGGTAGTTGTTGAAATCTGGATACTGATTAAGTTGTTCTAGTTTCTGAAGAGAGAAACTGTCAAGGAAAGTTGAATCTTTACATACAACATTTAGAGCTTTCTGGATAACAGATCGTTTTATTTGTTATGCACAAACATCACTCAAAGCAGTTGTGACTGTAAGCTCACGAAATACAGAGCGTGAGCAATCTAAAAACAGTTTCTGTCATTTTCTTACTGAAGCAATAGCTTTTAGTTATGGGGAAGTCTAAAAAATAATCCATAGACAGACATAAAAATTAACACATCCTTAAAAATATCTGTAAAGCCGTATCACTGGAACAGACAGCTGAACATTACCAACAACTGTGTAATCAAATGGATCAAAAAGCATCAAATATTCGAAGAAAGAACAGAAAGAGCAATATTTAACAGAAACTTAATGGGAAAAAATTGGTCTAAGGAATGAAAACTAGCTCTTAGACCACTTTTCTTAACAACTTCTTCACCCACTTAACTTTCCCTTTCATATTCCATGAAACATACAATAAATTAGTTTGAAAAATATCTGAAACCGTGTCAATTCATAACTTTACTAACAAAGGGTTTTAACTAACCTGTACTTACCACTTAACTATATTTGACATCTAAACACCCAAGCGTGCTAAAACAGCATCATAAAGAAGCAGCATTACAGAATAAAAACACAGCTTTTTTGATTTTTCTGTGAGAAATTATGGACTAAGTACTTTAAATTTGAAACCATGCTTGGACATTCTATTAAACAGCATCCTAGAATACAACCAACATCACAATTTTGTGTGTGTGTATAAACAAACAGTCTCAAAGGACATGCATAATATTTTTTTTTCATTATAGGGCATGGCCTGTCAAGTTGTATTAGACCATTTTCCCAAACTGATGTATAATACACTACTAAAACTATCCCACTTCTTTAACCTATACCAGCCAACATATAAGGACCTACTGAAAAGCACATGGCAGAGAGTTTTTGCTATCACTTAAAAAGAATTTCAAGTATCAGCTGAAAGGACTTTTATTCAAGTTCTATGCATCATCAAGACAGACAGCATCATTTATACTGCACATCCTGCATATATATTGCTACAGCTCAATAAGCAAACCAGATGTAATTAGTAAAGCTTTAAAATGTAATTTTACACTAAAGCTACACTATAAACACTGTTCCTATAAACATGTTGATATTTTATACACTAAGGAGCATCGGTTTAAGCTGGGGGCATTATCAGAACACTAGTTCTTTAGACTCTTCTGTACAGGATTTTTCAAAGAAAGCAATCATATTTTTAAAATTTAGTACACAGCTGAAAGAACAAGATGATCAAGATGAAATCAACCTTCACCTTTCAGACAAGAGTAGAGGCCTTCCTGATATTCACTGCATTTGCTACAGAAGTCTAGAAGTGGAGCAAATTTGACTTAAAGTTGAACACTTAATAAAAATACATATAGGCACATATGTTCTCACCTATTTAAATAAATTCTGTTGCCTTCTATGGAGACCTTCAAGAAAATGCCTTAAATAAAAAGAGATCCAGATAACAAACTCATATCCTTCACAGAATTTCAGCACTTCTATAAATTTCAAAGCACTTATGGCTAGCTCGAGGAGCAGGAAACAAAAGATGAGGCCTTTATTTTTTAAGGCCTATGCTTCTATTAGTCTTAATTTAAAGTTTTGCTTTCTCAGTCTTTTCTCCTTAAAACCTCGCTATTCATTACTTCTACAATGAAGAGTGACTGGAGAGGTGGGGGGGGGGAGAAAGGGGAAGAGGAGGGGCGAGGGTGAAAAAACCATCAATCCGTAACACCAACACCAAATATACTGCAAAGCAGTACAAGAAGCCACATGCTGTAGAGCTCCCATTTTTCGTGAATTTTGACGAGCCGAGTTTCAGGATCAGGCTTCCAGGCAATAAAAACATCCCCACCACGTACCAAAATGCGCAGTGTCAGAGCCAGCAGGCCCACGAGGTCGCGCCGGCAGCGGCTCTGCCAGTGGCACTACCCCCACCAGCTACGGCTTTCACCTCGAATCCCGGCGCCAGATTACTTCGAGAGGTCCCTGCTCGCCGCCTCTCTGCCGCGGGGACGGCAGGCACACAGCGCGGGGCACCCCGGCCCCCTCGGCGGGACCCGCTGGGCCGAGGGCCCCGTTCCCGCCCGGCCGCCCTGGGGGCTGGGCGGGGGAACCCGAAAGAACGGCGGATATCGGCGGAGAGGCGCCAGATCACAGGCTTTGAAATTAAATATATTTTAAAATTTAAAAAAGCCCTCTACGGCCAAACCCAACGCGGCCCTTGTCTAAGGGATCGCAACAGGTGCCCAGTGCCCGCCGGCTGAAGGCGGCCCCGCGGCCCACAGGCCACCTCGGCGGTTCAAACGCCGCGCCACGGCTGCCCGCTCCGGCCAGGGCTCGGCCCCCGCGCTGCGGCGGCTCCGCGGCCGGGCCGAGCAGGGCAGGCCCGGCTGCCGCAGCGCCGGCCCCGCGGCCGCGTAGGCCACGCTACCCCCGCCCGCCCTCGGCCGCCCCCGGCCCACTCTCGGGGCTCCGCAAGCCTCCGCCAAGGATACTTGTTGCACGGCTCTCTGCGTGGTGGTGTCCGGGGACTGGGACTCCTTGAGAAGCTGCAGGATCTGCTGGAGCCCCTGCTCGTCAGGCTTCCACTCGTACTCCATCTTGGCTGTCTGGAAAACAGCAGACAACAGGCGGCCGCGGTTGGCGGCACGGCAGGGCCCGGGCGGGGGCGGGCGGAGATGAAGGAAGGCCGGGCCAGGGAAGGGGCGCGGCAGGGACCGCTTCGCTCCGGCTCTCGTGCCCCCACGCACCCCAGCAGTCGCCGGATAGACGCAGGACACCGACCTGCTCCCGCTGCCTCCGCGCCGAGCAGAGACTGAGTCACGACGAATTTGTGATCCGGCCCGAAGAGCCGCCTTGCGTCCTGCTGGGTCCTAGCGCCGGGCACGGCTCCGCCCGCCCGGGCCGCCTCGGGGCCGCCGGCGCCGCCGTCCGCCTTTCCCCGGTGCGTCCCACACTGCCAGGAGCCTGCGGGCGACAGAACGCGAGCACATCAATCCTGGCCGACGGGAAACGGGGAGCCCACGCCGCCCACCCGATAACAGACAGAAACCTCCAGCGAAATCGACAGGCGAGGGGCGAAGGGGCGGCCAGGGCCCGGCCCGGCCCTCTGGGATAGCGCCCGGCAGCGAGTGCCGAGGCTCCCGCCTCCCCCACGGAAGAGAAGTGCGGGCGCGAAACCAGACCCCTATGTCAGGAACCTGCTGCACCTCTACGTTATCTGGCTGAGTGCTGAGCAGATCTCAGAAGTTCAAAATTCCACGCGTAAAGAGGGAACAGGACGAAGTACGCAGGGAAGTAGGGGAAAGCTGGGGCATGCAAACTCCAAGGAAACTGCTTTGAATACCTACTCTCTCTTAAACTTAGCCCCAAAATATATAATATATCACGGGATCACGGGAGATCTCGAGTTAAAACTGACTCGCTATATATACATACATATATATATAAATAATATGCATTACAGACATATGCATGTATGTATATATGCAAAATATGCATAACACCTGTATGCATGTATGTATATAGTTATTTTCATATATTATACTAACAGAACAAAGAATACATGCATAAGAAAATGAAAGCCAGTATTTCCCTGGTTTTTTATAGCCTTTCTTTTAGCCACTGTAAGCACTTTACTTGACATGAAAACTATTGCTTCTGCTGCAGCACAGAACTCAGTTAAAACATTGCACATCTCAACTGTTCAGAGGCACTGAGGACAGGGAACAATACTGATTCCTAAGGGTGCATCCCAGATAATTTGCTATATGGCTCTTTGTCTCACCTCCCCAACATGGACTGTCCAGTCCAAGGTGCCAAGAAGTGTCCTTAGTGTCCTAACTGTTCGTCAATTACTATGCAATGCTGTTCTTGAAGGAGACAAATCAGTATTGTATTGTCTCCAACAAATCAGCAAAATGAGCCATCATAGGCAAGAAGATGGGTAGTGTACTTATACTACACATGTGGGTAACAGTGAAAGAGACTTTTTGATGAACCAGGAAACAATGCACATTAGAACAAGAAGTAGAGAAATATGCAGAGAAGTATGCTGCATAATAATAACAAGATAAAATCAAGGGAGATAACAAAAACAGCTTATAAAAATACAAAACCAAAACCCAGAAATTAGATGTATTTATTAAGGTCTTCTATTTTAGAGACTGCTGTAGTTATCATAGAACGTTTTGGAACACTACAAAAGCTGAGCACCTCTTGAGAGTTTACAGCACCCAAACAACATGAAGTCAGCAAGGTTAAAAAAAAAAAAAAGTCATAAAGACATGCCACTACTTAGAAGGAAAGAATAGGCACAAGAGATTTTTCTGATTAGGGTGAATTTCAACTCATTTCCCTCTAGTACAGGAACATGTCAAAAGAAAAGGATTTTGATCCAGACCATTAAAACTGGATGTTAATGGCTCACACTGTATGGGCAGGAGAAATCTTTCTGGCATGCATGCATAGCTGGAACAGATGAAAGCTGAAGTCCAACAAATCAGAGAAGAGCTAATGTGGGCCTCATTCACCTAACCATGCCTTGGCAGTAAGTTTGTAGAAATTTGGTATTTCTCTGAGACTTCTGTCTGATATCTGTCAAGTTTGTTTGAACTTTATTAGAGCTTCAAAAATTACTATTCAGAAATTATGGCACAAGGATATATCTGTCTAATATTATCTGGAAACCAAGTGTGCTAAAGAAGAACAATATTAAAGATGGGAAACAAGGAAAGAGATTAGAAAGGAGGACTGAGAGACAGAACAGGAAAGAGCAGGCAGAGAAGCATGCCACGGATCCATAACTAAGAAGAATGTAGGTTTCCTTTCCAATAATGTAACTAGAATTCAACCCTGCTAAGAATTTCCACTTCTGCAGTGGAAAGGACAGAAAGAAGCCTTCAAATTTAAGTATGAATGGGAGCCTCTACAGAAGACCTCTAGAGCAGATGTCTAAGTGCTTTACATGATCATCCTCCAAGCCAGGTAAGAATAATTTATGAGACATTCTGCAAGATAAGGTGTCTCCTTCAGTATCTATATATGAAATCTGTATGAAACCTGAGAAGCAACTTCTCTCTAGTCCTCCAAATTATGTAAGGAAGCAGAAGTCAAAATAATTCAACTGAGACAAGAAAAAAACCTTCATGTTGAAAGCATTACAGAAAAAATGCTTTACATTTACATATCTATATGCTTTGTCTTTTTTGTTTTCTGCTACCTGTTTTCCCCAAGCAAGACTCTTCTTGTATAGAAGGGAAATCAGAATGAATGTCAAACAAAGTACCCAAAGCATGAATGCTACCTTCCACAACAATGCAGCCTGGTTCATCCCACTGGATTAGCAAAATGCACCAGAACTAAATTTGACACAGTTCATCTACATATGTTAAGATTACAGAAGTTCTCTAAGAGAGAAGCCTTGCACAAATGCTGAGGAATATTTGATTAATCTGTTTTCCAGACTTCAGATGTCATGCACTAACCACAGTCCACTGTTATCACAATGTGTAATATTGAAAACAGACAAAACAATTACATGTCCAAACACTAACCTATACCTTGAAGATATTTCTGTCTTCACAGACCTTGCACTTCTCTACTTAAGTGTCCACACGAAGGCTATAAAAATCTGTTTTCTTGACCTCTTCCATTTCTCTCCCAGAATTCCCCATTAATTCAGGGTGAAATGACACATACCTAGCATACAAGAAAACAGAAGAAATAGCTACAGTATCTACTGCTGCTAAATGGTTCAAAATCCAGTTTTTTAGAGTAGTAGCTGAATGTATGAGACAGGCTTCTTGCTTCTTCCCAAAGTGATCAACCCAACGTCTTTTCTGCAGTGTCCTTACCATCACATTAGAGTGCATTTGGTGCTAGGTGTTTTAATCCCTCCTGTTGCTTTTCGTTATATTATAAACACATACTAACAGGAACTTGGACTGGAATCTGGTTTCTGATGAGCAACATGTATTAATTGACAGTTGATACTCAAAACACATATAAAGAGAACGAACAGGAGATTCATAATAGAATACCCATCCCACCACAGTCTCAGTGGACTTACACCTACAAAAGAAACACAGAACTGGTGCAAATCCCTCCCAACAATCAACCAGAAAAGAGACTGAGATCTGCACTGCTAAGAAGATGTCCCATCCCTCAAATGCCAGACTCCAACCTGTGCATTTGGAAACAACAACTTGTAACTGCCAGTGTTTTTGCAACTAGTTTCAAATAATTACTCTCTAATAAAAATTAATTCTCAAAATTGTCCTAATTTCAGAACTGTTAGACAGCTTCAGCCACTTTACCCTTTAGAGGATCTTTCCCATTATTTAGTTTTATTCCATTAGTAATATTGGAATTTTAATTTTAAGAGAATTCTAATAGCAATTCTAATACCTTCTTGTCATAAAATCCAGGCATCTTAACTGGTAATACTGGTATTTAATGGCAAGCATTCAAAAAATTGCTAAAATCCAGCCTTCTGAATTTCCACACAAACTGCTTACACAGTTTCTCGGCATAAGATTGTATGCTCAGAGGAAATAACACATATTCCATAATAGCTTTCTGTGTAAACCCTTTTAGGTCAAGCTAAGAGTGATGTAGATTAAGCAAAGCAGAAAAAAAAGCTCTTATAGCACAGAATAAATGTGTTTGTGTGAAGGAGATCATGCAGAATAGCTACTGCTATACTCTTTTGCAACGCCTTGTGCCTGGAGACATGCCTTAAGCTTTCACTTTAAAAAATTACTGGTAGTCCTTACATCCCACCTATCAAATAAGCATCCATTCTAAAACATTTGGTGAAGTCTGAGTTCAGCCATAGGATACAAGATTACACAATTTATTACACAATTAACTTGAATAGTCTTGTTTGTTTTTAGTTTGACACTGTGAAGCACCAGAGAGGTTACTAAGGAGATTATATGAACAGTTTGAAAGGATTTTGTGTTCCTGACTGAAACGTCTACGAAATTAATTTTCCACTTTTCCAGAGCTGATTAGCTGATTTATGATATAAAGATTATTTTAAACAGAAGCCCAAGCAAACTTTAGAACATATTTTTAAGATGGAATCTCAACATTATTTTGTATTTGTTTTGAGTTGCATAAAAACAGGAGACAGAAGAGGCTGTAAGCTTACCGTTTTCTAACGCAACACTAACCAATTCCACTTTTGCAAGTGTATTTCTATTGACGGTAGAACTGCGGTTAAGACTGGCATAAAGGATATTAAGTTGCCAAATGGAGTGGAATCTTTTCTTAGTAACTAGGGTTGCAAAAAACCCCTCATTTTTTAGCAGTTCTTCAATGACACACTGGATGACAAAAGGCCAAGACAACCTAGCAGAAGATAAACCAAATTTAAAATGATCCATCATATAGTCATAAGCCTTGGACTAAAGAAAAAAGTTTTGTGGAATGTACCAAACTAAGAAAATGCTTCATAGGTAGGGTTAGGACTATCTTAATAACTTTTTTCCTATCTAGAGACAGAATTTATTCTACCTCTGAGGAGCAATTTGACAACTACATTCAAAGCAGCATATGTATGGGCTTTCAGGTAATATAATTTCAGATTCATGTACCATTAACTGACCTTTGTTTCCTACTGCTATTCATTTTCTCTGGTCAGTAGGTCTAGGAGCAGAATAAGAAACTGAAGAAACTGAGAGAAATGTTAGCTTTCTACCCTCCTGATACAATTCTAGCTAGAATTTCTTTTGTTTTATGTTGTGTATGAAACTAGGAATTGCGTATGTGTACAAATATTCCCATCATAAAACACCTCGTAATGAAGCCAAACTCAAATTTCCTAGAGCACTGTCATTTCAATATTCAAGGCAAATCTGTGATGTGATTTGCTGTTGGTGGAACTCCCATCAATTTGATTATAGACTTTTCCAGAGCATATCTACAGTTACAATAACATATCTGCTCATGAAATCTGTTACACTGTCGCCTGCGGGAAAAGGAGAGTTGTTCTGGCTCATTGTTGTTGCAGTCACCATCCATGATTTCATGGCTTCTCTCAAAGGTGAGAAGCAGTATTTCTTTTTGCAGATAACGTCTGTAAAAGCCTGCACTGTGGAATCCCACTGAACAGGTGAAATAGTATTCAGGAAAACTGACAGCCTGTAATTCCACCCTACTGACAGAAGCAGATTCCCTCTTTATTTAATGAATACCTCTGCTTCTCATGCATCAAATGACCATAGAGGAAGGAGCACAGCAGTACAGTTCCATATATATGAAGGTACAAAACCATGACACCATTGCAGATAAAATGGATGACTGGCCTCAGCACACACTAATATTTCTTGTTTTGCAAAACAATTAAGAATTAATTCACATTAGGATAAGAAACACCAACGTACAGCACAGGCTTATGTACAGGAGTCAAACTCAGATCTCTTACTGTTCAAGGGTTAAATTAGACACATAACATTTTTGCAGAGACAAAAACCTGCCAAGCTTTCACCAACTAGAACATCATCACAAGCATTTTGTTTTCAAATTTTGTTTTACCGGGATGGAACACCATTCTTATAATTCATGAAATGTCCAGCTGAATGAAATAGTAGACAGTGCAAAAATTGCAAAGATGTCCATATTTAAAATGCCTTTGATCAACTAATCTAGACAAGGACAACACACCATCTCTTCAAATGTACCAGTATGAATGGACAAGAGGAAATGTCCTTAAACTGACATGGGCAAGATTCTGATATTAGAAAAAAACTTTCAGTGTTAGGGTGGTCAAACATCGTAACAGGTTGCCCAAGGAGGTGGTGGAGTTGCCACCCTTGGAGGTGTTCAACAGGCATGTAGACCTGGCACTGGGTGATGTAATTTCGTGTTTTAGGAGTGACAGCGGTAGTGCTGGATGGATGGCTGGACTGGACAATCTTTTAGGTCCCTTCCAGTCTTGATGATTCTAAGATTCTATGATCATTCCATTTCCACACGTAGAGACACTAAGTGGAAAAATAGTGTGTGGCAAATGATTTGCCCCACTGTAATCACACATTGGATACTAAAATGGCAGTACATGCTTTTAATGCTGGCAGTCAGAAAGCAATCTAAAACTCAATGGAGAGCTGTTTGAGAAAAACATCACCTCATGAATTTGTGACAGAAAATACCAGATCAATCAGCTGAAATCTTAAATGGTAAAGGGAGTAAGTCAGTGTACAAAAGATGAAAGGCATCACTCTTGAGAGTCCAGTCTTACTTAACCTCTACTGTCAAATTTCATGTCTGAAATCCAGCATGAGCTTTTTGCCTGCTTAAAACTTTTTAAAGCATGATTAGTGTCAAGTGCATATGAACCCTATTCTACGCCCTCCTTAAAGTATAAAGCAAGACTTCTTTCTCTGAGCTGTGGGAGGCAAAGCAACTGGTATCTGCTGGAGGATTTTTGTTGACCTTCAGTTTTTCTAATTGGCAATTCAGGCTTTCCCAGGATGCAGATAAAATCAAAATGATATACAGCTTTTGAATCTGTTCTTCGTGATAGATCAGAACACAGACTTTCGAAGAGATCTGAGGAAAGTAGCAGATATAACTTAAAAAATAAGTTATGGCTGAAAAAAACCCATATACATGGATGGGTAAAAGGCTGTGAAAAAGAGACATGCAGTCCCTCAAATTCTAGCACTTTTTTTCAATTATACATTCACGTCTATCAACTAACAGAGATTAACAAAAACAAAGACACTAAAAGATGCATGATTCCTGTTTTGACTTATTGCATGGCTGAAAAGGTGGTCCTAGCCCCTGCAAATCTTGGAAGCCATACAATGAGAGACTCCATGCTCTTGTTCCTCTCACAATGGCTCAGCCAAGACAGACAGGGCCTTTGTGTGAGGCCTGGTGGCATAGGTATGTGATAAACATCTGTTGCTCTTCTTTTACAAAAATGTTTGCAGAAAAATCATTCCTGCTACTAAAACCAGCAAATGTAAAGGAGATTACACCTCATCATGGGACAGTGCTGAATTTGGGGCAGTTCTTGGCCCTGAAAAGAATACATTTTTATTTAAAATTAAGCTATTCACCATTATTAAAAAGAATTAATCTAAGTAAGTGGTGATGTGTTTTTAATTTTGACAAAATCTGCACCATGATGAACCAAGAATACATCATAGTTCTCCAACAGTTGTCAATATGTAGGCACTTATAAACCAACCAACAACACTGTCTTAACACCATAAACAATAATTATACATTAGAGGGTAAAAATTAGGAATCTCATTGAATATGAAAGAGAACTTGTAAAGGTGCTGAAGACCTTTTGCTAGTAGAAAGAAGTAGCAAATACAAGTCAAACAGCATACTTATTAATAAGTATGTTTTGATGCACAAATGAGGTAAAAATGATCTATCACAGAAAAGAAAAGCTAAATTAAAACCAAATGCAAACATTTAAATAATTTGGCCTCCCAATTTAAATCATTAAAATTAGGTATTTTACACTGTTTAAATCATACCACTGTCTTTTCATAGTATGCACCCACTCTAAAGAAAACTCAAAATACTGACAAGTCTCCTCTGGAAAGCCCATCAGGCATAATTAGGAATTCAGTACAGGGTTCAAGGCAAAAATGATACTGGGAGCCTTAAGACCTGATTAATCAGGATTAGGTTTTATTTTTATTTCTTAGTAAAATACCTTGCATCCCAGGATACACAGAATTCAGCACCATACACTCACCTACTTTCCTCCCAGTCTTTATGTGAAAACTTTATGTGTTTTAAAACCTTTACACACAGAACATGCACTAAGACATGCACCTGTCAGTGACACTACAGTGACACTGTCTGATCTGTTAGTGGTGTCAACACTGGTGGTTTGGTGATACTTGCAATACTGACAGCAACAGTGCTGGCTAAACTATCATCACTGGTCATTGTAATAGAATACCAGTGTATTTTTCCCTGCATAGCTGATGAATTTCCTCACTGCAGTGAGTGGCTTATCTAAGGTTCTTAAGATGCTGTTGCCTCAAGGAAATGGCAGTATTTCAGTTTTTCTTAGTCCCTGTGTGTCTCCAGTGAGCAGCTACCTGTCCTGCAGAGGGATTAATGGGGAGAGTCATCCATGAGCTGGCAAGTACACAAGCGGAAGATCTACAAACCTTCAGAAAGAAACTGGAATTCTTATCCAGTGAGTCTGAGTATAGGGTGTTCTCTAATCTCTAATGTCAGATAAATATTCCGAAATGACATCCTTGTGGAAAAGAGTGAGGAAATAATTAACGATTTGGAAAGGAGCTCCTTCCAAAAGAGAATGTGTTCATCAGTGAGAGCAGTCAACTGCTTCAATCATACATATAAACAAAAGGATAATACACTACCCACCCTGATCAAAGAAGCAAAACTTTTAGGTAAATAAGCAAATAGGACTTACTGATCTTAATGAGAATGCTAAAGAATGACTGCACACCGCTTTTCAAGCCTCAGGTGAAGAAGGGAGTAAAAAACAATGATGGATAAAGGCACCCCCAAACTGCATCTATATACATAATGGAATTTGCTGACATGCCAAAAACAATGTTTTTGCGTTCTCTGAATATCAGTATTTTCAGATGATAAATAATTATATGAGTTGAATGTATGATTCTTTAATACAACAAACAGCGATGATCCAAGTGCTTCAAGATTAACTTGGCAAAGATTTTGTGAGACAACTACAAAAGAACAGAGAAATGTCTGTCTTATTAAAGACAGATTATTAATACAAATTTAAACAGTATTACAAATTCCTAAAGAAAATTTCCATGTTTTATCTGACCAAAGCAATAACACTGACTGGATGTTGTGGCAAGTAAAGCAGTATAATCTTAGGAGTGAAGACTATTTCAACTAATAAATGCACAGGGAATATCTAACAGAAATCACCAGCGGAAGAATGCTTCAGCTTTTTCAGTTTAAGCATATCCAGTCCTATTCTAAATGCTCTTGGATATAACATCTGAAGATGAGGTTTTAGAGAGGTCTCAGACGTCCAATTAAACAAGATATTCAAGTTGCTCTATCTTGAAGCCAACTGACATTAAAGAAGAAAACTTTAAGAGTTCTTCTACACAGATCTTCATGGCCTTTTCCAGCAATGAGTGTTATGAGATCACTGACTAATTACAGGTAGACAGTGGATTTATACTGTCTAGTAAAAAAATAGTACAAATACTGGAAGCAATTTAAAAACAAAAGTAAAAGAGTTTAATTCTTACTGTATTCCCTCATTTCTAGCCTTGTTTTTTTAAAAAGTATTCTTGCAACCATAGCTGTGAGATCAGTTTTGAAGCAATGTCAAACCACCGTAAAGGAAATTGCAAGGCAGTCTGAATGCAAGCAATTTACCTTACCTACAGCTTCTGTACAAAAGTGGCTACATAGCTGTTTCTGCACAAATATTGTTATTTTACAGATGAATGATCCCATAAAATTCTTTGGGCAGTTTAATGCAGCCTTAATCAACTTGGTACCAGCCTCCTTAGCAATTCTTTTACCTTTCTGGTTAAAATGCAGTGTTTCAAGAAAGAAGAAACATTAGAAACCAAAAATGAAATTGAAAGTACATTATGCATTCAGATTAGAAAAGTGACATAAAGAATCTGAACATATAAAAATGTACAGTAATTTCACGATTATAAGGCGCACCCTTTTGATTAAAATTTTCCCCCAAACCCGGAAGTGCGCCTTATAGTCCGGTGCGCCTTATCTGATGGACAAAGTTCAGAAATTTGCCTACCCGGAAGTGAGAGCTGCGAGCCGCGGGGGGAGCTGGCAGGGCTGCGGCTGCCAGGTGGAGGCGGGGTGGAGCAGTGGCAGGCACGCCCCAGCCCCGTGGCGGCGGGACAGCCCCTCCACAGACACGCCCCGGCCCCATGGAGGCGGGATGGCCCCTCCAGAGGCACGCCCCGGCCCCGTAGAGGCAGTATGGCCCCTCCACAGGCATAGTCTGGCCACGTGGAGGTGGGACAGTCCCTCCAGGGGCACGCCCCGGCCCCGTGCAGGCGGGACGGCCCCTCCAGAGGCACCCTCTGGCCCTGTGCAGGTAGGACAGCTCCTCTACAGGCACGCCCTGGCCCCGTGGAGGGAGCACGGAGGGGCGGCGGCCATAGCCCAGCCCCGGAGAGGCGACACGGAGTAGCGGCGGGCATGCCTCGGCCCCGGAGAGGCGGCACGGAGCAGCAGTGGGCATGCCCTGGCCCCGCTGGGTACAGGCAGGCCTGGGGGCCCACGGCACCGCCCCTGCCAGGTACAGGTGAGCCCACGGGCCAATGGCTGCCGGGTTGAGGCGGGGCCTCGGCCAGCAACCGTGTGGGGGGAGCTGGGGGCGGAGCCTCGCTGCAAAAAAAAAGTGCGCCTTATAGTCCAGTGCGCCTTATCTGATGTACAAAGTTGTGAATTTTGCCAACTCCCCGGGGGTGCACCTTATAGTCCGGTGTGCCTTATCGTCGTGAAATTACTGTAATTACATGAGGAATTTGATTGTAATTCTTTCTTAAGTTGTAAATTTTTAATATTTTAGTAATTTAAATACTTATATGTTGATTTGTGAAGGATATAAGAATGTATTTGAATCAGAGACTAGTTGCTGTGATCAGTTCCTTAGTCTAAATGATACATAGGTAAATTAATTCCCTTAAAATGCTACTAACAAAATAACCAATACAAAACAAAAAATTCAAGGTTTTCAAAAGTTTGGTTTTCTTTTCCCCTTGTCCAAAGATAAAATAAACTTATTTAATGGAGAAACTGTAATTTAAAATAATTCAATGTGCATTAAATGCACAGGTCATTTAAAAAACTGAAGGCCACTTAAATACATTTTTAATGAAAACCAGTTGCAAGTCACTTCACGAACTCACTAAATAAACTTGTTGGCATTCTACATATCATCTAGGTCTTAAAAAAGTAATGCAATCAGTGAAACATAAAGCTATGAAGAGTTTAAACTATAGTCACAGGTGTAACTGCCTATAGCCAAGAGAATAAATTAACATCTCTCCCCAGTATAACAGTTCTTATACATGATCACAATGCAGAACATGGGCTTTTATTCCTGCTAGTGATTTTATGATCCTCACCTTGAGGATCAATTTATTGATCTGCAGCATGCTTTCTCATGTGATGCCCTTTAAAACGTATAATGCAAAAGGTATTCCAAGATACCTTCTGCCCTTTTTCACATTTTATGTGGAAATTTTCCTTGGGTGAAATGTTCACAGTAGTCTTAAGTTTCTCTCATACTTCCCAGTCTCCCTGTAGTTCCCTACTGTAAAACATTTATATTCTGTTTTGCAACTCAGCTATAAATCATACATGGCAAAAGGCTGTTTTGTTACACACCTGACATGTTAGAACCTCATATGTAGAGCTTTAGGGCACTACCATAAGTAAAAATTAAATATAAAATTTTATATTAAATTGAAAAAAAAAAGGAAAAATTTAAAAAAGAAAAAAAAAGAAAAAAAAGAAAAAACAAAAAAGGTGGGAAAAAAAGAGCTATTTTCTACATAATAAATAATTTTGTCTATTTAACACTTACAGAAATGTGAACAGGACAGCCAAACTTCACTCAGGTAAAAATTTGTTTGCCTCCTTTCAGGCTACCTGTAACAGGGCTGATGTAATTAATCTGCATACTACTGTTGCAATGGAGTAATGACTTTTATTATCTTATATTGATAGCATCTTCTGGAGAACCCAAAGACTAAATTGCAATGAAAATGTTAACTACATCTAACCCCTCTGAACTTGAGGTACCTCTTTGTAAGCTCACAGAAGATACTCAAAGGGATGTTGCAGAGCTCAGAACCATGATGCTCTTTAGGTTAGAGAACATAATGAAACATTAAGTTTTTTTAAATCAACCATTTTCTGTCAACAGTTGATCTACTTCCATTCCTTTTCCAAGAGGCTCCAAAAGCATCTCTGCTTCAGACATGTATGTGGTGTCTGTTTTCTCACACACAAGCAAAGAATGCAATTAAGTGAGTCTTGTGTTCTTGTTAATGCAATTCCCATTTGTCCAAAAGCTTCCATTCAAAGCTCATCTTGCTTAGTTTTAACTACTTTTCATGGACCAGATTCAACAACTGAAGCTTCCGTCTCTTATGCAAAATTCATCTATTTGCATTACACTTAATGGACTGCAGTCACTCCTGATTTCCAAAGACATGGCTCGGGGCTTGCCTGCACAAGAAAGAATAATTTATTATAATTTAATGTTTTTTTCCCCTTGATAAATTGACTCAAGCAAAACTAATGTAAAACAGACTGAAATATCTGTGTGTATTTTTGCACTGATTTAGCTTTTCTATTAGAAGAAGCAGATGTGTGCTTTTTAGCCTCTGATGAAAATTACAGTAATTTCACGAATACAAGCCGCACGGACTATAAGCCGCATCTCTGGGTGTTGGCAAACATTTCGTTCTTTGTCCATAAATAAGCCACACCTGAGTATAAGCCGCTCTGTAGTTTGCAGCAAGGACTCGCGTGCAACAAAGTTGCCAAATAGTAACAGAACCACAGCATGGCGGGGTTTACTGGCTCAGCTAAGGCTGTACAGGCTCAGCCCGCTTGGGGCTGCTGACGGGGCCAGGTGGGCCAGCTCAGTGGGGCCGCTTGGGGCTGGTCGCCGCCTCTGGGCTCGCTTGCCCCGGCCCGGTGCTGCCCGGCCGCAGTGGGCAGGGACGGAGCACCCCCCGCTCCCGCCGTGGTGGCAGCGGGCAGGGGCAGAGCCTGCCTGCTCCTGCCACGGCAGGCGGGGGCAGGAGCCCCCCGCTTACCCCACGGGCAGCGGGGATGGCAGCATGGAGCCCCCTGCCTCTCCCCCACCTGAAGGAGGGAACTCCCCTGCCTCGCTCCCTCCCCCCACACCGCGCTGCCAGCACTGAGCTGGCCCCACCCGTGGTGCAACACAGTAACCAATTTGTAACAATCATGAAATCCTGGGTTTTACTGGCAGGTGCTCGGCTCAGCACCCTGGCTGGCACTACTGGGGTTGGAAATGTCAGAAAATTATTCACATATTAGCCGCTCCTGAGTATAAGCTGCATTTCTGGTGTGGGAGCAAAATTTTAGTCAAAATGGTGCGGCTTGTATTCGTGAAATTACTGTACTCTTGCCTTTCCATGCCTAGCTACTACTGACCTTTTTTCGTCATCTATAAAAGAGGTGGCCAAAGTGCAGTGCAGATGCCACTTATGCCTGCTTCCACACCGCATTCAAAACTTAACTGAGCCACAGCTTCTGAGTCTCACTGCTCCTATACAGCCAGCACAGCAATGGCCCCCTGGCTTCCTTAAAACCTGTGGGAAAAGTTAGGAACTACTGCAGCCACCACCCACATTCAACATAATGAATGTTTGTAACATTCAACATAACGCTGTCCCCACCAAGACTGCACTTCTGGTTCAGGAAAGAAAAGAGGACCAAGACATGGTGAAGTAGGAAGAACAAGATGAAGGAGGTACATGCATGCAGGGGAAGCCAACGTTCCCCATTTCCCCTTCTGGAAGGCGTTGATATGGGTATATGGAAGAGAAATGATGTGACTGAAGTCTGAAATAATATAGAATAAACTTTTATGGGTGCAAGAATGGATAGGAAAGCTTAAATGTGAGCACTGGACTGTAATCCTAGATTGAATGATAGGAACATGCAGTAGGGAAGGTGGGAGAAGAGCCATAGATGAGGCTCTGATTTGTCATGGTTGAAAAAGCATGTGACACTGGATGCCAGAAGTGGCTGATGATGATCATATACCTACTGAGTTTGGGAACTTCTGGTCTGTACTTTCATACCATCATTCCTGCAAGTGTGTTCTTTCTGAACTCTAAGACAGTAAGTTTTCTTGCATTTTTGTACCACCTAATACTTATTTTCTATTCTCTGCTGAAAACATCTTGTCTTGCCTATCCTTCTTTCATGCGTAGCACTGACCTAATACTTAAACTAACGCACTTAGTGGCAGACTCACTATAAGCAGCACATTTTCAGTGTTTAGGGGTTTCTCCCAATGATTTATAGAAAATGCTCTACAAAATTACTTAATAGGAAAATAATTTAAGAATAATTTTCTGTTCTATAGTCAAGGTTTAAAACTAAAAAATTTATTTTAAACACAAATTCTATTTGATTTCCTGCCTAGAGATTTGACTTACATAGACAAGGACATACACACTAGATGTAGACATATACACAAACTCAAAATTTCAAATGCATTCAGTACACAGGAAATTAACAAACAATTGTTTTTAAATTGTTTAATTTTAAATTTAATTGGAGGTTCATTTTATATAGTTACTAGAAAATGCCATATTCAAAGGCATCCATGTATACACACATAAATATGTACAGTGTTTGATCATGTACATGACAGATCACATACATAAACCAAACAGTGGATCTACACAACTATATCTCTTTCAATGAGAAATTAAAAATAATTTCAGTATGAATTCAGTATGTATGTACGATACAGCTATATTAGTATCTTTCTGTATATTATTATTATATATATATATATATACAAAGCATGCAATAAAAACATTGTATAGTATATATTTGAAATCTATCAATGTATGTAGAAAACCTACCTCAACTATCCAAATCAATACTATAAAACAGTGAGTGGAAAGTAGTGGATTCAATGATTGAAACATCGTACTGTTTCTGTACTTAAATGCTTGCAGAGTTTGGAACCAAATTAATGGGTAAAATTAATTTCTGTGATCAAAATTGATCACAACTACAACATATCAAGGCATGAAAGTAATGGAAAAGCAGTCCTACCCTTTCAAAAACAAAGCAATGAAAAAATCCTCCCTGTTCATGTTACCAGCACAACTTGATAGTAATGCGTTGATCAGGGCACATCAAGTTCACAAACCTGTTGAAAATTTTTCATGACAAAAACCTGTTTTGTGACACTGACAACATCAGGTCCATGAAAGAGGATCTTTATTATGAAGCCATTTCAAAGATAAAATGTCAGCCTCTATTTCAGCTCCAGTCTTTAACTGGAAAGATTCTGAACATCAGCTTTGATGGAGGAGGATTGTACTTGGCCTTCCCTCCATCATAGCATCATGGTGTGCCTGAAGAATGAACAGGATATATTCTACCGCAGCTCTGCCAATCTGCTGAACAGTTCTGTGCATACCTATCACCTAACTATAAAAGGTTTCAAACTCCATCCCTGAAGCTAAAAATTAAGCACACATACCTGCTTTATTGAATACCCACATACAAGGACTCCTAAACTTGGTTCTAAATAAATATAACAGAAAAGTGTGTCAGATAATCCAGTAAAAGTCTACATTCATAAAGCCATTATTATGTTGTTTTAACCTCCCCATCACAAGACATAGCTCAGTTTAACAGCTGTGCTTGCACCTATATTAGTCAAGGAAATGTGTCATTGCCTGTATCCAAAGGTAATCATGGTCCTTAGTCAATACTCATTCTACCCAGCGCTCTCCTCCTTTAATACAGTCAATAAACTGCTTTTGTAACCCTGCTTTTAGAGTATCATAACTATTCTTTTGTCTTATCCCGCTTTGAGTATAAGCTAACTAAATTTGGAAAAATGCATTCTGAAGTAATTTCGATCATACAGAAACTTCCCAACTGTAGGCACCTTTCCTCCATCCTCCCACATATCACTTAAAAATAACTACACTTCACACAGCAGATGTAGAATGAAGACTTATGGGCTCAGCTTCCAATTCCATCAAAGGTTCATTTTAAGAGTTCAGGCATACGACTATTTTTTGTGCTCAATTACTCATTCACAGAAGGAACACAAGTCAACTTTTTGTTCAATGTGTGCTGTAAGGATTTAATCACACCTTCGATATATTTGAATGCCACATTAAAGACCACTTAACTATGCAAGAGAAGAAGCAAACAGGCTAAGCAGCTGTGGTGGCCTGAATACATTGCAGAACAATCCTCACAGTAGGAGGATTTCTCAGGTCTTGAGCAGAAAGTCAAGTGAGAGGAATTATAACCTTTACAGCAAGGAGATAAATATCTTGCAGACTAATTAAGCCACTTGTACCAACCCAGAAAGCATTTCTGTCCTTTTACAGTCACCCCACAGAAGGTTCACAAGTTCCACTGTCAATTTCCACTGTCAATGTACCTAAATTAATAATCTTCCTATGCAAACGAATGCACTAGATAAACACGAGATTTCTCGCTTCTCTACTATTTCGGAATAAAAATTTAAAGCCCCACCTATGCAAATCTGTACAGGAGGGACCCCACGCACGCCAGAAACCACGGTGGGAAATAGGGCCACGTTCCTCTATCCTGAAGCGACTTTCACTTTCCGCTACAATGCTGCAGAGACGGCGCCAGCCAGGACACCGGGAGGAGCCGGGGGAAACGAGGGGCGGGAAGGGGTATCTCGGGGGTCTGCCCGGTCCTCGGGTTCCAGCCGCTGCCTGCCCCGTCCGTCCGTCCGTCCGTCCGTCCATCCATCCATCCATGCATCCATCCATCCATCCATCCATGCATCCATCCATCCATCCACGCATCCATCCAGGTAGGAGCGGAAGAGGCAGCCCACGGCCGGGACCCCACGGCTCCCCGCCCAACAGTGGCACGGAGGCCCCCGACATCGGCCGGGGCATGCGGCGGCGACTGCCGGGCATGGGATGCCCCAGCCCGCCCCTCCCAGCCCGGACACGTACCCACACCATCCCAGAGCCCGGCGGCAGGGGAGTGGCGAGGGGGCGGCCCGACCTCTCCCTGCACAGCTCCTCGCGGCGCCGCTCCAGCCCCTGAAATGGCTGAACAAAGGGAACCTCGCTCGGCCGCCGCCGCCCCTCGATTGGCCGCGGGGCGGGGCCGGGGGCGGGGGCGCCGCTGCCCCGGTCCCCCCGGCAACGGCGGGCGCGATGGAGGCGGCGGTGAAATGGCCGCCCGGCCCCGCCCGGTCTCTCGCGGTCTCGGCCGCTGCGCCCCGCGCCTGGGCTGCTCACAGGAATCCTTTCCCCTGGGCCCCGCCAGGGTCCCCAGGCCGGCCTCCCGCACCCGCTCTACAGCAGGTGTCTGACGCGTGCCAAAAATCATAGACAATAAAAAATGAGGCTAAGGGCTAGTCGGCAAAGGTACAGCACTTTGGATCTCATCTTAGGCAGTGCAAGTTCACACGTAGGTCTTCCCAATGGATTGTCTGAATGGACTGAGAGCAGCCCTGTGAAGAAGGACTTGGTGGTTCTGGTATATGAAAAGCGGGACATGATCTGGCGAAAGTGCGTTTGCAGCCCAGAAAGACAATTGCACGCTGGGCTGCATAAAAAACATATGAGCTCAGCAAGCTGAGGAAGGTGATTCTTCTCTGGCTTCTATACCCAGCTCTGGGCCCCTCACCACAGGAAAGGCATGGACCTTGGAACAGGTCCAGGGGAGAGAACTTCCAACCCAACCATTTTATTCTATTATTCAATGATGTGTGGCCAACTGTGGTGGCAAGAAGACCACTGCATATTCATTCATGGCTATGGGCATCCCAACTAGTTGCAGTAGCAATCTCTAATTGTGCTTCAATCCTATCTCCTTGACTGTAAGCACTAGCTACCTTTTTATTAAACAATGAAAACTGATGATTTTCACCCAATTTCTAAAGCTTATAGACCATTTAGAAGAGCATGTCCTTGAGACAAACTCAGCTGGTAACTTTGCTTATGGTCCCATTGAGTGTCTTCTGCTCTTGGAAATACATGGGCTTATCTCAGTCCTTGTTTAAACAATCCTCTCAGTCTGCCTCTGAAAGGATACTACTAGGATTTCACAACAACCAAAAGCTTTTGACCATGTCTTCCATAAAGGGGGCTGCTCTCCCAGCCACTTGTCTAAGTCAGCAGTCAAATGTTCTTGTGTAAGTTCATTGTTGCAGAGCAAAACTTGAAAACACATCTGGTCAGAACACCAGAATTTTATACTCATTATACATTCATTGTCTATTACCTAAATTTGTTTATTTTCATGGGATTTGTCTGGTAATCTTGTAAATACCAACACTTCAGTACTATGTCTGGATCTCCTCATCCAGGAAGATCTGATATGTGCATATTCAAAAGGCTTCTTCCATCTGTTGAAACTCCTGCCCACAGTCAAATTAAATACTAGTTATTTTCCTTGAGTCTTATTTTACTCTGTATTGTTCTGAGCAGATTGTAATACAGTTATACGCTGAATTGTAATTTATATCTTAATCCTTACACCTGCAACAATCACTGTAAATTCATTATCTCATAATAAAATCTCTCAGCTAACAGGAAAGTGGGTATGTGGGGCTGTATCTTCCAGTTCACCCTTCCTGAGTACAGAACATATATCCTATAGCTTTCTTCCTCCTTTGCCAGCAATCTGCTGGCGAAGTCCTGGCCTGCTTTCCTCCTGAAAACATTATGTGTGATCTGTGTGATCTTCCTAGATGCCCAATCCTCTGTTATTCTCTTCCTGATAGTTTTCAACCTGTTGGTCAGCTGCAGTCAAATCTAATTGATGCATGAGGGTCTCCAAAAGATAACAAAGTTCAAGTCTTGAGATAAACAGGAGGGATACAGATATAAGAGAGGGACTGTGCTAATGAGGAAATGTTAGAACTAATCAAAGGAAGGGATAGTTTGTGCCTGTTTGATATCCTGCCAGTTCGTCAGTACCAACATACTGGTTGGTCCAGCCCACACACGTAATTTAAAATGAGAGTTGTAATACTGTTTCTGGCCCAGCTGTCTGCCCAGAGATGTGGGAGTGAGCTCGTGCTAGCAGGGTTTATTGGGTATGGAAAGGGGAGCTACAAATACTACAAATACTGGTACCTGATATAGGTATTTTAAACCAGTTCATAGGACAAGAAAGCTACAAAAGCAGCATAGTCCACTACTCAGGTATTACTCTACAGGGGACAGAGAAGCCATTATGGCCACACTGCCATTGTGCATCACGCTCTCCAACAGCTGAACTGCTTTTTTGGTGGCATAATTGAAATGATCCAGGCCCAGTGTGTCCTTCCACTGGCTAGAGATCAAGAGATGGAAGAATGAAAGATAAGATCTACCTTTGCCTGACTTTACCCAGATAAATTCAGGTTACTAACTTCCTGACAGCTTTGTGATTTCTTTATTTAAATAAAAGGAAATATTAGAAACAAACAATGCATTTTCAGTTAGCTAGACTTCATTGAAATACACTTTCAGACCCGATGCACTAGTCTGCTGTATTTAAACAAGGCAAATAAAACTATAAGTTATGTATCCATTTCACTCTAGTGATAGATTATGGCAGAGTATGTTTAAATAGTTTTGTGTTCCATGCACACTTGGTATCATCTGTGAAAGGCATGTTCCATACAAATGAAGGTCCTGGTCCATTTCAACTGCTGATTATGTTCTATCAACAAAATGTGAAGGAAACAGGTTATTGCAAAATTAGCATTGTCTCCATGTTTACATATGTGAGCTGAAGTCTTTTGGGATGGTGAGGTACCTAGGTATTAGACACAGCCTAGTTACAATAGCACATAGTAAGCCAGAGCTAACTTATCTCTTTTCTGAGTAAAATAATTTTGACTGAGAAAGCCAAAGGTCTGTGCTAAACAATTCCTAAATTTATTTGAAACCAGCTTAGTCATGTCTGCATTGCACTGATGATGCATTATACAGCCATACCTTTAATTTTTTTAAATTTTAGGCTGCCATTCTGTCTTTGTGATTGCAGATTGTTTTTAGGAACAGACTTGGCTATTTTCGCTATAATTTGTTTTCATTTTATGATTTTTAAGCACCTGATTTTTCTTGATAGGATCAAGCATGGCAATTTATTATCTATAGGCATGGAGATGCACCATCTGAAACTGCAAGGGTAGTTTTCTTAGTAAGAAAGGAAGCTGTGCAGTTCCCATGAAAATTTGCCCTCCAGCTTACAAAGCATGACTTAATTGAATTTTTGGGTTGCTATACAGAGGAATCAGAAACAACCCGAGGTACTCTACAGATGCTCTAAATGTGTCCTGTAATTTTTCTAATTTTGTCTTCTATTTATAAGTAAGTGTAAAGTTAGGATTGAATAAAATCTAGAAATTAATGTAAAGGTGTTTTGATATTTGCATGAGTTTGCAATTTTGAAAGCAGCGAGTGGAAGAGGTATTGCTGGCCAATACATATCAGAGATATCATTTTACATACTCATTGACCATGTTTCAATGCTAATATCACTGTTTTGTTGATTGTTAAAGCCAAGAGGATGTGTTTTAATCTTTTAACATGCATGAAGTTATGAGTGCAGGATTGTGATCCTTATTCAGGTCAGAGGTGGACAAGAACTTGGCTTTGGGCAGTGTGATTGAATTTGGTGTCACAATGAAGATCTGTAACATGGAAATTGACAAAGTATCCATCAGGATTTTTAGTGGTTTCCCAAAATGGCCATTTGACAGCAGTGTTACCTGCAGTTTTAGATCTGCTTAGATTGGAAAATAAATCCAGCATTTGTTCTGGTCTTTCTTGGTTATCTTGCTCAACTAAGTATGTTCTTGGGCTCTGACGTCTGATTAATGTACTGTAGTACATTCCTTGAAATTCCTTAATATGTTTACAGGTGAAGGCTGGGCATCTAATGGTGTAAAATGTGTGACTCTTCCCAAAATATGAAGAGAAGGCATTTGTGCATATTCTTCCCGGTAAAGTGATGTTTCTTACCTTTCTTACCCATCTGATAATAGAGCTACTTCTTCTGGATGCCTGATATTCTATCTCAAGATTAATTTGAAAGGAGGAAAAGAGTATGAATTTATCTTCTATTTTTTTTTCTTTTTTTTTTTCCTCCCCCAATCAGCTTCTGTATACTTTTTGTGCTTTGGTTTCTTTTTCTATCCACTTTTTCCAAGGAACCCAGTTACTGTGCTACAGCTGAAGTTCTGTGGGCACTTTTATAGAGGCCCTTTCTGAGAGCAAATGAAGAAATGCTACCTAGTGGTGCACCTGTGTTTTACTGCTGCTAGACTATAGAGACAAAAAACTGTAGGGAAATCTCTACTCCATAGCAGTGTGAATGTTGCTAAATTGTGTTTTCAAGGCTTTTTTACAGCCTAAGTGTGGGAGGGTGAGAGAGAATGAGAGAATAAGAGAGGAAAAGGAGGGAGGGATGGAGGGAGGGAGGGAGGGAGGGAGGGAGGAAGGAAGGAAGGAAGGAAGGAAGGAAGGAAGGAAGGAAGGAAGGAAGGAAGGAAGGAAGGAAGGAAGGAAGGAAGGAAGGAAGGAAGGAAGGAAGGAAGGAAGGAAGGAAGGAAGGAAGGAAGGAAGATTTAAGTAGTAAATTAATATCTATATATTCATGTGTAGTTAATTACTATCGAAAATAAGACAGGATTTGTTCAACAATATGCAATTTACATATTTTGGAAGCATTGTAAGATGATAATCTTGTCCAAGACAATGTCACTAAATGTGAGAAATACATGATCTGCTGGTCGGAGAGAAATAACACAAATTACTTAATTGATTTCATAGGCATGATTAATTGATATCACAAACAAAATTTGGAATAGATTTTCAGTATGTGCAAAGTTATAAACATAACTATTTCCTGGTTTGCAAGAGACTGAAAATATCACTGCTATTTTGCCTATTCAAACAGTATTTCTTTTAGCGAAGTTCATGAACTATCTCCATTTATATAGGGAGTCACTGTTAAGAGAAATTACATATTGATTTTTTGTGTTTTGTCATTGCTTGTAAAAATTTGATTCACTTATTTTTAGCTAAAAATATACTTTCAACCACATACTGGCAAGATGGTGTTTAATGTTAGCTGTTGAGATCTTTTCCAATGTAGTTTCTATTTTGTATCACTACAAAGGAATAAGCAGCTTTCCTAAAGGTTTTGATTCATAATTAAAGATAAATTTAGCAGTAGCAACTAAAGCTGTTATTGCCTGAAGCAACCTACACCAGCCATTTCTCAGAGATTAATCATAGCATGCCAAGTACATTTTAAGAGGAATTTAAAACATAAATGTTCTGGAATAAATGTCAAATTGTATTGATTATAATGTGTTTAAACTTTAAAACAAATTAATTATATGCTTTAAGCATGTAGTTTCACTGGGCTGGCTGAAGGTCAGAAAGGTTAGAAGCTGGCATGTTAAATAAATGAATGGGAAAAACTTGTAAAGCAGGCCATCAACATGTAAATCAAGGTCAGTAGCAGTTTCAGACATAAAAAAACTGTTATCATCAATCTAGGTATCATTTTTAACAGAAAATTGTTTATGAACATGTTCAGAAATCATCATATTGTTCTTGGTTGGCCACTGAGGTTTTTTCAGTGGAACTCTGAAATCTGTTTGAAATTTTATGTTTCATAAATTAGTTTGTCCATCTGGAAATAGCAGGAATTCTGAGAAGAAATCTTTGGAGATATCTGAAGGAGTTGAATGAGCTGCATGATGAATGTAATCTGTTGTCACTATGACTGCATTATTTTCCAACTCCTTTGCCATGAGCTTAGACTACTAGACCAGCAGAAAAGATATAAGTGCTTACCAGTCAAAGATTTGTTTGTGGGCATGACAGAATTTACGGAGTTGTGTATAGACACAGGCATAGTCCTCTTGCTTCTCTCCTCCAGGAAATGGAGGCAACAGCAGTAAAAGGGTGCTGAAAATACCTTTTCCTCTTTTCAGGAGCAGCACCAGCGACTATATTAACCAATGGTGAAGGTCTGTATGTGGGTTATCTCCAAGATAGTTGTGCTGGAGATTTTAAGAAAATATTATGAGAGGTTAAAAATTGGCTAACCTGAGAAAGATGGAAAAAAAAAAAGAAGAAAATAACTAGAATTAATTAGTGAGGATGTCAGGTGGGTATCTAAGATTTGTGAGCAGTGAAACTTGGACTAACAAGGACTCAGAGAAAGAAAACACAAGTATTGCCCGGTCTGTCATTTTCCTTTTACTTTGCCTAGTTCTTTCTTATGAAAAAGTGTTCTATAACTTAATTTGATACTTCTTGATTAACATTTTTGTGAATTGTTAGAACCTCTGATTTCAACGGAGTTCAGCAACAAGACTATTAATCTTCAGTGGTTTTGTTTGGGTAGGATCAAGTTTCAGGTTAGGATTTTCTCATGTTCTCAGTTACTTGCTTCTGATGATTAAAGTATTGCATTCAGAATTATGATGCATGACAACTAATAATTCAGAAATATTTAAATTACCAAGTTTTGCAATTCCATGTCATCTTAATGGAAAACTGTATAGAAAATGGAGATCTTCCATGAGATTTTGAAAGGCAGGTTATTTTATTGCCCATTTCTATAATTATTCAAGAGAATGGCTGTGGTAACAACAGGAACCAAAAATTATTATGCCTCACTTAAGTTTAGTTGAAAGATCCTCCTGCTCATTGCAGGAGTGTTGGACAAGATGACTTTTAAAGACTTTTGGACTTCCAATCGAAACCATTCTGTGATAATATGAAAGTACCACTTTCCAAATGATGAAGTATGGAGTGTACTTGGTGAAGCTATTTTGGCCTGGAGAAGCAGCCTGGGTGTTGCATTGTGCTCCTTGGAGAGGTGTGCTGGGAGCCAGGATGCTTCCTGCCTGCCTGGTCAGCCTGGCTGGGTGAGAGTTCTTGTAGCACCAGCAGTACAGCTGACAGGGAAAAGGAGAGGAGGAATGGGATGCTGAATGAGAACTCTGCAACACGACTAAGCTTTTGAAGAGTGTCCCTGGCTAAAAAGATTTTGGGGAAGAGTGGCCTAGAAATTGCAGAGGTTATTGGTTTGTGTGATAACTGGAACTCCCACACACAGTGCATTGTCTTTGGCATCTAGAGTGAATACCAAATACTTAAAAAAATTATCAGGGGTATTTTCAAGGTTCTGGATACAAGAGATATCCAAGGACACACCTGTATGTTCTCCTAAATGTTCTACTAAAAATACAGACTTGCCGTATTTTTCTCAGGTAACATAATAATTGTATTTCTTTCTCAGAACTCTGCTTAATAAATCTTCATTTCATAAATCAAAAAAAAACCCAAACCATAACATTCCATCTGTAGACAGGCCAGCTAGATTTGTGCCAGTTTTGCTGTCATTTGTGTGCCCTTTTATATATTATGCTGCATTAAGAAGAAATACAATTACTGAACCATTAGGATACATGATCCCAAGTACTTAGCCATGATGACATAAAAATAGAGGAATCAATTATCTGCATTCCAGTGTGTCATGTTTGTAAATAACTTAGTATTGAAAGTTACATGGCAAATGTTACTTTCAAAAAGTGTAAGAACTATATTATCAAATATGTCAGTATTACAAACTTAGATTGCTATTTTTCTGTTTAAATTGTTGGAGGTTTTTTCTTGTGTTTACAAATATAAAGAAGAAATTATACGTGTTTCACAATTGCAATTGAAAATATATTACAGTGTTCGAGTCATGGTTGGGTCTAGATAGTCAGGAAAGTTGTATAGTAAATATAAATTTATGACATAGTCCTTAAAAAATTCTGACTTCATCAAAGGCATTGGCAGCATTCCCACATTTTATGGACTGCCAGGATTTCACTCAGTGCTCAGTGTAGACCAAAAGGCCGAAGAATTTAATTTCTCGAGGGCATCAAGTTTTAAACATGGGAATATCCACCTGCATATAATCATGAGGCCAAATATTTAATAAAATGTGTATGTTTAAGTCAGAAAAATAATTCCAAAAGAACTCTGTGTTATCACAGTACTGCTGTGGCAACCACCTTTGATAAGTCTAATAGCATCTCTTTAACAAGACACAATCACTGTAATTTAAAAAGCATCACTTTCTTTTCTTCCCAGTAAAAATGACTATTGCAACAGGGAATTAAAATCTGATTTAAAAAAAGAAGACAGAATTATGAACATGTTAGGCATGAGAGAAAAAAAATATCTCCCTCTCCCTAAGTCTCCAAAAGAAACAAGGAGTCATTTGACATAAGTTTACTTGAATATTGGAGATTTGTCAATGGACAAGCATCCCTGGAAAGCATTCCACTAAAAGCTATCAACTTTCTTGCTAAGGAAACATGTTTGGAAATACATTTACTGACCTTTCTCTTGCAAAATATCCTTTGAAAAAAATCAGAGATGAGCCTGAAAAAAAAAAATCATGGTTCTTAACAGATGTTAACCAAGCTAAGTTACGTAGTTTGCAATATATGAGGCATTAAGTTTGGTTGAATGGTAGCAGAGCTCTTGATTTGACATGTATTTCATCATGATTTCCAGAGGTATTCTGACTGCTACCCAGAACCATTCCAGAGATTACTAAGGACATTTATTGCACAATCTGCTTTGAACTCACTGCTGAAGTTTGAAAGCACTGTTTGTGAGCAAATTGTGCACGATCATATTGTAGATACAAGAGGAGGGGTGGAGGTTACTTGATAGCCTTTCATTCCCTTTACCTATTTTTGGACATGTAACATGGTTGGCTTTCACCTCCATCTCAGAGGTAAAGGAGTGAGGAGGACACATCAGCTGTGGTCCTACCCCACATACCTTTCCAATGCCTCTGAGAGCCTGGACTTTGGATTCTTACAGGAAGACATGCAAACACCCTCAGGGTGGTATTTCATTCTGTACCAGGCACACTTCCCTTGGAGATGTGGGAGCTGAGGAAAGGAATATGCCTTATCAGAGATGAAAGTCAGCTGTCTGTATCTTTCAGTCTTTGTAACACTGTTATTAGAGAATGTTTTCATTTACAACAGAGAAAATCTGTATGCTTAACCAATTTTTATGCAGTATCTGTGGCTCTCTTTCACTGGCCAACAGTAAAAGGCTCACATGATCTTCATCCAGTGCTATTTTCTAATTTTGGTTGTTGAAAGGAAGAGCTGCCACAGTGGGAAAAAATTTAGAATATTGGATTTTTTGTTTCTGTTAAAAGATCAATAAAAGCAAAAAAATTTAAGCACTAACATTTCTAGTTTGAAATCTTTATAGCTATGAAAACCTATTTTTCTTTTCCAAGTTACTAACAAGGTAGTTATAAATCCCAAGCAGTTCTCTGTTCTTTTAGAAAATTCTTTAGGTGTCTTAAGTAATCTTTAAGTGTCTCACCTCTTATCATATTCAAATAGTGAATTTAGTTTATATGTAGATCCTCTTATCATAAGGGGAGCTTGTAATAATTTTGCCGACCTCAGACTATCAATTTCTTGGCATTACTGCAAACTCTTTTCTACAGACTTTGAGTTGTGACCTCTCTAATTTTCATGTGGCCTTTTCCCCCTTTTTTTTGCACAGTTTAACATCACATTTTTTAATGCCACATCTTTGTTTTTGCTGCCTTACATTGTTCCTTCCCTATATGTCTGTGACCAATTATCATGACCACATGATAATCAGTGACCACATGGATTATCAGTGGTTTCATGTTGGAAATCATTTCCCTAGACATCAGCTTGCTGCAGAGCTCAACAGCCAGCTTACTCCATAGGAAATACTGTATGCTAGTAAACTTCTCCACGGGGAAGTGAGTATCCTTTCCACCTGTCATCTTAAAATAGAATTTATAGTCATCAAATACAAATATATTCACGTCCCAGCAATTAAAAATGAAATAATTACTGAAGTTTCTTGTTACAAGATTTGAATTACTGCCCAGTTGGAGAAGGGTTTCTTTTTCTTTTTTTAAAACATATGCTAATTATTTTCTTCATAGATATAATTCTTCAAGACTGATTTCCTGTGTTTGTAACTTTGTGCTATCTCCTTTCTGAAAAATAATTTTAAAATTCCATTAACATACTGATTAAAAAAAAAGTTATGAACCAGAAAATGTGTTTAGGTACAATAAATCAATTTAATATGTTTCATTCATTCCTTTGGCATGCTTAATTTCAGAACTGATGAAGTAAATAATTTGCTGTCAAGAGAAGAAGCATATGGCTATTGCAGTTCTAAGTGAGAAAAATTTAATTTCTGAATACATAACAGCATATGATTCCAAATGGATTTATTTTCTTTTGGATACATTTTTCAAATCCTAATGTATTTAATACAAAGAATAGCTGATGTTACAAGGCAGTTCGGGAAGTCATCTGATACAACCTCTGTGCTCAAGCAGGATCATCTGGAGCTGTTTCCCTGGGACCATGTCCAGATGGCTTTTGACAGTCTCCAAGGATGGAGATTACACTACTTCTCTGGGCAACCTGTGCCACTGCTCAGTCACTCTCACAGTAAAAGGAGTTGTTCCTTACATTCACGAGGAAACTTCTCTGGTTCTGCCTCTGGTCCTGTCACTGGGCATCACTAGGAAGAGCCTGGATACTTCTTCCCTTCCTTGATGTATTTATATACATTGATGACATTCCCCTTGAGCATTCTTTTCTCCCCTCATAATTTTCACATCCCTTCTCTGGCAATACTTCTTATACAGCCCAGTATCATTAGCCTTCCTTTTAGCAAGATCATTACATAAGAAATCACCTTTTTGTATTGTTTTGCATTTTTCTAAAGATAGTTGCTTGTAGAAACTTCGCTTTCCCCTCCCACCCCCCAACTTTAAGACATTCCTTTTGTTATTTCTGTGCTTTTCTCAGGGACAATGTAATGATAGTAATTTTTCTAAAAACAACTATAAACAGGATTTACTTCACTCTGTAATCTGTAGTTAGAGAGAGTTTTCAAGTAATATCCCATCTCTAGTGCATCAGTTTTGTAGTTCAGCACAGCTAACAATTTCCCAGAACAAAATCTGTAAATGAATTATTATTGACATGCAGAATTTAGTGTTGAAATTCATATAGTGCTTTGGAAACTTGTGCCATGGCAAAACTGACTTTAATCTATCAGAACTGAGACTTGCACTTTAAAACTACAAAACTGAGAATGCTTCATTCGTATCTGTCACCAGGTTTCAACCACTGTCTTTACTTGTTCCAGTATTTTCTTTTACTTAAGAATTACAATATAACACCTAGCAGATGCTATTTGAGTTTATATTTTTGTTCTTTGCCTCTACCACTGACAGCAGTAAGAGTCTTAGCATTTGCATGCCATTTGTTCTTCAACGAAGGCAGCTGATGTATATTCTTCCCCCACTTAGATAAAGAGCACTTTAATGAGATTTACGTGCTGTTTCTGGTAAGAGGCCAGTGGCTGATTAGTGAACTAGCAGTATACTGACCTCTTCCTTTAACCTGCTTTATATTCACTACATGTTGACCTACCAGTGTAGAGCTTAGAGCCAAATATTTAACTATGTGTCAATTATTCCACGCCCAAATTTTCACTCACAAGTACTTTTATGCATGCAGCAGACTTACCGAATGTTATTTGATATTCTCAGTTCATCGCTGAATCAGAACAGAAAAAGTAAACAAAAATGCTAGTTGCATAGAGATTCTGTGCCTCACATTCTAGATTTTACATCTTTTGAAATACCTTTAAAAATACTCTGATAATTGAGATTTCTTAAACCATTTTTTCTCTAAGTACTTAAGCATGACTTGAAAAAAATGTAGTGCATTTGGATTATTTTTCACATGGTGAATCATACCTGTGCAATTTCTTAATACTTGCAAGATAAAATTTCAGAGGAATACCAGAATCATTAAACTAATGTTTTGACTTGGCTTGCATTAAGTAATGGGTAGAAAAAGATTACCGTGGAATACATCTAAAAAAATTCTGCTCTAAATCAAACTATGCTGGAATGTAACAGTTGCTGCCTTCGTGTCAATGCTATTTGCTGATGCAGCTCAGTGCAGTTGAATCACCACAAGGGAGACATTTCAAGAGCTTGGTATTCAAACATCTCTTGGATGAAATCCATAAAAGAGCAGGCATGAGCTGAGTAATAAATCCTGCATACATGTATGCTGGTGCCATGAAATGCTATCAGTAATCCTATCCAGAGTAGCAATTAAAATATCACAGCGGCAGCCTACCAATACTTTTCCTTTTAATAAAAATTCTAATAATGAAAATAACAAAGTAAGAGATTATATAACAATAATGTTCTCTTTCCAGTTAATAATATATTACAATAGTGAAATATATGACTGACTTTCTCCCTGTAAAAGCTAAAATATAAATGTATGGCAGTAAAGTCCAGGCCATTAAGCTTTTTATGCACAGAGGCAAGCATGAAAGATTCTGCATATATCCACTGAAGTGCTGGCATTCTCAAATTCCATAGTAGCGTCTAACAGCTGTAATACACACTGCAGATTGAAGGCTTGTAACTTACTGAAGGTCACATAAGATTATCAAGTTAGAACAGATAAAAAATTGCAGTCCGATTTTTGCAAGGCTATGAGCCAAAAAATTTTGGTTTTCAGCCCTGATCATAATGGACAAATAATTCAGAATTTCATGACCAGTATTAACAGGCTCTTATAGAAGCAAATCCTGAATCACCTGTGACCCTCTTGGCCTCTCCCAAGACTTCTGAGGTTGCTCTGACAGCTGTTGTCTTTGATGAAGTGCTTCCTAAAGATAACATCTGAGGATATCAAAATTATTTTGCCAAAAACATAGGTAACATGCAAATTAAAACAAATAGTAAAAAAAATTTCACTGGTAGATATGCAAATAGTAATTAAATTGCATTAAAAACAGTGAAATAATGAATAAATCACACATAGGTAAACTACAAATAGCAAGTAGTTTTTAAGCATATGCAGAAGAGCTTTCAAGTTGACCCCATCCTGATCCATTTATGTGTTTCTCTATTAACCTTGCTAATCCACAGACTTTGGGCCCAATAATTTGGGCATGAGAAAAAAACTGTCTTCACATGGAGTATTTAATGATTAAGAACAAAAAGATATTATTTTCATATATTTTCATGTCATTAAACTGTCTCTTCTGAGTGGTTCCATTGATTTCACATTTGTTTCATTGTAAATTTGACTGAACTAAATTTGACCTCCATATATAAATCAGTATTTTCAGGTAGTTCCTTTAGCTGGCTGAGGTCCCATACTGCACAGTCAGAGCAGCATTAACTGTCTCTGTGTTTACATTATCAATACATGACCTATTTAAAGAAGTGATGTTAGCAATGCCATTGTAACATGGATTGTTTTCCTAGTGAAGAGTGCAAGGAAATTTTACACTTAATTTTGAAGGTGTGTTTTGATTTATTTTCCAGTCCCTTATTAAAAGGATAACTTCTGTTATATGATAGGTACAGAAAGGGTTTCAGTGTCTGTATGTATAAATGTTAAGCTATGTGCACAGTGAAGAACTCTCTTCCTCCCAAGAAGAGGGATCAGTGAATTTTGCACTCAGCTGCTGCTGAATAGAGTGTTTTTATGAGCCAGGCTTCTTGGAGAATCCCTTAAAATGGATTTGCTTTGTTGGTCAGAGCATGACATCTATGGAAGGGACATTTTGGTTCACAAGAACTCCAAAGGAGTTACTTCCCTTCACAATATTTTTGATCCATTACACTGAATTTCACATAGCTGGGGAAATGCCTTTTTCTGCTCTGTATTCCAAAGGGAATCAAATCTCCAACTTGCCAAGAAAAAATGAAGTTGGCTTTGTTAAAATTGTTGGAAGAATGTTGTAGGAGGGGAAAATGGTCAAGATAAAGACATATTTAAAATTCACTTGGGAATGGAAAGGGTAATAATAGCAAAACCCTATACCAAGACTACTCAGTATAGTCAGTGCAAGACTTTTTAAAAATTTGAGCTTTCTTTTTGGGCTTCAGTGTATTATTGATCAAATCCACCTTAAAATACATCATGACTTAAATACATATAGGCCAACAGTTGTTATCTTGACTTAGTAATAGTTTTTGTAAAAATCTGATTAATTTTTAATTTGTAACACACCTACATTTCACAGGGGTAATCACGTAATCCTGATAATCTGGGGATAATCTGTTCACGACCCTAACCCAGACTGCACTGTGTTACACTCTGTGCTCCTGTCCATTCATGAAGCTATTTTTAACAATGTAATTAAGAGAACAGTCTTTACTATATATAAAAAGGCACAGCTCCACACCACAATTTAAAAAAAAAATAATATACTGACAATAAATTAATGAAATAAAGGCTGAAAATAGCCTATCAGGAAAGACAGATGACAGAAACATAACAGTATTGATGCCTTTTATTTATGACAGAGCACCTTGTCCCCTTTCATCATTAAAAAAAAATGCCTGTTCATGTATCTTTTTCTTACTTAATAGTTCTTCTAATTTTTGAGTCAAAAAAAGAGGATGTTTGGCCATGGGATAAGAAATAGCTCCACTTTCTAGAGATTAACTTGTTTTAGCACATACAAACACATTGACCTAATTGCTTGGATACGTTTCAGCCCCTAATAATAGAATGAATGACATTTACATTCTAAAAGTAACTTTTTATACTGTACTTATAGACATTGTAATGGACATGAAAGTGTAAAGAAAGAGGAGAACCACCATTTGTTTAATATAAGAAATTGCATTATTTTATGGCTAAAGAAATTGCAATTAAATAACCGATTTGTCTTTCTGAGTACTCTGCTGTTTGCCTGCAAGTAAATATCTGATTTGTCTCATCACATCTAACAAGTTTATTCTGTGATTTGTTTCTTAGGTCAATAGTTCGGCAAATTTTTCAACAAATCTGAGACACTAAAAATAATGTTTGGATTTGCAAATTCCTAAATATATTTTGGAAATCAATATAATAAAAATACAATAAAAATGTAGGACACAGTTTACCTGAATACTGGCATAATTTTGTGACATAACATAGCATACAATTCCAGTTATTAATTTGAGGGTATAAAATTACAGTGCTGATAACATCATGAAGTGTTTGCTGAAATGGTAAATGCTTTTAAGAGCATTATTTTCCTAATTCTTAGCTATCTGGTAATTAATGTGGCAACCAAAGCAAGCTGGTATACTAAAATGACATAGTAATAATTAAAATTATAATGTAGTATCTTCTGCAGGAGTTTCTCTGGAGTATAAAAAGGAAAAAAAAAACACTTTTAGACAAATTGGCAATATTTTTTTGTCCAGTTACTTTGCTTAATAAGTTTACATTGGCTCTGTGCTAGGGAATTATTTGAGGCTTTGGAGCAATCAAGAATGATGAGGTTTTGAACGAAACCAGAGTGAAAGTTTTAAAGTTATGGACCATTCAACTGTGGAAAGTTCCATCTGAAAAGAAATTGTCGGGAATAATATTAGACAGACTGTGACGCAGGCGTACATAATTACATCAACTCAACAGAACAAAAAGATAGGTATTTGCATTATTGGGAATATGCAGGGACTGACTAAGGCTACAGATATAGTTAGTTTCCTAAAAAATTACAGTAATTTCACGACCATAAGGCGCACCGGACTATAAGGCGCACTTTTTTTTTGCCGCGAAGATCCGTGCCGCGCGCAACAAAATAACGAATTAGTAACGAAAACCCGCGATCGTGGAGTTTACTGGCAGGGGCTCAATTTGGAAACATTTTTCACATCGGTGTAGGCTTTCAAAGGCAGCCCCAGGCGTCCTCCCCGTGCAGTGGGCCCTGGCACTCCCGCCTGCCCCCAGTGCCGGCTGGCACAGCTCGGCGCAATCGCGGGGCCGCCTCCCCCCTGCGGCTCCATTCTGCCATGGTGCTGTTCCCCCTCATGGCTCCGCAAAGCTGCCGTGCCGTTCCCTCGCTCGGTTCGGCGCTCCTGCCATGCCGTCTGTCCCTCACTGGGCTCGGTGCCACCACCATGCCGCCTGTCCCCTTGCTCGGCTCGGTGGCGCGGCCGCCCTGCTGCCCGTCACTCGCTCGGCTCGGCGGCGCCGCCGCCATGCCGCCCGTCCCTCGCTCGACTTGGTGCTCCTGCTTGTGCCGCCTGTCCCTTGCTCAGCTCAGTGGCACGGCCGCCCTGCTGCCCGTCCCTCGCTTGGCTCGGCGGCGCCGCCACCATGCCGCCCGACCCTCGCTCGGCTTGGCGCTCCTGCCGTGCCGCCCGTCTCGGCGGCGCGGCCACCATGCCACCCGTCCCTTGTTTCGGCTCGGCGGCACCGCCGCCCTGCCACCTGTCCCTCACTCAGATCGGCTCCGCTGCCATGCCGTTCCGCCTCACGGTTCCATTGTGGCACCATGCTGTTCCCCCTCGCGGCTCCGCAGAGCAGCCCTGCCGCCCGTCCCTCGCTCGGCTCGCCGGCGCCAACTGCCCTGCCTCCCATCCCTCGCTCGGCTCGGTGCACTGCGGCCCCGTCGTCCCCCATCGGGCTGTGTCCCCGCTGCCTCCAGCACCACAGCCCCGCTGGCCGCGCCTGCCTCTATCAGCTGTGGCGCCGCTGCCCCCAGCACTGCGGTCCCGTCGGCCCCTATCGGGCTGTGGCTCCTCAGCTCAGGCCGCCGCGCACAACAAAGTAACAAAGTAGTAACGCCTCCCTGCCCACACTGCACCGGTGCCTGGGGCACGCAGGGCTGCCCCCTGCCTTCCTGCCCTTGCTGCTCCCTGTGCCTAGGGCCGCCTGGGGCCGCCCCTCGCCTTCCAGCCCGCGCTGCTCCCCATGCCTGGGGCTGCCCGGGGCCGCCCCCCGCCTTCCAGCCCGCGCTGCTCCCTGTGCCTAGGGCCGCCTGGGGACGCCCCCCCTGCCTTCCTGCCCTTGCTGCTCCCTGTGCCTAAGGCCGCCTGGGGACGCCCCCCCTGCCTTCCTGCCCTTGCTGCTCCCTGTGCCTAGGGCCGCCTGGGGCTGCCCCCTGCCTTCCAGCCCGCACTGCTCCCCGTGACTGGGGCTGCCCGGGGCCGCCCTCTGCCCTCCAGCCCGTGCTGCTCCCTGTGCCTGGGGCTGCCCGCGGCTGCCCCACCATGGCTACTCAGCACTCCCGCCCCCCCTCGCGGCTCTCACTTCCGGGGTGGCAAATTTCGCAACTTTGTAGATCAGATAAGGCGCACCGGACTATAAGGCGCACTTCTGGGTTTAGGGAAAAATTTTAGTCATAAGGGTGCGCCTTATAGTCATGAAATTACTGTATTTCAGCTTCTTTTCCTTTTCCCCATGCATTTCTATGCCCTTTTTACCTCCTCCATGTATCCCCTACTTTCTCTCTGTCCTTTGGAACTTTAAGAGGTCAATTCTGAGGCAGCCTGTATACAGCATCATGCTGGGGAAACCATCCTCCAAAAGGGTTCCCAAAATATCCTAAAAAATCATAAATAAAAGTGCTGAAGAACACAAAAAGTCTGGTTTGTGAAAGAGAAGGAGGTACTGCTTCAAATGGTGAGTATTTAGGGAGGTGGCTTCCAATAGAGATCTCTATTTGCCGTAACCAGAATAGCAAATCCAAATTTTATTTCCTTACAGCTGACACACCCAAGAAGGCAAAATCAATTCTCTGGGAATGTCAACAATGACACATTGATGGTGTATGAGATTTCCAGTGGTGTGAACTTTTACTTCCTCTTCATGTACATTGCATTACGTAAGATGCCTAGAAGAGGAAGACTTACTTTTCAGCCTTCACTCCATTCTCAGCACTAAATTATCTTTGTTAGACTCTATTAATAAATCATAAGACTTCTTTGGGTTTACTAGCCTTCTCCTTGACAGAGCAACCTGAGCATTTATAGGACAAATAACCTTTATCTATTCAAATTAAGGAAGTAAGAATCAGCCTAACCCTGGCTATAGCTGTTTAAGTCATTTGTCAGGCAAGTCTGCCTCATGCTGGGTAAATGCAATTCTGATCCCAGAAATTGTTCTGATGTAGATTTGCTCTGCTCCTTTGAGGAGAGTCAGTGAAGGCAAAATTCATATGGCTCTGGTCTCTTACACCCACTGTAACAAAATGCTTCAAGAATTATATTCACTGTATTTCAATGTATTCACTACTTTAAGAATTCACAGCACAATGGACAAGGATAATTAAGTGAGGGAGAACAGAGAGCAGGTAAAATGAAAAGATCTATCATTTGGCATGCAAGATTGCCTTCAAAAACTTCTTGGAAGCTAATTTTGTTCTAGAGACCCTGCAAAACTGTGCTCTTAGCCAAGTGAAAGCCTGCTTGCTCACTTGGAGCCAGAATTACCACCCTTATCTCCTTTTCTCACTCTGTTAGTCTCTTTCTCACCAGAAATGTGTGAAACGTTTGAAAAGACAGTGAAGAGTAGTAGCTGCTGCAGCAATAAGGGATCTGCTTCTCCTACCGTTTTTGGGATTTTGATTGTTGATGGTGATGAAAGGTATCTCACTTCCACTCTTGATGAGTATGGAGGTGTATTATAAAACATGTTTATTCAGACAATTCCATGGCCTGTCAAAAATCACATTTAATTTCACATTGTGTCTCATGCCCCACCAGTTGACTCCTATGGCTACACTGAGCTGAAAGTTTATGTAAGAAAAAGGAACGAGTGAAAGCACTCACTACAGACAGCATTTTCAGCATTTCATTTTCAGCACAGAAAATATAACACTATTGCCTGCTTGTTGTTGCAAGGTAGTATTTATTTTGATATGGGCAGATGTGAGAAAAGATCGCTCACTTTAAAATTTTCAAAGATTAATTAAACCTAAACAAATACAACAAAGGACTGAATAAGGAAAGAAGCACAGCACCGGGGGCATATGACCATCTGCCATGTGCTCACCTACAAAAAGGCTGCTCTATCTTTTGTACCCCTGGAGTTGCATCAGCCAACCCTGGCGCCTCCCAAAGTCCATCAGTCAACTCCTCTTCACTGTCCATTAGTGGAGGGTGTTTTCTCACACCTTGATTGGGGGTCAGGTGCTGTCATGCCACAAATCCTAGTAACAAGCCTGCCCTCCTCCCAGTTGTCCATGCAAGGGTACAGGTACACACCTCCCTCCACATGTTCTGGACAACCCAGGCTGTCTGGTGGCACCTATACAGGGGTGGGGCAAGGGGACTACGGGGAGAACAGAGGACAACTAAACAACAAACTACAATAACATAACTATACATCAATAAAGCTTCTCTTAACATACACATACTAATCAACCATTAACTGCGAGAGCCAACCATGTCATTGCCAGTCTATAATAGCAGACATGGCTAGTGACAAGTGACATGCTCAGTAGGACAAGAGATCTCCAGAAGCCAGTAAGTAAAGAAATTGAGAAATTTGCAGTTTTCCAAGAATTTGTGCAGGAGCTGTGTCAGAGGTAAGGCTGAAGGTCAGGCAGCTACAAAGCTGATGTGCAGAACAGGCTCCATGATGAAAGACATCAGTGAAGTCAGGAAGACATAAGGAGATACCAAGGCTAATGAAATAGAAAAAGGAGGAGAAGGTCAGCAATACCCAAATAACACTATATGGGAGAAGATAATGCCAGCATTTTCTTTCTCATGGCCAGCATCTTTTTCCTCTTCATGCAGGTCTGGGTTTTCAGGTCTTATTCAATGCATATAATGGGGGTAGCTACCTGTCAGTTGCCCAGGCAGATGTATTAATATGCAGTTAAATAAAACAACCTAATATGCAGAGCTGGTACTAAAGATTTTTACAGACAAATGAAGCTCTGTCTAAAACATGAAAAGTATGTGTCAATTTTTGGAATTGGTACACTGAAGGAACCTTCCCTCCCATAAAATCCCAAACCAAACCAAGCCAAACCAAACCAGAAACACACCAGAAACAAAGAAAAACCCACCAAACTGTAAACCTCAGGAAAACAGACTTTAGAAAGTTTATTTTACAGGGGCTTGCCTGAGGTGTGCAGAGAGGCATCTCTCAAGTAAACATGCTCTCTTGTCCTCTGAAATTACCACCTGCGAGGTAGGAAACTCCATGATCCCACAGAAACTGCACAGGTGTTTCATCTGCTGAGATGGAAAAGCTTACCTGTACTTTACTGTGAGAATGAGTTCTCACATACCCATGTTTGTCTCAGCTGGTTTTTTTCTAAGAAGGAATGGGCTGTGTGTACCTTTGAGTTAGACTTGTCACAACAGTCTATGGACTATGTGTGTTGGAATGTATAGACTGCAAGATGTTTGTACTGTACTCTTTTATGTTGTTTTTTTTTTTTAAAATAAGTTACTTTTTAGTAATTTATTTCCACTTGATGCATTGAAAGTATGTGTGCTTTGGGAATAAGGAAAACCCACTAATTTAAGTATCTCATAAAAAGGATTAATTGTCAAATACCAGCTTGAAGGAAGAGTCTACGCTTAGATTTTGGTGAGTGGTTAATTCCTGGATGCATTTTTGTTTTGTTTGTTTAAGCTGTTGCTTAAGTTGGCCATACTCTGTAGAATTCTTATGTATGTATCATGTTTGCTCTGTCCCTTAATAGATTTCCCAGATTTCCCAAAGAAATAAAGTGTAGTCATCTGTAATTCTCAAGAGTCCGTGAGTTCAGTACTTTCTGAAGTACATAATATCACATGAATATTCACAGCTACAATCAAAGCCACGGTACATCACTGTGGCATTAGTACCAAACAGAAGGGACTTCCCACTGGAAAGCTGGTGCAAGTAGGCTTAGGCAGACTGTGCATCTATCCATTCATTTACTGTCACGTGTGTCATGCAAAACTGGCACAACAACTTGTTAACAGGCATAATATCACTGCAACATGTCACTACAACCATCACTACAGAAGCACATATGTACACCAGATTGTAGGAAATACAGCAGGTAGACATGTTAGGAACAAAATTCTCGGCCAACATGGTTTATCTTAAACTCACATGTTTAAATATAAAATAATACTTATGAAGTATCAATTAATAATTTTACTTACTTCATCTAGCTCTCTTATGTCTTTAAATATCAAACATTATCACAAGTATTACTTTCAATACTACTGGAGGGAAACTGACAGAGAGATAAATTTAGGTTGCACTCTTCACAGTAGCACAAAACAGTGTCACCACAGACAGGAGGTTCATACTACCTGAATGTGTGAAAGTGAGGGACAAAATCCTTTTCTGAACTTTCTCTGAACTTCCATCAAAACCACAGCTAAATGATGTTGGAGAAGAGATTCACTTTGGATTTTCAGATATTTCTTCCCACACTTTCAAGCTCTAACTATGAATTTAGAAAAGCTGAATAGTAAAATGCTGTAAAGATAGCATGACAAAAAGAAAAGCATTTAATTTCTATGCAGTTGACTTCCTGTGACAGGGGAGTGATACCAAATTTATGCTTCTGCAAAATGTGAAAAAAATATTTCACAAGCTAAACTCATCAGTGCCAAATGTCACAGTCCTGTGAGATACTGTCCTGGTTTTGGCCAGGCTGAACTTAATTTTTCTACATTATCTGTGAGAGGGTGTAGCCCGCAGCCATGTGGCTGTGTCTGGGTTGTTATTCCATTCCATGAACACAGTGCTGGGGGTGGAGCTGAGGGACTCTGCCTTCCAAGAAGGAGGGGTGTGTCCATTGCAGTTGGAGAGAAAAACGTTGGTGGGGAGGGATTGGTTCACTATTTTGTGCATAGTCTCGGGGTTGTGCTACAGTGGGTCAGGGTGAGCATATTTTGCATGTAAATCACCCTCTCTTTGTACACCTTTTTTTAAAATTTTTGTTAATATTGTTGCCGTTCCAGTTCATTTTCTTATCTCATCGTTGATTTCAGTAAATTGTTCTTATCTCAAGCCTTAATCTCTGCCTTTTGTCTGTCTCATGGGGCAGGGATGGGGGGAAGAGGAAGGACAGCTGTAGTGCTCTTTCTAAACCATGATAGATGTACTGAACTTCGGGGGGTCTGGCTGCTGCAGCAGTCCAACATGAAGGTATGTAACAATGAGTCCTTGAGAGCCTGTTCTTGCCCGGCTCTGATCATCTGTGATAGCCATAAGTCAATGGGACTCAATGAGATGCATCAGGGTCCTGGGGAAGCTGGCTGATATTTTTTCCAAGCCAGTCTTCATCGTACTTGAAAAGTCATAGTGGTCAGACGAAGTCCCTGATGACTGGAAAAAGGGAAATAGCTTTCCCATATTTAAAAAGAGAGGAAAGGAAGATCCAAGAAACTACAGCCTCTCCTCGATGCTTGCAGAGATCATGGAGCAGATCCTCCTAGAAGATATATTAAGGCACATAAAAGGCGGGCGTGGTCTGAGGCAGGCAGCCACTTGTCCAGTCTGGTGGTCTTCTGTGAGGGAATGGCTCCAACATTTGACAAGAGAAGACTCACCAGCATCACTTATGCCTCTGAAGGCCTTTGATGCAGTCCCACTGGACGTCTTTATCTCCAAATTGGAGAGGCATGGCTATGATGGATGTATTATTCAGTGAATAAGGAATTTGCTGGATGGACACAGCCAGAGAGTTGTGGTCAATGGCTCTTGTGGACCCTCCTGGTGGAGGCTGATGAGGAGACAGAGGTGTGGGGACTGGTGCTCTTCAGTACCTTCACCAATGACATCAAGAGTGACATTAGGTGCACTCTCAGCAGGTTTATAGAGGACACGAAGCTGAAACACTGAAAAGACAGGATCCTTTCCAGAGGGACCTGGACAAGCTTGAGCAGTGGGCCCATGGGAATCTCAGGAGGTTCAACAAGTCCAAGTGTGAAGTGCTGCCCTCTTGGTCAGGGCAGTCCCAGATATGAGTACAGACACAGACTGGGAGAAGAACTCGTTGAGAGCAGCCCTGTGGAGAAGGGCTTGGGGGTTCTCCTGGATGAAAAGCTGGACACGACCCAGCAGTGTGTGCTCACAGCCCAAAAGCCAATTTTGTCCTGGGCTGCACCATAAGGGAGGTGGCCAGCAGGGTGAGGGAGGGGATTCTCTGCCTCTACTCTGCTCTCATGAGACCAAACCTGGAAGTCATACCCGCTGTGTCCAGGTGTAGGGTCCTCAGCAGAAGAAGACATGGACCAGTTGCAGTAGGTCCAGAAGATGGCGAGAAAGATGATCCAAAGGATCGAACACATCTCCTATGAAGACAGGCTGAGAATCTCAGAGTTGTTCCACCTGGAGAAGGCTTTAGGGAGGCATCAGTTGTAGCCTTTCAGTACCTTAGGGGGCCATACAATAGCAGGGTAGAGGGACTTTTTATATGAACAGATTGTGACAGGACAAGGGGTAATGTTTTGAAACTGAAATATGGCTTGTTTAGATTAGACGTTAGGAAGAAATTCTTTACTCAGAGGGTGATAAAAGACTGGAAGAAGTTGCCCACAGAAGACATGGATGCCCCTTCCCAGAATTGTTCGAGGCCAGTTTGGATGGGACTTTGGCCAATCTAATCTAGTGAATGGCATTCCTGCCCATGGCAGGGCCTTGAAACCTTTAATATCTTTTCCAACTCAAACCATTCTATGATGCTATTCTGGTCGACCCTGGCCTTCTCCATTTTTCTGCCTAAAACCCAGGCTTTTATGGTCTGTTGTTTTCACAAAGAGTAGTTTCAAAAGTAGAATTTCCATACTCTAAACTATCAGAACTCAGTTTCTTTTTCTCCTTCCCTTTCTGCAGGTAAAAATGTGTTGTTACAAACTTATCTTTCTGTAGAACTTACTGCATTCTTTTCTACAAAAAATAACTTCTGATTATTCTCTTGGCTCTGGCTTTTAAACAAATAAATTGCATCGTTCCATGTTTAGATGACTAAAATAATGTTTCAGTTATTTATTAATAATAGACACATCAAGTCAGCTCAACAAACTTCTTTTTAACAATAAAGGCTTTCTCCTTCTGAATGAATAATGCATATTGGAGAAATAACATCACTTCTGCATTTTCTGCGTAGGCTGGTAATGTCCTATCTTTCTTTCAGCAAATGCATTAGGCAAACGAGAACACTTTGGGAAAACAGCCATATCCCAGAATAGAACATGGTCTTCTTGCTATGGCAAAAAGTAAGTTACCACGTTAGCAACTTCATGGTTGAAAACTCTGCGTGGCTTGTCTTTGCAGTCATAACTGGAGCTGTGCAGCAGGAGGAGTTGCATATTGGTGCTCCTCCTTACTATCAGAAGGAGCAACTGGCTCCAAAGGGCTCATGCTATCCCCAGCAGTAAGAAAGCAGAGTGATGCTTGATACTGATGAAACAATGAAATAAAGTTGCAGGGAAGTGCAGAATGTGTCACAAATATATTCTCACGCCTGTATTTGGTTATTTCACTGATAGTACTCTTCCAAGTGGGTCCTTACAACTGTGATAATGTTCTCTGGAAAAAGACAAGTTATGCTCCCATTCACTGGAGAGGTTTTCTATGATTTGCTGGCTTTGAATGCACAGAGGTCCTCAGAATCCTTAAGGGCTTAGATGAGGGACTTGCTGCCTCAACCAGCTCAGCATATGTTATTTCCCAGAAAAATCTTCTTAGACTAGCATTAAAACAATGGATTTTATGTGTATTGATAAAGAAATAACAGAAAAATACGCATCCATAAGCCTCACACTATAAACTCTCTAAGGCAGGGACTTTCATGACAAGAATTCCTTTGTATGTTCACAGGATGTAAATATTCTGTGCAACATATATAAATGCAGCACCCATGCTGCATAGAGCACACAAATTTTTAGACTGTATTGTTCTTAAATACATAGTAATTACAGTAATTTGACGACTATAAGACGCACCCTTTTGACTAAAATTTTCCCTCAAACCTGGAAATGCGCCTTATAGTCCGATGCGCCTTATCTGATGTACAAAGTTGTGAAATTTGCCAAACCGGAAGTGTGAGTTGTGAGCCGTGGGAAGAGCCAGCAGTGCCACGGCAGCCGGCTGAAGGCGGGCCCAGGGATCCGCGGCACCACCCCTGCCGGGTGAATGTGGGCCAGGGGACCCACGGCACTGCCCCTCCCGGGTCCAGGCAGTCCCGGGGGCCCATGGCTGCTGGGTTCAGGCGGGGCCTCGGCCAGCAACTGCGCGGAGGGAGCTGGGGGCGAAGCCTCGCTGCAAAAAAACCCGTGTGCCTTATAGTCCGGTGCGCCTTATATGATCTACAAAGTTGCGAATTTTGCCGATTCCCGGGGGGTGCGCCTTATAGTCCGGTGTGCCTTATGGTCGTGAAATTACTGTAAATTATTATTATTATTATTATATATTTTTAAAATTACTTGTGTATTAAAAAACCCCTACAAACAACACAAAACCAAACACCAAACCAAACCCAAGTGTCTCTGTCTGAGCTATTTAGGAAATAAATGCAGACAAGTTAGAATGTTCTGACACTCCCTTAGAAAATGTCACCATTTTTCTTTTCACTTTCTTTATCTTAAATAGGTGGGTGGTGAAGACAGCTGATCACTGTGTCTGTGAGATCATAAATAAACTGGGTCTCTGAAAAAGATCTAAATAGAAAGAAGGCAAGAAGGCAGTATGAGCAGAGACAAAATCAAAAAACTGGAGAGGAAATAAGCTGATGCTACACTGCCATATTTAACAGTTCTGTATTGAGTCTGGGGGGGATTGAATGCAACACAAGATGGGGCTGAATGGAAGATTAAATGTTCAAATGTAGTTTGGAAAATACCTTAATGCATTAGAAAGTTAATCCAAAGCTATGTTTTATCTGTGGGATGGTATGTTATATATATGATGTATGTGGTATAAAAAAAACAAATAATTTGGTCATTTAGAACCATTTCCCCATGGGAATATAGTGAAAGGTATACCCACGCAGAAAACACCAGGTGTTATTAGTGCCCACTGGAAATCTGCATCATGTGTTGGTGCAATCACCTCCTGTAAATTTTGCTTACACACTTGCAAAGATACAGTGTCCCTTACGCCTCTGGAACAGAGACTCCTGTCTGGAGCCATTTGCTCAGTGCCCTGGTCTGTATCTAGTCTAGTGATCTGCTGGAGTTGTGCTGGGGTCTTGAACTGGACTGCAGCATTGCCTAGCGATGTTTTCTTGGATCACTGCCTAGACTGAAGATTTGTTAAGTATTTTATGAGTATTTAAAGGAGATTCTTTAAAAGAAAAATACCTCAGAAGTTTTGACTATGATTTACGGTTTTTGAAACTCAAGAGTCAGACTGAGGAAGTGATTTAGAACATACCAGGGATAATTCTTCCTTCTTGTTTCTCACTTCATCTAGGAGGAAAGCAAAACGGACCCTCTGTTGCCACAATTTGATTACAGTAAATTCACGAATACAAGCCGCACTGAGTATAAGCCGCATCTCTGGGTGTTGGCAAATATTTCGTTTTTTGTCCATAAATAAGCCGCACCTGAGTATAAGCCGCTCTGTCGTTCGCAGCGAGGACCCGCGTGCAACAAAGTTGCCAAATAGTAACAGAATGGCGGCAGGGCGGGGTTTACTGGCTCAGCTAAGGCTGTGCAGGCTCAGCCCGCTAGGGGCTGCTGACGGGGCCAGGTAGCCCAGTCCGGCGCTGCCGCTCGGCGGGACCACTGGGGGCCAGCCACCGTTGCCACTGGGCTCGGTCACCACGGCCCGGCGCTGCCCTGTGGTGGCAGGCAGGGACGGAGCCCCCCCCGCTCCCACGGCGGCGGCGGTGGGTGGGGATGGAGCCCCCCGAGCCGCGGCAGGGGCAGCCTGGGTCCCCCCTCTCCTCCCCGAGCTGCGGCAATGGCGGCGCGGGGCCCCCCCTGTCTCTTCCCCAGGCTGCGGCAGAGGAGGGAAGAAAAGAGCTCTCACGCCTCTCTCTCCACCCCCCATGCTGCCTGCAGGCAGCCAGGCTCCACCCGCGGTGCAACAGAGTAACAATTTGTAACAATCGCAAAATGCCGACTTTGCAGCTGCTCGGCTCGGCACTCTGGTTGGCACTTCTGAGGTTGTAAATGTCAGAAAATTATTCACATATTAGCCGCTCCTGAGTATTAGCCGCATTCCTGGTTTAGGAGCAAAATCTTAGTCAAATTGGTGCGGCTTGTATTCGTGAAATTACTGTATTTTCTTTGTGTCACTGATGAACATGATTTTCATCCTTACTCTGGATGCAGTTAGGCATCTGACCAGCACATAAAAACTTCCTGAGTGTTGTGTCATGCTTACTCCTGAAACACAGACAGAAAAGATAGTGCAGCTGCTATCGATTATCTTGTCAATTTGTGTTGCTACAATGTTTAAAGTTTCAACCAAAGCAGTTCCACATATGCACAGTCAGCCAGCTAAAAACTGGACATGAAAACCTGTGTGTGGCCATCTTTGTGCTCCAGTCCCACAGTTTTACAGGATTTCTCCAGCTGAATTCACTTTGTTTTGGTTTATTTCATGACAGTACTCATGAGGATCAAAACAGAAATATAAAATTCTCCAAATATAAGCTAATAATAAATACAAGAAGAACCACTGTATGGCCCCAGTATTTTGAATGGATTAGAATTTTTTAGTATTGTACATGTCTTCAGCAAAAAGAAGAATTATACAAGAATATAAGAGTATGCCTTCATACTCATCAGAAATTTTACACTTTCATACCTCAAGCTTCTCTGCTAAAACTAGAAACTAAGTTCAGTCTTTCAGTGTAAGTGATGAAGTTCCCTGCTATTTTGCTTATTAAATGTTTTGTTAATGTCACTTTAAAAATCTGATTTCCTGCAGTTAAGTCAACTGCAATTAAGTCAACAGCAGGTCAGTTAATAGCATATTAAGTTGGCATTATTTAATCTAAAAATACATAACACAGGTTTATTTTACACAAAGAAATAAAATCTGTGAAATAAATCCTCTGCTAAAGGGCTTTCTGGAAGGGCTGAGAAAGTTGTCACTCTGCTCAAAGTTAAGCAACAAAACAACTGCCCTCCCTGTCACAGCTTATGTATTTTCCTTTTGTGATTGCTCTTACAAACCATGAAATTACAGTAATTTCACGATTACAAGCCACACTGACTATAACCCGCATCCTCCGGGTGTCAGTAACATTTTGTTCTTTGTTCATACACAAGCCATACCCAATTATAAGCTGCTCTGTCGCTCGCAGCAAGGATCCCCGTGCAACTTTCACAAAGTGGCCAATTAGTAACAGAATTGCGGGAACACGGCGTTTACTGGTTTGGGGCCGTGCGGGCTTGGCCCAGCTCCCCCCTCCCCCACCACAGAGCTGCCCTGGCCCAGCTTGGCTCCCCCTCCCCCCCGTGGAGCTGCCCTGGCTCGGGGCTGCTGCATGCTCGCATTTCTGCTTGGCAAATTTCTGAATTTTTTTTCATACATCAGCCGCTCCCAAATACAAGCCGCACTGCTGGGTATGGAGCAAAACTTAAGTCAAAATGGTGCGGCTTGTAATTGTGAAATTACTGTACAGTAGTAGTACTTTATGCGGAGATACAGAGAACTGTTTAGGAGACAGTTTTTGAGAGCAGAGAAACATATGAAACACTTTCAATTTGTAGAATACCTGTTCAATTTCAGTTGAAGCTGATGAACAGTATAAATACAAATTGAAACCTTGATTTGAAACCTTCCATATGATAGATGATAGATACACATGAATGTTATGTATAGTACTATAACATCAACCAGTAAGGGAAAAATCTTTAGGGATTGGGAGAAAGCCAGTCTGAGAATTGGGACTGATTTGGCATTCTGGGCAGAAGGACAAATTTCACTGTATGTCTGTCAAAACTGGTTCAAGAAGCAGCTGACTAAAGTAACCCACAAAATACACGTGGTAATTTTCTCTAAAGATGAAGTTTTAGAATGCCCTTGGGTAATATTCTTGTACAAAATACCTCTTTTGTGATGAACAGAGTTCTTAGATAGTTAGGGTATTAAGAGAGAATTTTCTCTATCACTGCATTAATTTCTGTAAAAAAGTTCTGTTAAAGTTCTGTAAAATCCACACAGTCATATTGAAACTGTCTACAAAATGTCCACATGATTTTAGCAGGAGTGATCCCTAAAGCTGCATAACACCACTGAGAGCAAAGCCCCAAACTGCACTGCTATTAGTCATCCTCAATAGTAGTTACTCCTTGAGTAGATCCTTAAAAACATTAGAAGTATTTTAGAAAAAACTGCTGCTTAGCTGAGTAATGTGTGAGTAAAAGGAATGAAAGGTTTGTGTTGTTGATCCCAATCGTTTTAACAAGTGCACAGCAGTGCAATAGTTGTAGAGACATAGCGTTTTTGGCAACAGTTCAACAGCTCCAGTGCTATAATCAGCTTGCAGCCTTGGCATTTACAGGGGCTTATGCTGCACTGATCAGCATGCCTTGCCAACAGTAGTAAATCACGAGAACATGCAACCTAGTACATGTTTGAGGTTGGAGATGTACCACATTTCATTCAGAGGAGAAAGGTACAGCTGTGACCAATTCTTCATTTAATCAACAGGCACTTTGTGCTCTGAAAGACCCCTTTATCATACAAAGTGCTGTAGAGGGGCAACCTTCTTTTAATTGTGTATGAAAAATGTCATGGAAGGTTATCTAACTAACCTGATGCAGATTGTGCTCATCATATTTCAGCTAGAGGCTCCTAGGGTGGAGTCAGAGACTATGGCATACCTGTCGAAGGAGCTGGCTTTCTGCCCACTTGGAAGAGTGGCTTGAAAAGCCAGTTACGTGTATCATAAGTTATGAGTCATTTATCTGGTAATGCAATGGCAGTGAAGAATCATTACAACTGACAGTAAATAACTTAAAACACCCAATTGTCTCAGTTGATTCATTCTGTCACTGTCATAGACAACAGCTATGTTCACTTTTTGTAGGTACAGAGAACTTTGGTCTGTCTAAATCTGCCTTAATATCTTGCCCACCCAGCCTATGTTTAATTCCCTTTTCCAGGTGTTTCCCAATGCCTAACTGTTCATTTAGGGTCTCTGAGCTTCTGAGGCCAATAGAATATTCACTGCATGGCTCAGACCTGGAAATTTATGTATCAGTTTTATTAACTTCTGGCCTGAGCTTATGGTATGGAGTTCAATGTATCATCTAGGTGAGCTTCTCAAAGAAAGCTTATGGTGTTGTAGACAAGAATATAGAAATAGAAACATTTTTTAATACTTGAACCCATCAGCACACCCTTTGAACACTCATGGGTGTGCTCAGAGCCACCCGTGTAAGGCACACCTTGCAGTACAATTTTCATGCAGGATAACCTCTGCAGAATGAAAACAACTGGAGTAGTATCTTGGTGGGAAGCAATGCTCTATAGCATCATGTAGAAATGTAGAAACATAGAAAAATGCCTCGCACTGGGGCAGTGGCACATGACCAGTGTTCTGGTTGGAGGCCAGAATCCTGACTAGATACCAGTTCACACAACTTCCCAGGGACTCTACAGACAGAAGCACCTTTCAACCTTGCCATGGTGTTAACAAGCAGACAGACTTGTGCTAGTGCTCTGCATTACTTGAAATTGTGAATGTAACAAATGTTTCTTGTTAGGTGGCAAACAGACAGTACGAGGAATGGGTTTATGTATCTCCAGCCAGATAAGGTATTATGGGCAAAGAAGAAGAAGAAATATTTGTCAGGTTGTTAAGTGCAGTGATGATAACTTTTGGATTTACATAGTAATAGTAGAGAAGGATGTGAGAGAGGACTCCTGTTAGAGAAACATGTGGGACAATTTCCTTTATTATTCCTTCTGCTTCTTCCTGAAAGCATAGTCATTGGCTTTGTCTACAAAAATGCATTTCTTTTTGAGGAAGTCTGGCAATCTTAGCTTTCCAAGCCCTCACCGAATTCACAAAACCATAAACTTAAGCTGTCTTCAACATTTTGTGAAACATTCTTGTTTTTCAGAGAGAAAACCCATGCAAAGAGCTAATGTAAACACAAACTGCTTGAATCCTGATTTGCAGACAACATGTTAAACCTGATTAATGAAATGACTACACAGATGTAGATACCTTCACTTAAGCTTATTTTTCAAACTATCATGGCTGTTAATTCTTGGAAAGGTTAGGGTACTTTTTCCATGCATCTGAAAAACAAGACAAATACAGTAAATTCACGAATACAAGCCGCACTGAGTATAAGCTGCATCTCTGGGTGTTGGCAAATATTTCGTTTTTTGTCCATAAATAAGCCGCACCTGAGTATAAGCCGCTCTGTCGTTCGCAGCGAGGACCCGCGTGCAAAAAAGTTGCCAAATAGTAACAGAAAGGTGGCAGGGCGGGGTTTACTGGCTCGGCTCGGGCTGTGCAGGCTCAGCCCGCTAGGGGCTGCTGACGGGGCCAGGTAGCCCAGCCCGGCGCTGCCGTTCGGAGGGGCCACTGGGGGCCAGCCACCGTTGCCACTGGGCTCGGTCACCATGGCCCGGCTCTGCCCTGTGGTGGCAGGCAGGGACGGAGCCCCCTGCCGCCTCCCCGATCCGTGGCACTGGCGGCCTGGGTCCCCCGCTGCCTCCCGGAGCCGTGGCAATGGCGGCGTGGGGCCCCCCCCGTCTCTTCCCCAGGCTGCGGCAGAGGAGGGAAGGAAAGAGCTCTCCCGCCTCTCTTCCCGCCCCCCGTGCTGCCTGCAGGCAGCCAGGCTCCACCTGCGGTGCAACAGAGTAACAATTTGTAACAATCGCGAAATGCCGACTTTGCAGCTGCTCGGCTCAGCACTCTGGCAGGCACTTCTGAGGTTGTAAATGTCAGAAAATTATTCACATATTAGCCGCTCCTGATTATTAGCCGCATTTCCGGTTTAGGAGCAAAATCTTAGTCAAATTGGTGCGGCTTGTATTCGTGAAATTACTGTAGTTCTTCAAGTCACCAATTACACATCTGGATTTTGATTTTAAACAGTCTGCTGTTTGAAGTGCTGAACATCTCTTTTACAATACCTTTCACCAACTTGAAGATGTTTCCTGAGGACGATCGAGTGTTTACTACCATTATCTCAAGTTAGACTCGGAGAGCCAGGAAGATCAGGAAGATCCAGCCACAGAAGAATTCCTATTGCCTTATTTTTTCCTCATTCCATCAGCTAAATTTATTTTGTTCCTTTTTATTCAGTCTGCTACTTAATCTCATTGCCTTGTTTAGCCTTCCAAATGTCCTGTTAAGGGGCAACAAGCACTTTCAAACAGAATTTCTCTTCATTATTAATTCAGAAAATGGAATTCACAAGGCCCAGAAATCTGTTCAGGTTTTCAATTTTGTCTTTATCATTACGTGTGCTAAAACCAATAGGAGAAATAACATTTATATAAAAGCTGCATTTCATTAAAATTTTAACCTGGTATGATGACCCCCATTCTATTTGCCATCATTTCTCATCATTACTCTGTGACATCCTCCAGCTGCTCCTGCTGAATGTTTTGTAAAACAAAATAGGTAAAGTTATATCCATAGACACTGGATGAAATAACCTGTTCTACAGTGCCACCAAAATCCATTGCCTGAGGAATGAGCTTGGCCAGCTGTTCAATCCTTGCTGTCACTTGCCATCCAGAGATCCAAATTTCCATTGCTAAATCATGGCATCATAAATCAGCCTGTTTTGGAAGAGAACTTAGTTGTTCATTTACTTGAACCTTTCTCAGCACCCAAGCAGTCCTGCAAGGATCCAGAATTTGACATAAGGTTAAATTCAGGTGGTGTAATGCAGCTCAGCTGCGAAATATCCAGGAGAGTGTGACATCCAGTTATTGAAAATGCACTTGTACTTATGAAGATAACTACTATTTGGGATCCCTCAGAGTAAAGTGTTCTGTAGCTATGCAGCAAGCTCTGACAAGAGCTTGGGACTTATGTTAGTATCTATACAGAAAACATTGAAGAAAACACAATGACTTTTGAAACACCTTGTAGCAGGTCTGTGAATGTGAAACTGTTATTCCAATTTGTTTTCTAGGACTTCATCTCCCACATAAGCTCATCGATATAAACAGATGAAGCTAACATCTTGTCACATGAAAATTCTACGTGTACTTTGTATGTGTGTGTCTATGTGTGTGTGTGGAGGTATGCAGACACAAACCTACGTATTTCATACAAATATTTTCAAGCTTTTTTGTTTAGATGAGTTGTTTTGCCCATAAGCTTTGACTTTATGAGAAACACAAATATATTTACTATCTCCTTTCAGGATAAATTGTGAGGTTTTTTTAATCCTTCTACTTCTTGTTTCTTCTATTTCTTATTTACTGCTTCAGTAAGTTCACTTGTCTTTTTGTTGTCTATAAAATAGTAAAGAAAAAAGAAATCTAAACAACAGCACCTCAAGGGCAAGCTTGGTGCCATCACATAGCTGTGTTTTTGTCTTACCTTGTTCTCAGTTTTTTTCAACTATGTTACACAGGCTCAAACCACTATACTACGATTATTTACACAAAGTGAGGTTACTTCACTGCCCTTGCCACGATACGCAGACATGTGAATACCTGAACTACTATATTAGTACTTTTAAAAATGGTAAAGAAATCAGGTATCTATTTGCATGTTTGGACAATATATGCCTTAAAATACAATTATGAAATATCACTACATAAAACACAATATATATAATTTGACAATTCATATATGCAGTTGTTTACATTAGGGGATCAATGTCTAACGTTCTAAAAACTGTAACTGGGACAGTCAGCATAGAAACTTCACATCTGTCCTGATGCAAGTACTTATGTCATCCTCAGTTATGGGTGTTCAAGCCATCACTGCAGATCTGTTTGATGTGTGATGATAGGAAAACTATTTTCATGTTTTTGAAAGGATAACTACATTCTTGATCCTCTTCCATCTTCTCTCTCTCATCTCAGCTTCTCACCCCACCTCTCATCCTCCAGCTGAGCCTGAGCAAAGGTGGATTTGCACATACTGGTTCTGAAGGGCCCACTAATGAGGGCCCACTACAGATACTAATGAGCTGAAAGGACATAGACTCCCTCAGCTACAGAGCATGTTTGTTCACCATTCAATATGATGCTCTATTAGGTGTTTAAGCATGTACCTAATCTCCAATTACTGTATCATCCCCAATATGAGACCAAGGGCCCACATTTTTAGAGGTCTTACTCTTCTCCAAGTAACTTTGACATCTTCATTCCTTTTCCAGAGAGATGTTTAGAAGCAGGATTCCTCCAGCTGTGGTCTACCACAAAAATCTCCAGAAAAATTTCAGAATTTTCTGCCCTGAGCCCTGTAACCTGTCCCTGCACCAGAGACTTGCCACCTGCAGTACCTTCAGCAGGGATTCAGGTTTGTATGGCTCCCTACCACTGATGGCAACCAACAATCTACCAGGCTGTGAGAGAGCTGGCCCAGGTCTATCAAATAACAACAAAGTACAGCTTCCCAGCACAAAACATAGCAATGACCATGAAACTCTGCAGCATCATGCAGAACTACACTTTTCTGCATTTCTTTGCCACCTGTTTGAAGACAAGAATTCCTACAGCAATTTCTTGTCGTTGTTTTGGGGGCAGAAATTGCATAGTGATTAAGTTCAGTATCTATTCTTATGGCAAATTACTGTCATGCACGAGTTGTGAGAAGAATTATGTTTGACACCTCATCATATTCTGCAGCTGACAAAAAATGAAAGACCTGTGAGGCTTTTTGAAGCAATAGCAAATGACCATAAATAATTAAAATAGGCAGTAATTAAAATTACTCCAGGTGTAAAAGCTGAGTTTGACTATCACACCCAGATAAACACATGCTCCAAAGGCCATGTTCCAGCTCCTCAAGGAGTGGAGATTTGGACTGAAATAGTACTGTAGTGGTGCTCCTGCTATTTAGATTTAGTGGGTGTGACTTAACACCACATGGTTTATGACTTATGTGACTTTTGGCTGATGCCTCCTGCTTTTGAGATACCGCTGCTTTCTGTGTCTGAGAGGTCTGTTCTTCTGAGACAAGTAGGCCTTTTACAAGGGGCTGTTAAAATTTGCAGCAGAAGATACACACTGTGTTGATCCAGTGAAAATGGAAGTTGCTTATTGTAGAGAAACATTTTGACTCTGAGCAGTGATCTAGATACAGGTGTATATGAATTCAGTATATTTCCAGCTAAAGTAGATTCAGATATCAGTATTACATCTTGTGCTTAGAAGGAATGTTGCTGTTTCTTGTGCTGTCATTCTCTTCCCAGATTTAGAAAACATTAGCAGGAAGTGTTAATTAGCTTAGCCATCTGAGAATTTTACGTCAAAATTATGTTTTTCAGAAAATGTCAGCAATCTTTCATGCTTTTTTTTTTCATGAAAAAATACATTTTTTTCTGAGTTACATTAAAATTTCATTTTAATACAAAGGGATTATTTTCTGGTGATCCATACCAGGTGATGCTTAATTTAATTTAAATTTTATTTTGACACAGCTTCATCAAAAAATAACTGGTTCATAACTGGGAATGACACTAGAAATGGACATTAAAATATCAAACAAAAAAACCAGAAAGACAATTTTAATGACACTTTAAAATTACTAGCTTAAACAAAAAAAACCCCAAACCCACTGCATACGTAGAGGAAAAACATATTTTCTACTAAGCTGTTGTTATCAGGAGTTACAGTGATGGATTACAGAGCTTCCCTTCCTAAGTCTGAGAAATATATGTTAAGTTCTTTTGCTGTTGAAGCAAAACACTATCAAATTCCAGGATGGTAATAATAGAAAAAATTTGGTTTGAAAAGCTTTAATAGACAGAGAGTTTAAGAATGCAACCACTTGTGGTGTCCATTTTGCAGATACAAAAGCTGAACATTTAGAAAGAGAATGAGTATTTAGACTTCTTATTACGTACTTTTTAGCAGGAAACTGTTCACATTTTTACCTTGTAGATCTCTAACCAAGGACAAGCTGGACTGAGGATGAAACAGCTCTGAAAGTACAGTAATTTCATGATTATAAGCCGCACCTGATTGTAAGCCGCATGTCCAGGTGTTGGCAATGTTTAGGTCTTCATCAATATATAAGCTACACCTGATTATAAGCCACACTTTTGTTCGCAGCGAACTTTCACAAAGTTACCAATTAGTAACAGAATTAAGCCGCACTTTTGTTCACAGCGAACTTTCACAAAGTTGCCAATTAGTAACAGAATCGCGGGATTGCAGGGTTTGCTGGCAGGTGCTGACCTTGGAAACATTATTTCCAAGTGAAAAAAGATACAGACAATAGCTGCGGCAGCGTACCCTGCAAGTTTTATTAACAAGCGGAAAAAGATACGAACAATAGTGTGGTCATTTTACAAGCATTTCCAACGAATCCACATTGCCTTTAAATAGCCACTCAGCTGAGCAACGGCACAGCCGCTTGGGCGGGTGGAGAGCAGGGCAGCCGCTCAGACGAGTAGGGAGCAGGGCAGCCACTCAGCCGCACAAGACTGAAAAAACCGAAAAAATACAGAGAACTATCACGGGCTAAGATCGGCAGCGCTGCCCCGTCACCGGGGCCGTGTGGGCTCTGGCTCGGCTTGGGGCTGCTGTGGGCTCTCACTTCCGGTTTTGAAAATTTCTGAAAATCGTTCATCTATAAGCCGTTCTGGAATACAAGCCGCACTTCCAGGTACAGACCAAAACTTTAGTCAAAATGGTGCGACTTTTAATCGTGAAATTACTGTACATGGGAACTAAATACAGTAAATTAAAGTGTTAAAGACAGTGCTATAGGTCAACTGTAATGCAATTACCAGTCAAATGAGATGATAATACTAATATACTTTTTCTTTATATATTATAGCTTCTTTCCACAAAACCTCTTTAAAAATTTTATAATATTAAGCACTTAACATTGCCTGTTGGTTCCTGTGTTTTGTTAGTAATATATCAGCCTGAGACTATGCTGTCTGCCTATCTGACTGTTCACTACCTCAAACAGACTTGCTGTTATCATATTTTCCCATCTCAGGTCTGTGGGACTAGAAGTGAATATACTGGTGACTTCAGTGAAACTGAATAAAGGTTGGGGGGAACACACAAGTCAGTGCCCAGGAAGGTTGTGGATTCTCCCTCTCTGGATAAACACAAATCCAAACTCTGCATGGCCCCAGCAGGCTCCTCTTGGTGAGCCTGCTTTGAGCAGAAGGCCCCTTCCAATCCCAATAATTTTGTGACTCAGCAGAGATGCCTTGGCTTTCACAGCTCCGAAGGGAATTGAGTGACTTTGGAAATAAGTGCCAGCATCTCGATTGTCTCTCACTGAGGTGAATTAATCAGAAAGGCACCAACAGGCAGAAAGCACAGATCGTATGTAATGGCCCATAGTTTTCAAAATAGGTGAGTGTACAATTGTGGACAACAGATCAGGAAGCTGGCTGGTATTTTGTCAAATCCCTTCCGTGTCAATGGCTTGTCTTAACTTTCATGTCCTAGATTTCTTATCAGGACCTTAAAAAGGCAGCATTTTTCTTTCTTGACTCTGATTGCAAATGTGTGTGTATACATATATATTTGTATGTGTGGGTGTGTGTGTAACTATACGTCATGTTGTCCATACTTGCTGTAATGTAATGGGCCCTAATAGGCAACTCCTGTGGTGCTACAACAGTTCTTTTTAAATGAGGATTTTAAGTGGCAGTACAGTATAGTGTATAGTAAAAAAGAACATCAAGATGCTTAGGTTGTATTTGTGGTGACTACTTAGTTAAAGGATTTCATCTGAGTTATGATTTAAAACACCATGGTTCCCAAGTACATGGCTTCATAGCACAGTTTTCTCCTCTGATCTTAAAAAATATAAGGATGTAATAAAGTCTTTCCATGTACAGTAATTTTACAATTATAAGCCGCACCATTTTGACTAAAATTTTGGTCTGAACCCAAAGTGCGGCTTATAATCAGGTGCAGCTTATATACGGACAAAGAACAAAAAGTTACTGTTTTGGTTTGGAGGACAGGTGTCTGCTGAGAAAGGCAGGAACTTCTCTTTGAAATGGAGAATGTAAACCCCCTCCCTCCAAATTATTATCATTTGGAAATCAAGGGGTTTTCAGGCAAAAATATGGGAATTAGGAATAACAGTTCTTTACTAGGGAAATTAAAATAGAAATACAATACTACAAAGAAACAAACTCCAAACCCTGACAAAGTCAGAGTACAACCTGACATTCTGTCAGGCAGGGTGTTGGTAGCAGTCCCATTAAATGGTGGCTGCATCCTCCTGCAGTGACAGATGTAATTCAGTTGGAGCAGTGCTCCTGCAGAAGGTGCAGTTTCCCTCTGGAGGTCCAGTGGTGATGTGGAGAAATCCGGTTTCCCTCTGGAGGTCCAGTGGTGATGTGGAGAAATCCGGTTTTCCTCTGTAGTCCAGTGGAGAAAGGGGCTCCCTCAGTGTCCCAAAACCTCTGTTTTTATTTTGGTAAGCAATGTTGGGCTCTTCCCCCTGGCTGGAGCAACTTCCAATGGGATGCAGTAATTTTATCAGTCACACAGTGGGACTCAATGGGCCATTAGCAGAAAATGACTCGCTGGAGGAAGGATGGGTTGTGAAAAGATAAAGAACAATACCCCACCTGGTTTCAATGGATGGCCCATTAGCAGAATATCTGCCGTTGAGATAAGGATCACTGTCCCCACCCTCAACAGATGGTGATAGAATAGATACCTTTTATCACACTCTGTATTGTAACATGCGGCTTATAATCAGGTGCAGCTTATGTATAGACAAAGAACAAAAAGTTGCTGGCACCCATAAATGCAGCTTATACTCAGTGCGGCTTATAATCGTGAAATGTTACATTACAACGGTTTGACTATTTTCTTTTTTAAAACAGCTAATGCACAGATCTGATTTGAAGTGAATAGTACTTTGCACATTGAATCAGAGACTTTGCATTGCATGAAGAAACAAAAATAATAAAAAAAGTCTTTCTTAGTCATGAAAGGTGAACATTTAAGTCTTTAACAGCTACTGTGAGTTCTCCTGCATAACAACCTTTGCATACATCGCATATCATAGCCTCAGAGTTCTCTAACTGCAAGACATAGGCATTTCACAAGGCACATATTGTGCTTCTAGTTTAAGGGAGTTGTCAGGAAATCAGTGACTTATAAGTATAGTTTTGGTGTAAAATTAAATTCTAATTAAGGTTGACTTCGCATCAGCAGAGGTTTTTTTAAATTTATGAAAACAGTGAAATAAGAGTAGAAAAATCTGTCTTACTCCTAAGATAATAAACAACCCAATAAATACTTAAAAACAATAGGCTGTCCTCTCAAACCGTATTTGTCAGATCTCAATAACCCAAAGAAAAGCACAGATGGTGTTGAACGCTATTCTGTGAAAGGAGCCTTATCTACTGCCTACTCCAGGCTCTAGTGACTCTAAGTCTGAAAGTGAATACATTTCAAGCTCTGCCAAGATTTTGCAGCAAATTAAAATGGAATAACTGAATATATTTGTCAGTATCAGAACATTCAAGCACTTGGATGATCTCTGTGTTGTGCGAATTTTCTAACTGGTATGGAATTTGGCTGCTGTTACATGGAGTGGTTTAAGAGTTGTTTTCTGGATTTGGTCCAGTGACAGGCAAGGCTGCTGCTGCTGCTGCTGCTGCTATCTTGGAGTGTTATGAAAGAATATCTGCTAGGCTGACTATACCAGCAGGGAAGAATGAAGAGCTTTAATTATGAAAGCTCTTCTCCAGCTAAAGAGCAGAAGCAATGATACAAACAGCTGTAGCAGCCGTGACAAAGGTGCTACTGAATTGTCTTCACATTCCCATTAACCCCATGCCCTCCAGTCACTCCATTCTCCTGTCTTGCTAACGCTCATAAATATCACAACACTCCCATCTTTCCAGTATTCAGGCAATGTACATGCATGAAAATCAAAGGCCAGTAGTAGTTTTGTCATTGCTATCCACCAGGACCCCAGTGGTGATGATGTTTAATTCAGTTTGGGATGAATCTGGCACAGAAGCAGGTGCACAGCCTAGTGCCCAGCCACTCATGTCTCAGAGCCTTACCAGCAAGACGGTTACAGAGCAGATCCTAATGTGAAAGGCACTGTGCCATGGCCCTGTGCACAACAACGGCAGGCAGGATGGGAACATAACTATGCCACCTGCTTCAAAGCCAGAGCTCCTTCAAAGCTGCCCAGAGGTGGCTGGGATTCTAAGTTCCCCACCCACTTTGTGGATCACCCACTGGCAAAGCTTTCAGATCAAGAGAACACCATTGTGCAGAATCCTGCCCATCTCCTCTTGGTTATCCTCCCCATCCTCAGCTCCTGTGTTAGCTTGCACGGCTGTAAGGCTCAGTCTGGTGCCTTGCTAAGGAAAAGAGCCCAGACTGATTGTAGATGAGTAGCTTCTGTGCTCCTCTTGTGGCCACGTTTATACTTCACTTAAAGCTTCACCTTTATATGGTTAACTCGCTCTGCCAAAGTGGGCTGGAAATCACTGTGTCTTCTCAAGACTAGCAAGTTTTCTGGACAAGCTCTCTGTATGAAGCACATAAAGGTGGAGGGTGTGGAGATCTAACTAACCTCACCAGACACAAACTCTAGCATGAGTAACCAGAGGAAATATTTTCTTTGCAGATTAGTATATAGTGGATTAGCCAGAGTTGGTACATTTTGTTAAGGTAGTTCATAGCCTAAAACAAAATCTACAAATAAAATTATTTATTGGAAATTCAGAGTTGTAGGTACTTTACAACCATTCAAGTATTCTTATGGCAACACAAATCACTTATAGATAAACTGAAACTCTGAAAAAAAATTCTAAAACTTTCTAGGACTTAAAGCTGTCCTAGATTCTGCTGTGCAAAACATAACTCTTTGGAACCTTTTTTCTGGGATCACCACAACTTAAACAAATGCCTCCCAAGGTTTAGAGTTGGGGTAGAATTTTTCTTCTGTGATGGCCGCCTGATATGGGATGGTGGTCAGGCTGATTCCCACAAGACTTTTCACTGTGCATATAAACAGAAAAATGAATTCTCCCTCCTCTACTTGAAACATTTTTTTTGTTTTCCATCTATTTTCCCAACAGAACAATAAATTTATCACTTTTAAAATACTTTGTTTTAATAAAGTGCCTCTCTAATGGGATCTAGTGCATGTAATATAATATCAGAAATATTCCTCTGTATGTGATATTCAGATGAAATAGTTGTTGATCTCACACATATTTGTATGAATTCAGTGTTTTGTAAACTATCTATATGACTGAACACACTTCCATTATATCAGATTAGATTATGGGGATTCATTTCTTGGAGGTACTCATGTTTTGTAAAATGCAAAGGACAAAAACAGTAAGTGTCTCCAGGGACTGGAATGAGTGGAGAACCTGATGCTACTGTTCCTATGTCATTCACTTATCATGTAGCCAGTAATATGCATGTGATATTACTTTAAATGCTGACAAAATTTTCTTTCACATAATAATACATATTTTTTTAAACTGAATAAAACCACCTTAGACAAATTCTACAAACACAATTAGGGATTCACAATGACTGTAATAAAAATACACTAGAATGATAGTTATTCTATTTAAAGGAAATTTTCTAGGAACACATAGTTATTATATATTGTAATAGTATTTATAGATACAATTATGTATTATAAAATAGATACTAATTATTATATACTCATAAAAATGAGGCTTTTGGGAAGGAGTGTATAACTTAATATTTCTCTGTGTCAAAATATGAGTGGTGTGGACTTCTCTTTCTCTTTCACGATTGAAAAAAAAAAAGAGTATAGCAAGAAAACATTTGAAAAATAATATCAATGAAGTTGTAGCACCAGGGCATAAGCTTTACACAGATCTTTCTGTGCATGACAGAATGCTCTTAAAATGATTACTCTAAAAACATCACATTTTCTGGTGACTGATCCCATCCCTTGACACTGGGAAAATCCCGTGTTTTGGAAAAGTGCTTAAGATGAAATAATACTCTTCTTAAAAATCTGATGAAGTACTTCAAGAAGCTTAAAAAAAATCTGGCAATGATGCATTGTCAACAGGAATGTACAAGGGTTTTTGTGTTCCTACGGAGGTTAAAACCATTCTTTCCTCTCTATTTAAAAAGAAAGGAAGAAGAAAAAAGGAAAGTAAAACAGAAATTGAACCAGCCCCCAACTTTCTAGTCACTGCATCACAGTCATGCTCATGCTGAGCAAACATGAACACAGCTGTTACAGCTCTGCAGTGTAAGAGGGGAAAAAAACAAAAATCTGTAGATTTGTTTACACAGTTTCTGACATTTGGCCAGGCCATGCAACTCCCAACTGAAGTGAAATACAAAACCCACATGCTGCTGGCACGCTGGGCATGAGAGACTGTGAGCTGGCGTCACTGTGCCTCATGAGTGAGCAGAGAACGGAGACCTCATTACCAGGATGGAGACCCCATTACTGGAATGGAGACCCCATTACTGGATGGAGATCCCATTGCCAGAAAGGAGACCCCATTAGCCACCATGGTCTCAGTGCACAGCAGCTGAGCCCTCTGCTCTCTGGGGTGCTGCTGATGAGGGAGGCACTTGGGAAGTCACAGCCACCTCAGAGCTGCCTGCAGAAGGGGCTTGGGACCCTGGGAAAGAAGCCAGGGACCCAGGAGATGCCCTCATCTGCATCGTGGGGGCTGACAGGGGTCCCAGCAGGATCCTCAGGGAAAGAACTTACCACGCTGCCTACAAGCAGGAATACTGGTATCCCTGGATACTTCGGTGTATTCTGCTGCTGTACAAACCTAATCAGAGTTGCCCCTTAAAGAAAGGGGCCTCCAGCAATTCAAACTTTGAATTATTTCATTATTTATTTCTAATGCCTCATCTGAGATTCCCTAATTTTGAAGTAGCATAGAAGGAGACTTATGGTTTCACTAGGCACAATTTCAGGATCCCTCAAACTTTTCCAGAAAATGTTGGGAGTAGATAAACCTATTGTCTGCAGAGATTACATCCTTGCTTCCCTTTTCTGGGCAACCGTCGAAATTGTCTGCAGGTCCCCAGGGTTCACAAGCATGGATTGTAAATGTTGCTAAAACACAATAGCAAATATATTTCTGCAAATTATTAGTATCTTCTCATTCATTTTAATTTGGATCTATATGTTAGAAAAAGTGTGAAAACATACTTGATTATAAATAGATCTAAGAAGTTTCAGCTACTTGTTATAACCTCATGGTTCAGTTATTTACAGTAAATTCACGAATACAAGCCGCACTGAGTATAAGCCGCGTCTCTGGGTGTTGGCAAATATTTTGGTTTTTGTCCATAAATAAGCCGCACCTGAATATAAGCCGCTCTGTCGTTCGCAGCGAGGACCCACGTGCAATTGGTAACAGAACCGCGGGACGGCGGGGTTTACTGGTTGAGCTAAGGCTGTGCAGGCTCGGCCCGCTAGTGGCCGCTGACGGGGCCAGGTGGCCCAGCCCGGTGCTGCCGCTTGGGGCCGGCCGCCGCTGCCACTGGGCTCGGTCACCCCGGGTCGGCGCTGCCCCGTGGTGGCAGGCAGGGACGGAGCTTCCCCCGCCCCTACGGCAGCGGCGGCGGGCGGGGATGGAGCTTTCCCGCGCCCGTGGCGCCGGCGGCGGGCGCGGACAAAGCACCCCGCCTCCTCCATGAGCCGCGGCAATGGCGGCGCGCACTTTCCCCCCCCTCCCCGGGCCGCGGCAATGGCTGCACGGGGCTCCCGTCGGCTCCCGGAACCGTGGCAATGGCGGCGCCCCCCCCACCCCCGTCCTCCCCAGGCCGCGGCAATGGTGGCGCAGGGCCCCTGTCGGCTCCCCGGGCCGCGGCAATGACGGCGTGGCCCCCCCCATCCTCCCCGGGCCGCGGCAATGACGGCGCGCCCCCCCCACCCGTCCTCCCCTGGGTTGCAGCAGAGGAGGGAAGAAGAGAGCTCTCCCGCCTCTCTCCCCGCCACCCGTGCTGCCTGCAGGGAGCCAGGGCAACACAGTAACACTGTAACAATCCCGGAATGCCGGCTTTTACTGGCAGGTGCTTGGCTCGGCGCCCTGGCTGGCACGTCTGGGGTTGTAAATGTCAGAAAATTATTCACAGATTAGCTGCCCCCGACTATTAGCCGCACTTCCGGGTTTCCACCAAAATTTTTGTCAAATTGCTGCGGCTTGTATTCGTGAAATTACTGTAATTCCTGGACACTGTTCAGAGAGAGGTAAAATCAACATCCACTTGGTAGAATTTGTTTGCTTTTTTGTTCATCCCTCCATTGTTTTTCCAGTCCATCTAGATTTCTACAGGAAAACAGTATTTATTTTTTTTTGGAAGTTGACAGAAAGTACAACATGTTACCCATTAAATAAGTGGAGGCCTTATGTGTTGCTGTTTTCCTTAGCTTCATGACAATTAACTGTGAGTAGGTTGGACCTATATACTGTTTGCACATGGGAACCACATCTCCCTCCCTCTTCAAATAAACTAAATGTAGAAATAATAATGAAAAAATCTTAACAAAAATCGTCCATTTTTAATTTCTTTTTCCTTTCAGATATGTTTCTGATCCTGTAGGCTTTGATCTAACTTGCAGGAAAAGGAATGTAGAGATCAAAGCAAAATCTGCAATGACATTCTAATAATAGAATGTGTCTACAGGTCACATTAGACATATGAGCAAGAGTATTCAATTTGAATATAACTTTAAAACTTGTTACAAGAATATGTAAAAATATGCTTACATTAACATGTTTTCACTCAATTCCAAGCCACTTCGAGCTAATTTAGAATTACTCTGGAGACTCTGCAGTTCAGTAGATCAGATTCTAGTTTAAATGACATCATGGTGACCAAGTGATGGCAGCAATTAATATCTAAATTGAATTAAACAAAAATTTGAAGCTGCGATGCCCAGCATGTAAAACCCTTGAAAAGAAACAATCCAAAATCTTGTGATTTCACAACCCCTGGGTCAGAGCCTGCAAATAGTTACATACAGATGTAGAAATCTGTTCATAGCTATATGACAAAGCACTCATCTGACCACAGACAAGTTCAGACTTAGTATAAGGGAGTACAGAATTAATTTAACCAAGTGGAGGTACACCAAGGATGCAGAAAGGTCCGTGGTGAATACAATCCAGCTAGTAAAGCTGTGATCACTCAGAGGCAACTTTTGCTGATCTCACTCTTGCTCTTTAGGACCCTGGCATCTCACCAGATTTGATGAATAAAGTAGAAGTGTCACACTGAGAGCAGGCTTGTGAATGGACTGGTTTTCCAGTGGTTGAGTCTGGGAAAAGGTACACCCCAGAGCATAGCCTAGGAGAGAGGCACAGCAATGATGCAGTCTGTTTAAGCCTGTGATAAAATCATCTGACAGAATGTAAATATGCAGGTAGATCTCAGGGCAATAAACTTATGTTCTTTGTAATTGAAATAAATTTACAAAAACCTTGTTAATGCTGGTTTTCATTTTATTTAGTGTATTTTGCAACATAAACATCCTACTTCAGTGCTCAATAAGGGAATTAATAAGATGTGAATATGAATGTGAATGTGATGTGAAAATGATAGAAAAATCTGAAATAGTTTGTTGATTGTGCTTGTCATTCTTGACTTGGTGTATGTTGAGGAAAACACATGATATCAATATTCTGAGATTATTAAAAATCTCAGAATTTGCTGAGCATACACACAGTATATGCAAGCATTACATTTGTTATTCTAGTTCAGAACTCAGAGGTAAAAGCCTCCATCACCTGGACACAGATTACCAAGGCAGGAGCTATGTGGCTTTGATTCTGCTGTTAACCTCTGAGAGTTGTTCTAAGTGCACTAAGAATGAGAAAGGGAGATTTATATAATTCTTGTTTCCTTTGTTCAGAGAAAGAGCTAGCAGCTCCCCATGGAAGTGACTCACTCTGACATTGTATCCTGCCATATCCTCACTGGGACGGGGGTCTCCTGCAGGGTGGGCTGTGTGTTAGAGCCTTCCTACTCTCTGCAAAGAAATAAAAAGCAAAATATGGGGAAATTGTTCTGCAAAGTATCATCTGTAGTGACTTCCAACAACTCTTCAATTGTACCATGTTGACATAGGGCTGAACAGAGATATGCGCTGTTCTTTCTGTCTGGGCCCTGACTGTGTTCCCCCAGCAGAGACCAAAAGCCACTCCACCAGATGTTGGCTGTACTCCTTTAACGCTTCATAGTTTCAGAGTCTGGCTTAGATGTCCTTTTTAGCAGTGATGTCCCATCGAGATCTGGTAAAGAGAAACAAACAAACAAAAAAATACTGCGGAAAAAAGACAATAACCACTAAGCAAACCAAGGACCTTAACTGTCCAAAACTGTCAAACAGTGAAAATTCAATTATATATAGTGTACATATATAAAATATATAGTGTACATTCTATTTCCCTTATGGAGACCGCGGTCCTGAGAGTTATGGTTTTGTATCTTCTCCGCAAGTTTGAAGTATCTAAAATCTGTTATTTGCCTGTGGTATGCATTCTGAGAAAACATTAATTCCCACAACTGTTAACACACTTCCAAATTTAGTACTTATACCTGCAGTACTAAGGACGTAATGATAATTGATGGAATATGAGGAATGTAAAACATTTTTGCTTCTTTGAGGTTAATGGCAGAAGGATAGACTGATAGGCAGATCAAGATGATTGAAGTTGTTGAAGAGAAATGAAAGTTCCAGCTCATCACAGAGTGATCTTGCTCACAAACACACTTGGAACCATAGAGTGCTCCTTTAGCGTAATTTTCTTTTATCTTTTAAACCTGTGGCCCTTTGCTTTTCCACTTAGAGAAGAACAATGTAAACACCTTGCTTTTTAAGTTATATGCCCCTGATGAAGCAAGTATGTAATTGTTTAACTTTCAAAATTGCTATTTCAGATCTTAGTTATGGAACTTCATTGAAATGAATGAGGATACTTCCATAGATAAGCAATTTTTTCCTCTTCCTGTAAAGAATTTAATTCACTTAATCAATTTAATTCATTTAATCAAACTCACTACATCAAAAATATTTCAGTAGCAACACCTGATTTTATGAATACAATATTAAGTTTCTGCTGTTAGAATGTGTAAGTGCAACTCAGCTAAATGGAGCTGTGCAGTCTTTTTCAACAGTGGGTTTGACCCCAAGGCTTCATTATTTATATTGTGAACTCCTCATGTGAGGAACTGTCAGTCTGTTTGTTTGAGAGATCCTTGAGTGTCTTTATAAATAATAAAATAATAACTTAAAGCCTCAGGAAAGAGGAATACTGACTGTGAGAGAGAGGGGCTTTTTAGAAATACAGAAAACCTTCACTTCAGCTTCCTTACAGGGGCTTAGAAATTAAAAAATAGTTGAAGCAGTTATTATGTATATTGGTCTTCAAGTAAAGCTTTGAACAATGTGTATTTAGATCTCTGGAGATACTTCAGCATGTGTGCCCCATACAGCTGAGTTCACTGATGGATGGTCTTGCAGATGTGAATGTATTTATCATGTTTGGGGGGGAATATGATGAAGGAAATAAAGTATGGGAAGAAATTTATGGTCCATTTTTCAGATGCGCTGGGGAGAGGATTTACTGTGAAGGGTCTGGGAAGATAGGAGTTTCACTGCTACCTTCTGGCAGTGTGTCTCACCATGATGTGATGCAAATAAAACCATCACCTCTTGGAGTACCATGACTATCCTGGTACCTTCCCACCTGAGACAGCTCACCCACATGCAAGCCTACCTTACAAAGAGAAACAAATGGCCAAAAAGTTGGTTTGGCTCATCAATACCAAACAGGCAGTGCAGCTCTGAAGAATTAAGTATCGTTGGTCACATTTGCAAGTAATTGGTGGGATTTTTACTCTAAATTTAAGTAAAATGTAATGAGAAAAACAATATCAAGTCTTTATCAAGAAAACAAGGCTTAGATTCTTGAACAAGAACACAAGCATTTGATGAGTAACCTAGCCAAAAAGTCTTTGTGCCATTTGTAGTACATCATTGTACCAATTTCAAGATATTAGCAGTCTAAGCAATCTCTCTCTCTTGAAGGAACCTGAAAATATGGCTAAACATGAGCTCCAGTAGAGTGAATACAAGCAGATCACAAAGTAATGACTTTACAGGACTGAACTAGTCTGAATACTCATTAAATAAATGTATAAATGTTACTATACACTCAAATTATTGGTGGGAATTTACAAGAGCCCTCCTGCTGCAGAAATTATCAGAAGATGGTAATCATGGTATCTCTTTTTCAACGTAGACCCACACAATGCTAAGAATTACATACAGGGGAAATCCCTCACAGCCAGATGTAATTCTAATTTATTCCCACAGAAAACACTAAGAAAAAATGTGTTTCCTTTAAGGACCACTGGAGTTATGTATAGCGTTAATTGCTTTTAGGCAGATAGAAAAGTAGATGCATTTGCAACTAAGATACGGACTACTATGGGATTTCAGGTCTTTCCATGAGTTTTTTAAATCTTTGAAATTATATGTTAATTTAGAAAATATGTCAATTATCTTATTGCAATTTTCTAATCTCAAGAAAGCTCTGAAAGCCACCAAATTTTGTGTAAATATACTTCTACTGCCAAAAGTGTTACTTCGGGCTCTCTGCACAGTAACGTATTGTAGAGCTGTGCTAAGAGCAACACAGGACCTCCTTTCAGGTTATCTCATCTGATACTGCTTTTCTGCATGAGTGTTTTATAGATTCACTTTCAAAGGCCTGGGGAAAAAAAGAGTTCTGTGTTTTAGGGTACGTCATGAAAGATTGCATGAATCAGGGAAAAAAATGAGTACTTAGATGTACAATGATGCATGAAATACGTTCTTCATTACTATTGGAAAGAAATTGTCAATGAATCATCAGTAATGATGGTGATTTTACTACGGAACAGAGTCAGTTGTGTATTGTCAGGCAGGTAATAACTGTAACTGCTTCTTTTCTAATAATTCAAAAATAGTAACTGTTGGTCTAAGTGAAAAAACAACTGCAGACAAATACCCCCCAACTTGCTCATAATATGTGTTACTCTTCATCAAAAAATCTGTGTTCCAAGTGCTTGTAATATTTGTTGAGAAAAAGCAGCCTTTTCCAGAACACTGCAGGACAGACAAGGGTTAAAAAACCCCATCCTTCTGTTAAAAGAGATGCTTCAACAGAGCAAACATTTTTTTCTTTGTATAGATAATCTCAGAGAAGAATGGAATGTACATTGTTGAAAGTGAAATTAAGAATTGTGTGCTTCCCAAAAATTGAAGGAACATCTCGAATACATTATTAGTAAAATGACAAAGACCACCGCAGCCCAGGCTAGCTCTTTAGAGGCACACCAGCATTGTGCCAGGTGTGGGGAACTGCCCCAGGGGGAAATTTCCTGGAGGCAGAACCTCTACAGCTTGTAGCTCTTCAGTGTGACCCACATCCAGGGTTGGGTAAAGGAGGCAAGGGAGACTTTCAGCATCCAAGTTTCCAAAGGCCTTATTACACTCCGTGGGATTCTGAGGCAAAAAAGGCCCAAGCTCTGCTGTGCTCAGGATTAAATAAGGGGACAGGTCAGGGGGTGGGTACAAATCATTGACCAGCAAAGGATCCTTAGGGGAGGAGTGGAGCACAGGGTTTTACAGGGTTGCAACCAATGAGGGAAGCAGGGGAGGAGAAAGGGTCACAGGAGCCAATGGGATGTCGAGTAACAGGGGATTTCTGAAGGGGTGGAACAACTAGGGATTGGCCCAGGGTAAGACTGACAAGGAAGGTGCTGGAACAAGGGCCAGGGTTACAATGATGGACAAGCAGTGGGGAATGCCAAAAAAGGTAGCTTCAGGGGTTGATACCACTTGGGGACAAACCAACTGGGGAAAACATAGGGGCACATAGGAACAAACCATTATAACAATAAACTGAATGAAATAAACATACATCGCAACAGTAAAAGATCAACAAGACCAAATAATTTAATCAGAGAGAATTTAGTTCCTTTTGCTAAAATGTCCAAGAATGGATTTTTTTCCAAATTTATTTAGCCAATTTCAGTTTGTGCTGTTTACTTTAAGGATTACACATAATTAAGTTAAATCTTATCAATTTTACTCAGTTGTTATGACACAGTGAAATTATATAAGTAGCATTGTTTCTGTTCCCAAATGTGACAGCATTTCTGATAGCAATTATAAAATTCAATTTTTGGTTAAGTGTGCAAAAAGGCAGTCTTACTTATGAACTATAATGGGAGCAAATCATATAAAGAGAATTGAAAAGACAATATGAAATCAACATATTACAGAATTTTTTATTTCAGATAGAAGGGAGCATGTATGTGAATTATCTGGTTTTGTTTAGAGGGGTGGAAGCAAATTAATTCTGTAGCAGTTACAACAGCATTTTGGAACCCAACTTGGCCAAAATATGAATTTATGTTATTTGATTGACAGATACGTACTTCCACAGGTGTTCATATTTCAAATAATCATCTACAGAAGTCAGCTCTATATTTCAGTATTTTAAGCTGAATTATTATCTTTTACTCTTCCATGTTATTTGTTGAAAATTCTCTTTACTTCCATTTGGTCAAAGAGTACAAAAATAAAAAAAACCCAACAAAACTCAAGCCACCAACCTGAGCCTTTCAGATCAAGACTGCATTGTTCCTGCAGGAAGACAGAGTGAAATAATGCAGTTTATTCAATTCCCCAGGGTGCAGCACTTCTAGTTGATTTTGTACTCGTATTGCCAGGCAATATGGAGTTCACTGAGTGTCTCCAAACTTACCAATGTCACTGCACTCCAGGCTCAAAGGAAGAGGTTTATGACCAAAATATATAGGCACTGAAGTCTTTGTGTGCATGATACTTGGAGAAATCTGGGAATGAGAAGCTGACACAGAACATTTGTTAGAGTAATAATAAGATATCCTACTGTGTTTTTGTGGTCTGGTGCAGGCAGAGTGTTTTCTGTGAATTTCACAATGTTCCTCCTTCATTTTCCCTGTATTTGAAATGGAAGCAAAGTCTCACTGTTTTAAGCAGAATGGAAAAGTTAGCTGGGTGTTTGTATAGCAATGCAGAAGAAATGCAGACAGCTAATAGAAAGCCTAATTAAAGAGATGTACTGAAAATGAAATAGAAATTTTTAGGAAGAAGTCCAAGAAAAAACATCTGGCAAAGGAAGCAAGGGAGGCCTGACAGAAGGAACAGAAAAGCAGGATTATTGGTCTGTTTTTCCCTTTGTAGATCAAACCAACATGTCAGATGCAGTGCAATCTGTTGTTTGTACAGGGAAAATTGGGGGAAGAAAGACTGGGAGCATCCAAACTAAGAAACTAAGAGAGTGTCATAAAAATTAGCTGTGCTATGCCAAGAAGTAGATTGAATGTGTGGATGGAAGCACAGGGGTACATGGGAGGATTTGGCATTGAGCTCCACCAGTCTCCTAGGACAGGGCTACTGTGGGAGAGGATCCAGGCTGGGCTGCCATGCTCATGGACAGATGGAAATAGCTATTTGAGTCTCTACGGGGAAGTGAAAAAATGTGGCAAAATGTCTAACATCCATCAGCTCAACTTGATAATATAAAAGTGGTACATCAGTGAAATGAGTTTCCAGAGATTGCAGAGACTGATTTTTTTTTTCATATTGCCTTTCCCCTGGGCTCCCTGTTGTTCTTATTTCAGTTTCAGCTTTGCTCTTTCTTTTTGTCCCCTATTTTTTAATTTTTTCTGTACTGTATTTGTCTTCTTCTGTCCTATTCCTATTTCTCTCTTTTCTCCATTCACTTGTTTATTTCTTTGCATTCCACAGTGTAACTATGCACTGATTTTCCCAAAGCCTTGCTGTGTGTTGTTTCTTCAGTAAATAATAGCAGTGATAGCTGTTCAGCTGTGGTACTCTTCTCCAGTTCTCTTACCTGGAGGTAGTGTTCCTGTTTAGAGAACCGAAACCAAACTGATGCCCCAAAACTTGTAGCTACATACAAATAGAGACTTTATTAACAAAAAATTGACAAACAAAACAATTAATATTAACAAAATTGACAATTAACAAAAATATAAGACAAACAAATTTATCTTGTCAGACGGTGAACTACAAGGCAGAAGATCCTACCTGATAACCCAATGACTTAGTAACTTAACTCTAAGAAAGATACAGTCTTTTGTAGGTGTCAGGAAGGTGAGTGATGAGACTGATCTGAGGCAGAGCAGGAGAACCCCTAGGAGATGTAAAGAGCAACCAAATGTGGAGCAGTGTCCAAGTCCTGGGCATAGAGTTAATTTTCATCATGGTGGCTAGTGTGGGGCCATGCTTTGGACTTGTGCTGAAACAGTGTTGATAACACAGGGATATTTTGGTTATTCCTGAGCAGCCATTGCACATTATCAAGGCTCTTTCTGCTCCTCACACCACTCTTGCAGCAAGAAGGCTGGGTGTGCATGGAGTTGGGAGGGAACACAGCCAAGCCAGCTGAGCCCGACTCAGCACAGGGATTTCCTATATTATATGACATATATCATGTTCAGCAAATAAAGCTGGGGGAAGAGGGAGGAAGGATGGCACATTTGGAATGATGCCATTTCCCAAATCACCACTGTGTATGCTTAAGCTCTGCTTTCCTCGAAATGGGTGAACAACTGCCTGCCCATTGAAAGTGGTGACTGAAGCAAAGTGTCTTTGTTTCTACCCATGAGTTTTCTCAGTTTTATTTTTCTAATTCTCCTCCTAGTCCTGCTAGTGAGGGAGTGAGAGGGCAGATGAGTTGGTCTTAATTGCCAACTGGGTTTAAATGATAACCAGAACATGAAGAAAAGGGCTTGTGTTGAAAATCTGTCATGGAGCTCTGTAGGATCATTGTGAGTGATCAGATCTGGGACTTGATCTTGTCATACTGAATGGGAGGCAGAGAAGCCTATGAAAAGGAAGATTTTCTCCTTCTTCACTCTTAAAAATTTCTCTCCTATGTGTTAGAGAGGGAGGAGACAGCAGAGTGACAGGTCTGAAAAGATTTAACTAGGTGGATAGCTCATTTCAGGCTTTTTTCTTACAGTTTAAGCAACTTTTAAAAAGGGTAAAAATAGAACAATCTATGACTTGAACTTGAGATATAGTCATTTTCTCAGAGCAATAAAAAGTAATGAAACAGGTTCAATAATTATCAATAAAATGATCAGCTTAAAATCTGGTAATTCTCTGTTAGTCTAAAATGTACACATGCACACCCAAGTACAGGTACACACTTCCTCATGTGGTGAATTTTGTAACATTCACATTTAGGTTTTTTGATGGATAGTTTCAGGCCTGTCATATTTTGTGATTACAGGAGACCTGATCTGAAAGATGAAGATGTTTCCCTCAGCAAGCACTCATTCTGTCACACTGGGAGTGAGATCTCAGTTTTTGTGCCTGGAGTATTCTGTCTTAATATGGGCCTGAAGAAGCTCTAAGGATTCAAGTAAGGTCAAGCAACTGAGGAGAACAGTAGAGAGTCATAAAGAAAAGAAGAGAAAAACACAGAGGCAAAGGAAACATGGGAAATTTCCCCTCTTTTGGTCACAAACCAGTAAATCCAGGAAAAGTGATGACTTATACGGACTTATGCTAAACATGCTCCAGTCAACAGAAGGATGCTTTCAGCAAAATAATTTTATCCTTTTGATCAGTGATATTTTCATCTGAGAGGGAAAATATTAATTCTCCTCTATACTCATCTTCACTTGTTTTTGCAATTTTATGCAGAGATTCTTTGATCAAAGTATTCTGTAACATCCAGGTGAGAAAGGGTAACTTTATGGTGGCCTACCTGAAAACAATTGTGGATGGTAGGACCACTTCTGGGATCTGGGACAGGAAGAGCAGTAGCCTCTGATTCCTCAGAGATTGTTTTTTTACTTCCACTGCTTATTGCATGTTGTGACCTGATGGGAAATGTTGCTGCCTTGGAGTACTTGAGCTCCTTTCCCTCTTTTTAAATTTCCTGAGTCTCTCTGTGTAGTTATATCTCCATCACTTTTATATGCAGGTGCCTGCTGGGCTCAGAGCCAGGTTTGACACTATCTCAGAAGCTTTACCACAAAGCCCTCAGACTCCTAAGATCTGAATTTGTCCTGTTTCCAGGCTGGACACTACACACAGACATAAGTAATGCGTACCAATGAAGTTCTACACTGTTTGTGAAATGCACAGGCTCAGGATCTTGTTTGATGGAAAACATTACACTGAACTTCTGACTGAATGCAATGCTGCTGTAATGTCTTTCTCATTTGTATTGCTCAAGGAAATCCTGTTCTCTTTTATCTGTGCCATCAATCTCTAGCAGAAAGACATACAGAAGCTCTGCTTAGGATGAAAATTCTGTTTTTATTATTATTAATGCTGAGCATAACCACTTCATCTTTGTAGTTCATTATTTTCAGAATTCATCTGTTCATTTTTCTGGAACTTGAGAAAAATGTAGTTTTTATGTCTTATTTAACGAACTGTGGTTCACACCATAATGGAATAGCAAATGACTGTCAGATCACAGATAATATGCCATCTGTGATGTTATACTAAGTTGTTGGGCCAAATATTCTGGTATAAGTCAGCACAGCTTAATTTATATGAGCAGAGCCTTTCAATCAAACTTAAAATAAAGAATCCATCCACTCAAGTAATCTTTTCATTCTTCTAATTACAGGGCCAAAGAGCAGATTTCAGAAGTTGTATTAAAACCTCTGGGAGTGTGAAAGCCCTACAGCAGGAAAGCAAGCAAATGAACAAATAAAACCAAATATCTTTAAAGAAGTTCAGATATACCTTCAATATTTTTTGTGCTATGTTTTTTGTGGGTTTTTTTGTGTTATATTTTTTGTGTTTTGTCTACCTCTAAACATTAAATAATTCAGTCTGTAGCAGAATTTTCATCTTCAGTCCTCATAATTTAATGCATGAACTGAGTTTTCATTTTTGAATGTGCTAAAAATTCTCATGGACAGGCAGGGAGATTGCTGTGGACAGCAGGTTGCTGAGACAACCCAGAGACCTCAAAACCCCTCCAACGACGGAGATATAGTGTGGCCAGATTCTCACCAGACACATGATGACAGAAACAAAATTTTGGTAAATGTTAGAGGCACTTCCAGTCATTGGACATTAGAGAACTTGGCTTTGCAGTGCCAGCATGGGATGTTATATGACCTGTCTCTGCTATAGCATTTTCCACCCTGCCTTGAAATCATGTGGAGTCACAATTATCAGGCATTGACAAGGGTAAGCATAATGTGAATGCTGTGACTGAACTGCCTGTGTCTTAGTGAGGGAAGAACCTCACAGCAGCTCAGCATGTGGCCCAGGGCACAGGCAGATAAGAGAGCAGCGCAGGTGTGTTTAAAACTTTCCCAAATTTTACACTTTACAGCAAACTGAAAAAGATCAAAATCTCTTCAGTAATTCTATGGGGGTGTGGGGGAAGCTAATGTAGGACATTTGAAAAGACCCAACAATAATTGCAGTAGTTACAGGTACACCCACAGTCTGTTTAACACTTGTCAGCCGTAGAAGTTCTGGACTGAGAAGGTGAGAACTGAAACTCTGCAATTTTTATCCTCTGAAAAGAAAAAATAGTCTTCACCTTGCAGTACATCAGCACAAACAGGTCTGCTCACATCCAAGCACTCAGAAACATACTGCCAGCAGACAATCACTGTTTGGAAAACAGGCAGTTTTGGGGAAAAAAAAGGATAGGAAAATTTTTCCACAATGTTTGGGAATGCTTGGCATGCAGAAAACCCCTACCGGCTTCCTGCTGCTCTGCCTGGGAGACAGAGTACAGAACTGCAGATTCTGCTGATAGCATCCTAATGTGTTCATTCTGCTGCTACTTTCAGTGTTTTTCATCATCCTTGGTCAAAGCAAGAGAAAGACAGGAGGAACCTTTTACTGCTCCCTTTGAAGCCCACAGCAGGTTTTCCTTCAATAGCAAAGTGTCAGAACCTGTGCTTGACCAAACAATTTTGTGTTTCTGCAGCAGACCGCATTTCCCTGAAAGTTCTTATCTGAATCATAGGTCCCAACCATAATCTCATAAAGTTGGCCTTGGAGCTGGCACCCCATGCAGATGATGCTCCTCACTTAATGTGACCCATCATGGTGAACCCTGGATGTCCTATTGATGGCAATGCTCCCCATTCTCTGTGGCTCTGTGCCTTCCCCTAAAGTCGTATCTTGGCCCTTCTTGTTTTTCACTTTCACACTTACGCTCACACTGGGGTGCCACGATTATCTGTATCAGAACCAGATCAGGGAAGGAGAGATCATCTGGGCAGGTTGGTTATCTTCTTTGCTGACCCTTTGGTTCTGGTCCTGCAGCAAAATGTTTCCTTGCAGGGAAAGCCACAAATGATGTCCTTGGTGACAAATCCCTGCTCTGACTCTGGTGCCAGAGGCTGTCTGACAGATGTGACCCTTGAGCTGAATGCTGTAAGGAAGCAAAAGCTTCTCACACTGTGTGCACCCAGAATAAGTTTTATCCTCAGACAGAAAGGACATTGGTTATGTTTACTGGAAAAATAAACTCCAGCCTTGAATACCATGCTGACCCTGGCTGTTAGCACAAACTGGTTCACATCTATATGCAAGGTATGTCTTGCATCTGTATCTAAGGGACCCCATTTGTGGCAAGAGGGCTCAAGGAAAAAGCTGTAAGGAAGAAAGCCTTTACAACATCCACCACCAACTTTTCAAAGCAACAGTTTGTATTTGTTTCCTATCTCACTGACATAGGCAAGTAAGATGGGAGCACTCCAGTATTAAGCTCAAAAGCATTACGAGGTGTATGGCACTGAAATAAAAAAAAAAAAAAAAAGATTTCCTCCCCCAGGAGATGCATGCTTTCCTACCAGGGATATCAAATTTAAACAGGTACAAATAAACGTTTACATAACAACAAAGTGTGCTGCTTCTTACAAGACTGTAAGAAACAGCATATTGTAAAAGGGATCTATAGGCCACAGCTGGAGTGACATCGATCTTCCTGGTGGTAACAATAAGCAAATAAAACACAGGGCTTTGAGAGCACATCCAAGATATGCATTACTGCTTGAGGCACTTAGATGAGATGGGAAGCAAGCCTGCTGGAGCTATTCCATATCTGAACAAATGCAAAGTAGTAGAGTTTGCAAGACGCTTGTGTGCACAGAGCTAACAAACACCATCAGGAAGCAGGAGGCTCTATTACATGTTTTCACAATACATGTCATAAATATTCCTCTCTATCATGATGTGATAAACTGTTTGTATCCACAGACTCACATACTGTAAAACAATCAGCAAAGGACTGCATTGCAGAGCAAGTTTTACTACTGATTCTCTAAACTTTCAGTGACCTCTCTTTTTGCTATGCTGTTGCTGTTTGTCCTTCTGAAAAACATGTGGCGATATCACAAGTATCGGAGCAGGAAGACAGAAACATCGGTAAAGCAGAAGTTTAACTGTGTCAATCCTTACTCAAAGCAGAGCAGGTGTTAGACATCTGCAGCCTGGACATTGAAGCACTGTGCTTTTCCCCTTCCTCCCTTAACATCATGCAAATCACAGTGTTGTCTACTGGCCTTGTACTCTTCTGCAACCTATGTTGGTCCCATGTTGCATCTCAGATTGTGTAAAGCAAATAGAATATATGTAGCTTCTCTCAACCTTTTCCTATAATTAAAAACAAAACAAAACAAAACAAAAACCCACCAAAACTGGATCAGCAGTCAATTTTATTTTGCTTTTTATCCAAATTTCAAGCAACTTTACAGAAAATCTTTAAACCTCACAAACCTTATGCAAGAAAATGTGTCTGCACATTTTGTCATGATGAAAACACAAGGACACAGAAGTTAAATAACCAAATGAAAAACATACTGGAAAATCAGCAGCAGCACCAAGAGCAAAACAAAAAATAAAGAAGCCCTTTCTCAGCAACCATCTTGTACCAGCCATTGTACCATGGAGTCTTTATCATTGTCCTTAAATGCAATGCCTAGAAGTGTACAACTACTTCCACTGATGCTCTACCATTATTTTTCCATGCAGATGGGAATATAATTTTTCAACATAGATTATTCCCAGTTTTTAACAACTGTTTCTATAACTTTCAAGTGAGTCTCCAGTATTTTGTGCTTTGAAAGCACTATCTTCAACAAATTTTGCTTTATGATCAGGAATAATTTAGTGATTTTTTTTTTCAGGTAAGATATTGGGATAACCACAAAAGATTACCCTCTTCTTAAGGGAAGTCTAGTAAGGGCTAAAATTTTCTTAAATTATTGTCATGCAAGTTGAACACTAGAGGTCATATTTAGATAACCACTGACATACTGCAGAGCACATCCAGGAGAAAAACAACCACTCACTCATCAGTGACCTGTGAATTTTAAACAATTTCCTGAGGAACAGCAGTGATTTTCATAGTATACAGGGCAATAGTTAGTTTGCTGTGAAGTGCTAGGTTGACTCCTGTATTTCTGGACAGGAGCTGGGAAACAAAATGGGAAGGCTCAAACAGGCTCACAGCAAGGGACTGCCTCTGTGCAGGTATTTTGGTCTTACCCTTTTGTATTTTCAGTACCAGAACAGTCCTAGTTCAGGAAGATGGGGGCACAAAATTTTTGTTGTTGAGGCAAAGTGCTCTGGGGAAAGCTGCAAAGTTCATTTAGGAGTCAGAATCAGAGGCAGCAGCACCACTGATATTTTTATCAGTTTTATTAAGTTTTTGTACACTTACACATTTCCTGTAGTTAACTTTCACCACCAGAGAACTGGCTCTAAGCAGAGTACCTTGATGTTAGTTTTTCACCATTCTCACAGCAGTTGGAGAAGACAGCAAGGAGATACATGCTCTACCAATGTTGAGACACAGATGTGTTCCCATTCCTTCAGCAAGAAAGGTGAGAAGTGGCCTGGTGCGTGTCTTTGCATTCCCACTGTCCCCAGCTGTGCCGTGGTTCCCCAATGGCTGCAGAAGGCTTGTGTCCTTGTGCTGTTATGGGTTGTCATAATTCTGGGTAGACCTCAAACTGTAGCATTGTGCTGCTGCAGTTCCACATGATGAAATGCAGATACAGAATACAAGAGTCATGTCAGGTGTAACGCCTTTCTGCCCTCAGGGCTTGCTTGTTTCCTGTGTTTTAACTTCCACTACACAATTGTCCTTAAAATCCTAAGTGCTGGAGTTTCCAGCTTTTCCTTTTGAAGACTATTTCAAAGTTCGAAATGTCTTTCTGTCACAGAGGTATTCCTAACATCCATCCTAAAATTTCCTTCTCTTAATTTAATCTCATTATTCCTAGTTAAACACCCATGTAAAAAATTCCTTCCCACAACTAGAGGCAGACTATAGCTGATCTTTCATGCACATGCAAGCTGAAGAAGAAACAGAGAACCTGAATTTCCCCATAAGAAAAATGCAAAACTAGCACCAAGAAAGTCTCTAAACAATATTCTTTCAAATTTGAAGTGATGAGTATGTTAATATATACAGTTATTTTGAGCTCAGATGCTGTGGAAAACATGAAACGTAACTGCACATAAATAAGCAATTCACGACAAATAGAAGGTCTGAGGTTTTTAAAAAGCCTTTACTGCTCTTTCATGCTAAACATATAATGTCACAAACATATCTTTCAATCTCTTTTTCAAAATGTATTGCCACACTTAAATATCCCCACTATTTTGTGGAGCTTCTTGTGAAACTCCCTGATCAGTGCAACTTTCTGAAGTGGTTAACAAGTTATTCCAAAGCCTTCTTGATGATAACTTAGTAGTAACATTATTTGTTGAAGCAAGCTTTTGGTGGTAAAAAATCCTGGATTCAGAGCTTTGACTAAAAGTCATCAGCACTTTGTCCAACAATAAGAGATTATTCCATGTTTTCCTGGTTAAATTCTGATTTACCTGTGTTGTGTTAACTTTCAATTTTCCAGTAGTTTTAAATTGAAAGGGCTGGTTTTTAATACCCCTTCCCAAAAATGGCTGCACTGCATTTCTAGCACACAGCAGCGGGTTTGATTGCACATATCACAGACACTGAGCCTCAACACCAAGTGGAATCATGGATGAGATACTTCAGCCTCTAAATACCTTGTGGGAAATCAAAAAGATTTATTCATATGGAAATTTACCAGTATAGACACTTTTTGTTAAAATACGTAGTTGTTCACAGTTTGCTCTTCAGAAACCCATGTTATTCCATGTATCGTGCTTATCTCTGATTCAATTGCCAAAAAGTCAGTATAGTATTAACTGAGACTCAAAAGGACTAAACTAACAACAGTCAAAATCCTACAGAAGTAAAAAGAACCTTTAAACATGCTCCAATTCAAATGAAATGACAAACATTTAAAATAGCCTTGTTTTCTTTAAGATCTCTGGGAAGAGATCAGTCTTATAAAATTGAATGATTTTAAAAAGCATACCAAACAAAAACGATTGAGTTCTATGTGTATTAACTGAAATACCAAACAAAATTATGTTATTTTAATTCTTTTTTGCACCTTGGGACAGAGAAACTCCACACAACTAATTGCTGAAACATGTTTTTTCTTACATCCTGCATAGTTGGATTTGTGGATTTGTTTCCAACTCTAAGTCATGCCAAAGAGCATTGGGTAATTATTCCTCTCCCAAGTTATCTTGACAGGTGGATTTTATCTGGGGACAGTCAGTAACGTGTGTCTGACCCTGATACCTGGGTGGATGAGGAGACCACATGTCTGGATCATGGCCACTGTGGATGAATCTCTGGATTTCAGGGGGAAAGCCTGTTCTCTGTTCTGCCATTTGGAAAGGGCTTTGTCTGGAGTAAAACCAACAAAGCAGTGAAATTAAAAAAAAAAAAAAAAATAGGGGCGTACAGACACTTTGTGTGCAAAACAGGTGTAGTAATAGCATAATTATATATCAAAATAGTTTTTTCCCTTGGGTGAGATGTGGCAACATAAACATGTAAGGCTGAGGCTGGTAGCTGATTTTTCACAAAGCTTAACTGATAGTATTTTCATGGTGGTTGTTTTTAAACAATACGTTGCAGTCTATCATTGTGACCCATTTCAAATCCCAAGGAGTGCCCTATCAATTCTGGAAAATGTCATCTCAAAAAAGAGAAGATGTTACAGACTTTTGAAAGCTCAGTGTTTTGCTACATCTCAGCCTCAAAATTTTAAACAGTAGTATCTCCACTCTGTACTCCATAGAAAATTATTTTATTGAGCGTTTATTTATCAAAATCCGTTCCTATGATCAGATAAGAACTGTAAGAGGAGGATAAATATTAAACCACACAGTTTCTAGCCAGTAGCAGTAGAACGCTATTTTTATCAAATGTGTCACTCTGGGGCAAAATGAACACTGATGTATTAAAGTAAGGCAGATGGGGCAACTCAGCAAAGGCAGGTCGGAGGTTGGAAGAATTAGCACAGGACTTTTTTGCCAGACTCTTAGACTCATCTCTACTTGATATGTTTTTGAATTCCAGTAAGAAATCACATAAACAAAACCTGTGCACTTAAATATTGAATTTAGAATTTCAAATCACAGGTTGGACACTGTGTAGAAACTGGTGAGAAAATTTAGCTTGGAAACAGATTATGCAAAACACTGAAGCATGGACATTTGCTGTGACAATGAAGAGAGTGACTCATCTTTGGACTTACAGCTTCACTATTTGACTCTTCAAATCACAGTTTCCCTGGTGGGAATAAAAGAGGCCCCTAACAAGCCTGGGGCTGAACATCCTCACTTCTTCTTTTTAATGAGGATTGGTGAATTCAGCACCTTGCAAGAATTGGGCTATGTTTGAGGAACTACAGTGCTATGTTTTGCTGCAATTTGTTGTAAGGCTAAGAACATCTTCCCTCAGTAAATTGTGGTTGGAGAATTATTTGCACACTGAAAGTAAAATTTTAATACTCTAAGAACCTATATGCTGCAATCTACTTATCTAGGGTTTTATCCAAACCACATAAATAAAATCTACTGATTCTTTGGGGAATACCCTACGAGTACATCTAGACCAAACACTATTTTTCTGCTGTAGCAAAAAAGGATATAAAAATAGGAAGTCTGTCTCTATGGGCTGCCCCAAGACACATAGCAGCAAACCAGCAAGACAGCTCAAGAAATGGAGAACTAAAGACCACTTGACTACTAAGCCTTGCCCAAAGGAGAGGGTGGGAGTCCCTGGCTGTCCCAGGAGCTCTCTTTGCTGTAGATGCAGGGCTGATGATCCAAGAATTTTGCAAGACTGAGAGGTGGTCTTGGGATGAGAGGCTAAAAAGGCACCTTTCCCCTTTCTTCCTCATGGACCTTTCAGAAGGTGATTGATTCATGCATCTGTGGCTTCATGACATGACATTTAGGTGGCAGAACCTGCTGAAGATGTTGCAGTCCTGCACATGCAGCCCTGCACATGCATCCTGTGTGGCATTGCTGCAGTTTCTAAGTGACCTGGCAAACAGAGACTATTGCTTTCGTTTGGGAGGGATGAATCATTGTTCCAGGCATGACTTTTAAGCACACAGTCTCTGCACCTCAGCCATTCCTACCCAAAGCACTGCAGGTCTCTCTTACATTTTCATTTCCTCTGTCACCAGTACCTCTTTGCTGCCTCACTGCAGCCCAGCTGGAAGAACGACTGCTAGCATTGGGGAGCTTGCTAGGGAGGTCACAGACATATAGCAGGCTCTCTCATGCTCTTCTTCGTATTCCAACAGGTCCCAGGGCATAAAGACATTTTAGGGCTAGATGGAGAGAGAAGTGAGACAACCATAAAAAAAAGCGAGGGTTCTTGTGTATTCAATTTCTCCTTTGAGCAGTGAGCAACTCCTAGGAAGCTTCATAAGACAATTAGAGCTTATCTAACTTAAACTCCCTAGAGATGTGTTCACACTGTCTAATTTTAGACATCTAATATATGTGCTCCGGCTAGTCTTCTGCACAGTTCTGCACAGTCTTTCTCCATTAACTCTGTGGTAGCTCAGACACCCAGGCTCTCCCCAGGGTCTCACCAGGCTCTTCTACATTGTCTCCTGCAGTCACAAGTCCAAGTGGTACAAAATATCGAGACCATTTGCAGAAGCTCCTCTCTCTTGAACTCCAGCAGCAGGGGCTGTGAGCTGATGCCGTGAGCAAAAATTCCCCAGCATTTCTTCTCCTGACAGACCAGCTCCTGTGGGAGGATATGGCTGGGCATCAGGAGGTATCCCTGTTAGCAAGCACTGCCGTGTGTTTGCACACACGTGTTCTTTGTGGTACTCTCTGAAGAGACCCCTTTGACATAAATGACCGTGCCTGATCTTCTCCTGTCTCCCAAGTGAATGGCAAAGGGATTAATGAGGCTAGGATTGTTGTGTGAAAGATATACAGGATGCAATAAAAAGCCAACGAAATGAACATTTTTTTTTGTCTTTTCTAAGAGTGAGTGATACTTTTATAAAATGTTTATCCCCCACTTTATTCTTGAATAGGTTGTGATCTGTCTTGCAATTGCAAGGTGCTTAAAAACTTATCCTTCAGGGACATTGTATTGATGTGAAAATGAGAAGCACCAGAGACTGAAAACTGTTTGTTTAGTTGGTTATAGAAGCAAATGGTTATTGATAACACACAGATCATCTTTGTGTGATTATCTCTTCATGTATCTGATTCAGTGACAGTTGTTGGCAAGGAAGATAAAAAGGAAATCTATAAAATTTCAAGCAGACGTGGGAGAATTAAAAGATCTTCATAATCTATGAGCTGTTTTTTAATTATTACATTAAAGATGGACAGCTTCTTCAGGAATATTCAGGAACCCTGCAACACTGTTGCGTGAGTGGTAACTTCTCAGAAGGGGTGTTCTGGTAGTATGCTCATACAGAATGATAACTAGCAGAGTGGTATCAGGGTATGCTTATGGTGTATGAGCCAAAGCAAGCAGCCTTGATGAACCAAAGGTGAATGTAGAGCTGACTAAAGCTGAGACTTCTAGAGTAGTCTGAGGTTTTTCCTGTAAGTGATTTTTTTCCCCCTGTGCTTTAAATTATAACCAAATGCTTTTCTGCAAAACAATAGCAATCTCAGCAAAAATATTTTGTCAAAATAAAAAAGAGTAAGGTATGAGAAGAAAACCCATTTAAACTTTTGGAAGAAGAGGGGAAATCTAACAAAATTAAGAGGTCTGCTTTTCTTTTCCCCTAATTATTCCTGGCTACATATTGTAACATTGCCTTTTAACTTATTGGTAACAGTTTTGGAGTACTGTAACCTCGTGTGTCAATCCATATGCTCTATCACAGTCAATTAATTTTTATTGTGACTACTGGCTGTAGTCTTTAATACATACGTGGGGCCAACACAATTATCTCCAGTTATGGGGAAGTCTTACAGAAGTCAATAGGAGCATCAAATGAGTGAGGACTTCAGGAGTGTTTGCTCTGCCTAAAATTTTGAGGAACAAAACAAACCATGAAATACAAGAAAATCCATACCCAAAATAAGGAAACAAACGATCCCAAACCCCAACTTCCTTCCTTCCTTCCTTCCTTCCTTCCTTCCTTCCTTCCTTCCTTCCTTCCTTCCTTCCTTCCTTCCTTCCTTCCTTCCTTCCTTCCTTCCTTCCTTCCTTCCTTCCTTCCTTCCTTCCTTCCTTCCTTCCTTCCTTCCTTCCTTCCTTCCTTCCTTCCTTCCTTCCTTCCTTCCTTCCTTCCTTCCTTCCTTCCTTCCTTCCTTCCTTCCTTCCTTCCTTCCTTCCTTCCTTCCTTCCTTCCTTCCTTCCTTCCTTCCTTCCTTCCTTCCTTCCTTCCTTCCTTCCTTCCTTCCTTCCTTCCTTCCTTCCTTCCTTCCTTCCTTCCTTCCTTCCTTCCTTCCTTCCTTCCTTCCCTCCTTCCTTCCTTCCCTCCTTCCTTCCCTCCCTCCTTCCTTCCCTCCCTCCTTCCTTCCCTCCCTCCTTCCTTCCCTCCCTCCTTCCTTCCCTCCTTCCTTCCTTCCTTCCTTCCTTCCTTCCTTCCTTCCTTCCTTCCTTCCTTCCTTCCTTCCTTCCTTCCTTCCTTCCTTCCTTCCTTCCTTCCTTCCTTCCTTCCTTCCTTCCTTCCTTCCTTCCTTCCTTCCTTCCTTCCCTCCTCCCTTCCTTCCCTCCTCCCTTCCTCCCTCCCTCCCTCCATCCCTCCCTCCTTTTCCTCTCTTATTCTCTCATTCTCTCTCACCCTCCCACACTTAGGCTGTAAAAAAGCCTTGAAAACACAATTTAGCAACATTCACACTGCTATGGAGTAGAGATTTCCCTACAGTTTTTTGTCTCTATAGTCTAGCAGCAGTAAAACACAGGTGCACCACTAGGTAGCATTTCTTCATTTGCTCTCAGAAAGGGCCTCTATAAAAGTGCCCACAGAACTCCAGCTGTAGCACAGTAACTGGGTTCCTTGGAAAAAGTGGATAGAAAAAGAAACCAAAGCGCAAAAAGTATACAGCAGCTGATTAAAAAAAATATATATAGAAGATAAATTCATACTCTTTTCAAATTAATCTTGAGATAGAATATCAAGCATCCAGAAGAGGTAGTTCTATTTAGAGCTAACAAGGTAAGAAACATCAATATACAGGGAAGACACATGCCTTCTCTTCATATTTTGGGAAGAGTCACACATTTTACACCATTAGATGCCCAGCCTTCACCTGTAAACATATTAAGGAATTTCAAGGAATGTACTACAGTACATTAATCAGACATCAGAGCCCATGAACATACTTAATTGAGCAAGATAACCAAGAAAGACCAGAACAAATGCTGGATTTATTTTCCAATCTAAGCAGATCTAAAACTGCAGGTAACACTGCTGTCAAATGGCCATTTTGGGAAACCACTAAAATCCTGATGGATACTTTGTCAATTTCCATGTTACAGATCTTCATTGTGACACCAAATTCAATCACACTGCCCAAAGCCAAGTTCTTGTCCACCTCTGACCTGAATAAGGCTCACAATCCTACTCTCATAACTTCATGCATGTTAAAAGATTAGAACACATCCTCTTAACCAGACCATCAAATTGTAAAGTAGCTTTTGATCGTATTGTTTAGTAAAGGTAGTTGTGATGATTACATTCAGGGTACAGGAAAAGCATGTCTTTAAAAGACTGCAGCCAATGTCATTTACCAGAAATTGCCTTGGCCCAGGATAAATTGTAAAGGCCACTTTAAATTACAGTATTTATTGCCAAGAGCACTACACTCTTTGATACAAATCTCCACATTTCTCTCCCCAAAACAGCTGACATATACATGGTTGGTCCAGAGATTATAGTCTGCAAATGTTAATTGTTCTTTAAAGTGGTGATTGAGTGCTACCTGTCTCAAAAGTAAGAAATAGATTGATAAAACAGTAGTAAATTTGGCTATGCAAACACATACTCATGAGAATATTCTGGTCATACTATAAACGTGAAAGATAAGCAATAGTGTAAAATCTTTGTAATATCTCCTAGCATTCTAATATACTATAAGCTGAGAAACTAAATGAAATACCTACCAGTTATGCAGGTTTATTTTGTCACAATACAATAAATTGCAAAACATTACCTAATAGTGGTAATCAGAGTTATGTCCTCCACATGCTGCAACACAGTTCTTTAGACTCAGCCTGTACCTGTCTCTGGTCCCATTAGTGTTCTACCAGATTATTTCTGAACAATTTGTGTTGAAGATGCAATGCAGAAAAGAGACTAGGGAAGCACAGAAGAGAGGGATTTATGCAAAACATTTGGATGTCCTTCAGTACTTTTGTCTCTGAATGAGAAATGAATTTTTTACTCAGCTAAAATGCCACAGGTACACTTTATACTGGGAGGAAGATATTAATCTTTTTTTTTTGGCAATTCAGATATATACAATTATTGTCTTAAAACAATGAAGAAAACCGGTAAATTTGTCCGGGCTTTGACTCTAGTTTCATTTTCTCAGGATGAAGTGGGAAATCATTACTGGTGCAGTTACCTCTGTGTTCTCTCCTATTATGCTGGATAGAGACTGAACTTGTTTATTCTTGTTTTTCACATATAGGAAAGTATCCCTGCTGTCACTGGAAAGAGACTGTGAAGCACAATTTATTCCTCAATGAAGCAAAAAAGAAAAAAAAAAAAAAAGGGTCTTAACTTCATATATGTTAATCAAATTAAAAGTCTAGTCTAATCATGCAGACTGGTACTAGAGGAATCTTCCTGGTCTTCATCTTGACCATGTTCACAATACTGGCTTTTTTTCATGATCACACCTTACATTATGTACTGGACCCAGGAAGTATTTACACTCAATAGTGTTCATCTAACTGCATTGAAGCTGACACTGTATCTCTCTGAATTTGTATCAGTGCCTTCATTTCGATAACAGGAGAGTGAGAAAAAGTCAAAATAAAAACAAAAAAACAGGCAAAAATTTCTCCCGGAAGTGTTCTGAAAACCACACAACTTGTCTCTTAAAACTTGGTTAAATATCATAGCATCATGCCTTGTTCCTAGATTTGCATATGATGCTAATGATTTTGTATGTGCTTTTTTTCTCCACAGTCAGTAATTGTACATTGACCTGGCATACAAAAGACATGCATTGCAAAAGATATGACCTTGCAAGGTGTTTTTCAGGCATGAAAATCAGTTTTAGTGCCTTTACCTCATTGGGTTGTGATTTCTGGCAGCAGTTGGGAGAAATTGGCAAAAGTAAGGGCAGGTCAAGTACATCAGTGGCTGCATGCTGGGACTTGGTTGGGGCAACTAAGTCCTGACCTCTTGGATGATGGAAGATCTGCTGACAATGGAATGTGAGGTAGAGTTAAGTGAAGGAATACCTTATATTGCCCGCTGTCCTTGCTGAAGTAGGGGTCTCTCACAGTCCCCTTTAATCAGGATAGCAAAGCCTCATAACCTGTCAAAGGTACTTAGTAGGTATTTGTGTCCAGCTCCTTGGCTTTGTAGTCCTCAAGAAAAGGGAAGCTGCTCTTGAAGAAGTACAGGATAGCTGCGACAATTAAGTCCTTCACAGAGGACTACACAGACTATCACTTATGCTCGGAGACTTACAGTAATTTCACGAATACAAGCCGCACCAATTTGACCAAAATTTTGGTGGAAACCCGGAAGTGCGGCTAATATTCCGGGGCGGCTAATCTATTAACAAAATTCTAAAAGCTACCAACACGGAAGTGAGAGCCCGCGGCAGCCCCAAGCCAAGCTGGAGCCCGGCCGGCCCCGGCAGAGGTGGGAAAGCCTGGCAGAGGCGGGGCCAGCAGTGTCGGGGGCGGGCGGCAGAGCCTGAGCCAGCAGGGCGGGGGAGCCCGGGAGAACTGGGGCTAGCAGTGCAGGGGAGCATGGCAGAAGCAGGAAGGCCGGCGGGTGGGGCTGCCTGGCAGCGGGGGAAGCCCAGCATAATCGGGGCCAGCAGCGTGGGGGAGCCCGGCGGTGCGGGGGCCTGCAGTGCCGGCCAGGGCGAGGAAACGCGGCGGCGGTGCAGACGGGAGGGGGCGGCCGGCGAGCCTGGTGGCGGCGGCGGCAGCCCTGCCGGCGGGGCGAGTGAAAGCGGCGCTCGCGAAAGCGCCGCCGCGAGCCGCGAACCGCGAGCCGCGAACCGCGAGCCGCGAACCGCGAGCCGCGAGCCGCGAGCCGCGAGCCGCGAACCGCGAGCCGCGAAAGCGCCGCCGCGAGCCGCGAACCGCGAGCCGCGAGCCGCGAGCCGCGAAAGCGCCGCCGCGAGCCGCGAGCCGCGAGCCGCGAAAGCGCCGCCGCGAGCCGCGAACCGCGAGCCGCGAACCGCGAGCCGCGAGCCGCGAGCCGGGGAAAGCGCCGCCGCGAGCCGCGAACCGCGAGCCGCGAGCCGCGAACCGCGAACCGCGAGCCGCGAGCCGCGAGCCGCGAAAGCGCCGCCGCGAGCCGCGAACCGCGAGCCGCGAACCGCGAGCCGCGAGCCGCGAGCCGCGAACCGCGAGCCGCGAACCGCGAGCCGCGAAAGCGCCGCCGCGAGCCGCGAACCGCGAGCCGCGAGCCGCGAGCCGCGAACCGCGAGCCGCGAACCGCGAGCCGCGAGCCGCGAGCCGCGAAAGCGCCGCCGCGAGCCGCGAACCGCGAGCTGCGAACCGCAAGCCGCGAAAGCGCCGCCGCGAACCGCGAGCCGCGAAAGCGCTGCCGCGAGCCGCGAACCGCGAGCCGCGAGCCGCGAGCCGCGAGCCGTGAACCGCGAGCCGCGAAAGCGCCGCCGCGAGCCGCGAACCGCGAGCCGCGAAAGCGCCGCGGGGCGGGCGCGGCGCTCGCGAGGCGCGGCGCGGGGCGAGCGAAAGCGGCAGCGGGGCGGTGCTGACGGGAGAGGGGGGCCAGCGAGCCCGGCGGTGGCGGCAGCACCACCCGGCCAGCCCCGCCGAGCCGTGGCGCTGAGCTGGGCCACCCGGCCCCGTCGGCAACCATGAGCGGGCCGAGCCTGCCTGGCCCCGCCCCGAGCCAGTAAAGCCCGCTATGCCGCGATCCTCTTACTAATTGGCCAATTTGTGAAAGCTGCGCACGGATTCTCGCGACGAACGAAAGTGCGGCTAATACTCGGGGTGCGGCTTATCTATTGACAAAGACAGCAACATTGTCGAGGCACCGGGGGTGCGGCTTATAATCCGTGCGGCTTGTATTCGTGAAACTACTGTACTTAAGAATGATCTTAACTTTATCAGTACAGGTTTTCAAATAGGCTTTTGCACTGGATTCCCAATGGAGAGAAACAAAGTGCCGCATACAGGGTCTCATTAGCCTGCTGTGCCTAGAAAATAAACAAATTAAATGGTCTCAAATGGCCTGGAAGCTGTTACTATCTTCAAGATCATGAAAAACAATTTCAAAACAAAATTATAGGTTTTGTGCTATTCAGCTGACCCTGCAGGACAATACATTACTTTTGTGGCCTTCCATGCCTCTTTACTTTCCTTGTATGCAGAGGAGATCTCTTTGATTAGGGCCTCCACTCCCAAAGGAGAATTAAGGACTTCACTTGCAGTATAATCTAATTGCATATATAGTATAATAATCTAATTGCATTGCATACTTTTGCTTTTAAAATTCATCCTAATATTACGATTTTTGCCTTTTCAGAAAACCCTGGTGGTGTTGTAAGGGCAGAGAACACTCATAGCACCAACATTGCTCTGTCAAATGCTGATGTCCATTATCAAGGATTTAATTTTCTGAATATTAAGATAAAAGCCTCTCCAACCAAATACTGGCTAGATATCTTCAGGAAATAGCACCAGGAATCACATGAAGGAACACAGGTGCTAAGGAATTACTTCCTGTGTTGGTTTAAAGCCTATCAATTCTTGTTATTGTACAATAAATGAAATAGTAATGTCTAAGGGATAACATAGAAATTTGTTCTTCCATTAAAACGGGACTTACAGCAGTAATCTAAATTATTTCAACAACATTGATCTAGATATTGCTTCCAGAGCAAAGTCTTGTTGCAGAGTATGTAGGAGAGAGGCTTTTGAACAGGCTTTTTTTCTTTTTTGAAGTCTTTCTCAGAAATCAACCTGAATTACCTTTTGAGAAGCATCTTCATATTCACTACTGCATTAATACTACTGCAGCTCCATAGAATGAAAAAAAATAATGGTAAAAAAAAAGGGAGCATCTAATCACTGTGAGTGACCTTTGGATGATAGATAAAGTTAGGGAGAAAGACACAAGCAAACAAAAATTCCTTGGAGCACAATGGGCTAAACTCATCCCAAGTATAACTTCAGCCATCTGGCCAGTATCTGGTTGTCAAAATGTGTTTATAGGAGAAAGAAAGAAAGAAAGAAAGAAAGAAAGAAAGAAAGAAAGAAAGAAAGAAAGAAAGAAAGAAAGAAAGAAAGAAAGAAAGAAAGAAAGAAAGAAAGAAAGAAAGAAAGAAAGAAAGAAAGAAAGAAAGAAAGAAAGAAAGAAGGAAGAAAGGAAGAAAGAAAGAAAGAAAGAAAGAGAAAGAAAGAAAGAAAGAAAGAAAAGAAAGAAAGAAAGAAAGAAAGAAAGAAAGAAAGAAAGAAAGAAAGAAAGAAAGAAAGAAAGAAAAAGAAAGAAAAAGAAAGAAAAAGAAAGAAAGAAACCTCTTCTGGAGCATAGTACATTGGTTCTGTTTGGCCATAATGCCACTCTTTGAGATCAGTTACTCATTACTGCACTACCAGTATCAGGCAATGATCCTTGCCATTTTCATGACCCCTTTCATAGCCCTTCTTTTTCCCCACAGCATTCTATAAATACCCAATGTGCTATTTTCTTGTGATCACTGTAAACAGGGTGTTTAGGCAATTTTTTACCTATATCACCATGGAAACAAGAACTGTGTATACATGTATGATTAGTCTTTCTCTAGAGTAAAAGCTTTCATTATCTATGCAAGCTTACCGCTAATTGTTCAGCATAAGATATGGGTGTCTTATTCCTGCTACTACTTCAGAATTCATTTCATGTAGTTGCACATAACAAGCTGTAAAGAAGGTTTTATGAAACCAATAATGCAGATATAATACTTGAGGAATTCCTTTTGGATTGGATATATTTATTTTTCCAAACATTTTGTTTGAGAGAAAACGAGATTGCTATCTGCTGTTTCCTTATTTTTTGCAGGAAAGCAAAGGGTTGTTGACTTCCTCTCCCCTCCCTTCCTTCCTTCTTTCTGAAGGTACTGTACTCATCTGAAAAAAAAAAGAGAACGAAATGATTGTTCCTGTTCTCCTTCTTAAGTCATTTGAAACATTGTCCCTGCTAGTTTTCTAAGTTTACTGCAATCTCTGCACAGGGGGTTCAGCAGGAGAGAGAGACAGACATGACAAACATGAGAGCAGGTAGTGTTTAGGGCAAGACTCCTTCCAGCTTCAACAACTGGTAAGTTAAGTAAACTGCTTTTATGGTTAACTCTTTAGAAGTGCAATATATATATGTGCTTTTGTATTAAGAGAAGGTGTTAATCAGATACATTTTTAACTGATAAAAGAATAATAACCATATGGATTAGCAAGCAATCTTTTTACGCTAGAGATACCTATAGTCCTGTTTTTAGATACTGGTGCTACCACCATATGGTTTAACCTATGCAAATAGGAAAGTATTTTGTAAGAGGCTGATAATATTCATATAATAATCTGCTGTGAATTTTGCATATATAAGTCCTGCCACCAGAATCTTGTTAAAGGCTTCGCTAACTTTATCCCAACAGTTTCACCAAGATTCACTGGGCCATTGCTAAAATGTAGAGAGGAGCTGTGTCATATGGGAATCAATGCATTTCATTTATCATCTGCCAGTATTGAAATCTGCTTCAGCACACCAACCTGTGCTATGTTGAGAGAATTACTGGGGCTTTGTTCCCTTCAAACTGCATTGTGTTTAGAATTACACATGTTTATCTCTGCTCATCTGTGTATATGATTAGTCTAGGAACAATGACATTTAAGAGGTGGTAAGATAGTTCCTGGATCTCACTTGGAAAAAAACAAAACAAAAGAAAAAGTTCATGTTGTGCAGTACATAACAACACTGAGGCTGATCACTCACATCAGTAGTAGGATGGACTCAGTTGTGTATCTCTTGTTTACATTTTTGTAGACATCACCAATGTTTTTCATGCTGATCATAAATGCATCTGAATGATCAGAATTTCCATGTGAAAAGAGTCATTGAATGCAAGAGCATATTCCAAATATTGCATGAACACTTTTATTAAAGCAGAATGCAGAGGTGGGGCAAGAAATAGGACAGGAGTCCATTTCTTTGCATAAGGAGAATTTGCTCGTTTTATGATTAAGTATTTCTTCAAACTGCTGCTCTCTGAAGTGCAGGGTCCTGTGCAGGATGCCCAGAGCCCAGACAGAGAGGCCACAAATGGTGGGCAGAGGGCTGGCAGGCAGCTCCAGCTGCCCCACTCCAAATCTTGCTCCTGCCAGAGTACCTGGTCTGCACTTCCGCCCTGGGGCAGCCTCCTGCTCCCACCCCTAGCTGAAACAACTAGTGGAAAGGACTTTCTGCCTCCCTCTGTCTGGTGTCTTTCTGTGAGTTTTTCCATAAGAAAGAATGATCTGCCACAAATCCAGCCCAGTTTCTGGGTAAGTTGTAGATTCCTTTTACTTTGGGAGCAGCCAAAGGGGGTTCTGGCAAAGGAGATGGAAATAAGTTGTTTTTTGAATTCCTTAGTTTAATGTAGGCACAATCTAGTTTGGTACGAGTTAATAGTTTATTTGGTTATACTAACTCACAAACTATTTGTTATCTGTTCATAACAAATGTATGCCAGGTCTTGCCGTGAAAACCATTTGCCACATCTTCCCCTTGGGATATCTGGGTTTATTTTTATGTGACTATATCCTGATTCAAATTAAAGACATGATTTGGACAGCTATTTTGAGAGTTACATGTCAAACACCTGGAATACCAGTTTTTACATCAAGTGAGACCTATAGGAGTCTTCCAAACACACACAAAAAATTACCTGAACTCTGGGTTTTTTGTGGTATTTTGTTCGAACTGCAGGGTATTAGTCTGGATTGCAATCACTTGCAAGTTTTTGGTCTGGTTGGTTCAGAAATTCAGTTTGCCATGTAGGTAAAAGCAAGATGCAGCCATTAGGTACAGATTTTATTTCTGAGGATTATAAACATTTGTGTATTTTTTAATAAATCCTTTCTCTGAGACATTGTCTGAAATATATAAATATGAACAAATTTGTTCAAATCATAGCAGGTGAACAAAAGCAGGTGAACATTGTAGGTGAACAAAAACATACTGTTTTAAAACCCAGTTCCCTATAATAAGCACAGAGAAAGAGCTTTTTTGGAGGAATGCTTAGTAATTTGACAGTAAAAAATAGACCTTGAATTTTGAATTTCATTCTTATATTTTACCTATTGGGTTTACTTCTTTTAAAAATATATCTCTGCAATCCTTTGATGTTTATTTATTTTCAATTTGTAGCATTTATTGCCAAAACCACTGTAACATGATTTAGTACAACAGGAGCTTGTAACAGAACTAATATCTTTCTTGAGGTGTCAGGAAGACAATTTTTTGGCTGACATGTTATTCCTACATCACTGAAATATTTACAGCAGAAAAAGGTACAGTCTGATGTGTGTTTTGCGACTAGCTTACAGCACAAATTCAGTTATTCATCCCAACATTTGTGAGAGACTGGACTGTTAACGGTTAATGGCTCAACTCTTAAAATTACAAAAAATATTCACAAAAGAAGCCAAGAACAAAAAGAGACAGTTTGTGTTTATTTTGCTTAAAGTGTTACTGCTTCTATTGCTGATAGCCGTATTTATGTATATAACATAAATAAGTAAATGGTCAGTCAGTGCATGTATTTCCTCAGGGAATTACTTAAAGCCATTATTTCCATTTGAGGTGTTCTCAATTATAATGAAACAGAATACACAAGAATATTACTTTTATTTACAAATAGAAAAGTAAAGCTATACCAGTAATGGCAGAGAGGGTACAGAAACAATTTGTAGCCCATGGAAATCCCAAGCTAACAGATCTGGTATAAAAAGTATTGAAGCTAAGAGAAGGTTTTCTGTAAATGTCAATTGCCTTTTTACATCTAAGACCTACTTTTTTTAATGGTGTAAACTATTGAGACTTTTTGGATACATAATAGTAGCACTTTCCTAGTAATATTTTGGCATCTAATGTACATTTTTGACCAGGAGATAATTTGAAGCTTTGAATCTCAAGGAGGTTTGTTTACTCGTTTTTTAAATTGTTTTTAATTCTTAGAAACAAGCAGACCAACAGGAGCCTCGTTTTAGGACTATCACGGTCCAGAGCAGATAGTGATGATTTGAAAGACATGTGCATGTCACAGATAAACACAGTGTTGTGTCTTTAAGGTGTTGTTCCTAGTACTAAAGAGACACATAGGATTTAGAATAGGATAAGCATGAGGGGTTGAATCATGGAAGCAACCCAAGACAAGCCCCATACATTGAGACAGAAGAGTATGGATCTCAGACAGCGCTTACATTGTTTTCAATCTTTGAAACTGCAAAGACTCAATGGTGCAGGAAGATTTCTGAGTGGACTGCTCCATTCATCTGCACATGCCAGCAGAATGGCACCATAAGAGACAAAAGCAGTAAAAGCTCCATGAGGTAATAGGGACTTTCTGTGGCTGTGGTTAAAGGATACAAATCAGTGGTGTGTGAGGAAACATCTTACTTACCAGTTAATAAAAAATGATCAACAGTTTCTGAGCATTAATGCATGTTCTGCAGTACCAACTAATCCAACCAAACTGCTCCTTCAAACAGACCTTGTAAGTGCTGTGAGACTGCTACGGGTTGTTAATTATTAATTTGCTTAATGGCCTAATTTTATAACCCAGCAAATTCTTAAGAATAAACTGCCTATTAAAACCAAATAGTTACTTTATTTTCAAGTGCAGCAGTTTTCTGGCTTATGATCTCAGAAGATCACTAAAACAAAAGGAATGTCATCTTGGAGAAGAAAGAATTATAGAAACACAAATAATGCAAAGCCTTTGAAAAGAAGGAAACAAATCCAGAGGGAAAAAAGAGTCATAAATTTAGTCGGGATTCTTCTGGTTTTTGCTGAAAATTTGCTATTCTGAAATCGAGACTGCAGCTTTCCGCTGCTGTAAAAATGCATTGGCATTTTATAAAATATATTCAGATTTTTATCCAATGAAGAGGCCTAAGTTAATCCTCAGCAGTTATTTAAAACTTGCGTTGGGTTGCACACTGGATGTGTATTTTTTGTTTATATCTATCTGACAGGGATTAGTCCTTCTTGCTTGACTTCTAAAATACTAATGATCCAGTGAAAATATTACTTAATCTTTGGTTTAGTACCTTCCAAATATAAAAACTTGTTGATTTGTTTCTGTAAAACAAATGTTTTCATACATATTACTCTTCTCTTGATAAGTGAAACACAGCATTTTCTTTCTCACCCAACAATTCTTAATGCAGTGTAAAAACTTGTAATGTCATTGTTAGTAATTAAACTAAATAAACATAGTAAAAAGAAAATATATTTGTGCTCTGGAAGTTATAGGAAGAAATTATGTGAATAATTGCTCTTTTTTTTTTTTTTAACTTTCATTTCTAATTTCCTGCTTTTTATGTTAGAATAAACCTGTTATTAATTATTTAAATATAGGATAAAAATACCACCCTATTTTTAATTTCTCTTCCCTTCTTCCTTCTTCTACCATGAAAGTTAGAACACTAACACATTTTCCTTCTACTTTGTGGATGTGCAGGAATTAATTTAATTTAAAGGAAAAAATCTTCGGGTAAAAAGTGTGTTTCCTGAAAACCTATTTTTCCCTTGTCAGTCTTCAAAAAAGTAAACCTGGAAACATCCAACTTTTCATCTGCATATGCTCATTAGAAGCACTAGAATTCGGAGAACGCTGAAAAAGACAAAGTTGAAGATTGGCTTAATTACTAAAAGTGACAAGGTAAAGTGAGCTCCTACTCTGATAATATCATCTTTTGCTGAGAGCTTGAGACAAGTACAACCAATTTGAAATGTAAAGTAAGGCTGTGAGAAGGAGTATACATTTTTAGCTGGTTTTCTTGGATGATGCTGTAGTAGAAGGGATGCTAATGTACAGCAAGTGGGCATCACCCACACAGTTCTCTGTCTGGAGGCCTGATGAAGAATAGACACCACCTAATTTCCCTACAAGGAAGAATCTTGATCTTCCCACAACAGAGGACTAGATGTGGTGGCTCTGGGAGAGAAGCATGTGGCTTTGCCCCTTCCTGTTATAACACCAGCCCCTCTGATAAGCCAAAAGTGTGTTGGCTGGGAAGGACAAGAAGACTTCTAGTCTTCTTTTTAATTTGTTTGTTGCTATTCCTGGTTGTGAAAGAACTACTTATACTGCAGTCTTCCCTTTTTATGGTTGCAATGTAACTGTTAGACCCTTTTTGCAGTGATGAAAGACTTCCTGTTCCTTGGTGGGCTCTGTGCTGGATCTGCCACTAAAGACTTTGTAAATTGGAAAGAGTATGTGCTCTTACCAACAAGCAGTACACTGGTTTTAAACCAAATCAAAAGGTAACCGGGATGGATATGTTGGAATGTAGTGGCTATTTCAGGTTTAATTGTTTCTCTGAGCTACTTTCTAAGGCATGTAGTGTTTCAGCTTGGTGTTTCAGCTCCAGATAAAAATTATCTGAGGCATTAAAAGATTATGAAAAGATTATTGGAGGGCATTATTTCAAAAGAGGCATCTGTCATACAATACTTTCAGTTAGCATAATATTTTTCTACTAGTCTGCTTTTTCTTAAAAGTATTTAGAGTACATGTGTACTGAAAACAATATCAGGAGGTGGAAAGGGAAGGAATGACCTGTTTTTAGAGCATCTGTCAGCTTCTAAGGAACAGCAGAAGTTGTTTGAAGCATCTGGAAGGCACCAGCCCATGCTGGGTCAGTTCCTTAGAGCAGATTTCTGATGCTGTGAAGATCATCCTGTATTTGTCCAAAACCATTGTCCTGTGATAGGAATTCCAGAAAACTGTAGAGAATCTCCTGGAAGAGCAAGTTGACAACAATTTGTTCATAAATTCACCAGAAATTAGGCCCATCCATTTATAAATAAGTAGGAAAATATATTTTCTATAGAACCATAGAGCAAGGAATCATACCAGTATGAATGTTATATTGAACAGTTTTCCTGCATAATTCTGCTCTCACAATATGAAGTCACCAAGATTTTTGGAAGAATTTTATGTGTGTAGGCAGCATTTTGTCAGGATGCCACAGAAAGAGTCACATATATCAGACAAATGGTGCTCACCAACTCCTCTTTCCTCTGCCAGATAAATGGAAATACCAATCTTTAATTCTAAACACTTTTTTTTTTTTTTTTCCACATCCAACAGATAGTGAACCCCACTTAAACTTCAGCCACAGGTAAATAATACAGTTGAATGGCTATTGCTGGATTCTGCAGGACAATGATCAGGACTCATGGTTCACACTAATGGCTTGCTGAAACAATTTGAACTAGTTTGTTTCCTGCTAAAAAGCAGTGAACGGGCTCCCACTGGAAGGCAGTGAATCACGTTAGGACAGTAAATCATGGCAGAATTCAATGGGTAATGTTCCCATGCCCAGACTAGACCTTTACCTGCTATTCCTCCTAAACGATGACAAAGTTCTTATTACTTTTTCCAGGTTTTTGCCTGTGGTACTTGTTTTTTTTCCAGGGAAAAGGTCTTGGGTAGAATGGCTGGGAGTGTGGCTGTGGAGGTGTGGGTAGGGATTGGTAGAGACAGTTATATTAATACATAAGGTGATTTCTCACAAAAATACAGTAGTTTCACGAATACAAGCCGCAAGGATTATAAGCCGCACTTCCGGTGCCTCGACAATGTTGCTGTCTTTGTCAATAGATAAGCCGCACCCCGAATATTAGCCGCACTTTCGTTCGTCGCGAGAATCTGTGCGCAGCTTTCACAAATTGGCCAATTAGTAACAGGATCGCGGCATAGCGGGTTTTACTGGCTCGGGGTGGGGCCAGGAAGGCTCGGCCCGCTCATGGTTGCTGACGGGGCCGGCCGGGTGGTGCTGCAGCCGCCGCCGGGCTCACTGGCCCCCCTCTCCCGTCAGCACCGCCTCGCCGCTACGTTGTTTACGTAGTCGCCCTGCCAGCGGGCCAACCACTGCCGTCGCTGGCAGGCATGCCGGCCGCCTCGCCGCTGCGTTGTTTACGTAGTTGCCCTGCCGGCGGACCAGCCACTGCCGTCGCTGGCAGGCATGCCGGCCGCCTCGCCGCTGCATTGTTTACGTAGTCGCCCTGCCAGCGGACCAGCCACTGCCGTCGCTGGCAGGCATGCCGGCCGCCTCGCCGCTGCATTGTTTACGTAGTCGCCCTGCCGGCGGGCCAGCCACTGCCGCCGCCGCCGGGCTCACTGGCCCCCCTCTCCCGTCAGCACCGCCCCGCTGCCGCATTCCCTAGCCCTGCCGGCGGGCTGCCGCCGCCGCCGCCCGGCTCGCCGGCCGCGCCGCGCCGCGTTCCCTAGCCCTGCCGGCGGGCTGCCGCCGCCGGGCTCGCCGGCCGCCCCCTCCCGTCTGCACCGCCGTCGCGTTTCCTCGCCCTGGCCGGCACTGCAGGCCCCCGCACCGCCGGGCTCCCCCATGCTGCTGGCCCCGATTCTGCTGGGCTTCCCCCGCTGCCAGGCAGCCCCACCCGTTGGCCTTCCTGCTTCTGCCATGCTCCCCTGCACTGCTAGCCCCAGTTCTCCCGGGCTCCCCCGCCCTACTGACCCGGCTCTGCCGCCCCCCTGCCCCGCCCTGCTGGCTCAGGCTCTGCCGCCCGCCCCCCACACTGCTGGCCCCGCCTCTGCCAGGCTTTCCCACCTCTGCCGGGGCCGGCCGGGCTCCAGCTTGGCTTGGGGCTGCCGCGGGCTCTCACTTCCGTGTTGGCAGCTTTTAGAATTTTGTTAATGTATTAGCCGCCCCGGAATATTAGTCGCACTTCGGGTTTCCACCAAAATTTTGGTCAAATTGGTGCGGCTTGTATTCGTGAAATTACTGTACTTTTTATAATGCTAGTTGGACAGTCTTAGTCATGCTGTAGAGGCACAGTGGTTTGATGGGATTTTTTGGTTTCTTTTTCCTTGCAATGAAAATCTGAACTGGGTTGATACACAGAGCAAGTCTGTTGTACTCATGGTGAAGGATTAGTATTAGAGTGGGAAATGTTCAGAATTTCAGGTTTCAAACTATGTTGAGTTTTCTTCTCACCTTTTTTTTTTTCTTTTTTTTTTTTTTTTAAATGATTGTTTATTGATTTTTAAATTGATTATTTATTTGCGATTATAGTAAATGTTCCAGTATCTGCTGGTGATACTTGGCTGAGTCTGAACTGTCTTTCCCACTCAATATGCTAGTTTATTGAATTCAGTAAAACTAGCATTTTCAATCTGTTTCAGTTTGAGATAATTAACCTCAAGAATTTTTCTCCATATTGACCAAAGGAATTTGTTTTCTAATTGATGAAAATTGCAGAAGCAAGATAAAATTTGTTTTGAATTTCAGATTTTCTGTAGTTTTGACAACAAACTAGTGCTTATTTTTAAAGCTTTCTACAAGTTAACAAAATCATTAAGAGCAATATGCAGGATGTGTTTTGGGGATCAGAGAGGAAAAGTACTTTTGTTGTTCAGTCAAGGACAAGACTCAAGTTTGGCACCACAATTGAAGGACAGAGGCAGAGAGGAAAGTATCTTAAATTACTTCTAGCAGGTACTTCATATGATCAGATAAAAATCACATTCTGAGCTGAAACTGAAGAAGTAAACACATTTCTCTTCAAAGTAAATAAAATGATCTTTAAAAAATGAACCCTAATTGAATGAAATTGTGAGATGTATATGCAACCAATTATTTTTATCATAAATACTTATTCAGTACAGTTTCAAAGCTTTAACAGAGGTTTCATGCTCTGGCAGTTTGAAAAGCAAAACTCCCTAATCACAATGCAGATATATCAAAAGAAATTCCTGCCAACGCCTCAGCAATTTGCCTTAAGAACTTTTTAAAATGCTGTCTCATTGATATGATTCTTGTTTTTTTCTTGTTGGGTCTCAACAAAATAAATACAGTGGTGTCCTAAGAACAGCATTGATATGCCTAATTCCTTTACTGTGTTTTCTGTTGTACTTAGGTTCAGAGGGAAATATGTAAGTCATTACTAAGCCAGCTTAATTATAAGTGAGTAATAGAGGCTAATAAGGATTAGCCAGACTTTACAGCCAAGCAGCTTTTCCAGCAAGAAATCTGCTCAGTCTTCAGTTGAAATAAAATTTATTCATCTTTCCTAAATTAATAGGAAAGCATTATCTGGTAATTACTTTTAATAACTGGACACCAAGAGAAGTGGTATCTGTTTGGTAGCAGACAAGTTTTGATAAACACACACACATGCACACATAAATACATACTTGCTTCTGCGACTTTGTGGGTGAAATCCTCTTTTTTCAGTTCTTGTAGGATATAACATGTCTTACTGAAACACATGGTACCTACCACTTTAGCAACCTTCAGTTTCACTATGAGTTTTGAATTGTGTGAAACAAGGAATTGAGCACTAAAGAAATAAAAAAAGCAATGGTCCTGCTGAGGACTAATAATACTCTTCCATGTTAAAAAAAAAAAATGGCTTTTCATTAAAACTTTTAGGTTTTAAAGGTTTTGGAACCTTTTTATGAAATCTCTTCCTTACAATCCTGTTCTCCCTTGCCCCTTTTCCAATCACGTGTGCACATTTTATGTGGTCCTTTCTTTTTTGAGGTACGCGTGGTGCCCATAAGGTGCCATTAACTGCTGATGGGGGAGCCAGCTGTCTGCCTTGAAGAACCAAGCTGAAGGTGGCCCTTAGCTACCCTTTAAGACAACGAAGAGATGGAAGGAGAGCAGACCGTCTCTCTGGCCTCCACATAGGTGATAAGGACTCTGGGATTCCAGTAGAAAGGAAAGCTCAGTATATTTCCTTTTTAAAGGTCATGAATGCCAGTGAAAGGTTTGCTTTCAAAATAACAGCTCAAATAGGAGGGTTATGGAAGGGCATGCTTTCTTGATCATTCTAATTTTGGATGTTCTTCATAGTTCTGTTATTTTTCTTAAAATAACAGCTCAAACCCTCCCTGTTCTGTTTTTTGTTTTTTTAATAATGTTTAATGATTGTGCATTGTAGGTGGAAAGATTATACCTGAAGTGTTCTTTAAGGACTCTACATTCTATCAAATATTGCTATTTTACTACAAAATCTTTCCTAATATTTCTATTATTCGTTTGTTCTTTCTTCACCCTGTCTCTTTTTATATCTATATGGAGTGAAAAAAAAAGTCCTGAACCTTCATGGATGTTATTTAATAATTTACCAGAGAGAAAACTATTTAACATATAGTATTCCTACAGTGCCAAAAATGTATTATTTTAATTTGCAGAGGCAGATATGGGGTAGAGAGGAAACGGGATGGAGTGATAGGACTTCTATAAACAGTGATTAAAGTGACTCCACATACTTTATAAAGGCAGGGACACATCCATGGTTCCAGCCTATGACATGAAATCGCCTTATCAACTTAAGAAAAGGAAGAAATTTGTCTAATTGTCATCATCTCTCAGTAGTCTTATCCCAAATCTTGTTCTCAGCTACACCCCAGATATTCCATAATTATTTCAGTACAACACAGATGATGTCAGAGAGAAAATTAAGTCAGCTGCTTAGGATGAGAGTTGTTTAATTGAGCAATTCATTGAGCTGGCCAAGCCATCATTAATTCCAATGCCTAGTGAGGGCAGGATCAAATTGCATTTTCTACCCTGTCTGCTGGCACCAGTTACACTTTGCACATTTGGAACTTTTCTGCTCCATGTGCTACAAATGTCACCATTACAACCGACCTGATCTTGTCAGCCCTGGGCTTTGAGCAGGCTCTGAAAACGCAGGAGACTTATGCCCAAGTGTTCTCGTGAAACAAGTCCTATAAGAATACTCACACGTAACTGAATGTATGCTGACAACATCAAATTTTGGGAAAAATACAACAGCCACGAGATGGCAGACTGATTAATTTCCCTCCCAAGAAGTTTGGACCCATATCTCTAACCACTTAGGGGAGTGCCCTAGCTGAAGCCTGTACTGGTGACTCTGGTCTCCTTTGGCTGGAGCTGGACCTATAGACTAAAAGTGAAAATGCCAAGGGGGAGGGAGCAAGGGCAAGTCAGATGTGATTGTTAGTGGCTGCAGATTCCAACCCTCTGGAGTCTGGACTGCTCCCAGGTGTAACTTCAGGTTACAATCTGTTTGCAGGAAGTTTTTTAAGATGCCTGAAGATCAGGCTGGAAAACTGACATAATATGCCTTCCTGTTTCTTGTATTCTTCACATAAACCAGTGTCTTGGGTCAGCTACACTGCTAGCCTGAGCTGACATGCCTTGTTTTACATCCTCCAGTGCCTCAACAGAGGCTCTGTTTCCTCTGAGCTACACTTCACAAGTTTTTGTGGAGGAGCAGAGAAAGACAAGAGGTTGGGCAGATGACACCCTGCTGTGGGCAGGGATGGGGCAGGGCTACACGGTGGACCCAGAGTTCTGCCAGCAAACAGCTGTTTTATCTCCCTTGCACTCCAAAGCAGCTGCGAACTCTGTGTTAGTACCAGCAAATCAGGCTGATGCAGGGGCTTAGCTGAGGACATTAAATTTTTGTCCCCTTACACACTTTTAGACCATATAATTTGCTGTGCCTTGCAGGCTGCCATCATGTGTAGCTATGGTTTGGGGACTTTTGTAAGCAGCTAGCACTTCAGAGTCTGTTGACTTAACATTCATTTCATTATGCAGGTTGTCTCTGTGCTGCTGATCATTTTAGCAAACAGAATAGAGAAGTAGAGAGGGAGCGAACAACAGATGGAACACAGAAGTGAAGAGGGAAGAACTTAAGAGAAGGACTAAGAAAACTCATAAAGAGGAAGAAAAAAAGAGAAAAAAAAGGAGAAAGGAGGATAAGAAAAAGAAAAATAACCAAAATAGCAGCCTAAACTATACTCAAAAATTACTTCGTTCATAACCTGAAAGACTAGAGAAGTCCACAGGGCCAAGTACTGCTAGAGACACTGCCAGTGAGCTGCTAGGGTAGATGATTTGTGAGTAATCCAGACATACTGCTCTGTCACCCTCACCCACTCCCTTGTGAGGCAAGAGAAGAGTAGAGAGAGTGATAGCAAAGGTGTTCCTAGAACAAGCACACATAAAAGCAACAAGAGGGATAGCAAACCATTTTGCTAAACAGACAGCTAAACACTCACACTGGACAGAAAAAATATATCTGCAGCTACCTCACTATAGCATCTGTCAAGTTATTTTTGGTTTAAATCTAATCAATGCAAACATGGAACACAAATTATGCCATATAAACACATCTGATACCACAAACAGCACCCCAACTTCACCAGGCTGCATGGTGGGACTGCTCCAGACTTTCAGAGAAAATCTGAAAATCTAGTTTAATACTTTCAGCAACTATAAAAAAAAAAGATCTGTGAGTTATGGAAAAGTGAATGCATGTCATTTTGATACTATTTTATGGCATCTTATCTATTATAACAAATACCAAAGTAACTATACTCTTGTGAAAGTGCTCATAGTGTCTTACTCTCTAAAAATGAGTACAAAGATTGAAGCAAATGAATACAAGTCAAACACAAATCCAAGATGAGTTCAAGACTATAGTGTAGGCAAATGGGTATGTTAAACTTCTGAATTTCTCAGCTAATATACAAAAAATTATGCAAGTTAAAATGTTAAAATTTGGGAGGAGCAAAGACAATGCAGGGAGACTGTTTCTACTCCGCAGTTTTCTGTGAGAAGACACGTTTCTTTGTATTGGTGATAACTCCTAGACAATATTAATGCGGCTATGCTGGATAGGAAGCCCTTAGACAAGAAAGAATTTCTAAAATGACTGAACTTCAAACATGAAGCTACAATGATACCAAAACAGCAAATGAAGGGAAAAAAAAGATTTAATAAATAAGATATCCTTGAAAGTTTGTTACTTGTTGTTCTGTTTATTTTGTCACACCCAACTGTCAGATTTTTAATCAACTAACTTTCTTTGATTTTCATTAAGCTTGTCTGCAAAGGTTGCAACTTGCTGACATATGTTCTGTAGATACAAGTATTTTTTTCGTTTATTTGAGGGATAGATGGGTTCCCATCTCATTGGGCAGCAGAACCCATAACAAATATTAAGGAAAACTGTGAGAAGTACTTTCAGCTGTCGTTGGAAGTCTTCCCACAGGCCTTAGTGAGGTCTGATTATATCTTATAAAGAATTAAAAAGGTTATAACTTTTCTTTTACCAAGCATTCACTGAGAAAAAAAACCCCACATCTGTTGATGGAAAGAAGAAGTTTTATCCTGAAGCCTACTACCAGCAGATGAAGGTAATTTCCCAGGGAGAAGTGAAAAGACAGTGATGTTCTTAGCATTATAATAGTAATGTAGGAAGAAAAAACCTGATCTGGTCCACTTCTCATTTTCAGTCATTCCAGATCCTGTTCATGAACAATTGCTTACTTATTTCCGATTCCAGTTCCATTAGTGATGGTAATCCAAAAAGGGAAGAGGAATGTTTATGGCAGTATCTTTATCTTGATAGCACTGTCCATTTAAGCAGAGATATCCCTTGTAAAAGGTATGAAGAAAGAAACCTTATTTCCATGGACAAATAAGTTGGACATCATTGGACACTGGGTCTACATGCATGTGAGACTGAGAAAACAAGTGTTTGTAGAAGTGGTATTGAAAAGGATTTGACTAAATGCAATAACTATTATTCCCAGCTCAGGTTTGTTTTTCTAAAAACTTGCAGTACATTTGTGTCTCTTCATCAGCATCTCCACTCGTTGATCTTTGGATACTTTCTGTAAATCCATATTTATTTTCACAAGGTAGTCCAAATTTCACAAGGTAGTCCAAAGTTTTGTCTTCTCCCAGCTCCAAACTATAGTAGAAGAAGTGCTCTTTTCATTTAAAACATAGATAATATTTTAGGTTAGCTTCAAATACTGTAGCATAGAAACGTCAAGACTGATTTGGGTGTCTTAATATATACTTACTTTCTATATAATATGCACACAGTTTATATAATCAAATTGAATTTATTACCATTACACTCAATTTATGCTAATGGGCTCCACTTTTCAAAATGTTCTGCTTAAAATGTGGATATTTATACCTGGAGAACACGGATGAAGAGTATACCTTGCACTGGCTTTTCTAAAGAATAGGATGGTATGTTTAACACTGATTTTAGAGAAATTCTGATGTGGGTTTGGACATGTTTTATTGCCTTCTGCCTAGAAGAATTCATGCTTTCATTGAAGGAAAATAGCAAGGAAAATTGCTAAGGAGGGATCAGATGCATACTACCTGAAAATACTTACTTACCAGTAATGGACATTTTCACCTTAGTGCAGGTGTTCTTGGCGTTTTCAAAGTCTGACAAATTCGTTAAAGCAGTCTTGATTCAGCAGGGAGCATTTCACTGCTGAAATGAAATTAATTCAGTATAATAAAGTCCCTCAGTCAGATCCTGAGACAGATGCAAGTTTTGCATAAATAGCAAATAAGAGAAAATTGCTGCTAAGTTCAACAGCTGTATAACTGGATAAATTTAAAACCAAAACATATTTGTAAAAGCAGACTAAGAGCTCATTAAACCTATTAAGATAATGATAATTATTGACATAATACCAGTTGACAAGAATCAGTGATTGAAAAAAACCCAGCTGGTTACTCAATAAAGCTGAAGCTCACCAACTTCTGAACTTTGCTTCAAGAAATATAATATTGTTAATTTTGTCAGTAATCCTTCCAACATCCAACAGAAAGAGTTATTAGTTGTAATTCTTTGCCTGTGAATGCCCATATTTCAGGCCTCAAAAGGAGAGCAGAATTGCACTCTTAAAGGGCATATTTTCTACAGTCCTACATGTTCAATTAAACATGAAATTTTTCTTCCAGAGAAAAGAAGCTGTTCAACCAGTTTGGCCCCATTTAGACTTCCTCCACTTTTGTCTGTTTCATTTTCTTCTGAAAGAGCAAACATAAGTGCAAACCTCCTAATAAAGTAACCCTTTTACCTTTGTCATATCTCTTCCACTCATCTTAGCCTTATTTCTGGATTTGTGATTGTGTTGCCCAGGAGAAAAATGTGAAGAGCTGTAGTCAGTGTTTAAATCTGAGAAACTTCATAACCTCACATTTTTATGGCGGGCATATTATTAGTCTATAGACAGAAAGTACTTTCATCCAGGAAGCAGAATCTGGATTCTGCTAAATTCTTAAGAAAATTAGCTGTTGACTCCAGTACTGGGTATTAACTGGAGACTGTAACAACATATATGCTTGTGGAGTGAATAAATAGCATCATTTACATACTTTCTTTAATCCTTTGTCTTAGAAATGAGTGAACATAAAGTAAATGGTGATTTATATTCTACATTAAACTCTCTTCCTCTTTCGTGAAAGTTAAGATTATTAGCTGCTGCAGAGATATTCTATTTTGGAAATTCCTACACAACTATCTCAAGTCACTTTAAACATTTTTCCTTGTTTTGAAAGGGCAGGAGGAGTTAGTTTGTGGTTTTATTCTTCATAATACTGCATTTCAATTTACATAAAGAAATAAAATTTGAGGATGCTTGTCTCTTCTACAGAAACTGACTTTAGTTCTGGAGTGCTTAGTTTAGTGGGGAGGTCTTATGTTTAAGGACCAGTACAGCATAGAAATCTCAGTTTCTATGAGTTTCCAGACAATTTTTCAAAACCTAGTAGCTTATCTATTACTGATAAAAGCTAGAATTTTCAATGGCCATCCAAAGTTTAGAGTCACACTATATAGCATTTCATTTTAAATAATAAGTTCTGCAGAAAGAAAGGAGTTTTAAAGTCCTTACATAAGAAACACAAAAGGCCCCTAGGTAATATTTGAATATAAAAACATTTAAATGAAAATGAATATCAAAATTAGGCCAAAAAATTTAAATTCAAACTCTCTCCTTGCCTTATTTTTTTTGTTGAGTATCAAAATGACGCGTTCTACTCCAGAGCAGGGTGGAAAAAGAATACTGTGGACTTGTATTAAAACTTTGAAGTTCTCTGCTGAAGTTATTTAAAGAACAAGGGACTGTTCCCTAAGTATATTTTGCATTTGGGTCAAACGTGTTGTCTCTTCTATGGTTTCCTCAGAGCTCATGTTTCTGTGGAATTAAGTTCTGGACATAGTTAAGATCATGCCTCCATTCAAATTAGCAAGGCTTTGCCACCAGCACAAAAGAAGAAATAATAAATACATATATATATATATATATATCATGGTAATTTCAGGGGGAGAAAAACCAAAAAGGTGATCCATATATAGACTTCCCCTTGTGTTGGATTTTACAGCATGTTTCTGATTGTGCTGGTTGCTGCCTGTAAACACTTTATATTGTCGGATTGGTCCTATGATGCCTGCAGCTGTGGCCAGTTGAATAAGTCCATATGCTCAGTGAAAGCAGTCAAAGATCAGTAGTGCAAGGAAAATGCTTCTTGCTAGTAATTTCAAGGAGTTCTACAGCTCTGTGTTCCAGAAAGAGTGAAACTTTGCAGAAAACTGTGCGGGAGAAGGGAGTAACTGGCAGCTGAGAAACAAGAGAGCAATTAGAAACAACTCATTGTCATTTCTGTGTAATTTTGGCAGCATTTTAATAATCCAACAAAAGCAGTAAATAACATGGCTGGATCCTCAATTGCTATGGGCTTTCTAAAGAATTTTGTACCCTTATTGCTGGGGAGAAATGAGATACAAAGTTGAAAGATGTTTGAGGCACATACTTTATAAAGAAGATTTTGATCTATAAGCATTATGTTCAAACTGCGTGAATTTTCTTTGCTAAAAATTATTGTTAAAAGTAGGTTTTTTCTTTCTTTTGGAAAGAAGTTGAGAATTTTCTAGTATTTGGGGGATTCCCTTCCCCTTCTCACTTTTTGATAAGACAAACCTTTGTACCCAAAGAGTTTTCAACACCTAACTATTCCTTCTTTTGACCAGGGAGCCAGGGTGACGAGGAAACATTGGGGTGATTAGCCAGTAAAAATTCTCTCTGGTGGAACACATGCCCATATATATTAGATATTTATGTATGTATGCACACAGACACAATGTGCAGTTCTTGGTACCACATTATATGAAGGATATAAATGAAGATGGTGAAGGGCCTTGAGGGGATGCCATATGAGGAGCAGCTGAGGTCGTTTGTCTGGTTCAGCCTGGAGAAGAGGAGACTGAGGGGAGACCTCACTGCAGTTACAGCTTCCTCACCAGGGGAAGAGGCAGGGCAGGTACCAATCTCTTCACTCTGGTGACCAGTGGCAGGAATTGAGGAAACAGCTGGATACAGAGAGAGAGGGCATTTGGCTGAATATCAGAGAAAGGTACTTCACTCAGATGGTGGTTCAACCCTGAAAGAGGCTCCCAGGGAGGGGAAGTGATCGCAGTACCAGGCATGACAGAGTAAAGAAGTGCTTGGACAAAGCTCTCAGGTATGTAGTGTAATGCTTCAGAATGTCCTGTGTAGGGCCGGGAGTTGGACTTGGATGATCCTTGTGGGTCCATTCAAAATCAGGATATGCCATGATTACTTGAATTGATACGGTGTATATATATGTGCACTATTTCAGTCAGTGCACTAGTGATGAAAGTAATCTTGTGGTATAATCATGGGATACTTGTCCAAGTTGTAAGCAATTATTTTATCTTTTCCCTCTATTCAGTGTGGGTTTTGAGTCATAAATTAAGATATCCTCCAATTTTTCCTTCAGTTAGTCCTCCTTTTTTCTGAGTTGTTTGATCCTTTTTTCTAAACTTTCTGTCTTAGAGTTTTGTCGCTGAGCCTTTAGCTTCACTCTTTTATCTCCAAGATAGTTACTCAGTCTACACTATTAGAAGGAAACAATCTGTTTACTAAAATTTTTTAAGAAGCCTTCTCTTGCCCATGGCCTAACTAGGTCATAGAGATGTGCTTTCATCTATCTTTAGAAGAAGGCTTATCCAGCATGGAGCTTCCTGAAATAGAAATAGAAGTGTATTTAGTGCTCCACTCACCTTCATGCTCTCCACCCAGCATTTCCAAGAATGATGGTATAAATAGAATCAACATGTCACAGATGATAGAGGGAAAATGTGTCTAGTTTTCCAACCCAACCTTTGCCTGGTTGGCTAGATACATGCACACAAACACACACATTTATATAAGTGCATCTCTTAGGAGGGCTACAAGGATGTCATGAACTTATGTAGAGAGAAAACTGGAGAAGCCAAAGCTAGCTTGAATTTAATCCAGCTACTACCACAAAAAATAACACAGAAATTCTCTAGATATGCATTCACATTAAAAAGTGAACCAAGGAGAATCTTCATTCTTTTGTTGGATGTCAGATGAAACTTAGTGTCAAATAGTGATGAAATGGCTGAGGTACTTTGTACCTGCTTTGCTTCAGTCTCGCATAGTCAGACCAGTTGTTCTCAGGGTGCTCAGGCCTCTGAGCTGGAAGACAGAGACAAGGAACCAAATTAATCTCCCATAATCCAAGGAGAAACAGTCAGCAACCTGCTACAACACTAAGACCTACACAAGTCTGTGGCACTGATGGGATCCACCCAAGGGTACCACGGGAGCTGGTGAAAGTGCTCACTGAGCTACTTGCCATAATTTACCAGCATCCTGAATACCGGAGGAGGTCCCAGTCAGCTGGAGGCTGGCAATATGATTCCCACCTACAAGAAGGGTTGGAAGGAGGGTTGTGAAGCAGCTCATCCTGAGAGCCATCTCACAGCATGTACAGAAGAGCACGGCAGGGGATCAGGCTCAGCCAGCATGGGTTCATGAAAGGCAACTTATACTTCCACAACAGGAATTCCTTCTATGACTTGCTTACTGAAAGAAGGAACAGCTATGTATTCTTTCTTCCTAGAGTTCAGCAAAGCCTCTCACAGCATTCCCCACAGAATTCTCCTGGAGAAGCAGACATCTCATGGCTTCATGGGTGCACTATTTCCCAAGCAAAAAAATGTCAGGATGCCCTTGCTCAGAGAATGGTAGTGAATGGGGTTACATCCAGCTGGCAGATGGTTACCAGTGGTGCTCCCCAGGGCTTAGTATTGGGGCCAGCTCTGTTCAATATCTTTGATGAATGTGGGGATCAAGTGTAACCTTGCTAAGTTTGTGGATGACACCAAGCTTGGTGGGAGTGTTGATGTGCTGGAGGGCAGGAAGGCTCTGCAGAGGGATCTGGGCAGGCTGGATCATGGCCCAAGGCCAGTGGTGTGAGGTTCAACAAAGCCAGAGCTGGGTCCTGCCCTTGGGTCACAACAACCCCAGGCAGTGCCACAGGCTGGGGCAGAGTGGCTGCAAAGCTTCCCACAGGAAAAGGACCTGGGGGTGCTGCTGACAGCAGCTGAACATGAGCCAGCAGTGCCCAGGTGGCCAAGAAGGCCAATGGCACCCTGGGCTATACCAGCAGTAGTGTGGCCAGCAGGAGCAGGGCAGGGATTGTCCCCCTCTACTCAGCACTGGAGAAGCCACACCTCAAATCCTGCGTTCAGTTCTGGGCTCCTCAGTCCAAGGAGGACACTGAGGTGGTGGAGCATGTCCAGAGAAGGGCAGGGGAGCTGGAGAAGGATCTGGTGCACTAGTCCTGAAATGAATATCTGAGGAAGCTGGGGTTGTTTAGCCTGGAGAAAAGGAGCTTCAGGGTATCATTATCACTCTCTAAGCTGCCTGAAAGGAGGTTATAACCAGGTGGGTATTTGCCCCTTCTCCCAGGTAACAAGTGAAACAAGAGGAAATGGCCTCAAGTTGTTCCAGGGAAAAAACCTCTTCACAGAAAAGGTGGTCAAGAACTGAACCAGGCTGCCTACAGAAGTGATTGAGTCTCCATCCTTGGAGGTATTTGAAAGGTGTGTAGATGTGGTACTTAGATGTAGAGGGGTTTTTTGTGGATTCAGCATTTAATGACTGGACTTGATGATCTTAATTTTCTGATTCTATGACTCTAGAAGGACAAGGTAAAAGGTTGCAGCCTTATTCACGAAATTTATAACCGATGTTTTAGATGAACACAAATTCAGATGAAGTTCCCCATATGGTCAGTGGAACATAAAATTTGGCCAGGAGAAAATTATTAATCTGCCGCATCACATTGTACTATCAGGTACGATCAGAGCATTTTTAAGTGTCAGTTGCTCTGGAGTCCCAGGGGTTTTGTTGACATGAAAGTTCTTTATTTAGTTTTATAGTGGTGCTTTTGCCCACCTGTTTAGAAATAAACAAACAAATTAAAAAAATCTTAGATAAAGCCTATTAAACTGAATGTAATTTGGAGAGTTGTCAAATGTCTTTCCTCCCCCAGATCTGCCAGGCAAATATCTCTGTGATTATAACAAAGAAAATAAATTAATCTCCGCCTTCTTATTACAATACAAAGTGCGAGTAGCCAGGAAACATGGCGCAAAACCTGATGGTACACAGTGTCCTTAGATCACTTGGCCATTGTTTTCTCTCACAGCAGCACATGTTAATGATACAAAGAAGTTTAACATTTTTTGGCTTTGGCTTTTCATGTCACAACCATAACAAATGTGCATATAATTGTTTGTATTGCCATATCCTTTAGATGCACCGCCAATTTCTAGAGCCTGTTCATGCACTGCCAAGGACAGAATTTTGCCCACAAACAGACTGACTGAATTAAATTAGGCAGAAACATTGCCATACTGATTCATCTGTGAAGCAGTGTGTCACAATACAGAATGTTTATGTTGTAAAAATATTGTGTGGGTCAAACCTGCTGCAGGAAGACCAAAGCTTTTCACTTTTCATTTTTCACTTAAGTATTTAATTCTGCTTTAAAAGGCCTTTGTCTTATATGGACCTAAGAAATCCTTTGTTGTATTTATTTAAAAAACCAGCAACCTTCAAAACAATAAAATGATCAATAGAAAGTTAAATCCAGAAAAACAGGAGTAAATAAACAGATTTGGGCTTTCTTTTGCTTATTTTAAGGGATTTTGGCCACAGAGAAGAAAATTGATTATGATGAAGAACGAAGAAACAAGTTTTAATGTGGACAATACCCGAACCTCTCCCTTCTCTCACTGCCTGCAGCCACTCAGCCCTGTTACAAAGCCACACAGAACAACTCAATTTGATGAAGAATTCAGGACACACCTCTCTCATTTCCACTATGGTCCTCCTCCTCTTGAAAACATGGAAACATTCCCGGGGTCCTTGGAAGGAGGGTCTCGTAAACGCAAGAGCATGCCAACAAAAATGCCTCCTCCTATCGCCCTTGAAGATTCCTCATCATCACCAGATAGACCTGAAGATCACAATGATGTAGGCTCTTCCAATCTCCCCTTGGTATTCCAACAGCCAGCTCAGCCCAAGTACAGTTCCCAGATGATTGACCTCTGCAACTTTGGTTTTCAGTTCTACAGAACTCTGGAGCATTTTGGAGCCAAGCCCATTAAGCAAGAACCAGTGAAGCCTAACATGGCATGGCCCAGTGGCCCAGCATTCATGCAGGCTCCTTATCCCTATTATCCTAAAGTCCACCCTGGCTTAATGTTTCCTTTCGTTGTGCCACCAAACTTTCATTTCAGGAACCCTTTTCAAATGAAAAGACCTCCAGAACCACCCTTTAGGAGGGCTGAAGTAAGAGAAAGTGGTGAAAACAAACAGAAAGTGGAAAGAGTAGATGTCAACCTTCAGATAGATGACAGCTACTATGTTGATGTGGGGGGCGAACAGAAACGCTGGCAGTGTCCCATGTGTGAGAAGTCCTATACATCCAAGTACAATTTGGTCACCCATATCTTGGGTCACAGTGGCATTAAGCCACATGCTTGCACCCGGTGTGGCAAGCTTTTCAAGCAGCTGAGCCACTTGCACACGCATATGTTGACACACCAGGGCACTCGGCCACACAAGTGCCAGGTGTGCCACAAGGCTTTCACTCAAACCAGTCACCTTAAGAGACACATGATGCAACACAGTGACATCAAACCTTACAACTGCAGGATCTGTGGCAGGGGTTTTGCCTACCCCAGTGAGCTGAAAGCACACGAGTCTAAGCACGAGAGTGGACGGGAGAACATTTGTGTGGAGTGTGGTCTGGACTTTCCAACTCTGGCCCAGCTGAAGAGACACCTAACCACCCACCGTGGCCCTATACAGTACAATTGCACCGAATGTGATAAGACCTTCCAGTACCCAAGTCAGCTGCAAAACCACATGATGAAGCACAAAGACATCCGCCCATACATCTGCACTGAATGCGGCATGGAGTTTGTGCAGCCCCACCATCTGAAGCAACACTCCCTGACTCACAAGGTAAGCCAGCTCTCACCTTGCATCTGTGGGTAGCACAAGAATTACAGACTACTAAAGATACGTATAGGTACCTCCTCAGAAATGTGGCCTTTTGCCAGCTGCAGAGGCTTATGCAGAAATCCCAGGATTGCTGGCAGTCGTATCACCCATCTGTCATTGTCAGCCTTGAGAAAGTACATGCAAGCCCAACTTTGTTATAAGCAGGAATTCAATTAAACCCCCTGTATCACTTCCCCAAACTGGATTCATATGTCTCTGTTTCTTGGCAGTTTTTTTTTGGAATGACCTTCTGTAAAATGTTGCAGAGCTGCATAACCACACCTCTACCCTGAAATTTTAAAATATTTTTGTACTGAGAGCAGTTCTGATACTTTGTTTAATTAGGAAGTACATGGGTTTGTAGTGGACTGCAGAAAAAAAAAGTGTGTTATTATTAAGATTTTGGAGAATCATTATAATGAGACATTTAAAAAACTAAACAACCCTAAGAGAAATTCCCCTTTGTCCTTATGTTATCCAGGATGCCAGTTATTAAAAATGGATAAGTAGGATAGTAATCACAGCCAATTCATATCAAGTGGCAGTCTTGCCACTGCCTACAGTGGTAACAGCAGGGTCAGTTTAGGGTAGAAGAAAGCTTTGGAGCATCTCCGAAAATACTGCTTTCAAAAAATATAATTGTTCTATTCAAGAAGCTCTGAAATTGACTATCCACTTTTACAAAAATAATAGGACAAATCAAAACCTTTCACTTAAAAAAAAGTGTGCTTCCAGATTTGCGTATTTTTTCTTTAACATCAGAATTTTGGCATAGTTAATGAAAAACATTAAAAATACAGAAAGCTACAGCACTTGAGTCTTATAGTCATGTATTCTTTGAGAACCAGACAACCTCTACTTCCACATTTGCTTTTTCTTTTCTGCTTCATGCTTATAATTTCTGTTCTTTCTGGAGATTCCCTGGTATTTGGATTTACCATGCAAGATTCCACTAATTGAAGACTTGGTACGTTTTTTTGTTTAAACCAAGACATTTTGACACAGGAAATGAAATGCCCCATAGCCTTTAGAGGGCTTCTGCTTCTTTGTTGACAGTCACAGGTGGATTAAGCCGTGAATATAATTTATAGTACTTAGCTGACTAAATGCAGCCTCATATCAGATGAGCAGACACTTGAAACGGCTGGTGATGTTCATTTTTAGCTTTGTAATTAACTGTGAAAACCACTGACAGTCATTTCACATCTTTTTAAAGAAGGCTTGCGGAAGGAGTAATTGCTCTCAGCACCTCACTAGTAAATCCTTATTATCTTCAGCAAGCAAAACTCTTAAACTGTTTAATAACAAATTCTTTGATTTTCATAGTATCTAAATCACCGTTTGAGAAGCTGACAGACTGCACAGGTGTGAGTAAGAATATTGAATTATGGAGTCATAAATAGAGCGGATAGCATAAAAAGTGATAGAAATGTTCTATAAACCTCATACAAAATGAAATAGTTCCACTATGGTTACTGAAAATCCCACTGAGAATGAACAGGGGTTTTTTTTCTCTGCAATAAATGTAAGATGTATAATCTTATTTGGTGATATTGCTTTACTGCTCTCAGTTACTTCAGATTATTTTCTGTAACTTTCTTCAAAATAGGGCTTTGCACAATCCAGTCACATTCAATTATTAAAGGCAAGCATTGCTTTAGTATTTTATCCTGTGGGCTTTTATTCTTGGTCAGTAATTTTATACATTTGATCAATACTTTAGATAAGCAGCAGAACAGGAAAGAGAAGCTCTGACACTGACTATGTCTGATTGATTTGTAAACAGACTTCATTATTTCATTAAGCTTACATTTGGTTTTACTTTTCTGTCTCTCAGAAGCTTGCAAGAATTTGTCAGGAGAAAATACATAGGTACCTTGAAAAATGCTAAAAGTGAAATAATTTATTATCAAGTCTGCTAATGCAGAATTAATAATTCATAAGTTGCTGTACTGACAATTAAATTACCAAGAAAATTTTCCACCTATAGAACTTTTCTTTCAGGGGGTGAAAGAGCACAAATGTGGAATTTGTGGCCGGGAATTTACCCTGCTGGCCAACATGAAGCGACATGTTCTGATCCACACCAATATCAGAGCCTATCAATGCCATTTGTGCTTCAAGAGCTTTGTGCAAAAGCAGACTCTCAAGGCCCACATGATTGTTCACTCTGATGTCAAACCTTTTAAATGCAAGGTAAGTGCATTTGGTGGCAGAGGCATTAACCTACAATACATTTCTCTGGTGTTATCATCATATGACATGGTAGAATTAGAAAAACAAAACCTGCTAACATATGCTGCAGCTGCATTCAAAAATTATCATAAACCAGTCTGATTTCCTTTCTTTATCCAGGTTCTGCTTATGTAGCGCAAAATAATGGAGGTAAATACCTGTGATATACTGCCTTTCCCTTCATTATCACTCATCCTCACATAGTTTTGGTTTTTTTCCTCTGTGATCATTTAAGTGCCAGAGGTTTTTGAGGACGATAAACATATCTGACATTTGATTAGTACAACCATCCAATCAGAAGTCCAAGTGCTTAATAGCTTGAAACACTGACAAACAGAAATCAAGATATGCACCCTGCAGAAGATCATGCAAAAGCAGCAGTCACAACTTCACACGGTGATGCTATATAACAGTTCAAGGAAAGAATCAGAAAAAGCCACAGCAGAATAAAACCACTGAAGTGATTTGAATGGGCCAAGTGTAATTACCAGACTGAAATTCAGGGCAAGATATCAGTACACCAACAAAACAGTCTCCGAGATCTGGAGACCTGGCCTTTCTACAGTCCTGTGCAAATTCCAGTTTGCTGCTTCCCCCAGCACTGGAGCCTGGTATTCTCTTTTCTTCACCCTCCCCATAACCCTTTAAGACTTTATTGACCTTATTTACTTCTAATATATTCCTTATTAATTATTCATATCTATATTCTTACTCAGTATTGGAGGCTACATAAGCTCTTTTGCTGCCTGTTTGGTTCATTACTGTAGTCATACCTTGTGAAGTGAAAGGCTGTAGATTTTTTTTCCCACTTTGATTTGTTCTAAGATGGCTGTAAATACAGAGTGTAGCGTATTACCCATATCATTATGCATAAGTAACTGATTTGGAAGCTGATTTCTGTAACTCTTTCATCCTACATCTTTATGTTATATTGAATATTTTCTTAAAAGGAATATTTCATGAAGAAGCAGAGAGGGATGAAAAAATTTAAATGGAATTACTTTTCTTGAAAAAATGTAGAATTTCAAAATGCCGCAGGAATATATGATATTCAGTGCTAGTTTTAGTAAGAAAATGTCAAAATTAATCCTTCAGACTTAATAATTTTGCTTTGTTAACTTCAAAAAATTTTACTTTGAAAAACGATGAGCAAAGTCTTCCAACTCAGTATTTTGTTTTATTTTAATTTATGTCTTATCAAAATAATATTTTGTACTGTAGTGCTTACATTATTCTATGTTGATAAAATAATTTATTTTGCTGAAGTTCTTAGAGTGTCACATGTCAGGTCTGCTGTAGAACATTCGTTCTTTGAGAACATCTGCAAACTTGCCCTTTGGCTCGCATTTGGTTGAAGTCCTCCTCTGACTCCCCAAACTTCAGAAAAGAAACTCAATCTTTGGATCAGATTTTGTGGGTGCAGTATGTGGATCCACATGCCTCTTTGGGTACGTGCAGATTAGCTGGAAGGCTGTGTTCAGCTCAGTGTTTGACAATGATAGACTATTGAAACTTGGAGAGGGCAGTAGTTGGAACTGGGAAATGGAGTATCACCAGTATGTTTTCCAGACAGTAACAAAAGCTCTACAGGAACACCTGTTTTTCTTATTTTTTTACTTTTCTGTCCCCACCCAGTGTTCCTATGAGGAAAGAAACAAGTAAGCCCAGTGAATCTGTTTCTCATATGGCTGAAGGGATAGGAATCAACATCAGTGCCCCTGACAGTGAAGATAGTAACAATAAGCAGAGGCAGAATCAGGAATTGCTTTTTTGCATTAGGAACATCCTAACAATACCTCTCTGACAGATCCCCCAAAGACTCTTGAAAGCAAATATTTCTGGCTGGTACTTGGAGGGTTAAGGCAATGACCAGATAGCAGCCTTTTGGCACCAGGCTCCTCCTCAGCAGAAGGAAGGATATAGCTGTATGAACAGCCTGCTTAACAATGGCTCACATGTCCCCAGGGAACCGCCTGCAAATAGATTTCATCTTGCTTTCTCTTGTACTTTTCAAAGCTTCCTGTTTTCTCACGGTCCTTTTGGACAGTTTACAGTCATTCTCCCTCTCCTTCTTTCTTTGAGGAAAGGAACACCCTTCTTATGAAGAAAAAAAAAAAAAAAAAAGAAGAATGTAAGGGAAAGAGAGCACAGCAGTAGCCTTTATACTTCACCACATGCAATAGTTTTCTTTACCTTTTTCTCACAGCAAAAGAAAACATGAGCTTTCCTATGTGTCTAATCACAGCTAAGCACATACTATCAAAAGTGAGGGAGTAGCAAATAGTTGTCCCTTCTGTTTCCTCATCCAGCTGCAGCCTGGATCTCTGTTTGATTTTCCTATGAAGAGTGAACTTGTCTGAAGCATTTAAAGGCCTAAGCCCATGTTGCCTTTTTTATTTCTGTTTAAGAAAAAAAAACTGTAGAGCTGCAAAGGTATTCCACCAACCACTGCAACAGTACTAATTTGGATTTACAGACAAAAGTTCCATGAAATTTACTTTTGCTTTTAGTGCTGAATTTATCAATGTTTCAGATTTCCAATAAAGGATGCAATGGATTTTTCTTCAGGCCAGACAAATATCTGAGAAAATGTTTTGAACACTACTTTTTTCCACATCTAAAAATGTGCACTTTAAACAGGAGTCAAAATCAAAGAAAATGTGAGAGAGAAGTACTTTGAGGAGAAACAAAACAGGTGATAAATCTAGAAGGATGATACTTCATGTGCTGGCTTAGGACAACAAAATCTAGGGATGAACTAATTTAGACTTTTCTAGCAAACTATACTGAAGTCCATTTCACCAGACAGTGAAACAAAATCTGTTCAGCAGACTTGCAGTTGAGGTGTTCTCTTCAGGACTTTAATTTTTTATTCTTATTTTGTGTAAAATAGACAGCCTAACAGCAAGTCCACAAGTAAACCGTGTTGTTCCTGATATCCCAAGTTCTCTTGCAAACTTCTCATGTCTCTGAGTGCTGTGGTGCACTGTGGTGGGTTCTGCTGGATTTCCTCCCATGAAACTTGCAGAGTCATCTTTCACACTCTGCTCATCAGTGCTCACAAGACCATCATGTCAGAGAGATAGAAAATGTTGCACAACCTTCTAGTTTGATCTGCAGACTCAGGCTCTTCACACAGCGCTACCTGTGTACTCCAACTAGATTTGAGTTGCAGTCTTCCAGCATACGAGAGAGAAACCTACTTTCTTTTACATCTGGATCATAGATACTAATCTGAATATCTCATGCCTGTTTGGAACAACCAGTAAAACAGAGATTATGCCACAGAGACTAATCATTCAGAAAAACAATTTTCCTATCTGCATTTCTTTAATTTTCCTGCCACACCTCTTCACTCTAGTACCATTTCCTCATGTCCCCAGAGGAGATTTCAGGACAAGAACACATTACACATATCTAAGATGTGCTTGACTCTGGGAGATGGAAAACCTGCCAACTTTATTCAGAGACACATTTATGAGGTAAATAACTATCTTTTACCAAGCCCCTGTCTTTTCAGTACGAAGAAAGACAAACAAATATCGCCTTGACAAGAAGCAACTAAATGCTACTCCTAAATTAATTTTAATACTCAAAACCTTATAAAGATAAGGGTTTTCATCCAGTACTGAAGCCATTCATCTACTCAGCATGGTTTTCCTTGGTTCAGAGAGAGAAGACCTAGTTACAGAAAAGCAAGTCCTGGTGATAACATATGTCAGCCATAATACAAGCAGATAACCAGAAGCCTTCAGCAAAGAGGTGTTAGAGAGATATTGTTGTTGACATTTTTGTAGCAAGAGTAATATGATCTGTTACAGGTTGTTGCAGCAGCTGTCAAGATACAATTAGCTGCTGTTACTCCTTGCAATTTTTCTGTGCTCATTAGTACTCGCAGTACTCCCAGCTGTCAGAGCTAGTTGTGGTTCCATGATTTCTCTGTACATAATCCTGCATATTAAGTTTCTTTGAACGTGAAGAAGACAGTATCTTTCCTCAGTGGATGGATGACCCTTGGAAACAGCTATCTTACTTTTAAAAAATAATTATTCGTTTTCAGTGGCTGTTCTTTTTTTCCACAAACTTGTCTAACACTTTGCTGAAAAATATACTTGCTATAGATTTCACTTTAGTAAAATCACAGACAGAAAAACACAAAAGGGTACATACACAGCTGAAACAAATAGTTTTTTTGAAAAGCAAGTGAATGTTTTCAGACTCTTACTTTTTGCAGCACTGACTCAGCTCTAGTTTTTATTTTAAAACAATAGACCTGCAGATTTTTGTATTAATGAACTGATTCAATTTTCCCTCAAGAGAGGGCTTAAAACACAAAGCATACAAGTTTCTCCAAGGATCCTTTCTATCTACATTTCATCCAGACATTCCAGGTGATGACTTTCTGAATTTACATCTACAAGTTCTGCATCAGTTCTTCTGTAATACCCAAATAAACAAAATTGGAATTCAGATTATACAAAAAAAATCTGGTGGAGTTTTAGTAATTTCTATTAGTAATTGTCTGCAGGATGGCTACCCTGATAGATGAAGGTTTCAGTTACACAGTAATGGTGTCTCTGCTTCATACAGTAATAAGAATAATGTTAAAAAATAAAAATCCAAGGGTAAAAGAAGTCGGGGGAAAAAAAGGTAGAAAGTAAACACAGAAGTTTGCAGAGGATGGAAATGACCACTTGAATGTGAATAAAATTATAAATCCTGATAAGGAAAGACCAGAAGACAAGTAAGACTGGATGCCTGTAATAGTGATGTCAAACTCTCATGTCTTAAGAATACATTAAGAGTCCAGACTACAAAAGGACCCATCTAAATAAACAACAATGAATAAAACTGACCCTTATTGTTCCATCAAAAGGAAAAATGCACGATCAATGACTTGAGCTGGCAGGAACATGCTTCAGGGAAAGCTGAGTCATTCTTGCAGCCTCATGACTGTTTAAATTGCAGCTTACTCACCAGAGACACCAAAAGCACAACAGTTCATAAGCAAATGGTGAAAGAATCAGGTAAAAAAGGGGTGAGCAAGAAACACAGGAAAAGAAGGAATTGCTTTTTTTTACTTTAAGCAAAATGTCCGGCCATTTAATTTCCATTTAAAGAGCAGTAATATTCTGCTTGGCTGTTTCACAGGAACCCTTAATTGGCTTAATTGTATAATTCCATTTCTACCTGACATTGTTATTGATTAAAGGCTATATGTATAAACTACAAATGGAATGGTTCATCAGGGCAGAAACTTGTACTTTGAATCATATTCAAGTTAAGAGCCTTCCAGAATACTCCTTTAAGTCTTTCCTCTCCTTACAACAACGTTGACGGCTTTTGGGGAATCCTTGACTGTGTGTGCTGGTCACCAATATTAAAAAATTTCAGCAGTTCAGAATGTCTTGGATACTCAACCATATATTTTTGCCTGCAGAATTTTTGCCTGGAACTTTGAAAAACATATTGCAGCCAAGAACTGCCAGGGTGTAAGTTGAGGAATGGAGGTCCTATTTCCTTTAAAAATGTTGCCCTTGAAAATACTGCTTCAAACTAATAATTTTCATTTTTACCTTTTTTACAGCTGTGTGGAAAGGAGTTTAACAGAATGCACAATTTAATGGGACACATGCACTTGCACTCAGATAGTAAGCCATTTAAGTGCCTCTACTGTCCCAGCAAATTCACCTTGAAGGGGAACCTAACCAGGCACATGAAAGTCAAACATGGGGTCATGGAAAGAGGATTTCACTCTCAAGGTAATAATTTTCAGCAAGATTATTCTCTGCGAGATCTGAATATTCATATCAGTAAACACAAACGGGCTGTGTACTACAGATCCACAAACTTGGGCCACAGATCTAATACTATTGCAAGAGATAGAATCCCATAAACCTGCGAAGATGTTATATAGCTATATAACCACAGTGTTGCATGTTCCAAATAAATCATAAATTAATCCTAAATTGACAGAAAAAGAAAATCTGGAACACTTATGATTCTTTCTCACTGCTTATTGGATTCCAGTCTGGAACAGAGATGGAATACTCAATGGGTCTACATCCAGGAGCCTTGGTCATTCTGTACTGTATTGGCATAGCTGGTGTCAGATGAATGGCCCAAGGTGCCATTTACAAGGAAGCACATGAACAGGAGGGGATATTCCTCAAAGTATAAATCTCACAGTATAAGCAGTTTTGGCTATGAAGGGCATCCTGTAAAACATTTTCGGTCTGCCACCTACCACATATACTTCCTAAAGTTATCCTCGTAAGTGTACACAGATCAATGGTATCTAAAGAAGTGGGGGAATTAGGGAGAATTTTTTAAGAGTATCCATTATAAATTTTTTAAGATTTTGCTGATAAATAATTCTGTAATGGGCAATATTTCTTGGTGTTCCTTGTATTCAAGTTTTAGGGCAGCTTAATGTACGTGTAAAACACTTTCTCTAATGACTTTTGGTGTAAAATTTATGAAGATCCTAATGGCTAATGAAATTAACTGTTTTTTTCTGCAAATCTCCTACAGCATCATGTTAGTTAGACAATTGCTCATAACTGGAGATTGCCCAAGAGCTTTTAATTGTACAGAGATTCTACAGCCCTTGAGGCTTATCAGATGTGAGAAAATCTGTGAGGCCTAATACCTGCTTATGAATCTTTTTAACAAATACACCTTGTTGCAAAATTACATCTGCTATCTAATGAGACTGGATAGACCCTTCAGAAACTGGATTCAGTTACTGAGCTGAAAATTAAAAACAAAACATAACAAAATAAATCAACCAAAAACCAAAGGCAAGTAAAATTGTGACTTTCATAGGTATTTGAGTGAAATCCTCACTTTGTATTGTCACTAGTTTTCATGAAGCTGGCCTGTGCTTGCAATATCTGAATTCTTTTAAATATGATATTGTCCTGATGATGTTTGGAGCATATTTGAGTCCACAGATTCCTCTTGGATAATCTGTATTTCCAGCAAGAGGGGAGACACTGACAAACACTAAGACAAACCAGATCTGTGACTAGATGTGTGATTATATACACCGCTCAAAATCATCATTTGTTTATAATGATGTCCTCAAACTGAAGCACTATCTAGTACATAGAGCTTTTCAGTTGATTGTTCCTCAGTGCATAAAAGGGAAAATTAAGGAGACTCATAGACTGCTGAGACTGTTGTCTTTTAATTTTTAAAGTATTAACTTTGAACCCTGGTGTCCATAGAACAAATACATTACCATGCGTTTAGTCTCTTCTACTGCTCTGAAAAATAATATACAAAACCTGGGACTTGGACTATGGACTGCGATGCTTTAGATCCAAAGGGGGGTTTTTTTAAAGAAAGAATAGGAAGGAGGAAGTGATTAGGTTGATTGGCAAAATTCAGTTTACAAGAAGCCAGACCATTTCACTCTACTTCCCAGCTGCATCATCCAGAGTCTGGCTGTACAAAACAATGTTCTGTGTGTCCTGACCTGGCTGTGAAGTGTATACGATAGCACTCCTTTTTGCAGCATCTCGAAGGAGATGCCATGAGATATAAACAATGAAGTACTTGGAGATAGATAAATGGAAGACAAAGGTAAAATATGAAATACAAAGACACCTCAGATTTTGTTTTTCGCTGTGTATCAAGAAGTAAAATTTCCTGTATGTAATTTTTTCCTTTTCTCCTCCCCTCAAACCACTACAAGGTTTTGGAAGAGGAAGGATTGCTCTGTCACAGACAAATGTCTTGAGAAGCTTGGAACAGGAAGAGCCATTTGATCTTTCCCAGAAAAGCCAAGGGAAGGGAATCTCATTTCATTCTGATGGTGAGAGTGCCAAGGGAAGCTCATGCCAGGAAGAAGAGGAAGACAACTGCTACGAGGCAGAGCGGTACAGCCCTGCCACGTACCATCATGATGACAACAAGCTGTACATGGCTCAAGATCTCTCTGGCAAATCTAAGTGCATGATGAAGGACTTCAGAGAGTCCTACTGCAATGAGAAGGAAGAGGTGTTAAGTGAGGGAGAACTGGGGAAGAGAATAGGAAATTCAGAGAAAGAGGAGAGATGTGGAGAGGGAGAGCTTGCAAACAACAAAGAACAACTCAGCTTTAGATCCTTTGAAAAGGCCAGACTTGGTCACTCTCTCTCTGATTACTTGTATTTCAAGCACAGGAACAAGAGTTTGAAAGAATTGCTGGAAAGAAAAATGGAGAAACAAACAATGCTTATAGGCATTTAAAATGGACATTTTAAAACAGCTGGAAAATGGTAACCAGACAGATTTTAACATGAATTGTAAGCTACTAGAGCCTGGAAGTCTGTAGTAGTACTTAGAAATAAATAAGCCAAATTATTAAAAATAATTTAGGGTAAAACACATACATTACAAGAATAAAGCAGCTCAAAATCACCAAGAAATGCAATAGATATTGAAAAATAACACTTTTATATTTATCCATTTAATGTATAACAGAAAATGGGTTGGGTACAGAAGTTTACTTCCTATTATATGGGGATAGATATTTACATGCAATTTTCTACTTAGCAGAAAGCAACATACTTTAGCAACTGATTTATTATCTGACTAAATATATATGAACACTTCTAACCATATGTCTCAAAAATATCTGAAAATACAAAGTATTTCACATTATAAGCCAGAGTACTATTAAAAATGGCATGCATGATGGTGCTGTCAACATTCAGAACTAATACTTTGATTTACTGAAGTGGCTCATAGTTCACCTACTTACAATGAGAAAAGGGAATCAAATTAATAAGAAATACTAATGTCTTGCAAGGCAGTAAATTTCTGTAAGGCTTTGAAAGGACTGGAATTTATTACAAAAGCTAGTCCTCTGGCACAAGGAATGTTCATGCTTTGCTGTGTTTCAGACAGTATGGGAGTATTCAGAAATTCTGTAAGTGAAATAGCATAGATTGTGTTGACATTTTGTTCTACTGTCTGCTTAGACCAATACATTTTCTGGGCAGCATCAGCATGCAGCATTCACAATCTTACCATAGTTACACATAACACAGAATGAGTAATTTAATTGAAAAAATTATGCAGCTTTCCCATTTTTCTCTTCAGTTTATCATGACTAGTAAGGATAATTTTGACATACATAGATCTGATCAATTTTTATTTCAGAAGGTAAAAATCACCCTTACAGAACAAGCAGTACCTCACAGAGGAAAATCTTCCTCTTATTTGGGTCAGATATCTTCTCTTATTAAACAAACATATGTTAAGCAGTGAGCGGTAGGCCTTTCAGACAAATTTCACTCATGCTGTTTTTATGGAGTCAAACTCAGTTTTTCACCCTCTGATTCCCATACAGTCATAAGTTTATAACAGACATGGAAAAAACATACTCCATTAAACTTTTCATTAACTTGAATACTTTGAACAGCATATTAGTTTCTGCATCTTTAAGAAAGACAAAAAGCACCATCATATTGCTTACATGGAAACAAAAATTTAATTAATCATAAAATTTGTCCTAGGTCCTTTGGACATCCCAGCTCAAAAGGTTAAAATCCATGTACATGGTACATCTCTTCCAAACACTTACCTGCCAAGTTCTTGATTTGAAATGCATTGCAATCATGCTCTCTGTACAGTAAGTTATAATTAAATGTAGTCATCTACTTATGGCTTGCTGAGACAAGTCATGTAGCTGCAGTTCTCTGCCTCTATAAGAAAACACACACTTCTCAAATTTATGATCGTCACACATACCAGTTAATCAGCATTCACAAGGCAAAGTCCTTATTCCTCATATAAAACTAGATTTGTGTAGTCCAAGGCTGCAGGCAGTGTTTTCCTTTTTCAAGGCTCAAACGTGGCATAACACACGCAAATGTTCATGCAGAGAAAGCTGTTCATAAAAGAAAGAGTAACATCCAGGTAACTCTTTTAAATTAACTCTATGTCTGATGTGTATATTTTTTAAAATAAAAATGCTATTCCAAGTTGAACTGGAAGGTAGGTCACTTTAAACCTAGAATTTAAAAAGTTGTTGAAAGTGAGGTGTATTTTAGAGGTATAGAGTCATGTTTCTTCCGGGATGAGCTGTTCTATCATAAACATTCCTCTTCCTTGCTTTAGCTGTAAGACAATGCCCATTGAAGAAAGAGCCATCTTTCTTTCAAGGATGACGTTGCAGTCAAGCAAAAACAGGAGGAAATTTTTAGAATAACGAGCATAACTGTATTCTTTCCTAGACTATAGAGGAAATGATCAGGTAGAAATTCAGCATGGTCTAGTAGATGGTCCCTCAGAAATGAGAGCAACTCCTTCGGTTAACTTATTGGCACTTGCTTGTCTCTGTCAGATGAAGGCTCCCATTTGAGCATGTATACAGCCAAGAGTTGCTAACTCTTAGAATTGTCTCCCTCTTGGTGGTGTAGTTTCCATGGTTCAAGATCAGTCCACTCCACCTTTCCAGATATGTTAGTTCTCATGATAAGAAGATCAAGCAAGGAATCGGGAATCTTTGGAATTTCTAAAAAGGTGATAATGAAGGTAGGTGGAATTTAGCAAGCTCTTCATTCCTGTCGTGTGTGAAGCAGGAAAGTACACAGCCCTTCCATTGCAAAGTTTTGTCTGGAGGGTGCTATGGGACAGCTAGACAATCCTTATCAAGAAAATAACAAAGTATTACATATCAATTGCTGTCCAGACAAAGGGAGCAGAGGAGACATTTCAAGCAGAGTTTAGTTCCCAGACAGATGTATTCGATCTGGGCTTCAGCAAAGCCTTTGATAGTATCTCCTGTGGCATACTTCTGGAAAAGCTGGCAGCTCATGGCTTGGGCAGACGAACTCTTTGGGTATAAACCTATCTGTATGGCCGGGCCCAGAGCATGCTGGTTAATGGGATTAACTGCAGCTGGCAGGCAGTCACCAGGGGCATTCCCCAGGGGTCAGCACTGTGCCCAGCCCTGATTAATAGCTTTAGCTATCATCTGGATGAGGGGATGGAGAACTCCTTAGAGTCACTTAGCAGATTCATGGCCCAAGGCCAGTGGTGTGAGGCTCAACAAGCCCAGTGCTGGGTCCTACCCTGGGTCACAACAACCCCAGGCAATACCACAGGCTAGGGCAGAGTGGCTGCAAAGCTGCCCACAGGAAAAGGACCTGGGGGTGCTGCTGACAGCAGCTGAACATGAGCCAGCAGTGCCCAGGTGGCCAAGGAGGCCAATGGCACCCTGGGCTGTACCAGCAGCAGTGTGGCCAGCAGGAGCAGGGCAGGGATTGTCCCCCTGTACTCAGCACCTCAAATCCTGGGTTTGATTTTGGTTTTTCACTCCAAGGAAGAGATTGAGGTGCTGGAGCACATCCATAGAAGGGCAGAAACCCAGACAACATCCCTGGAGGTGTTCAAGAAATGACTGGATATGGCACTTAGTCTAGTTAACCAGGTGATGAATTGGTCAAAGATTGGACTTAATGATTTTAGAGGTTTTTTCTTACCTAAATGCTTCTTTGATTATGTGATCCTGTGACTGCAAAAACTATGTCTGGAAGCATGCAGTCCAGAGTTTCTTTAAACTTGACGTTTAAGGAACTTTAATTTCCTGACCTTGTACGAGAATGTGCCAGATGTGTCCTTAGGAAAGGAAATCACTGCAGACAGCTCTGGATTGTCTAAATGGTTAATCCAAACTCCTTCAACTACACTCCAGTCAAATTACCCACATCTACAGGTGCAGTTCTCATTGGAGCAGAAGCACCTGACAACCACATATAGACAGATGGAAAAGAGTCCCAGAATGGCAGTACTATTTGCAAACAATTCATAATGTGAACCCCTTTTCATCACATTTTTCTAGAAATCAGAATATTTCTTTACAATGGGACTTTGAGATTCTGCCCAGTCACAAAGTCACACTAAGCTAATTCTCAAACACACAAGTCTAATTGATGTTAGAATAGTTAAAAACTCATCTAAAACAGTAAATTATCAATAAGAGAAATTACAAACAAAATTATTACTGAGGTAAGAAGAAAGTGCCAAGTGACCCAAGCAAAGTGGTTAGGAGATAGATGACAGTCTTCCCCACTCTAGAACATTATGCAAATGGGTCTAAGACACTTATTGCAGAGAGGCCTCAAGGGGCAAATTAAAAGTGAAATAACAACCTCTTTTGTGAAGCACCTTGCTTTTCAAACATAAGTTATTTTCACACTATTTACATTGGCACTGCTTTGGGAACAGACAGTAACAGCCTTTGCTTTTTATTAGCTTTGAAAATGCTTTATAGAAATTTGCTCTCATAATGAAGCTATTTCCCATTTGTAATTTTCAAGGGATTGGCTTCCTTATTTTGCCTTGTGTAGAGGCTCAGAAGTCCAATAGGGACGTTGCCTGTGTCCTGGACATTGGGGGATATATTTTCTTCTTTTTCTATTCCTATTGTAAGTTTTTCTATTGTCTTCTAGCTATGTTGTGGGGAAAAATGTCTTTATCTTACTATTATTCACTTTTCTTTGGGTCTTCAGTTTACAGCAACACATGAAACTAAAGCCCAGTCTCCACCACCTCTGTATAAAAGCACATCTATACAATTTCCCTGCATTGTTTATGCAGACTTGTTTCATCCTTTCTGAGAGCATTACAGCAATTAAGAGTGGCTACAAACTTGCACAGTTGAGATGCTTCCAGAAGTCAGACTGAGGAAAGATGATTTTTCTTTACCATAATGAGTCTGGCAAGTGAAGGCATGTGGTTTGTTAAGCTGGAGGCTTTTCTGATATTAAGTGTAGCAGGGTGAGTTCTGCAAGACACTTTGGAACACAGAGTAGGTGGAGGAAAAGCCTGGGCTACTAAAGTTTAAGGATGAGGATGGACAGCTTTCCATTTACAGGGAAAGTGAAGTTGTAGATGACCTTGGAACAAGGTGTTTTCAGTCTGGCCACAAGGACTCAGCCATCTGCTTGTGAAACTGAGTTTTGCTGGCTGCCAGATAGCCTTCAGTTTGTGACAGCAAAGACAGGTGCTCTGTGTTCAGAAGCTCAAAGGATAAAATACTTCATGATAATATCATAATTAAAGTTTATCCTGTGCTGTTTCTTGTAAAACAAATTACTGGAAAAACCAAGTAATGCTACTGCACCCACCTTTTTACAACTCTGTGATTGTCTACTACCTATTCTTTGATTTCTCTCTTCATATGGTGCTGCTGGAGTCTGCTGTTTTGACTGTACAGTTAAGAAGTAATATAAGTACCGTATTTATTATTCCTAGAAGTTTTAATAATTATTAACAGTTTTGAAAATGTCATGTCTGCTTAGCTGAACAAGATGTAACAGAGCTAACATTTTGTACTCCTAACAGATTTTCCAAATAATGTGTTGCATATTTATTTCACGCAGAACATTGAGTTCCTATTTAAAGCTACAGCCCATGAAGTGAACCAACTATACATGGATCTTTAGTTTCTGACCGTCTCAATAGTAAAAGCATGTATGATGTATTGTATTAATTTAAGCAAATAAATATGTACTGGAGAAGCTGCTGTACTTTGTATTGGAATAGATATGGAGTTCTTGGCATTCGAGATATTTTATATGGAATATGTATGGGCTTGGTCTGACAAGGTCATTCTTCACTGAGCTCCACTGAAGAGTGGTTTTTGTAAAGGGAAGGCTAAATCAATGATGGAGCACCAGTTAGAAGACAAGAGCAGAAGAGCTGCCAGGTCCTCTAAGGCAGAGAGATAATTTTATTATTACAGACAACATGGAGGACATAAAAATTCTTTGGAGTGATTATGGTATTTGTCTGGCTTCAGGCAAGCTAAAAGAGAAAGATCTTTATCTTAGGGATTTTTCTTAGAACTGAATCATGTAAAAAGAAGGAAAAAACCAACCAGGTGTATTGTAAAATTGAAGTTAAGAAAATAGAAATACCATTATAGTTTAAGGAATAAACAGAAGATTGGAATAACAGACTTAATTACTCAGTTACTTTTTCTGAAGTAAAATTCACTATAAAATACTAATTAACCTCTTGAATTTGTTTGTTTGAATGAGGTCATGCTTGAACTGGCATCATCAGACTTCACAGAGAACATTTCAAAATTTTTGAGCATAGAGAAAGCAGCTGGAATGTTTGCTGCAAGATAACTCAAATAATAACAAAGATAGATATTCCATTTCTGATTCTCTGAGGTATACGCCTTAAAAAGTGGAAGAAGGCTTATGCAAACACTAGAAATACATGCTGGAGGATAAAAAACCCTCAGAACTAAGCCTTTGTTTTATTTCCCATTTCCTTTCGTTTTCCCTAATGCTTTGAAGGTAGGTAGCAACTACTATTAGGATTATAGACTACCTCTACATGAGAAGGATGAAGATATGTTGAAGAGTGAACTAGTTTATAACCATGTGACTCAGTATCACTGAATCTCAAAGTTTCTACCTTGTCAGTCACAAAAATATGATTTAGAAAAATATGTTTGATATTTTCCACAAACTTCAACTTAGTTCAGAACTGAGCCATGTTCATATAAGTTTTCGGTTATATATTTCCAACTATTTAGTAGAAGAGAAAGAGAGCCTCTCAAATGCTCTGGGGTGGGGGGCGGGGTGGCATTTCTGTGACAGTAGTGACATGTTGAAAGGCCCAGAGTACCTAAAGGTGACAGCCAAATTAATACACACCCTCTTACCAAATTTGTCTGTCCCATTAACACACTCTTAGGCTCATGTAGCTCATACAGCTACATGTATTTGCCCACTGGTTCATAAAGTGAAAATCTGATCTAAAACCACGTGCAGGATGTCAGTAATTTCACCATTTGGAAATTATAAAACACACTGCTAATGCTGCTTCTATGTGTGATAATGTGTTATATGGTGATATATACGATGAATCCTATAGCATAAATTTTCCTAAGCATTTCCTGTAATGAAAGTACTGCTGAAGAAATATATGAATAAGTCTTCTGGTGTCCTATCATTTTGATTAGCCTCTTTGAAAAAATACTTTATATCTATCCCATCCAAATTATTTAATTTGGATGAAGCCAGACTTTCCCTTTACTGAATTATTTCCTGTACTGACATATTTCTTGTACTTGGAACATCTCATTCAAAAAACCCTATCAATTTACATCAGTAGAGAATGTTACCTTGTCTTTTTGGAGTTGGGATTCTCTGATCGCACTGCACTTTTTTCAGTACTTAAATACCCTTACGCTTCTGAAGGGAAAATCACTGAGGAATAAATTATGTTCAAGACACTAATTAGCCAGCTAAAAAATAGGTTGCTGTAAAACTGGCTATGATGGAGTTATGTGAAAACTAGAAAGGCATTTCTTGTGGATTATTCCTTGTGGATAACTGTTATGAAATTAATGGAGATAGGAACTGTCTAAAAATGTCAGAGAAGGTGATACATGAATGTCTTTTAAAGAAATATGGTTATACAAGATAAGTGACAGATATAAACCCAGAAGAATATTTAGCAATACAGAGTGATGTGTTGCCAGGGAATTCTGCAAGTTGCTTTATTCTTTACAGAATCTCTACTAAAATTATAGGGCTTTTCTAGAAACAGTAAATCATGATTTTTTTCTAGTTGTTTCAAAGGCAAAGGTGATTTTTCAAAATCAGGTTATAAAGCTAGCCAGAAATATAAATATAATGACGACTGACAACAATGGTGCAGTCTCGCTGTGAAGAAAGTTACACTAAAATTGAAACAGAATTGTGCCTAGTACAATCTATCCTGGAGGCCTGTGAGAGCAGCACCGAGATCAGACAGGTCCAAAATTATATAGGTCAGATAAACATGCATGCAGATACTACCTAGAAGCTTGATTTTACTTTGGTGAAAAGCATTTAAAACTATTCCCTAACTGGAGTTTTTATTAAAGCTATTACATAGCAGGTTCTAAAACGATTGTATGAGGCTGACTTCACATGAACAATCAAGACTAGACACCAGTAAAACTAATTCCACTGAAATACTTCCTACAGAAACGTCTGGGGTTGCTCACGACCACAGTGGCTCATACATGCTGGTTACCGGTAATCTGTGGGAGGAACCACTCCCAGCCAGCTGCCAGAATGGATCATAAGGGAGTGTGGTGCAAATGTCACCTGTTACACTGTTGGCTACTTCATTTCAAATATATTATCCCCATGTTAAGCCAACCTGCCTATTTTCACTCTGAAGGGGATGAGGCATGCTTGTGCTGCCTGTTCAGCCCACTCTTTCATGCAGCTGTAAGACAGAAATATTTTAAATAGTTGTACCCAGTACACATCTGTTGAGGACATGCATCAGCATTCCTGATTTGAGCAGTAACATCAGTGGTCTTCCTACCTGACCCAGACTAGCAGATCCAACACCTGTACAGATTTATTTTATTCTAGGGTTTTAATTGTGTATTTCATGTAGAGCCAATATTTGTGTAGATCCTATTATGCATGTAGAGGAGTATGAAAGATTAATCACATATGTTTTTGACAGATAGTGGGAAAATAACAAAATACATTTTCTTATCCTTCTACTCTTTTTTATTTAAAAAAAGGGTTTCTTCTATTTCCTTCTATTTTCATTTTACTTGTTTTTATTAACTCCTTAGTGCTTAGACCACCAATCACCTTTCTACAAGGGATTCTAAGTGATCAGATGATCTTTGAGAGCACTGCTGAAGAGCCATTTCTATAATTTTCTTACTAAATGCTTGGAAGAAGAAAGAACAGTCCAGTGTGATGGATTACCAGACAGAATGACTGGCACAGGTGCACTTACCATTTTCAAGAGACAATACTGTGAATGCAGTACAACAGGCCTTGTTACTAAACAAAATGAAGATTTAATCAATTTTAGATTAATTCTAAAAAATTGCTTCAGGGTTTGCACTTTCCAGATGAAAGAGTGAGTCTGTGAGTAAGTGCACACAGTCAGAACACACAGATTTGCATGGAGCCGTCAAAATTGTTAATCTCACTTTTATTTTTAGATTTCATGAATTAACAGTCCAGTATATTTATGTATTTATATTATTTATATTTATATTATATTTATAATGCATCAATTTCCATATGTGAAATTTTTCAAAGACAAATGAAAACAAAAATCCCTTTGGATTGGCAGCAATCATAAAATTCTTCAATCAGATTATTAAGAGTGGTCTCATTCTTTTCCTATCATGCCTAAGAAACAGCTTTATAAAGCAGCATCGTCAGCAAACCTACACTTGCTTTTGCATATATGTGGGTTTGTTGTATAGTTAAAATATCTGTCCATAAAAAATTAACTGCCATGTTCTGCAGAGGTTCCCAGGCAGAAAGGGACCTGGGGGTGCTGGTACAGCCGACTGAACATGAGCCAGCAGAGTGCCCTGGTGGCCAAGAGGGCCAATGGCCCCTGGCCTGTGTCAGGAACAGTGTGCCCAGCAGGAACAGGGAGGTCATTCTTCCCCTGTGCTCAGCACTGGTGAGGTCACACCTTGAGTGCTGTGTCCAGTTCTTGCCCCTCAGTTCAGGAAGGACATTGAGACGCTGGAGTGTCCAGAGGAGGCCACAAGGCTGGTGCGGGGCTTGGAACACAAACCCTGTGAGTAACGGCTGAGGGAGCTGGGGTTGTTCAGCCTGGAGAAAAGGAGACTCAGGGGTGACCTTATCACTCTCTACAGCTCCCTGAAATGCGGCTGTGGTCAGGTGGGGTTGGTCTCTTTCTCCAGGCAGCAGCTGACAGAACCAGAGGACGCAGTCTTCAGCTGTGCCAAGGGAAGTATGTGCTGGATATTAGGAAAAAGGTTTTTATGGAAAGAGTGATAAAGTACTGGAATAAAGTACTGGACGTGGTGGAGTCACCATCTCTGGATGTGTTTAAAAAAAAGATTGGATGTGGCACTCGGTGCCATGGTTTAGTTGCGGTATTAGGGCATGGGTTGGACTTGATGATCTTGAAGGTCTTTTCCAGTCTAGTGATTCTGTGATTCTGTGATTCTCTTTTCTGCAGCTCAAACACCTCAATTCCAGTTGCCTGAAGAAGAGGAGCAATTGCTTGTATGTCAGAAAAGACAGCATAATCATTTTGGAAGTCTACTTGATTAATAAAATAGATAACCTTACCAATTTAAATGCCTTTCAAACTCTGTAGTAAACATCCCTAATACCTCTTTTGTTTTAGAACTGCCTTATGTTGTTAACACGAAGACAAGGCCTAGTTACCCAACAAGTAGAAAGCTGTCCTACACTGTTCAAACCTGAAAGCCCTTCAAAACCATTTAATTAAATATGTGCTTTTCAAGACTTCTCTGCCTTTTTTCTTTGCTATATTGTACTTTCTCATTTCTGACCCTCCTGTAACTTTCTGATTTGGTTACACAGGAGATGCCTGGAGGCAAGGCCAGCAGAAGAACCACATCTCCCTCACCCTGTAACCCTATTCTTTCCAGCCAAACGGCATTTTACAAGCTGGTTACAGAATAAAACCTTTTCATTTTGGTCTTGTGAGGCATAAACCATTGAAGTCAGGTTTGTGGGCAAGATGTGAGGCTTTTCCCCACTGTGACAGAGGGTCTCAAGCTTCAGATCCTGTGGCTTTGTGAGAAAGTGGTCAGGGTTGCCCTGTGGCACACAGCAAAATTGGAATCTGCCTTGCTTTACGGGCAAAAAGGATTGAAAAACGGTACAAAAGAGAACTACATCTGTATGCCATGACTACCATGAATCAACACTTAAAATTTCTCCCATAAAACTCAGCCTGAGTGGATGCAAGAAGTAGGGTCTTGATTAGACTCGCTCTGTACAGTGGCTGGAATTATTTTAGGAAAGGTGCCTTTCAGGAGAGTGTGAATATACTCAGGAGCAGTCAATTGGGCTGAAAACCAGCCCCATAGCTCAATCAGGGAAGAAAAATGCAGTCATAACAGAGACACAGCTGTGTATTTCACTTCTTCTAGCTCCTCCCTTCACTTAGCTCTGCCTCCATTTTCTCAGGTCCTTCACCACTGCACACTACAAGCCATTCTTGCAACACCTCCAGCAGCCACCTGATAAGGATACACAGTCCTTGACTCCTTTTCTCATTTTGCTGTTATTTGTTTTCAAAATCTGTAAAACAAGCATACCACACCCTCAGCTTTAGCTCCAAGCTCTGGGGAAAAAGAACTTCTTCACTTCAGCTCTCCTGAATGCCTCTGTCCATCTTGCTGCTCCCTCAGGAAGGTGACTGACCAATCTCCCTCACTGAGTGTGTGAGCTCTCTTGGTTTCCATGCTGATAGAGACGTTTGAACCAATTCTTGTCCATCTCTTCACATCTTTATTTCTACCAGTCTTTTTATGTTTGGCTTTACAACCTGAATAATGTCCTTTTTGGGTATACATTTAGTGGGTATACATACCTTTGTGAGAGGGAATAGCATCACTTGCCTCAAGTGCCATCAGCTGTCTTTTCTAGCAATTTATTTCCCCTTCTTGTCTATCTTCCTTTTGCTTTTTCTTTCCTCTAGGCAGCTGCTACCGGCACATCCTCTTCCTAACAAGTGTGAAGCCGTAGGCGGCTATGTTAGCGAGACTGTAAGACCAAATATAGAGAAAAACTGCATGCTGCTCCAAAGCATGTTAAGGTTCACTGTGTGAGAAAGTTAAGAGTAGCTTGATATTTGTGGTGGGTGGGATTGCACTCTCCACGTCTAAATGCAAATTTTAATTCTCTTGTCTTCAACCATTCTGTTAATGTTGCTTTTTAAAGGGTAATTTTTAAAACCATGGTCTATGGGAAAGATGAATTGACTTTCAGAACTAGCTTGCTTTACCACAAGCTAAATGAAACACATGTGAGAGTAAAGAGGACTTCATGGAGACAGTTCAACATACTTCAACAGCATCTCAGGTCTGCCTCTTGTCTTTAATGAGCAGCAGTTTGGGCCTGAGAGCCAGAGCAGTACAGTACAATAGCAATACAGATACCAACCTGAGCTGTTTGTCCTTAGGCAAGGCACACAGGCAGAAATTATGCAGTCCACCCCACAGCTCAGACAGAAAACAGCTTTAGCTCTCAATTGAGACTGCTGCCTCCAGCTTACATTTTTCAGCCCGTTACTGAGGAAGGGATGTACCTAAAACAGGTGCCAGTAGACCTTTCAACTTTGAATGCCTGACCAGCTGCCAGTTGTGTATTTACAATAGAAGATAAAATAAGGTTTCTGACAGCCAAACTTCCTTTGCACTCTCTTCCTTCTCCCAGGGCTGAGCAGACTCTGATCTGAAAACACTCCTGTGCTGGTGTCTGACTAGACAGCATTACCCTGGTAAAGTGTAAACCTGACCCAGTTTGACTTGGCTGTTCAATTTTTAATGGCACACTGCCAACTTGCTACCAGTTGGGCTATTCATGCTGCAATAGGAAGCAATCTTCCTGACATGCAAACTTCCTTCTTCTTCTGCCTGAGCAGCCGTGCAGTCAAAGATGCTGAGCTAGATAAAGAACAATTTGACCCTATAAAATATGGGTCTTGACCCAAGGCTTCACTTCGGCTTTATTGTACTAGCCAGCAGAAAAAACTATCATTACCCATGGTAAACCGGAAAAGAAAAAATGAGTTCTTGCAATAGAGAATCACTGTTACAGCTCCTAGAGAAGGACTTACTCCGTATTCAGATGTAAATTTGTGACCTGCAAATCCCTGAGAAAAATTATGCCATGAAAGGTGGTAATCAAAACTGGAATTCAAGGTGCCACTGCAGAGCTTGATTACATTTATCTTGCTGGTTAGGAATACTGATCCAGTAGGAAGGGCTTCATCCCTTGTTGGTTAAATTGGCTGTACGAGACCACTTTCTTTCTCTTCTTTTCTGTCCTCATGGAAACTCCTAATCCTATTAAAGAAAAATTTGCAATGGGTTTCACAAATGGGTTTCACTAGTCTTGTCACTTGAACTGATATACACTATTCTTCCTGGAGGACAGCAAGTTAGAAGGAGTATCTGTTCCATCTAAGAACATCATGACATCAATATAAGCCATGTCTTTGGGTGAGGGTCTCCTTAGGTCCTCATCTGAAGGGGAAGGAGAAGCTTGGAACAGCAGCAGGAAAGAAATGGGGAGCCTTTATTTTAGTCTCCAACCGAAACAAAAAAACCCTGTTACAGCCAATACCCTAACACTTATATTTTTTACTGTTCAATTGAGCAACTGGAAATTAAAGTCACTGATAAGAAAGACTTTAAGGAAATTTGAATAATTTGAAGTATGTAATATCCAGCTACAGACTCTGTAGTGTACTCTCAATTTGTCTAAGCCAGAGAGATAAGAAATCCACAACAGGACTGAAGTAAGTGTATTCATAGAAGAATATAATACTTTCAGCAGAATAACTTTCCCTCCAGGCTGCTTCATTACTGTGACCACAGCATTTTTCAGTCAAGACCCCATGAGAATCTTTTACCTCTTGCTTATCATTTCCACTAGTTTCCACCACTCTCCCAGAAAACTGGGAGGTGAATTAAGGCAAGGGACATTCTCACAAAGTTGCACAGTAGGATGTGCGTCCACACTGGCTTAAAACAGCCAAGGACAGCACCTCAGGAGCTTCCTCAGAAATGAAGACTGCGTTTGTCAATCCCCTCAGTCAGTTTGCAGATGACACCAAGCTGGGTGGGAGTGTTAGATGTGCTGGAGGGCAGGAAGGCTCTGCAGAGGGATCTGGGCAGGCTGGATCATGGCCCAAGGCCAGTGGTGTGAGGCTCAACAAGCCCAGTGCTGGGTCCTGCCCTTGGGTCACAACAACCCCAGGCAGTGCCACAGGCTGGGGCAGAGTGGCTGCAAAGCTGCCCACAGGAAAAGGACCTGGGGGTGCTGCTGACAGCAGCTGAACATGAGCCAGCAGTGCTCAGGTGGCCAAGAAGGCCAATGGCACCCTGGGCTGTACCAGCAGCAGTGCGGCCAGCAGGAGCAGGGCAGGGATTGTCCCCCTGTACTGAGCACTGGAGAAGCCACAGCTCAAATTCTGCGTTCAGTTCTGGGCCCTTGGTGACAAGCGAAATGTTCAGATGATGAAGTGTATCCCAAGAAGGGCATTGGAGCTGGTGTAGGGTCTGGAGCACAAGTCCTGTAAAGAGTGGTTGAGGGAGCTTGAGCTGCTTAGACCAGAGAAAAGGAAGATCTGAAGAATAATATTTCTCTCTGCAACTACCTGAAAGGAGGTTGTAGACGGATGGGCATCAGCTTCTTCTTCCAAATAATAGAGTAAGAGAAGTGGTACTCAGGTTGCTCCAGGGAAGGTTTAGACTGGATATGAAAAATTTCTTGACAGAAAAGGTTGTCAAGTATGGACTATCTGTACAGGAAGTGGTTGAGTCACTACCCCTGGAGGTGTTTAAAATATATGGTACTGAGGGACATGTTTTAGCAGTGGACTTGGAAATGTTATGACTCAATGATTTTAAAGGTCTATTCCAATGTAGATTCTGTGATTCTATGACTTTCTGGAGGCGTGCTTGACATCACCAGGGAGCACTGCAAGGAGAGAAAGATACAGTTACATGTTCTGCTATTTATGTCAATGCACAGTATCCATGGAGAAAAAAAAAAAAACAAGTTTCATTTAGATCCTTGAATTGCCTACTTTTTCCTGCCTAGGATAAATCACTCTTAAGTGTAAAAAAGAAAAAAGCTGAGGAGGAGAGTTTGAAAAGGCAGTGGATTTTAGAAAAGTGGTAGCTTTGAATCAAACATCAAGTACCCTGAGCTGTATATATCTGTTTTCAGCCAAGAACCTTTACATAAAATATGTTAAATCTGGAAAGTTTGCAAATTGGGGTGTGTGTTGCTCTCTATTTACAAAGAAACTACAAAAAATTCTCTCTCTTGGAATACAGTAGGGACAAGCAACAGGAGGCAGTTTCTTTGTTCAGAAAATCAGATCTGTTTGAAGCCAGCATTCTGTCCAAAATTAGAACTTTCTCTCCCACTCTGGATCTTTTCCAGGACCATCCATGCTGCTGGTACTTCCTTGCTGGTTCTGGCTCTTTTTTGACTGCATTTTTGTTAGATTAATGTCACACGCACACATATGCACTGCTATGATCTGGTATCAACCAGTCACCTGTGTCTGCAGAATCTCCCAAAGACAGTTTTTTGACTGGTACAGACCAGACTTTCCTTAGAACCTTGGTGGTCTGTGACTCAGATAGCAGTTTCTACTGTTGAACAAAATGTATCTGAACATTTTCTTAGTGAGATTTATGTGAGAGTCTACTAGCCAGCTGTACTGAGGTTTGAGAACTACCAATATGTCAAATTATGAACCTTGATAGTTATCATCATATTTTAGTGTAGAAGTGTTGTATTTGTTAAAACAAATTTATGTATGCAGGAGTTCAAATGGCAGGTTAGGTATTGAGAAGATGAATATGAACTATATACAGGTATGGATATAAAGAGAAGCCCTCTTACAGATTTAGATAATTAAGTGCTACAGTACTGTGAATAGGGTTTGATTAAATTCCCTTTGAATAATTATTACACTAGATAAAAAGTTGGTTCTTAATAATAGTACACAACAAGGTTAAATGCTGCTTGCCTTAGGTACTTTAAAATTATTTTGTTTCACATCTTTGAGTGTCATCTTTTACATCCAAACCTTCCTGACTCCTCCGTGAAATGAAATGTCTGCTCAGTGTAATATTAATATATACTGACATACTTGAAGCAGTCTGTAATAAGCATTCAGCATTGTTCTGAAAAATTACTCCAGCTGATATACAAACCAGAAGGTATAACAATGTGAACCCTCTGCCAAAATTGCTCTTAGCAGCAGTGGCTATTAGCTGAGAATCAGAACCACTCCAAATTAGTAAATGCTTGGTTGCTTGGAAGTGTGGCATTTCCCAGTCTAGGCATCAAATAGAAAAGTTAGGTAATCCATCACTGGGAAACGGGCATGAGTAAGCTGGTGTGCTGGTGCTAAAGCCAGCTGAAATCTTTAGTTAACTGAAGAGAAATTTGAAACATTGCCTCAAAAAAATGTTTTCTGAGCTCAAGCTCTTCTAGGATTCCCTTTCAGCAAATGGACGGCAGTAATTGTCTTAGCCTCCAAATCCCTGTTCCTGTGATTCATTCTCAGAGAAAACAGACACACATCACATTCTCTGCTGGTTGTGCAAGGAGACTCTTCCTAGTGAGCACCCAACTCACCTGGATAAAAGTTTGTGGCAAATATACCTATTTCTTGTCCACAAAATATTACTGTAAAATGCAAATCTGAGTCATATGTTACACTACAAATAAAGAGCTACTCATGTTTGTACTCAGTGCCCAGAAACATCAATAAGCACAATTATATAAATTAGTTACATAATATAATGACATCAAACAGAATTTTTTTTTTTCAAAATAGATTCCAAAATGCAGTCTGAAGCTGTTTTGGGTTAAAAACCTTTCTGACTGCAGAAATTTTCACTGAAGCCTGTACAGCTTTGCAGAAGAGAAACAGGTTTATTTGAAACAACTTTTAAAAACAGAAATTGCACAGAAAGCAATTTTCAATTGTAGCTACTCCTGACCTTATAAAATCTTCGACTGTTCTCTAAAACTTGAAAGCTGCGCTGTTTTACATGTACAGTACTGTGTTCCTCTGACTTTTCCCCTTCCTTTAAAATGTAAACCCATGACAGATCCTTCTATTTGTTTATCTTTGACAGAACAGAGCCATGCACATTTCATTTCTATACAAATGATTAATAATGTTATGACTTTTTAGCCACTGATTATGAAGAAAGACTTTGCTTCTTACCCTCTGCTTCATAATTTGGAGTCTCCCACCCCCATCCATGACACACAGGCCTGTCATTCTCTTTCACTGTCATTTCCTTCTATTTTATCTAAGTGTTTCAGGGTTTTCCCCAGGAAATTCTTTTCTATTCATTTTTAGTGCTTTTAAGGGAGCAAACAAGATGAAAGCTTAAGGAAAAAAAAGTTGTCATTCTTGACATTGTAAATATAGCTGATGTTTCCCTTTTTGTAACTATGTGGGATGCAATCTGAGAACTATTAAGGTAAATAGCAAAAATACTTAGTTTTACAGCACTGCAGATACTGCAGAAACTGTTAGTTCCTAAATAATCTAAAAAACAACAAGAAATCAGAGAAACAGAATAAGGGATTTCAGTAGATATATAGTGGATACCTAATTGCTCCTTTCCAAAGCAAGTAAACATTTAACTTTTTGTTGGTTCATAATAATACCTTTAAATCCAGGAATATAACTTCATTGCCTTTTTTATGGTATAGACCAGGAATAATAATTTAATGTTGAGTTTTTCTAACGTGACAGGCTGTTAATAAAACTCTGGTAAAAGAGATAAGAGTAGTTTCCTTTTCTCTAGCTACTTTTGTGCAATAAGCAGATGGTAAAATGTCTCTCCACATGTTTTACTGGCACCAATCTTCGTGCAATTTACTAAACATTGTCTTCCAAAATCCCCCTTGGATAAAGAAACAGCATAGTGAGAAAAAAATAATCCTGTGGTAATCAGGAATTCTATCACCTTCACTTGGACCTTCCTAAAGTGTGGTAATCAATCTAACAAATGGTAAAAATTGAGATATAGGAATTCCCCTTGTTACCATGGAAACTAGCAGTTGTCTGACTGACAAAGGAAAATAGATTTGTTGTATTAATAACTTCAGCATCTGAAGAGAACACAGTATTTATGGAGCTGGAGAATCACAGGATAAGTGAGGTTGGAAGGCACCTCTGGAGGTCATCTGCTCCAACACCAGATGGATCCAATTATAGCAGGTGGCTGAAGATGTCAGTTGAGTTTTGAATATCTCCCAGAGACAAAAAACTCCACCATCTCTCAGGGAAATCTGTTCCAGTGCAGTGGAAATTCTCCAATGAAAACAGTTTCATATTCCTGTGTTCTGATTTATTCCTCTTCCCTTCAGACCTGTCACTGGGCACTTCCATGAAGGATTTGGCTTTGGCTGTATCAAAGATAATATCTAACCATTCATGCCATTCTCTGCAGTGTTGCACCAGTATTTTGGACTTGTCTTTGTTAAACTCTCTGAGGCTCTTGACACCTCGTTTCTACAGGCTCTTGAGAATTTCAGCTTTTCTCAGCGTGCCCTCCAGCATATCTGCTGTTTAATGATTAACAAGGGTTAATTTTTCTTCATGGAAGACAGAATGTACTTGGCGAAAAGATTCATTAAAAAATTTGGTTTTCTGCCAAAGACCAGTTTAGCCAGAAAATATTTTCTATTTGTTGGCTGAGGCTAGATGTGGTGAGTCCCAAGAGGCAAGCTGAAAATTGTGTCGTGTTCTTTCTTTAAAAGTAAAGATAGAAGTGATGACCTTTATGCACCCTTTTTGTAATGCCCCAAAGCACTCTTAATAAGATGTCTGCTTGCAAACTACTATTGAAACTTCCATTGCAGTTATTCAAATAAATGTTTCAAGTACGTGTTTGAATACCCAACATTATTATTATTATTAATAATAATATATAATAATATAATTGTAATAATAATATTTAGTAATATATAATGTGTAATATAGTGTATATGGTGTATATAGTAATATATAATAGTGTTATATATTTATTACATAGTAATATATTGCTATGATATGATATTATATTATATTACATGTAATAGTATATAATAACAATTATTAGTATTATTATTGTCATTGTTGTTGTTGTTGTAAAACACATCAAAGAGTGTGGATGGTCTGTTTATTTCCTTACAAATCTCTATAATGAAGGAGACCAACACAGATTTACTAGAAGTTAACATTGTTGTGTGATGCGTCCAAAATCCATGTGACCTCATGAATGACTGATGTGCGCTAATAAATCTCCATTGCATTCTCTCTCAGGATGTTATACTTAATTCCTTGAACTTTGCAGCAAAGTATTAGAATTCTAATGCCTGTGTCATCCTTGCATGGCATCAGTTCTTGCAATCCCTTGTTAACACATATATAAGTAGTTCCCATTCGAACTTGTGTAAACATTTTGTGCTATTCATCTAAAAATCACTTAATTTTGCACCTGTCCCTTCCTCAGTTTAAATAATGTGCACATATTTCTCCTTCCTTCTATTGTTCTCCCCTGTAGGAAAAGTAAGAAGATTCACGGTGGGCACCTAGTAAAGGAAGTTACATTAATGTATATTGGAAAACTGCAATTAATAATAAATGATTTAACATGGAGAAGTCAATGTGTCTTAGTGTCAGTTTGCCTCTTAATTGGAAAAGGGTGACTAATTTTATATTGCACTGGTGCTTATTCTCAGGAAATCCACCATCCCTCCATTTACATACAACACAGAAATAATTTTGTACAGAGAAATAAAATTGTACAGAGTACAACTTCCAAAAACTTTGTTTTTAAAGTATTAGTAGAAAGTTATTGAAATGGTTAAGCTTTTTTATTGTGTAGTCTAAAGCATCTCTAGTCACCCATGTAGCGAATGTGAGGGAGAACATCGGTACCTCTCTGGACAAGCTGCAGATTCCGTATGACACTAGCGTCTATAGTTGAGCATCCAAATATGTTGGAAAAACAACATTTTTATACAGTGATACAAGACCTTGGAGAGATCATTAAGAGCATAATCCCTGTGTTAAGAACTATTTCCTTAGTTGCAAAATGAAACTTTTGTAACTAAGGTGATGTAGGAAGGTCTATTTTTAGTTCTGCTGCAGAGACAAGGTGCCAGAACAGGGAACTCTGACTGATTTTGCATTTAGTGAAAAAAGTTTCAGTTCTGTCCACTGGAATATGTTTGTACAGCATGTGAGCATCTTTCAGATATTTCAGGAGCTTTTCGAGGTACAATATTACTCACGTAATATTTGACTCCTGGCTGCTGAGAGCCATGCACACTAAACTTGGGGCACCAGTACAAAACAGTGTAATATGTGTCCAGAATAGAAAACCCCATCATGTTTAGTACATATGACAGGATTTTTTTTTTTTGTTCCGTTTAGAATTTTGGTAATGCTGTTCTGTGAGTCAAGAAAAGTAAATATATTGAACTACAAAATTCTTTTAATTGTTCTTTTATGTGTAGAGGTGGATGGATGGAGGTCACTGTAATCTCTGGGGTGTCTTTAAAACCATACAAAATAACTTCTAGCATTATTCTTACTTCCATTACTGCTTGAAACGATTCCAAAAATGCAATCATTTTGCTAGAATAACAGTTTATGGAGTTCTTTAGAGTAAACATCTCATGCTCTAAATGATAAAGGCCATATTTTTATTTTATCATTGTCACAGTAAGACAAATTTTAATTTTGTGGACAAAAGCTTTTACACAAGAATGTGTTTCCTCAGTGTTCTGTCTTCTGATAGCTGAAACTAAGGTCATAGCCCCATGAAGTTGTAAAAGAAGTAGTGGGGTTTAAGCAGACCATCATCTAAGTGCTTACAAGTTTATTGTAGGCAGTAGATGCCTGTTCTATCAGCAAAGGCAGTACAAAATTCAGAATTATGCAATACAAACCAAAGTTTGTACCTGTAAAGTATCCATAACAGCAATATTTTTGTACAGGTGTTCAACAGAGAGGAGAATCATGTTGAAAATACCTCTTGTGGGTTGATGCTGGTGCCAGGCACCCACCAAAGCCGCTCACTCACTCCCCTCTGCAAACTGCCCAGAGGAGAGACAATTTACCAAAGGGTTCATGGGTTGAGAGAAGGACTGGGAAAGATCCTCCACCAAATACCATCACGGACAAAACAGGCTCAACTTAGAGATGTGAAGTGAATTCATTATTTAAAAAATCACAGCAGGATAATGAGAAGTAAATAAACCCTTAAAAACACCTTCCTCCGCCCCTCCCTCTTTCCCAGCTCTACCTCCTCCCCCATGGCACAGGGAGACAGGAGTGGGGGTTATGGTCAGTTCACAATCTGAGGCTTCCCCCACTGCTCACGGAGAGGAGTCCTCCCCCTGCTGCACTGTGGGATCCCCTTCCCATGGGATCCATGAACTTCTCCAGTATGAGTCCATCCCACAGGCACACAGTCCTTCCCAGACTGCTGCAGCATGGGTCACTCTTCCACAGGTGCAGTCCTCCAAGGACAGGCTGGCTCCAGCCTGGAGCATGGCCCCTCTCTCCAGGGGTCTCCCATGGGGTTACAGCCTCTTCCCAGGCATCCACCTGCTGCAGCATGGGCTCCTCCGTGGGCTGCAGATGGATCTCTGCATTCCCCATGGATCTCCATGGGCTGCACGGGAACCTTAGCATCTGGAACATCTGGAACATCTCCTGCTCCTCCTTCTTCACTGACCTCGGTGTCCACAGGGTTGTTCTCACATCTCACTCTGCTCTTCTCTGGCCACAATTACAACTGCACAATAACTTTTGATTTCTTCTTAAGTATGTTATCACAGAGATCTTACCAACATCTCTAATTGGCCAGGCTTGGCCAGCAGCGTGTCCATCTTCAGAGCCATCAAGGACTGACTCTGCCAGACATCGTGGAAGCTTCTGGCATCTTCTCACAGAAGCCACCTCTGTGGCCCACCCACTCCCAAAAACCAGGCCATGCAAACCCAACACATAACCTAAAACATGGCGAGTAATTGGACTTAGGTAAACTGTACTTATTGGGTAAATGAAAAACTTGCAGTTGTCCTTCTAACACATCAGAAATATTAACTATGTTCCTCCTTAGATCCAAAGTTTGTAAACAATTAATTTTATTTACATCATGCAATAGACATGGCAATTTTTAAGTGTGTATTGCCCAGATGAAACATTGTTTCCTAGTTGTTTGGGGTTTGTTTGGGTTTTTGTTGTGTTTTGTATGTTTAGTTTGTTGGTTTTTTGTTTCTGTTTTTCTGTTTGTTGTTGTTGTTGTTTGTTTGGGTTTTTTGTTTGTTTGTTTTGTTCATTGTTTTGTTTTGTTTTGTTTTTTCCAGGGGCTGGGCTTCTTAGTTTTATTAATTTTTTTTTCACTGTATGAATAGATTTTGTTCTGTGGAATATCCAGTGTAACTAGCTCTTGCACTCTGGGCTCACAGCTGAAGAAAGTTTCTCCTGTGTAGATAAAGTTTGCTCTATTTGGTCACTCTGTATGTGACACAGAGGATTTTGAGATACAGCTCTTTTTTTCATTGCCTGAAAAATTCTTGCTTTGTCTTGCCTTCATTTGCCTTCTGCTGTTGCTGATTCAGCATGGTGATGATATCTGTATTGCCAGGTCTGATTCCGGATATAAATGCTTTGTAATGCCGTGAGCTAATCTCACATTATTTCATTTACCATATTTTAAAATGCACATGCAATTACCTGGTCCCATGAAACAGCAAAACACCGTTCTGTGGATTTGTCCAGTTTCTGTCCATGCTGCTGAAATTTATAGCCTACAACCACAGTGTAAACTCTACACAGACAAAAAGATGTTCTATGCCAGAACAGCAGTGTCACATTCATCATTAAGGAGAGGAAGTGCACAAAGCACCAGCTGGCTTCAGTGGAGTATGCAAGCAGAACTTTTTTTTCTCAGAAAGCCCTTTGGCCTTACTAGTTTTCAAATATTTGAATCCATCAGTAGACTTAATTATAGTCTCGCCCTAGCTTTGCAGAAAAAGACACAGATGGGTCCAGATATAGCAAGACACCTTCACCACTGTTTTGCTGCAAAAAAGGTGTATTCAGAGTCTCAATTTAGTCCATAGATGTAAAGGAACAAGAAACAAAGAATGGCTGCAGCTACAAGCAGCAGCAGCTGCGGTTGTGAAATGCATTTAGGAAGATCCCTTCACAGCAAAGGTAAAAGTCTCTGCCTCTTCTCTTACCTGGCAGGGCAGGAGGAATGTGCTGAGCAATAATACTGCCCCCTCACAGAGAGACAAATCTATGTGCACAGATAAAGATCAATGCAGAGAGAACTGCTTCCTTGAAGGTCAGGGCATACCAAAATAACCTTGACAATGATGAGGCATGACTCTTTAAAAGAAAAGGAGGCATTTACTGACTCGCACAATGAGGAAAATAAGTTAGAATAGACCAGGCCAAAATAAATTGCAAAAAATTGCAAATCTGCTGTGGATTTTTCTATGCTTCTGGACCGAATTTGTCTCTATTACTCAAAAAGGCAGTTTTTAGAAATGTCTGATATGTCTGTTTTATGCTTTCATTTGTCCCCTTAAGGTCATTTGGAGAAACAGGAAGCATTTTCATGTATTAAGTTTCTGTTTATTGTTTAAACAATAGCATTTGCTGAGCTGGCCTTTTAAACACATTTGCAAGGTCTACAGACTGGGTGCTTGGGAGGCCAGTGAAAAATTCTCTTACTGCAGAAGTGAAAACTGAAATGAAGCAAAGTGGCACACAGTAATTTACACCAATGGGCCTGACTTCTACATTTTCTTGAGTTTCTACAAAAGTCCAGATGCTTCATGTATCTGAATGATGTCATCTGAGATGCTGTAATACTAAATTAGTTCTATTTCAAAATAATGTATGTTTTATGGAAGTTTTCAGATTGATTGTCTAGATTTCATGATCTTTGGATTTACAACACATCCAAGAAAAAGACAAGATCACGCTGCTTCCCATCATCCTTACAGACATATATTTCTGGCACAAGGAAGGGCTTGTGAAGTAAAACGCCCTGGTTAAGGACACTTAGAGTGACTTGACTGTGACTTGACTGCCAAGAGCTATCAATTAATTTCACAGCAGGATGATAACATACAGCTGCCAGCCAAAACTGCTCACAACAATTTTAAGGAAGGCATCCAGTCTGAAAGCCTCATTTCTGGGACACCTTACTTTGTTCAATTTTCTGCGCTGCCAGGTGGCACAGAAAATCCATGTGAAACAGTATCTGAAATTCCGTCCCTAAATTTCCAGAGATGGTCTCTTTAAAACTGAGGCAAATACCAACATTTTGGTTGTAAGTACATATTTATCTATAAAATACATGTAATAATTCCTTTACATGAATGTTACTTCTTAGACCCTTGTTGTTTCTGGCTAGAAGCTGAGGAATCAGGATGGCTCAATTATCTCAGGTGTTTCTAAGGAACAGATTTCAGTTCTCACATGAATTTTTGGTTATGGTCACAGTATCATTTTGAGAATACACCTCTACTTGTACTCAAAATCAGAGAGATATGGCAGTCTTTCATGCTATTCACAGAAAATTTTCTAAGGTATTGTATAGTAGACCTGATTCAACAATTTTCAATGTGTTTCCTTTTAAATGTGTGTATGTATTGGAAGCATACCGGGCTGTTTAGTAGGGTATCATAGGTTTTGGAAGAAATGGGGAACATTCTTGGCATAAATACAAACCAGATGATTTGTTACTCCTCTTCCTCATTTCTTTTATTTGCCCTGATTCACAGCAGGAATTATGACTGCAGCCAGGATAGAAACACAGCTTTGATGTACTTTTCTTCTGCCATGGAGAAGTAGGTCTTGTTTCCTCTTTCCCAATACCCTGTTTTAATGAGTCTCCATTCTGAGTGTGCAAGCTTAAGAATAGAAATATTAAGAAACCAAACAGAAGAACAGATCAGTTAACTTGCTGCTCCTAGGCTGCCTAAATAAATGCCTAGACTAATTACAGCAGCAGCCTTGCTCAAAACACACACTAATGGCCTTACTCGCTATTTATAGAAATGACCTTGAATATCTGAAAGACAAAAACCACACATGTAAATTATTCCCTGCAGCTAACAGGAAGACTTCCAGCTTTTAAGCATGTGGGCAAACGAAATGTTACAGCAATGCACATGATAATTGGCAAATTGAGTGCAGACCTCTTGCAAAATTATAGGGCAGGAATAGGACCAAGCACAGTACAATGGAGGAACATAATCAGACCTGGCTTTATATGTGAGCATGAGAGAAAAGAAACGCACTGACATGCCACCGTGGGATGGAAGCAAACATATGACTGCTCAGATTGGGAGAGAAAACAACTTGTAGTTTGGACATCCACACCTGAGTGAAGGAGAAGAGACAGCACAGCAAGACCAATGTTACTTATAAGCCTTATAACATACTCTTACACAGCAATAATCAGAGCCATACCGGGATATTGCTTCTTATTGCTGCTATTTTGGCAGTGTGAAAAGTCTTTCCTTGATGTGGACACTTCTAGATATGTCATCAGAATCTGGAAAAAGCTCATCAGATGAATATCTTTGGGAAAAACATCATGAACACTTCAATCCCTAGGACTTAAATGGAAAAAAGCGGCTAACTATGTAAGTATTCCATTAAATGACTGCATGGGAAGTATTGACTTGGTTCAGGAAGTTGTACATATACTCTGACCTTAAGAAAAAGATATTTTAAAAGACTAGTGTAAATATATAAAGAACATTAATGAAGTATATGGGACTTCAAATTTTATTGAATCTCTCCTATTTTTTTGCAGAGATCCACCTGCAGCAGAAGGTGACTGATTACATTTATCCAGTAGGTGAGAAAGTCTGTGGGCAGAATGGAATGGAGCAGCGGTGAGTTACTAAAAATCATCTGTCAGAGCAAGAATAGCTCTTTTCTCCACTCCTTGGAGATCACAGGATACTTCTAGGCACCCCATTTTAGGGACAAAACAATAAAAGTTTGTTACTATAGCAAGCTGTAATTTGGAGTGGTTCTCAGCCCATGCTTAAAACACTCATAGTCATTCTAGGAGTAGGCTAAGAACAGGAGCTACCTGTAATCATGTGCAAAGGAAGAAAGTTAACTGAAAATACATGTTTCTTAAAAGGAATAACAAGTGAAAGAACAAGGTTTATTTCACTGGTAAAAAAGGGAGCTACATACACATAGCTACAGTTGCACAGGCAAGGTTTTTAATTTCCTTTCTCTGATGATGTTTCATGCTATTCTCTGCTGATATGTAATGGGGGTGGGACAAAATGACCTCCACAAATCTCTGCACTCTCTAGTTAAATTATTAGTTTGTAAGACATTCAAATAAATAAATAAATAAATAGATAAATAGATAAATAAATAAATAATCAACCCAAAATTGAGGTGTCACTAAGATAGTTACAAATACATGTAAAAAGGGGAAAAATCTAAAACTGTCTTTGGTAATGTGAATTACAAGGCACCACACTGTTCCCATCACATTCTTCAACGTAGGAGACTACTTTGTCTGGAAATGCACAGAAGATAGAGATACATGACAACTCAAGGGAGAAATGCCCTTCTGTCTGGCCAGTTGAGCCCTTGCAAAGGTGTATGTGGTGTAAACTCTCAGGCCTGAAATTTAACATGCTGATGCTTTCATCTGTGTGACTGTCCAGAAAGAGCTGCATTAGGGTAATAGACTGCAGGTTCTTTCCTAAATTCAACCATATGCATTTCTTAGCATTTTGAGATAAATTTTTCAAAGCTTTTATTTACCAATGCTTACAGATCTTAAACCCTTTCAAAGGGTAGTAAAAGTGCAGCAGAGCAAATTCTGTGGTCTGAATTTCCCCTGAAAGTACCTAACCACTATGGCAATTCTGTAGATGTATCATCCTTTCTCCATCACAGTTCTCTTTTGCTGTCATTCTGATATGAGAACTGATAAAGCTTCAAACATAAAGAAGAAGTTCTCAACAATGTCTCTGCCTTTTATTTCTCCTTTTTATTCCTCCCTTCCCTTTACTCCTCCCCAAGTGATGGTATTACAGAGAAGAAGGATGAGAAGTTTCCCAAACTGTTTTGTTCATCTTTAAGTACAAACTTAGGACTTTTAAAATTATGTAAAGTGAATTTGTGAACTGATTCTGTTTCCTGTTATAACAATTTATGCTGGACCCTCTGTCTTCACTTCTGCAGCACATGGTAGCTGAAAGGACTACAGAACCACTCTTTGTAACAGTAAAGTCAGCAACAACAACAACAAAATTAAAATCTTTTAATCCAGAGCAAGATTCACATACTGTCATAAAGCTGAAAGATGTGTTAGAGCACTTTTAAGTACTTACAAATGGAATAACTGCAAGGGAGTTACTTGACGTGCTGGTTTGGGCTGAGGAAGAATTAATTCTCATCTCAGTGTCTGGCATGGGGCTGTGTTTTGGGTTTGTGCTGAACACAGGGCTGATAACACAGAGATGTTTCTGTTATTGCTGAGCAGGGCTTGCACACAGCCAAGGATTTCTCTGGTTTTGGTACTGCCACACTGGTGAGGGGACTGGGGCTGCTTGGCAGGATGGGAGGAGACAGAGCCAGGACAGGTGACCCAAACTGATCAAAGGGATATTCCAGACCATGTGGCACCAAGCTCAGTGTATAAACTGGGGAGAAGAAGAAGAAAACCTGGAGGGTTCACCTCCCCCATAATAATTTTGCATGATGGGGCCCCGCTGTCCTAGAGAACTGCCATGGCATTGCATGCCCATGGGAAGCAGCAAGTGGATTCCTTGTTTAGCTTTGCTTGCGTGGACAGCTTTTGTTTTCCCTATTAAACTGTCTTTTTCTCAGCCCATGAGTTCTCCAGATTTCATCCTTCCAATTATCTTCCTGATCACTCTGGTGGGGGAGTGAGTGAGCAGCTATGTGGGGTTTGGCTGCTAGCAGGGGTTAAACCATGGGAATTCTAACTCAACTGTTTCAAGGGTTACCATTAAATTATCTTTCCCAATATTCTTTTCTAAAATTTTCCATCAAGATTGGTGGTATCTCCTGCTACAAGACACGGCCAGTTCCTAAAGTAGACATAATTTTCTAGTCTGAATTACCTAGCAGCCACAAGACTTGTGATATTTCGTTTTGATGTTGCAGTTACTGCTGGATACAGGGGAGGCTCTAATTTCTCCTCAAGCACCTCCCACAGGTCAGCGGGAGTGAGACTCCACAAACTTCCCTCAACTTCATAATAACTGAAAACAAGGACTAGCTTACCTTAGGAAACTGGAGACAAAAAGTTCAACTTACAGTCTATCTAGAATATAAACCTTGAAAGAAACACCTTCATGTAAACTAAGATGGCAATTTCTTTTCTGGGCCAGGTGCTGGAGTGGATACAAGGGCTAGCTGCTGCAAGCTTACATCCCCTTGTGATGGAATTAGCCAGACTAGCTACCATCACGACTATTTATAGAGCGCATGGTTGTCACACGATTTGGGAATTTGCACTGCTATATTCTGGGTAGAAAAGGGGCGACAGAGAGGCCAGGTTTGAGTCCAAAACTTTCATTGTAACTCATAACCCTGACATCTCAAGCGAGCATTGGGGCCAGGATAGGTAATTACCAGTCTGAGTATCCAAGAGATTAAAAAGAGAATGTTTTCTGTACAGTGGTGTAGAAGACAGCTACATCATGGTGCTCTGGCAATATGAAATCTGCATTTGTTTCTCACAAGACAGGATAGTCAGTAGTTCCAGGTGTATAACAGAAGAATTCAATGTGAAATGAACTCCAAACTCCAGCTCAGAGAAGGTCTGATTAGGTCAAGTTTCTTAGGGCCATTTCCAAGTTCCAGGTGAGTTTGTAGGCCTTCAAGAATAGAGATGTTACATCCTCTTACAAACTCATTCAGTATTTGATCTCCCTCATTATAACTTCTTTTATCCTAATACCTGACCAGAAGGCTCCATGTTTCAACTTGTGGTCATTGTGCCCAATCATATCATCATGCATTTCTGAGAATAGCCTAGCTCCACCGCCTCTTTGTCATCTGATCAGGCTGCTGTAGACAGGAATTAGGTTTTCTCTAAGCCTTCTCTTAAGGCAGGCAAACCCATTTCTCTAAACCTATTTTCCTCTTACAAACCTGGTGGCAAAAAGGCAGAGCACTTCAGTCTTCTCTGTGCCATTTGTCACTAGTTCCGCCGTCCCACTGACTAGTAGGGCCATATTATCCTCAAATTTTCTTTTGCTGTCAATATTCTCAGAAAAGACCTTTCCTGCCATCCGTTGCTAGGATGCAAATTCTTTGCTACTTTCAAGTGCAACTAAGCTTTGGTTTTACTGACTTACTTCTGAATGCACAGGCAATGTCTTTGCATTCCTCCTTGGTAGCCTACCCTGCTTCCACCTTCTGCGTGCATCTGTTTTGTGTTTGAGCTCAATCAGGAGCTCTGTATTCATTCTGGTCCTTTGCAGCCTGATTGACTTTATACACATGGACACAGATCATTCCAGTGCTCTCAGAATGTTGCCTCTGAAGATGAATCAGATCACCCCAGACATTTTCTTTCCGGGGCAGTTTCCTATAGGAACCTGCAGGTAAGTCCCTGAACATGCCAAAACCTACTCTTCTGAAGTTTTGGATCTAGATTACTCCCTCAGGATCTTAAACTTCACACTCTGGATTGCACAAGAATAATTTTTACTGCAGCAAACAATGCTGCCCTTTACACTATCCAGCAATTTTTTAGCATTTATGAGTCACAGGTCAAAGAGAGCATCTTCCCTTCCCTCTGTCACATGAACCAAGATATTACCCTCAGTACATTCCAGAAGTCTACTAAACTGATTGTGTCCAGCTATGCTGTCCTTCCAGCAGAGTGACTAAGGTCCAGATAGGAACTAGGGTCTGTGATGGAGACTTTCTCCAGCTGCTTCAAGAATGCTTCATCTGTGTTTGTGTGTACGTGTGCACCTTCTTTATAAGGTAGCAGATAGTATTGAAGCATCCCTGTGCTCATCTGTCCTCTGATCCTTACAAAAGCTCATCACCTTTTCACTCATCACCTGAGTGATGAATCACTATTCACTCATCACCCGTCTCAGGCAAAATTGATGCATGTGCTTTTATACAGAGCTCAACCTCTCCTCTTTGCCCTCCTTACCCATCCTGTCTTTTCTGCATCCCTCCACTGCAGCACTACAATCATGAGAGCTATCCTACCAAGGATAACAAGGTATTAGATCTACAGTAGTGTATTCACAATCCTCCTGGTTATTCTTTTTGCTCACAGATTTGTGTACTAGCATTCGAGATGGGCCCCAAGTTGCACTGCTTTCACAGGGAAGTGAGAGAGCCTTTCCTGTCATGCTGTTTGCTACATTCAGATGCACTTTCTCTCTTGTGCCCTCAGCTCTCCCCGTGCTGTGGAAACCCTTCCTGGCATACCTCATGTAAAGCCATCCTCACTAGGTTAGGAAGCTTGATTGCAAAGACCTGCTTTGTCAAGCATACTCCAACCCAACCACCAGTTCTGACTCTGATGGTGGTCACAGAAGCCAAAGGCCTGTCTGTCAGACTGGCCATGCAGCCAAGCTTTGACACTCTGTCACACTTAATCTACTTAGACTTCTCCCTCTCTCCTGGTCAGGATCTGATGGACATCATCTGTGTCACCTGTGCTTTAACCTCCTTTAAAATGTAGCCATCCTTAATGCACTCCAGGTTACTCTCAGCAGTATTGCAGGTGCCCACATGGAAGATCAGCAAAAATCTAAAGGACAAACAAGGCTGCGCACGTTCCAGACGGATCACTGCCTTCACCTCCATAGGAAGGAGTCTCCTTTAAGTAACAGAGGGCTTTTACTCTTCATGCAGACACAAGGTTCAGGCCCAGCTGACTTTGATTCCATACATCTGATCTGTGTGCATAGTCCCTAACTCAACTTCTGCTGGAATTATTAGGAGATCCAGACAACTGCATAAAGACACAACAAAAGTCCCTGAAGGTCTACAGTCAGCTATTTTCAATAGCAGAAGCAAAGATAGGTAAGAAAACAGCACTATATTTCACATTACAAAATATGGGACCAGTAGTATCAGTTTTAAGTCTCCCTAGTTCATCTTGCTGCTTAAATTTATGATTCAGATGAATATGAAATTACTTAAAAAGTAGTCTGTGAGTAGGCAACAAGACATTTGCTAAGTTCAAAATGCTGTTCATAAGCAGAAGTTTGAAAGAAACAGAAGATGAAGGTGGCGAATGACATCTTCTTTTAAAAACTTATTCTATGGAGAATGTGACAGTAGAAGGGCATGCAAGGAGCCACAAAAGATGTAGCTTAAAAACAAACAAACAAATCTCTTACTTCACAATTAAAATATTTTAGAAGGATGCAAACCTGAAGCAACCTTGAAAAAAAAAGACCAAAAGAAAAATGAAGTTGTGTATCTTTAGACCTATGCACGGAAGGTCTGCCTCCTTTCTATACTGCTGCAAACTTCTAACAAATATGTTTCATGTCACTTAGAGTTGTTTAGAAGGTTCACTAAATATGTGAATGCTCTTCTTGAGGCTTGAAAGCATTCCTGAGCTCTCTTGCAATGACTAAGCCTTTCATCTTCCTTTTTATTATGTTGAAGAAGAAAATTGAGAGAAGCATTAAAAAAGGCAAACCTTCCTCACCAAGACTCAAGACATTTGTGGAAAGAAATATGAAAAACAACCAAGTATTAACTCATGGAGAAAAGCAAAACCATCTTCAGCAGAGGAATTTCAGCCTTTTGAAGACTGCACACAATCCAGATCCTATCTGAACATAAAAATGAATACTTTTAAAATTCAAGACAGAAAAGGGGTCCAACTTTCTCTTAATAGCAATGTAAGAATTTGTAATTGTCATTTGTGTACAAGAAGCAACATCGACACCCTACCATCTAGGTAATAAATTAGGATTTCCACAGAATACTGTAAACGCTGTTCTGTGATCATTGACAGAGATGAGCAATTTCAATAAATGCTGTAAGTTTCAAAGTAAGTGCTGTAAATCTCTAGGTTTTCAGTCATTGCCAACCATTACTAACATTTCGAAGCAGTTTTATGTTGCCTGGATTTTCTATTTTAAGATGGCACACATCAAACATAGGGCAAACCATTAATTCTGCCTTGCCCTTACATAAGTGACACTGCAGGCCATCCCTGGAAATAATGTTGGCATGAGAGTATGGTCAAGAAACGCCACCTGCTGTCTCCTGGATCACTGTTCTAAAAGGCTGCTGCAGTGCAAGGACATGCACAAAACTCATGTTTTACTTTACTGGAGGAAGAATATTTGAGTGTGATAAAAAGCGAGAATTCCACACAATACCTCAAGGAGCTCTCACATCTCCACCATAACTACTTACAATACATGCAATTTCAAGCAGTACTTCCTACAGAATCTCTTGCAGTGAAACCTAGAGAAAAATAAATGCAGCAATTCACTTTGAAATGTAAATGCCTTGGGGTTTTTTCAGATTGTTAAAATAAAAGCTAATTGATTTTAATCTGTTTGAGTTCAAGGTTCAACATTGATAAAAACTGAGTATCAATTGCAGTAACAGTGCATATCCTATTCTCTGAGACTGTATTCATGAGAGGTGACTAGCAACTCAGCCCTTGACATTCCAGCCACTCTAATCCAGAAAAAACCCTAAGTATTTCCTTATCTTTAGACAAGTTTGGGTTACTGATCCTTGGAGCTGAGATACTAGGAGTCAACACCACCTAAGTACACTCTCTAAGTACACTAAAAACTCTTCAACACAAAAGCCAGTGTGCTTAGAATCTTGTTGCACCAAAAGATGAATCCATAAATAACCACCCAAATCCAAGATCACCCAAATAACAGCCTCTGGGACTTGTATGACAAAAATGACTTAGTTGGAAATCAGCTGCATAAATACTAGAACTTGCTTATTTCTCCCAGCTTATTATCCTAAGGGAAAATGTTAGCAGTCTTCTACAACACTTCTAGAGCAATAGCCAGCATTCTAACTTTAATTGTCTAAATTTTGTGTTTCTTTGAACCTATTCTTTAATGCTAAATCCCTGTTTTCCTCTTCTACTTAAGCACTGTTAGTTAAGTGCATCTCCTTTCTTTCTCAAGAAAAAGATGTTATTTCTTTTTTGAAAACATTAACTAGTACTTTTGAGTAAAAAAACCCTTGTTTTCTCAAGAAAACAAGTAGTCAAGCGAAAAAAGAATGGAAAACATCAAGTATATTGACAATTTTAATAAAGTTATGATTACTTCAGTTGCAGGTAGGATACAGCCTTAGTTAGGAACCTAAACAATTCTGATTAGAATGAATAAACACACATGCACAGTCCTGGGATGCAACAGCTTCTTGCAGTTAATACAAGTTTTAAAGTGCTAAGTTAGAAAATTAAACAGAACTGACCATATGTATTTGCTATGTAAGGTTAAGTGGGTCAAACTACCCTTGATGGCCCTTAAAAACATGGCATTTATACACTTTTAACACTGAACAGTTGTCCTGATTGTACTGCATGACACCAGATGGTTTTCCTGTCCATACAGAGTAAACTGAATAGTAATTAATTCCTTTAAATTTTTTTGCCACTGATCCTTGCCACACTGCAATGAGCCTTTACAAATCTTATACCAAATGTATTTGTAGAGAAAACATTGTGAAGTTCTCAAGGGTCCACATAGTACTGGAAATGTTGAAAGAATTTTCCGCGAATTCACAATATTACAGAAAAAGTAATAGCTGTGTTCAGAGATTATGTAATACTTTATGCCACCAATCATAAAAGGGGTACACATGATTCATAGAAGTGTGATACATACTTCAAATTATTTTCCACTTGCATGAAATTCCATCTACTTTGTAACAGTTTTTGTACACATTAAATATTACACAGGACACACTGTGACAAATAAGTTACAGGGTTAGAAGGCAGCATCCCAATAACTGTAGCCACATGTATTTTGAAACATGGGTGGGTTCTTGTTTCTTCAGTGTCTCACTGGCTACAGTGATATGGATGCAGACATTTATTCACAGAAAATATACTGTGAGTCCTGACGTTTGCTTGAGAGGGCAGAGACTAAATAAATAAACAGAAGGCAGAGGAGAGATAATGCAGCCCAACTTGGCAACTTGAGTTCTACCTAGTCTTGCGCTCACAAGACCACCAAGTTCTCTTAATAATATGTTCATCATTTCACATGCAAAGGTAGCCAAAGGCACATGAATGCTAGCCAAAGTATACCTGTTTCCAATTCCTTCTATTCCAGATGGTGAGTGAGTTCAGATTCTTGGGTATACAGGACTCACAGACACAAATGACTTTATGGCTAGAGTCAAGCACATTTGATTTAGAGTCGTTAAAGCTGGACAAAGTGAAGCTTCTTTATACTTTTTTTTCAATCAAAAAATAGGGTAAATTAGGCAGATGGTGTAATTATAGCTAAAAATGTGATCATAATTGCTCTAAGAAACTCTTTATTACTTAGTTGCACATTTGCATCAAGATTGGCTTATCCTAGGAATCCTAGTATCAGAAAATTAGAAGGAAGCAATTTGTGAAGTCACTCATTCTGAGAGTGACTTTTGATCTCCTACAAGTGAGAAAGCAACCACTTTATTATTGTGCTAATAATTCCCACGGCATTTCCATGATCCCAGATGATATTAAAAAAAATACAGTAAATTCACGAATACAAGCCGCACTGAGTATAAGCCGCATCTCTGGGTGTTGGCAAATATTTCGGTTTTTGTCCATAAATAAGCCGCACCCAAATATAAGCCGCTCTGTCGTTCGCAGCGAGGACCCGCGTGCAATTAGTAACAGAACCGCGGGAGGGCGGGGTTTACTGGCTGAGCTAAGGCTGTGCAGGCTCGGCCCGCTAGGGGCTGCCGACAGGGCCAGGTGGCCCAGCCCGGTGCTGCCGCTCGGGGCTGGCCGCCGCTGCCACTGGGCTCGGTCACCCCAGGGCGGTGCTGCCCCGCGGTGGCAGGCAGGGACGGAGCTTCCCCCGCTCCTACGGCAGCGGCGGCGGGCGGGGACGGAGCTTTCCCGCGCCCGTGGCGCCGGCGGCGGGCAGGGACGGAGCTTTCCCACGCCCATGGTGCCAGCAGCAGGCGCGGACAAAGCACCCCGTCCTCCCCGGGCCGCGGCAATGGCGGCGCGCCCCCACCCGTCCTCCTCGGGCCGCGGCAATGGCAGCCCCCCCCCCGCCTTTGTCCTCCCCGGGCCGTGGCAGAGGAGGGAAGAAGAGAGCTCTCCCGCCTCTCTCCCCGCCCCCCGTGCTGCCTGCAGGGAGCCAGGGCAACACAGTAACACTGTAACAATCGCGGAATGCCGGCTTTTACTGGCAGGTGCTTGGCTCGGCACCTTGGCTGGCATGTCTGGGGTTGTAAATGTCAGAAAATTATTCACATATTAGCCGCCCCCGACTATTAGCCGCACTTCTGGGTTTCCACCAAAATTTTTGTTAAATTGCTGCGGCTTGTATTCGTGAAATTACTGTACTAACATTTTACTTTAGAAGAAAAAGATATTAAAGTGAACAAAATATGCCTGCTTCCCCCTAATTGTCTTGAGATCCACAGACTTTGAATTAACAGTTCAAGCACTTCATGCTCTTTTATCTGGACTCTTGCCTGGCTCTATCCTTTCAATCAGAACATTACATTCTTCTCATGAATCAGAGAAATCAAGTCAGATACACATATCACTTCGCTTGCTTTGCTCACTTCCATCCATTCACTTCCAGAATATTTAGCACAGGAAAATGCTGATACAAGAGCCTAAGTCAAAGCTTTATATCACTCTCATTTCTGAAGAACACACAAATATCCACCATGTTGTTCTTAGGATCAAAATTGAAACACAGAAGCTACATGATCTGTATTTAAAATGAAATTTTATATGAACAACTTAAAACTGCTCACTGTGTAAAAAGGGGAAAGATATTTTATTTGAACCCGGATTATAAGAGATGCTATCAGCAGTTCAGTTTGGCATCAAAGACTGAACTATTCTAACAACAGATTTGACCAAAATGGATTAGCACCCTGATAGCCCAATTGTTTCTGATTTAAATGCTTTGCAGTGGTCTTCTTTGAACTAGGAATCTGGAAAAGCATGTCTTCCAGTGTGCATGTGGTTATCCGTCCTGAAGCTTGTAGTTTCGTATAAATATCTCCTAATTTGACAGAAAGGTCAGGGTTCTCCTCCATCTTTTCCCTGACTGTAGCCAGCTAAGGAAGAGAAAATGATAGATTGTTACAGTTCAGCAAGTGGAGTTCTCATTCTACCACCACACTGCAGAAAAGCAGTAACTCAAAAAAAGCACAGTGTAAGATAGATGGCTAAGGCAATGACTCATAAGATGAGGGTTTTATGAAGAGTACATTATGCGTCACCACAAAATAGTGGAAAGGCACTGGTTATCTATTAAATAGAGTTTATTAGATTTAAAACTTCTCTCAAGTTGTACAATCCTATTTTCAGTCCTAGCAGAGACAAACACAATTATTTTCTATTTAAATCCAGGAAACGTAATTGCTTCCTGGAATCTACTTTCCAGATCAGCACAGTTCTAATTACTATTATGTATCTTCGTAAATGCACAGTACAGTACAAATCCATAAAATTCAGACTATAGAAGACTGAGAAGTTCTCATCCACAAGAGTATGAGCTCAAGTGTTAAGTAAATCCCTTAAAAATACTATTTTCAACGAACTTTTGTGGAAGGGGACAATTAGGACTAATGTTTAATCTTCCTTTGGCAGCTAAAAATTTCCCAAAGTCAAAATACAACACTAATGCATGTAACACTTATTGCAATGGGTTTACAAAAAGAAATGCTGCCTAAAGAATTTCTTTTCAACATGGCAGTAAATATATATGGGCCATGTCTTGAAAGGTTGGCCCTCCCCTTCTCCTAAAATTTATTATTTTGCATATTAGTTGTTAATTTTGTTTAAACAGCAGCAGTGAAAGACTAAGTATTTAATTATTAACACAGTCTTAAATGTCTTGTTCTACAGGCATATCCAAAATGAATACACTACATAAGCTTTAAGAAAAGCAGCACCAATGCTGACAAACTGAGAGAGGCAAAAATAAGAAGGAAGCCTTCTTATTGTGCAAGACCATAAAAATCAGTTTTCACAGTAAAACATAGTTAAATAGCAAAGGCTACAATCTCCCATATCACACTTCCCTCTACAGTGTCATAGTTCTTTCATATATTACCAACCTAACAATATCGCTGTTACCAGAAACTTTATTCTCATTTCATATGAAATAAAAATAGCATAGGAGGCAAGGGATTAAACCATTTAATGTCACTAGGGACAGTGTGATCTACATTCAGATGCAATAAGAGCTTCTAGAAGCAAGATCCACAATAAAATGAAGTGAACAGCTAAGTGTTTTGTCCAAGCGCAGAGGAAGCCAGCCAGCTGTTTTGGTATTGGAATGCATCAGAGCCCAAACAACTACAGCAGGGCAAACTCAGGCACCTGAAGTTCTGTAGGTGAACCACCATTGCCATGGCTCAGCCCAGTACCATGACTGTATACTTACCACCTGCTCAGAAAACTCAGTTCTTTTCACAAAGGGAGGAGTATCTACTTCCACTGCTGCCTCTAACGTATTTATTACTTCTTTTAGTAAACCAGATCTGAGCTGGACAAGGACCTTAAAAATACAATAAAAACACACCACACAAATAGGATATAGCATAAGAAAGCAAATTTTTACAAAAGTGTTTGAGGAAGGCATGAAGCAAAGCAGGGAAAAATCCATTTCCAAATAGTGCACGGAGAAAAATCCATCCATTGCAAAGAAAGAGATGGAATGATAATTTCCTCAAATGTTTGGGGTTTTTTACCAGCTGAGACCTGGAAAGGAAGGGTGAGGCTTGAGCTAGAGCTCCTCTGATAGAGCTGCACTACCTGCTCTTGAATAAAGTGGTTTTTACCGCAGTTTAGAGGTCACTTATACAGCACATGAAGACTTTCTCCCAGACTGTAGACTTCACAACAAAAACCTGTTGTATGTACACATGTGGATACAGTTCGCAGGGCCGAAGGAGGCCTGAAGTGGGCAGAGTATATACTTGCAGCTGGATTTTTAAAATCTTTTAGAGCTAGAAAGCAAAAGTCATAACTAGAAATTGTTCTTGGGTCTATGCTCACAGATGTAGGATTGGTCTACTTTACCTTCCCACCTGTGGTGGGAAGGGACTTTAAAAAGTAGGTAGAGATTGTTAACAGTTCAGAATGTAAGTAATCCAACAGACAGAAATCGTCTGTTGGCTCAAAAACAAACTCGGCAACACTATGAACACATGCCTGTGCTAGTAAGAGGCTGATCTTCTGTTACTCTGCACTTGAGAGTTTATTGGTCAGTGTAGCATACTCTGCAAGATTTTAATACAAGGCAAGCATACTCACTTTAAGATTATTGTAGAGTTTGTTCTCTGTTCTCATTATCTGGGAACAATAAAATTTGGCTTGTGCTACATCATTCTGGGAAAGAATCATAAATATTAAAAAAATAGTCATACATGTGTCAAAAACTTGTACGATAAAAGAAAAACAACAGTCCTTCACAACTTTTCAATAAATCATAAAGCAGCATCTAGAACCCCTTTACCAAGACCCATAGCAAACACCAAACAGCACCCAGTCTGCAAAAGGAATACCCCATGCTGGAGTTCCCATGTCACCTGGCTCTTTAGTACTGCATGTGTGTGTCTGTAACATGCAACCACCATTGAGCATGAGATCACCTGAAAGATGTAAGGTTTACACACATGCTCAGTACAACACGTCAGAGTAATGAAATATATGTTACTCTGTATATTTATCCTCCCCAGCCCTTCTAACCTTTTGGACATACATATTTACAGTACTGTATTTATTTCATCAATTGATTTGCATAGACAGTAAATGTTACGCTGACATTTACTAGACCAAGCAATGTTACTTGGGATCAAGAAACATCTTACTTACAGCAAGAAGTGCTGCCAAAATTAATTCAGCTTAAGGAACAATCAAATGTAATGTGGAGCATTATTCCATTTGCAAAACAAGAATTTCATCATGTCATTGTATACATGAATAAAATTTTTTCAATTACACTATTTTTCAGTGTTTCCATTCATAGAGAGAGCAAAAAAGACCACATAGTGCATAGAAACTTTTAACAACTCTACTCCATTCATTCAAATTTGTAAGATCAAATTTATAGCACTTCCAGTGTCTCTGACCTCTGTTTTAACATGAAACAAAGAAGGTTCAGGACATACCCAACCTGTTTACACAAATTAATGGTAGAGGAAATCCAAACTTTACTCCAAAGTTTAGAATTTCCTAATAGTTATTCTCCATTTTGCACCCTGGGCTGCCTGAGAGCCTCTTCATATCAGTACTTAGGCATGTGAAGTATAGCAAAACCTTTCCAGGCAGAAACATGTTGTAGAGAAAGTCCACCTCCCCAGCAGTAGGGAAATACACATCAAAGCCTTGTAGTCTTCTTTCCAAGACAAACATTTAAAAGAGATGATTGCACAAATGCTTTAAATCATCCTTTTAAATTCCCTTTATTTAAAGGGAATTACCACTAATAGCAGTATCCGCAGGACTAGATCCATTGTGACACTGTTGGCCTAACTCTCTAATTTTTTAATATTCTAGATGGCATTGTCACAAAATATATGTACATTAGACTCAAGACATATGTTTAGATTTACAAACTTCCATATTCAATTTGTGTGAGGATTGTCTATAATCCTACTGTTTCAGGAGCCTAGAAGTTCCAATACTTGAAGCTATGACACAGTTATGCTTTCTCAATGTCAACTTCCTTTCACCAACTAGGGAGTACCTCTCTCTCTACAGAGACCCAGGCACAACTGGAAACAAAGAGACTTGTACCTGCTTGAGAGCAGCTGCCACTGCAAAGCAATATGCTCGCAGTGGTACCATGACACCTCTTAGCTGTGCTTCTTCAAGCAGTCTCGCAGAGATTTTGGAAGACTCTGGGTTGCCCTGCATAGAAATACCAGAGAAAGTTGTGCTTGTTATTCTGGTTACCTGGAAGGACTATAAGCACCTGCAATCATATTCAGAAGGTATTCAGAAGTCAACATACTGTACAATCACAAAGGCAATATGTATCTGAACCCAACCCAGCAGATTCAGTGAAGCACTTTCTGAGAAACACAACATCAAAATATGGTAATCGAAGTCACAGGAGGGTAAAAAAAAATATTATTTTAACAACTATACCTTGTGCCCTAACTACTTGGGTGTCTGCAACAGATGAAACAGCCCCAACAGTATATTGAACAAACACACATTTGTATTTTCACTTCCAAATAATTTCTAAACCAGGAAGGAAGGTTTTATTTTTATTGTTACTTTATTATAAAAGCTACATTAGATAGTTACTGAAAATCAACACTTTCTAAACTTTAAACTATTAAGTACCATTCCACTAAAGAAATCTGTGTATGTGTGAATTTGAACATTCAGCCTCTCTTAAGGACTAATTCTTGAAAAATGTTTCCAAAGTATATATTCTAATATTACAGCTTAGATATTTTCCTTTTTCCAACTCAGAAGGCTTCCATTATCGCTGAGAATTTTCAACAGGGGATAGTAAAAGGCAATGAGTTTAGCTGTGTGCTACCTCTAAAACTATCAGCTTTCCAAATCAATGCTGTTCACCCAGGAAATTATGACTGGAACTGACTGGATCCTCAACAAAATAGTATCTGTCAAACCTAAAAGCTGGCAGGAGGAAGGTTTTGTAGCAAGTGGTATCACCTCAGATTTGGTGCTGATTTCTGTTCCTAGTATTCAAAGTGTCATTCCTGCAAAATATGGTTTATAATATCTTCTTTGAAAATTTAGAAGCATTTTGACCACCAGAAGACTGATTATTATTATTATATAAATACTTTGTTATGATCAAAAGGCCTATAGCTCTTTCCTGCACTAAAAGAAAGACCATCTGTTACTTCAGAGTATGGTAGAGCCTTACAGTGACTGAAATCATCCCAGAAGTGTTTTAGAGTTGACCTCAAAATTATCTCTGTGCAAAGCTTAAACATTAATTCCTTTGTTTATCCATGGGAAATAATCTGAGCTTTAAGCCTTGTACATTTTTCTGTACTCGTCTCTGGCAAGGTTATTCAAAAGAGATCAAGAATGGTAAAAAATCCAGCAAGACTTTAAATGATACCAGTACTGTTATTTCTATTATTTGAGTACTGCATCTTGAAGATACTTCAAGATTTTTTCTGACATGTCTTATCTTGCATCATGAGAAAAAGCAACTTTGAGCTTCATTTTTTCTCCTTCTCCTCCTCCTAAGAGATGAATCAACAGATTAAGTTTTTAACAGAGCTCCACCTAATCCTCTTTTGTGCATAAAGGGTTACTACTTATTCCCCCATTGATAGTATTCCCCCATTGATAGTATTTTACCTTTGTAAAAAAGCCCCAGAAATTTATTGTGACTATTCAATTCAACCAGGTAATAGTGTAGAATCATCTCCCCCTCCATTTTTATCAATAGTAATAATGGGTCAGATTCTCTTTGAAAACATAAGTAGGGACAGAAGTAGAAGAAAAAGAAGACTTGGAAACCTATTTCTGTTGCATATCCTTGGATCCCAGTGTTTTAACTGCAGGCCATGCCACAAAATCTTGAGAAGATTTTAGGAAAGAAGTTACAACAGACCTGAAGGCAGCTTAATTCATTAGAACTGAGAATTTCAAAAAAACCATATAAGCTACTGCTGAGGTACCATTTTAGTCTAACTCCTTGTTATCACATATGGCCAGTTTCATTGCACGGTTAGCTGAGAAACCTGAGGAAGTTTAATCTAGTGGTATAACTTTTTTCCCTAGCTAGCATCTTTATAAAAGATGAGAAAAGGTTTCCAAATGAGTTTAGGAAAGGTTCACATTAAAATTTCAAAGTGCATAACTGTCTCAAATCTGGAGAGAAAGATCAAAACAAAAAAGTTCTGGGATCTCACTTTGCTATGAAAAGGAAACAGTTCTAAGAAAACACCCACTAGAACTGATGTATTCTAGTTTCTTACCATGCTCATGCTCTTTTTCTTTGAGCTAAACATACAGGTAAGTTCAAGGGGCTGCTTGTTTACCTAAATGCATTAATTTATGTTTCTTTTTTCCATTCAGCTGCCCATTTTCATCAGGAGTATAAGGAAGAGATTACAAGTCTATTCCTTGTAAAATTTGTGTACAATTATAGAAATGGTTCAAGACTGCTTGTAGGGAGAGGGGAGAAATGGATTGGAGGGGATGTCTGGCAAACAAAACATATCACGTACATGCCTTAAGGAAATGAGACTATAAAACAATACTGAGGCTGAAGAGATGCTGACAGAGAAAAATACTCTAAGGTAATCAAAGGCTGTACTAAATATGTTCCTTAATGCTCATGTCTGTGTATGTGCACGATATAATGCACTATGAAGCACCTTAGGACTTACACATGTTTAAAATACATGCACTAGATAAAAAAATCATGACAGGGAAAATATGGAAACCCTCAAAAAATCAAAAATTTAAAATTAAAAAAAAAAAAGAAGAGATAGAGAAAGTATTTCAAGCACTTTTGCATTCATAATACTTACCAGTTTATAGCATATTGCAACTGCAAGTAGATAGGTTTGTTTGTTGAAAGGTATACCTTGTTTTTTCATTTCTACCAGAACTTCCAAAGCACCTATCAAAATATACTGGTGTTACTCACTTCACAAATTTAAGGCTGTACCTCTCATAACTGAAAAAAAATAAACAATTCAGATCAATAAGTTTATTTGAAAATATGAATGTGAACTGAAATCTGTTATTTGAAAAATTCAAAAAGTTTAACACAGGGTCATTTGGATCTCTTTCAACTTAGCAAGGAGGTTTTCAGTTTACACTAGCACATGGTTTTATTCTTCTATTATTTTTATATGAAAATTGAAAACTAAATTCTATATTGTTGACAAAGCCACCTTCATTGCTCCTAACTGCCCAGAAAGCTTCCACCACTGTAGGCAGACTACATAGCATCTCCTCATTAAATCAAATGGTCCATTTCACAATGCTGCATTTAGGTCCTGATCTAGGTTTCTTTTACAGCGGCTCAATGTCAACTCTTAGCACTGCTGGACTTAAATTTGCCAAATGTTAAGAGACTGGTCATTATGTGTTCATCAATTATCAAATAAAGGGATTTGCCAGAAAAGTTTTTAAGTTTTCTCATGGAAACTCTTTTAAGTTAGGTCAAATGATTTCCCCTTGTCTTCACAAAGGACGAAACTTACTTGAAGCACAGGACTTCTACACCACAGTAACCACTCTGTGTGAGGACACAAGTAAGACAAACCAAGAGAAGAACACAATATGGTTTTGGGGGAAAAAAGTACTCTTCCTTGCTCTGACACAAATGCAGAATGGAGAAAAAGAATTGTTGAGAAAATTAACATTCCAAAGCTCACATAAACCGGATTTTGAATAAAGAGGAAAAAATTGCTATGGGAAATTACGAAGTAAAGAAAAGTAACACTTTAGTGAAGAGGGTTTGGGGAAAAAGCTCTCTTGGATAACAGTTCTGTGGAACTTGAATGGCAAGAATTCTGTGGGAAGTATGAAACAAATAACCCTTCAATTTTTATTACACACTCTAGTGCAACTCATTCACATCCACAGTTATTTACATGATGTTTGGCCATCTAAAACTACATCCAGTCAGCAAATACATATATATATACACATACCCACACACCAGTTACAGTGAGAAGTATCCTCCCCAAAATTAATTTGCCTTAGCAAATACAGCACTTACTTTCAAAATGGCCCTTTTTAAACAAGATAGTCATCAAAATATGGAATGATGTACTGTCTGAGAAAAAACCATGCAAATTCTGGAGAGGAGATAGAAAAAGCATTAAAAAAAGTCAGGACAGTGAAGAGTCTTACTGTGCAAAGCATTTAGCAGGTCTTCCTACTGGAATAAGTCTCATTGTTTTAAGTTCTGCATTTAACTCTCTGGGTTCCCAGACTGCCTAGCTCTTTGTCAAACGATGTCTAATACCAGTGACTCATTATGGTCTAAAGTTCATGAAAATAAGCAGAAATTTCCCAGAGAATCCCACTATAATTTTTTTAATGATCTGTAAGTCAATGGAAGCACAAGTCACTGACAGCTTGAAGCTGTGAACAATATCTTTGGGGTAAAGTACCACCACCACGAAATTGAATGAATTCTCTGCTAATCTTAATATCAAAAGATCAGCAAAAAAGCTGGAGTGATGATGGTAAGAGTAGCAGAAGAGAGAGGAATTAAATTTTATGTTTCATTTCAATCACACTATGTGTTGGGAATAGACAAATAAAATATCAGAGGTATCGAGTTTCTGCAGCAGAATCTGGAGAAGCATTACCATACCTTGCTATCCACTAGTTACTACATACTAGAAATACAGCAGTTCCTGTCTCAGTGATACAGATTCCAATTAAAAAAACACTCAAACAGAAATAAAAACTACATATGGCTGTGGATGATACAATTCCTCCAAAGTCATCTTCCCCTGGCCCCTGGAACTTGCTATAATAGATAAGGTATCCTAGATACCAAGGTTGAGCCAAATTCCTTAAGAATTTGGTCACTCTCCTAACACTTTAGAAGATAATTGGTTAGAAATTAGGATGTGTAATTGGTCAGTTCACCTTTAGAACTTCTCACTTAGATTGGATGCTGTTCCTTGTATAAACTTTTATTGGTTGTAGTTTGAATCCTCCCTGAACCTATAAATATAGCTGTCTGCCCTTTGTTCTGGGAGAATCCCTGCTTGACCACCCTTCACATGAAATAAACTCTTGTGGAAATCGTCAAGTAGGCCTCCAGTCTTTCTCGGCTGATGAAATCTGAGTTTTCTGAGAGATAGCTGCATGTTAGCACTCTCCAGACCTGGCAAATACCATCGGGGACCAAAAAAGAAAACCACATATCCCCTTTCTGACACATGCCTAACTGAAGAATAGTAGCAATTCTACCCATTTCTGGCTAGACATATCTCATGCCTTAATGAATTAATATCAGCAAGATTTTCTCTGGTTGTCAGACATTTTTGAAGTCACAACATTGTACACACTGGATCTGATTGTTATCTTGCCACAATAGAGCACACAGAATTTTAGAAATGTTCAGAAACAAGTCCTACAGTTTCTTCTGCACTAAAATGGTCAAGTTCCCGAGCTGATGAGTATCATACCACTTCCACAGGGTTCAGAGAGAGACTAAAGTGCAGAGCAACACAGTGAACGTGTTGGTGCAAGTAATTCAAGATATTTCAGAGGACTACCACAGAAAAATTCACAAGTGCTCATTTCCAAGATTTAGTGCAACACAGGATCCAGGAAAACATGCATCACCTATATTCATTTAAGTAATTATTCTTTCATCAATACTTTCAATTCAATTTTTATTCAAATGATGCAATCATACAGAAATAAAATAACCAAACTAATATTTACAGTAATTTCACGAATACAAGCCGCACCAATTTGACCAAAAGTTTGGTGGAAACCTGGAAGTGCGGCTAATATTCGAGGGCGGCTAATACATGGACAATATTCTAAAAGCTGCCAACACGGAAGTGAGAGCCTGCGGTAGCCCCAAGCCAAGCTGGAGCCCGGCCGGCCCCGGCAGAGGTGGGAAAGCCTGGCAGAGGCGGGGCCAGCAGTGCGGGGGGCGGGCGGCTGAGCCTGAGCCAGCAGGGCGGGGCAGGGGGGGCGGCAGAGCCCGGGCCAGCAGGGTGGGGGAGCCCGGGAGAACTGGGGCTAGCAGTGCAGGGGAGCATGGCAGAAGCAGGAAGGCCGGCGGGTGGGGCTGCCTGGCAGCGGGGGAAGCCCAGCAGAATCGGGGCCAGCAGCGTGGGGGTGCCTGGCGGTGCGGGGGCCTACAGTGCCGGCCAGGGCGAGCAAACGCGGCGGTGGTGCAGACGGGAGGGGGCGGCCGGCGAGCCTGGCAGCGGCGGCGGCGGCTGGCCCGCCAGCAGGGCAAGTAAACGCAGCAGCAGGGCGGCCGGCGTGCCTCGCAGCGGCGGCGGGGGCCGGCCCGCCGGCAGGGCGAGTAAACGCAGCAGCAGGGCGGCCGGCGTGCCTCGCAGCGGCGGCGGCGGCTGGCCCGCCGGCAGGACGAGCAAACGCGGCAGCGAGGCAGTGCTGACGGGAGAGGGGGGCCAGTGAGCCCGGCGGCGGCTGCAGCACCACCCGGCCGGCCCCGTCGGCAACCATGAGCGGGCCGAGCCTTCCTGGCCCCACCCTGAGCCAGTAAAGCCCGCTATGCCGCGATCCTGTTACTAATTGGCCAATTTGTGAAAGCTGCGCACGGATTCTCGCTACGAACGAAAGTGCGGCTAATATTCGGGGTGCGGCTTATCTATTGACAAAGACAGCAACATTGTCGAGGCACCGGGGGTGCGGCTTATAGTCCGTGCGGCTTGTATTCGTGAAACTACTGTAATTTCCTTTTAATTAATGTGTTAAAACAAAAGCCACGTAATCTGCACACCTACATTAATGTCATAGACATCCTTGTTACTGCAACACATCTTCAAGTCCATCAGTTTAGCAAGGCTCATGTGTAGCATACCATTATTCGTATTTGACTAATAATAAGAACAACAATATTTTTAATATATACAAGGGAATTACCTGATCTTTAATAAGCTCTACTGCAGGTCTTTCAAGGTCTAGCTCAAAACACAGTCTCATAAAGAGTGGCCCAAATTTAAAACTATGTAAGGCTGTGATTCCATTCTGTTCATGGTACCTATGGGAAAGATTAAAAAATTAATCACACAGGGCATGGAATTTGCCAAGGGAGAACACCTTTAAATAGACAGCAAGATAAGTAGGTGCAATGACAGAGGCACACTTTCCCATCTGCAGCCAAAGACACTTAGATAACAGGAAATTAATTTTAAGGAAAATTATTGTTTTGATCAAACAAATAAATTAACTGGTAATAAATAATCTCTTTTATTACCAATAAAGTAACCTTTATTGGATAAATAATAGAATGGGTCTCTACCTTGAAAATTCCAAGCTACTTTACCTTCTTTTCATGGAACAACAGCAAAGAAAGTTGCAGTAGTTTATTTTAGCAGCAGTACCTGCTAAAATACCCCAACAAAAACATAAAGCATTTCACCTATATTGTACTTTCTGGGAAAGTTTCCATTCACAAAACCTCCTGTTACTGACTACTGGTTGCAAGCCAGTTTATAATCAGGCATGTATTGGCTGGAAATATCCCAAAACACCTCTGCCTCACAGCTGTGGGATAATTTTTCTCTCTGGTTCACCAAACCATATGACACCACTTTGCGTCCATAGCTTAACTCCACTCTGACCTGAGAGTTTCTAAAGCGTTGGAAGATCCGAAGTATTTAAATAAAAATACAGCTTTAAATTAAGGGATTAACCATGCATATTGCAAGTGAATTAGGGCCAAGACCTCAACTGCAGTTATAACCTAGGATGATCTAACAAAAGCAAAATGATAAAGACAGAAAAGGATATTACCTGGATTGTTAAAAATACCTGTAAATAACTTTTCTGGCTAGTTCCACATCAGATGAAGTCTGACATAAATGCAGCAATTTTTTTAATTCATTTTTGAGAATTATTCCATTTTTCTTTAATTTTTCTTTAATATTTTTAAAATATTGATCTGAAAATAAAACACATACAGAAGCAGTCTATAGACAATTCCATTACTTGAGTTACATACCTGGTACCTGAAACATGGAGACTCAATGAAGCAGAATTCTTGGTTTTTTCACCAAGAAAACTGCATAAAACTTCTAACAGGCAAGCATGCCAGTGTGTCCCCATGAAGTATGCCAAACTTAGAAAACCAAGGAGATGCTTACTGTGAACTTAATTTCACTATATATGTTATGGAGCATATCAGCTAATACAAAAGTTTTAACAAGGAACAAAGTTTTGTAACTTTTTTTGTTCTTTTTCTAAAATGCAAGCAAGAGAACAAAGCCATTTCCACTAAGCATTCAAATGACTAAGAACTTCTACTCAATACTGTTCATAAAGAAGACTTAAATTTCTTCACATGAACACATGAAGACTTTCACACATAATCTACCTATTTCTTTAAATAGCCATGAACTTGGAGTTGCTACTCTTCTGCTTCAAAAGAGAGGGTTCTCTATGCAGCACATTTTCCTATAACAAAGCAAGCAAAAATACTAGTCCTTCAGACTAGTCCTTCAGTCAGTAATTTCACAAGACTAAAATCACATATACCACCTGGCAGCTCAGTTCCTCTCATGGTGCTGCCACCATCTTGGGATGGGAAATGTACTTTTTTGCAGCAGTTGCTGGGTCACTGCTCTTCCCAAGCTAGTAACCTGTACAAGAGGTGCAAAGTAGGCATCCCAGAAAACAATGTGTACAGTTACTTAATACAAATTTGGTGCAACATGCAAATATGAGCCCCTACTCAAGACTGAAGTGCAGAATTGAAGCCTGTGAAGCCAGAGAAGCCCATATGTACAAGTATGCACGTATCATGGCTTGATGTGTTCAAAAGTGTGCAGAAATTTCAAATATATTTGGGATCTGAATGGTATTTACATGATTCTAGCTGACTCTATAACTGTTGCAGCTATGGTACAACTATTACAACTACTGTAAAATAATTGTAATTAATACTTGCTTCACAACAACAACAAATGATAGTAATTATATATTCTGTATAACAGTTATTACTTCCTTTCCCTAAACTTTCTAAATCAAGTTTATTACTAGCCATAATAACTTCTTCACATCTTTCAAGTGTAACCTTGAGCACTCAATACAGAAACCGCACACACATACAGACAAATAGGTGATTGGAACAATGTTTTCATTAGTTTTCTAAGGATATAGTTTGCACAAAACCAGAATGTGAACTGTGATCCATAAAGCAAAATATTTGACTTCTACTAACCGGCTTGGACAGGAATGATTGACGCCCCCAGCAGTAAAATTGATGTTTCTCAACATCGTTTATACTGAATAAATGACAATATGAGAATATAATCCCAGGAAAATATAATGATATTAGGACTTACAACTACACAATTTAAATTCCACTTAATACAGAAAAAACATCAAGATGATTTTACTTCCCTCTCTATCTGAGAATAAACCTAGATTTGACTATTTGTCTCTTCTACAACCTTTGGAACAGTTGTCAGTTTGTATCACTAGCCCACCCACATATGATAAACCAGGAGTTTTACCTTGTTTTCTTAAGTAATAAAGGCAGCTTTATATTTATGTTTCTTAAAGAAAGGAATTTGTATGCATTTTAAACAGCATGACAAAATCAGAAAAATTCCACTGATCTTGCTCCTACATTAATTTGGAAAACATGGATTTGTTTTTCATGTTCTGAGTAGTATATATCATTTGGAATTGAGTGTAATAACTGAGAACTCACATTAGACAAAAAAAATCTAAAAAAATATGCTAACAAAATTTAGAGAGCAAATTTTAAAAATAAATTTAAGAAAGCCCTGTGAAAGCCCTTTCATGGATAGTAAGGTAACTACTTAGTTTTGTGTGAACTTTCTGAGCTGATACTATAATTGAAGCAAGATTTGTACACTGTAGACAGTTTTTTCTATCAGGCTATCTAGCAAAGTTGGGGAAGTGAGGGCACAAACATTTCAGGTAAACACCTTACATACATGAAAGTTTCTCTACACATATTCTCAACACAGCATAATTAATACTACATTTCATTCTACAAAGCTTCAGATCTTCCAATAATGTTAAGTACAAAACACTTGCAAGAGGAAGGCATATTTGTTTCTTTAAATGAGGTCAATTGGTGTCAGATTATTATGACTTTGACTGTTTGTTTCCTAAGACATGCTAAAGTGGTGACTATGAAATAAATGGTATACCTTTACTACAATGAAGCTCATTTTTAATTGCCACTTTCATCTGCTGAAATTCCTGCAACTTTATATCTTCTTCTGTTAGCAGATACCGCTTCCCTGCCAGAAGAAAAACACAGAAAGGTTGACTTTTGTGTTACACTGTATGATTTAATAGTAAGGAACGTGGTATGTATGAATTACTGACAACTGTGTGATGCCAGACCATCGGGATATGACACTAAAAAGCAGACTGCAAAAACTGCAGTTACTCACATCACTGACAAAAGAACCCAAATAAATATGTCACAGCTTTCCAGAGCTTTATGTGCACAAGGATGAAGAAGTTTCTAGTTATTGGATGTGCAAAAGAAAAACTAGAAGTTATAATTCCTCTCCACTAAACCACGGCACAAGAGGATTCTGCACAAAATTCCTGCCCCCTTCTTTACTTTTATAAGGATTTGTCTTGTTTTCCTTTGTTTTACATAATTCACTAGTGGCACAACCTGCTTACCCCACAAATGCTGTCCTTGCTACAATAAAATGAATCATTCTGGAAGTTCCAAATGCAGTAGGAAGACAAAAAACCTTATTTTATTAATTTATAAAAACAACAAGCACATTATTTGGATTATAGTAACACTCGGGGAACTCATAATGTTCTGCTGCAGTACAGACATCAGAGAGAAGACAGTCACTGAGTCTAGAATGTCAAAAGTAACTCTGCATGCTGACATTAACTGTACTGTGTTGAAAGCTTCTTGTCAAGGTTTCGCTGTCACAAAAACAGGCGTCCAGAGGAGTTTTATTTGCAACTACTGACATTGTAACAAAGAGTCACAATAACAGCTTACACTGTTGCAATCTAGTATTTTAAGGTTTTGGGTTAAAAATAATTACTCTAATCATGAAAGGGTAAGAGCAAATATTGAACTGAGTTAGGTTGTTTATTCTGCATATCCCGAGGAAAACATCACTGGTCATGTACATAAAAGCACTTGTTTTCTAAGCAAGTGAAGCATGATAAAGACATGCTTCATAAAACCTGAAGAAAAAAAAATCCATTAAATGGCACATTTATCCATTAAATTTAATTGAAACAGTTACAATGGGTAACAATTACATTTTATTCAGCATGAAATTGACCTGTATTACACTGCCATTTCCTTCCCACAGACCTCTGCCAGTTGAGCACTGAAAGACTATCCTTGTCATGGGCCTCTCCAAAGCTGGTGCAGAAATCATGCTGCTGCCTGGGGTGGGACTAGGACACCACACATCATGGACACTCAATGATCACAGTGTCAACAGAGGCAGTAGGGCAGCAGAATTTTATCCTTCTTGAATTCAATTTACTGAATTGTACTGCTTCCTTAGATTCATACCTTAAAGTTTTACAGAAAGGTTTCAAAACCAAAGGGACCACCAAGAAAAAAGGAGGTAGATGGATATGAGAGCTGGCATGTCCAGGTGGTGCAGGCTATCCCAGAGAACTCAACGAACCTGATTAGCATCCGGCACACTGCAACCCTCCAGTTGGCCAGCCCCTGAAGGGGATGGCAGAGCACCACTCAGAGAAAGGGGTTTACACGTCGTTGAGGGGTATAACAGATGTAGCCTGAGCCAAACTTTCAGCGCTGCTGGCACAGTGGGCCAGGAGCCCAGCTGGGGCCTAGGCTGGGGAGGTCCCTGCCATACACCTCTTTTCCATGTGCCCCTTTTTCCTTACTTCTGAATCCCAGGGTCTGGATAAGGCTATCATCCTCCCAGAATAAATACACGTTTATGAAGCTGCAGGTTCATTTGTTTGGTTGGTTTTTTTAAAACACCATATAGCAGCAAGCAGGGGACATGCAGACTCGCTGACCTCTGGAGTGACCTTATTGCAGCCCTTCAGTGGGGTTACAAGAGAGCTGGAGTGGAACACGCACAAGGGCATGTAGTGCTAGGACACGTGGGAATGGCCTTCAGCTGGAGTCAGAGGCTCTGACTAGAGAATAGGTTTAGATGAGATAGGAGAAAGAAATTCTTTACTGGGAGGGTGCTGAGACAGTGGAGTAAGTTGCTCAGAGAAGCTGTGGATAGCAATCCTGTGGATAGCTCAGGGCCAGGTTGGATGGGGCTCTGAGCAATGTGGTCTAGTGGAAGGTGTGCCGTCGCAGTTATGATATTTAAGGTCCCTTCCAACCCAGGCCATTATGTGATTGCTTCACCGATTCTGTAACGCCAACTCTCCCCGCGGGGCACCTGTGCCGCGCCAGCCCGGCCTGCCCACCGCAGCGCAAACCGCGGAGCTCCCCGCCGCGACACCCGCGCCGACAGGGTCATTCCGCAGGAACTACAGCTCCCGTCAGGCACACAGCTGCCAGCGGCCAGCGGGCCTGCCGGGAGCTGTAGTACTGCGGTACTCGCCGGGCAGCGGGCAGCGGGCAGCGGGCAGCCCCCCGCCCCAGCCGGGCATCCCAGCGCCCACCCCCGCCGCACAACCCGCGGTACCTGCGGGCGCGCAGCCCCAACCGCTCGGGGCGGGCAGGCAGACCGCCGAGCGCCGCGCCGCCTCCCACACCGCCCGCCCGGAGCGGCCCGCCAGCACCGCCGCCATCTCACGGCCGGGCCCGCGGGGCGGGGCGCTCGCAGCCTCCCCGCGCCGCCTCCCGCCTCCTCCGGCCTCGGCGCCATGGCCGCCCCCGTGCTCCGGCGCGCCGTGCTCTGCAGCCGGAGCGCCCTCGGCGCGGCCCCAGGTCGGTGCGCTGCTGGCGGGGCGGGGGGCGCGGCGCTGGTTGTCGTGGCTGCCGCCAGCTGCGGTGGGGGAGCATGAGTAGGGACAGGATGCTGCGTAGGGACTTCACTCTGCTTTCCCTCTTCCTCTCCCTCTGTGTGCATGTGTGGAATTGGAGGTAGCTCAGAAGACGTTTAATGGCTAGCACGTAGTGCAGGAGGCTTTTATTTTTAAATAGGTAATCCCCGTGACGATTTCATAGCTCGCCGTGATAGGACCAGCCTTTTTGGGTTGGGGGAAGCCACGCGGAATTGCACGGGAGGCCGCCAAACCCGCGGCAGTGCTGTTCAGCAAAACCGGTACCGGCGGCGACAGAGGCTGATGTTTTGGGAGAGCCAAAGATCTGACCTTTGGGAGGAACTGAGCCCAGTGGCGATGGGCACAATGTGGTGGAGGTGGGCGGCTGCTGCGCCTTCCGCGCTCGCCGAGCACGCGTGTGCTGGAGCCGGGCGGCCCGGCCCTGGACCTGGCCCTGGCTCTGGCTCTGGCTCTGGCCCTGGTCCTGGTCCTGGCTGTGGTCCTGGCTCTGGGCCTGGGCCTGGCCTCGGCGCAGCACTCGCACACGCGGGGCCTGTGCTGTGGAAACAGCCACCTAAAGCCTCGTGCTTCCTAGTGGCCTCCGCGGCTGTGGATGAATGAATGACTGAATGACTTTTTGTTTATGCTGAAGGGAAAAACCGACAATAAAAGACCCCAAACGCGCCACCAAACCCCCCGAATCTTTTGTGTGCCTCTTTTATCAACATAACAAAAAAGACTGCTAAAGGAAATGCCATCAACCAATCAGAAATGCCTTTTTAAAATTTTTTTTATTTTTTTTATTTTATTTTTTTTTAAATTTTTGATTTCTAACTGTTTGGTAAAGTGTTGTACATATCTTCATATTTTTGAAGTCTGACTATGGAATCCTGTGTTCTAAATCCTTTTGGCTATGGTTTCTTGAGGTGTTCAGTGTTGGATGTGTGGGTATAATTGTGTGTCAGAAGGATGATAAGGAAAATTGTTTCACAACCAAAACGAAACTTTCAGTGCTAGCTGGTAGATATTTAGGCAAAGGCTTTGAAGTAGTTGCTAAGACTTCTGTGTAGCATTGTAGTGTCTGTTTTAAAAATATTCTTATTTCATAACATTACTTTCTGTAATGTATTTCTGTATCTTCTTTCAACAAATTTTATCTAGGTGCTCCTCATGCATTTTCAGGGCCTCATCATCTAGGACTGATACAGAAATTCTTCCAGCTGAAATATTTTCTGTTTTGTTTCAAAAGCTAGCGCAGCATCTTCAGTGTTTTGGTGGTACAAAGAGTGTTTGGAAAAAGCTTTCAGAAATATTTCAGTGGGTCTGCAGTTCATAGGAGATGGAAGAGTGGAGATTATAAAAATGAAAGTATTTTCAGTGAGACATGCTTTTACAGGTGGAAATAATAACCATTCTGCAACAACAGAAATGCCTGTTTGTGTAGAGCTTTTTTTTTTTTTTTTGATTAGCCTGTGTATTTAACATACATTTAGCTAAGTGTTAACATGATGAGAAAGGTCTGTGTGCACAAATAAGACACTTTTATTGTTGAGGGTCTTCTCTACCTTTACAAATTTGCTATTTTCTTAATACAGACTTTGGGTTTGGAAATACTTGTTTCATGCTGAAAAAAAAAAACTTTTGGGGAAAGCTTTTCAGTTTTAAAAATTACAGTGTAATAGCTGATGTCCATATAAAGAATCTGAATTGTTACTTTAATAGCTACTGACATAAAGACAGTTTAATGCATCCCACTTGGTAAATATGACAGAAAAAGGTGGTACCTAATAAAATGTTTGTTTAGAGCTGTTTAAGAAACCCAGCTTACATAGTGATTTCTCTCTTCATTAGGTCGAAGATCTCTTCTTTCTTCAGCCTATGTGGATAGCTCAAAATGGGAAAAGAGAAAAAAAGAGGAGCATAGCCTGGGTGAGAAAACTTTTTCTTTTCTCTACTTTGTCTAATTAATTGCAACCTGAGCACATTTTTGTTACCTTACCACCTGTAAATCCTTCAAAATAAAAAAGACTGTTAAACAATATGCTTCTGAGTTTCTATGTCAAAAACCACTGCACATGTTAAAAATTTGTCATGTGTATTCAAAGCCATAATGCAGAAACAAGTTAAAATTTGCCTGTTTACTTAATGTTTAGTTTCTATGAGCTGATATTTTTTCTTTAGCAAAATCCAAAGTGTAGACTGTCTCTGACTGATGTCTTCAATGACATTGTTTTAACAGTACTGAAGTGTGAAAAAAAAAGCTATGCTGTACAGACAATTATGTTAAGGAGCTTTTTTAAGGAGGATGTTTTCCTCAGAGTTTTGCAGTTTCTTCTTGAATTATAGGATTTTTTAGGAGGGGTGGAGAATGAAGCTGAACTTTTTCTTTTCAGGAAGTTATATGTTAAACTGTATCTGCACATAGTACTGAGATCTCCTGTGCAGATTTTATAGCTAAATTATTTTTCTAGATTGCATGTGAAATGACATTCCACTATATTTTTGGAAACTACGTTAAATGCAAAGAATCTTGCAAAGCATTTTTCCTTGCTAAAGATAGATTTTTATTTTTTTTTAATTTTATACCACAGGTGTTTTGGGGACTCCTTAATTCATAGTCTGTTTTCATTACTGGGCCCTGGAACTGTGGTTGTTAATTGCAACACAGATTATGAGGCTGAAAGAAGAATCATTGGTGTAATTCAGGGGCTTTTGTCAGGCAGAAGGACAGAAAAATGATCAGACTGGTGTGTTTTATGCGCTAATTTGTTTCTTTTATTTGCCTATGAGCATTTAGGTGGAAATTGTCAGCATGGATGAGGAACAGCCAGTGAGTGGGCCCTCCTATCTGTAGCTTGGATCCTGCAGAGACTGTTGTTAATACCTTGTTATGCTTTGCTGTCAGTAGGACTGCTCATGCAGTATGTTTTGGGCTGGAGCTACAGATTTGTGTCCTGGGATGCATTTGAACTAGTCACTTCCAGGTGGAAATGGGTTCTTGTTTTGACAAATGTCATAGCCAAGAGAAATCCACTGTAGAAGAAAACATTGTGCTGGTGCTGGTACAGTCCATGTTTGGCTTTCTCCAGGCCTGGCAAGACCTGCTGTGACTGTTTGGCAGGCACAGTTCTTGCTGCTCCTGTGCTGATGGTCTTGAGCCAAAGCAGATGTCTATTCCATGATTTTCAAAGAACTGCTTTGCATTTTCATTTTGTGTTCACAGAAAAGAGAAAACAAGTTAGCATGGTGTCAGCTGTATTAACATTTTCATAGAGGAGACAGCCCTGCAGACGTCTGCTCTGTAGCTGTTAATTGTATGGTTGTGCATACAATCTTGTCCGTGCTAGCTGGTGATTACAGCTAGAGTGAGTTCCTTTTACTGTGGAAATGCTCTTCTATTTGTGTGTTTCAAATGTTGTTTCAGAAATGTTGCGCAAAACTATGTTATGAGGATACTTTTAAAGTTCTTTTAGATTTTAAAACCAGTCCCATTTCTCTGATGCAATGATGTGCTACGCCAGACACGAACTCATTTACTCTGTCCATGTGAGACGTACTTTGTCTTCTCTGTAGCCTCAGCTTAGAATACAGGAATGAATGAGTTTAGCAAACTTCACTTCTGAAAAATGTATGGGGAAGAGCAAGACTGTATTTTGTGTACTGAAACGCTTTTGTTCAACAAGATAGGACCGGAAATGTGTTAATTTGGAATTTGCAAACTACTTGTTGGTAGGAATATATTCTGTCTAGAAGTAATTTGCATTCCACTTATTAAAAATGAAGTACCAAGGAAACCAGAGTCCTAGGGGATGTCAGAATCCACGTGAGATAAAAAATTTCTCTTTTTTTGTTAGAAAGATTCACAGTACCTAAATTGGCTCATCTGCAACACCAGGTGGCAGTGCTGCCCTTACAGACATGAATAATTTCCATTCAAAGCCTTGTTCCATACAAAGCTGTTGTTCTTTCCAGTTATGTGGAAATAGAGATAAATGTAGAACAAATAAATTTGTAAAAGGCAAAATACTTGCCTTGGCCTTTATATTTGAATTGGGCTTTTACAATAAAACAAGTCTTTCTTTATAGCACCAGTTAGCCTTTGAATTGAGGTAATAGTTCTCCCCATCACTGAACTTTGCATCTCAGTTTTATCACCATTTCCCACCACTGGATCAGAACTCTGTCTTGAATGAACCACTTCTAAGAATACAAGGGTGTAAGTAGAATAAAAGTGACCTTATATGGTGGCCAAATATGCCACTTATTGATAATGTGCTGCTTGTTGATGTGGCTACGTTCTGTGGATTGGTACACTCTGTAAATCAAACTGAAACTATGATGATTTCCTAGGCCAGCATACTGGTATTAGAAGTCATGACCACTGGCTTGGAGGATGATGGTATTTTTCAAATCATTGTTCTGAACCACCCTGTTGCAGGCAACAAGACAAGTTTCTATGATGAAATGAAAAAAAAAGTGAACATGATGTCTCATATATCAGTGTTATAGAGAACTCTGTGAAGTCATGGCCTGAAATTCAATGACCTAAGCTTACATTTATGGTTTGTTTAGTTAATTTCATTAATTCTTGAATATTCAGTAATGCATTTTTAGAGAAATTAAATTTATGGAGTTAATCTTGTAGAAATATATTTTTAGGCAGCATGTATGAGAGATTGTATAGACTAGTGGTTTTTTTGATGAGTCAGATAAAAGCATGTGCAGTATGTATGTGTTAAAATGTGCATAGAATTTTGATTTGGCCATTAAAATATTGATTTGGTTTATACACCAATGTAAACACTCAGGTTTTATCACCAATGATGTTAGGACGCTTGAGCATTCACTTGCTTGCATTCTAGTACTGCTGTCAGGATACTTTAACTAAGAAGATACTTTAATCATGATTATTGAATAGCAACTTATAAAGCAAATTTGATTTGCAAAAGGTGGGTGAATTGTTTCAAATTAAGCATTTGAGAAAAAGTCTGGTTTTATGTGTTCTTCACAGAAAGCAAGCTAGAAATAATTACTCATTGCAATTAATTCCTGTAATACTGCTACTGCAGAAACAGCGACTTGTCTGAAAACAAAGCTAAATTTTCCATTATCCTCATTTGTCTGCTATGCTTTTAATCAGCCCTCATTGTTTGTGACTTACACTGGAGATGACAGGTAAGTGTTTAATGTATGTATGGAGCTGATAGATAAGTACTTTCCATACTGTAGATCTGATGGAAAGTTTCAGCTTTGTAGACTGCAATAAAGGTCAGTCATTAAAATTTTATGTGTGAAATCTCTGAGGATGCTGTTGTATAATGGCTAACAGTCTTGTGATCTTGTATTCGTGGAATTTTATTAATTTGGTTTATATTCTACTAAAGTAGTCAACATTTTCTAGAGTGTGCTCTTCATCTTCATGAGCACCTTGACAAAAGAGATGCCAAGCTCAGGGCTTGAGGGTGGCCCCAAATGGTCATAGGGATCACTTACTAGTTTCAAGAGGGTGATGCATAACCAAACCAGTTCTAGATAAATGAACTCTTGAGTCCCAGGTCCACATTGCTGTATCATCAAAGATAATAGATTTTGGAGCAAGCACTTCTTTCCAGCTGTCTAAAAATGGAGATTAAGAATAGTGGATGACAGTTGACTTAATTTAGGCAAGGACCTACCTGGTCCTTTGATCTGGATAAGGTGACTTTGTTCTCTCTGACTTGACACTGCTGGGAATGCTTCCTGTGTGTTTACCTATGTGCTTCATCATGACCTTTCTGGATAGATGGGTAATACAGAATCAAAGGCACTTCTTGTAAAGATATACCCCTATAAATTTCTTTACCATTAAAAAAATGCATCTATTTTTTTAGTGGTTACCTTGTATAGTGTGGCCTTGATAGCCCACATCGCTTCAGCATCTTGTGCTGTCTTTTGCAGGAGCTGGTACTGGCCTTACTAACTTTGCCACAAATTTTCCTTTGCTTTCGTGGTCATGAATAATTTACCTTCCCTCAGCCAGAGGATAAATTCTCATTTTGTGTTTTGAAGAACTCCTCAGGAGTAAATTTGTAATGTAAACAAGGAATACTGCTATGGGGTAGACAGCAGCATTGTACAGACTAGGAGTCAATTGTTTTATTCCAAGTCAGGGCTCTATCATTTTACTGGAAACTTCATCCATATGCTGTAATTTGACAGATTGCCTATAAGGTCAGAGTAGCAATGAATTTCATTTGTTCTGTTAAAACTGTACCCTCCAGTGTTCACTGTGGTACAGGTGTTTTTAAAGAAATAAATAGTGATATTTCTTCTTGTGTGGACAGCATCCCTCAGAGACAGAGTATGTTACTTATGCAGTGCTGTTTCCTGCCCCTGACAACTTTGCAAGTGTAAAAGAGTTACTCTGTTCTGATGTAGTGCTGCAATTGGCTTAACTCACATTTCACTGGCAGGTGTGGAGGCAGCTTGACCTTTTTGGAAAATTACAGTAGTTTCACGAATACAAGCCGCACGGATTATAAGCCGCACCCCCGGTGCCTCGACAATGTTGCTGTCTTTGTCAATAGATAAGCCGCACCCCGAATATTAGCCGCACTTTCGTTCGTCGCGAGAATCCGTGCGCAGCTTTCACAAATTGGCCAATTAGTAAGAGGATCGCGGCATAGCGGGCTTTACTGGCTCGGGGCGGGGCCAGGCAGGCTCGGCCCGCTCATGGTTGCCGACGGGGCCGGGTGGCCCAGCTCAGCGCCACGGCTCGGCGGGGCTGGCCGGCTGGTGCTGCCGCCGCCGCCGGGCTCGCTGGCCCCCCTCTCCCGTCAGCACCGCCCCGCTGCCGCTTTCGCTCGCCCCGCTGCCGCTTTCGCTCGCCCTGCGCCGCGCCTCGCGAGCGCCGCGCCCGCCCCCCGGCGCTTTCGCTCGCGGCGGCGCTTTCGCTCGCGGCGACGGCGCTTCGCTCGCGAGCGGCGGCGGCGCTTCGCTCGGTCGCCGCGGCGGCGCTTCGCTCGGTCGCCGCGGCGGCGCTTCGCTCGCGAGCGGCGGCGGCGCTGCGCTCGCGAGCGGCGGCGGCGTTTCGCTCGCGAGCGGCGGCGGCGCTGCGCTCGGTCGCCGCGGCGGCGCTTCGCTCGCGAGCGGCGGCGGCGCTGCGCTCGGTCGCCGCGGCGGCGCTGCGCTCGGTCGCCGCGGCGGCGCTTCGCTCGCTCGCCGCGGCGGCGCTTCGCTCGCTCGCCGCGGCGGCGCTTCGCTCGCGGCGGCGGCGCTTCGCGAGCGCCGCTTTCGCTCGCCCCGCCGGCAGGGCTGCCGCCGCCGCCACCAGGCTTGCCGGCCGCCCCCTCCCGTCTGCACCGCCGCCGCGTTTCCTCGCCCTGGCCGGCACTGCAGGCCCCCGCACCGCCGGGCTCCCCCACGCTGCTGGCCCCGATTCTGCTGGGCTTCCCCGGCTGCCAGGCAGCCCCACCCGCCGGCCTTCCTGCTTCTGCCATGCTCCCCTGCACTGCTAGCCCCAGTTCTCCCGGGCTCCCCCGCCCTGCTGGCTCAGGCTCTGCCGCCCTCCCTGCCCCGCCCTGCTGGCTCAGGCTCTGCCGCCCGCCCCCACACTGCAGGCCCCGCCTCTGCCAGGCTTTCCCACCTCTGCCGGGGCCGGCCGGGCTCCAGCTTGGCTTGGGGCTGCCGCGGGCTCTCACTTCCGTGTTGGCAGCTTTTAGAATTTTGTTAATAGATTAGCCGCCCCGGAATATTAGCCGCACTTCCGGGTTTCCACCAAAATTTTGGTCAAATTGGTGCGGCTTGTATTCGTGAAATTACTGTAATTGTAAAACGGGCAAACCCATCAGCTCTCTAGAGATGGCCAGTGGACCTTACTGAGAGACGTCAAAGGGGTGACTCACTGAAAAACAGTTGCAAAAGAGGAAGCAAGTTCCAGATGTTGCAGAGGGAATGTGTTAGATTTCTGGTCCTTGAGATGGGGGAGAATAGCAAGAAAGAGTGTGGTTGAAGTCTCCAGAGCTTATAGATTTGATATCATCAGTTCATGGTCAAACAGATAACATTAAGCATACATTGAGCAGCTTATTCTTTCTGAGTAGTCTTTATTTCACAGGAACAGTGCAAAGCTAAAACTCCAAATTAAATTAATTTAGCTTCCAATTAATTCATTAAATGCAATGGCTACCTGTCTACAGTCAGAAGTTTTAAGTTCTGGCACTGTCGGATTAATATTGTTACATGATTGCTGAAGCAGAATGCTATAAAACTACTTAGTTACTGGCACAGTGCCACATTTGATTAACAGTGTTTCTTTGGATTGCTCTCTGTAAGGTTCATCAGTATGGTACTACATGTTTCTATATCTCATTGTTTTACCATAAAATAAAAATCCGTGTCTAAAGCACTGTCCAGTATATGATAGGCTTGAAAGCAAGTGGGAATTTTAAGGACATCTGCAAATTTTTTGTTTTAGGTAACTTGTATTATTTATACTAATTTCATCCAACACTTTATAGAGTAGGTTTTTACCCTTTTTTTTTCGTAATAAGTTAGGGTCATCATGGTGAGAATTTCCTCATGTATTATTTTCTGTTAAAGTGTTCAACAATAACTGAAAGTACTGTTTTCATACAATTTAAAGATGATATGTTAAGAACCCAGAATTTGATTTCATGGACATAGGTTCTATTCTAGGTTGTATGATGGCTGTGCAGATTTTGTGTTGTGCCAGTTGATTAAGCACATGTTTTTTCTGCTTTCTCCAGCTGACTTAGCCCACTTAATGGACAGAACCTATGAAAGAAAACTGCCTGTCAGCTCTTTGACAGTAGCCCGGGTAAGGAAATAAATGCCAATCATAAACTGGTAGAAGTGACTGTGCAATGCTTGTGTAGTCGAGTGAGCTGAGAGACAATAAATGATACCAGCTCTGTTAGGAGTTCTGGGATCGGAAATGTCTTGTTATAATCTTAAATTGCTGTATAAGGCTGTTTTATTGATACTTGATACTCATTAGTTAGTACCCAGACCATAGGATCTTCAAAACAGATTTTTTTTTCTCAGTAACATTGGGCTTCGCTGTTACTGGGTGTAATGTATAATATATGTTTCCTGCCTTCCTGTGGTTTCTGTCTTTGTGAGAGCTTTAAAACCTCCTCAGACACTGTATAAGAACCCACTGTCTGTCTTCCTCCTGTTCCAGGCTTCTTTCAGAGTGAGGTGGAGGTGGACATATTTTGCTTTTATAGCTTTATTTTGTTGCAGCAGACTGAGGCAGAATAAATGCTGACATGGGTTAAGCAAAGCCGTTGTTTTTACTGGGATTGGTAACCAGTACCATCATCTGGATGAGTTCATCTGGAAGGGAGAAGGAAAAGCAGAGATAGGTGTTTTTAAATTCTGTGTGTAAATGAGTGTTTGTAACGAGGAAGGAGAAAAAGTATGTCATTTGTTTAAAAAACAAAACAACAAACTAATTTCAGTTTCAAAATTATCCAGAGAAACTGAGTTATGTCAGTAATATCACTAACTAGAATAATTTGCGCCCCTGAGGAGTCGCAGAATGCTTTGTTCATTTACAAGAGCAAGCATTTATACGGACCAAGCATTCTTGACCATGGCTTCTTAGACAGCGTCCACAAGGGAAATGGGTGTTCCTCTCCTTTTTATGAATCAGATTTATTACTTTCCTGCTTTGGGCTGGCCTCCCTAGAGAAATGGCATTTTCAGGTTGTCAAACTTTCCAATACCTGAGCTAACATCAAATTCTTGTTTTTTGAAATGTAGACAACGCACACAGGCATCCTATTGCCATACTCAGAAAATGACATCTCGATATGTGTAGCATGCAAATAGAATTAAGAATTGGGAGACCAAATACCAGTCAGCTGAAATTGTTTTTAGCTTAGGCTTAGGGTAAATAGAAGTACTGACCTTGAGGACATGTTTGTTTATTCTGAACTAAAGGTATTATATTATAAAGATGCTGTAGTGTTCCAGTGCCTCTATGCTTATGTTAGTAAAACATACCGGAAAACAGGATTCACTGTTACCATAAGACAAAATCTGGTTGAAAACTTTGTTGGAATTTAAGTAATGGATAGCACTGGGAGTTCTGTAAGAAGACAGGATTGTAAATGGGAGGACAATTGTGCTGTACAGCATGGGGGGGGGTGATTTTTTTTACTACTATCAAGTATAGTGAAATACCAAATTTTACTGTCCCTGTGCTTCAGAATATATGTGCAATAGTATGAATAAGCACAACAGGCAAACTATAGGGAAAAGAATATTTTTTTGAAAAAGCAATGAGGCATGCCAAGACTCACTCAATTGTGAAAAAAATGTGAGGAACTGAGTATCTGCTTAAAATAAAGGGCATAATTAAAAAGCAGAAGATTTAGAAGAACAGCAAAAATACATGATACTGAGCTATAAGTGTTTAGTTCTCCTTAGATGGCTTTCAAGATGCATAAAGTTTCTCAGAATTAAGGAAGGGAGTTGCTTCAGTTTTAAGAGGTTTGAATTTTAGCAGTCTAGAAGAGGCCAGAATTAGGAGCAAACAAAGATTTCCAGAAGAGTTCCAGTACTGAAAGATACCTAAATATTCCAGACAAATGTAATTTGTGATTGCATTTTCTTCTAATATGCTTTATGTGAGTGCTCCCTTTTTAAGCTCTTATTTCTTTTTTTTTAATCAGTTTGTTGACAACATTTCTTCACGAGAAGAAGTGGATCAAGCTGAGTACTACCTATACAAGTAAGCATCTCTTCCCCCAACACAAAGTTTTGAGTCATATGAGTAAATACCATGCAGCCTTGTCCTTTGGGGCTTCTTGGCTGTGATTTCTGTCTTGAAAAGTATGTGTATCTGCTTGTCTTACAACTCACAGCCAAGGACTTTCTTGCCGACTTCTTCACGGATATGGCTGCCTTCTCTGGACTTCTGGCATTGTCTCCTGTCAAGCATGTTAATCTCAGATACTGATCTAGCAGCTAATGCAACCTCCAGCTGTGGTTTATGTCAGCGATGCTGAAATTATAGGGAGTAATGTTTGTTCACAGTTTTTCCTTCTGATACTTTTTGTAGTTCTCTGAGTCATTATTTATCTAAATTGGCTATGTGATATTTGGATGTTTAAGCAGGACTCAAGGAAGCTTGTTTCCTTAGAACATGGAAGAATGAAAATGTGCATCTTGTGGTAATGATCAAGTTAAGGCTGAATGAAGTATATTATCTCCCTAGTACTTGTTTGTTTCTCAGATAAGCAGTGTAGTTCACTTTATGCATGTGTTGTTAGGGTTTTCAGCAACTGTTTTTGTGCTGTTTGAAGTGTACCAGGATACCTTTCTGGTAGTGTTAGGTTGAATGCTTGCTTGCTTCAAGTCAATACCTCTCAATATTGACTTAAAAAAGGTAGAAATTATCGCTGATCACTAGAATAAATTAGTTCTTTTATCACAGTTGCACACACATCTTGAGAACTTAATGTTATGATGGAGACACATCCTGTCAAAGAGCATGAGAGAGCATCCTTACAAACAATGTCAGGTTGTTACTCATAGATAATAATGATTGGTTTTTTTTAGTTAAGGTGTTTCCTAGATAGCTGATTTAAATATATGCACAGTTTTAAGTACGTGACTGCATTAGACTTCAGATGTCCCTGATTCTGTAGTACTATTGCGACAATATCCAAACCTCGGATCTTCAAGATGGAAACAGTGGAAATGGGTTAATACTAGCAATATCCTATAATTTAAAAATAAAAGTAAGAAAAATACAGTAATTTCACGATTATAAGCCACACCATTTTGACTAAAATTTTGGTCCGAACCCAAAGTGCGGCTTATCATCAGGTGCGGCTTGTATATGGACAAAGAACAAAAAGTTGCTGTTTTAGTTTGGAGGACAGGTGTCTGTTGAGAAAGGCAGGAACTTCTCTTTGAAATGGAGAATGTAAACCCTCTCTCTCCAAATTATTATAATTTGGAAATCAAGGGGCTTTCAGGCAAAAATATGGAAATTAGGAATAACAGTTCTTTTCTAGGGAAATCAAAATAGAAATACAGTACTACAAAGAAACAAACTCCAAATCCTGACAGAGTACAACCTGACACCCTGTCAGGCATGGTGTTGATAGCAGTCCTGTTAAATGGTGGCTGCATCCTCGTGCAGTGACAGATGTGATTCAGTTGGAGCAGTGCTCCTGTACAAGGTGCAGTTTCCCTCTGGAGGTCCAGTGGTGATGTGGAGAAATCCGGTTTTCCTCTGGAGTCCAGTGGAGAAAGGGGCTCCCTTAGTGTCCCAAAACCTCTGTTTTTATCTTGGTAAGAAATGTTGGGCTCTTCCCCCTGGCTGGAGCAACTTTCAATGGGATGCAGTAATTTTATCAGTCACGCAGTGGGACTCAATGGGCCATTAGCAGAAAATGACTCGCTGGAGGAAGGATGGGGTGTGAAAAGATAAAGAACAATGCCCTGCCTGGTTTCAATGGATGGGCCGTTAGCAGGTTATCTGCCATTGAGATAAGGATCACTGTCCCCACCCTCAACAGATGGTGATAGAATAGATACCTTTTATCACACTCTGTATTGTAACATGTGGCTTATAATCAGGTGCGGCTTATATATGGACAAAAAAACAAAAAGTTGCTGAAACCCAGAAGTGCGGCTTATACTCAGTGTGGCTTATAATCGTGAAATTACTGTAATGTCTCACAGAGGGATGGTTAGTGCAATTTTCATTCCTTTTAGTCAAGATTTCACTAGTCTTACCCAGAATCTGTGGTCAGAAATCAAATTTTCCATCCTGCAACAGCAGAGATGGAAGCAGAAGGAGGTAAAGCCAGTTTAATGCAAACCCTGTAGTACCTTTTAGTAACATTGTTCAATGTGTTGTATTATGCCACATGTCCTCAAGTACTCTCTGATGGAGTCAGGCCCTCATGGGTCAGGGATTCCAGTAGACCTTTGACTTCCCTAACATGCAAAGGAAAGTGGGGTAGTTTTAATTGCATGGTCTCAAAATGACACAGATTTAAAATCCATATAGTGAGGTGTCTGTAATGTATCTTACAGGTTTTTTCTTCTTGGAAAAAAAAGGTTCAGAAAGAGTAACAAAAACTTAGAAGCATAAAAAAGGGTCCATTATGGGAAGCTCTAACATGTAAATATCCTTCTTAGTCTTAATATGTGCCTGGTTAGTACCTCAGGTAAAACCACAAGATTTCTATCCTTAAGAACACATTCTAGTAGAGAGAGTTACAGTTCAAAAACAATCATGCTTATTTAGTATTTTCCTAAGATAAAATTCCACTATGACTGGTCAGAGTATAGCTGTATGCATATCAGATATAATCATTTGTCATCAATACATGTTTTAGTCGTCTGTATGGAGAGAATAGAAAAGTACTGATGTGTCACATGGCTTGTCAGACATAGTCTAGCTGGAATTTTTCTTCTGTGTGTCCCTGTGATGCTGCTTTGTTTTGGTGTCTTTTGATGATATTAGCATGAATTTTCAAGGAGACTTCATTCCAACATTGATCTATGAAACTATTCTCAAAATGGATGTGTATGCAGGTAGTGAAACAGCGTTTAGAGGTCTGCAATTCATGTAAAAATCCTAATTATAATAGTATTTTCTCTGTCAAGTGAAAATAAATGTTCTAACTCCAGGACATAGGAGATGTGGGTATTTGCAAGACCCTTTGGTTGGTCTTTACATTTTGGACTTGGAGGTAAAATGAAAGACATTTTTATAAAGATAGGTCTTTGCAGCTGTGAGGATGTTTGACACAGGAAAATGTCCCATATAAATGGCCACACCATGAAACATAAATGAGGGGGGTAGAGAGGGAAAGTCAAGAAGCAGAGAAGCTTTAACAAGAAATCTCTCGTTTTCTGTCCTAATGAAAAAGTTCCAAGTACAATTTTTCTTTTATTTATGGAGTTGAAGCTTCTGAACAGGAGAAAGGCAGTATCAGAGAAAAGCTGATTTTATGTCCATTTTCTATATTGTATGTCTTCTGAAGTATACAAGTTGCAAACAAATGTGTACATGGCCTGGTAAGTTGACTGTATGTGTGTTTACTTGAATATACAGTAAATTCACGAATACAAGCCGCACTGAGTATAAACCGCATCTCTGGGTGTTGGCAAATATTTTGGTTTTTGTCCATAAATAAGCCGCACCCGAATATTAGCCACTCTGTCGTTCGCAGCAAGGACCCGCGTGCAATTAGTAACAGAACCGTGGGAGGGCGGGCTTTACTGGCTGAGCTAAGGCTGTGCAGGCTCGGCCTGCTAGGGGCCGCTGACGGGGCCAGGTGGCCCAGCTCGGTGCTGCCGCTCGGGGCCGGCCGCCGCTGCCACTGGGCTCGGTCACCCCGGGGCGGCGCTGCCCCGCGGTGGCAGGCAGGGACGGAGCTTCCCCCGCTCCTACGGCGGCGGTGGCGGGTGGGGACGGAGCTTTCCCGCGCCCGTGGCGCCGGTGGCGGGCGCGGACAAAGCACCCCGCCTCCTCCCTGAGCCGCGGCAATGGCTGTGCGGGGCTCCCGTCGGCTCTCCGAGACGCGGCAATGGCGGCGCGCACTTCCACCCGCCTCCCCGGGCCACAGCAATGGCTGTGCGGGGCTCCCGTCGGCTCCCCGAGCTGCGGCAATGGCGGCGCGCACTTCCCCCCCCTCCCCGGGCCGCGGCAATGGCGGCGCGCACTTCCCCCCCCCTCCCCGGGCTGCGGCAATGGCTGCGCAGGGCTCCCGTCGGCTCCCGGAGCCGCAGCAACGGCGGCGCCCCACCCCCCCATCGGTTCCCCGGGCCGCGGCAATGGCGGCGCAGGGCCCCCGTCGGCTCCCCGAGCCACGGCAATGGCGGCACGCCCCTCCCCCATCCTCTCCGAACCGCGGCATTGGTGGCGCGCCCCCCCCTGCCCCCGTCCTCCCCTGGGTTGCGGCAGAGGAGGAAAGAGAGCTCTCCCGCCTCTCTCCCTGCCCCCCGTGCTGCCTGCAGGGAGCCAGGGCAACGCGGTAACACTGTAACAATTGCGAAATGCCGGCTTTTACTGGCAGGTGCTTGGCTCGGCGCCCTGGCTGGCACGTCTGGGGTTGTAAATGTCAGAAAATTATTCACATATTAGCCGCCCCCAACTATTAGCCGCACTTCCGGGTTTCCACCAGAATTTTTGTCAAATTGCTGCGGCTTGTATTCGTGAAATTACTGTAAATAATCAGTCAATTTCCAAAGTCCTGTGGTTTTCCCCTTAGCTGCTTGTAGAGTATAAAGAGGGGAATTTGATATCTCTCCCCAGTGTTTTGAGCCTCTGGTAACCTGAGGGGAAGGGTAATCAGTTCCAACGCCCCTGCAAGGTTGAAAGATGTTCCTGGTACAATAGGCAAACTGCCTGTGGGAAGAATCAGGGGGAAGTAAGGGCATTTCCATGCTTGCAGTGTTATGTTTTCCTGGAGACAGGAGTGACAGATCTTGTATTTGTTAGCTTTGTAGATTGGAGATTTTCCGTCTATGATGTGAGGCAGAGCATAGTTTCAAAAAGTAGTATTCTGGAGCCTTACCATAATGCATTTAGAATCCCAAAATAAAATATATATGTTATATTTAGACCTGTTTAAATTTTCTATCCTTTTAAAGCAGTAGATCTTCAGCCATACTGTCTCCACAGAGGATCTTGAGCTCTCAAGAATAGCTGTGTGGAAACTGCTATGCTACATTGTGGAACATGTCAGTTAGATGGTAAAGGCCAGTTTGAGGCATGATGTCATCTGCTTTCAGTGCTCCTCTTTTTGTTCTCTTCTGAATACCTCACTCCCTCTGTTAACTGTCAGACTTCTAGAAAATCCTTTCATCTCCTAGGATCCCAACAGAAATTCTCATCAGAATGCAGAGCACTTTCAGCCAGATCAAAGATCTGCAGTTCGCTGTACTTTGTCCTGTCTCACTGAGATGCCAGTATTTCACACATCAGGGTGTTTTTTATATGATTGAAACATTAGCATAATGAGGAGTGGTTTTGTGATGAGGTAACTGCTGATTTTGTATGTGGGTTTTATGCCAACAAAGATTTTTTCAATGCGTGTGAAAAGAATTGGTGAAGTTTTTATGTTTGGACTCCTGAAGAGAGTTTTTAATTGCATTAAACTCATGACCCACAGTGTAGAAAAAAGTATACACAGTGTCTGGAGAATGTGTTTGTATGTGCATGTGCTCTTCAAATTCTTGCACAATCTACCTAGATCTTATTACCTTTCTGTGGCACTTTCTGTGGTTGGTAAATTTTTTTGAAAACAACTGTTTCTGCGGACTTCAGGGTTTATTACCTGGGGTCTGTACTTGATTATAATAACAAAATGGGACAATACCAAATGATTAGAAGTTATTCTTGGATGTGCTATCTTTTATTGAATCATAGAATTGTTTAGGTTGGATGGTAGTAAGCTGCAATTTTGAGGCCAGATTTCAGCCTTTAAATAATTTTGGCACTGTGGTTTCCGTACATATGAAATTGTGCTTTTTCCTGATAATACCTATGTGTCATTGCTTAGGGCAACATTACATGCAAAATGAGTTTTACCTGCACCTCTGTGTATTTGCATGTTTGTTCTATGAGTGCAGAGGTTGTACTTTCATACCAATCAAGCAGCTTACTGTCTGAAATTGTTGTTACTCAAAAGTATTGTTTATAATAAATTTTCACAAGGGACCAAAAAATGTATTTCTGAATGATATTTGCATGGCATTCATTCTCACTAGTATGCTGCTTCGTTTCTGTATAAAAATCTACAGTACATAATGAATACCATTAAGTACAAATAGAAGAGATATAGACAAAGTCCTATAGTATATTTATTTCTTCCTTTGAGATGTTTTTATTCTCTTAAGTCTGTAGGTGAAACAGACTTCATTAACTGATCAAATCTTGGTTTTCAATGCTGCCAGAGAAGTATATAGGTGAAAAAAACCGTATAAAAATAGAGGAGTCAGAAATAACTACCTGCTATTCAAGTTATGCAACAGTTATATTTTGAAATTATATTGAGGAGTGGTGGAAGCATCTAAAGAGAAAAACACACTTTGTTGGCAGAATGGTATGTTTTACCAGTTTGGACACCTGCCTAGGTTGAGTGCTCTAAAATAAGTTCATTTGCAAAATATTTGGGCAGCTTTTCAGAAGGTAGGGAGGCATAAGGAAGGGAAATACCAGAGAGAGGTACCACATTAGAATATGTATAGTAATTTCACGAGTACAAGCTGCACCATTTTGACTAAAATTTTGGTCCCAACCCGGAAGTGCAGCTTACACTCAGGAGCGGCCAATATACAAACAAAGTTCGGAAATATCCCATCCCGGAAGCGCGAGCTGTAGGCGAAACTGAGCTCGCAAATTGAGCACCTGCCAGTAAAACCCGCAATCGTGCGATTATTACAAATTGGTTACTCTGTTGAGCGGCGGGGGGAGGCGGGCTCCCTCTTGTAGCGCGGCACTGGGGAAAGCCTTGCGGCACGGGCAAAAGCCGAGGCTCCCACTGTCTGCACAGTGCGGGGGAAAGTCCAGTGGTGTGGCGCAGGGGAGAGCCAGGGTTCCCGCCGGCACCACGGGGGGAGTGGAGCTCGCAAATTGAGCACCTGCCAGTAAAACCTGCGATCGCATGATTGTTACAAATTGCTAACGAAAGCATGGTTTATAATCCAGTGCGGCTTATGTGTGGACAAAGAACGAAATGTTGCCGACACCCGGAAGTGCGGCTTACAATCAGATGCAGCTTATAATTGTGAAATTACTGTACTTACTTCCATGTGAATGACAGAAATACAAGTGTTGTCTTCATCTGCCCGTGGTTTGTCACAGTCTGAACTGTCAGAATCTTTGGAAAAAGCCATTAGTTGTAACGTGCTGTGAAGTGCAGGAGAACCATCAGTAAAGATAAAACATTGAAGAGCATTCAGAAGGATCTTTTCCTGTAATACGTGCCTTTTCAGTCATCTGCTTTTTGTAGTTCATCTGTCCATTTGTATATATGGTTTTCTTTAAACTTGGCAGAAACTGGTCAACACTTTTCAAGGCACTGCATATAAAAGCAACAAAAAGTTGGAAGGCTTTTCATCAACACTAATTTTTTTTGTGTGTTGCCAATAATAGGAGGATAAGCATTTGGATTTTAAAAGCTTTATATTTAAAACAAGAGGAAAAGAAGGATTCTTCTACAAACAGAATGCAATGCCAGTGCTGGGAGTACAGTAAATTCACGAATACAAGCCGCACGGAGAATAAGCCGCATATCCGGTGTGTTGGCAACATTGATGTCTTTGTCAATAGATAAGCCGCACCTGGAATATTAGCCGCACTTTAGTTCGCCGCGAACTTTCACAAAGTCGTCATTTAGTAGCACAATCGCGGGATCGCTGGGGCTTACTGGCTTACTGCTGACCTCGGAAACGTTGTTTCCAAGTGAAAAAAGACACACCCTTTATTTACAAGCCGAAAAAGACAGGAACAATAGTGTGGTCATTTTGCGAGCATTCCCAATGGATCCGCGTTGCCTTTAAACAGCCGCTCAGCCGCGCGGGCAGGCAGCTGAGCTCCGAGTGGAGCCACATCTCCATGCTGGCACAGGAGCGGCCGTTGTAGCCCTCGCAGCCCCGCGGGGGGAGCGGCCGTTGTAGCCCTCGCGGCCTGCGGGGGGAGCGGCCGTTGTAGCCCTCGCAGCCCCGCGGGGGGAGCGGCCGTTGTAGCCCTCGCGCCCCGCGGGGGGAGCGGCCGTTGTAGCCCTCGCGCCCCGCGGGGGGAGCGGCCGTTGTAGCCCTCGCGGCCCGCAGGGCGAGTGCCGCTCTGGCCCTCGCAGCCCCGCGGGGGGAGCGGCCGTTGTAGCCCTTGCGGCCCGCGGGGCGAGCGCCGCTCTGGCCCTCGCAGCCCCGCGGGGGGAGCGGCCGTTGTAGCCCTCTCCCTGCGAGCCGAGTGGCCGTTCTACCCCTCTGCCTGCGGGGAGAGAGGCTCCCCCAGCCCTCTCCCTGCGAGCCCAGCCAGCCCCGTAGCCGCACAAGACTGAAAACACCTTAAAAAGTACAGAGAAATATCACACACTTTTATCGAACTGCCGAGGTAACTCACCCCGATAACAACCCCCGCCCCTCAGTAACGCCGCCATCCACAGGCAGGCAATAAGCTGTTCTCTGATTGGTTCATCGTCGGAACAACGGGAAACCATGGATTTCAGACTGTTTTGGCTCGGGACTGGACCAGCATGATACTAGGTAAGGGCAGATATCACATTTTTGTCCATAGATTAGCCGCACTGGAATATTGGCCGCATTTCCGGGTTTCCACCAAAATTTTAGTCTTCTTGCTGCGGCTTGTATTCGTGAAATTACTGTAATCTGTCCTCCTCATCCACAGTATTTCTGGAGTCAATAGAAAGATGAAGCCAGTTACTTGGTCCACACTCCATGTGGATACATTTTTCATTTAGTGTTGGAAGACGGTGTTTCATTACAATTCTTGGAAGAAAAGTGTACGAGCAGAATTTCCATGTTTTTCACCCAGCATCTTTCTTGCCAACAGCTCAAGGCTTTCTGTCTAGTAGCTTCTACTGGAAATAGTCTAAAGGTACAAAGTGACCAGATCTCAACTGTTGCACTCATCTTGAAAGAGAAAGGACACTTTTGTCTCAGAGTTTGACCCATACTAATCCTTAAAAGTCAATTTTGCTATATCCAGTGGCATTCCAGTAGTTGTTTAGGAAACCCCTGCATCAGCACAAAGCCAGTCTGGAGGCAGATCTTGTGTTATGTTTTAGAAATACTGAAAGCCCAGAGAGAGGTTAAATGCAGCCAAAAAGGTAGTGAATGAGCCATTCGTATGAATACAAATGGCCAAGAGAGACTAAAACCTTTTATAAGCTTCAGAATTTAAAACAAGCACAAGCAAAGATCTGTTCCATTGCTAGCTTTAGTAAATGGCTAATATCACTAATAATAGTAAAGATATAGTGGAGAATTAACTCCATCTAGCTTCCCCTGCAAGGAATTCCTGCTTCCACTACAGCCCATGGGCAGCAACAGCAGTCAAAGCCAGTCTCTAATCCCATCTAAATAGAAAAAAAAACCATATTAATGTTTTTATTGAGTTCCTTGTCCTTTAACTTTCCTAAATAGTGTTAAATGTTACAGCAGTCTTTTTGCTTTCAATTATGTTGAAAGTGGCAGAGCTACCAGCATAAACCATGAATTTTTATTAGGCTTAACAATCATTACCAGAGCTGCCATGGTCCCTTCTTTAGGAATTATTAACTTTTTGATTATTGTATCTATCAACCTAAATAATTGTTCTGTGTGGTGCAAGTATTTCCTTTTTGGGTCAAAATAAATACAGTAGAAAAAAATAACTATGAACTACTTGTTATGGAATAATCTTGACATGATGTAGGCCAGGACTGTCTTAGTGAGGGTAGGTTGATTAGAATTAGAATTATTTGAATTGTTGAGTTAGTTTAAATCAGCAAGCAAGAAACCTTAATTCAAATAAAATATTTTAATAATATTTAATGTTTATAATTTAAATTACAGTAATTTCACAATTACAAGCCACATGGACTATAAGCTGCATCTCTGGGTGTTGGCAAACATTTTGTTCTTTGTCCATAAATAAGCCGCACCTGAGTATAAGCCGCTCTGTTGTTCGCAGCGAGGACCCGTGTGCAACAAAGTTGCCAAATAGTAACAGAATCGCGACATGGCGGGGTTTACTGGCTCAGCTCGGGCTGTGCAGGCTCAGCCCGCTCGGGGCTGCTGTCGGGGCCAGGTGGCCCAGCCAGGTGGGGCCGCTAGGCGAGGCCGCTTGGGGCTGGCCGCCACTGCTGCTGGGCTCACCCCCCCAGCGGCAGCGGGCAGGGACAGAGCCCGCCGGCACCCGCAGCGGCGGGCGGGGACGGAGCCCGCCGGCTCCCACAGCGGCGAAGGCAGGAGGGGAAGGAGCACCCTTGCTCCCGCTGTGGCGGCGGCAGGCGAGGGCGAAGCCTCCTTGCTCTTGCCGCGGCAGGCAGAGGCAGGAGGCCCCCGCTTACCCCATGGGCAGCAGGGATGGCAGCACGGATCCCCCGCCTCCTCCCCGAGCCGTGGGGATGTCAGCACAGAGCCCCTTGCCTCTCCCCCGCCTGAAGGAGGGAGCTCCCCTGCCTCCCTCCCCCCACACTGCGCTGCCGGTACTGAGCTGGCCCCACCCGCCATGCAACACAGTAACCAATTTGTAACAATCGCGAAATCCTGGGTTTTACTGCCAGGTGCAATATTTTATTGAAAATCAGTTTTTAAGAACAGGATGACTATTTAGAGCCTGTATTGTGTTAATTTTATTATGGAAAAAATTAAGTTAGGAGTTGGAGAGTGAAGATACACACTAAATAGTGTTGGCTTTCAAATGTCCTCAATCTGGGAAATAGGACGTGCGTTACTTGTCACAGCTGTAGTGCTGAAAACGCATCTTGGGTCAAACATACATGCTGTGAAGTCGAGACACTTAGCAGAATTTACTTTGTATTTTTTCTTATAAATATTTTCTCTGACTTGTAACTAAAGAAAGGCTTATAAGAAAGTGGGACTGGACATCCACTAAGAATGTGAAATGTTTTGAAACACTCCAGAGCATATCACACGGTAGTTTAACATGGAAAGGGATATCTATCTGTTTGGCTTTTTTTTTTTTTTTTTTCTTTGCAATGTTTGAGGAAAATTTTTTTTCCGGAAACTACAGTAATTTCACAACTATAAGGCACACCCTTTTGACTAAAATTTTCCCCCAAACCCGGAAGTGCGCCTTATAGTCCGGTGCGCCTTATATGATTTACAAAGTTGTGACATTTGCCACCCTGGAAGTGTGAGCCATGAGCCGTGGGGGGAGCTGGCAGTGCCACGGCAGCTGGGTGCAGGCAGGCCCAGGGGCCCATGGCACTGCCCCTGCCGGGTGGAGGTGGGCCTGGGGGCCCACAGCGCCGCCCCTCTCAGGTCCAGGCGGTCCCGGGGGCCCATGGCTGCCGGGTACAGGCGGGCCTGGGGGCCCGCAGCACTGCCCCTGCCAGGTACAGGCAGGCCCGGGGGCCCATGGCTGCTGGGTTGAGGCGGGGCCTCGGCCAGCAACTGCACAGGGGGAGCTGGGGGTGGAGCCTCGCTGCAAAAGAAAGTGCGCCTTATAGTCCAGTGCACCTTATATGATCTACAAAGTTGTGAAATTTGCCGACTCCCAGGGGGTGCACCTTACAGTCCAGTGTGCCTTATGGTTGTGAAATTACTGTAATGTGAGTTCTGGTAAGACCTATACAAGCAGTTTCATGACATTTTTGTTTTCTACCATGGTAACAGTATATGCTCTTGCTGGTTGCATGGAAGCAGGCCTGGGACCAAAGAATCTCTGACATGCCATTTCTTGAGAATTCCTATTCTGCAACACACTTGTTAAGGAAACTGCCAGTATTGTTGAATGATGGCAAGTCATGTGCTAGTTTGTAGGGTAGACTGATGGAGAGAAGAGCAAAGGCATTAAGAAACTTTTTCCTGTCATACCTCCACCAACCTATGAAATACAATGCTTATGCAATATTTCAGTGGGGATATCCTTTCATCTTACTATATGTAATGAAAAGTCTGTATGATCTTAGTTTTAAATCATCGTTACATAAAATTTTGGTTTATTTTACAGGCTTTTAAGATGACTATGGTCTGATCAAGCACATGAAAAGGAGCTATACCATCTAACTGGACTTCATAGTCAAGAAAAGTGTTCTATATTTAGTTGGTAACAGTGAAGATGTTCATCTTAGTAATGTGATACAGTAGAGTGGATCCAGTATAGTGTGTTGTGCTCAGACTATTTGTAGTTTTGATGCACATTCGTGTGTAGTAACAGATAGCAGGTGTGATACAGGTTCCAGAAGGTGAAAGCCTTTGCAGATGGAAAGAACATTTAAGATGACCATGTTAAGAGAAGGAGTAATGCACCGCAGAAACAGATCTACTTCTACTTTGTTTTGTTATACTCAATTTTAGACAAAATGGTTTTATAACCAATAAAATTATTATGATGGCAAGGAGGTAGATTTAGGTTAGAATGCATCTTTCTTTAGCTTGTAAATGGGCATGTTAATTTTCAAGTAGCTGCCTTTTATTTTAAAAAAAGTTGATATTTATGCTTTTGTAGGACTGAAAATGTTATGTCAGCATTCAATTATCAAGATATCTAGAAAATTATGTGATTATATACAACAGACTGTAGGTTTCTTTTTGGCCCAAGTAATGAAGGATTTTGAAAAGTCAGTTATGTCACTCTATTCCAATAGTTGCATTTTTTTCTAAATAATTCCATCTTCAGAAATGTCCAAAAAGATTAGAGTCCAGAAACAAAAATGAAGACAAGTAGGTACTTTTATTTGGCTTGCTTATCAGCTTATTTTTGCATATACATTTGTGCCTGTGAAAAAGTGCTCTCCCTAAGGGCAGAAGCTTGATTGCAGACAGATCCACAAGACAATGCTTAGCTGTGATTGAATAGAGGAATATTGAATCAGTAGGTAAGCAAAGGTCATGGTTGTTACGCTTATTGTTTACCAGAAAAGTTAATTTAAGATGCAAATTTCTGAATATAAGATGTTCAGTAGCAAAATAAAAAAACCAAAAGCAAACCAAAGCAGTCATTCAGTCATTCAACCAGTTTGGTTGGTTGGTTGACTTGTTTTTTTGGGTTTTTTTGGGGGTTTTTTTGGTTTTTTTTTGGTTTTTTTGTTGTTTTGTTGTTGTTGTTGTTGTTTAAATGCTGCTTTAATAGTGAGCTATTTTTAAAGCTGCATGTTCCAGATAACGTATTGGAATTGTCTGCTGGAATGAGTCCAGTTGCATTTTCTGTGCTTCTCTGTACCAAGCACTCTGCTGAGCCACCTGCAACTGTTCCTTCTGCCATAGTTCCTGTTGCCTCCTTCTGTTTCTGAGATTTACTTGGTAAATCCTTGGCTCCTAACTAATGCCTGAATAGTCCCTTCCTTACCTTTCTTTTAGGTTTTTTTGTGGAGGGCATTGTGAGGCGTAAGAACAGTATAGGTTTGGAAAAAGCTTAAACAGAAGTCAGAGCCTCTCTTGTCAGTTGATTTTATCTCCTTACCTATTTCCTAAAATCCTGATGTGCTCCTGTCCCTGAAGGAGAATGTTCCCAGGCTTTTCAGCTGCCGCTCTGTCTCTTCTTTGCTGTATCAGTTTGTGAGCCTGAGGGACTCAATTAAATGTGGAGTTGGTTGTTTCAGAAATAAGGCTGTGGCTGCTTCCAGCAGTTGGTTTCCATCTTCACCACTGATACATCTCTGTGGGATGCTGGACTGCACATGTTGAAAGGTGCTGCGGTTGTCCTTGCCTCCTAGCTTTCATCTAATTAATGATCATGTGCATGTGTAGTGTGCCAGGTCCTCAGCTCATTGAGGCAGGTTCCTGGTACCTTGGAGGAACTGTGTGTTCTCTCTTTGGTCCAAGTAAGGATTAGACCCAGGATCTACTTTAGAGAGCATTTAAGCAGCAACAACAAATACTTTCTTGGATTTATTGTTAAAATTGGAAAGGGCTATACAAGAGAGCAGCTGATAGAAATGCCTGTTTGCTCAGCTGTAAATGTAGACCCAATAATAATTCCTTTCTCCTGCTGAAAAGTGAACAGAGATTTCGGTTATATTCCCCCACACCCCACTTCCTTCAGTCTAGAGCTTGTCAAACTGAAAGCACACACATTTTGGCATCTGGATTTGCAAGCAGATTTTCACCTTTGTGAGTAATATCTGTTGTTCAGGAATTGGTGTGGATATAAAACTGCCTTTAATCTCCAAAGTCAACTTTATGATGATCCTCTTTACATTGCCGTTTGTTTTGTTCTCCCCTCTGTAACTATTGTATTCATTTTAAAAACAGGAAAAATAATTTCAAAATTCCCCTAGGGAGTGAGCAGAGCTGGAGTAAATTGAGCTACAAGCTAAGTAGATGGCCTCTGGCAGTAGATAACTGGTGTATCATGGACACTGTCTCCCTCCCCCTTGTCTACCCTGCCTGTGCCAAGGTTGACAAACCAGACTGGCTGTTGGTGTGTCTGACTGGGGCTGGACGCAGAGTAGCAGCTACTCTGAGAGCATGACAGCAGAGCTTTGTGCAGCAGGAGTGGTACAGTCCACTTTATCAGGAAAAGGATTTTTTTTTTGTCTTTATTGAAGTTGCAATGATTACTTCTTTTTGTGGTTTTCCTTGCCCAAATTAAGTCATAAAGCAGCAGGTTCGTCTTATGTAAGGTACTATTGTGATGTTTTGAAAGTCATGATGCATTGGAGAAATAAAGCCAGACTGAAAGGCATGCAGTACATAAATGTGTATAGTTGTAGTGTTTCTCCTGCTCTTCTGTCTCCGTTGTTCTCCTGTGCAGTGAGTAATACGACGTGCATGAGAGCTCTATACCATGTGCTGGGGAACTGTTGCTGTAAATTTGGGCAATTTGGAGCCCATATACAAGGTCTGAGTATGCCACTATGAAAGGGCAAAGTAGCAAGTCATCCTGGCCTTGCATTGTGGTCCAGTCATTAGCAGAACCAAAAGCATTAGTGAGTTACCGTAGAATATGCTCAGTTGGAAGGGACCAGTCATTGAACCCAACTCCTGGCTCTGCACAGAGCACCCCAAGACTCACACCATGAGAGCATTTTTCAAATACTTAATGGACTCTGGCAGGCTTGCTGCTGTGGCACTATGTTTATAACTAACAATCTTGGATGTGTTCCCGTCTCAGAAGGGGAGAAACTACAATATGCGTTTTTGCATTATGAAATCCTCTGCCTGTTTTGGGTATCATGATCTTATTTTACTGTGCAGCTTGCAGCTACCTACGCAAAAGAGCATTTGTCCTACAGTACATGCAGTACTTAAAGAGAGGTACCTGCTGTCTCCAAATAACAGATCTGATGGCACAGTCTTTTTCTGAAAAGAGTAAAATGGTCATATAGCTGGTAAGAGCCCACAAATTTCAAACTGCCTTACAAAATGCTTGAGGCCAGTTTGCCATGGTTATCCGTGATGTACTTGCTGTTCCTTGGAATTGACATATGCAGTAAGGCAAAGGACATTTTGGTCTCACTGGTTTCAGAAGTTAGATATACTAAGAGGTATGCTAGCTAGATGCCTCACAAGTACAGTAATTTCACGATTACAAGCTATACTGACTATAAGCCACATCTCCGGGTGTTGGCAGCATTTTGTTCTTTGTCCATAAATAAGCCTCACCTGATTATAAGCCACTCTGTCGTTCACAGCGAGGACCCATGTGCAACAAAATTGCCAAATAGTATCAGAATCATGGGATCGCAGGGTTTACTGGCTCGACTTGGGCCGTGCGGGCTTGGGCCGTGCGGGCTCGGCCTGCTCGGGGCTGCTGTCGGGGCCAGGTGGCCCAGCTCAGCGGGTCTGCTAGGCGGGGCTGCCTGGGGCCAGCCGCTGCTGCCGCCGGGCTCACTTGTCCCGGCCCAGAACTGCCCCGCGGTGGCAGGCAGGGATGGAGCCTGCCTGCTCCTGCCGTGGCAGGCAGGGGCGGGAGCCCCCCGCTTCCCCTCCGGGCCACGGGGATGGCAGCACGGAGCACCCCCGCCTCCCTCCCCCTCAACCCGTGCTGCCGGCAGGGAGCCGGCCCCACCTGCTGTGCAACACAGTAACCAATTTGTAACAATCACGTAATCCTGGGTTTTACTGGCCGATGCTCGGCTCAGCGCCCTGACTGGCACTTCCAGGGTTGGAAATTTCAGAAAATTTTTCACATATTAGCTGCTCCTGAGTGTAAGCCGCATTTCCAGGGTGGGAGCAAAATTTTAGTCAAAATGGTACGGCTTATAATCGTGAAATTTCTGTACTGTTATTGGGTAATGGGATTAGAGAACAGTTAAAAATGTGTAAAGGACTTCAGCATTTCTTGTTACTCATTGCTGTAAGTATTTTTATTAGGAAAATGCATAGTTAGAAGAAAAAATAAATACCAACAAACATTGCTCATTGAGATATGATATGAAAAGTAAACAGGATAATGATGAGCTACCTGATAGCCAAGATCAGCCTATTCACCAATGGTCAATGTTTTGGAAATAGTTGCCTTTTTCAACAGTGGCTGTGGCTGAAACTCCAAGTATCAGGGGTTTTGTCCTCTTTTAAGGTGTTTACATTTAATATGAAAGCCTTCTTGTCTGCTTCCCCTTCACTCATGGGTATAGAGGGAGAGCAATACACAAGGACATCACACTGTAGCAGGGGCAAATGTAAAGAGCACAGGTATTAGGTCAAAATTAGGCTAACTTGAATTGTGTACCTGTGGCAGCAAATAGGAAGAGGTGAAACCTGGAACGTGCAGATCCAGTTTGTGCAGTGTTTTACAGCAAATGCAAGGTTTGGCTTTTTCCCTGCTTAAGTTGTTTACTGAGATCCATTCAGTATTTGTATTCCTGAAGGACTCTCTTCCCAGCACCTTTTTTTTTTTTGTCTAATTGCATGTGGTGTGAAACTGAGTAACTGCAGAATAAACAGTTTGATTGGTACACTTCTGTATTGCAGCCTTTGACATACTCAAGACAGAAATACATCATTTATGATCTGTGCAAGTTCAGCTGTGATCAGACTGAAAATTGTCAAGGGTTATGTCAGTCGGTGTGATGTTACAGTAGTTTGGAGCTAATGTATGATCTATTTCTGGGAGCTGTTTTGTGAACCATAAAGAATTTGAGTCAAATAAATGGAAAATGCAACATAGTTCCAATGTAGATAGTGGCTCTCAGTGATGAAGTCTCTAACAAAATTTTGTTAATTTTGCCCCAGGTTATATTTACACTAAATATTAGGCATTATTTAAAGTTGCTGTTTGCAAATACAATAACAGCAATGTCTATTAAAGGCTGAGATTTTTTTTCTTGCCATAAAATCAAGAAATAATTTTTTGCTTTTCTTGCAGTTTTTATGTACAGTAATTTCACGACTATAAGGCGCACCCTTTTGACTAAAATTTTCCCCCAAAACCGGAAGTGCGCCTTGTAGTCCTGTGCGCCTTATCTGATGGACGAAGTTCAGAAATTTGCCTACCCGGAAGTGAGAGCTGCGAGCCATGGGGGGAGCCGGCAGGGCCATGGCTGTGAGGTGGAGGTGGGGCGGAGTAACGGCGGGCGTGCCCCGGCCCTGTAGAAGCGGGACAGCCCCTCCAGAGGCATGCCCTGGCCCCGTGGAGGCAGGATGGCCCCTCTACAGGTACGCTCCTGCCCCGTGGAGGGGGCACGGAGGGGTGGCAACCATAGCCCGGCCCTGGAGAGGCGGCACAGAGGGGCGGCGGCCATGCCCCGGCCCCGCCGGGTACAGACAGGCCTGGGGGCCTGTGGCACCGCCCCTGCCAGGTACAGGTGGGCCCAGGGGCCAATGGCTGCCAGGCAGAGGCGGGGCCTCGGCCAGCAACCGTGCAGAGGGAGCTGGGGGCGGAGCCTCACTGCAATAAAAAAGTATGCCTTATTGTCCAGTGCACCTTATATGATCTACAAAGTTGTGAATTTTGCCAACTCCCGGGGTGTGCACCTTATAGTCCAGTGCGCCTTATGGTCATGAAATTACTGTAATTGCATGAAGTATGCCTATTTAATATGGCGTGAAAGGGGTATTCTTTCATAGCTGAGGCTTAGTGCTAAAAGGCAGAAACACCTTAATTTGTGATGCACTTCCCTCTAACACTGAACTGTCACAGAACTTAGAGTCACTTTTTCTTCTGCATGGAAAGCCCTTGGTGCTACATCTCTGTCCAGTTTGGTTAATGGTTACTGGAAAGCAAGCTTCCATGTGATATCCCTACAGTAGTTGGTAGCCAGGAGATGGAGGTTTTCTAAAACATCTATAGTAATATAAAAAAAAAAAATAAAATATGAGCTTTAAAGCAATTTAGTCCCTCAAATGACAAAGTTATATGTGGTTGAAGAAAGTCTATGCCGTAAGTATTCTTCGGTACACAAAAGATTTTAAACTTATTTTTGAAATACAGCTAGTGGGAGCTACCTTTCTCCTGGAAACTGACTTTGTGGCAGCCTTTAGTGGGCAGTCACTTGGCAGAAAGAAGGGGGCTCAAAGATGGTAACAGTGACTAGAAGTTGCAAGCAGGCTTTTGCAAACATTTCTTATTCATTTTGAGAAATAAGTTAGTAACTTGTGTTTTATCTTTCAGACAGGTGTAATTTGTTGAAGTAATGACAGACATAGCTAAATTAGTAAAATGGTAAGAATCAAATAAGTGCTTTACTCATATGTACCTTCTTTTACAGCCTTGTGTTAACCAGTTCTCATGTAGGAGAATCTAGCAGAACTGGCCCTATAGAGCTTTGAAACAGCAAGTTTTATCCTGATGCACTCTGAAGTTGCTGAGATTAAAAAAAATTCCCTGAAGCAAGAAATATAGTATCTCATATGGTTCTTAATTTGTCTGGTTTTGTATGCCAGGATACCGGAAAAAGATATAATTAATGGAAGAGTTGGTTTTAAATTAGACTTTATTATGGTTGCATGGGGAAATGGAAAGGCACTTGAGAGAATCTTGTCAGAATCACTATAGCAACAGCTCACTTCATCATTCCCGGTGTATTTTCTCAGCTTGTGGTATTTTCTATACTGTATTAGTGACATTTATATTAAAAGCTGATAATTTTAGTTGTAACTCCAGAAGTATTTGTCACAGAGAGCTATGTCCTTTACAGTCAATAGTTTGGGGAGATGTTGGGCTTTTTATTATTGTTGTTATTTTGACACAACCTTTTTTTCTTAATTGTTGCTCCTTGAATGAATTTCATGTTTATGATGAAAATAGTATATATTCTTCATGTGTGTGAGAAGAAAACTGGATTTTTCCTGTTTGTCTTTTTTTATAAGGAATGGGAGAGGTGAAGGGTGTTGGGTAACTGTTATCCTGGGAAGAGGAGAAAAATACAATATTGTATTCAAGTGTCTGTTTATTTTGTTTCCTTCATTGCAGTTCACCTCATCATTTTTTTAAGTTGAAAAAGGGGGTTGCTTTATTCATAGTTTGCATTTGAAATAAAACTGAATGTGATGAATGTGATGAATTTATTTTCTTCATGTAACTAAAGCAGGCATCACCACCTTTTCTTGGTAGCAGTGTTCTTTCACCTACAAGTCGTGCTGAGGATCCCCAAATGTCCATTTCTAGTGAGCTAGCTGGTGACATTCCCTTTGCCTAGAACAAGGAATCATGTTGATACTGGATTTTTAAATGTTAAGGTCCTTAGCTTCTAGCTAGATAAGGCCTGTGACTGATATCCTATTTCAGGTTAGGCATACAGAGCATGTTCAGCTAAACTGACACAGACTGGTTTACATTCGTTTTAGAAGTGTACTTCCATTGGAGCTCTGCCAGGAAATGCATAATTCTGAAGGACTTTGAGTCTACATGACTAGAGGAGCTTTTTAGGTAACATATTTAGCAGCCTCAAAGAGTTTTCCCACAGACAAAGAACTAATTAGAATAAAGCTTTGAGGCAGTTAAGGTGAGCCTGTGGGATATCAATCAGGTTGAACGATTGTTGCTTTGTGCTTTGCAAATATTTCTGGGGGATTCAAGGCTGCTTGGTGTAACCTGGTGGCAGAAGGTTGGAAGAGCAGCTCCACTGCAGTTCTGTTATGTTGACTGTCGCTGGATGGAAGGATTGATAATTAATTCAGATATTTTTCAGAAATATCAGTAGTTGTTTAAAATATTGCAATACCAGGAATTCCAATAACTTGCTTCAAACTTTGCCATAGGCTCCTTATTTGTTGTTTTTGTTGTACTGCTATTATTTTTGTGATGGCTCTTATGTCTGTTTATGTGTAAGGAATGCATTTCTTTCATGCTGTGGTAAACTGCTTGTCCATTCTTATTTTGAAATTTATGAAATTTATCTGGGATTTTGCCACTCTTTGATCATATTGTTTATTCTTTTAATGTAATAAGTCTTGTTCTTTACGTTCTAGTCTCAAAGGTGCTTTAAAGTCATCAAAAGGAGAAAGGCCATTTAGTGATAAGAGGCTGACAACAATGGGCAGAAATGCTTGTTATATCAGAAATTCAGTTTGTCATTTGATATTCAGCTAAAAACTGTCAAAATAGCTAGGTCAGTGAAGAATAAACTACATCCTAGCTCGTGATAGTTACTGTTAGAAAGACACTTTGTGAAACTGAGCTTTCTGTGCATGAATGTAGTTTGAGCAATGCAATAGTTACCCTGCAGCTACTGTATAGTGAATTTTCCCTCTTCAGTTGTTGGAGGAGGGAGGTTACCCAGGTGATATCCTGAATCTTCCTAAATAACTGTGTAGTAAGTACTTCTAGCCCAAGTATCTCCTTTTCCAAATCTAGTCTTATTACTAAGCTTAAGGGTTAAGAAAAAGGTGGACTTGTAACATTGAAGTGAACAGAAATAAAAGCTGAATGTGTTATAACATGAAACAAGACACAATACTAAAAATATCCTTAAAGTCTCCTGCTCAGTCTTGATGTTTGACTGTGGTTCTCTACTGTAGTTTCTCCATATCTGACCATAGGTATGTTTTGGGGTCATCATCAGACATGCATCAGTGGTGTAAGAGCTCTGTAAATCTTGAAAAAAAATATTGTGCATGAAGTGCATATTCCTGTGGAGGTGGAGAGAGTGTAATTTAGAAGAATTAATTCTCGCATCAAAGCAATCAAGTTAAATTAGTTGAAAATAAAAGATGAGGGGAAGTCAATAAAAATTAAAGTAGAATAGGGGCTGAATGCTGGTTTATTTTTCAGGGAGTCTGCAAACCAATTTTCTGGTAGTGTAAGATTCTGCCTCAGCCTTAGACTATGCTTTGTTACAGTTGTCATGTCTAATTTTTTAACCTGTCCAATTACTGCTTTTGATAATCGATTTCTTATAGTACACATACTACTTGCATTTTTTATTTCAACACAAAAGTGATGTGTTGCCTCTGTTATTGAGTGCACACAGTTAAATGTGTGAGGTATTTCCTATAGGAATAGTAGGTTTACTCATGAAATTTTAAAAGGATTTATACAAGAAAAGATGAAGGCTATAATGGCAGGCAAAGAAGAAGTGGAAAAATAAAGTTCTATTCATGTTTAAATGGAAATTTCTGTCAATAATGATAGCTTTTCCAGGATTGTTTTCTTTGACACTGACATATGAGCAAAGCCTCTGGATCCATTTAAAATGTAGATGATTTTCCCCAGGGCTGGTGGCTTGAAATGACAAACAAAGGGAGAGTTTTGGGTGACAGCCTTCCAGTTTCCAAGCTAAGCCTGCTTGGAATCCATTTGATCATTACGCACTGTAGCTGAAAAAATGTGCCTGGGAAGGAAGTAACATGGCATTGCCGAGATGATTCTCAGCCCTGTATGACTGCTGTAAAATGTGGCGTTGCTTTGCATTCATTCCATTGAGATAGCTTCTGCCTGCTTTGCAGAGGTATTTCCTACTATATTTATTCATTTTAAGTCTCTTTACATTTTGCTTTGGGACTTTGTAGAATTTTAAGTGAATGAGAATAAATCTGGCACTCTCTGTTGGAAGTATATGAACATGCAGACCCATGTTTCTCTCTAGTTCTAAAAGAACTAAGAGAGATAGGAAGTGTAGGACGTGTGAATCATTACAAAATGGTTTCTCATTAGGTCAGGTAAAGGTGGGGAAAGGACCGGTCTCTCACAGACCAAGGGAGAATGGGGAGGAGGAAAGATAGTGTCTTGCACAAGGATAGCTTCTGGGAGTATTAGGAATTGGACTGGCCCTTAAGAAAGGCACAAAGTACAAAATGGAATTTGTGATCAACAAAGAATGGGAACCGATATGCTGAGGTGGGTTTACCTCTGTACTACCAGGAAGAGCAGAGAAGAGCTCTTCCTCATGGTATATTACTTCTGCAGCACTTTCTCTTCTGTAATGCAGAAAGTTCTCCTCCACTGTCTTCCTCATTTGTGACTGTCCCCAAAGCAATGAAGTCCCCTCTATCAGCCTAGTGAAAAGAATGCAGACCAGCAAGGAATGGTTCTGTTTGCTCTCAGTTTGCTGCATTACTGAGAAGACAGCGTGTGTGAAAGCAGCTAGAATGCATCACCACTTGATGGCACAAACAAAATTGCAAGACTGAAATAAATGAGTAGGGCAGGAATTCATCTTTGCAGTGTGTGAGGGCCCCAATGTCATGCTTGCTGTAGTAGTACAGCACCCCATGAAGCACTCTCAGCATCTGTTAAACTTTTATTGTTTAGTTTCTTTCACACAGCATGAGTACCCCAGCACTGTTGAAAATAATGAGAGTAGGGCTTTGTTCTGTAACTTAGTAAACTGACAATGTAGTCCAATGTGCTGGCCTGTTTGTGAACAAGAGAGTGTACTTGCTTGGCTAAAAATGTTCTGTTTACCTTGTGTTGAGACTGTACACTCCTTGTTTCTCTTCCAAATTATAATCATTTTGCAAGTACAAAGCAACTGTTAGTGAAAATCAAGTTTCCATAATTTGAACGACTTTTAAAAATAAAGAGAATTCTTGAGTATTACATTGTGTGCTGTTAGATTGACAATGACCTTGATATTTCAGGATGTTATTACCTGTATTACAGATATTTCTGTTTTTATTCCCCATGGAGGCAGACGTTCTTAGTTGAATGACTGGAAGGATGACCATATTGATTCTTCAGCCATTAATGTTAAAGTCTACCAACAGAAAGCTTCTCTAATAGTGTTACAGTTGCTTTTTGTCTTTTCTGAACATACAATAATCTTGGACTTCTCAGAAAAATGAGTTTCAGCACTGGGCATCTGCAAGATAACCTTCTGGATTTTTTATTAAACACACAGCAGTTGCTGGAGGCTTCCTTTATTTAATTCATTCTGAGTCCTCTTTTTTATTTAGTTTTAACTTCCTTCTGTCTTTTAATCTGTCCCTGAACATATTGCCTTGCTTGATTATATCCTGTTTGGTGGACAAAGGGAAGGAGGAGGATGTTAATGGTTATTGCCATGATGAGCAACCTTCTCTTTTTCCTGATTCCATTTCAAATACAAGTCCCTGCCACAACATTTGGTTAATTTTTTCTAGGTTAACTGTAAAAACCAGATACTCTGTTGGTTTCTCTTATCAGCTAGTACAATAAAGACAGAGCTTATCCCAGCATTATATGGATCAGAAACAAATAAAGATTGCAGTGCAGTTATTTCCTTTTCACTTGCAATTCTCCCACCACATCATGGATTAATGGAAATGTCTAATGTTGAGGGATTTTGTACATGCATATATATTGCATTCATGCACCAGTCCCCTCTCTTCATTCCCATGCAACTGACTTGTAATTAATTGTTAGAATTAACTAGAAAATTATGTTGTTGAGAAGGTGTTTTGCTAACACCTAGGGCAGGCAAGACCTGATCTGACCATAAAGATCAGCATAAAAATCTTAATCGTGACATACTACTATAATATGGTAACTAATTATATCTGAAAGATCCTGTGGTTGTCATACACACACACACATGCATGGGTGTGTGAAAATCTGTCGCAGCCCTATAAAAGCTGATATGCAGATTTTTCATAACATAAATATAAAGTTTTCATAACATGTCTCTGCATTTTGTGCATACTGATTAATGAGTGTTGATTGAGGATCAGCTTCATTCTGTTTCTAGGCCATATTGCATCCCTCTTAGGCCTTTTGTTGTCCAGGTCCAATTTTACTTTGAAACTTAGAAACTTTCATTACAGTAAACTTTAGCGATCCCAAGATGCAGAAGGTATTGGAGTGCTCTCTCTCACAGTGGTGTACTCAAGAAAATGAACAAAGCTGAAAAAAAGGTTGAGTATTCAAATGCACTAAAAACAGCTGGTATGGTTTTTTTGTTGTTGTTTTTTGAATAGTTGCTTTTCATTTGCAAAGATTGTATCAATAGAAAGCGAGTATTTGAGAGCATCAATGTCACACTTTTTGAAAGGCAGGTCTGTTGTTTTCCACTTGTGGAACAATATTAACCATTTAATGAAATTTTTAAAGATGTTGGCAGCATTATTGCTGGGTGCTGGTGTTCCAACTTGACTCTTCTTAAATGGTGGTGAAAGAGTCTGTAGCAATTAGATAATTTTTCATCAAAATATGATTAAATCCAAATTCCTGTAATTGATACTTCCTGAAAGCATTTATCCATGACGCAGGACTTTAATGAAAGCAAATGCACATTCTTGCTACTCTCAGTATTTGAACTCCAGAGAAAAGAAAATGGAAAGCAATTATAGCAACAGAATGGATGCTTGTAATTTAATATTCAAAAGCATGCTTTTCTTTTTCTGTTAAATTCTAATTTAATGGGGAGATTTCTTATGCCGCTTACAAATATGTGTATTTAGACTCTGCTGTTATTTAACTCCACTTTTGGCATTGCTGTCTTCGTTCTGAAGGCTCTCTAGGCTGCAGTACTTTTCCATGCTTGGTCATCTGTGTAGACCTCAGTGACAGACAAGAGATTTACTGAGGGGCAAAGAGGGTTGGTGGCCACATTAATCTGATAAACGTTCTGGAAAGCATGCTCACTCAGATGGAAGAGTCAACCCTGCCTCTAAATGGTGCTGCAGCTTAGCTTGGGGCTGCAAGCATCTGCACATGAGCCCAGCTCAGTCATTGATGTTCTTTACAGAAAGTGGCAGTCACTTCTGTGCTGGGGACTGAGATCAGTTTTTGTTTGAATTGAGAAAGACTGCATGCATCTCTTCACATGAGGGTGTGAAATTCAGCTCAGGATCAAGGCAGCAGCTCCTACCACTGAACTTTTAACTTACGTTTGAATGTTTGCCAAAGCTAAAGTTCCATGTGCTTTTTGTCACCATTTCTTCAAATACGGAGTGAAGTGCATGTGTTTGAATAAGGATGAAATAAAATAAGAAGTATTTAATTTTACAAATTGCTTGAGCACTGGAGTGGGTTGCCTTGGAGGGCTGCTGAAGTCCTGGCATGAGTTGTCTCAAAATAGATTAAACCAGTGCAGAGGGGCAGGGAAAGGCTTTCCAGCAGAGTTTCCCTGTGCATGAGATATGCCTCACTGATGAAGCATTTCTAAGGCAAATGGAGCATGCAGCAGCCCAGGGATGACCTGTGCTGAGGCATAATGAATTCCTAGCTGGTGAAGTGAGGCATGACTTAGGGTGAGAGACACCAGATTACACAAGCTCCAAAGTTTCAGATGCAGTTATATTTTTATGTAATTCTGATACTTGCTGATGTCATCAGTTGTAGCTCTTTGACAAGACCAGCAGTATTATGTATCAAAATGTTATACAATACAATCTTACACAATCACAAGGACGAGGTCAGAAAATACTACAGTATTTATACCTGTGTCAGTTGGCCTTCATAAATATACCAAAATGTTATTTTTTGGTATTCTTTTTTTCAAGTTAAAAGCAATAGGCTTTCTGGAAAGTGAGAAGTTTTAAGTATTATACATTTGTGAAAAGGTCAGATACCCCTTTGTATGTACTATTAATGCATCAAAGTTTTGCTTCTCTTACTTGAAAAGGCTGTCTGGAGGTCTTTAGAGAGCAGTGGTTAACTGCAAAGTCAAACATGGAGAGATTTGTGTCTGAGTTCACGAATATTGAGGTTTTGAAACTCATAGTGGGTTGGTTACAGAATTTTTTTCTGTCTCAGCAGAGTCATATTGTCATCAGAGCTTTTTTTCATCTTTAGGTTTCGGCATAGCCCCAATTCCTGGTACTTGAGAGACTGGACCATTCACAGCTGGATCAGACAGTGCTTAAAATATGGCGCTCAAGATAAAGCCTTATACACAATACAAAACAAGGTGAGTTTAACCAAGACTCAAATATATTTGATTAGCTTTTTGATTCAAATTTGGCTTGACAGGAATTCCTGTTGCAGCCAGGTCCTGTGGACTGTGGTTTTAATTTCAGATTTCTTCATCAAAATACAAATTATTGTTGCATTTGAATTTTAGCAATAACCTTTTTACAGCTTTTAAATTCTCTCTTTTCTCAGAAAGCTTTTTCATTTTAAGTAGCTTTGGTGTCCAAAACATGTTAAATGCAGGGGAGGCATAATAATGTGATGCAGTGCCATTCCGGGTCTGAAAGGCAGATGAAATGCTTAAACAAATCCAGTGCATCAGAAATTGGAGGGCCTACATCAAAGGAACCATGCTAATCTCTTGTGTTGCTTGACTGTACTTGATAACTTGATGACTGCTTGACTGTCATCAGTGTGCAGTGTCATGGTTCTGCTCTTTCTGGTATGTGCAGCACTGTTTTTGGGAAGATTTGAACAGCACATTTTGCACACTCAACTTTTTTTCCTTCTTTTCTTCAGGTTCAGTATGGAATTTTCCCGGATAATTTTACATTCAATATTTTGTTGGATTGCTTTATAAAGCAGAAGAAATACGAAGGTAAGAAAATATATATCAGTGCTGCATCCTTAGTAGTATACTTTTAGTTGTATGCTCTTTCTTTGGGCTAAAAACTTTTAGTCATATTTTTTTCTGAATTCATCATAAAACACAGCTTCAACTTTCCTTGAAGTATTTTTTGCATGTTTTTTTCTTGTTTTTCTTGTGATTTTATTCATTTTATAGTTTTGAAACTTGTGTGGTTGACAGTTTCTGCTGTTACTAACCCTATTGCAAGTGTAAACCAGCTTCTTCAGTTACAAGTCTGATGTATGTGCTAATGATATTATAGGACTTACTAGTGACAATTAGACTGTTACCAGAATCAAAATGCACGTTGGTATTCATCTTCCATACATTCAACTGTTCAAAAAGCTGCATCTAAACTATTTGTGTAAACTTTCTGTCTGTCACTGGAGTAAACCAGCTATGCTGTATTGCCATACTGGGGCCACCTTTTATTTTTAACTGTTTAAGTGTTTGGATGAGTAATCCTCTGAGGTTTGATGACATATTAATTTTGATGACTGATTTTAATTTCACTTCAGGTTTTCTAGTTTACAGTACTAGTTTGCAGTAAGCTTTCCTTCTTATAACAGATAACTGAAAGGAACTGAAAGATTTTGCTAAACAAAAATTAATGCATGGGTTTTTTTTTTTTTGAGACACATCCCCTCCATCTTTGAATTCCCTCTTATTTGATCTGTATTTCTTTTCTGTGTGAAACTGAAAGCCTTTTTACAAACTGTCCTTCCTCACAGTGAGTGTCACTGGAACGCCGTGTAGAACTCCTGTAGAGCATTGTTTGCTGAATAGAGACCACTGTGGGTGATCTGTGACAGCCTGTCTGCTCCTTTGTACTCTCCTGTCACCCGAAGGTTAATGAAGTTAAGGCAGTCTTCTCTTGTTTGTAATCAAAACACAAGAGCATAGAAATAATTTAAGAGCATAGAAATAATTTTTAATTTTTTTTAATGACTGTAGAGCTGAAGAACAAAGAACCAACTGAAGTTTATAGAGCTAAGATGATTTTAAGAGCTCATTGGATGAGTTCTGTGTTATTCAACACATTCTTCCTTCTTTAAGTTAGTTTGAGCAACCCAATGGAATAAGGCTAATTTTATATGTGTATTCTAGTTGCAAGAGATGTTTAACTTTTCTCTTCAACTATTTCAAAGCATTCTACAGCAATGAAGCATCAGTGAACATGAGTGAGTGCAAAAGGAAGATATGTATTGGAAGCTATACTGATTAAGTATTGTTTTCCTCCATAGATGCTATGTCAGTAGTAACAGAGATCATGCTCCAAGAAAGTTTTGATGAATTATCAACACAGCTTCTTTCTCTGTATGTTTTATACCAGTACCTGGCAACCAAGTCTGAACGTACGGTAAGCTGACCACACTCAGAATGATACACAGAGCCTCTGTTCCAAGTGTTGTGGTGCGGTCAGTTAGATATTCAGTCATTAATACAGTAATTTCACGAATACAAGCCGCACCAATTTGACCAAAATTTTGGTGGAAACCCGCAAGTGCGGCCAATATTCCGGGGCGGCTAATACATTAACAAAATTCTAAAAGCTGCCAACACGGAAGTGAGAGCCCGCGGCAGCCCCAAGCCAAGCTGGAGCCCGGCCGGCCCCGGCAGAGGTGGGAAAGCCTGGCAGAGGCGGGGCCAGCAGTGTGGGGGGCGGGCGGCAGAGCCTGAGCCAGCAGGGCGGGGCAGGGGGGCAGCAGAGCCCGGGCCAGCAGGGCGGGGGAGCCCGGAAGAACTGGGGCTAGCAGTGCAGGGGAGCATGGCAGAAGCAGGAAGGCCGGCGGGTGGGGCTGCCTGGCAGCGGGGGAAGCCCAGCAGAATCGGGGCCAGCAGCGTGGGGGAGCCCGGCAGTGCAGGGGCCTGCAGTGCCGGTCAGGGCGAGGAAACGCGGCGGTGGTGCAGACGGGAGGGGGCGGCCGGCGAGCCTGGCGGCGGCAGCCCTGCCGGCGGCACGAGCGAACGCGGCGCTCGCGAACGCGGCGCTCGCGAACGCGGCGCTCGCGAACGCGGCGCTCGCGAAAGCGGCGCGGCGCTCGCGAACGCGGCGAACGCGGCGCTCGCGAAAGCGGCGCTCGCGAAAGCGGCGCGGCGCGAGCGAACGCGGTGCTCGCGAACGCGGCGCGGGGCGAGCGAGGCGCGGCGCGGGGCGAGCGAAAGTGGCGCGAGCGAAAGTGGCGCGGGGCGGGGCGAACGCGGCGCGGGGTGAGCGGCGAGCCCGGCGGCGGCGGCGGCGGTGGCAGCCCGCCGGCAGGGCTAGCGAACGCGGCGCGGGGCGGCCGGCGAGCCCGGCGGCGGCGGCGGCAGCCCTGCCAGCCGGGCGAGCGAACGCGGCAGCGGGGCGGTGCTGACGGGAGAGGGGGGCCAGCGAACCCGGTGGCGGCTGCAGCACCACCCGGCCAGCCCCGCCGAGCCGTGGCGCTGAGCTGGGCCACCCGGCCCCGTCGGCAACCATGAGCGGGCCGAGCCTGCCTGGCCCTGCCCCGAGCCAGTAAAGCCCGCTATGCCGCGATCCTGTTACTAATTGGCCAATTTGTGAAAGCTGCGCACGGATTCTCGCGACGAACGAAAGTGCGGCTAATATTCGGGGTGCGGCTTATCTATTGACAAAGACAGCAACATTGTCGACGCACCGGGGGTGCGGCTTATAATCCGTGCGGCTTGTATTCGTGAAACTACTGTATATTTTATTTCCACTAAGTTTACCTGGGGAAAAAAATGCTCCATTTTCTCATTATTTTTGCAACTGCAGAAGAAAGAAAGAAAGAAAGGAAAAAAGAAATAACCAAGTATGCAAATCATCAAGTCACTTGTCACCCCTTTTGTTCCTTTCTCTGAAAGGGAGAGTGCGTTGGGATTTTCAGGTTTAATGTATGCCCATTTGAAGAATGTGAATTGATACTTCAGTTCAAAGCAGATTATGTCAACTACCACCAAAAGAAATGGGTCACCTATTGTATAGGACCCTGTTAAACTAAGTATTGCTCACCATTAGAGCTTGATAATGGTGATATTGCAGAATAATAAAGCATTTTTACTAGATTTTTTAATATCCCATTTGGCTTTGGGTGTATTGCTTCTTATTACTTATGTGTTTTAAAATTAAATTTGTTACATTTTTTTCTCCAAGAAATTATGGATTATTATGAAATTATGTCTCCAAGAATTATGGATTTATTATTTACAGCTTGCTTAAGGCCAAAATGATAGTGTGGGGTCTTGGAAGCTGCATTATTCTACCTTTGCAGAAGGGTCTCTGTCAGTAAAGGACTCTGCCATGACCTCTGTAGGAAGCTATTTTTAATGTAGTTTAGCACAAGCCTTCCATAGCATGTTGTCATCTATATGGAAATGCTTGGAGCCTCCATCTGTGTTACATGAAGCATCATCCAAAATGCATTTTTACAGGTGCCTTCAGGTTTTACTCAGCTGCGTTGTAATTTGAGTTTTCACCAAAGAAGAGAAAAGCACATTTACCCTGTTGGATATTCTCTTCATTCCCTAGAAATCATGTATGCTTAGGCATTTGTGTGTGAAAAACAAAGGGATGAATATCTCGTTTTTCCATTGTGTTTGTCCATGTTTGCATATCCGCCCTGTGGAGATAAATATTTGCAGTATGTGTAGTGTTTCATGAAAGCTGAATATGCAAGCAAGGGTGATGTGAACATAAGACATGTTTGAGGCAAGCTTATTTATATAGCTGTGACTTACTTAATATACATTTTGAAGTAATCCCATCCAAAGACAGCAGTGAAATAATGTTTTTATTTGAGTATACCTTTCAAAGTACTGTTCAACACCTCATAACACTCAGCACCAGTTTTCTATTTGGTTTAAGAGGTAGAAGTAGACATAGTAAGGAGAACTTTCATGCAAAATTTCAACCACTCACATTTTGCAGTCTTCTGCAAAGAGAGTTGTTCCTCAGTATAATTCTTACTGTTCCTCAGGTATATTGTTACTGAACAATGAACAGGTTTAATGATTATTTTCTTTATTGCTGAGATGTGATGAAAGCCATGCATTCTGTCTTTGCTGCCATTATATTTTGTTTTTGTTAATTATTTACTTAGCTAATACATTATTTGCAGTGGGAAGAAGAGAGAAATATTGGAGCATCACTATTGCTTACGGGTCTAAAGCAAAGTAACACTGTGGGTTTTAGTTCTCGGCTCTATGGCTATGCATTCCTTGGTAAGTTTTACCTCTGTTATTGTCAGCTTTCCCCTCTTGTCTTCAGGGGCTGAATTAAATTGGCATCTTTGCTTTACAGATATGTAATCAAGGAGGAGGCAAAGGTAAAAAAAAAGAAATAGTGGAAGGGTGGTTTCAAAGTTCCAACTGAATCTGTTTTGTAGGCCTGGGGGGTAGAACTGATTTGAATTTGATTCATCAGACAGCTTCAGAACCAATTTTAGGTCTCCCTGCAGGTTTGGCTTAGATGGTAAAAGAGAGAAGATATTCTTAAATAGCAGTGCGATTGGTTGGTTGACCAACAAATTTAAAAAAAATACCCCAAAGTACAGATTTCTATGACACAGTTTATAAGGTTATGGGCAACAGACTCCTTTTGTGGTTAATAAGCATCTTAAAATAATCTTTAAACCTTATGAGATGGAAGAGCACAGCCTGGAAAACACTATATTTAGAACTTTTACTAGTCGCTGTAAAGTGAATGGTGGGATTGTGAACAGCAGGTAGCAGTATCCTGTATCTGTTAAGAAGTCTTCACTGTTAATAACTTGTTATATAGTATTAAAGAGAAGTTAGACCAGAGTATATTCAGAATTGAAGGGAAGGGAAATGGGCAAGCAAACTTTGAATTTCCTCTGAATCTTTAGTGGAATATAGTGCAGATAGCTTTTGTTCTTCACTTCAAAATGATTATTTACTAAAAAGTAAGTAAGTCGTCAAAAAATTATTGTAAATTTTTGTTTCATTACTGCAGTATTGAGAGTAATAAAAAGTGAATTTGTTCTTCAAATGTCACCTCCAAATATGATGTCTGGTGGCAGGGTTAGGATGCTGATTGTATTTATCATGACTGTAAAACAAAAAACTCATTTTTAGTCAAAAAGGGGGATAAGTGTTAAAACTGATTTGAAAGCAGGATTTTTCATAGCGCTGTAGTTTGTAATCCAGTGGAGATACTGCTACAAACAGCACCTTTGCTATCCAGTTGGCATTCTGTTTGGAGAGTTCTAAATGCCGTATAGATTGGTGAAGTAGTGGCTGTATTTCAAAAATGCACTTCACTCTTGTCTGAGAGCAATAGTGCTTTTTCCATGACATTTACATTCAGTGGATCAGAAGCTATTTACTGTTATGTCACATATTCCAAAGTCTTGCCAACACTGATGGAACTGACCTCTGAGAGAGTTAAAGATATCTACAGGCACAGAGTGGCCTCAAGCACCTCAGCTATTTTAATTTAGCCACGGTCCACAGGCTTTGCCTGTGCACTTATTACCATACTTTTCCTAAACTGTTCTCTTCCATGTACAGAGAGTGTCTTTCATGGTTTTGTATCATTATAACCAGAGTGCAGATTGGATTGAGAGCTTGAACACAACTCCTGTAAACTACACTTGAAGAGGTATTATCTGTTACGCTGACGACAACAAAGTCAAAGCCCAAGAGTGACAATCATTTTAAATTGCATCACCTACAATGTGATGTGCATTTCCTCTATTATGCCGGAGTTTCATGGTCTCAAGTAATTACTATCAGAAGAAAAGCCATGTTGTAAGTGGTGTGGTACATCACAGGTCCTGCTAAAATCAATTAACACCTTGTTGCACAGATCATATTATATCAAGAACCAAAATTTCCTTTTTGGCAGGTGTCCCATATTTTCTCTTAGAAAACCTCAGCAGAAACAGGGGTAGTAAGCTGAGCATTTAGCCATAACATGTGCTGTTATGGGTGAGTAAACCCTGGAGGCCACAGAGGTAAATCTGGGGAATCAGATTTAGTGCACACATGCTCCACAGACAGCTGAAAGCTAAGGAGACGTTTGTCTGAGATCTTCAGGCATCCTTCTACAAGCTGCTGTTACAAAGCCAGACAACCAGAAAACCTGGCCACTTACTCTGATTTCCAGCTGGGCAAAATTTCTGAGTAAGGGGGAATGGGGAGGTACCAGAAACATGCACATAATTAGTGAAAGTTGAGCAAAAGGAAGGCACCTTAATAAAATAAGGTGATGGAAGTTCTCTCAGAGCAGCTTAGTAGAAGTGTGTTGTTTTTACCACTGAAGCCAAGACAGTTGCTATACAGGTTCCATTAAGATTCATACGTTGAAGCACTAACACTAAAGTGTGTTTTTATCACAGGGAAGGTGGAGTTGACAAAAGGATTAAGAGCTGTATATAATTTAATGCCATTGATGTGGACACCTGGATACTTGAATAGAGCCTTGCAAGTAATGGAAAATGTGACTTCATTGTCAGAGGACATCAAAATCTGTAAAGAGGCTGTAAGTATAAATGCTATACCCCCCTGAAAAAGGGGAATTTTCATATAAAGCAAATTTCAATAAAACCTGTGAGTTCTGTGCCTTTTTAATGAAAAGATACCCTGAAAACTTCAGAAGTCTTTACAAGACTGGAGAAGTAATGTTTAGAACAGAATCACTGCTGAAGTTGATGAGCCAATGATAATATCTACTGGCATGTCCTTGGCAATGAGTGTGTGTTACTGCCACAGACCATTTAAGTTAGTTTTCTACGCCTTGCCCTCTCTTTTAGAGACACCTGTGTCACAGGAAACATGTGTCTGTGGGGATGGGAAGACACCTTTGTTTCTCAAGTTTTTGAAACCACTCAGAGACATATTCCTTAGCAGTAAGGATTAATTATCACATCTTCTTGCTCTCATGGCTAATTGTATTGTTCTGTGCCCTCAGATGATATTCTGAGTGGTACTGGTCCAAAAAGGTGACAGAGGGATTTCTGGAAGGTTTGTACTAGATGTAGATGTCCATTTATGGGGTCAGCACTAACTAAGGGACTTGGAGTTTAAGAGTGCTGTGGGGAATCAGGCTGATCCTGGAATCCTGGTGACAGCTTATGAGTAACTTAAGATGTCACTACCACATGGGCAGGAGCATAGAAGTGTCACTGAGGTCTCTCCTCCTCTTCTTGGAACTTTTTCATGAAGGTGTGCCTGATGATGGGAGCCTCCCTTTTGCTTATGTCACTACAGAACTTGCAGTCTCCCCTTGCAAACAAAAGTCTAGGGCCCTGCTCAGCAGGTACTCCTACCTATTGTTCTATTTTCTGAAGCTTCTTGGTATAATACTGGATAGTCCAAGACAGGCCCCATCTATGACTTCCACCATTTTTAATTACCTCTTCAGGTGTGTGATTTTGGAGGGATTTCTTACTTGAATTCAGGTCTGAAGAGTGCAGCTTAATACACTTGTGATTTTTTTTTCTGCTTACAAACCCTAGACAAATTAAGGAACTCCTCATGAACAGTTATAGATGAACATCCTGGTGTTGAAACAAGGTTGTATCTCTCTGGTACAATAGGTCCATAGAAGATCCTATCTATCTGCATACTGATACTCTACAAATAGTAAAGGCTATTTATACCTAGGAATGCCGTCTCTATAGAGTGTTCTACTTTGTTCGGTGCATAACTAAGAATGTGTAAAAGAAGGCTCTTGCTGCTTCTTTACTAATGCTTCATCTCTGTACATACCCAGCAGCATTGACTGTGGGAGCCACACACTCCAAGATCCCAAGCACAGTACAAAATTCTTCCAAGATTGTCTCGTTTCCTTTTAGAATTTGGTTTTCTCTTTAGCATATTAAGAAGTCATCTCAAAATACAAGGTGTAATTAATGAAGTTGTTTGAATACATGACAGTTGTGTTACTTGTATTTCCAAATTCTTGATGCTAACCATGATAAATGTAATTGTTCAGATTGATGCCCTGGAGACCATTTTGCAGTCTGTCCTTGAAGCCAAACCTGATCCAGAATCTGAAGAAGCCAAGAAATCAGAGCAGAATTCACAATATGCAGAGTCAGAAGAAACAGAGCAGTCTAAAGTACCAGAGTATTACAGAAGATTCAAGGTAAAATAGTTTAATTTATCTAAATATTCTAAGCTGTGTTGTATCTCTGTGATACATACTCAAAAATACAGATGCTGACTTACTATGGCTGGTAGACTGGCACACCAGTGCATCAGGAGTTCCATTTGGCATTTTTTAAAATAATGTCACCTTACATTTTCAGTTCTCCAAACAGGAAGCAGCAGCTTCAAAGACATAAATGCTCAAGGCCACTTGTCTTTAGTCTGTCTCCTGGAATTTTATCTTCACTTTTCATACATCAAATTGATAACTCCAGTCCTGTTTGCGAAAGTGGTATGTCATTACAGACCCACTATCTGACCTTGTGTGGGCTCTTGCTCATTAAAATAAATTGTAATGGGTGTGAGACTACCCTGAATTTATTGTCCATTTGTGTACATTGTAGGAATGTTGTATCTTGTACTTTCAGATTGGAGAATTAAGTCAGGTTCATATCAGCTTCCTTTTATCGTTACAAGTTGTTCTTTAGGGGACATCTATATAATAAGTCCATTTTAATTGATCATCTCTGATTTGTGCTGTGTAAAAAATGGAGCACTTCAGGTTGAAACTTACCTGGCTTACAGTTCCAGGAGCAGTGCTCTTTCCATAACCCATCAGTTTCCATTGTTTCTGCTGGATGACTGTGACCTTGGACAGTTGTTCTGGATACAGACAGTTCTAAAGAAATTTCAAAAGTTAAAAGACTAGTAAAGACTAGTACGCTATGATTTCAGCTCACACACACACCCACACACGCACTTTTCCTTGCTTTAATTTTTACTTGAATAACTTTACCACTAATCTTTGGATACTGAACTTGTGTCATAGGCAGTTAAAACTTTTTAATTGAAGTGTTTGGGAATCAGTGGGTGCTCAGCATATGGTAATTAATGCTTGGATGAAATGCAGTGAATTAGGTAAACACAAGTGTCTTTTGAAGGAGGGAGTGAAACATTTTTATGTGTCTCTTACTGTCTATTCATTGTCTGGCCTTGAAGAAAATAATGCAGAGTACTCAAAATGAGGTCTGAATGTCAAACTGGAGACTAGTGCCAAGAACATAGTTTTCTTCTCAGCTCAACCTTTCCACAGATTCCGTAATTAATCCCAATTAGGCATTCCCTGGTGTGGCAGTGAGTGACTTTTGGCCAAAAAAACCTAGTCCCAATGTTTAAAATCTGACCAGAAAAGTCTGAATATGCGAAAGACATAGCCATCATGCGACATCTAGGCTTCCCACAGTAATAAGCCAAAATTTCAGGTTGTGTGAGTGAGAAAGGGAGCTCTTGAGTTAGAATACAATTTAAGCTAAGCCTGAAGGAGTTCCTAGATTCTTCTCACAAATCCATTAGGCCATCAGTAGCGGCTCTTCTCTGTTGAGCCCTGGGCCACTTACAGGTGTAGTTCACCAGAGAGAGTAATGCAGTAGAAATCCATACAAGAGTGAGGGAGGTGGCAACTCTGAGTCAACCTGGTGATGTGCATTCCCAGCTGCTGTCCCAGCACAGATTATCTGCCCTTTCTGTGTAACCCCAGCAGAGGGTTTGCACTTCTGCTGCTGAAAACAATTCAGTTGCACTTTGTCCAGCCTTGCATTAATTGGCCGGTACATCCCAGTCTTTCTCCTTGAGCTCAAAAGCTTCTGCCTCCTGCACATCCAATTCTGTTTCACAAATCATACACATCAGAATGCAAGGAAAAGCATATGGATTTGCTCCAGAGATATATATATGCTCCTCCATGGTAGTCCATGCAATGGCTTCTGTGTCCCACATCAACCTTCAGAACAGCCATTTGTACAGTACCTGAAAAAGGCATGGAAGTCTAACAGATGTGGATACTTGTCCTTCACTTTCACTGAAACGAAGAGGACCAGAGGGCATTTGGCTCTTTCCAGAAAAAGCTGTTAGAGCTGTAAATTAGACTCTGACACACATATGTGTTGTAATTACCTGTTTTCAGATCCTGTATGCTGAGGCTCACTGCTCACTCTAGTGTTCTTCAGGCAATGCTTTCCATCTGTGTCAATGATCAGTAGGCAGCAAACATTTTATCACATAAGTGCTGGAAACACCTTCTCCAAAAGCTATGCACCTTCTTCCCCAACTTGTCTGCGGGCAGAGCCTTGGAGACTGCTGATAAAAAAATCATGATTACCCATTTAAGAATGTGCCCTTTTGGTACCTGTGGGATATACAGCCTGCTGCTTTCCTGAGTCAGTATTACTAATGTGTAAGAGAAGAGAAGGAAGTATTCCAGGATACCAGTGATACTAGTAATGGCTTAGGAGACAAGACCTGCTAGTTTATAGTTTATTGCCTTTCTGTTATTCTGTTTCCTGTGTTTCAACCTCTTCTTAGCATATCCTTCGTAGAGTTTAATGGGAAGAGTGTGAGTGGTCTGAACTAGTTACAGTTAAACTGTGTATCTAATCTATGAGCATAGTTATCAATTTTCTTCCCCAAATCCAAGCTATATGGTCTCTTCAGTTTTCTCACTGATGCCTTGTGTTCTTACAGACATCTCAAACAAAATAGAGACTAGTACATCTAAATAAGTTTATTGAGTTTGGCTTTAGTTCATTAGCGTTGATTACATTGGCTTTGTCTTCCTTCTTTATCATAAAATCAAAAAAGAGACTAAACCAAATTACATAAGCCCCTCAGACCTACATGTCTAGCATTTTAGAGTCTTTAATCTGCTGTCTATCCTGTTCAGACCTCCAAGGTAAAACATAACAAAGCCTGCAGCTGTATTGGCTAAGGGAGAGAGAAGTGGAGAGGACTCAGAGGGGATGTAATAGTTTCCTGCCTAAGAACAAGGCAGAGCCCCCAAACAGGACCTGAGGGGACACGCATTTGCAGATTATTGCTAGCATGAGTTCAGGTAAGAGGAACACTGTGGACCAGCTGCACAGTGCATAAACTTTCAGTGATAACTGGAAGTCTGCATATCTGCATGGCTCTAGAACTGCCATTTTGTTTTGAGGAAAATGATCCCAAATGAAGAAAATATGGATGTACTTTTCATTAGAATACATACTGTAAACATTTTTGCAAGTGCTGGGCTGAGTAAAATGTTTTATTTAAAAGAAGAGTTGGGAAAATGTGTTTTTACTGAATGAGTGAACAAGGGATGAAGAATTTTCCACTGCTGTATCCATCTTCTCCTTGGTTGTGTATCTGCACTTTCAAGGCAATTAATCAGAATGTTAAGGAGCCATCAGGATAAAGATTACAGAAAGCCAGAAATAGTATCACTGGATGATTCATCATCTTAAGTGAGGTAACATTTTATGTTGCAGGAAGTCTGAGTAAGTAAAGCTGAAGAAAGAAAACTGGAGTTCCTTGCCAAGGGTTTGCTCTGTTTCAGTGTAGAATATCCCTGAAAAATTATCCCTTGCTTTAACAGTGTTGTATAATCTGTGTAAGTGTAGTCACACCTCAGACACAATAAACTGGGAAGAAAAATTATGGGAGTTATTTAGTATGCTGTTAGAAAGAGAACATTTGAAGTGATGTGCAACTGTTGGGAGGATATAGGCAGTGTGGATGAAATAATGCAGTTGGTTTTGAGGCAAGACACAAAATCAAAATGTCTAAATTATATTTATTGTGGTTGACTGGTCAGCTGATCTTTGTTAATACCAGATAACTAAACTTGGAAAAAGAAGAGAATTTGAGTAGTTAACAAAAATGAAATTTCATTGATTCAGTTTTATTGCTAAAAAGACAAATACTCCAGAGGTTAGCATTTCAAGAAATAGTAGCAGCTACCACAGTTGAAACACTTTTCAGTGATAGTTACCTGGCATGTGTAGCAGCATCATCATTAGTAATAATAATGACAATAATAATAATGCAAATAATAATCATCATAATCATAGTAGTTCAGTGATATGTTGGTTGTAGAGAAGTATTTTGTGTCTGATTGTTTTGTGATTGACTGACTTTCTCCTGGACACTCCCTACCAAATCTCTTTTTCTGACAGGACCTGTACTCCAAACTGCATTCTCTTGGCAAGGTTGAATCTGAAAGCCTGTTAACCCTGACCACACAACTTGTCGAGGAAAAACTGCCAGAATGTGAAGCGGAAGACATTGCAAAACATGAGCAGAACCTGAAGAAGTGGGAAGAGCTACAAGTACTTCTCATTGAGAGAGAAAGAGAGATGAGAGAACAGGCTAAGCAGGAAATGGAAGCTAGGAAGCTAGCTAAGGCGTCTGCTTAGTACTGGAACTAGGAATGCAGTGGTATGCACTCCTCTGTCAGTGAACTGAAGTGCTCACCATTATTATTATTTCACTTCAATCATGCTGCAGGTGTGACTGCTGTATGCAAATTAAACATCCCATTTTGTCTTGTTTCCTGAAGTAAAGCACATGTGGTTTAGAAATCTTCGTCCTGTGTATGATGCGTTTTCCTTCTACTGTCAGCCTGGCAAGAGACGGGATATAGACAACACAAAGAAACAAAGGCATAAGGGGTAGCTTGCCTGTGATGAAAGGTCTAGAGGGTGGAAGGAACGAAAGAAAAGAGAAGAATTTCAAACACAAGTTGTTTCAGTAGGGGTTTCTCACAGGAAAGAATGCCTTTGCTACTCTGAACTGCAGACTAAGAGGATTAACATATATTGATTGCGTTTTTTTCTTTTTCCCAACTCATTTGGAAAATTCAAGCTACTGTGCATGGAAGTGGAAACCTAACTTTAGGCTATTTTTAAAACTTCGAAGACTTTCAACCTAGTGAGTTAGCACTTGTACATGCATTCAGATATGTCCTTTCTATAAGAATGCTAGAAATTTCTGCATTTACTAGTGCTGCTTTGCTCTGTTTCTAGTCACTAGAGAAATGTGCAATCACCTCAGCACACACCAAGAAGCCTCATACTGCAGTGCACTTTCCTTTTATATTCTGGGCACTGTTTCGTGAGGTTTTTGACCTAATTCCCTTCATGGTCCCGTGCCCCATTCTTCAGGTCAGTAAAACAAGTAACTATTCACAACAGCACAAGGAAGTGGCAAGGTAGGAAAGAATCATAGTGCATTGATTGTGATGCATCAGCATCCATCCTTTCATACATTCCCACTTAACCTAGTCAGCTGCAGCCAGAAACTTTTTGGAGTGCATAGTGGGACAAGGTCCTTTAAAACGGAGACCTGAGCAACAGCCCTGCTATAATTGCAGTTTGTTAAGGAAACAGCGCTGTTGTCTCACTGTGCTTTACCACAGGGTCTAAATGAGCATTTCAAGATTTTTTGTGCATCTGTCTAGTTTTGCAGTGACAAAACTCACACCGCAAACCCACTGTTACTCCAGTGAGAACATGCTGCACACCTGTGAAGCTTGTTTTAAGTGTAGGAAAGCATACATGATACCTCAGATACCTTTCTTAGAATTCCCAGAAAACTCAGAGCCTGATTGCTCTTTCGTGTCCAAGAAACTTGATACTAAGGTCCTTGACCCCATCTTGTCAGCAAGCCCTATAGTTTCTCCCATAAAGCAATAAGAGAGTGCTGTCTCCAGTCAGATAAATGGATCATTTTGTGGCTTGTCTAGCAGTGGACTTTTGAGAAAAGTCTCCTGTAAATTTTTTTCTTGGTCTAAATGCTTTCTGATTACTAGCAGTTAGGGAGCCTTAAGGAAGGGTAGAAGGCCGAATACACTGCTAAGAATGATTTCCTTAAAATTGGTGGCTTTAAAGACGTCATAGTCACTCCTGACAGTCAAAGGAGAATATAATGTCTCTTCCTTGAAACGTGTTTCAGTTCTTTAGGCTATAGCTCCAAAGGTTTTGAGATACTCCTGCATCCAAATTCCTCTGAGCTTCTCTCTGCAGGCATCAACTCTTGGGATCTTCTCTACACTACAATTTTACACATTTCTCCTTGGTTATTGTTGGCCTTTTGGCAGCACAAGTAGCCTGTTTCTGGGGGCACTCTCCTCCCTCAGGCCGCTGGTAGATACACCAGGCTGCTAATGCTAATTGAGCTCCAGCAAGCTGCCAGCTGCTGTGTTCCCGCTGTCTCACAGGGTTGGCTTCACTTCCCCCACAACTAGCCCCTCCGTTTTCCATTTATTTAGACTTAACTATTACAACAATAGGAGGGGGAAAAAAATCCTCCTGTGAGCTGAGTAGCCTGTTAATGAACATTATAGGTTGGCTCTTTGTTTTATTCCAGGCATGTGGGTTGGAATCTTCTGACCACAGTTCAAAGCATAAACTTAAACCAGTGGAAACAGCTTTTCTCTGCCTTTTCCCCAGTCTCCTCCCATATCACCCTCTGCCCTGGGGAGAAGGGGGTTTCTTTGCAAAATGCTTTGCAGGCAGAAAATCAGATTGATGGGGCCAGATAAAGGACACCAAACCCAAGACCTGCATCAGAGGATCCAGATTATTTGTGACATAAACCTAAAGCCAAGCCCTCTCATTTATCTATCCCCTTGGTGAGAAGCCACTTTTGACACTTTGACCAGCTGGACCAACTGCACACCAGGGACCTTCTTCCACTTAGGCCCCAGCTAAATATTTCTCCATGGTCCAGTAGCTACTGTCCTGCTCCTCCCCACCAGAGGTTTCACCATGGTCTCAATAGCAATCAGTTTCTAATGTTTTGCGTAGCCAAACTCTTTTCACACCTAGCAAATCCTTACATGTCCAATACATGTACCTGCACCAACCTGACTTCTCCAGCAATCCTCATTGCTGCTTCCTTTTTGATCTCACCTGTGATTCCCTTCAAGTTCCTCCTATGTATCATCTCATTTATTTGTTCTTCTCCAAGGAGGCTAGTCATGTCTCTGCCCTGCATCCACATCTCAGTGGTGTAAGCAGCTTGGGGTGCCAAGTGCTTGGGCACCCTAGGGTTTGAGGACCATGGATACAACTCAACCTCAGGATGCTCAAAACATGTATCAATTAGCAAATGAAGCTTGAGGGAGGGGAGGAAAGTTACTCTCTTCTTTGGTGCTCTCCCTTCTGGCTTTGAGCAAGGTTAATAATAATAAAACAGACAAATTGTAAGACAGCTAATTCAGAGATCAGTGCTGTTCAGACATATGCTCATCTTCCCTAGGAAGACTGTACAGTAGCTCTGTACTGAATGCAACAGCATGAAAAATCAACAGAATGTCAGCTTAACTTGGCTTAATTTACCTGTTTTTCTCCTTCCCACTCCAGGAAATCTAAGATTTGATTATTTGCCCCCTTACATAAATCATGTTGCACACAGAACCTGTTTTTTACCTGCTTGCTGAATTACTCTGAAGGAAGTTTGAACCAGCACCTAGTAGTGAAGCTGGGCCCCAAGTAGTCAAAAGCCCATCTGTCCAGATGCCTGCAGCCATATGTGCTCTGCTGTGTTGGCTGTCGCCTGCTGTGATGCAGCTGTCCACATTTAGGAGGAGGGGCAGGGCAGTCATACAGCAGCTTTTGATCTGCTGCTGCTTAAGTATGAGCTCTGATGCTAAGGGAAGAATGTGAAGGCATAAATATGTGCATATAAAAAAATTGCTATGTGCTCTACAAAAACAAAAAGCTCTGAGTTCATCTGGCTCTGCTCCCTGGTACTTGATTTGATGTTTGATGCAAGCTCACAACCCAACAAGCACTTTCTCTCTAAGATGCTCTCAAGCTTTTTGAAACATTTCTGGGTTTTGCTGTCCTGTTTCAGACAGCTGTCTAGACCTTTCTATATGTAAATAGGACTGGCTAAATATTTCCTGGAGGGGACAGACCAAAATCTTTCTTAATAGTAACACTTGCTCGTATTTTTGGAATACCTCTCCTAAAAATGTTCCTTCATATCCTGTTTTTGTTTGACTACAGCTGTGATTAGGATTAAAGCTATTGTAGTTTCTCCCATGTATATTCCTAAATATTTCTAAACCACAGGAGTGCATATTAGTTTTGGAATAATTTCCCTGCTTACTCTCCTGGTGGTTTTATAGCTAAAGGCAGGGGAAGATCTCCCGTTGCTGTAAGCAGTAGTACGTTAGCATGCATAGTCACTGAGCTGAGATGAGCAGCCCAAATAATACCTGTCTGTGGTAGGTATTATTGTGTGTGGTGTATTAGTGTGTGTGGTACAGCATTGCCACACTCATACATGCCAAACAGTGTTAATAGCTCTCCCATGTTTTCCCAAGTCTGGGAGAGACTCTTCAACAAGACTAGCCAAAAGAAACAGAGGCCAATAGAAACGCAAAGCCCACTTGGTATGTCAGTAAGAATTTGGCTGCTCTTAAGAGAAAAAAGCAGCATCCCAATTCAAACCCATGGCAGACACCAAATATGCTGCTGCTGCTGCTGAGGCAAGCAAATGGATAACTCTGCTTCCTTTGAGTATTACTGGCAGAACAGTTCCAGCAAAGAACTGAAGGTCCTTATCCATTATTCACAAGAAGAAAATTACATATTTATACCCTTGCAGCTCAAATAAATGTTGCCAGAAGCCTTGCACAGATGGGCCCTATTTATGGTAACATCTGACCTTGCCAAGATACGGTTACAAGATGCTTTCAGATCTGGTCATATGCTGTCTCCTACACACAGTGCTGGTGTCAAGCACCTGTTCCCTCTCTAAGTGGCCTGTCCCAGCTGCTTGCTGGGACCCATCCCAGGGTTGTCTGGTCACCTTTAAACTATAGAACTAGGATGATGACGCTTGCCAGCTTTGTGGGAAGGTTGGCTGATATACAAGGGGATTTCTGACTTGAGCAGTCATCACTGTGCTGTTGAGACAGAAGACAGCCTAGGCCACAGGTTAGCAAGTGTCCTCTCTTCCCCTGCCTCCTCAGGAAGCTGGAGTCGACAGTTACAAAAGAGAGTTGCACCACTGATTTAGATGAATGCAAGATGTGGTCTGCTGAACAGCATCCACTTTTGCTGAGGTTCCTGGGTTTATGTACAAACTACAATTTCAGCCCTGCAGAGTATATTTGAATGTTTGAGCACATCTGTGGAGAGTAAAGTTAAAGTTACCTTTCCAGAAATTTAATGATAATTTAATGATAGGAACTGTTGACATGAGGAAAAGACTTCAACTGTAGAAGAGAAGCTACTGCTATACTTCTGACAATCTGAACTTGGGACAGTGATGATTCTTCCAAAATAAAACCATAGTGAATGAAGAATAAGTCAAAAATTACTGACAAAACATTAATTCAAAAGTAACTTTAGATCTAAATGTGGTAGAAAATTGTGCTACCTACTCTAGGTCAGTGTCCCCACAGAAATCAAAGTTGTCACTGAACTCAGCTAGCAATTGCGTAGTACTGTTTTTCTACTCTTAAACCTTTCTGATGAACTCAAGTCCACTCTACCCATTCCAAATTGCACATGTCCCAGGCACAGAAATAGCCTTAGAATTAGAGCCCCAGTGACAAGCTCAGGACAAAATTCAGCTCTCAATATATCTTGCTTATTGCAAATCTCGGCAATTTCTGCCTTAAGTGATTTGGGCAAAGAAATTTTCAAGCCTATTCTGATCCTTACACAGGGTAACTGCTGGTATAATTTCATCTTTGGAAACTGTAAACACTTGAGGAGAGTTCATATTATGTAATTGGCTCAGTGGTTCAGTTTACCTTCAGCTGTTAAAGAAGTAACACTGGTGAGCTGAGGTAAAATAGCATGAAGTTTGTAAAAGCTCAATCAAAATTGTTTTCTGGACCTTAACAGGTACAGAGGATGCAACTTGAGAGCATATAGGCATTGTTATATGTGTTTACCTTTGTTTGTATTAGGGTATAAGCTCCAGATATTTCCGTTATCTTTTATGTGTGATTTACAAGGTCAGGTGACGGACCAATCTGCAGTAAGGTGCGTAAATCATGGCATGTGATTGTTTTGGCATGGAAGCTGGTATCAGATGCACAGTTACCCTTCACCTTGCCAGCAGTTCATACTGGGGCTGGTAATGCTAGAATTAATTGCAGAGAAGCAACTATATCAGATGATAAGGATCTGTGAGGACCAGTGAAAAATGCTTGTGCACACTATAGTGTCTGCTGATTTAGGTCTGCAGTTTTCCTCTGGATTTCATATCTCATGGAAATGATGCTGAACATAAGAGTCAAAACCCAGCAAATCTCCTGCTATCATGAGGGGAGTTAGCATTATGCAGCCTTTGATAGTTTTGGGCTGAATCTGAATCACAGAATCACAGAACTAACTAGACTGGAAGAGATTTGAGAAATAGGCTTTGAGAATAGCAAGTCCAATGATGACCTAACACCACTAGACAATGGCACTATGTATCACATCTCTTTAAACACCTCCAGAGACAGTGACTTCACCACCTCCTGGGCAGTCCAATGCCCAATCACCCTTTCTGTGAAGGAATGCCTTTTAATGACCAACCTGAACCTCCCCTGATGCAGTTTAGGACTGTGTCCTATTGCCTGTCACTGGTTGCCTGGGAAAAGAGCCCAGTCCCCACTTAGCTACACCCTCCCTTCAGGGAGCTGCAGAGAGTCATCAGCTCACCCCCGAGCCTCCTCTTCTTCAGGCTAAACAACTCCAGCTCCCTCGCCTGCTCCTCAACAGGACTTGTGCTCCAGATCCTTCCCCAGCTCCACTGCCCTTCTCTGGACGTGCTCCAGCACCTCAATGTCCTTCTTGGACTGAGGGACCCAGAACTGGACACAGAACTGGTGCTGTGGCCTCTCCAGTGGGTATTCAATCAGCACAGGGGGTCAATCCCTGCCCTGCTCCTGCTGGCCACACTATTGCTGGTACAGGCCAGGATGCCTTTGGCCTTCTTGGCCACTTGTGCACTGCTGGCTCATGTTCAGCTGCTGTCAGGCCCTTTTCTGCCAGCCACTCTGTCCCCAGCCTGGAGTCTGCCTGGGGTTGTGGCCAAAGTGAGGGCCCAGAACCTGGTCTTGTTAAACCTCATATTGTTGACTTCTGCCCATCAATCTAGCCTGTCTAGGTCCTTCTTCAGAGCCCTCCTACTCTCCAATTGATTGACACTCACTCCCAGCTTGGTATCATCTGCAAATTTGATCATAGTAGACTTGATCCACTCATCAAGGTCATCAGTAGAAATACTGAACAGAACTGGGCCCAACACTGGTCCCTGTGGGACACCATTAGAGCACAATTGGATGTAGCACAATTCACCACCACTCTCTGGCCCTGGCATCCAGCCAGGTCTTAGCAAAGGGTGCACCTGTCCAAGCTGCGGGCTGACAGCTTTTCCAGGAGCATGCTATGGGAGATGGTGTCAAAGAAGGCACACACAGCACAACAGAGGATGGTGCATGCTAGTGCAGACTAGTCACATCTGTGAAAGATGAGTAGTGACTACAACGGCAGGCTGTAGTCAAGAATTGCTTGCTGAACGAAGGACATGGGCAGTGCTTATGGGCTCAGAGATGCTTTAGAAAGCCAAGGAGTTTTGTTGCAATGTTAGGCATAAGCTGGATCTACGGCATGTCACTGTAGCTGCTAATCAGAGATCCCTCAACAACTTTTTTGCGACAATGAAAAGTTAAAATTTCCCCCCATACACAGAACCCTAGAAATCAAGAATGGACAGTCTACCATGTCTAGGATGCCACAAAGCAGATCCCCCATTTTTGATAAAACTGAAAAGATCTGAGGAACCTTCATGTTCCCATGCAGTCTGAAATACCTCATAAGCTGATTGAATTTGTTAAACTGTGTTGAAGAAAGGAGCTTTCATGTGGCATCTAGCAGCAGCAAGCCAAACACCACACAGGCTGGCCTGGCCCCTGTTATACCTATGCAAATCCAGAACTTTGCTATGCAGCTGCAAGTAAATGACTGGGATTGAAACTTGACCTGGTCTCCTTTGCACAATCATTCTGATAGATTGTAAGTAGCATTAGTTACAGCAACATCTTAGAAAACCTTGATGCACACATACGCAGAATTATACTTAGGATATAAGATTTGCAGCACTTGACTTCCCTCATCTAGTCATCATTTTTCTCTATTTCACCATGCTCACCCCAATTCAAATCAAGTACAACATTTCTTCTTGTCGTAAGAAGCTACAAATAAACCCTTTTGGACTTTGGAGATGAATAAGGGCCTGCAAAAGAAGACTGCTGTGTTAAGACTCCTGGGTGAAGGAAATCCCACAGAACTTCTGCTTCTCCTGGGAGTGGGCACCCCTTGCATTTTGCTGCCCCAGCCTTAACCTGTTTTCATGCCATCACCATTGACTGCGGCACCTCAGTACAGCAGGCATTGCAGCAGCAAGCAACTACAAAGGCAGAAAGCCTTATCTTACAGCATCCCTCAACAGCGGTCGAGGAATTCTAACACGGGGTAAAAAACGGAACTGAGGACTCAGCTTCCCCAGATGCTCTGTTCCCCTCTACTAACCTAGATGAATGGGCAGTGATGGTCAGGAAGAGTCCATCTACTGGAGACAAGCTGCACTCTTGTTGAACTGCTGCAACTTTGGAAAATACCTCAGGGTGGGCTCAGTTTGATGTAACGTTATTTGGCATCATCTGTGACTGTGTACTTACTGAAAATGAGGTGTTTTCTCATTCTGCTGAGGACTACAAAAATGAGAACAACAAAGAGAAGCCATGTCATGGTACATCATGGTAATGTTTTACACCACAAGATAGAAGTATTCTTCCACATTTATTTTCCAGTTTCTAAAGAGATATTGTGGTTTGTGTGGCATTCAAATAATCACTGATCTTCAGGAAAAAAACCCCATATACTAGGTGATCATGACTAAGAGAAAGGGAGAACTTAAAAATACACACATACACAATGACAAGAAACACGTCAACACCACTTTACCACTTTTGTATTTTATTGTGGAACTGAGTTTGATTCTTTTACATCAAATATCCTCAATGGAAGAGGGGATATTGCACACAAATATCATAAAAGCACTACATATTACTTTCACTGGAAACTAATTTTCTACATTAGATATGACTGGATAGAATAGAAGTGATGCAGGATTATAAGACATAATACCATACACAGCTGCAGACTGACACAAACACCATTCAGAACAAGAGAGAGGAGGTGTGTGAGGTGCTTCTCAGCCAGCCACAAGACTTTCTTTCCATAGTTTGGAAGATAATGGCTGCATGCAAATGCGTGAAAGCATATTTCAGATTTTGTCTTTTACATTGAGATTACAGCCCAGTCTTGAAGAGGTAGCTCCTGCCATCTGGAGCTCTTAGTTAGCCTAGTAGAGAGAAGCTGCTTCTTAAATTTTTTTCTTTCTATATTCTATGCCATTGTTTTATTTAGTTACTAATTTTTTTTTTGTAAAGTCACAACAAACAGATTTTTCGTTTTTTAAATTTTAAATAGTAAACATTTTTAAACCAGGTGACTAATATAATTGCCGTCTAAGAAATGCTTACTCCTAGTTGATTTTAGTGTTTTGTTCAATTATTAAGTGAAAAGATGAAAGCTTTTCTTTCATGTGTAAACATTATATTTTTTCGTATTCTAGTAAATCCAGACCAAGAAAATTACTATTTCTCTCAAAAACATCATTACTGAGCAAGAACCTCTGGCGACAGATGAACAAAGAGAAGCGCATGACAGAAATGTTCCAAAGGCACAGCAAGTGCTCTTTGGAGCTCATTTGCTTGTGTTGGGAGGGATTGAAAATTCAATTAACAAATTTATTAAATCTTAGTAAAAGAGTACCAGAACTCTCCTAAAATGCATAAGCTATCATAGACAATTAAAAAAACCCCAACATTCATATACACAGTTATCTCCATTCACCACAGTATGTAAAATAAGTAAAAAAAAAAATTAAAAGTGATTTCTATGAAAGATGGGGTGAAAATAGAGGTCAATGAGTCAGGCCCACCACAGGACTTTGAAAAGGCATGCAACGAGAGGCCCTGTCCAAGTACAAGTGTGGGATGGGATCCCCAAAGTTAATTCTTCATTGAATTATATGAAGCATTATATTAATAGCATAAAGATCATGACTGGGAATGCTGTTATGGGTAATACCATCATTGAAATGGAGTGTTCTTAGCACTCAGATATTGAATCTTTACAATTAGAGTAATCAATAACAAACCATGCTCCTAGAAATCTATGCTGATCAACAGCACTCATCGTTAATGTACACAGTACATTTTGATGACTGTTACACTAAACTAGTTGTGTAGTACTAGGATTAGCACAGGTAGATTAGTTCCACAGGCAGGAAAGTCATTAAGGGCAAGAGGAGCTAATGGAGGAGCTCATCGCAGTGTTGAATCTAGGTGCCATTGCCATTTGGAAGGGAGTGGATGGAACAGGCATTGCAATACCTCAGAATAGCTAGACCAGGGCTTTAATATTCTTGTAGCAACAAAAAAAAAGCAAATGTACATGTTAAGGTTAACTGTAACTGTCTAATTATCATTATTATTTCAGAAGTAAAACAAATGCTTCAGCCATCATAAACTTGCTTGGGCATATTTAAGGCTTAATTCCAATTTAATTTACAGTAGGATCAGATGACTGTAACTTCCCTGACAGTAGTGAAATTGCTCCTGATTCACAGGAGTAAGTGGCATAAGTGAGATTAGTCACAAGACCACTGCTGCACTTAGAACAATTTTCTACCAAAGCAGAGATACAAACCATTTCAGGTGTTGTCAGAAAAGCAGAAAATCTGTTCCCACCCACTCAAAATGTTTGAATTCTGACCTATATAATAAAACAGACAAATCAGAAAGCGTTGTAGAAATAGTACAACTATTCTGCCAAAAATTTTGCCCATATCTTTGTAGACTGTGTATTACAAAAGCATTTTTAAGTGAGTGACATAAGCCCAGCAAACATGCTTGTTTTCACAATACATTTCCATCTGCCTTTTGTGCCATAGTCACTCTGAGTTATTCTTAACTACTTAAGGAGTATAGCAATAAATAAAACAGCATTGCTAGAGAAACCTAAAAAAAGAGAAGACATTAAAAATAAATCAAAACCCCAACCACTGACAAACAGTAATTCACAGCATTAAATGGGCACGAGAAGCCCACATTTACAAGACCCTAAACCAGTATTAAAAAACCCTCATAAAAATTAGGAGTGCAAACATACAGCTATTAAACAAAACTATCCTAACAATGTAAAATTGAAATAAATTATAAGTAAAGAAAATAAAATGAGGTCGTAATTCACTACCTTGTAAAACTTGATACCAGCCATAATGGTGATTCATACAACCAGCACATAACTCCATGCTGGAGGCCTTTACACTTTCTTAAATTCAGATTTGCAGACCTTCTGCAATGCAACAAGATTTTTTTTAATTGGGGTAAAACTTCTGAGACTAAAAAATCCAAACTGTCTTAAATCACAGAGCAGTGGTGTTGTTCCTCTGCAAGCAGTCTAGAGAATGAAAAGGAGGGAGACATGAAGAAGGAAAGGAAAGGAATCAAAAAAGAACAGTAAAGGAAAAAGTGAGGAAAGGAAGAGGAAAGAAGTGAACGAGTAAAAAAAGAGGAAATGAGAGGAGAGAGGAGTAAAGGAAAGAGAAGGAAAGAAGGAAATGAAAGAATTGAGGAAAGAGGGTAGGAAAGGGAAAGAGAAGGCAAAGGAAAGGAAGGAAAAGGAAAAGGAAGGGACTTACTTTAGCTTATTGCGTGTTCTATCCTTTTTCAAGATCTTAATGAGGGTTGAGAATGTGGGTTACAACCTTTTAAATATTGGGCAATCAACTTCTCAAATCCCGTTTTCTGTCATCATCAACAGAATAATTTTACAATGAGGGTATCCTTCCATACCCCTCTCCCCAAAAAGGTATTGACAGTTGACTGTTTTCAATAAATCTTACCTCAATATCCATTCTCACTAGAATCTTAAACAACACTACTCATTTATCTTACAAAACTACTAAAAAGAATGCCTTCACCTGAAAATTTTTTCTTTGCATTTACCTGTAAATGAAAAGGTTTGTTACAAATCATGTAATAAAAATTCATGCAGCACTAAAAAGGAAGGCTTCTGTACATTTGTTCCCATGTTCACTCTTAAATTAAACAAATAAAATCAGGTAAGACAAAGGAAGGTTGAACACTGTACAGGCTCACAGGTGACCTTTTCCATCATTCTGAATGTTTCACTAAGTTTTATAACTCTGATACTGGACACCACTTCAATCTTGCTTCCACAGTACGAAAGAAGCCTTCAAAAAAAAGCTCATCTTGCCTTGTTGAGCTGTCCAGGTGCATCAATGAAGTGTTCACATAACTAATATACGTAATTCATAGCACCAAACCATTTGACCAGTCAGGTAAGTTCCTAATACCACACATGTACACTCACACTTCTTTACTGGTGTAACTATGATCCTACACAGATGTTTTATAAATTTGCTGTCTCAGCATTAAAAAATAAGTGCATCAAGTTTCTTTGTACATTCAAGTCACTTTCTAAGGCAAATTGTCTACTGTATGTTCTCCCGACCGCTTTGGTATTTTGCTTCAGGTAATCGACAGTGGACATGGGTGTTCAAGCATGTGGACTGGTCAGTTCTGGCTGGAGTGAGTGGGCTTTCACTGGAAGCATGCCTTAGACCAACAATTCTGCACGTTGTAAGAAAGGTTTTAGATTTCTGGATGGGGTGCAGACTACATGCATATTTGGCCTATGATTGTTACGGTGTGTCAGTATGCAGAGTTCAAATTAAAGTGGAAAGCTGCTGATGAGTGATTAGGTCATACATCCCTTCCTAGCCATGTTCTCTTTCTTTTTATTTTTGAGCTAACTTAATTCTTTAAAAAAAGGATCCCCATAGTGATAGCTCATATTGATAAAAATTTAAAATTTTCTTCTCATGAGAGAACATAAGCAGACTCTAGTAAGCGTACATCTATTGCCATGAGACTAATGCAGACCTAATAATTTACTACTTTCTCCTCCTACCCCTCTCTCTTTCTTTGTATTTCTTTAGAGGGCAAATGCCTCTACCTGGCAAAAGTCAGTTGGGGTTGATAGTGCATGGTTTCAAAATGTTCAGTGGAGATGCAACTGGATCTGTATTTTCGCAGTAATTCGTACTCTACTATGGGAAGACTGTTATTTCCCTTAGCAACCAACAAAGACTGAAAAATATTAGTGACTTGCATCACTGTGACACAGTATAGCGTTTGGCAGGTATATAGTTCAGCAGTTGAAATAGATGAATTGAATTTTCAGAAAAGGTGTTTTCAAACTGAAGAATTTCTGGATACAAAGTTTAATCTTGTGATGCACGGTCTTGTTCTTACAGTTCAATCTTGCATGCAGGAAAAGATTCATCTTGCATAACAACAGTGCTGCTGCTTGCCAAAACCATGATGTTGAGATCCTGCTGTTTCTCATGGGTTTCTTGATACCATTCCCTCATCACTTCTGAGTCATGGGTTGGGATTAAAGTCACCTGCAACACAAAATAAAAGTGCTGTTGAATGGACCACAGAAACAGTCAATATGCAAAATGTCTTTTCGAGAAGCCCCAGCCAACAAGTATGTTTCCCTTTAGGAAAGAGTGGATTTTTATGTAATAAATACTTTAATAAATAGATAGATTAAAGAAAATCAACATGTAGGTAAGGTAGAATGGCTGCAAATAAGTAGTTTATAAAAATAAAATGTTGGTTTTGTGAGGTGGTGAGATGCAGCTTTTGGGAGAAAGATCAGGTTGTAATCTGCACTAACTCTTCAGATTACAGACAAATATTTTTTTTAATTATTCATCAAAATGGAAAGGCACAATAAGTTTCCAAATGTATTCCAAATGTAATTACTCTATAAAGTGTGAAACATGTCTTCCCTACTTAAAACTGCAACAATGCCAAACTCATATATGCCAAGATAATGTAAGTGGTGCAATAAAATTGTGAAAGAGCCAACTGGTCCTATAAGCCAGCTCTCAGCTGTTTTAAAAAGCAGGAACTGGTCTGAAGGGTCAGAGATGTAGAAGCAGCTGAGTGCATTGCAGATCTGTGCTTCACATATCAGCAGTGGTTTCACTGGTGCTCAGCCTGGGGCCCTGCTGGCGTTTAGGATTCTTCCTTCTCTTTCTTTCTCTCAGGGAATTTTCTCCCATACATGTTGTTAGGAGACAATAATGACCATGTACTTAAGAGAGGTAAAAGAAGTTGCCATACCTCAGGGGAGGAGTGCAGCTAGCTATTCTTTCTTTTTACCGGGGGGGTTTCTCTGGGAAGGGCAGAGATACTGGGAGAATTGGTCTAGGGAAAAAGTGTTAGATGCAGGTCCTAGCTCTCTCTTTCCTTCATCACATTCTCCATTCCAAAGGAGGTTCATGCCTTCCTTAACAAACACCTGTCTTTCAAACCAAGACAGGGTCCCATTCTCTGGCAGCTGCCATCCTCTCCAGAGGTGCTCTAGTTTCTCACAGCTGAGAAAGTTTAGATTTCCAGGTAGGGATAGGAGTGAAGAGCCTACCTGCATGTTACTCTCCCACTGCGCCTTGCCCTCCAGCAGGGAGTCCAGAACAGCCCTGCTTGGCTCCTCAGCTGCAGCATCATTCCCGCTCACCACATAGTAGGATGACCGCACCCTCTTGAAAAACTCAACATCAACATTCTTGCTGTTGCTGTGGTTGGGAATGTACACCAGATCCAAATACACTGGAGGTCCCGGAGGCACTGCTGTAGATTTTGCCACCTTAGTATTCCCAGGTCCTTTGGAAACCAAACAACAAAAGAATATATCACAGGCTGGTTAAAAGCATGCTTTATTAATTGCTTTTACAACCACTGAGGTGAGATGTGTACAATTATGGAATTACCCTCCTACAAATAATGACATGTTACAGCTTTGTTGTACCCCAATTATGATTGTAATGGGAGAAAAAACCTGAAAACCTGAAACTATATAATACAATAAAAAAATCACTACCACGTAACAAAAAGTTGGCTGAACCTTCCCCAGAAATACTACTATTAATATGCACGGCTGTGATTTAGTGAATTACCATTCAGTAAATGGTGGTGTTATTTCCTGATGAAGAAGTGCAGCTTTTGGAAAGTCTAGGGTATGAATGATTATAAAATCTAGTATCACACAGGAAGCCATGAAAATTTGAAGCAGTCCGAAAATCGGAGGCACATAGCAAGACATGATAGCAATTGATGTGCTCAGGCTGCCTTACAGATCAGGAAGCTACTACATGTGAGCACGGAGAGGGTCAAGGAGGAATATTTGCAACTTTCTCATTGGAGAAAGTTGCAAAGCAATTCAGGCAACAGAGTCAAGTATTTGTCTGCCTGCTGTACTCTTATTTGCATACACAAATTAGCCACTTATCACAAAAACTAGGGGGAAGCTAAGGACAGCTGAATGTTGGTTTGTTGGTGCTGAATCCTAGAACTGCTCCTTGTAAAGAAGCTTTCAACAGAACATCAGTCCTCACAAAAGAAAAAATCAAAGTATCCTCCAAATAGTCCTTAACAAGCTCTGCCATCCTCCAAATAGTCCCTAACAAGGTCTGCCAGAAACAAGAGATTAGCACAATACCTCCTTCAGTGATCTAATTAATATTTTATTGCTATTTAAAATGTACAACAGACATTCAAAATTACATTAACTTTCTGTATGTTTAGTCATTGCTGATGGCATAAGACCACATTATGTGATGTACAAGGTTAGTTCACTCAAAATGTTTCTACTAATGTTAAATTTTTTTAAATGCTGCTTTTAAAATCAATCCAGCAAAGTAGTAAGAACATCCAAAAGAGACAGTGACTTTGCCTCCCACAATATTAAACTGTATTAATTTATGCTGAAGAGAATTGTATCTACTTATTTCTCACAATGAATTCAGGGGTTCTCTTTGCTACGGATTTTACTTCACTTACAAAAGTGGTACTTTCAATTCTATTACGTGATTAACTGCTTAGACAGCTTGTGTTAAATTCTTTGTATTTAATGTACTCTCTGGGCAAACTGACATCAGTTTTCTCAGATTATAGAAGTAAAACTAGTGAATTTAATGCATTTAAATGTGGCATTTACATGCTGGATTTATACTTCAAACCTGAACTTTCTTTGAGGATATGCCACAAACCACACTCGCAGCTGATATGATGGCAAACTAACTACACTGCAACAACTAAAAAAATCATAACACTAGGGCACTGCTATTTGTCTTTACCTGTGGTTCCAGTCTTTGCCGACTTGGATGTCGTTGTATTTGCTGCATTCTTGGTATCCTTATCTTTCTCTTCCGCTCGAGACTTCACCTCTGGATTGGAGATATTTTTGGTTGCCTTCTCCACAGATTCCTTCTTTTTTGGAGAAGCTGTTCTGGAAATTTTGTCTAAAGATTCTTTTGTAGCTGGTTTTGGTGAAGCCACTTGTTTTGATTTACCATCACTTTTTTTAACAGGAGAAGATGACTTGGTCTTTGTACCCTGCTTTTTTGTCTTTGTCTTTTCTTTGAGGTCCTTCTTCAAAGGTTTACCTAAATTCTGCTCAACTGGCAGAGCCTCTGGATCAACCATGGTGACATCAGGGTGCCTGGGGGAAGGGCTGCGATCCTGCATTGGCACAGGTGGCGGGTCAATGTGTTTGTACGTAATTGTCTTGTCCGTTGGAATGGTTTCCGACTCATCTTCTGAGTCAATGTTGGCATCTGCAGTGATGGAAGGGCATTCCTCAGTCTCCGGGGGAACATCCGAATCGGTCTGAGATGGGGCAGACTCGCTCACAGATGTGGGAGGGGTTTCATCACACTGCCGCCCTTGCTGCTTTCCCCCAGCAGGAGGCTGAGCTCCTCCAGACTGAGTCAGTGGCTTCTCTTGATCTTGAGACTGTTCTTCACTTGCAAACCACTCAAGGGGATTTGGGTTGATAAATGAGGGCGAAAGTTCAGTTTTGGGATGTTTATATTCACAAGAGGACACAAGGCATAAGTCAACATCTTGACGGGATTCTGCTAACGATTTACTGGGAGTAAAATGTGCACTTGCTTCATAGGAATAGCTGGTAGCTTCAGGTGACCTCCCAGTGCTGCCTCTCCCAGTTGTCTCAAATGAGTAATCTGTGGCTTCAGGTGAACTGGAGGCTTTCCCAGTTGTCTCATAAGAGTAAGTCATGGCCTCTGATGACCTGGTGGTACTCCCGATTGTCTCATAGCAGTAGCCAATGGCTTCTGGTGACTTAGAAGTTTTCCTTGTTGTCTCATAGGAGTAATCCATAGTATCAGGTGATCTGGTAGCTTTCCCAGTTAGCTCATAGGAATAATCTGTGGCTTCAGGTGATTTGGTGGTTTTCCCAGCCGTCTCATAGGAATAATCTGTGGCCCCTGGTGACATGGTGGTTTTCCCTGTTATCTGATAAGAATAATCTGTGACTTCAGATGACCTCATATTTTTTGCAATTATCTCATATGAATAGTCTGTACCCTCGGGTGACCTAGTAGTGTTCCTGGTTATCTCATAGGAATAATCTGTGGTCTCAGGAGACCTAGTAGTTTTTCTGCTTGTCTCATAGGAATAATCCATGTCTTGAGGTGACCTAGTAGATTTTCCAACTGCCTCATAGGAATAGCTAATATTCTCTGGTGACCTAGTAGTTTTCTCTCTGGTCTCATATGAATAACTAAGTTCTTCTGGTGACCTGCTGCTTTTCTCTGAATCTTCTTTATCTGGGCTGAGTAAAGGTTCTGGACTGTGCTTTGATAGGGGCTCCTGATAACCAAAGGCTTTGACAGAAGACACTCGCTGTGACAACAAAGGTGTGTGACTAGCTGACACTGCTTCTGTGATTGCAGGAGGTGAATCTGGAAAAGTAGGAGAGTACAGGGGAGAAGATTCCCTTGGAGTTAACGGAGATAGGTCAGATTTTGGTGACAGCTTTTCTCCTAGGCTCTGCACCTTTTCTGAGGTAAAAGAAGAATGCAGTGACATCTCTCTGGGTGGAACACCACCTGAAAAAGTTTCCTCTGGCAGTGGTGAAGCTACCTGGGAAGGAGTATGAGCTGATGAAGTTGAGGATGACGCTTCAATTTGAGAAACTGAAATAATTTCTGAAATATCTTTCTCTTGAGAGTAATAAGACTGTTCCACAGGTGAAATCTTCCGTGCAAAAGGAGACTCCTGTATATCTGAAGGGCTATAATCTACTTCCGTTGGTCCATTTTCAGATATATGGTGTATACTAGTGCCTACAGCAGGATATTCTGGAGACTGCCTACTAAAATCCATTGCTAAAGACTGCTCAGGTGACTCCCGACCATATTCTACTGACATAGCTGACTGCTCAGGAGATCTGTGATCAAGCACTGGTGTTCTTGATTTTGCAGTTTTAGGTGAGAAATCTGGTGGAGAAATTGACATAGGCCTTGGGCACTCTTCTTTAGATGGAGACATTTCTGTTTCCTGAAAAGTTGTTGGTGTTTGTACAACTGACACTGAGAGGGAATCATCAACTTCAGTGGAGTGGGGAGAACCAACCTCAGCATGCAAAGAAGGAGACACATCATCAGTGGTTGGTTCTGGAAATGAACTAGTGGCAACAGATGCTGTAGAGACAGAAGCTACTCCTTCTATATGGGAATAGGTGTCTTCTGCAACAACCTCATCAACGGGAGTTGCAGACTTGTCAGAGACAGTGCCTTCAGAGATTGACATTTTGGTATCTTCTTTTAAAGAACCAAACTGACTGATATCTATTTGAGTAGGTGAGAGATCACCCGCTAACTTCCGCTCATCCAAGACCAGTGAAGACTGAGAGCTGCTGGGTTCTGTATCCTCCATTTTCCTTTCCAGGCTGAAGCTTTCCTTAATTACCATAAATTCCATGCTTTTTTCATCTTGTTTTTCTTGGAAGAGGCCCACAGAGCTTGCTTCAGAACCTGGGCTCATCTGAACAGGTGATTTATCTTTTTCAGGTTTCTCCTCAGAAGGACTTCCATAATCTCTGGTGGGAGACTTTAAATCAGCACTCAAAAATGTATCGTAAGGGGTCTCTGAACCTATCAGTGGTGGACTCCGCAGAGGCGAGAGAACCTTTTCAATAGGAGATTCTGAATCTGGCACGGGCTCATCCATAGGGCTTATTCTGCATTTTGCAGACTCATCTTTGACTTCACTGAACTCAAAGCTAACAGGAGCTTCTGTTGACTTTTCACTGGTTTCAGAGGGAAGCTGACTGGACTTTTCATCAGTGGGAGACTGATAATAAGGTGTGTGGCCAGCACTACCAGCAGCAGACTGTGACGGAGATGCTACTTCTAATGTTTTATCTTCAGGGCTTGCACAGTGCTCTTCAGCAACTTCCTGGTGTACATCAGGCAATTTAGCAGTGGGGACAGACTCAGAAGGAACCTTGATCTCATTGGGAGTGAGCGAAAAGTTCACACTACGTTCACTCAGTGGTGTTTTGGCAACAGGCGATGGAGGGGACAAACTATCAGCTGGACTCTTGGCTGGACTATGTTTTCCACCATCTTCTTGATAGGGTTCTTTGATTTCTAATTTGTCAGTGTCTTGGATTTCACTTTCTCTTTGCCGGTATACGTCTTGGAATGCAGATTTGCAGAATTTGTCTTCCTCCAATGAAGAGGGTGGTGAGATGGTGGAAGCTGAGGCATTATAATCCTTACCTTCTGTGGCCTCTGTTTTGGATCCTTCAGATAACCCATTAAAAGCATCTGGAAGTGGAGAAAGTTTAGGTCTGCTGAACTCTTGAGTGTACAGTGATGTCTCATACTTGGTAATGTTCACATACTCCTGAGAGGGTGACTCGCTTTCCTCATTGTTAGTTTCATCACTCATGACATCTCGGGGCGTTGACATTTCATCCATTGGAGTTGGTTCACTGGATATTTCAATGGTGGACTGTGTGTAACCTGAAGTAGCAGTGAATTCCTCAGGCTGATCTTCTCTATTTTCTTCATCAGAAACAGTGGCTTCACTTTCTGATCCACCAGGCAGTGTCTCATCATGGATAGAAGACGCTGGTTCAATCACTGGGGACTGAGACTCTGAGCGTTTAGTGGGTGTAATTATGAGTAAGCCATACTTATCCTCGGCTTCGCCAGAGTCTGCAGCTTTGTCTACCACAGCCATCACATAATCTTCTTCGGCTTCTGTTTTTTCAGTTTCCTCTTCATCTCTGATGTCTTCTGCTTTGTCTTCCTCATCTTCTTCAGTCTCTTCAGTTTCTGCCTTTTCTATTGCTTCTTCCTTGTCTTCTTCAGCTCGTTCATCAGATGCTTCATAATCTGCCTTTTCAATATACTTTTCATCTTTAATATTAGTATCTACTTGAGTCATTATTTTTTCTGAGCCACCTGCAATTTTTCTTGATTCTTCCATATATGTTTTTGTGGCATCCAGTCGTGTTTTTTCCACTTCATTTTCATCTCGTTCTTCAGCTTCTTCTGTCTCTGCCTTTTCTTCATAATCTGCTTCAGATGATTCTTCCAAGCCAGTTCCCTCATCTTCAAACTTTTCATTGTCATCAACCTTGTGTTTTTCCACAGGTTCCAATTCTTCAGGTGTCTGTTCACACTCACCCTCAGCCTCAGTGGTAGTTATGCCTTCATCGGATGACTCAGCAGGTCCTTCATTATCCAATTTTTCTTTTTGTACTTCAAAGACGTCTTTTTGTACTGTGCCTGTGAGTTTCAGATCATCCGTTATAAGTGCCACTTGAGATTTTGCGTCTTTTATTGTTTCTACTTCTTCAGCTTTTAATTCCTCAAAATCCTTTGTTAAATCCTCTGGTGAAGACATAAGGGATCTCTCTGCTTCAAGCTCCTTTCCGCCGGCTGTAATTTCTGCAGCTGCTACAGTTGCGGCTCCAACTGCTGCAAGGGCAGCTTGTGCTCCACTGACTTTGAGGTCCTTCTTCACACTCTTAACTTTTCCTTTTTCCTTTGGCTTTCCAGCAGGTATTGCTTCTTTTTTAGCAGGTTCCTCCTTCTTTTGTGGTTTAGGCTTTGCTGCTGGCTTTTTTGCTTCATTTGAAGGAGTAGCTGTCTTCTTTGTTTCTTTAGGAACCTTCTTGATGTCCTTTTTGGTTTCTTTGTCTTCCTTCTTGATTTCCTTCTTCTCTTCTTTTTTAGCTTCTTTTTTAACTTCTTTTGTTGAAGCTTCTTTCTTTATTTCCTTTTTAGTTTCCTTCTTCTCTTCCTTTTTCACCTCTTTTTTAACTTCTTTCTTGATCTCTTCTTTTTTTGGTTTTTCCTCTTTTTTGACGGGTGTTTTCTCCTCTCTTTTAGAAACCTCTTTCTTTGGCTTTTCTTTGTCCTCTTTCTTTTCTTCAGGTTTTGCTTTGACTTCCTTTTTCAGTGTCTTCTCCTTAGACATTTTCGGTTTTACATCTGTACTTTGTTTTTCAGGAATTTCAGATTTCACTGATTGTTCGTCCTTACTTGCTACATCTTTTTCCACCACTACTGGTTTGGTCTCTACTTTTGCTGGTTTTTCTTTTTTAATTGGAACTTTTTCTTTGCTTTCCAGCTTCTGAGGCTTTTCTGGTACTGGACTAGGCTTCACAGGCTCTGGTGTTTCTTCTTTAGATTCCTTTCTGACAGGCTTATTTGGTGGTGTCTTGGCAGCAGGCTTCAGACTCTCCTTGCTATCTGTTCGCTGTTTCAATTTTGCTTGTTTCACAGCTGGACTAGCAATGTTCCCGGTTAGGTCTTTTTGTGTAACCATCGGTTGTTTAAGGAAGTCTAAATGTTTGAGTTTTTCTAGTCCCTCTAGAATATTATACTGGGTGCTGTTTCCAGGAAAGAGAACTCGGATTATTTTTTCTGCAGGATTAGCTGGATGCCACACAATCAGAGATGAGACTGAGGTGAAATAGGATAATGGAATGTCTAGTTCTTGGCCATTTGACAGCAGGAATTCAGCTTTATCTTTGTTAGTACCACTCCACTGCTGCATAAAATATTGCATCTCTTTGCTATTTTTGACAGGATTAAGCACATACATCTCAAGTTTGCCAACTCCCATTTTCTGAAATAGAATTATAGGGTCAATGGTATTTCCTGTATTTCTGAAAAGAGGTTCTGGTTTCATAGACAATTTATTTAAATACTGGAGAGTAAAACAAGCTTCTTCTACACTCCTTTTCACTCTAAGATTAGGATCCAGGTTCTTCAGGTTCTCAGGTACATTAAGGAACACAACTCCTAAATCCGGTGAGATCAGATTTTTCATCCAGTCACTGTTGGTAGTAGACCCTTGAGACTGTTCCTCTTCTAGTTCAGCTATCTTTCGCTGAAGCATGCTATTGATTCCTGGCAGATTGTCATCTCCGATGTGAGTGAGCAGGATGGAATCCACCCTGTCTAAGTGCCGGATAAGTTTCCAAAAACAAGATTTTCTTTCAGATCCTCCATTGATAAGCATATTGAATCCATTCACTGCGAACAACGCAGAGTCCCCTCTTCCCCCTGGGAAAATGTAACAGCAGGGTTTGGAGAGCTTCAGGAAGCCTCCTGAGGTTGGAGGTTCCAAAATGTCAAAAGGTGATGGCACTTCTACTGATTCTGACAGATACTCTGTGAATTCAGAGAGTCCTTCCATCTCAGGTAATATGGAAGCTGAGTTGAGTTTAATGTTAATGAAGTCTTGAAGGTTGTGTCTGTCAAGGTTGGAATTTTTCCAGTCCCCTTCCTCAGGGCAGAAAAGAGTTAGGCTGGCTTTGTTGGCAGGGTGCGTGGTGCTCAACAGTTCACCAATCTAGGGTTATAAAACAAAAACACAAGAAGATGCACACAAATTCAGTTTTTAAAGACAATGTCAATACGTAATATTTCCTGATCAGATAGATAAAACCTTTTTCATTTGGTTCTGCACTGGTGACTCCCTATCCTAGACGCTAAAGTAACCAGGTATCACAATTAGTTTACTGCTGTATTTTTTAAAATACAAAGGAGGACCTTATTTCTGGTCAGTACTGCCCAAAGGACAACAGGATCCAAGATTCCCCCTTCCTTATTCCATACTTTATAGAAGGATGGTATTAACTGTTATACTGAGAGAGTATGAGGACTGTGGGGATAATGCAGCCTCAGCTGCCACTGTATTTCTACCATGGGCTCATGAGTCTCCATGCTGGCCCATCCAGAAGAGACAGCCACGTATCCAAAGAACAAGCAGAGAGCACTGCAACACAGAGGAGGCCAGCATCCTCCCAGAGGTAGCTGCCATCCTTTCTCCTTCTCTCATGGGATATATTCCACCACACCACTGTTTCTCTGGGCTGGCTCCTAAAAAGCCAGTATTGCTCCCACATTCATCAAGATTGGCCTCAGGAGAGTTTTTCAGAACAGTGACTATGAGATGGTGGAACTCAGAATCCTGTAAGAAGGAAGCAAAGCAGTAAGCAGGACTAGAATCCTGAACTTAGACCTCTTTAAAGACTACTTGGAGGAATCCCATCGTTCAGGGTTCTAGAAAATACGGGTGTCCAAAAGAGTTGGTCAGTATTCAAACATCCTTCCTCCAAGCCCAAGACCAGTGTATTCCCATGTGCAACAAATCAGCCAAAGGGGTCAGCCAAAGATCTGCATGGATAAACAGGGAGTTTCTAGTAAATCGCAAATGGAAGAAAGAAATTCAAAATTCAAAATACGCAGGGATATAACAAGGAAGGTCAAGGTCTACCTAGAATTGATTCTAGTAAGGGCTATCAAGGACAACAAGAAGGACTTCTGCATGTATATCAGCAGCAAAAGAAAGATTAAGGAAAATGTGGGATCACTGATAAATCAGATTGGTGTCCTGGTCATGGAAGACTTACAGAAGGTGGAATTACTGAATCCCTTGCTTGCCTCAGTCTTTACTGCTGAGACCAGCCCTCAGACCTTGGAGATAAAGGAGGCTGGGGAAAGGAGGAGTTTTCTTGGTTGTAGGGGGTTGCATTAGCGATTACCTGGGCAGACTTAACATCCATAAATCCATGAGTCCTGATGAGATGCACCCACAGGTGCTGAGGTAGCTGGCAGATGTTGCTAAGGCACTCATTGAAAAATCATGGAGAAAAGGAGAGGTGTATGATGATTGGTGACTGGAGGAAAGTCAGTGTTACTCCTGTTTTCAAAAAGGGCAAGAAAAAGGACCCAGGAAACTACTGGCCAGTCAGCCTCACCTCCAGCCCTCACAGGTAAGCACAGGAGATGTAGGTTAAATGAATGGACAGTGGGGTAGACCAAGGACTGGCTGAATGGCAAGAGCTCAGAGAGTTGTGATCAGCCAAGGAGAACCCAGTCATATTCAAACCGTTTATCAACAGCCTGAATGAAGGGATGGAATGGACCTTGAGCAAGTTTGCTGACCTTGTGGGGAGTGGCTGATACACCACGTAAGGCTGGGCTGCCATGACCTTGAAAAGCTGGAGAACTGGGTGTAGAGAATGAAGTTAAACAAAAGGTAAATTTAGGGGAGGTGTAGCCCCAAGTAACAGTGACAGGTTGAGGGCTGACCTGCAGGGAAGAGCTCTGCAGAGAATGACCCGGGAATCTTGGTGGATGACAAGTTGACTGTAGGCCAGCAGTGTGTCCCCGTGGCCAAGATGGTAAATTGTATCCCTAGAGAATACCATTCCTGAAAAGCCATCAGGAAGAGTGTAACCAGCAGGCTGAGGGAGATGATCTCAACTCACCCTTAGTGGGACCACATCTGGAGTGTTGTGTTCAATTCTGGTCTCCACAGGTCACAAAAGACAAAGAGCTACAGAGGGTTCAGCAGAAGCCACAGAGATGATGAGGGGACTGGAACATCTCTCTTCAGAGGTGAGAATGTGGGAGCTGGACCTGTTTAGTCCAGAGAAGTCTGAGAGGGGTTCTTGTGAATACATACAAATGCATAGCAGTATCTCAAAGGCAGGTATCAAGAGGATGGTGCCAGACTTTTTTCAGTCGTGGCCAGTGACAGAACAAGGAGCAATGGTCATAAGCTAAAACACAAGTTCTACTTCAAAATGAAGAGCAACTTCTTTATGCTGAGGATGGCAGAGCACTGGAACAGGCCACCCTGGGAGGCTGTGGAGTGTCCCTCTCTGGAGATACTCAAAATCTACTTGGACATGTTCCTGTGTCACTTGCTCTGGGTGACCCTGCCCTGGCAGGGGGTTTGGACTGGATAATCTCCAGACATCCCGTCCAACCCTAATATTCTGTGGATCTGTTTTGGGCTCCTCTCTACAAGGAAGACACTGGGGTGCTTAAGGATGTTGAGAGAAAGAAAACAGGGCTGGTGAAGGGCCTGGAGCACAAGTCTGACAAGGAGAGGCTGAGTGAGCTGAGGTTGTTTAGCCTAGAAAAAAGGAGGCTGAATCAGGCTGCCCTGATCAGGCTTCCCTCAGGGAAGTCATTGAATCACCATCCTTGCAGGTATTTAAGATGTGCAGATGTGGTGGTGCTTGGGGGCATAGTTTAGTGTTGAATTTGGTAGTGTTGGGTAAGAGTTGGACTTGATGATCTTTGAGATATTTTCCAGCCCAAACAATTCTGTGAATTTGTCTTTTCCAACCTGAACATCCAACCTGTGAATCTATGATTCTAAGTTTTGTACTTCTGAGATTCTCAAGTTCAGAGCCAAAGAAAGATCAAGGGAAAAAAAAATAGGGTTAAAAATGCTCGTGTCACGAATTTAATTTAATATTTATGGACCACAAAATTTGAAACCTAGAGTAACTCTATTATTTTGACAATATTAGTTAACATTCCAGTACCAAAACCAGTATTTGATGGTTCCAGATAAGTAGACAAACATTAAAAAGTATGACATATTTTTTACCTCATCTCAGTTCCACAGATACTTTCATTTGACTTTTTAAAACTGACAATTAAGTTAAATGTAGCTAACTTCTGTTCTACTTGCCCTTAACAAAGAGACCACCAAACTTCTATAAAGAAGTAATTCAGATATAAAATGTCAGTGGAAAACATGCCAGCACATCATGCAAAATGCCATAACCTTCTTTGCAGAGACTCATTGTCAGTTCAGGCTTTAAGAACAGTTTTCATAAGGCTGATATAGGTAACACTACAGCTGAATAATTGGAAATTCTTGGACCACAAGCTGTATCAACAGAGGAAATGAAGATATAAAAGATTAATGATGTTTGATTGTGTTAGATCTCTTTGGGCCTCTCTGTATAGATCTCACTTTTTTCTTTGTGTTATGTAACTTATTTTTAGCATTTACCAAACATAGAACTCAACAAAGATGCAATGACTGTTATTAAAAGAAATCATTCCAACCAAGAGATAAATAAAGCCCAAAATAAATATTTTCTACCTTCCTGTATCATTGTTACTGAGTATCTAAACCATTTGACAGGAGTTTAAATAAATCTTACCCATATGTCAGACATAGCCCTGTCTGAATTACAGTAAATGAAAAAACAAAGCAGAAAGAATAAATGGAGAAAAGGCTGAAAATGCTGATAAGGACTATGGGGGAACCATTGCTATTGTTTATTGCAGAATTAACAAAAGAGGGGAAGCATGGATGACAGCTTTGAAATGGATTTAGAATATCAATAGCACTCCCCATGATATGTCTCTGATCAGGGTTGAAAACACATTATTAGGGGGTGCCAAATGTAATAAAAAATAATTTCCTCTGAATAAACAAATCTAAGTCTGTTGCATACATAAAGAAATTAAGCTGGAGTACAGACTGTTTCTCATAAAAAGCTGATTTTCTGCCTAGATTAAAAAAAAGTCATATGGTAACATACTGGGCTAATGAATATATGGTGTCAAGGTTTGTCCTTTCCATTTTATATTATACCATATTTGGATTTCTGCTTCATACTTCCAAATTCTGACTTTTTTGCTCCTTAAAGTTGGCATGCATAATGCAGACAGTGTTAAGCCACTGGAAGCCCAGGCTAATAAAAAATTAAACAAAGTTTATTCCAGGCACAAATTGTATCTGTTAGGAATAGCAAATTCAGTCATGCCTCAGAAAAAGTATCAATGGATTTGAATTTCAAATGGTGACACTTGGGATAGACTAAAACAAAGATGTAGTCAAACATCATGTTTTGTCCTTCTCCTAATCCAAAACCATTGTGTGAGCAAAAAGATAAAGCTGAATGTCTTTTCAAACCTGTAAATTTTAATGTCTTTTTAAACATTGAGAGACATCTGTTGAGGGATGCTTAAGTTTTAAAGGCGTCACAGCTAGTGTAGTCAAACAGTAAGTTGGCTGCTCAGAGAACACCCAATTATTACTTCCTACCCTGAATGACAAAGGTGCAAAGAAAGATTTTCCTGTTCTAGCTGTTGATGCAGGAGCAGGGGAGTGGGACATTTTACATTAGAAACCGAAAATCCTGCTTTCAGGCTTCACCTGAAGAGCATTCTGCATGCTAGAGATGGATTTCTGAATTAGACTTTATACAAGTATCTCCCAAAGTGTACTTACTTATTTGCAAGCACGTTCTTGACCTTAGTTCAGGTTTGGCCCAGTGAAGTCAAAATGGGCAGAGGCCATAAACACCCCTACCTTACATGGTTATAGAATCACAGAATTGTTTAGGGTGCCAAAGGCCATTGAGTCCAACTGCAAATCTGGCGCTGCAGTCCACTAGGATCAGGACAGCAGAGTAATTCTTTCATCTCATCACCATGTAGAAAACCACTAACCACTTTTCCTAGACCTTCTTTTCCAATTATTTTTTTCAATTTTTACAAAATGTTGCACACATGAACTGCAGCATGACAAACATGATCTTTCTTTGGTTTTATGAAAGCTTGCAGACACCCTGAGTCCCTGAGGCTTCAGAAGCAATAGGCTGGAAGCCAACACTTGCTGAGAGCCACGCCAGCTGGTTGGTGAGCACACTGCCAGCCACAGAGATGAGCCAAATGAGCCTTACTTATAGCCCATGGGAGTGTGCTCTGAACACCCACTAGTGCAGCAATCCCACAGCACCTGCAACCCATGGCCAACCCCCATCCTTCCACTCTCCAAGCAATAATTTTGTTTCCTAACGGTAATGGTAGCATTTGCCCCTAGTTTTGCATGTAGTCGAAAGTAATTATATGTTGTTAATTAGACAGAGACATATGGAACTTGAGTTTGTAATTTCATAGAAAAGTAACTCTGAGAAGTGCCAGTGAATTTTAGGTGCCAGGACTCTCAGAGAGTGGGAATCCAGCTCTTTCCCCAGCCACTTGCTGAACAAAGAGGCTTTGAGAATAGCTCATATGGATACAAGGTCAAACTAGAGCTCAGGCAAACTGTGCTATTTCAGCACTGAACTTTCAAATCTCAGTCTACTGACATGCTCCTAATTAACAGTGGAAACTAAATTCGTATGGATACAGCCATACAGTTTATTTAAATACATACTTTACATGGCAGCTAAATTAAGTATGACAGCTTGTTTACCATGGATTCCTGCCCTATGTGAGCTTCCAGACACAGTACATTAAGAAAGAGAGCAAAGCAACAAGCCATGGAACAAATGGCATGAAATACTGGTATATTTCATGCTTATCTTTTAGGTATGTAAAACCCACAAGTTTTACAGATTCATTTGCCATATTTTAGACACTACTATAAAAAAGTTAAGCAGGTAGATGGTGAAAAAAAATACTGTTATTCTAACAGCCACCCTCTGTTTTATCAATGCCACTTGCTAATTAGCCACAGGCAAGAATCTGGTGTCAAGTTCAATTCAACTACTTTGTATGTGCACCTCAGATTAACAACCTGCTTATTTTAAACACACCACTATCTCTTTCCATTGTCGAGGGTTCCTTGATTTTCTCTTTCCGAAAGTTGTAATTTAATTTCCCAAATTAATATTTAATTATTTTGTTAGGCAGTTTACCTGAAATATGAAGTAAAATTAAAAAATGTTTTGTAAAAGCCTATAATGAAGAGCAAAGAGTAGCAGCACCAGGCTGCCAGTTGGTAACTCTAACGAGAGAGAGAGAGCTACTTTCAGTCTTCCAGGAATCTCTGCCAGCATGTAACAATGCATGGAAGACACTTTTCCAAACATACCTCTTGATCTGTGAAGATCTCAATGAAATTCTGGAAGGAGAAGGATCCTGACTGAAGAATGAGTTCTCCTGTGTTTTCAAAGCACTGGCCAGTAAGAACAAGGAGCTTGTGCCTTGCAGCATCAGTGATCATTAAGCGTACCTAGAGTGAAGAAGAGAAATACATCAAGAATGGGAGTAACCAGGTGTTGCAATAGTCCACTGAGAACACACAGTTTCTCCCTCCTAATTTAAAACCAGTCACTGGAACAGGACTCCCAAAACATTATGGAGTCATAGTGCTGCTTACAAAAGACAATGAGAAAGGGGAAAACATGAAACAAAAGGAGGGTAAAGATGCAGTTAGAAAGAAGGTCTGAAGAACAAACCAAATTAATGACATGGAAAAAACAGCAAGGAGCAGAACAGAATACAACTTGAATGGAGAAATAATTTTTTTAACGACCAACTTATTCATATTATAGTTCTTGGTATACTTTTACAGAATTGTATCAGGACAACCTTAATAAACTATTTAAGATGCTTGTTACTTTACTTGACCCTTACTACTCCTATTAATTATTGTTTACCATTCCCAAGGGGGAGACTTATGTGCATGCTAAGAGAAAGCCATATATTCTAAATTTAGGAACAAAACTAAACAAAACCTGTGTAAGACTCTATCTTGTCGAGTAAATGCTTTGCAAATACTTAAAAATCTTACCAAACACGGAAAAAACTATCCAGTCTACGGTAAGGTATGAATTTCAAGTGCACTAATTCCTCTATTAAGGAAGAATTAAATCCAACCAGAACGGTGATTTCAGAACAAGGCTATCCACATATTAAACTAATTGAGAAAATGAGCAGAGTCCATCTGGGACAACTCCACATGATATTGCATCTGAGCTCCATCTCCATGGAGATGACACAATCAACTCAGCTCTGCTAGCAAGATATTCTTTCCAAGGTTTGTATTGATTGTTAAGCGATCAATTTTTCTAAATAACTCTTGCAAATGCTGGGAGGCTGAGCCAGGAAGGCTAACCTGAATCTCTGCTGAAGAACTCACGTTTCCAATACAACACAAAGACGCACACTGGAGAGTATGTACCTCAAAGAAATCTCAGCTCTACTATGTCTTCAATGTTAATTTATTAAATAAGCGACCCTGATACTGAGCAGCAGAAAGTCCCTTTAATTAAATGTAGGACTAATGCTGGTCTGCCATTAATTGCACTAAATAATTAAAAATTCAGAAATATCGCGCATGGATTAAGTGTATCTATTTCTATTTCAGACAAAAATATAGGTAAGTGCAAACATTTTTCTGATTGTGTACACAGTTGTGTACACACTGAAGACCCTAAGAGACACATAAATTCTGTGTCTGGGTACAAACAGGGTTTTTTGGAGGACCATCAGAAATGCGTCTTCTGATTTCAAGACCACTCAATTTTAGAAGAAATACTGCAAAATGATGATTCCATTCAGTTTAACCATTGCTTAAAGCTCAGAATTGGTTGAAGGAAGCGCACAGCAAGACTTAGGCTCAGTCAAAACAGAGTTTAAGATGGAGTGTGAACAGAGACTGCCACATCAGCAGACCAGCGGTTTCCCAAACTATGGTACGGTCACAGGATCATTAAAGCAACAGAGTGGGGACTTCCTAAAAAGGAAGTAAATGTTCATTGGGGTTTTCTTCAGGAAACAACAATTTCTCACCTTTGGGTCCTCTTTCTTAAGGGAGGTGCTTGGCATTTTACAGAACATAACAGGAGCTTCAGGCACAATCATGTGTGGACTACCACCAGGTAAGGCTATCAACAGCCAGATTACCAGGTATATTGTATTTCTTTCTATTTTTTTTGTTTGTTTCTTTGGATTGGTTTTCTTTTTCAGCTGTTGTTTTACTTAGATTTACTCTTTGTGTTTATCCTGAGTGAATAGAATCCAGTTTCTCTTCTGGTCTCCCCCATATGGACCCTGGAAATCTCTGATATATGAAATTAAGTTTTCTATTTGCCATAGTGAACAGAGAATATCTGCTCCGATCTCTGATTGAATTCTGCCACCTCTTTCTGATGGTCTCTTTCTGAAATGTGTTTATGCAGAACCCTGCTCAGATTTAACCAAGTTAAATCTCATCTGTCTAACTGTAACCAGTTTGGCAGGATGAAAACAAAGATTGTCTCTCATAGTCTTGCGAGATGAAATTTACAGTAACATAGCCAAACATCTTCCAGAGCCAAAGGAGTAAGCCCATGGTTCAGAAATCATTAATGGGTATCAGATCATGTTCTTCCATGTAGTCATCCATCAAAGGAATGACAAGCAACACTAACAGAAATAGCATTTCCCTGCTTTTGGCAGTTTTTCGTCTCTTCCACCCCTTCACACATGCACACACTTGATGGCTTTTTATTCAGAATGAATGCATAGAGCTGCTATCCTGGTGAGCCCCTTATCCTTACCAAGCACCTCTAATGGCTTGTAAGAGATTTTCACACATTCTATTCTAGTAAGTTCCCATTGACTAAGGTGGCTTTTAAACCTCTACAGGTTCAGAAACTTAACTTTTTTGGAGTCCTTTCTTTTGTTTGTATTCAACATCATTTAACAATCAACAGCACAGTAGCTTTTTCACCAGTGACCACCAGCAGAACCGCTTTATCTCCCAAGAGAAATGAGACTGGCAGTCCTTCCCAGCACAGACCAGCAATGCAATTATCCCTATTATTTCAACCTTCAGTCTCACTCACTAAATAAATCAATTTTGTCTTTGAGCTACACAATCAATTCTTTGACTCTACTGAGTTCATAAGGAATTGGCAGTCCTCTTACGCGCCCTCTCTTGGGTTCACTAATCATGTCACATACTTTTTGAAGGACAGATAGATCAACCTAGAGTCACCATCACATAGTTGGTACTTCCTCTCAGACCCAAATTTGTCCCTGGGCACCTTCAGACACTTTCTTCTACATAAAACAGTCATCTAGAGCTACCAAACAATGGCAAAGCAGAAGAAAAGTAGGAGCAGCCAAACCACAGCTGCCTCCACTCTATCAAGAACAGAATTTGATACATTATGAGAAAAGGAATGCTGGGATCAGAGGTGTGTTTCTATGCTTTTGACAATTTGTCAGGAGTCTGCGAAACCAGGGAACAAATCAAGGGATGGATGACATTTTTCATTATATTTATTCCAAATATACCCTTTTATTCACAGTCAGGACCTGCTCTCAGTGTCTGCTAAGACTTTGAGTTTGTCAGTCTCTAATCTGGCAGGGAGTGACTGATGCTCCACAATCACCTTAACTACATCTGCTTCAGTGCCCTCATCATGTCCACTTAATGGAGCTTTTATGCCATGTCCAACAAGGTATTTCTTACTTACCTCAGTACTAACTGCATCATCTGAAGGATTGATGAGGACTACAGTTTCTAAGACATCACTTCTGTGGTGAAGAATCTTCTGACCTGCAAGTGCAGAGAGGAAAAAATAAAAATTAAATTCACCCATCACGGTATAAACCAGGACTTTCCAAGGTTTGCTGTATGTCTCATTGGTCATCTGGCTGACCTGCCTCAAGGAGTACCCATAACTCACCTTGTTCTCACAGAGCTGGTGCAGGTAAGGGAGTAACAACCATCAGCTGAGCATCTGGCCCTGACAAACCAAGTGAAAACTAAAACCCACACTGCCACAAGGCTCCCTTTAGCCTTCCACTGGTATTGATCAACACTGGGACACTGCAAAAAGTTCCCTATAGGGATGGTTAGACACTTGCCGTGCTGCCCTACTTCATCTCACTCCTGCTTACAAAAGCTGTAGTAAGCAATGTCAAGCAACAAGAGTGACAGGGCATACAAATAGCATCTAGATCCTGAATTAGTAAAGTCTGGACAAGTTTGGAGCAGCCTTGCAGCCTACTGGCTCTCATACTTAGTCTGTGATATTCATCTGACTAGGAGTGAATGCCAGAAAAACAAAAGAGGACTGTTGATTTTTCCCCCCCCTTATGTTAATTGGCAAGTTCTTATCAGGGTCTCTTTCTGTGAGAACTGCAGTGAGATCAATTAGCATTGGACTGTCATTCAGAAATCCAGACTGGTAATTAGTCTAAAAAACCAGAAGAGCTGTCCCTTCTGAGCAAACTTCTTGGCGCAATATTAATCAATTAAAATAATTAATTAGGCTTAAAAGGGAGTACAGGACACAGACCTATTTGCCAACTTAGAAAACCTCCTCTGTAAAGAGACGTCAATTAACAAGGCTGAGGACAGTCAGGCTGAAAGGAGCTCCACATGCCTGAGAGCATGGTGTGAGAGGAAGGGCAGCCACCCATTCCCACAGTGGCTCGGTGCTGCCATACCTGCCCCAGCAATGCCCTCTTCCTTCCTCACTGCCCTGCCTGCACCAGTCCCACCTTCTTCTTCCTCCTCCTTGCCCCCTGAGCTCCCACAGTGCTGCATCTGTTGCTGTTGCTCTGGGGAACCTCTACATTTGTAAGTATGTGAGCTTACAACCAAATGATGGAAAGTGATGGAGAAGGAAAAAGTGCTCTCAAGTATGTGAGATAGGGTTGTAGTCCATTCTCTTGCGCATGACAGTGCCTAGAAACTTAGGGATAATATCGACTTAGTTTGAAGAAACCTAGTTTTCTTAACATATATTCTTTCTGCTATAGTTCCTTAAAAGAAAGACACAGATTATGTATTACAGAAGGGGAAGAGGGCAGGTGTCATCCCTCTGCAACATCCAGTTCTGATATTACCCTTTGCAATTCAATTTATTTTTACAGTTTTACTTCCTTTTGTATCAGAAATGCACATATAAAGCTGCAGTCAATAAAACATCCAGATGGCTCTGTTACCACAGACTCCTTCAGAAGATGCTGTACGATCTGATATTTTAGTTGTTTGTCAGATTTCCCTTAAATTAAGAGATTAGGCAGAGTTTATTGAATCTTATTATTAAGGAAATGAAAGGAATCATCACTCTTTAGCAGACACTGGAATTTCTTGCTTAATAGCTGGTGACACTAAGCACATACTTTGCTTCAGGCTAGACTAAGCCCCAGATAGCATTAGACATGAACACATTAAACACAGGTAGAAAAGAAATGCAATTAGTCACATGCAAAGTCAGACAAAGATGCTCAGCTTTCATCAAGCTCAAAGCACATACTTTGGACTTAACTGAAGCTGCTCCAAGTCGTCTGTCTGAGTAGCTGGGAAGGACTGGACCTGAGGAGTCACAGCTCCTGCTGACCAACACCAGTGGTGGCTACTTACATCCCACCAGACACCCTGCTCCAGTGGTCACGTGGGTTCATGAGCCCTGCCTGACACTAATCTCCAGAGGCAGGCAAGTTGTCTGCACCATGTACATGGTGCCCACTCAGAGATGCACTGTGACTGTCTCGCTCTTCAGCCCCTTGGCATAAACATGTTAGGGATTACCAGACGGGGTGGGGACTCACACTGGCAGGGTGTGAGTCACTATGAGGGCTTCCATCCCAGGGAACACCTGGGAAGTTTGCAGCTACTTGCTGATGTCAGTAACACGGTCCCATGTCACCTCCCATGTCACCGCTTGAGAAACACAAAAGACTTTGAAAAACTGTTTGCAATTTTGTAAGAGTAACACAGGCTTGCTGCCCAGATTGATATCCTGAGATGTTCAGCTGGAATGAAGGCAAGTCTCCCATGGGAACAGTTTTATCAGACAGAAATTAACTATCACAGTGTGGGAGCAGAAAGCAGCACCTCATAAATTGGCAAGAGACTGTACAGATGGGAGTGGGAGAACCTGAGACTTGTGTACATCTGGGGTTGCTTTACTGGATTTTTGCAGCCTCTCTCCACACGTGACAGATCATTTCTGTGATTTGACACAGGAAGAAAGGAAGAAACTTCCACATTGCATGGAAGTGATTGGGTGGATAGATTTTGTCTGCTTATAGGAAACAAGCCGAAGTTTCTTCTAAAGATTAATTTATAAATACTATTTATGTTTCAAAGAAATCTAAGTATTTGCTCATCTTTTAACGTTATTAATTAAAGCTTCAAATTAAAATCTGATATGAGCAAAGAGTCTGGCCGATGTTTGATTCCGAACAAGAACAGAGAGAAGTAAACAGCAAGTGAAAATTGCTTAAAATTGGAGTCATCAACCCAGTTGCTATGGCCATAGGATCCTAATGCCCCCCTACTCATCCAAATATCAATGACATTTATTGTGTGATTATTGAGATGGGGATGGTGTTAGCCACATTTCCTGCAGAAGTGACAGAACAGTTTCTTAACTTACACAGTCAATTTTTTCAGGCCAATCAAGTAGCATGAACATAAGGGACACTTCTAACTGACTATGTTAAATTTGTACAAACACAAAACGCAAATGAATGGCAAGGGAAAGAAATCAACTCCTCATTCAAGTTTTATTTAACCAAGTGTCACTACTGACACGCTTTTTCTGGGCATGCCTGTGCAACCCAGCCCATGGGTGTGCCTGCTGTAACAGGCTACTCAATAGAGGGGTTTCCACCAGCTTCTCCTGTCACTCCAGGAAGACATCAACATTCATTTGCTCCCTGTCAATACAATTCCTACACAAAGTAAACAGAGGAAGCAAGCAAATCCTTCCTGGGGTCTTTCTTAGCAGAAAGGGTGAAAGGAGTGTTCTCCCTGGAAGTAAGCCTTCTCCCTGAACATGCTAACTCTCTGACATCTGATCTGGCATTCAAACACATTTCTCTGGCAACTTTAAACTTCTCTCATTTTTCGTGGTAAAGAACTTCCAAGTCCCTTTCACTGCCAGCAGACATGAGGGCTGTGTTGCATCAGCCACCCTGCTGGGTGGTATTAACAGATGGTACAGCTTGCAAGGCTGGCTGATGACACTTCCCACACACCATGAATATGCAATGACCCCACTGCAGCTAGGAACCTTCAGTGCTCTGCACTTGAAAGCAGCTTCAATGCCCAGGTCCTCCCACCTTTTAGAGGAATTTCCAGGCACTGAGGGGAGAAATCCTGCAACACGAACCATGAAACATCCATCCCTAAAGTTGTAAGGCATGCTTAGACTGTTGAAGGACAGTATTGGAGCTTGTCAGCCACTGTGCTGGGAAGCAATAACTGATGTTCAGGAATAATCTCAGCTACAATCTGTTTCAGATTTACCATGTCTGATGAAGGTTATTGGAAGGTTATCATATCCTTTGCACATAATACATTGAAAGCAATAAATTTCTTTGGAATACAGAAGCTTTTTGCATAGCCTACAGTAATCTAATGACTCATACATTTTAAGTAACTTCGAACTGCTCATTATTTCATCTGCTATTTCTAGTGTGGACTTCAAATTTGTCCTCCAAAACCACGTGTTAACTTTGGGTTCTTCATGGTTGTTCTATACTATTAACAGAGTACTCAGAGTCTGGACAACTGGAAATCTGATGGTTGCTATGTGCTGTAGTAACTGAATCAGTATATTTCTCCTTGTTTTCAATTCAAAGATACATGGTTATAAATTGGTAAATAATACTGCAATTGTGATCAGCCCTAAATATCCTGAGGAGGCACTACATTGCAACAATTCCAGACCACAGAGAAAGGAACAACATCCCCTTTTACAGCAGACTATCAATTATCTGAAGAAATTTTGCATAAATGGTACAGAGCACTCCATCCTCTTCACCTTCTTTGTTGAGAAAGGGATACCAAACCATGCTAAGCTTCCTGCTGAACTAAACTGCAAGCTGAAGGAGTAAGTAAGTGTCCAGCATTGAGCAAGGCAGGGATTTTACAGAGTCACCAAAGCAAATTCTGATGCTGTAAAACTCCAGAGTTCTGTATCTGCAAGTAAGAAGAAAATTATTTGCAGACCTGACGGAGAAATGGCTGTCTAAAACCCAGCACTAGACTACAAGAGCAGGACTTCAGAAAGCACCTTCCAGGAAAGGTCTGAAAGCCCCGCAGGTGATTCCAGGGACTGTGGAGGGTAATCATTCACTCTTGTAACTAGTTGACACAATGGGGTGTGCATAACACAGGCATAATTTCATTTATGCCAGAGAAGATGGATTCACTGCCTCCAGGGCTCAATTCAGCCCAATGGCTTCTTAAATTTTGGCTGTCTGCAAGGAAGGTATAATAATTTTCTCCCAGCAATAACTCCTAAATATGTACGAGTATCAGAGTACTTTACACATTTCTAAGTGAAAATAAAATCCTGCTAGGATGCTGAGCTGATGTGACAGCTGTGAACAAATCCAATAATGAGTTCATGTTGCTGAGCCCTCTGATGGAGACAAAGATGTGGAAGAATGACACTAACTGCAAAATGTGACTCTTTTCCTTGCCATCATTTAAACCTGCCTGCTCTGGACACGATGGCAGATTCAGGTGCATATCTAATGTTACGTGCTTTTTATAGGGAATTACGTGTTATCTCTGCAAAGTTCAGTTAATTTTTCTTGCATCTGATCAGCTGGAATACTGAACTGTGTTGTGACTCTCCAGAAAGCATAAATCTCTAATTTATTATCTCCCTCTCCCCACATACAGTAATTTCACGACCGTGAGGCGCACCCTTTCGACTAAAATTTTGGCCCAAACCCGGAAGTGCGCCTTATAGTCCAGTGCGCCTTACGGTCGTGAAATTACTGTAAATGGAATTGATATTTGCGTTTCATTTGGGTCAGCTGCAGCCTGGCGATAGTTAAACATTTTTCCTACCCACATCTGATTTTGAACAATTTATTAACTACAAGTCCTGAGAGTAAATGTCCTGCATTCTCCTGTATTGTATTTTTTTCATTTTTAAGCTCACATCTATATAATGAAATAAAACCTGTTGCAGACAATTTCAGTTTTGGTTTTGTGTGAGTCCTTATCTGTCAGATCTCATTTGTGTTTATACCTCCAGACAATAACAGAGCCCTGAAAGTGGGAGGCTAGACAGAAGATGATTATGCAGTCTGAACAGTGACTGCAAGATTCAGCCTCCAGTTACAGTATATGAACCCAGTTCACCAATCTTTTCTCAGGACTCTTAGACAGCAGTGAGAGAATGCAACCTGTTTGCACTAATTTTCATAGCTGGATTTGTATTTTCTGCCTCAAACTTTAATCTCTAATATTTTCAGACTTATGAACTGAGCCGTGCTAGGAGCTGTTGCAAGAACTACCGGTGATTGCAGGGACCTCACTGCTCTGTGACCATTGCCCTGAAATATCCTGAAATTAATTCAAGACATTACATCACCTTTTCCACACCCTGTTGATCAGAAGATTAAGTGTATCATCTTTTCACACTAAATATTAATTTCTTGCATGTTTGCCAACTTTGTGTGCCATCTAATCTGCTGTCAAAATACAGCCATTTATCAAGTAAGAAGCAAACTGCTGCCCTTTCACTCCCATCTGTTAGTGTTGGGCAAATTAGTACTCTCAACTCTCATTTCTCACCTTCAGAAAATTGCATTTCTCACATAATTCTAGATACTTTACAATTTCAGGACACTATGAAGGACTCCTAAAGCATTAAAAATCAAAGACTACCCTGAAAAGAAAAGTTGAAGCAATTCTGTCTAAAGTAAAATAATAAAAAAAGTTTACATATTATAATTTTAGTGTCTACTAGAATAGATCTATCTCCCAAAAGAGGGAATATGCTGCAAAAACTGAACCAAGAAGCCTAGGGATTTCATTATTGTTTCACTGAGTTTCTGGACAGAAGTGAAATTTAAAACCAATACTTCTGAAGACCTCAATAAAATCAGAGTAAAAAAAAAAACCAAACCCCCATTTGCTGTTTATATTCTGAACTTGTAACAGTAGTGCAATCCAATGCTCTCAATATATGGGCTCACCCTAGACTTTGCTTAAGAAAAGATATACCAACAGTCAGTCAACATCATCAATTTGTTCAATGACTTCAGCTACAAGTTATGGCTGTGGAGCACTAAAATTCACTACCAGTAGGAAAAAAGACCAGCCTCTTTGTGAAAGGAGTGACAGTCTTTGATTGTTGGAGTCCTTCTTAGATTACAAAATCAAACATTCCTGATCCATCCTATGACAACCAATTATTCCCAACACATAAGATTCCATCCTTCTAGGGAAACTACACAATATCCTAACCAGTTGTAGAGACAACAGATCCCTGGCAACAGCCTTTGCTTTCTCATATGATGCCACAGCCTTGCATAGCTGTCTCTGAACTCCTGTAATTTCTGTTTTTCTACTGACCTGTGCCATTTGCAATTCACATGACAAGTAAAGCTTAAATCCCAGAAGCCTTGTACACCAGTATTTAGCAGTACTGTGACTTCAGCAAGAGGATGGCAAGCACAGGACATAAATCTGAACTGCAACAGCTGAAATTATGCTTCCCAAAAGGAAAGTGCAGTTTTATGATCCTACTCATATAAATGATAAATAAATGATCTTCTGTGATTACAGAAAGAGGAAAAAAAGGAGTGTTTAAAGAACAGAGTAGTTTAACAGCAGGGCAGAAAGAGAAGAGTGATGGATATTTATTAGAGGGCTATGCAATGAGAACTGCCTTAACCAACATCATGGCTGCAGTCAGTGTAGCTTTCAGAAGACAACACCTCTTTCCAACTTCAGTGTCTGACATGGATTTTCACCAACAATTCATTTACCTGAAGCCACTATCTCCCTGATGAATCACTCCTCCAACCTTGAAACAGGCAGTTTCAGAGATGCTAGAGGACTGCTTGAGTCATGAATTGGTTTGCCCTTTTATATTTTCTATATGAATTATATAGCATTTTCCTTTATTTTCAAGGCAACATATAGCACTTATTAATGCTCCAGATAATTAAAATTTAAGATCTTCCTCCAAAACATTCACAGTTTCAGAGTTTCCTGAAATATGTATCTTTACCATGTTGTAGAATATTTCCACATACTGGTTTTGTATATAAAACTCTATAGACATTGTGATCTCTAAACAACTACTTTCACAATTTATTTTATCTTTTGAACAGATCCAGTAAGTATGACGGAATTTTAATCCCATAAAATACATATATGGAAACAATTTCCAAGGTCATATGGAAACAGAAACATGAGCCTTTAGAAGCCGACTAGAGTGCTGTAGCTAGACAATCCTTTTGGTTCTGCAAGTACATAATAATTTTGTGTTTTAGAGAATACTGAATACTTAAAAAGCTAAGCTATGCATAATGGGGGCTTTTTTTGTTTTTTTAACTGGACCTGTTAGCTACCTCCCAGAGCTGAAATTCTTTCACAAATTACTTCTCTGACTGTTAAGATATTGCTGTTAATTAACTCTAACAATGTTATAACTGCAGATCTTGAAACCCTAGTTTTAAACAGCAACAGAAAACAACATCCAGTGAATTTTGCAAGGAATTTGTCTGGGACTATTTAGGCAGAAGCCAAGCAATTTCATCTTTTCCTCTCACAGATTCTGCATGTCACAAAATTGAGGCAGGCAGGCAGGCAAATGTGAGATTCTCTTTAAGCATTTGTCTTGAGTTACATATCTTTCTATTACACAAGTAATAATCTTAAGAAGCTCTTAAGAGCACGAGAGTAAATTAATGGCATATATACCATAGTAGCCCTATATTTTTAGGCTTTTTCATTATGTCTCATTAATCTCTCTCCGATCCTTAAATCTTAATTACATAGAAAAGAGCATTGCTCTAGGATGTACTGCAGAACTGGTCTGTAGACCTGGGGATTTATTCTTCAGCAGCACAGCACAGTGTCCTAGTACTGCATAGAAACTGGCAGGCAGAACACACCGCAATGGGAGACTGCAGTAATGCAGAGCTGACTCATGAATCCTGAAGGTCAATAAAAGTCCTCAACTGAAACTGCATTTGGGAGGGTTACTAACCAGGGAGAGACAGAGAGCTGCGCAACATCAGACCACTTCCACAACCCTCTCTCTCCAGAAAGAAGGAAAATTTCTTTTTTTACTTCTGGAAAACATCTTGGACGCAGGAATTAAAATAATCCTGAGCAGAGCAGACCACTTCCCAGTATAATTTATTTCAAATAGTTCCTGCAATATTTTAACTTCAGTCAATTATTCAGAAAAGGTATCTCTCACATCTCAACTGTCAAATAGCCAAATAAAATCTTATTTGGGAAGAATTCTTTCTCAATATCCCAATCTCATATTGCATGGTTTATTGAACACATCATATTTCATAATTCACAGGACTGGTTAGAAACTTAGTAATTTTTTTGTTATACCAAGTGACTGATATATTCACATTACAGACAAAACTGTTTACTGGGCTGTTAAAGATGCTAAGCTGATTTTTGCACCAAACATGCTTGGCACTTTTTCCAAGGGCTGCTTTTTATAGGGGAAAAAACCCAAAACAAACCAACCAATCTATTAGATTTATTTTAACTACTTCTTAAAACAAAGTACGGTTGTGCCAATCTCCATTAACTTAGCATCTACCTCAAATCTAAGTGTACTCCATAGGGATATTGCCACTGAGGTCAATGAGGAATGGAAAAGGTGCTTTGATTATAAAGATCTGCTTCTGAAATCAAGGTAGGAAACATCAGCTATTATGGTTCTCCTTAGTGGTTTTTAACCAAGTAGCCAAGACCCTTCCTGTATTTCAAAAGAATACCCAATAACCTCAGTTACATTTATTTTATTTCCTTACAAATGTTGTCATTGCTGAAACCTTTTCTCTTTTTTTTTAGTATCATTTCACTTTACCTCCCTGTGCTGCAGTGCCTGGCTGTGCTGTTCAGCCCACAACATCCTGACTGCCTGGGGAGGGAAGATTTTTCCTTTCTTCTGCAGCACACTCTGCAGATGCTCCTCGCACTTCACTGCAACTCCCACTTTCATAAGGAAAATGGAGCACAGCAGCATCAGGGAAATGATGACGTAAATTTAAAATGTGTTGCAAAGGAATGAATACTGAAATGAGCATTTCAGAAAAAAAATTATTTCAGAAGTTCGCTTTTCGTCTTCCCAGACATCCCTACCTGAATACATTTTTAGTCTTTTATACATCCTTAGGGAGAAGTATCTGAATTTTGATCACTTCAGAAGGTTTCTGTTAATGTTTCTAAATTGCTGCAGCCTTCTTGCTAATGGATTTTCATCACTATGGCAGCTGAAGCCAAACCCAAAGCTCCAATTAAAATTCTCTGGAGGATGTTTCTGGTCTTGGTATCATTATCTTACATGCAATTAAATTTCAAGTTCATCTGCCATTCCTGTTGAAAATCTAACAAGTCAATACAACCTATATTGGCTTCACACATAGGGAATCCATTCTTTCCCTAAAGCCCATTTTCTTTGCCATGTATTTATTAAAATTTCTCAGTTTAGATACAATTTTTATTCTTCCTCCTAGTTCAAATTAGAGAGGATTTCCTCACCTTGGAAGCTCACGAATAATGAATGACAGATATGTTTGCAAGCACTAAGACTGTTCCAGGAGCCTTGCACTGCAGATTAGACACTTTACTTTGCAGTATTTTAAAACTACTTGCGTTTGAATCTTCCTATAGTCTGGGAATCAGCATCTTTTTCTTGGGGAAAAAATCCCACAGTTAATAATCCATCGTTGATCCCTGTACTCTAATGTTTAGTAAGTACCAGTAAGCCCCTATGTTGTCAGTCAAAATATCTCCTTAAACGTAATTTAGCTAGTTGTGCTCTTTGAAGAACTGCGAAGTTCTTTCTCAAGTAACATCACAGCTTTATTGTATTCCCTGAACAAATCATAGAATTATCACAGCTCTATTGTTATTCCCCAAACAAATGACCGAATCATCACAGCTCTATTAGAGTAGAAAAGCTCTATTTTTTAAATACTTGGGTTTATTTTTGTGCATTTTAGGAAACTGGCATTCTGTTGAATGTAGTATTAGTATCAACTAATTCACCAGCTGTGGAATATCCCTGAGTCTCAGCAAGCACTACAAAATGTAACAAGATGCTCTGTTTGTAAGCCTTTAATGAGAACCAGGTATAAGCTTTTCCCCTGGCAGCCACCAGGTTTCCTGGCTCCATAGCAAAACTTGCCCAAAGCTTTTATTCTGCTTCACATATAAACAGTGTTGCTAATCAATTTCTGGATTAAATTCACTGTCCCTTTCTAGCAGCGACCACTTTCTTGGTCTGAAAGAGCAAAGCAACTGTTCCACCCCAAGGCAGAGCCTCCTAAAAATCTCCAAACACCTTCTTCCACTGATTCTTTACTGCATGTGTGCAATTCTTCACTCTGATGGTTTAATACAAACTGCAAATGTAATATAAAATGAATTGCCTCTGTGTACAATACAGGCAACTACTATTAATTAATGCTAAATTTTACAGAGAAGAGAATGAGAAGGCATACCAGTTTCTGCACAAAGGGAACACTCTTCTGAGTTTAATTTCTGGAATTAAAACAAGCCATAAAGTAGACCCTCCAGTCTTTGGCCTGTAATTTTTGGATAACGTGCTTTGGATGATAGTACAACCAACTGAACTATATTATAAAGCAGAAAAAGACAATACTATCCACAAATTAGCTTATCAAAAACAGGGAGAGGGGAAAAAGCCAGCACATATCTTCATGAAATACAAACCCATATTCAAGTAAATTTCACAAACCAAGTCCCCTTATCTGTGGTTGAAACTGGAACAATAAAAAGCAGTGCATAAACAAGAAGCAGTGATAGCCCATATGCACTGATACAAGAAAAAAATGCCCACCAACAGAATTCAGAGGACTTGAAACCAGAAATCAATGAACCAGCAAGAGTGACAGCAAAAACTGGCAAATCTGTGAAAATACTTAACATCCCTCAGTAGGACCAGTCTTACAATTTTGGCCTGGTCCTTTGTGAAACTCTTGGAAACCTCTAGCATGCTATGATTGCTTAAATTTCCAAGCTTTGTTCTTCCCTTTTTGTGCATGCTTACTCCTGTTAATGCTGATGAAAATTATGTGCATACCACAATGAAAGATTAAACTCTTTCACTGTCTAAGGGGTGCTATCAGCCCTGTGCTGCTTCAGTGAAAAAACCCCTCAAGGATATTGCAAATACTACGGGGAGTTAATCTCATTTCACACTACTAATAGCATTTGTGGCAATGTTTGCTTCTTAGATCAACCATAGGTGACCACCTGGTGCCTGGTAACTAGAAAGCTGCTTCCATAACACATGCACAGACCAGGCCCTTCTTGGGAGACTAATCTCTAAGCTGCTACGGCTCTAGTCTCCTGACACTTTCTCTCCCACTGAGAAGAACATGTGTTTTTATTTTCAGTTTGAATATTTTTAAGCGAACGACAGAGCTTTCTGAAAAATTTGGGGGATTTTTAAAAAATCATGGGTTCCAATACACAATCTTTTAGTTATTAATTAATATATTGTGATGCTTTCCGAGGTAAACTTTATGTAAGCTTGTCTTCTTGAGTTATCAAATGATAACATGATCAGCTTCACCTAGTCCTTTCCAAAACCAAAATTACTGCAGGGCTGATTTTAAGTACTCCTCAGGAGAACCATCAGAGAAAATAAAGACATCTGTAAAAGAGAAACTAGGATACTGTAAAACACATGAGATCTCTCTTTTATTGGTCAGCATTGTCTTGTCTGTAAGTATTATAGAAGATAAGTATTAAATTTACAAAGGTATTTTTAACTAGGTCTTCTCAGTGTATACCAATTAAATCAGGAGGGTCATGCTGATTTAAAACAGCTAGTGACTCAGCACACAAATGAGTTTTACTGCAGATTTGAACAGAAGGGACACAATCACTAAACAACTGTTTGCAGGCACCAACTGAATTATTAAAGCTGGGTTCATCATACAGATGACACATCATGCTGTGAAAAAAAATTACCTCTGGCAACTCCAGTTTCTGTATCTGAAACCTAAAAAACTTAGGGTTAAAGCACAAAGAATGGTGATCACCAACCTTTTAAACAAATTTCAGATTTCTAATAACATCTGGCAATTGATACCAAGTAACCTCCAGCAAAGGACTGCCAAGATGACACATTTCTAAATGTCAAAACTGAAATCTATAAATTTGCTGGAGAGTACTTTTAATAGAGCTCATGTGCAAGCATACAAGCATACAGCAATGAGGATTGCAATTAAAATAGAGTCCTATCATTTTGCGTGTTTTAAAAGATGCCTTGTATCCATATTCCACCTAGGAATTTCCTAAGGATACTGACAATTTATTTAAGTAGCATCTCTTGAGCAATACAGAGTGGATACTAGAGATATAAAGGTTCTTTCAAAACCAAGAGGATTTAGTATAGGTTTTGGTCCCTCTCCCCAGCAAGCCTGAGGCTTTGTCTTTGCCTCTGTGCAGACTGCACCTGGGAACGTGCTCCTGAAGTTCTGATGTCTGGAGGCTCTCACCTGCAGCTCTGACTTGTAGGGTCATACTGTTGAAATCATCTTGATGTTGTATCTCCCCTGATTAAAAAAAATAAACTGGGGAACACAAGAGCCACAAAAAAGAACACGTCTTGTGAGCTCCTTAAAGGAGAAAATCCAAGATAACATTTAAAAATGCTCTGTGTTCACATAGTTGAGAATGAGGGACTGTGGTAAATTCAGTAGATAAATGGTAGTTTTTTAAGTATAAATTATCTATCAAAAACCAGTATCTACATTTTGATTTATCTAAGTCTCAAAAATTCCTGCAGGCTTTCCCCTCAAAAATTCTGCAGAATCTAAGTGGCAAAAATGGGAATTTTGTAGCATTTGGCAAGACTCCATGAAGATATTAAGAGGCTTTAACAGTGTGTGCGCTTGGACAGGTATGCACAAAAGGAGGTCCATTTCAACATGCTCTGAAGAAGACCTCTAGGAAAGCAACAGAAAAAATCTTCCTGATTCAGATATGATGATGTACCATTGTTTTCCAAGAACAGATGTATACACAGTAAACAAAGTAAGTCAAGTCTAAAAGTAGCATTAGAGCAGTCAAGCACTGAGTACGAACTCAGAATGTGCCTCAAGCTCTCAAGTTCTCTCTGTCTTAGAGTGAAGAGTATGCACTAGGTCTGCACAGGTGGCAGGGCACAAGGAAGCATCTTTGCTCAAAGGGCAAGATTTCACTGTGGTATCTGAGTATTCTATATAGCCTGTATTTCTTAAGCTAAAGGTAATTTCTGGAGACCTCTACTTCAATGGACAGTCACTGCACAGGTTTTTATTCAGGTTTTGTTTTTTCGTTAGCTTATACATAAAACTGCTGTCATTCAGCTTCTAGCTCACACTGCCACAAGATGTGCTCCATATCTCACTTCGTCACTACTGTGCAGTCCTACCTAGGCTGATGAAAACCCTACCCAACCCAGATAACCTGTGCCTTTCTCATTTGCAAAAGAACTGACACTGAAACAGCTGATTTTTAAACACCCAGAAAAAGTAAATCCCCAGCGATTATAAAAAGAGCCATTGGTTACAGTGGCTGTCCCCACATAAGCCTAGCCATGTGGCTAAATCCCATATTCTGCTACTCAGCTTTTAATAGGTCATGGGGAAAATTTTCATTCATTTTTATGAATGCTAAAGTTAAAACTGAATATGACTGCTGGTAGGCATGGGGTAGGAGATTATACATATTTCCATAAAGAGGTTTATATATTCTCTGCACATAGCTAAGAAAGGCAAATTGAAAAAAAAATATATGTTTATCCTTTCACTAGGACTGCAGTGTTGGAAACATTCAGTGCTTATCCTAGAGCTGCTTGTATACAGTTAAAAGCACAGAGCCAGAAGAAGACCCATTTACTCATCTGCATGTCATGGGGATTTTAGAAACACATTAAGATCACCCTTGACGACAGCAGGTACCATCCAGACAAGAGAGGACATTGGTACTCTCAGGATAGTTTACATTGGGAATCCAAAGGGAGGTTACACCCCATTTTTGGGACGCACCCTCTGTGACAATCAGCAGATTTGCTGAGGTAAATTTACTTTCTCATTGCTTCCAGGAAAAACCTGGTGGGACAGCTTTCAAGTGCTTTAGGAAATCACTAACAGGGTAAGAATAAATCAGATTTAGATTTCAAAACAATGTCTCTGACCCCCTCCCCAGCATCCCTTAATTCACACTTTGAGGATCTCAGCAAGATCGCTGGATTTCCAACAGGTCTTCTTTGGCCTCTTTTCTGCAAATAATGTGAGAGAGTGCCTGTGCTTTTGTTTTTAATTTAGGTGACAAGGAGTAGAATCCAGTCAAATTTAAGCAAATATATTGTCTGGTATGAGTATTAGACTCGAGCATTAATATTTGATTTGTTCATTAATAAAAACTTCATAATGACATTTGCAGCTGAGGGAAAGGTTCCTCTCTTATATGCCAAAAATTAAAAAATAGTATGAAAGAATCTCCAGAAAACTGGCACACTTATTTGAAACTGTCCTTGGATTGGTTGTTAGAAAATGAAAACATGTGTTCTTTGGCATAGCTCTCATTGTTTATTAGATTTAATCTATTTGCTGTTTGTGAGTGTTAGATCTTCATCTGCAATTTTAAACAAATCCCTGCTGTTCACTGAGGGGAAAGCATGGGGACTTATACTTTATATCATCAAGACACAGTACGTTTGCTCTTATTTCAAAATATTTATAAAACATACCAGGCAATTGTCCTTTGAATTCTATTACTTGCTTTCATTTACTCAGGGATACTGAGAATTCAAGTGGAATTGCAATATTTCATTTCATGCAAGAAACTCTCAGAAGCACCTTATAATATTCAACTGAGTCAGATGAGAGTTCTTAGTATATTAAGAGTTCATTTTTATCTTCAGAGCCTACGTCAGTTTTCAAGTCACATGAATTGTATATGCACACTGAGTGCATGGGAAGGATATATTCATGAGCAAAAAATCAATTAGTAGGTCTGACCTTAAGTTCAAATTACACTGATGCAGTTCTCTTTTCCCTCATTTGACTTCTGTGTACTAACATTCCTATGTATTAACATACCTGTGAGATGGTGATTTACTCTCATTTTCTCTGAACGTTGATCTATGCCAACATTAATATGCTCAGATTTTTTTCTACCCATTCCAAGAATCTGGGTACTATCTACTCCACTATTATCAGACTTACTGTATATGTCATTCTTCATCCATATGCATGCTTAGAATTTCTGCAGTGCCCTTCTTTCTGTTATTTTCATCTCCAAGAAAAACATTCATTTCTTATCTCACCATTAGATATTAAACAATAGGTTCATTTAAATTTAAATTATGGATTGCAGTACATCTCCATAGTTTGTGTGGCAGTAAATTCTAAACCCTTTTGAATCACAAAAGATCTTAATTCTGGCTCTGAGCAACTTAATTCCAGTGTTTAAATTTCCTGTCCATAAACCCAAGATGTGAACATCGGTCACACAAATTACACCGCTGAGGTACAGCCTGATAGCTTGCAAGGATCTGTCTTTGCTTGGTCAAATCCACTGCTGGATACATGCAGTCCTGGTGACTTGGAAGGAAACAGGAAAGCAGTAAGAAACCAGATCTCCTGGGAAGGTTTGGCTCTCTTACCTTACAATAAGGAGGATGTCCCACTTTGAACCATAGAATTTTATCTCCTTTGCACCACCAACATCACAAAATGCTGAATATGTTTGTGTTGATTAAATACAAAACCGCCCTCATTTCTTCACTCATTCCTTTCTCTCCTTGATCCTTGCCTCCTTTCTGTCCAAATTGTAATTTTCAGGGGCAAGAACCCACATGAGAGGTAAATGAACTGACACAAACACGCAATATAACCAAGCAGCACAAAAGCAGCATGAGCTGCCCATGAGCCCAGCATGCATTAGGTGTGCTGAAGCTAAGGAGACATCCATGATATTCTGTGTCTCCAAGTCCCTCAGCGGAGTGGACATGGGCAGTATCAGCACATCAGGCCACAGCTGCCGCTACAACTTATGGCCAGGATAAGTGCTCGTGCCTCAGCTGTGGAGACCCTCCTTTTACCCCCCTCTGGAACACACTAGGGGAAAGGAGACCTTGTGAAAACGTCCCTGATAAAGCCAGTCTTACATTAGATGAAAAACAATGCCTTTCTGGTAAGAGTTTTTAAATGGAATTAATTTTTTACACCATTTCAATTTGGAAATTGTGGGGTCAACACAAAAGAGATAAGATTTTACGTGTTTGCTTGCATCTGAAAAATCCCACACATAAAGAAAAATAGGGCATTTTATCAAAATGTGAATTCTATTAAAATGGCATTTTCAATTAAAATGTGTTTAGCTAAAATCTCTGAGCAGCTTTGCAATCTTTATTTTCAGTAACAAAGGTCAAAACTATACTTTTGGTTTCCTTCATGTGTGCCTTCCAGCTCACTCCCTGAGCTCCTGGGACCACTTGCTTGCTTTTATTCCTGACAAAACCCCTCCAGACCACAAGGACAGGAGGCCAGTCCCAGTATGTGCCACATTTACATTAGGAGTGAGTATCTCACAGCTGCAGCTGCTGGCCTATCCTTTCTGTCATTATTTGCGTTTCAAACAGAATCAATGGAAGCAATGAACTACAAAACAAACTGAAGTTCTACAGAGAAAATGAATACCCTTTTTTATCCTGAATCAGCTGCTGGAATACTGAAAGACTGAAAACTTGGTAAGACTGCACAGTCCCTAATACTGAGTACCATACCAGGTGAGACCAACAGTACTCATCTGTCAAAAACTGTAATTTAAAAACTTCTACGGCTGATGGTCACCTAGTTTTAAATAGGTAATCACCTATGTGAATAAAGCCTAGCTTAAATACTTAAAATTATGATTCCAAAAATAGTATAATAGAAATTGAGGCTAAATAACTTTTTCCATCTTCTTCCCCCAGTATCCTATGCTGCTCTATGTTTCACATATTATAAAAGTCTGCATTTCCCGCCTGCAACGTTGATTTGCAGTTCCCAGACTATCTACCTCAGCCCTATTGCCATATCCTTTAGGTCCTTTTTCACTTGCATCGATCCACAATTTGAAACTTGCTTCGGAGGCTAAAGGCAGTTATAAATACAGGTTCTGCAGAGAAATGGAAAAGGCAGGAAAGTCAGAGGGAAACCCCATAACAGTTTCAAGTGTCAAACATTTAATCCTGTTCATTCTCCCCTACTTCCAAGCAGCATTGTCATCCATGCCCTGCTGTACCTCTAAATTATATATATCATGTCTAAATACTGAAGAACATTTCTGACAAAAAAACTGCAAACCACTACTATTCCATGGTGAGCAAGGCAATGAGGGAGCACTGGGATTTGAATTGGCCACAATGATCCTATGGGTATGACATCAGACCTCTAAAGCTGATGGTTGGGACACTAATAGCAAGAGTACTTTGATTCTTAATGGACCTCTGGGTCTTCAGCACACCCTTACTACAAATAGCTCAGCATTAGTCCTTCCCTTGATTCCTTCCCTTTTTTTCCCTTCTTCAGAGTTGACATAGTGCTGGATAAATAATCTTTGCAGAAAGTGGCAATACCAATGTTACTATTTTCCCTTCCAGTCCCTGATAACAAAAGTTCAAAGGATTGCTAGATCCTGCAGTTACTTATCTCTCTTTACAAATGTCTTATAAAGATGCCTGGATGCACTTGGAACTGTGGTGACTCAGCAAGACACAAAATCAAGGTTCTGTCCACAGAGCGTCTCTTGACATCTTGCTGAAGATTTTGTGTCACAAATTAATTCCTACCCAGATGCAATTTGTCTTCTGTCTACTTAGAATCTCCCTGGCTAATATATTTGCTAGTTTTTGCTATAATTTTCTGGGTGCTGTGAAAAAAGTTGTCAAACAGTTTCACTTAAAATAAGGCAATGTCTGTTTATTGTTTACTTTTCTGTTTGTAAAGTTGTTTAATGAGCATTTAGGAAATACTTGCATTTTATAACTTGCTATGCAACAGGATCATTGCTCCTGTTATAGCTATTGTACATAATTTGCAATAAAAATAACAGAAGTACTACAAAGATAAGAGTACACAATCACAGGAGAATGTAAGAGTATAGAACCATAGAATGGTTTGGGTTGGAAGGGACCTTAGGAATCACTTCTTCCCAATCCCTCTGCCATGGGCAGGGACACCTTTTGTTAGACCAGGTGCTCTGGGCTCCATCCAGTCCAGCCTCTAACACCTCCAAGGCTGGGGCATCCACAACTTCTCTGGGCAGACTGTTCCACTCTTACAGCAAAGAACTTCATGCCAATATTTAACCTAAACCTACTCTCTCTTAGTTTCAATCCACTCCACACTGTCTTGTGCTCTTGCATTTCCCATGCTCTCATGGAAAGTCCCTCCCCATCTTTCTTGCAGGTACTGGGAGGCCTGAAATAGGTCATTCCAAAGTCTTCTCTTTTCCAGGCTGAACAAACCCAATTCACTCAACCCTTCCTCACAGGAGAGGTGTTTTACCCTCCGGTCACCTTAGTGACCTCCTCTGGACTTGCTCCCAAAAGGATGTTCCAACAAAAATTGTAAAGTAATGCCTTCTTGTAATGAGGATCTCAGGGCTGGATGCAGCACTCCATGTGGGATCTCACCAGAGTGGAGCAGAGGGACAGAATCTCCTCCTTCTTTGACTGCGTACATTTTTCATGCACCATCCATCACATGCCAGAAACCAAACAGACATGCTAAATTGCAGAATAAAGGCAGATCCAACTGGCCTTTAGACAACATACATTATCTTCACTGACTTCAGTGAAGCGGACAAACTCACTGGATTAATTAAAAATAACAGCCTAGAAAATGTGTCTTGCAAGATAAAAATACAGGATTTTCACACTGCCAAAAGTATCTTAACTTGCTCCTTAGCAAGCCCAAAGAAACTTAAAGGTGACAAATGTTAAATGAATTAATATATTCACTGTACACCACAATGTGAATTTTCTTTTTACTTCAGAAATAATTGTGACTTGGTTCTTGAATTCAGACATGAATTACTAATCCTCTCTCATATACTCCCATTGCAAGTTATATGGAAATTGTCCCCATGTAGAGATTCCATCTCATGTAAATTGGAACAGCAACACTACGCTCACATCCTATGTTTAGCCTGCACTTAGCAAGAGGTCCAAAAAATTCTGCTTGAGAATGTCTTTAGGAACTAAACAGCTCCTGTGTACTGAGTTCTACAGCCCATGTGTAAAGCAGTGGTCTCAGCATAAACTCTCTGGTTATGTTACCAGATGGATTAAGAGCTGTTGAACACAGCTGAAAGCAGAAACAGTATTTCAGTAGACTACTTAAAGCCAAGTTTAATTAAAGGTGTAGGTCTAATTCTACTAATTTAGGTCCAGGCACATGCTGATGTGCATGTCCTTTTTAACCATCTCATTCAAGCACTTCTCAACAAAATCAGACTAAGAAGACAAACTGGAAGGTAGATGTAAAGTTTAAACAACTGCAAACTTAAAAGCGCTATTTTTTACATCTCTGTAAAACAAAACAAACACTAAACATGAAAATAGAAGCAAGTGTTACATCTTTGAAGGACAGGATCCAGCCAAATTTCTATGACCATGGAATGAGTCACCTGAGTAAGAAGTTCAGAACCATGTAGTAGTAGAACTTTACTAAAGTTATAATTTTTATAATACTAAAGTTATTTTAAAAATTTCAGAAAACATCTCTTGATTTCATACCTATTCCTCCCATGTATTAGCTTTTCATTGTGCCTTAGGTTACTGTTGAAAACGCATTTTAAGGAAAGACGTTTGTGAAGGTGCTAATTATTTTAAACACTGCCTTTAAACTCTCACAGCTTGTTTCTCTAAGTGTATGTGCAAATCAGAACCCAGATTTTCACCCTTCTTTGGTCCACAAACACTACCTTCTAGTTTGTGCTCTCCTCTGCTGTTGAAGACAAATCCAATCATATCAGGTACTCATCCAGTGACAACTTAAGGACAAGTGAAAGATGAAAAGGAAAGTTATTTCACTTCCCTCTCTTACCTCCTAGCATGTCTGATTTTATTCATGCCTGTCTTTTGTGATCTCCTTTTTTACCACACAGAGCTTATCAACTGACACAAAAATAAATGCATAACAAATACAAGACCAGACAAAGGGATTTGCTAAATATAAAGATGCTGCCTGGTCAGACTTCTACTCATCCCTACGGGTGAATGCTGTTGCTTCTGACATCTCTCAAGTTCTTGCAATACCATCTCAAGTGCTACTGGTAACCAGTGATTAGTCTAGCTCTCAGCCACTTTTGAGGGTCATAGAGAAAAAAAGGCAACAAGTCCTACAGGTTACCTTAAAATCAACTTGTGAAACTGGAATGCTGCAATGGATGGCTATAAACACTTCAGAAGGGATAGGCAAGGAAGGAGAGTCTTTGGGTGGGAAGTATTTTGATTATCTTGAGCTTAATGATGGTCACAACAGGGTTCAGTGTTTATGGGTAAGAATCAGGGGAAGGCCAACACAGCAGATATCCTGGTACGAGTCTGTTATACACCACCCAGACAGGATTAAGAAGCAGACAAAATATTCTATAAGCAGCTAGGAGAATCACTGACCCTTGTTTTCGTGGGGAGCATCAAATGGTGGATGTCTGCTGGAAATGCAACACAACAGAGACAAAATACCCTAGGAGGTTCCTGCAATGTGTGGAAAATAATATTCTGGCACAAGGGGTAAGGGAGCCAACTAAGCAATGTGCCCCAAGGAATGTGCTTGTCTAACTTGATCTCCTTCTGTGACAAAGCATCCCACTTAGTGGATAAGGGAAAGGACATGGATGTTGTCTACCGGGACTTCAGCAAATCTTCTGACACCATTTCCCACAGAATTCTTCTGAAGAAACTGTCTCAGCTCATACAATGTTCACTGGGTAAAGAACTAGGCCCAGAGAGTGGTGGTGCACGGAGTTACATCCAGCTGGTGGTCAGTGATCAGCAGTGCTCCCCAGGGCTCAGTACTGTTTAATACCTTCATCAGTGACCTGGATGGAGGTGATTGAGTGCAGCCTCAGTCAGTTTGTGAATGACACCAAGTTGGGTGGGAGTGTTGATGCGCTGGAAGGTGTGAAAGCTCTACAAACATATCTGGACAGTCTGGATTGATGTGCTGAGGCCAATAGTGTGAAGTTCAACAACACAAATTGCCAGGTACTCTCTTTCAGTCACAACAGCTGCAGAAAGTGCTACAGGCAGAATTACAGGAGAAGGACCTGAACATGAGCCAGCAGTGCCAAGTGGCCAAGAAGGCCAGTGGCACCCTGGGCTGTACCAGCAGTTGTGTGGTCAGCAAGGAGCAAGGCAGGGATTGCTCCTCTGTACTGAGCACTGCTGAGGCCACACCTCAAATCCTGTGTTCACATCTGGACCCTTCACTGTAAGAAAGACATGGAGGTGCTGGTGCAGGTCCAGAGGAGGGCAACAGAGCTAGGGAAGGGTTTGGAGTTAAAGTCTGATGAGAAGTAGCTGAGTTTCCTACATTGTTATCTGATGTTCACTCAGTGTCGTATTTCTGCTGGATTCTTCTAAAAAAATCCTGGCTACCTTCTATAACAATGCATCAAATAGTTTGAGTAAGGTTTGCACATAGGCCTATCATGAGCAGCCATCTCTGCTTTCTGTGTGGAGCCGGAACAGTTATAAGACAACATCAGGATCCATGGCAATATAGGTGAAGTGGTCTAGCAAAGGAAATCAATACAATGGATAAAAACATGATATAATTTCCTGACAAAAAAAAATTGTTTTCTTTTATTTCCTCCTGATTTCTAATCAGAATTCATCTGACATTCTAATATCATTTGTAGTATACCTATCAAAGCTAGGTCATAACCATATCATGGGAATGGCCCAGGAATTCAGATGCAAATAAGACATATTCAGGTGTTTTATTCATAAGCTTGTTCTGAGTGTTTTATAATTTCAATATAGTAATTTGCTTCCCTTAGGAAAAAAGTATGGGAAGTATAGTACCATTTTGAAATTAATAATTAAAGTTCAGAAAAAAATTGGTTTTCAGTTACATTTCTATTGCTCAAATTGCTTCTGTTTCTTCTATAAATACAATAAACACAAAACCTCACCTAAAATTACCCTCCTCAGCTTAAAATTTTCTTGCGAATCATCTAGTTCTGGCCTTTACAGTAATCCAATGGTCTTTTATGACAATTATGTATTTCCTATGCTGATGGGCTTAGAGTCTAACTAGACAGGAAACCCTCAAAAGATGTGGAGTAACATAAGAAATGTGAGCAAGTCCAAGCAAGTGTGACAAAGGGAACAAGGGTTTCCAACAGGTTAAACATTCACCAGGGACTCTGACTCCCTGACCCATGCATCCAGAACAAGGGCACATCTGGATGCTCTACAGGGGAAGTCAGCTTCTGTCTACTCCTTCATTTCTGTTAGTGCGCACTACACCGTGGTCCACATAACAATATGGGCCATACAATGTGGCAACAGGAGAATTACCTTTAGATACAAAGGCCTCCAGCCTTTGTCTAGTCATATTTAATAATATATAGACTATATGAGTTCCTCTGATATTTATGAAAATTTTCTCAGCTTTCTTTCTAAAGAATTTCAGAATGGAAATCTATTAATACAAAGCACAGTGGCATGGCTTCCCATCCCCTATGTTTCATTAAAAAGGAAAAATTTAAAATTTAAAATTTATTAAAAATTTAATACTAAAATTATTTTTCACAAGGGTCTTGTGTCGACTTTGGCTTCTATATCATTTTCACAAATTATACATACACATATAAAGTGCTAACTATTTATGCAGCCTAAGCATTCTGTGTACACGTGGTCTCCCACTTGGGGACTGACTTGGTATTTGTGCATTTTATTACTTTGTTAGCAAATACAGATATCCTTGTAATTAAATAGACTGCTCAGTGTTCTGAAATATGAGATCGTGTCAAGATTTGCTGCAATTTTTCCTCAGTTATCAGGCACACATCATGGAAGAGAGCTGTTAACAAAGGAATGAGATAACAAAAAAGCCCCAAACCCAATTATAAAGAAATACAATAATGATGAACTTCTCCATCCACAAACATTTTTATGCTGATGACTGATCTGAACAGGTTGTTTGACTAGTAAGGAGTCACTCACATGGTAAAATTTTAAAGGTTTAAGCTTCACAAGAATTCTCCTCAAAATTATGTGCAAGAGCACACATAACATGAAGTGCATAATGCACTATATAATGTTTTTCTTTTCATGGGAACACACAATCTATTTGCAAGTCTGAATTTCAGCATAGGCTATCAATAAGCATCGTCTCCAGAGGAAAAAACATATTACTTTGGAGATAGTTGATATAAGAAAAAAATGGGTTTTTCTAAAGTACAGATTAATTTTGCTTACTAATTAAAAAAAAAAGAAAGAAAGAAAAGAAAAAAAAAAAGGCAAGCAAAATTAAGGCAATACTAGTTACACTATACTCTGATATAATCAATAAACCATTTTTGCTATTAATGAATAAAGCCCACTCAGTGAGCCTTTGAGTAACATCAGGGAAAAGACAGTTTCCTCTAGTGTCTTGCATCACCTGCTTCTCCTCCTCCCAGTCAGCATTAGACCCGTTCTCTTCTTGGGCTGGCTGCAGGCTGGATGAATGTACCAAGTCCAGCACTTTGGGGTGGTCTTGTTTTAAAAGCTGCCTCAAAACAAAGCTGCACAAGAAACAAATCCAAGCCTTTTTCGGAACACCCAGAATGATTCTGGAGGTCTTTCCTTGCAGCCTTACTTTGACGATTTTCAATCAGTAAATGCAGAAAAGTAGTGGGCAAACTTGGCTCTCATTTTAATACCTGTGTCTACTTTGGCTTCTGTGTTCTGCACTTAAAACTGAGAGAGCAAGACAGCAGCTGGTAGCTGTGAAAACTGTGGGGTCTCTGGCCATCCCCATCTTAGGTAGGGCCTTGGCCATTCTCATTCAATGCTTGAGCCAGTCAGAAGGAATGAGCAGGTACCCCAAGACGTCTGAGCAGACCACAGCTACAGCCCCATGGATTGGTGCCTGGGTGCATTTTGATGGAAAGAGCACACTAACGGGCAGAAAATGAAGGGGAAAAAAGGGAAAAAAATGCCTCCCTCCCTCTTCAGAGCTTTTTCCAGCAGCAGCCACAAAAACTGGACATAATTAAACCTTAAGGAACTGAAGGACATTCTTTCAGCCCATGTAGAAGTAAATGATATGACAGTAAATTTCTGCCATTTTATTCTTTTATAGCCAAAGGGGACATCCAGAGATTGCATAGAAGGTGAGTAAAAGCCATCTAGTCTGTCTGTTTACCACTGATCTCCCCCTTGATGTATTCCTCAGTCTCCATCGTTTTCCTCCCCTGAGAACTGCTGTCACTAACACATCACCCCTACTCTGCCTGAGAGGATGGTGTCTGCAGCCTGAGAGGCTGTGTGAGAGCTGATCTATTCATTATCTGGCAGACAACGCTCTCACAGGCAATTCCATTAGCAATACCCATCTCAATGACAAAGTACATCTTTTACGTGTCTGGCTTCCAACCACACAGATGTAAGTGTTATTCTGCCGCCCTTTTTTTGACATTGCAAATCACTGACATAGTGCAAGTTGTGTTTATTGCCCTCTTTCTTTCAAGCTGCTGGATTGACAGAAGTTTTCCTTTAAAAAATACCCTATATACTTTGGTGTTAAGGACACTGCTCTGACTGGACTAACAAAACTAAACAATTGGCTTTCCACATAAGGCCCAGAAAAAATAAAATTAAATTTATCTTTGAAATGTGAAGCTGCATTTCAAAAATATAAATATTTCAAAATTAGGTTAAGAATATTGGGAAAGGAGCCTTATAAGTCACTTGAGCTCTGCACTTCACTTTACATTATTATTGTTGTTCAAATGAAAAAAGTAATCCAGTGAAAATTAAATGAGCAATTTTCACGTGAAGGCCTCTGGGCATTATTAAGATTCACACCACAAAGTGTCATGGTACTTCATAATAAATTGATCTGAGTAAGGTACTAAATATCTACTGCTTTTATAACAGAAAACATTTTGCATTATCAGTGTTTCTGAAACAGACTGACAACCAATTTTTTTCCTTAAAAACACAGCCATACGTTAAATGTTCAAGAATTCTCCAGTGGCAGTATCCATCCTTCTATACTTTGGCAGACAAAACAATCCTGATTAATTTAATTAGTGTCTTCAACTGCTGCTGAGCTCATTAGCAACTGTCTAACATTGTATGTTCTGAAGATATATTCTTAAGTGCAGTAATTGTAGGCATTGGTTCATTAGCAAGTATGATCAATATGCGTTATCAAAAACATTTTTCATGCACAACAAATAGAGCAAATTGCTAAAACAACAAAAGAAATATCTAAGATCTACAGCAGGTTCGTCTATACGATGCAATAATTTGTTAACATAATTAGAAGCAGATTTATAATAACTTAATTTTCCACCTTCTTTAGTCTAAAGGAGACCAGGGATGCTGTCCTTCTTTCTGTAGAAAGTTTATGCCCTGGCTGGCAAAATGTCAGATGAAATTAGGACTGTGCAATGAAGAATGTGTTATTTTAGTTGTGATAGACTCCCTTTAGAAATCTTGCTGATTGCACACAGGCTGTGTAATTACAGGCACTTGTGAACTGGTACTTCGTTATCATGACAAAGTGTTGGCACTGCTGAGACATTTAACCCTCCCAGTATTAAATAAACACAATTCAAGTACACTTTTAGAATCACCGTCATAATTTGAAAAAAAAGCAACACAGGGGCATGCTTAAGGAACATAGTAACAACATACTTGCATTTTCCCCCCCAAAGATTAATAAAACAACGCAGTATTTATTCTCTTCTGCTTCGGCAATAGAAATCTCAGGACTTTTAATATTTTCTCTTGATCAAAGAAATAGAAACGTTGCCATTAGTTCACTGGAACCTTCTGCTTTTGTGTATTATCGGCAGAGTTGCAGAATTTTAATTTTTTTCTGTATGAACCACAATACATTTTAAGTCTGGTACACTTAATTTTTAAGGGAATTACACTTAAAAGGAGAATTCTTACTAGATGTCAATGAATGGACCTATGACATGATAGTTCTAAGTTGTAGAGGTGCACAAACATTCTTTCTTAGCTCAAGACAAAGGTACTTACCTACAGAGAAGGGAAATAAACAAGGGAAAGGATGACCCTGCCTTTGTTAGGATCAAGTGCAAATTTCTGACTAATTTCCAAAAGGAAAAACTTTACACACAAGACTTGCTACAAATTCAGTTCATACTTGAAGGCTCCAGCAAAGAAAAGAGAGATTCATATATGGTGCACTACTTAAATCAGATATATCTGCCAATTTGAGCACACTTTTTAACTTTATGATCTGTACTGTGTTTTTTGGAAATAGCTACACCTCCACAAAATTACATTACCATTTAGTTCATAACTCATTAAGCTGAAAAATGCAAATTTAAAAACAGAAATATTTACAATATACAGTATTATAAACATACATTAAATAAAGCCATAAATAAGGAAAATGCACTAAACTTTCAGTCTTGACTTTTTCTACTAAAATGTTTTGATTTATGGTTTCTGTTTCAAGACCTTTGTGAATGTTCATAAATGAGCAGGATTTACATACTTACATACTAAAATTAATTTGAGAAGAAAAGTCATGAAAATAAATTTAACAATAACCTGGTCATGCAAGCTGTCCTCATTTGGCATTTCTTGGATGGGCTCCATAAACCTGGCCACTCACACAACTGTTTGGAATACTGGACTGTGTCACACTTACCTTTCACATCAAATTTGGATAATCAGAATAAATTTAATGGAACTACACTGTAGAAATTTCTTCCCAGCACAGTGCTGGTAAATTATTCTACAGCTACATACTTACATTTGGGCTTTACAAGTTTTAGCCAATGCCTCAACCCATATGACATCCTAGCACTCGGCTCCACACTGCTGCAAGGAAATGGCAGCAGCTCCTGAACCCAGCTCCCTCTATCAAACCTACATATCAGATGAGAATAGCAAAGTAGAGGAATGCAGATGAAACTAGAGAGAATACATGGTGTTAATACATGCTAGAGAGAACACGTCAGTGTTAATCCTTTTTAATATTCCACATCACACCAGAGAGGATTTAATTGTTTCCTAAATGGCTCTAGGGCCTCTGAATGAGCAAACCTGTCCAACAGAGCAGACATTTATTTGAAAAGAAAATCTCTGTAATAAATATTGATCTATCAGAACCATAGATCATTCTGGAGTCACAGCAATCTCTCCTTGCCTAATTAAACTGTGCTAATATGAAAATGCAGGCCAGGCCCATAAGGCACAACAGATCTGAGGGAGTGTGGAAATGCTTGGAAGTTGCAAGCTCTGGGCAGAGAGGCAGAAAGGAACTGTGCCTGCATGCTAATGAACTCCACCAGATCATAATCCATACAGATGCAATTTAAATTCTCTTCCACATCCTCAACCTCAAATTCTTCTAATTAACCCGCAGCCATGAGATAAGCAGCTGTGCAGAGTGGGGGGATGGCTCAACTGAGGTGACAAAAGGCAAAAGACTACTCCTTGCCACTTCTCTCTCCTCAGGATTTGAAGGTTGTGTCAAACATTAAGCAAAACTCAGAGGGGTAATCAAAATGTCATTTACTTAATTTCCCCATGACTTTTTAACCTTTATCTTATAAGCATTCCGGGATTTAGGACTGGCAAAAATGTTCTAGCAATCACAAAACACACAGTTCCACAGCCACGTGGCAGCACTTAAAAGCATTTCCCTCCCACTTGACAAGGAGCTTTGTTAAAGATGGCAGGCAGTATTTCACCAGCTTGGCTTACACTTTTTGTTGAGACATTCAGCTTCCTACAGAGGCTGAAGTCTAACAGAAGTCAATTTATTTCTAGCTCCAGCACCATGCAGACTTGCAAGGATACCACAGAAGATAATTGCTATACTTTATTTCAAGCGGTGTCACAGCAACCCAGCAGTGTTGCATATTACTGTATGTAAAACCCATTACAAACCATAGTTCCCACAGCCATTTCCTCTCTAGAGATAGGATCTACAAATTACAATTCTTCACCAGCACTCCAATGCTGCCGTAATGTGTAACAGGATAGATCTGGAGAGACCTGTCTTTTTAGTAAAATTCCTTGTAATTTACACCCATTCAAAGCAGAATTTGTCAAAGTGTTTTTTAGTAATCATAATAAGACAAACTGCTGTTTAGGGTTTTGGGCATTTTCTGCTTTTTTATTTGTTTGGGTTGTTTTTTTTTTTAAATGAGTGGTAACGAAGAACTGCTTTTGGTAAGCATCAAGAGTCCTACTACTCCACCACAATTAAATGAGATGAAAAGTATCTGATTGTCCATTTACCAGTATTTGCATATATGAAAAGATTTTGCCCATGCAGATGTATACAGGTGCTGTTTAACAAAAAGGTCCTCATATGTTCTTTTTCTAAATACAACTCAAAAATCTGAAGAAGTTACACAATTTCACAAATGGCTAATCTCAGCTTTTCATCTCTATTACTGTTATTTTCAAATCAATTCGAGTGATCCCTTTAGTGTTTACATTAACATCTGGCTAGTATCTTACTAGCTTACTCAAAGAGAGTTGATGGCATCATTTTGAATTTTAATGAAAACCACACTGCATGAATCACTGATACTAGATTCCCTACTGGCACACTTGGCCTTGATGGAAAGCTGAAGCAAGACAAAAGAATTAAATGTGATTAAATTACTGCAATTGAATAATTCAAATCATGATTGTCCACAACATCTGAGTATGACTGCCACAGTCTGTCTTTACACAGTTCAGGGGAAAAATTAAGAAGTAAACTTCAGGTCTCCTGATTTATGATATGTGTTCTATACTCACTTAGAAAGCTGTGATATTTTTTTCCATCTCTGAGAAAGGAAAAATGCCACACTGGGACTTAACTTGTACGAACATTTACAAGTATTTTTAGACAGATAATACTGATTTGCTTTGTCAAACTACCTGCTACTGTACTCCTATATTCCTAACAGACAGTCATAGCACAGACTGAGACAGGGAAAAACCTGAGATATACTAAATCTGACAAGTGAGTCAGACTCTACTGACAGACCTCAGGTTTTTTATTCCATGCTGTGCTCTGACAGAGAGAGAGAGAGGCACTACTCCAGGTCTTACTGTGGTTTACACTGCAGCTTCTAAACAGGAGAAGCTCAGGCCTATTGGAGATACCCAGAAAACACAGAGAATTCATGATCTGTCAGGCTGTCAATTTTTTATCTATATCTAGAGATGTGTAGATTTATGCACACATCTAGCTGTGTGTAATGATCTGGCTTTTTTTCCCTACTAGCTCTGCCGAGTTAATGTTCAGCATTTTCATAAAATTATCACTATCTGTGGTCTTCAACCTGAGAAAGTTCTTGACCTGAATGAGCTTTTCCTTCATTGACAGTGAGAGGTCTGAAGTTTGCTGAGCTCATTTCACACTGAGGGATTCATCTTTCACAGTGCTGAAGTCTCTGAAATTTAAACTCCAAGCAAGATCTCAGAGAAAAATAGAAACGTATGTCTCACATTAAGAACTAAGACCTAAAAACATTACATAAGTATTCATACTGACTTTAGAATGTGGTCATTTACCACACAGCAGTGAGCATGGGCATTGAGAATGCCATCTGGTGGTAAAAGCAGCGTGAGGTAGCACAATTCCTTGTAAGGCAACTTCCGAAGATGGGAAAGGTTAAGAAACATGATGTAGATCGTCAGTTGTTTGGTTTGTGTTTGTTAGTTTTTTTTGTTTTAACTGCTAGTTTTTTTCAATAAACAGTAGTAGTGAAGTTTTTTTCTTTTCAATAAAGTACCTTTACTTGATATCATACATTCTACGTAGAAACTTGGTGGGAATGGATTTTGAACCAGAAGAAGAGCATTACACCTTTATTTTGCACTGGGAAAGACTAACTTTTGAAAAGAGTAACAATTTAAAAAACATCATAAGTAACGAGGAAATACGAATAGAGCTGAAAGACTGAGATTGCTTGTTCTTCTGGAGGGGAAGCCATATGAGGAGCAGTTGAGGACACTTGGCTGTTCAGCCTGGAGAAGGTGAGACTGAGTGGAGACCTCACTGTGACCTTCAACATCCTCATGATAGGGAAGCAGAGGGGCAGGTCTTGATCTCTTCACTCTCATGACCAGTGATGGAATTTGAGGTAGCAGCACAAAGCTGGGTCAGGGAAGGTTTGGTCTGGATATCAGGAAAAGGTTCCTCACCTAGGCTGTGGTTGGACACTGGAAGAGGCTCCCCAGAGAAGTGGTCACAGCATCAGACTGACAAAGTTCTAAAAGTGTTTGAACAAGGCTCTCAGACACATGCTGTGTGTGATTCATTGGGTGTCCTGTGCAGGGCCAGCAGCCGGAACCAGTGATCCTTGTAGTTCCCTCCCAACTCAGGAAGTTCTATGTGATTTGACCACAAATTGTGGACAATACCTGTCTGGTAACTCCACTTACAAGTGACTGTTGTCATAGGACAACAGCAGAGCTGATTCACATCTGTGCTGGTTTCAGAACTGTCTCTGCTGGGTTGAAAGCATCTTTTCTTTCTCTTTTTCTACCCTTCAGTAATTATTGATGAAGTGTTTAATTGTGTCCAGTTCCACAGCCAACAACCAATCGAGTTACCTAAACTATCTAACAAAAACCAACTGGTCTAATATTACCCATGTGTTTTCTGAGAGTGTCCCATCTTTGCAAGCCATGGGACAGTACATGGGAGTAATATTTGGTGGGGGTCAGCAAAGACTTTAATCTAAATATAATTTGATTATTGCTTAGACTAAGTTAAAAATCACTGACTATGAGATGTCCATCTGCTCAAAAGTAAAACCAACAAAAAAGTTGGAAGTGTCAGATAATCAACTCCAACGTATTTAATAACATAGGGAAGCCAGAAACAAAAGAAAAAAGTACAAAATAATTTGTGAGCAGAGTTGTCCCTGACCACAGCTTTCCTAAACTCTTCTCTGAGAAAGTACACATTTTTTATTGTCAGCTGTGGTGTGGCTCCAAGAAAGACAGTGCACCTGGAAGATCCAATACTGACAAGTTGCCATTCACATTTTACTGTGACTTACTCTGACATACAGGAAGGCTCCAGGACAAAGAGCATGGGTAAAGGAAGAAAAGTGTCATCTTAGATGAACACAAGCTTCTCTCAAATCTTGAAAACATCTGCTAATTTGAAAACAGCATTTCATCCATTTCAGGGAAGAAGGGAACAGGATACAAGGTTTAAATAAGCTCAAGAAATGAAAAAAAATAAGGAAAATATGAAAAGTAGTTTTAAATGTTAGTGTCACAGAATAAAGCCTTTGAGCTATGCTGTGTCCATGCAAAAACCACCTTTGCAGGGATACCAAAGCTACAAGGTAGTAGAACCCTGTTAACTCAGAGCTGTGGTGAAGGTAAATGGTGGTGTGGTGAGACTCTCCTGATGGGTCTTCCCTGAGAGGCTGGTGAGATCACTCTTCTCCGAGGGACTGAGGTCTGGGGCTGCACTCCCCTGGGTGCGGGTAGCAGCTCATCTGTGGCTGTCAGGGTAGCTCTACACAGGACTGCCCTACATACCACTCTTTCACTTCCAATTGTGAAAGAAAGATTTTAGGGTGGCCCCTTCTTTTAACATCGTCTCTGGGGGCTTTTTTGTGACTAAAATTCAAGATAAGAAGGCAAAAAGTGTTAAATCTGCCAGGATTGGAATATTGCCCTGAATATACCACACTGAATACAACACACTACTGCTACCCTGGAGAGCAGCAGGCACTGTGTTAAAAAATCACTTGATTCTCAGAACACTCAAAGAATGCATGAGGACACAGGTAATTTCATAAATGCCCAGCTATTTCCAATGCTGCATGAAAAACATACTCCAGTTAGGAATGAAAGTCAGAGGAGCATCGACTTTTCAAGTATGTAACGTGCTGTGTGAAACTCAAAAAAGTAGAGATGCATAAAATAAAATGAATCTATAAGTGCTTTTCAGATTCTCTGCAAGAAGCTCATTCCTCAGCCCAGAATATACTTTCAATTTAAAACAATTTAATTACAAAGGGAGCACACAGCTCATGAAACAGTCTAGAAATGAAAACAATCCCTTTCTAGGTATGCAGGAGTCTAATGAATGGTTGCATGACACTGTTCAAGAGGCTGAATAGTAAGTCTATAATGTTTAAGGAAAACTGCTGGCTTGGTATCCTTGGTCTCCTTCCTCTACAAATGTCTGCGGAGAGCCCATGACCTGCACCCATTTGCACAACCCAGTAAAGGGGTTTCCCCCACTCAACAGCTCCTAACAGATTTAATACTATTAGATCCTGCTATTCATCACAAAATGAGTATGTTGGCAAAGTCTCCTTTCACATGATAATCCACTGCTTGACATACAATGACACTATCCCATCAAAGCTGAAGAAAAAATGTGATTCTTGTAATAATTACAGGCTTTAATAGGTACAGAGGGTTGATAGGCACAGAGCAGGTATTCTCACTTCAAGAATACAATTGGTGCAGCCAAACTATTTGAGCCATTGAGATGGTGCTATGATCAAAGATGCCCATCCCTACTTTTTAAGGGGTTGCTTAAGAAATATGCCATCTCCATTTAGACTTCTTTTGAGTAACTTTTATGTCTTTCATGAGTTATGTTGAAAGGTGATGTGTTTTTGATCTGATTCAGTAATTCATATTGTAGGACGCAATTAAAAAAACACCTCACACAAGTTCAAGCAGGTTTTAGCTAGCTAGCTAGTTAAGACAGCAGATTGAAACATAAAAAGAATGGAATTATTGAAAAACAGTGGACAGAAAGATTAAAATATGTAAAGTTGCTTAGAAATGGTAAATGTACAAAAGCCTAATTAGTATTGAAAAATATTTAAATCTTCCATGTCTAATGAACTTTTAGAATTTGAGCTTTGCAGCTAGTAATGATAGGTTTGCAAAAATCAATAGCACTATAAAAATTATTATGACCAATGCCATTAAATTATTAATTTGTGACAAGCATGAAATCCTATCTCAAGGTACTCTTGAAGGTTTGCTTTCTATATCTATTTAAAATACTAGTCACATACAAAATAATTTTTTTTTAAGTTTGTCTAAGTGCTGTGCAAGTTCTAGACCAGGAAAACTACAGGGCACAGTCTGAGGTTGAGAAAGCATGCTGGAGGGACATAATACTCATTACAGGATATGTGCTGTTTCCAAGCCTTAAGATCAGAAGCAAGACTCCTCTAGCTGGACTTAGGGCTCTGTCAAACTTCATCCCTTGGAGAAGTTCAAAAACGGTGTCAGCAAAAACATTTGACCAGAACACAAATACCTGTGTGCAGTATCACGCACAGCAGCAAAAGCTAGAGTAGAGGAGGAAGGTAGGGTGTTTAGTTACTAAGGTAGGGGCTGTTCAGAGACTGGTTGGCATTATTTTGCCTGTGACATGCCGAGCCATTTCCTTCACTGTGCTAGTTGGTTTGGTTTTGGTTGTTTCTGTGGTTTTGTCTTCACCTATTAACTCACATTTATCTGGAACTATGAGTTTTCTTACTTTTGCTCTTTCCCGTCTGTCAGGTATCAGAGAGATCCTCAATCCACCATGAAGAGGTTACAAGGCCTAGAACAGCTTATCCATGACTCAGGACATGGGAGCCAAAGCTGGGATCAGTCTGTTCTCCAGAAGAGCTACAACTGCCATTACACTTCCAGCTTCCAAAGGCAGTCTTTGACAGCAGGGAGTTGACTTCCAGGTGAAAGGCTGCGTGGTTCCTCAGAATCTAAGAATACGGCTAATCTTTTGCAAGAGGTTTTGTTTTGCCTTGGCGGGGGGGAAGGGGAGGTGTCTTTTGTGGTGTTGATTGCTTGTTTTAAATAAAACCCCAAGCTTTTCAGAGTTACAAATGGGCATAACGTCCCAGACCAAGCTATGCTTGAGACAGATGCAGAGGGACACAGGATCTCACCATTACAGACAAGCTTTCAAGTACCGAAATGCATAAAATTGCAACATCAAAACAATACTGAAATTCACACAAGTTTGTTTATGAATTGGTTATTTTAATACAATTTTACACTCAATTTTTTATTTTACCACCAACTGGTTTTGAATCATAAACAGATTAAAATCTGCAAATCCAGGTCACCAGGAGCACTGCTCTTTTTCTCAGTTCTAGGAACAGATTACTAACCAGCAGCTACAACCCCAAACTAACCATCCCGTCTTTTTGGTGGGAGCATCTGGGGGGCTGATGCAAAAACATGCACCTTTGATGCAGAACTATCCAGCTTTCTGTTTGTGACTATTACTGACTGCAGTGCTTTTCTCCCCCACTCATAGGAACTGTGGGATACTCCTGGCAGTCAGGATCACACGGATTTGCAGCCAGCACCTCTTGTACCTGTCTCTACAAGGCAGATGACAGCTGGAGCACTTCATGCTCCTGCAAGGTTGATATCTGTAACCACAGTGGCAACTCTTGATTCTACAGATGGCAGAGGGAATAAACATGAGCTCCCCATTCCACCCAGTCTGGAGACAGGGAGTGTCTCAACTCTTCTTACTTGGGTCTGGTTCTATTCCTGAATATAATAGTAGGCAATTCACTTCAAATAGAGTAATAGTTCCGTCTTTCAAGAAAGAAGATAGAATGTTCACTTTTTTGCTAATTATGAGGTATTTTTGTCTTTTTTCTAACTTCAAAATACTAGATAGTACTTTATCAAATCCAAAATCCAATCCAATTATTTCACAGGCCTTTGGATCAAGTCTCTTCTCATTATAACGTCCAGTTAAAACCTTTAATGTTTCTCTTGAGTAATTGATAAATTAGATGAGAAAGTAACAAATTCCACAGAAGTGGAGTACATAAATTTTAACAAAATTAATATTCTGCTTAGACATTTATCATAAATTCATGATGAAAGAGATAAAAGGTAGGTCATCCGGGCAGAGGTCAGAAATCAAATATTGTTGAAGTTTTCAGTTTCAGAAATCCCACATAGATAAAATAGGAATCTCACAAACAATGTATTAAGAATTATAATTCTATCAGATTACTCATAACAATATAACCTTTGTGAATATACCATTAAGTATGCTTAGTTTTCATTCTAATAAAGAGGAATGAGAATTCAAATTTCATAATGCGGTTAAAATTCTATCATTATTCATAACTAACTTAATCCCGTGCCTCTGGTAGCTGCTTCATACAGGCCAAAACCTGTCCCCATAAAACATGGGCTATTCTATAACAATTGAACTTACTGTATTTAATTTTGATACAAGGCATTTAAAAATAATCTCTCACTAATATTGCAGATTCATACTAACAGCTTAGGATTAGCAGATACTGGTGATCTGGCAGCAATGTAATTCATGCTAATTTTCTTTGAGATCTTTCCTAAAAAAAGCAGGAATGGAAGCTAACTCCAGAATGATTGTCATATAAGTAGAACACCTTACTGTAAAAAAGATGATAAAGACACTTATTAGCCCCTCTCTGGCATTTTAAATAGTACTAGGAAAAGAAGGTTTTGACAATTCTTGTATCCAAACACATAGGCTATTACACTAGAGGCTGTAATCGTCTCCTGAACCACCAAAATCCTAGCATCTCCCCACAAAAGCTCAGGAGCAGGGCAGTGTGTATGCTCCCATCAACATCCTCCACCAGGACCCAGGGGCTGCTGGCTTTGTGCTGCTGGGCAGCTCCAGGGCTGCAGTGCTGGACCAGTAGCAGCTGCAGGTCACCCTGCAGGGACACCATTCGCAGCCACTGCAGCGTGAGTCAGCTCAATTATCTTTTGAGTCTGCCTCCATTTTCTTTCTTTCAATGCGCAAATACTTTGAGACACAAAGCAAGTCTAGGAGCCAACTAACATTAACTTCTCCAAACATATAATGAGCTAAAATGATTCCACTCAATAGCTACTCCAGCTATCTCACAGCCTCCAAATACCTGAAGAATCATATTTGTAGCATGTCCCTAAATGTGCTTACCAGGCTACCTGAAACCTTAAGCAAAATTAATTCCTAGGCACTTAAGGCACTCTAATAGTGCCTGAAAAATCTGGTCATTACTTCTTGTCTATTTTCCCTTTTTCCTTCATTTGAAATTACAGGTTTAGCTCAAGTACCTATGTCCTGACTTGAATTATTTTGATGAACTGCAGTTTTCAAGTAAATTAGCACAAAACCCATGTTGTTCAGGATTTTATTAGTGACTCTACAATCTCACATGGCAAGCTACCAGGTGTATTGTTAACTGGCTTTAGATCTGCTTTGACAAAGGAAATGGGACTAGACACCACTTTGGCGAAGTATGGAGCTGTGCACATCAATGAACAAAATTCCCAGACCCAAAAATTCTCTACAGCTTATGAGCAGTCCTAACCTGTAACTTACTGTCAGAAGGGAAGTTGTTAAGATTTTCTAGAATAATGACAGTATCATAGAGCAAAGACTTTTTAGGAAGCCTGAAAGAGGCAAGCTCACTGCTGCTGATGATGCAGGTGGCTGCCAAGAGGAAATAAAACATGTCTTGCACTTTGCCAAGATCCCCTCTGGCTGCAGGCAGGCTGGTAATAAAAAAGTCTTAGGCACAGGTAAGGAAGGACTCAAGTCAGCAGTTGGTGTCTGCACTGGCTAATGGGCAACAGGAGGCCTCCTGGTCCTATTCAGATAGGAAATACATATATTTGTTCTTGATAACCACAGGACAAAGTAAAACACAGCCATAGTACATAGCTTGAACAGTATTTATTAGAAGGTTGGGGATGAACAGCTACTTCAATAAAATGGATTTTATCTAGACAAGGGCTTGAATATCCACCAATGCAACAGTTAAGTGTCCCCAGATGGAACTTGAGGGATAAAATACGAGTGTACAAGTCTTACAGAAGGGCCTTCAACAGCTTTGCCCTCCCTCAATGCAAAAACATGGTCTTTTGTGAAGCTGCTTTACGCAGCTGAAACTTTCTTGTTAATTAAGCAAAGATTGGTAGGTACAGCTGCAATTTCAAATGAGCTCTTTCCAAGACTCTCCACTTGTTCTGCCTCACTGCCAGATGCACATTTCCTTTTCCAGCTTGTACATTGTTTGCACTTTTTTGTCCTTTTCATATTACCACAAGATGGAAGTTATCAGTACATGACAAAGAAAACAGAGGCACCACTGGAGCACCCTTCAAACTCATGTTGCCTGTTGTTGTGGCAACCATTTAATCAGTTGCATTACTCATTTTTCACCAGCACCTGGCAACATCACCACTCCAAATCTGTTATTATTAACGAGTCTGCTAACTCAGCAGCTTTACAAGGTGGCAGAAAAGATCTGCTGGCACTTCCATTCTGAATTTTATTTTTCAGGAATCATAAATCACTCATAAATTACCCAACAGCTGAATATGATGTGCACAAATACAACAGTGAGAACCCGTCCCCTTGAAAAGAACACAAAAAAGTCATGGGATCTAATCATGCTCCCTGCAGTACTAGTATATGCATTGCTATTCACTACACAGGGAAAGGGATCAGACCTTAAATTCTTTAAGTGGAAACACACAAATGCTTTGACAGACAATCTCTTGCACATCTCTCCTTTGACATCATAGGCATATAGCATGGAGACAGGACTGACCCCACTTCCTCCAAGCTTCCTTTTGCAGAAAGATTCCTACCCTTCACATTGCTGCTGTCCATATCCTCAAGCTGTTCTGAGAAGCACACAAACATGTACTGAGCCAGCACTGCAATTACCATAATTAATTAAACATGATAATCAAACAGGCTCTAGCCAGCAGTCAGACCTGAAGAAAACAGGAGCTTTCCTCAAGAGTAAACTGTCCCTGATATGCGAGCTGAACAGAGACTTCACACTCAAAGGGCTGGGGGAAAAAAAAGGTTGTTTAATTACATTCCACAGGCAACCCCATCACCTTGGATGAATACTTCCCTTGGACAAAGGGTCACCTAGTTACCTAAATTCAGTTTCTGAGTTTGGGACCATAAAGGAATACATACTTACAATCATCTCTTTAATATCATACTCTACCATTTCAGTGGTTGAACACCCAAAAATTAATATTTGGGTGCTGTAACAGAAATTAAATGTTCTGAAATCTGTTAGAATGGGGAAACAAAGAAGCCTTCTCTCTGCCAAACAGCAAAGAGCATACAAAGGAGTCTCATGCAGAATTCATCATCAGAGAAAAGCAGAAAAAAAATAATTCTCTGATCTGTACAGTGGAATTCTGGAGGTACAAATGCACTTCTCCACAAAATTTTAGACAAGAAGCTGGTCAAAGCAGATAACTTTATCCCTCGATATTGCCTTTATTCAAGTTTCAGGCTCCCTTAATGCTCTTTAAACAGAGATTTTGGCAGTTTATTGTTTAAAGATTGAGCAGTAGTGAAAAACACATTCATTTCTGCTTGTCAGAGATGTTGATGAATTCCAGTCACATGCAATTAAGCTGGAATTCAACACAATGACAGATTAAACAGCAAAGTCTAGACAAACAAGGGGAAAAAAAAAATCAATCAAAAATACAATTCCCAGAGAAAAATTCCTAAACAATTCTACATTCTTTCTGCTGCAAAAGGGGTGCACAGTCTTATTTATTATATGATAGTAGAGTATTTGTTTTATTTTAATTCACGCAGTGGTATTAGAATGTATCATCTAAATAAGACAGTAAAAAATGCTACTCATGCTGTAATATTTTTGCTACAGGAGCTATAGGATCTTTAAGTTTTAAAATAAAACACAGGTATGTCAAAAATGGGATACATTGCATTTTGCATTTCCTTAAGATAAATTTCCTCTCTATAAAGCAAAGCAACAAATGCACTGAGAATTTGAATTGGCTTCATGACATTTAAAATGAAAAGAAAGACAAGTATTCTAGGCCCAAATTTACATCCACATAAATAAGGGGCTATATGTCTTTACTCAAAAATCTTCATGCTTTGTCTGGTTTTATTAGTTATGTTGGTTTTCAAACCAGAGGACAAACAATAGAAGTTTATAATTTTTTCTTAACTCTGGCAGTGCTTTACACTTGATATGAGGAGATACAGTAAAAACTGCTTTAACATGCTGCAAGAAGAAAAAGTTACACAAGACATTTTTGTACATTATTCAAAAACCATCAGGTCAATGCTGTCATGCTAGCAAGGCATCAGGGTCTCTTTGTCAACAACATATAGCAACTGACCTCAGGAAGTTGATTTAGCAGCATGATGCAAAATTTCATAGCCCTTTTACTCCACATGAGAGATGTTCCAGAAGCTGGAATTTCCAACACTCGTCAGTACTAGGTTGTACTGTACAACAGCAGTCAACATGCACATGGCCACAATGATTCCATCAATGACAGAAACCTCTACGACTTTGAAAAGGTCATGTATGTTCACATGAGAACCCTGACTAAACTCATCCATACTCTTTCAGCAATTGTATTAAAACTTACCAAACGGTTGATTCTCAAGAAACCAGAACAAACCCAAACTCTGCACTTCACAACTGGCAAACAAATGTTTCACTTTATTGAATGAATCCTCTTAAGGAAGAATGGGCTTCAAAAACAGGCAGCAAAAGAGATTTAGTCTTATTAGACCTATGCATTTCTGATTTCCTCATACAAACCAAAGAAAGTTCCTGTGAGTGAACATAGACTCACCATAGCTCAGTTTCTCATACCAAGAAAGACAGCAAAGTCGAAGTCCTTGGAGAAGAAATACACGGTTTGAGCTGCAGTTTGGCTCTGCTGCAGCTAACCTTTCCAGTTATTGTTTTGTATGTATTCTACCTACCACAATAAGCTTCCATCACTGGACTACTAGACTGAACAGTTACTTCATGTAGCACCAATCAAAAAGTGAGTTTTCTTAAGTCTAAAAAGGCCCTAAAACTAATGGGCCAGGCAATTTCAAAGTGTATTTTAGCAGTTCTGATCTTAAACTCACCTCGAACTTCAGGAGAGAATCGAGCTGAATGGCGAGAGACGAAAAGTTTCAGTTCTTGATCCAAGTTGCATTCGACCAAGTTTGTGTCCCATGACCGGATTCCTAAAATTCAAAATACAAAACACATCTAGCTTGACACATGAGCACTGGAAGTTTTAATCGAGAATTATTCTATTTGCATTCAAGCTATTTGCATATTTCTAAATTCAAAGCCCAGTCTCACATCCTTCCAAGGCTATTTTTGAAAATGCTTTTGGAAGGATTCTGACAGGAATCAGAAAAAGCCAATCTGCCTTTCCTAAGGGTGTTATGGCCCCAGCTTTAGAACTGCAGTAGCAGCCACTACACAGTAAGTTAACAATGTCCCTGACATGGCTTTAAAAATCAAAATATAGAGTTTTATAAAAACAGAAGAGTGAATCACCCAGAGGACAATTTAGTCATGTTGTCCTTTTGAGAAGAAAAAGGTAGCACTACCTAGGATGTTGCTAATTAATATTTAAATACAAAGTATTAAATTGCTGACTTCTTCATTCTTTGAAGGATACCAAATTTTAAATTAAAATTTAAGTGATCTTTTATTTATGAAGTGTCAGAACTCCACTTTTGAGATTTGAAAATGCTGTGCTTGATCTTTTTTTTGATAAATCAAACCACACATCTCTGTTCCCTACTGTTTTCCCCCCAGCTACTTAAAAAGTGAGACATGTGACACTTATATGACCAAAAAATGTATTATTCCAAAGCAGATTTTTTAAGGACTGAAATAAGTAGAACATACTTCAGATTCTTCTATAATTTTGTTTTGAAATTGTCCTGAAAAATCTTCTAGTTTTGAAATAATAAGCAGGCAGTAACACTACAAGTAAGTACAGGCACTGCTGCAATTTTGCAAATCAAAACTGCACTCATTTTTTTTGTCCTAAAAAACTATCATTACATCTACACAAATGAACTGGCAAACATAAAATGGATTGCTGGTGAGGAAGTGTCTGGTGGCCCTCCTCACATGACCATGCCTTTCATGGAATTATTGGGTTAGACCACTTTGGGGTTTGACAACAAGATGCCTGAAGTATGTGTCCAACCCCTCAGAATGAGTCTAGAATTAACATTGCTGTTAACTCTGCCAGGGCTTCAGGTCGTGGAGGTTACTGTCAATGCCACTTCCCATGCTATATGTATTTTCTGTTCCAAGGCAGCAGAAATGTCAGAACATAGTCTGGCAGAAGCCATGTTGCCAGGGATGAAGCATAAGGAGAAAAGAGGAACTAGCAGTGAAACCAGATCTGCAGTGCCAGTCTCCCATTGCAGCCGTGAGTAGGTTCTCCATGCAAATATGAACATCTGCATTCCAAGAGTCTGAAGCCTCCGAAAGAAGAATGCATGCAAGGGTTTTTCCTTGTCAGTATCCAAGTAAAGGTAGTAGCAAGCTTACTGTAATGTGCTACCAACAATTAAGTAGCTGTCATTTGAATCTCTAGAAAAAACTGAAAATACAGTATTGCCTGTGTGTTCCATAACCACTTGAGAAAAATAAGCGAGCTATAACCAGCCACCTCCACTTCCTGACTGACGCATCGTTGTTCAGAGGCAAGACTCTTCTGCAAGTCTCCTTACTTGGTTTTCTCAGAAAGCTCTTGGCCATATGGTATGTTTTTGGGACAAGTTTTGGCAGGCAAATACATCTAAACAGGCTTTAATATCTTCCAGGTGTTGGAATATTTGGGAGCAAGGAACACCAAGATGATATAATACCATACACATAGCACGCATATGAAAACAATAACTATTAAACTGATGTTGATCACAAAGCTGAAGTACACTGGATGAATGAGTACAGAACTTCAAGAAGCTTGAAGATAAACAGCTCCCCTGGCCTGTGACACCAAGCTGGGTAGAGAAACTGCAACGGTTTCTGGAGGTCAGTTAAACAATATGGCCTACAATTCATCAACACTGCTAAATGGTGGGACTCATCCACCATCCCTAGCTGCCTTAGATGCAATCCTAATTTGCTGTAGGGATAAGATTCTGATTTGGTGTAGTCGAGATTGCTCAATCATTGCCTGACTAAGCCAGGCAAGGTCCAAAATGCACTGGACACAAAATAAATAGGAAAAAAAAGAAAACTAAGGAGAAAAAAGCCTATATGCGCTATGCACGCAGTGTTCCTAGAAGCTGAAGCTGGAATTTAGGTAGACTATCCAAAATTTGCAACTGTATGATTCAGCAATCTGGATGCAAAAATTATGCATGTGTATTATAGCATAGCAGAATGTATTAAATGAATGATATCACTAAATCAGGTTTTGGGCAGAACAAAGGTAAACGTGGAACTAAAATCCAAGGTCAATCCAATCAATGATGGATTAGCAGTGGGCACATAACTGCTGTAAACATGGCTGAACTGGAGCTCGCTCTTTCTTTCTTTCTGCAGTCTTAGGAATGCAATGCCACTAGACACAGGACTAATCAGACAGCAGGCAGGGCACACCCAGTAGCATCTGCTAAATCAGTGGAAAAATCTTGATGATTTCTGTTCACTCCCCTCTTTGCTTTTGGTGGATGGTGGGTTGGAGGATTGCCCCCTTAGCAAAATCACATCCAAAATGTAATTACTGAAAATGCGTCTTGCCACGCCATTCCCTCCCCACGATATATTAAGAAATGACTCTGCATTCCACCAGGTTGCGTAGCATCACGCCACTGATGTGTTATCAGCAGATGTTTTCTTTGACACGTTGCTCTGCAGTTTGGCGCATGAATCCACAGTTTTCAGTGATGGTACTCAGGAGATGTACCAGGAAGACAGTAAGGCAGAGAGTTACCAAGAACCAAAATGCTTTTAAAGCTCTATTGAGAATAAAGGTACCAAGAAGTGTTTTTTTTCCAGGCTACAGCAGACTTTCCAAAGAGAAGAATATTAGCTGAGCCTGTAATTGCCTCATGTAGGTAAAGCGTCAGACTCCCACTGTATTCATCCAGAACAATGCATCTCAAAATTTCACCATGGAGTTTTCTTAGCAGGCAAAAATCATAATCAGATGGTCTGATACTAGAAGCATCAAGGTGACTTCTAATCCAAAATGATGAATTAAAAGGTGAAAGCATTCCCTCTGAACACCTAAACCTGTAAGTGGGTGTTATGCTTAGTGGCAGGAGATAGCAGCAACTGAGCTATGCAGCAGCAACTGTACAATAGGAGATTCAAGAAGAGAATGAAGAGCCTTTCTTCAGAGGAAGGGTATAAGCTGTCTTGAAGGAAGAAATTTTACCAATTTGCTTTATAATCTTTGACAATTTAATTAAAATGCAGCCAGTTCTCTTGTAGCACAACTGAAAGTTAGATAGAGTTAAGGAAGTGCAATGCTGAAGAAGCTCTGAATGACAAAGCACCTGCCTCAGTAGCTCTCCCCAATAGACAATGGTAGCAATAAAGATGAACAGGTTATGATTAAACTGGTTAGTTGAGATGAGGATGCCTTTTACCTCAAGCAGTAATGAAAAAGAATTCAGAGAAATAACCAACCAAAGCAACAATGGTTGAGAAATCAACAATAGAGACAGATGAAGTCCTAGCTGGACTGCTGAACCACACCTACATGACAAGGCTGCTACCAATTCCCCGTTCCGGGATCTCTTCTCCACTCTTAACAATGGCAGTTGCTGAAATCTTTGTTTTCATCATCCCAGAACAAAAAATCCATGTTATAAAATCAAGTATCAACTGAGTTTAACTAACTGTAAGGTTGGGCAATTATTTTCTTCACGCGTTATTCTACTAATACCGCAACAGCTTGGCTTTTTTTTTTTTCTTCCCCCCCTCTCCGCATACACACTGCAATCTATTGTATCGGAAACCCCAACGAAAACTTATAATACTGTCATTTCACTTGCAATACCACCCTGCATCGCCGTCTTAAGAAAAGGACAAATAAACGCCGAGTCAGAGCAGCCCGCAGTCGGACAATAACGAGGCTGAGCACTCGTGTTAACAGCCTCGTTACTCATACGGGTTTTCTTTATTGGAACATACATACACGTATATAACTTGGGTCCTGAAAAATTGTCCAGGCGACAGAAAAGTCCCAGCGCCCAAAGTTAGACACAAAGGCGCGGCTGCGCTCCCGCCCGCGCAGCCTCTGCTGCCCAGAGGGAAAACGCCCCGAGCCCCGCCGGCTCGGCGCGGCGCTGGAGGACTAGGGGCGGCAGCCGCCCCACAGCCCCAGCCCAACCCCGCCAGCCCATCGCCAGCCGCCCTTTGTCCGCCCCGGGCTGCCATCGGGACCGCAGTGCGGACCGTGCCACGCCCACCCGCCGGTGTCTCCGGGCAGACGGGCTCCGCGGCGGGCGCTGCGCTGCCGGCGCGGCCCCTCCGCCCAGCCATGGCGGGCAGGGGGCTCTGCGGCTCCGCAGCGCCCGCGCCCCGCGCGGGGAGGGCAGGGGTGGGCAACTGCGGCGGGACCCCGCGGGGAATAGAGAGCCTCTAGCGCGGCTCGGCGGGATGGGTCCGGGGACAATCGCGGCTCCCGGCCGCGCCCAGGAGGGGCAGGGCGCCGGCGGGAGGTGTCGCGGCGCTGCTGGCGGCGCCCCGGCTCCCGCCGCCTCACCTCGCTCGATATTGGCGATCGCCCGCCGCAGGTGGTCCTCAGTCACCAGCTCGCCGACGACCACCAGCAGGTAAAACTTGCTGTCTAGGAAGCGGTGGGAGAGACTGGGAGAGGTGGAGGTCGGGTTGGGGATGCTGCAGGAGGGCTCCGAATCCACTTCCACCACTACGGTGGCCATCGCCTCCGCCCCGCGGCTCCGGGGCGCTGGGCGCAGAGGGGCCGCTCGGCGGCGGCTCCGCAGGCGGCAGGGAGGGAGTGAGGGCGGGTGGGGAGGCGGCGGCGCTTTTATACGGAGACGGTGCAGGGCAGGGACCTGGTGAGGAGGAGGAGGAGGAAGGGGGGGAGCCGGCGCATCCTCCGCGCCGCCGCCGCCTTTCCAGCATCCACAGCTGATGTCATCTGCGGCAAATCCTCCCCGCGGCGGCCCCCGGAAGCAGGAAGGACGCGGGGGGCGAACAACGCCCCGAGGGGACGCCGAGGAGTGCGCCCCGCGCCCTGGCTGTGCCCCGGCCGCGGGACCCCGGCGCCGCGCCCCTCCATCCCTTGTTCCCGTGCCCCTCGGGGCGTCACCCTGCCGGCCGGTCACCCTGGGGCCCGTCCCGGGTCCCAGCCTTCAAATGAGGCCGTGAGCACCCGCAGGTGACAATGGCCTGGCAGACTTGGGGAGCTCGTGTGGGAAAGCCGGCATCGGGACTAGCAGCGCTCCAGACGCGGATGAAAAAGCAGTGCCGTTGCCCAAAGCCAGTTGTCCTCTCCTACATCTTGCTGTAGCACTGCAGCAAAATTTGAGTCATACTTAAACACACACCCTCACCCAGCAATCTAAATGTTCTTGTTAAGTTTTTAAATTTGAAAGCAGTTCACTTAGTAAGATACTGCACACTTAGCCTTTCTGCACGTATTCAATGCCCATGGATCTACAACACCAGAAAAACACTGGTTTTGGACAGTGGGCTGAAACCTGTATTCTTAGCTTATTCAAAGCTAAAGTTCAAAGGGCTTTGGTAAGTAATGTTGACCAGTCTCAAGCAACTCCAGGGAGCAATGATAGCAGAAAACTTACACAATGACAGAACCAAAGGTTTAATTTCTCTTTTCACAGATACTAATCTATACCCCAATGCTCAGTGATAACCACCTTTGAAAAGTGTGTTACTCTCTCCTAATGTAGGATAGAGAAGTCAAATCTGAGATGTTTCTCTCCCTTTACTGACCTAAGCAAGCCACTCATTTCCACTAAGCCTCTTGTTTATATGGCTCAAGTGATGTGGGATAAATTTCACTGTGACATAGGTAAGGATGTAAACTTTTATAGCTTGGTTTTTAAGATAATCTCTTGTCCCTGGCTGAGAAGACATTTCCTTTGTCTGCACCTTCTTACAGTGCTGGGTGTGCAAATTCTCTGCCTACTGCTCAGGAACAGAGTGCTTGCCTGGATGAACCGGTGCATAAGTCTCGTCTTCTTTTGTTCCAGGGCACAGTGGACTAATTCGCAGGCATTTCAGGTTGTCACGACTAAGCTTTTTTGTCTTACTAGCCTAGAGGCTACAGTTTCAACCCACAAAGGTTCGAACAGGGTCATTATAAGTACTGGTCCATAGTGTTGTATCTGTCTATAGCACCTAGTGGTTTTGATATGTATAGTTCCTCTGCAGAAATACAGCACTCAGAGTCTTGGCTTACATAGTGTGCTGTGCTTGGGTGTTGCATCCAGAGCAGACATTTTCTGAACTGTCGTTATTCTGAAGGTTGTAGAGTATGGGCAAGAGTTTTCTCATCCATGTCAGGTGGCTGAGATGACACAGTGGTAAAGGGCAGCAGTGCTTATTCTTCATTAGAGCTGACACTGCTGATAGAACAAATACAGTGGCATAGATGCAGAAGAACTAGCAGCAGTTTTAAGGTATGCAAGGTTTTCAAAGGTACCGTATGTTGCTCTTTGGATATTCTTGTTCATCTGGCCCTTTGCTGTTTCCTTGCTAATCCTATCAGGTTCCAAGAGATGGTGAAGGTGCCTACTTAGGAGTAATGTCCATGCCCTATGGCCTTTTCCTATATGACCCCCTTCCTAATAATTTATTATAATTACAGATACCTTCAAGACTTGCCACGTGGTGCCCACTGGAGAAAGACAGCTGCAGACTTCCATCACTGCAATGATATACATAGTTTTGGGATATGCCTTTATTTCAATCACCAACAAGAGCAGCTAGCCTCTCAAGCATGGAAGGGGCTTGCCAAGGGGACTTGCCAACTGTTTGCAGAATAGACAATGGTTCCTGGACATAAAGGTAAAACAGTTACTTGCCTCACAAGCACAGCAGCTTAAATGTGATAGTCAGAGACGGCACACCAGTACTCAAAAGGCACTGTATGTGCTTTTAGGCAGTCTAAGGAAAAGTGGAAACATAGCTGAGAAGATGTCTATGAATTTTGAAAAGAGCTGAAAAGAATGCATTTTAGAAGAGAATAAAATGCTTACATACAGGTAGGTAATACAATTACATTTGAAATAGCCTGCTCAGGTAGTCCTCTATTTTATACTGCACTGTAAAACAACATGCAGTTAGAAAATGGTATGATAAAAGATGAACTGTTACAGTCAAGCTGTCTTGTGATTGGTGATGTGTCACACATTAAAACCCTGAGGGCAACAGATTTTCTTTGGAAAAAAATTATTTTGTGCTAAACTTTGAAAGGATGCAGACCTCTGACCTTGTCTATTCACAAGCATATACTACATCATCTGAGATGGAAGGTAGACAAGAAAGGTGCTTCATCCTCCTGAACATACCTCTGAGGAAGCTGCAGGGTCCCAGCTTTATAGCCACTGTTCACACTCTGACTTGCTCTGTCGGTATCTCAGTCAGGTAGATTTGTTAACTTTCCCTCCTTGAAAACTAATTTATGTTCTGCAGTATGGAGCATCAGGTCCACTGCTGAGTAAAATGTGGAGATACACTGCATAAAACTGACTTAGTGACCCTCACTGTTTCAGAGTGATACCACCTGCCTATCTGCAGCTTAATCACACAGATATGCCCCTTCAGTAGAAGAAACAGCAACATTCATGGGCTTTGAAATATATCTCTCTGTTTCAAAGAGACAGTGATTGAGACCCGCGCCTGTCTGGCTTTTGATTGTTTTGGTTGGATTTTGTATTTTTATAATGTTCAATATTAAATTGGAGTCCCAGAGTGGAATATGATGAAAAACTATATGTAGAGCTGTATTTTTTAGATGTTGTTTTTTTTAAAGAGGCAGTTTAAATAAAGTGCTTAAAGTTTAAAACATGTTTCTTGGTGGTATGTGCCATTTGTTACCTACTAGTATTCAAGCTTCATTCAAGTCCAAACTTCAAATTTTAAATGAAGTTTCAGTGATGTACAAGCCTTTAGGTTGGCCCTTTGTCTCAGTTCAAGTGTCATCCCTAGCATAAAAAAAATACGTATCCATGTGGATTGCTTCAGATTGCACTCACCTCAAGTGCTGGGGGCAGTCCTGGGTGCTACAATAAGAGAGATATAAAACTATTGGAGGATGCCCAAAGGAGAGCCATGAGGTTGGTGAAGGGCCTTGAGGGGAAGCTGAGGAGGAGCTGAGGTCACTTGATTTATTCAGTCTGGAGGGTCACTTGATTTATTCACTGAGGAGATACCTCACTGCAGTTACAGCTTCCTTGTGAGGGGAACAGCTTCCTTGTGATTTCTCTGTGGTGGCTGGTGACAGGACCTGAGGGAATGGACTGAATTTGTGTCAGGGGAGATTTAGGCTGAATGTCAGGAAAAAGTTCTTCACCCAGAGGGTATTTGGGCACTGGAACAGGCTCCCCAGGGAAGCAGTCACAGCACCAAGCTGGCAGAGTTCAAGGAGCATTTTAGACAGTGCACTCAGGCACATGATGTGATTCTTGGGGAGTTCAGGGCCAGGATTTGGACTTCAGTGGTCCTCTTGGATTCCTCCAAACTCAGGATATGCTGTGTTTTTTTGAATTTAAGAACTTTACTGAAGTGTCTCAGAAAGCCGTCTTCATTCAGAGAAATGCCAGTCTGAGGATTGCACAGTGTTTCAGGAAGGGCATTCCTTAGGTGGGTAGGATTTCTTAAGGATAGGCAGGAAAGCCTGATTTCTAGAGGTGGAGATTGCCAGCCTAGACCTGAGGTCACAGAATGACTGGTTGGAAGGGGCCTCTGAAAGTCGTTTTGTCTAATCCCCCTGTTCAAGCAGAACCACATAGAGTAGGTTTCTGACAGCTGTATTCAGCAAGGGTTTGAACATCTCCATGGATGGAGACCACCACCAGCCTGGGCTACTTCTGATACATGATGAAGTCAAGAATGTGCCAATACTATAGCAGATAATACCTATAACAATGTGACCATCATTCTCAATACCCTCCCTCCATCTCACCCCACATTTCCTGCAATCAGAAGCTCTACCATCCCTATGTGGTTCAGCCTTTACCTCCCAGAGTCTCCTCAGCACGTTGTTCCTTTGGGGCAGCTCGCAGAGCATGCAGCAGCAGCAGCAGCACAGGTGCAGAGGGACAGTTAGCATATCACCCTGACCCCAGTAGAGCAGAAGTGCCACCCTGCAGCTGCTGGCCATGGTGTGATTAGCAATGAGCCCTTCTCTGCCAACACCTGGATGTGCGGCTCATGAAGACAGCTCCTCCTGCCTTCCCCCACTTTTTAGGCAGGGAAGCATCTTCATCTCTACCATCCTCAGGCTGGCACTTCCAGAGGAGCTTCTCCTGCAGCAGTGATATGGCAATAGCCAGGGTCACCACAGAGAGTGTACCTGTGTGAGCAGAGACTTGGACTCCATGAGAGACTCTGGGGAAATACTTTACATTTTAAGATAGCAGTCTTTAACTACATGGAAAATAAAAATAATTTGACCAACATTCATTTCAGGTATTTTAAATATATTGCTTCAATTTTTATGATTGCTTTTTAAATTGCAAAAGAAAGAAAGCTTTTATTTACTTATGGTGAAATATCCACTTCAATTGGTATTTCATCTTTTTCCTGCTCCTTCCACTTTCTCCACAGAAAAGAAGTTCAATTTAACGGAAAAAAAAAAGTGAAGAAAGCAACACTATTGCTTTTAAAAATACCATTTTCTCTCACTTTTAGCTTTCTGTCTTGAAGTGAGAGGAAAATAACACCAAGTAACATTTTGCCTTAGTTCCCAGTGGAAACATTAATTATTTTTTATCACAGTAATTTTCCTCTTTTTCGTTAGTGAAAAAAATACAAGTAAAACCAGAGAAAAGTTCTTTATTTAATTGCAATGAGAATTATATGAAAAGAAAAAGATTTTCCACTGGACTATTAAAAAGAGACAAAGTTAAAAATAATTATTTTGCATAATTTTGTCTTGACATTTACTATGAAAAGAACATGTAGCTTTTCATGAAAATAAGATGATTGCTTCTTCACTGTTGGAGGGAAAATACAGCAGTTTTAAGTAATTAGATCATGTTTACTAATTAGGATGATACTTAAAATCCAGCAATAAATGATAATAAAAGCACTGAAGGCAATAGTACCCATTGTACCACAAAGCTGGATGGATAATTAAAACATCATCAGCTGCAAAAATAATGATAAGACAAAGTGGTTGGCGTCAGGCAGTAGTTTTGAGCATCCTTTGAGCTCAGGACTCAGTTATCAACCCTTCTGAACAAGAGAGAGAATGGTCTGTTGATGTAGGATATAGTTGGGGTTTCAGGAGATAAGTTAGTCAGGGTTTTAATTCTTGCTGAAGGACTGCGAGTTACAGAATTTCATTTGGGTGCAAGGGGTAAAATACAATTTATCTCCTGTCACACCAACCTGAAGAACCCCGTAGTCTAGAGTCTCCAAATGTGCTTACTTCAAACCAGTTTTAGAGCTTAGTCTTGACTTGAGAGAGGAGACAAATTAAGCCATAGGTTTAGCATGAGTAAGTACACTATCATTGGCCTAGTTTGGGGGCAGCTGTTGTTTTCTCTCCAAGCTGAATTGTCTAAACCTGCCTCTGGGAACCAAACAGCAAACAGATATTTTAGGTAATATTTTCATGGTGGTATTATTAAGATATGGCTTACAATACTTTTCAGAGGTTACCTGCTAGCTCCGGTAGTTCTCTAGGATTTAGAATTGCATATTATTATTATTTTACTAGAGTCCTATTTGCTCAAGCACACTACAATAGAAATGGCAAATTGCTACTGCATAGAGAATAGGAAGAAAGAAATCTAGGCAAACATCACTTTGTATAGTGTGCTGACAGGCTTCTGAGCACAGAATCTGGGGAACTGCTCCATCTTCCTATTGGAAAGGTACAACAGACCCTGGTCCTACACTGGAGGCATCATAACTCTTCAAAGCTACAGCAATTTCATGTATTGCATAGCTGCAACCAGAGTAGTGTATAATTTTGCACCCTTGTCCAGGACTTTGTGTTCATGCAAGGGTCTTGAGGCAGCTTTTCATTCTAGCGCTCTTACTATGTCAAAAGTTAAAATGAGTCCTCTTCCTGAAAGAATGGTTTGTGACTGATACTGCCTAAACAGTGTTTAGCCATTCTACTGATGTAGCCTTTAGTCTTACTGTTACAATCATCTTGTCCTTTTTTAAGTGTTTCAACTTCCACAAAGACTTCTTCAATAGAACTTGATACTCGAACAACATAAATGGTAGAAATGGTTAACTTGATTTTGTATGTATCTCAAAACAAATTTCAGAGTTATTCACTCAGACCACCTACATGACTGACCATCTGGTTCCTTTCTCCTTTTGTGCACTTCGTTAATTTGGCTTAATAGCAATGTTAGCATTTGTACAATTTTGCAGCATAATTTGGGCGCTTTTTTTGTTTGTTTGTGTGTTTGTTTTTTCCCTTTGTTTTCTGTTTTTATTTATTTTTCTGCTCCAGGCACTCCAATAGGCTGACATAAAGCAAAGATAATTTAAGGTGCTCTTTAAATTAATAAGTCATTCCTAGTCATTGGCATTTTGCAGTAGGTTGGAATGTGCTGACTAAGAGTTGCACTGCAGAATTTACTGAAAGGCCTGAGTGAAGGGTGTACAGAAAGGGTGCCCAGAGAGCTCAGTAAGCTGAGCATTTTGCTAAAGGCCCCCTGTTTCGGGAGCTGGCAGAGACCACCACCACTGGGCATTGTGATATAAAGGTTCACCATCAGTGTTTGCTTTGTTCTCAAGAGTGTGCCTTTTAGTCCTGCTATGGCAGTGCTCCAAGAGTCCTTGTGGAGCTGGAACCGTGCTTTGGGATAGACAGGGTCTGCCATGATTTCCTCCTAAAAACAGTCATGAATTTTGTCAGGTTATAATGCAATTTTTTTGTCAGAAGTTGCATTATAACCTCTTTGGGTAATTCTAGAGTGGTGTTATATTTCTGAGATACGTAGAAATTGTGTCCTTTCTCATTATTTGCAAAAGCAATAGAGCAACAGTGTTAGAGCCATTGCTGAAAAATATGATTTCCAATGCAATAATTTAGATCCATGACCAAGTCCATTACAAAATGCAGAAAATAAGCCTCTTTAAATAATATTCTTTTCCAAATATTTGTAGTCTGGTTTTTGGTTGTCCTGTGTAGGGTCAGGAGTTGGATTCAATGATTCTTGGGGGTCCTTTCCAAGTTAGGTTATCCTATGATTCTATTAAATATTCCATTTAGTTTTCCCTAAGAAAGCATGAACTTCTTTAATTGTGGGGTTTTTTCCAACTTCTTATGCTGATTCCAAAACAATTTTGAATTCTTCAAAGCTCAAGGAAGGCAAAATTGTATTAGGTTGATTTATTTTACTTCAGGCATACTTAGGATATAGCAGCTATTATATTGTCATTAGGTAGGACAATAGTATAAACTTGTACATACCACATAAATGATACAAGAAAACCTCTTCCTCTTCCCAGTAATACTGGAAATACTACTTTTTACATGCAGGAATATCTTCTTCCACAGCAGGACAGAAGTATTGCTATTTCTGGGACAACACAAAGCGCCACGGCACTCGGTTTTGTGAAAAGACATGAATGAATACAACATTTCCAAGCAAAGTCATGGATATGCATTGCATGTAATCTCCATTTTTGAGTAATATAAAGGCACTGTATTTGGGCAGTACATGGTCAGAACAGTTTTTCCATATTTCCCTGAGAAAATCCTGGTTCCACAAACCACAAAGTGTCAAGTCTGTAATAGGAAATAGGTTTACTAATAAATTGAGAGAACAGTTTTATTTATCTGGATATCCTTACCACAAGCTCTGTATGTTTTCTTTGGAGGATTTGTGTTGAGTAGCCAGTCACAGAATATTTTGTCATTACTGAGAGAAGGCACTCAAATCCTCTTGACCTGTGGGTCATGAAATTGTTCATTGCTATATTCCTGCGTTTATACGTTGTATTTTTAACAGCATTAAAATCATTACATATGATTCATTCAATGAAAATATTTGTTTATCTTCAGAGGAGTCTCTGATTATCTCTTGCTTTTTCAACATCTCAAGCTATAGGCTCAGTCCTCCAGTTTGGTCACATCATTTTCCTTAGGTTCTGTTAAAGTCTCAGTCTGATTCGATAGTAACAAAATCAGTAGGGAGCATAAAGCAGCTGTCCATGGGCATTTTTGTAGAAAACTAAATTAAAGCTGTGGTAGAAGGACCAGTAAGTCTCCATCTAGAAGAAAACTGCTAAAGCCACCACCTTATGTTGCAAAGTACTGAGAAGAGGAATTAATGGAAGAAAAGACTGGAAGACTGTGCTCGTAGAAGCTACGAGGCTGTGTTTTGGATTGTGCTGAAAACAGTGTTGACAAACCTTTTCTGCTCCTCACGCAGCTCCACCTGTGAGTGTGCCGGGGTGTACAAGAAGTTGGGAGGGGACACAGCTGGAATAGCTGACCCCAACTGACCACAGGGATATCATGCTCAGGATATAAAGCTGGTGGAAGACAAAGGAATGGGGATATGTTCAAAATCATGGCATTTGTCCTCCCAAGTCACTCCTTTTGAATGATGAAGTCCTGCTTTTCCTTGAAGACACTGTGCCCATGGAAAGTAGTGAATAAATTGCTTGGTTTGCTTTGTTTGTTCATGAGGCTTTTGCTTTACCTATTAAATTGTCTTCATCTCAAGTTTTCTTGCTTTTAACCTTCCAATTCTCTCCCCCATCATGCTGGTGAGGGAGTGAATGAGCAGGTGGTGGGGCTTTGTTGGGGTGAAACCTGGCAGAGATGAAGTGCAAAGAACACTGATGAAGTTGCAGTAAAATGGACAGGGAGTTAATTTCTTCCTCAGAGTATTTTTCTGAAGTCTAGGTTTTGGTTTAATGCCCCTGTTTTTTCGGTTTTTTTTAAAGAATGATCAGGGTTGATGGTAAGATTTTTTTGCCATTTGCTTTGCTAGTTAGGAGGCTAACATGGCAGTCAGGCTCCAAATGGAGCTGGCTCCAAATTCCAAATGGAATTGCTGGCAGGGTAAGCACATGTTCTGCTAGTATTCAGCATATAAAAGGGGTAAATACCAAGGCTGTGAAATACTTTTAGTAGAAGAAGTTTCTGAATAAGAACACATGAAATCAAGAAAGAGTCATGTTTATTTTGGCTGAAAAGAATGCTCCATATGTGGTGCAGCCTAATGTATATAATTAGTACCTCCTTCCAGGAGGAAAAGTAGAGTAAGAGTAAGAGTAAGAGTAAGAGTAAGAGTAAGAGTAAGAGTAAAGAGGTGACTAGCAAGAGGGCCATGATATTGTCAACTGAAATTGGAAAGTAGTTACAAAAATAAAGGATGAAATGATGTAGGAAGAGACTCAGACAGATGGAATAGATATTGAAAGAAACAGTAAATATGATCACTTCTCTTTCCATGCATTCTTCTTGCAAGTAAGTGTAGGAATTCATCATTTGGGGAAGACGGGGAAGAAGGTTGGTTCTGGCACAATTCCCCTTCAGCCCTGCAAAAGCCAGGGCTTTGCACAAAGGGTAAGTCAAGGTGTGCACTGGCATCCCCTCCAATAAGTAAAATGATTGCATGCAGCCATGGTTGTCCACGTTCCCCACAGAGCAGAGCACTGGCACTGAGAGGGCACCCGAAGGTTCCCATGCACCTACAAAGCACTCAGGAGCCCCTGCTGTAACCCACAGAACTGGCTGTCTGAAGCAAGGATATGACATCAGGGCTATACAGAGTGCTGCCCATCAGCTTCTCTTCAAGCAGTGCCAGCGTGCTCTGGGTCCAAGGCCAGAAGCTAATGGGGATGCTCTTGTGAGTAAGCATTTTTGGATTCTGGAGTGCACTATGATCTTCATGAATTGCACATCTTTGGGGAGAAAGTTCTCAAAATTGCTTGCAGACTGCTTCCTCCCTCAATCTCTGCATTGTGCCACTGGTGGCTTAGCCTGTACATCTACTATTGCAGCAGCAGCAAGTGTGGAATGACTGGTGTCTAACATATGTCCAAATTGGTGCTGCCTTGCTGTCTGACCAGGGCAGCCACTAACATTTTCATTCCATGAGAATTGTTTTTCAGAGTCTTCAGCATAAATTCCCATTTAGGAGTTCCCCCTAGTATTTTTGTTCTGTTTTGCTTCGATTTTTTGTTGTTGGTTGTGTTTTTTGGGATGTTTGTTTTGTTGTTTTTGTTGTTTTGTTTTGGTTGAGTTGGTTTTTTTTCTGAGCATGAGCAGGAAAACATATACCAGAATCTAATAAATACTGAAAGCCAACCTGGGCTATTTTGGGTTGATGCATCTATAGTGATATTTTGTACTGAGTATTTAATTAACAGCTCTTTTTATGATAAATAAGCCAGAATAAAACCAGCTGGTCTTCCAAGAACTGAATTTGCCCTCTGCTGTTTTTGGCAGTAAAAATTAATAAAATATTATTTTAGTGTGCAGTGTAAGCTTAAATAATTCTCAAAGAATCAAAGGAGCCCACCTGCCAAGGGAAATCACGTATTTTACCTTTGTCACAAAGATGTATTTATATTAAATCATATAGTTGGCCTTCATTGTTCTTTTGTTTTCTCATTTATAAACCACAGATTTTCTTGGCTTTGGAAAGCTATTTGTAAAAGTGGATATAAATTCTTCAAGAACAGCAAAGAAGTGTTTCTCAACTGCGTTTTTGTTTACATTAATTTTTTTCTGCTCAATTTTCTACATGTGTATCTTGGTTTGAAGGAATTTTCTGCTAGCATTACTTAGTTGTTTGAGGGTTTTACCTTAAACATTTATCCTCTTTATGTCATTGATTGAAAAAGCAGGGAGATGTCCATATGCAAGGAGTGAAGGTGAAATTATGTAACATGAGAGGATCATCCTCCTTTTGGAGTCTCCAGACCTGATGGGTCATCTTATCTACTCTCCAGATGAATTTTAGAGCAGGCTGTGATGATATTAACAAAATGAGTTTATCATATTGAGAGTTTTTCATTCACACAGACTTTAAGATCCAGACATGCTGAAGAAAAGTCTGCCTTAAACTCAGGGTTTTTTTATTTTCCCGAGGGAGTAAAAGGTTTACTGTCTTGGTATAATAGTATATCCAGTAACAAAAACAGCATAGCTATCTTTTTACTGGTGATACAATGCCTCTGGCTTAGTATAAAGTCATTATGCATTATGCCCAGTTTACTGAAATTCTGGAAGCTGATAACAATAATTAAAATACTACATGACAAGTAGTACTTTATTATGCAATCCCACAGTGCCTCAGTGAGTTATTAGGCACACAGCCAACTGCTTTGAACCACCTGGAAGAATTATTTTTACACCTATCATAGATAGTGTTAGGGAGTGATCTGATGGGCTTGCAGTTCTGCTGTTATCACACACTAACCACGCTGGTAAGATTTCATCTCCTGAATAACTAAACTGATATTGACTTAAGTGATAATGACCAGGGTGAATATTGGTGCTGCCTTAATGGAGCTAAACACATGGCCCAAGGCTGAACAACAGGCCCTTAGTCAGCAGGCAGGGCCCCAGATGTAGCTGTGGGTGTTGTTATAAGCTGAGACTGGCTGCAGGTGTTTCAGGTTTCAGGAGAAAGAGGAAGAAAAAAGCAGCATCTTTGTATAGGCATATTCTAAGGAATAAGGTGTGCATGAATCACGCATTGTAAATGTTCTTAACATTTCATAGCTGTAAATATGTGTAAATTTCTGAGTAGCGTCTAGTATTTTTATTTTTTTTCAGTCAAATGGCTTAAGCTATCTTAAAAGGCTACATTTCCAGAAAATGAGATATCCTCAATCTGGATACTTCATCCTTGATGTCCAGTTTAAAAAATTATTGCCTTGATTTTCAAATTTATTTGTGTACCTTTCCAAGACTTTGCTGACACTGGGACTAATCTGTGGTGTGATGAAGTCACAGCAAAAATTACAGTTATTTTACTGGAATGATAGTTCTCGTGTTTTGCAGCTTCAAGATACTGCCAGGTTAAAATTTGTAGTATTTCTCTAATCCAGACGACAACAACTTAATTTTTTGTCTTCATTGCAACCTTAAGAACACAATAATCCATCCTTTTGTATTGCAATTTAATGTTGCATACATGTACATTAGGTAGTGATGATGCCAGGATTTCCCAACAAAGCCATGATAGGTTAACTTTGAAAATGCTCCATGACTATTGGGAATTGTCATGTTCATTGTCATGTTCTCTAAGAAAGACACTAAACCTGGGTTTCTAATTAGAAAGGAAATTACTTTATATACTTCTAATAAATTCTTCCTAATTTCTGTTCCCTGTATTGTCAGGAGAGAAGAAGATGGTGTTCAGAGCAAAAAGCCTAACTGGGGTTCTATGAGAAGAATAGCGCAGGAGCATCCTTTTCCTCCACTTGTTATAGTGGGAAATGAGGATGCTGAATCATTCAGGACACTAAATAAGATGCAAAAAAAAAAAAAAAAAGTTACTTGAAGAAATAATTTAAGCTTATGTTAAATTTTGTGTTGTATATGGAAAGTAACTGAGTTACTAGTTTTGCATGAAGGCTGAAGTAGGTTTGGTTGCTCAGCTGATGATAACTCATTGTTTCTTAGAAGATACTGAATGTCATTGATGCATGTCATGATTTAGGAATATTACTCCCTAGTTTAGTGTTTCCACTGAGACTCTCCAAACCATGTTGCTTCTTGCTTGCTCCCCTTCCTCCTCCCTCTCTCCTGCCCTGGATGGAGAGGAGAATTGAAGGCAAAAAAGGTAAAGGGTTGAGATAAGAACTACTTACTGGAAACAGTAATGAGATAAGAAAACAAACACTGACAGCAACAATATTAATAACAAAACTGTACAAAACAGAGAGTGATTCACTTGCAAAATGCTCACTGCAGAGCTTGACCCGAACACAGTCACAGTCGACTGCTCCATCCAGCTCCTAACTGGTGCCACTCAACTATTTCCTCTGGCTTAAAGCCAGCATTACTCCACTGTTCCTCTGCCATGCTTCCTTGTCAGGAAAGAACCCGTCCTCCTCAGAAGAGAGTCCCTTTTCCGCACCCCTGGCAATGATGTGGTCTAGAATAACCCTCAAGTCATAGAAGCCCCCTCCTGGCTACTGCAAAAATTAACCTTGTCTTGGCTGGAATAGTATAGTAACTGAACTGAAGAGCATGAACAGTTTGTCAATTGTTTAGTGGTTTTATTGCTGAGTTTCATCTAAACTTAACTGTCCAATGAGGTGTTTGAAGGAAAATCAATTTTTTGTTCGTAGTAAGTGATGGGCCTTTAAGCAGTTTTGCCTTGAGCGTTACCTCTGGAACATCATTTTGTACTACACACTCAACATTCAGGAATGAAAATTCAGAAAATGTGTTAACACAAAATTCAGACAGACAGTGTGATTATGACATTCCCACGCTCTTTGAAACCCATCTGGAAAGAGAACTCAAATTCCACAAGTCTTTGCCATTTTCTATAACACAAAAGGGAATTTGTAACATGCAGTTGTAATTTCAGTTGCCTGGCTGACTGGTAGGCTGGTTTAGGTGTTGTCTAACAATAACTTTCTCTTGCACAAGCCTTGGTCTGGTGGATTACAGCAGAGGGACCACATGGTCCCTCTGCTATAAGATGCTATTTGATTACTCACCTGTGACTGTAGTGTCTGTGATAAAACTAAAAAAAAGAAAAAATTGGGATAACTGATCAATATCTGGCCTGCAAGAAAAATAGGTAAGTGCTGCAGGCATAGAGTTGGAGGTGTACAGTATTAACCTCTCATTTAAATCAGTTGTGTGAGAGAAAACTTACAGAATATGTTTGGGAAATCATAAACCTGGAAAACTTCAGTGTAATGATTAGTAAGAAGGGTGTCTGGATATGTATTTAAATGCCATATAAACTCTCCATCTTGGAGAAAACACTTAGCAGAAATCTTTGGGCAAACTTCATTCATGGAAGCAGAGTGAAAGGATGAATAGCCAAGGGCGTAATCTCTGTAGAAACACCGTCACCAGAGGCTTGTGAACTGTGTTCCCAAGAGCAGAGCTGGACATGGTAAATGGAGGTATCACAACTCTGCTTTTCACAGCTCTAGGCCTGTCATGAATAGCTATGCTGCTTCTTGCTTCCCTGACAGCTTGAAGGAAATGCAGCCTGTAGCCCAACCCGACTTCTCTTTGTTATCGAAATGTTTGCCACAATGTGTAACACTGGAAAGCACAGACAAAACTCCCTGCTTTAAGTTTTAATTTGCTATTGTAACCCTAAGGGAAAATGCTATCCATGAAGTTTTCCATGAAGCATAATACAAGAATGGGTTGGGGGGGAAAAAAAAAAGATAAATTAAGATTTTCCTGCTGTGCTACTCTTCTTGATGGTGTGATGGGCTTAACAGCTGGTTTAAAACCAGAGCTCTGCAGGTGGCTGCAGATGACAAGCACAGTCTGTACCACCTGGCTCTGAAGAAATTTCCACTTTGATTGATTATGAGCAAGTTGCCTTGAAAGGTGCTATACCATCAGCGACTGCTGCCAAATGTGCTCCTTCTCTGGAAGTTTCAGGCTTTTAGCACTAGGACCCCGTCCAACTGAAGGCTCAGCAGTGATGATAAAGCAAAGCTAACAATCAGCTCAGCTAGACAGAGAGTAGTCTCTTTGATGTAGGTAAGGGAAATTGCTTTTCTCAAACAGCAGCATTCAAGATTTCCTTTGCATTGTTCGTTTTTCTTGCATTTTACCTGAACCAGATAAATGGGGGGTCTTGAGACTTCTAATACACACCTTGTAATGAAAATAGGTTAGTATTGCATTCCAGCTTCAGTCTTGTACAAAACAGAATACTATCTATTACAAAATTCTATTTCTTCACCACCTAAAAACTCATCAATATTTTAATTTTTTTTTCTGCTGTAGTGCTTTGAGTACTCAGACTTCATTACTCCTATCTCTTATCCAAGGGCAGTGCTGGAGGATGGCTGAACTCCCTCACACACGCAGGGAGTTGTGCCAGAACAGATTGCAAGGAGAGTGATGCAGCACAACTCAGCTCCCTCCTTCTCTCAAGATAGAAACTGGGCTTTGAAAACAATAAGCCGCTCCACTAGGCATGCTCAGAAGCTCCCCACCGACTGCTGATTACTGTCGGCATCCACTTACTGCCTGGCAGGTGTAACCAGCCAAGCCCCAGCTCCCTTCTGATGTACCACAGGGTGAATCACTGGTTTTGTAGTTCTGAAAAATATAAATATTTGATGAGCTACAGACTGTCATGGTTTCCCAATCTTTTTCTGCACTATATTTTTCACACAGGAATCAACTTAAAATCTGTGTCCATACAAAGATCATATATCCACCCCTGTGAAATGAATTGTTAAGGTGAATGTATCTATCTCCAGATGATAATTTAAATCTTATTATCCTATACTTCAGATGACAAAAAGACTTTGCCACTAGTTACAAATTTTCTCCTGCAAGAGCCAATTTCTTTAGCAATTTCCCTTGGATTTTTCAAATGTCATAACTTTTCAGTGCTATTAGTTTAATTCAACATTGGTAAAAAACTCCTAGAAGTGCTATGACAGTGTAAATTTTATTGTCTCCAGCAGAGTATTGAGCTGAGAATGGAGAGTAACCCCAGTTACTTCTGAACATAGCACTGTCAAACTGGCAAAATAGAAATGACACTAAGGGTAAGGTCACCAATAAGTTGAGAGCAGAAATACTCTATTCAGAGTGATGAAGAAATAATAAAACCCAAATAATTAGCGTAAAATTTTAGGAAAGAGTAAATATTACTAAATTAAAATAAACTCCTTTTTTTTTTTCTTTTTTTTTTTTAATTAGTTCTGTGTCTTTGTTCTATTGCAGAGCTTGGACAAAGGGATTTTTGAGAAGCCTGATACAAGGAGCTAAGAGCTTCCCTGTAGCTACTAGCAGAAGGGAATATTATCTGTTTATTTCAACACCTGAGAAAAAGCAATCCTGACATCAAGGTCACCATACAAAGAGGCTTGCCTGGTAATTCAAACCATGAGTTCCAACAAAGAACATTGTCAGACACAAAGAACATTCAGAGAACCTGACAGTAGTTTGTTCCTTGTTTTCTCTATAGCTAGAACTTGTCTCTCAATTAACTGCACACTGACAATAGTTTACCCTCTAATTTAAACAGTCCCCAGTTACAATTAGAATTTCTAGCATTACTCCCTGAAACCCAATGTTGTGCATCTTCACAGTTCACACCCACTTTTAGACTGAATTTGGATTATTGCATCTAGAACAGTAAGAATCATTGAGACATCTCCTTGGTGAAGCACACAGCCTGTACGATGCACACAACACTATAATTTGTCTTGGAATGGAACAGCCCCACAAGAGCATGTGGCTCTCACTCTAGACCCAAGGAGGTACTGCACAGATTTGACATGGCACAACTGCATTGCTACTCAACAGCAATAAAAAATGTGTGTTCAAGAAGTGTTCACAGCCAGGCTGGATGGGGCTTTGAGCAACCTGGTCTAGCAAAAGGTCTGTCTGCCCATAGTAGAAGGGTTGGAACTAAATTTAAGATCTTTTCCAAACCCAGTCATCCTGTAATAGTTAATATTCCAGACAAAGCCTTGGGTTACATGCAATTCCCTCAACATGCTAAAAAAAAGTCTAATCTGTGCATTCCCATCCAAAAAATACGTGCAAAAAGCCCCAGACCTTCACTTGGGAATATTCTGTTTGGGGGCATATATCTCTTTTTGTTAATGTTTCTGTAGCATCTTGAACTAAAAGGTTGACTACATTCTAAGTTCCACCAAAATGATCAGGAAAAAGAGGCAAGAAATAAAGAAAGTAACAGCCACACATCTTCTTTTTGTATTGTCATGGACTCTTTCATCTCCAAAAGAGAAGGACTAATATCTCTAACTCTGATCTCTTATCCTGGATTATTTCAGTTACTGGGTATTATTTTTCCTAATCAAAGCACAGCAATCTCTTTCATTAATTAACTTGTGACAAAGCTTTGGTGAAGTAACAGATTTGAGTTTCTGAAACAGTTACTGCAGGCTTCTGTAAGTACATCTGTAGATGAGGATCAGAGCTATTTCCAGGTCCATTAGAGAATAAGAGTGATGCCATGGTGATCAATACAATTATTTTTCTTCAGATGGAAATGGTTTGGCACAGACATTGCAAAGGGACATTAACTGATTTATTTTTTTATTATTAGGTAAATGATGAAGATGGTTTCTACATTGTTTTAAATGCATGTTTGGTCACTTGTATTTTTCAGTGTAATCAGTAATCCAGTAAATTTATAATCCAAGCATATGTCCAAGCACAGTATTTGGTAATCAGGACACATGATGTGCAGAATAGTGGTTTAGTAGTCTACATCTAATTGTTGAAAAATACACCTGAAACTGGAAAATGCATAGAACGATCATAGAAAGTTAGGTTGAAAAAGACCTTTAGGAGGATTAAATCCAATGCTGCAAAGTCCTCAGCTAAACCAAATCCCTTTCTAAGTGCCACATCTACACATCTTAAATACCCCCAGGGATGGTGACTCATCCACTACCCTGGGAAGCCTGTTCTGATGCTTGACAGCCCTTTCAATTCTTCCTAGTGCACAATCTAAACCTCCCCTGGTGAAACTTGATGCCATTTCTTCTTGTCCTATCACTTGTTGCTTAGAAGAGACTGACTCTGATGTCTCTGCGACCTGCTTTAGGTAGTTGTAGAGTGTCGTAAGTCACATTTGGCACCCCACCCCAACCCAGAGCCTCCTCTTCTCCAGGCTGAACACCCCAGCCCCCTCAGCTGCTCCTCAGTGGACTTGTGCTCCACACCCTTCCCCAGTTCCATTGCCCTTCTCTGGACATGCTCCAGCACCTCTTTTGTTCTAGTGAGTGGCCCAAAACTGAACTCAGGATTCGAGCTGTAACTCTTTTCTTCCACATCCAAAAAAGGATGGAGATTCTTCTTAGCCCTTTTTCTCTTGATGCATTTATAGAAGAGAATATAGAATTTATGTTACAGTAACAACATAAATATAGAAGAAATAGTCTATTCCTTCTTTTGTTACAAACAAGGAGCTTATGCCATGGACGTAATTTTGCTTTCACTTAAACCCTTCATAATTATTATTCCTTCTTTTCAACTGAACCAACTCCACCCCACTAAAACAAAAAATGCTGGTGATGGATGAGCTAGATAAAATGGGGTTTAAGGCTGTTTGCATGCTTGACATATGTGTACAACATTTTAAAAAATTAAGTGAGATGCAGTGTACTTTGTATAGTTATAGACTTTTAACACAAAGTGATGATTTAAGATTCCATAAGATATTTGACAGCTCCCCTTTCATTTGCATTCTGGATAATGCTGGAGCTTTTGGATGGATGCCGTGAGTACAACTCTGAAAAAAACTATCCAGACCACTTTGATTTTGTCCTCCATCAATGTAATGATATGTCAGGAGACTGGTGATGGAATTTGTAGTTTGTGGCATGACACTTCTTGCAGTTTTGATTTTTATACTCAACAGTCATACTCTTATGAACTGAGGTCCTGGAAAGGAACATTTTCATACTCCTGCCTTTATGAGTACCTTTTTTCCTTTCCTTTAAAGAAAGAAGACAGACTATTTGTTAATTTTTCATGATAAATTTGAGCCATTATGAGACCAAAGTATTTGTCCTTTTTCCTTATTTCTTTAATCGCTATCTTATGGACTTGTTTTTTCACTGAAAAGGAGCCCATAAATGGACTATTCAGTGGTGTGATTCATTATCCAGTACCAATGTAGTAAAGCCTTTCATGTAGTTTGCCAAAACTCAGAGGTCTTAATTTCCCTGGGTTTCACATTCCTGCCTCAGCTGGCTATGCTGGAAATGCAGTAATAATAAAAAGAGGTTGGATGCACACACTGATCTTCCTATAAATAAGAGATATCACTCAGCTATCAAAATGGATGATCATATTGTGTTTTACTGATAAATAGTGTTTACCTTTTAGATTTAATGCATTTTTTAAAAGTGCTTTGACTCGCAAAACTAAAACATCTACAAAGGAGTGGTGCTTTCTTTCAAGGCCCAGGCACATATGCTTCATGTCTCAGTAGTAACACACTGATTCACGGCAACTACAGCTTCTGTGACATGTGTTTGGATTAAAGTAATAGAAAATAAATGAAATGTTTGGATTCCAAAATACTGGCCAGATCTTTTATTTATTGAGTTATGCAAAATAACTTGTTTTCAGTGGATGCAAGAGGAGGTAGGGAGCATTTGGACACATTAGAATGAAACCAATTTACAGAGCAGTCCTTCTTCTCTCAGAAGAAAACACTGCCGCTGTCTTGTTGTCCACAGCCAATCACATTAGTGTGAGACTGGCTACTGCTTTTTTTTAATTGGACTGATATATACTTATTTACTAATTCCATTCCTTGAGCAGGCATTATTTGATTGCATACTCAGACAAAGTTTAGTAGCAGTTGGGTCAGAAAATTCATGAAAGAATCATGATGAGACTGGATTTGATCTTAATATCTAGATCAGTTGTCAAATCTTTATTCATGAAGTAAGAAACAGTGCTGAGTTTCCACTCCGTGATGCTATTCTGAGACTACATTGAGCTGCCAGAAGAGGTTCAGAAAAACCTAGTACACAGGGCAGAGAAAACCCATCTGCCAGAATTTTTAAAAAGGGGGTCTTGCAGACTCTGAACTGAGATTTCTGAAGAGATGACTGATCCCTGCTTTTCAGAATTTAAGGGCTTCAGACAATAATGGCCTTTTGAACCAAGATAATATGCATTTAGCTGTCTGCAATGTTAAAATCTCTTCTTCTTTGCTAAGAAGCCTCTTCTACTCTGTGCCATCTTATTTCCATGCATACCCTCTCCCCCAAAAACCCCGCCCATCAGTCTGGAGGTTGCACTACATCATGTGCTTAGTTTTTGCTTTGATGATGGCTGCATCTCGCAGAGCAGATGGGGCCAGTGAGCCTGTATGGGTAGAGCAGCTCGGGCTGAGGTGGTACCCTCAGCTCTCACAGAGAAGCTGGCAGAGCTCTGTGGCACAGAGGTCCCATCAGGGGTGAACAGCATGTGTACAGCATTGCACACATGCAAAACCTGGGCCTAAGGACACGGAACTGACTAGGATGGCCCTGCTGCTCTTAAGGCTAAACAATATTTCAGAGGTGGCCAAAGTTTAGTAGGTGATGGCTGATAAATAAATGAGTGTCAGAGAGCCATTGCCATGTATTGACATCAAAGCTGGTGGAGTTATTCTGTGTACAGTTAGAGAGGAGATCAGCATCCTGCCTGCTATATGGGAAGTGTTGTAAATACAGAATAGGATAACATATTAAAATGAAATGTGTGCCAGCCTTTTATAGACAGTTTGATTAACTTCAAAGGGCCTTTCTAGCACAGAAACCATCTCATTTACGAAAAAAACAAACCCAAAACAAACAAACAAAAAAACCCTTCAGAACTGAGATCATCTGCCTGCATCTTTTACACAATAATACCTACTTCTAACAGTTCCAGTGTGATTCTGAAGATTAAAAAATAGCAGTCCTATATTCACTTTTTTTTTCCCACTGCACATCCATCTTCTGTATTAGACTTACAGCCCTCCAACATCATCCCTTTTCCTCCACCCTGTGAGTTGCTGTGTGTCTGCAGTCAGGCTTGTGATTTGTTGTACAGACTGAGGAGGAGAAGGTATGGAGACATGCTCTGTGTTACCACACATGCATACACAAAAGCCTCAGGCATGTCTTGGAACACAGTAGACTCCAGTGGCTGTGCAGCCCCTTGTCCATCCCCCTTGTACTCATCCTGCAGCTGCAGCCAGGCTGGACAACAGCTGGACAACAGCTTTTTTTCCCCCCACCATTACGCATGCTGAAGCTCCAACAGTGTGAAAAACAGAGTGCCAGGCGTGACATGAGGTGATGCCTGATACATCGTATATTGCACACTTGCTGGACTGTGCACCCAGGGGTCATCGGGAATTTGGAAGTCTAAGATTTCCAGGCAGTGTTTCCTGGGTTTTTTGAGGGCATGAAGCCAGTTCCTAGTCTAGTGTGTATATTTGTGGGGATGCTGCCCACCCTGGGATCTGGGAAAGTTCAGACAATACATCTATTGCAAAAGAACTGGGAATAAAAAATTTTTGCGAAATTTGGTCTGTGTTCATAGCCACACAAAAATCATAAGCCTATTAATTTCCCAGTCTTCAAGAAAGTCTACCAGGATAAAGAAAATATGTTTTACTAATGTAAGAAACAAGCACATTATGCTATACAGAGCAGGGAAACTCTCACACAGAGGTCACAAGCCTTTGTTTACTTACCACAAGCCTTTGTTTACTTACTGCCTAGCTAGAAGCATGTACCTTCCTTGGGAAAAAATACTTCTTGTTGAACTATTCAGTTTTGCTTCATTTACACTCAGGTATACTTTATGATTACTATCATTATTCATTTGTGTTGTTTCATTATCCATTAGCTCACTTCCAGGGTGAACTATTTGGTGGTGGATGTGGCAGAAATCGGAAAGAAAACAGCAGTGAATACTTCACACAGATGAAATGTCCTTCTCTGTCTTGGTTCTGGCTCTTCCTACAAAACCATGAGCTATACAGTATTCAAGGCCAACATATTTCCACCAATAACAGAATTAAACAATTGCCCAAACGAATAGATGCACAAGGAAGAGAATAAAGCAAGGGTAACCTGAGAGGGTGTTCATGTACATTAGCTGTGTTTAATCTCGCTTTAACTCACCATCTACCTCCTCCTAACCTGCATGTTCAAGACAGCACTGTGTTTCACAAATGAGTCAGAATTTGCCTGATCCATGTGGATGAAATTGCTCCTTCCTGTGCAGTGGATATCCCTGGTTCTCTTTCTGTCCCATCAGCGTGCCTTTGTTTTAGCCATGCTAAAAAATAAACACTGTACACTTGCACTGTGGTTCTTCATGTATGTTTTTACATCTGTTCTGCATAGAAAAATAAATAGGAGTATCTGCATGCACCTGCTATCTTTATGTGTGTGCACAAGTATACACACATGCTACACATTTTTCTAAATGTATTCATCTACATGTAAAAATTCCATAGGAATAACAGTATCTGAGAGGTATATTAAAAGTGTATCTCTGGACATTCATGAGAGAAAGGGAGTAATAGAAAGCCAATCTCAGGTTTCAGCACCTTTGTTATTAATTATTACAATAAACAGCTTGTCTAAAGGGAAAAAAAGTTTTCACAAGATTAATGGAAAATTTAAAAGTCTTAATATACTTAATGCAAGAGTTACTTATTTGGATTTCTATTAGAAGATAACAAATATATTCACTAAACCCTCAAATTATATTTGCTAGTAGCTGGTTAAAATAAAATGATGACTAAAAATGTAATAGATTATGCCATTTTCCCTCTTCTTGCTACAGGTCCTGTTTTCAGACCTCAGAACTGGACTCACACTCCCAGGAAGAGCTAGGCCCGTGGCTTCTTGGGCAGCTGGTTTCCCAAGGAAAGGCATTTCCTACCATGAACAGTCAGGTTGCCCTCTGCCAGCCCACGTCTCTGTCAACCCACCATGCTTTTACAAAGGCTATTCTTTTCCAAGCACAGAGAAGCATCCTGTAAGCCCTAAAACATTAATGAGCTGGAAGGATCACAAGCATGTTAGGATCTCTTGGTCCTGCAGATAACCAAACTCAGTGGCCCAGATTTGTTTCCAATTGTATAGGCTGATCAGCAGTGAAAATGAGTGGTCTTCAAGAGCACGTGGTATCCCAGTTCTATATTTGTGCTTTCATAGCTTTAGGGTTTTTGCAAGCAAACATGATGCTTTGCAATGAGCTTCAAAAGCAAAACACAGAGCTGAATAATTCAGGACCCCTATTTTTATTACGTTTAAGAAATGGCCCTATCTATATGTTTCACTGCTAATTTATACTCCACAAGAACCCTTTTGGCTACACAGTTGTCCCACAAAACATAAGGTCACAAGATGCTGCTTCAGATTTTTCTGTTATAAGCAACCAAAGGTGTCCTGCCCCTGACACTATTCATTCCCTAAGGTATTCATCCATGTCCAAAAAAATCTCATTTAAAATCCTGGGTGGGAAACAATATTAAGATCTGAAAGACTGCAGGAGACACAACATCTACACAGGCCTGTGTGGGTTTCAGGTGAGAGCTGGTCTCCTTATTCATCACTTAACCACAGAGAGGAGCAGAATTCATCGTTTGCAAATAAATAAGTAGGTGAGCACTGTGGTGTATTGCAGGGACCACCCCCTCTGCTCGAGCAGCCTCCTAGATTGCCTCTGCCTGCAGGAAAGCCTCAGGTTTTTTAAGTGCCATCCTCCTCATCTCTGCCGTTTTCTTCAGTTTGATTTTTAAATTTTGTTCAATCCATCTTTCAGATCCTCTCAGCACCATGTTCCTCTCTTCCCTCTGTTCCGTTTCCTAACTAGATGCTTTTAAGTGTCTTCAACGTAATTTCCAACCACTATCTATTTCTTTGCATGTTTACTCTAGGGAGAATGTGAGCACAAAAACATTGGTTTTCAGGCAATCAGGGACTTTCAAAATTGATCAAACCTCTTCTCCTCATTTTGTAATGATTATTATAATAGCCCCATTTTGCTAAATGAGCTTTTTAACATACTTTTTTTCTGCCTATGCTTTCTAATGGCTTTCTAATTACCAAAACTTATAGAGCAATTTATATCTAATAAAGTCTGTTTACTTAACACAAGAGAATGATTGCTAATAAGAGGGCACTTAAATAATCAGCTGCACAGCCCTCCGATGAAATGCAAGAAAATAGGAAACTGGAAGTCGGTGGCAGTGTAGCTGTAATGAAACAATGCCCTCCACCAAATCATGATGTGTGTGAGGAGCACCTGAACTCTACTTGTTGGAGTGTGAACACAGAGGCCTCTCTGAGTCCCTCAGAGAGAGAGAACAGAATGCAGGAGCTAAATTTAAAACCTTCAGAGAAATTAAAGTATATTAAGCCACTCATACATGAAATAGAGGTGTAAGCTTAAGTATGTAAGTAAGTAAATTAAAGTTAAAATATGTTTTAAGTACCTTAAAGAGCAAAAGCCTTTGAATCTAATGTAAAGAACAAGCTTCAAAAACAAGCTTCAGTGAGAGCTCAAAAACGTAGTTCTAGGCATAATAAAAGCAGTCAAAAAATTGCTTACATTCTTCAGCTAGAGCAGATAGGCTATATGCACAAGTTATCTATAAACTTTCATATTATAAACTAGAATTCTAATGGGTTTAGAAGAAATGCTTTAGGTTCATGTTTTTAACTGATTGGGTAATTTGTTGATAAAGTGTTGGAGTGAGAGCTCGCTCACTCTCTCTTCCTCCATCATCATCATCATCACTTCCACCACATGAGATAAGAAGAAGAAGAAGAAGAAGAAAGGAACAGATGAAGAAAGACCAGGGAGTTTCTGCCTCTGCTCGGGACTCTGTACCAGACTGCAGCTTCTGCCTCTGCAGGAAAGACTTTATACCAATTAGCTGCTTCTGTTTGGGTCTCTACACCAGAAAGTTTTTAGCATGTACCTTAATATTTGGGATTCTTTGTCTTTTGAGACTGATATGCCTTTACAACAAACAACCTTAGAGCAACTAGCAACTGCCCTTGCCTTTGCAGATATAAACCCATAACAATCTCAACATTTACTGAATCAGCTAATCAAGACAATGGAGGCCCCACTTGCATGAAACAAAACCAATAGATAACTAGTATCTCAGGACAAGCTTCAAAAACAAAATAATGAGAAGGGAGGATCTTAAGCCTGATGCTGCAGCATTTTCTAAGGTAAGGGATTTGTACTGTAAAAGTTCAGAGCAGATATTGGCCAGGCAGTTTCCACTCAGTGCCTGGATGCAGAAACATTTTCTGTTCCTATTTCCTGCCCTACCCTCTAAAGTTTTCTCAGATGCTCCTCCCTCTTATTTCAGAATCACTGAACTTAACTTTTGCTGTCCTAATTTCTTTTTCCATCAATATATTTTGTGTCATCTCCCAAAATCTTTGATTTGCTCACTTTCCATTGTTGGAGAATCTTACAACTGGAATATTTTCAAGAATATGCTTCACAAAGCACATTAAAAGATAGAGGAACAGTTTGAATCCCAACATACCTAAAGTTCATGGATAACAAAATTTTCTTATTTTTGCACTTACGCTGTTTTTTGGGACATTGCCATCTTCCTCAGAGCCCTTGGCCTTTTGCCATCACTTTGAAAAGGAAACTGCCACAAAAGTCAATAGGAGATTAGCGTAACACTCAGTGACAGATTTGGCACATTGCAGCTCTAATACTGAATTTGCTTGAAGGGTCATAAGACTTAATAAGTGTTCATATCAACCCCCTTTGGCCATGTAATAATGTACTCCATCACTGACACAGCATTAAAAACCTGAAATTCATTACACACTGAACCACCCATGGTAATTTTGCTATCACTCACCCTGATGCAGGTCAGCTTTTGTACCATAGATTGTTTCATGACAGTTCTGCAGCTTTTTTTAGTCATCACATTAGGTTGTCTTCATCCTCTTCCCACTTCTGCTTACTTTAAGGTTGTATTTCCACTACTAGCTTTTAAACTCCTTCCTCTAAAACTATGTTTCACATACAGATGTATTTTTGCATGCAAATGGGTATTCATTAATTCATTAATTCAAATTCATATATTCATTTAGCTGGCTTTTGCATACATAGAAAAATCCTAATTCTGAAAGCAGATATAAAGGAAGGTTCAGCATATGTACAAGTTTGACTCTTGCTGGTATTTTGACTATATATATATATGTATGCATATACACATATATCTATATACTCACCAGTTCAGACTCAGAGGCAGAAATGTGCAAAAACAAGAAGAGGGGAAGTCTCTATTTTCATCCTATATATAAGCAACACTATTGAAATGAGGCAATTGTTTAATCACTGAGAGAATGAAGCTAATTCAGATTGATTTGGGATGAAAACACAAAGTATTACTAATCCCAACTGAAACACAGCAAACACAATTAGCATTCATTTGCAGAAGTAAAACTGAAGATTTGCCAACATTCTTTTACAAACCAAGGACAACTAATAATTCTACACTAAACTTTTTCAGCTGAGTCTAAATGCACACTCCATAATGTATAACCTTTAAAAAACAGTAAATAACTTCTATTAAAGGGCAAACAACCTCTCAGTCAAATTTTAAATGAATGCTAGCCTTGGCAAATGAGCATCCCCAACAAAAATTGGGACACTAATCAGGATCTTCACCAGGGCCTTTCAGCTGTCATCTGTGGGCTACTTCTGAGAAAGCTGAATGAGAAAAGCAAGCGCACACACACGCATACACATACATGTGATATTCCCTGGGGAAATGCCACTCCATCACAATGCAGCAACAAATGCAGCAAGTTTGGCTCTGTAAAGAGTGGCCTGCAAGCTCATTTTCAGCTCACTACCTATTATCCCATAGCATTTCACCCTTACTTTCACAAAGGCCCTTGCTACACCTTCCCTTCTGATTTGCCTCACTGTTCAAAGTGTCCATGAAAAAAAATGAATGTGTTGTGCCTTTCACTGTCTCTGGCAGCATGGAGATGAAAGATGTCCTTTGTAAACAAGAATCCCTGCTGCTGCAATTTCAAACTATTGGGGCAAAACAGAGGCTGACAAGCTTAAAACTCCTTTTCAGACTTCCCGTTCTTCTTTCAGGATTTTGCTGGCTGAAATGTTGTTTTTCTAGCTTTGTTGCTGGACTTACATCCAATGCTTACATTGCATTACCAATATCTGAACTATATTGCTTTTGTCACAGTGTTTCAGATAGCATACATTTTCATTTAATAGCTCTCCTGCTTCCCTTTAACTTATGACCTTTATTGAAAATGAACCATTTGTTTGCAGAATGTCAGGCGAAAGGGTTGAATCACAGGGGCTTGGCATCTGTGAAATGCTTTGCAATCCGTTGCAACTGTATTGGGAAAGTAGTGATGGAAAACTATAAAATGCCTCAGATGAGGAGTTTATTCTGAAGGATCCTAACTTGCCTTTGGATTGCCAAGCACATTTCACTAAAAAAAAAAAAAAAAAAAAGAAAAAAAAAAAAAGAAAAGAAAGAGAAAAAGGCCTGTTAGAAATGACTCTCTTGATGCTCCCGTAATACATTTTCTTGTTGTCTCTTCTATAAACATTTCTGTAATTTTCATTATATCTTTTCTGCTCTTAGTATCTCACAGCTCTCCTCATCTCTCCTAGGTACTTGCATGAAGTGCTTCAGAATCCAGATGGGGTCTGTGTGAGTTCTAGAACTCAGCAGTATTTGGCAGAAAGGTCCGCACTGCAGTGCTGGGACATGGCATGTTACAAAACAGAGGCAAAAATCCATTTTGCTTTAATTTCAACAACTCATTAAACACTAGCCAATCAGAATCTTAGATCTGCATTGTTTACCAGCAGCCTAAAGAATGCTGTAGTCTAAAATGCATGCATCTTGTGTTCAGAGAGGTGCAGGATGAGCTTTGCACCAGTGCCTCTGACAAAGGAAATGATTTATCAGGAGGAGGATGGGATGAACATGAGACTACTTGTATGCTGTGGCTGCAGATATTGATGCAGATATTCCTAAGAGGGCCTCCTTACAGCCAGACTAGGAGCCAAGGAAGTTCTACCTCAGAGCACCACTTAGGGGACTTCACAGTTTTTCAGGGGTTTAGGTGGAACCTGAAACTGGATTAAATAATTTGTGGAAGGCATCACAGTTAAGCAAATCTTCTGCCTACTACCCACTAACCCACTGGTAATGCTTTGCAAGTGTGTAGTGGCAAGGTCACGTGCATTTGCCCCCATCACAGACCACAGATGGATAGCTTCATTCCTCTGGGTGAAGCAGAATGGGAACCTTGTGGTGGCTTCCCCTAAATGGGCACAGCTTTCAAGACTGGCAAAAGGCTGAAATATGAAAAATGGGCCAGAAGTCAGTGGCACAGGCCTTATTTATACATACACCTGGCAACTGAACTGGTACTTAGGTTGTCCTGCTAGCTGTATGCCAATTACTGATGATTCATACAAGTTCTAATGACCTTGGCACTAGTCAGAACAACAACATCTTTATTGAACCTGAAGTTAGAGGGCTTTGGGGGCTTGACAGTATGTTTGGAACACATTTCTGGAGGAAAAATATCAAGAACCACAGTGAAGGAAGTGACAGTGGCTTCTTTCCATACAACTCAGAGTTAAGTTGGCACTCTAGGAAAACATACAACCCATGCTTACCAGAGTTTACTAGAGGCCCTGAGCAGCCCAGCTGATCAAGGTTAAGCAGGGGTGGGGAGACAGGGGAAACTCTGCTGAAACAAAAGAATTGAACTCAAAGAAAAGTACACAGCCCCTGAGATTTTTAGAATGGTTTGGGTTAGAATGGACCTTAAAGATCATCTAATTCCAATACCCCTGCAACAGGCAGTTCAAGTAGATCAGAGTGCTCAGAGCTCCATCCAGCCTGGCCTTGAACACTGCCAGGGATGCAGCATTCACAATGTCGTGGGGCAACATGTTACCATGCTTCACCATATTCAGGGTAAAGAATTTCCCCCTAACATCTAATCCAAATCTCCATTCTTTTAGTTTAAAAATAATTCCTCTTTGTCTTATCACTATCTGCCCATGTAAAAGAAACCCAAAAAACTCTCCATCTTTTTTTAATAAAACCATTTTAAGTACGGAAGGGCTGCACCTACACAATTTTTCACAGAAACACTAGCCCTCTGGCAAAGAACAACTAAGATATAAGTAGAGAACAGGATTTCTAAAATGTGTTTTATGTGAAAAGTTTTATTTTTATGTTGAAATTTCTTTCTCAGAACTCAGCTGTGTTATTAGGACTAATGCTTGTCTTCCCTTAGGAAGGATGTTAATTTTTTCTTTTTTAAGGGTGAGTTTTCAGTGTTGTTCTCATTCAAAATTTTTGGCTGCAGTTACACAAGAATTCTTGCAGGCTATAGCATATTTTGTGATCTCTTCTTGATGTCTCAAACAGCTGGATCACTCCATAGCAAAATCAGACTTCATCTCCAAAGCATATTTATTATTCCTTGCTCTGCAGCTGAAATATGTAACTTGTATTTTCTCAATTTTTTGGTCAGTGTGTAAATTATATGCTTCTGGGCAGGCTTGTATTGATCTAAAAAAGCATTGTAAATTTTCCAGGTTCAGATTCAAGTTGCACTAACTGGAAAAGGCAGATCACTGTAAAATGCAATATTCTCAAGAATCAATAAATCTTGCTGTCAGAACAGATGAGGGTTTTCACTGCTCCCCCTCCACTTTCCAGCCACCTCTTCAGAGGGAAGCAGGACTTTGGCTGTGCAGGAGGAATGATCACAAACCAAGTCCTCACAATACACTCCAGTGTTGTTCTTCCCATGGCAGCAGCATCCACACTCTGGCTACTGGACCAGGCACAGGTGCCAGAGCAAGAGAAGGGCTGGATTTGGCAAATTAATTAAAGTGGTGTTGGCAGCCTGTTTCAGGTCTACCAGTCATTTTGTTATCTGAATAGACTTGAGGTGTGCCAGGCCTGCATCAATCACTTGTGTGATCCCTTTTAGCATTCCTCTATTAGTGTTGATTTTAAAAATTTTATGATTCATTTCAGTGTTTCCTATTTTAATTCCCACAAATATTTTTTCCTTGCAAGTATCTTGTAAAAATCGAGAATAACAGAATGCTATTTTAAATTTTGTCCTCTGCCTGCATATTCTTCCTTGTAAAATCATTATCATGGACATCTGGTCACAACAAAATTTCATTGCAAGGAATGTTCCTGCATTAGACTTGTTGCTGTCTGTTTTGCTGTGGAGAGCTTATCACAGAAATTTCATTCTGTGCAGCATTTATTCCAGCCCATGGATTTATTTCCAATGAGTGGAGATGTAGTCTTCTCACAGTTACTACAGCTGCTTCAGTTCTGCCTCTTTTCAGTATACAGAAGATTCATTCAAAGGCATTTCTCATTTGGCCAACACAGCCAAAATGTTGTCCCGGAAAACTGAGAAATTATAAAAGAACAGGTGGCCTTTCAGAGAGGTTGGACAGGGAGAAATCACAAATGTCTGAACTTGCTTCTGGAGAGGATTTTAATCAGGATTGTTAAAGCCCCTTGTATTTTATTCTTAGCACAAGGAAAATGATAAATCTCACATACTACAGCAAGAAGTTAAATATTTAACCCCAGCTACTTTGGTCCCAGTAACTTCAGAAGTGGTTCCACGAGAATTTGCCTCTCTAGCAATCAGGAAATTCCTTCAAATTCCTGTGCAATCCATTCCTTTGCAAGTCCTATAATCAGCACCTAGCCATGAGGAAACATACTTTTTTTTTTTTTGACAGCTGAAAATGCTAAATTAAAGGCAATGTTTGATTTTAGTCTAGGTTGTCTTTATCACACGGGCTAAGATCTGGCATAATTAAGTTCCAACAAATCGTGACTGAGCATTGGCAGCAGCACTGAGTAGAGCAGCAATGCAGTTAACTCACATTAATGGACGATATGGTGGGACTCACCCTTCCTTTCTCCATTCTTTTTGCTTTAACCTACTGTTTTCTGCTTTGGTTGTCTTTCCAGGTCCTATATTTTTAAGTTTAAAATGTTATCTATCCCTCTTCAAAACTTCTGTTTGATTTATAATTGCTCACTAAAACCAGAAGATAGATGTAACTATCAAATCTCTTAATTTTGGGAAGGGGGACAAGGAAAGGAGGGGGAAGGGAGTGATTAATAGCAGCTTTAGCACCAGGCAAAGAGGAATCACAAAATTCTCCAGACTGGCTGGCACCCCTAGAAGTCCTGTAGTCCCGATCCCAGCAGGGTCAGGGGCAGAATGTTGGCCTGGATCATGTCCAGGTGAATTTTTAATGTCTCCAACAACACCTAACAATATTACATCATTGTTAAGATAATTTAGGTATCATCAGAGAGCAACAGTTAGCTATAAAATACTCTTGCTAATTCAGTGTGTTAACAATTTCTGGCAGTATTATCATCTGAGACAAATAATGACTCATTAAGAATTTGGGAGCTCCTTCTTATGTTACCAGGATATTTTCAGTTGCATCTTTGCATCTAATCTAAGAAAATTACTACTGCTTTCCGGTTTTCTGATGCTAAGAATTTTTTTTTCTGGATGGGGCATTTTAAGTACTTGCATGAGGAAAATGTCATTGCAAACAGAGTATCTTATACTCTTGGATGTCTCTTTAATGACAGGTGTATCAGATTTTCTTGTGATACTCCAGGAAAGAGAGCTTTGGGACATGATACTTTTGGGTACTTGTACCCGCAGGCTGGTCCCATATCCTACAACCTACACATTCATAGCATTCATAGTGACACATTCATAGTGACTGTGCCTGCTATCTCTTACCAGTTTATCATCTGATGACTCTTAGCCCTCAGGCTTCCTCTAGTGACATACAACGTGGTACAGCAATTACCTCAGAGAGGCCCCAACAGCTCACCTGCATCTCAGGAAAGCACTCTTATAACGAATCATTCTCCCTGCTGCCAGATATAAATCAGTCAAGAGAGTGTGTACAACCTTCATCTGCCCTTGCCTGAAGCAAAAGCTGCCTGTTTTGCATCACATGTGACCTCCTGGTAAGGTTGCTGCAAACTTATTGCTCCTGGTGAAAGGCCATATTTGCACTGGGTGACATGCAGAGGTGTATTTAATAAATTGAAAAATCTTGTTACAATTTTTCTTTCTTCTGATTTCAGATGACGAAAAAATCTTGCAGGCAATTTAAAATTCAATTCTATAACAGGGAAGTAACTGAGCCTTCACTGAAAGTGAGCACTTGTATGTGCAAAATGAAGCATGAAAGATGTGAAAATGTAATGGAAGAGTCATTACCCTGGGGTGGAATGAAGCAGACACTTGTCCTTGGGAGATGCTCCTCCCTTATATGTTAGAAATAAGTAGTTGCACTTGTAGCAGCACACCCAGGGTGAAATAGCAAGAGAAAAACAAACACAATCCACCATTTGCCTGGGACTACCAGGTGACAGCACTGCACTACATGAGAGGTTCTCAGGCTGCATCTTGGGAGGAAAGACGCCAGGAAACCCAACTCCTTGCAAGCACAGAAAACGCAGGAGTGACAGCTCACTCCCAGGTTGTGGAAAGCATGGGGTTACAGAGCTGTCACATGAGTCACAGCAGCAAGGTCTGTCACTGCTCATGTCTGCTGAGAGGACTGGGTGTGTATCAGGAAGGGGATCTCTGAAACAAATACGCTGTTTCACACAAAACCCTGCCTGTGCATCAAAAGCAAAAAAACAAGTAGGATTTCTCCAAGCTCCACTTCAGCCTGCATGTTAATCTCACAAACATTTCTGTGCTCAGGTGAAGTCAGCTGAGGTGATAAATGTTTCAATAAATCACAAGTCTGAGTTCTTCTTTAGCATATCCACTTCAAATCCTGCCAGGTAGTAAACCAATAAAATTTTCTACGAAATTATTTATTTCTATTCTCCCAACATTCTTATGACAATATAAAAATCACAGAAATATTGTGTATGGCATTTTCTACTGCTGTTGCAAGCAAACCAGTAGATGCTAGCAGCAGTGTTCAAATGACATTGTAAAGTTAGACTTTCAAAGTCAGCTTGCATTACTTTGATTCTGACCCCACAGAAGGAAATGAGGTCAGCTTTGACAAATACTGGGACTCTCAGTCATGAACACAATTTTCTTACCCATAAGGTATATTCCTCACTGAGAAGTCAATAAGTCACTCAAATACAAATGACCTCATGCCAGACTAACTTTGGACCTTTTCCTATGGATGGCTACATCAGTGAGAGCGTTGCAGCTCAGACCGTGTACCACAGATCAGCTCATGTTGACCCGGCTTGAAAGGCCTGTTCAAGGTCTCAGAGAGAGTCTATTGCAGGGTGAGATATTAAAATCGGCTTTCCTAATTTCTGGAGCACTGCTGTAACCACTATTATTATCAGCTTGCCACTGATTTTTCAATATTTATGTGTGGACATCAAGTTAATTTATGGTGTTTCTTTATGAAGTATGTCTAGAACAGCTGTATTTGTCACAGGTGCAGAAGCAAAATATCACATCAGATTGAGGATGAATTACTGAGACAAGAATCTCATTCACAACTCAATCTCCTCAACTTCAAGGTATTTAAGATCTATATTGCTAGCACATTTTTTTCTTTTAATTAAAACATTATCTAAGTTCAGTGTATGTTAAGAACAATTTTGATGATACTTCTCTTGCCAAAAACTTATCCTGCAATAACCCTTTTTCCTTTTCAAAGATTTTGTCTTACTCAGTATTAGAATATTAATACATCAACACCATGAGCGTCCTTCCAAAGTCACAGCATAATTGTACTCCATTTTATTATCAGAACATTATTCAGCAAAAATAAAACTAATTGTTACAAGAACAGTTCACAGTCAGTGTGCCAACTTATTTTTTAAAGTACCTCTAACAAAGGTATGCAGATGTTTTTCTCTGATGGTTCCTTGGAGTACACTCTCTACATTTGTACTTATTTTCTGTGATTATTGGTGCAATTTCATTTTGTTTTTATGGTACTTGAAGAGAGCAAGTGTCAAATTCACAGGTTTGATACCCAAACAGGTTTGATACCCTTCTCCAAATAAAATAATCTCCCAAGCTTTTAATCACAAACTATATGAATCCAAAAAAACCATGAAGCCCTAAAAACAAGACAACAGGGCCACATGATTGATGGTCTAGTGAACAGGTCTTGGTCTTAAGCACTGAATTCTCAGAATGTTTGCCATAAATCCAGAGTTCAGGAAGGAAGGGGAAGTTTTACTGGGAAGCTCAAGGATAGGAAATAAGGATTGTCTCACTACCATTCTGGAAGAAGAAGGAGCACTGAAAAAAATAAAAAAAATCATGCACTGCTGAATTATTTACTCTACTATCCAGGACATATTTGGAAAAATATTGCTTTAGAAGGGAGGTTAAACTCAATGCTACTGCAGCAGTCTGTGCTGTCAGGTGAGTCATATTTCTTTGGAGACCAAGTAGTTTGAGTTTTTCCTGATGACCTAAGTGCTTATATTCCTTTCTTGTCAATCAGCCACAGGGAATCGTCTGCTGGGTCTTGAAGTGTAGAGTGACAACATCAAGGGGAACGCCACTAAAAAAGGAGCAGCCACTGTGTGGGAAAAAAGAATTAAACTTCTGCTGAGCCTGGCTTTGGTGCTCTGTTCTCTAGGAATTAGTGTTCAACCAGGCATTCATAAAAGTCAGGAGTTACAGAAGGAGTCAAGAATGTGATTTCACTCAGTGCTCTACGGTAGAAGTGCTCATATCACAAAGCAGAAAAGTGTTGCTGTTGAACGCCTATCAAATTAAACTAGGGCAAACACGCTGGAAGAGATCAAAGGGCTTAGGGGAAAAAAACCAAAAAACAAACAAAACCAAAAAACCGAAAACCACCTTCTTTTATTTTTCCTTGAAACTACCAGAATCTATCTGTCTCTCAGGGTCTGTAGCTGCGCTCTGTCACTCCACAGCACAGGCTGGAGGGAAGGGAAGGGAAGGGAAGGGAAGGGAAGGGAAGGGAAGGGAAGGGAAGGGAAGGGAAGGGAAGGGAAGGGAAGGGAAGGGAAGGGAAGGGAAGGGAAGGGAAGGGAAGGGAAGGGAAGGGAAGGGAAGGGAAGGGAAGGGAAGGGAAGGGAAGGGAAGGGAAGGGAAGGGAAGGGAAGGGAAGGGAAGGGAAGGGAAGGGAAGGGAAGGGAAGGGAAGGGAAGGGAAGGGAAGGGAAGGGAAGGGAAGGGATGCTCCTACTGGAGCCAGCCACATGCCACACCACGAGCCAGAAGCCAGTTCAGCAACATGATTGATTTTCTGCTCTCCACAGCACGGCTGAGCTGTTTGTGACACCTCCCCCTCCTTTCTCTCATGTAACAAAGGCTACTCCATAGGGAGGGGCATTTCCAATTCAAGGGTAGAAAAGCTGTGCATTCAGTATTTTGGGGGGATGATGAGGGGAAATAATTACACAGCAGCACAGCCAGTTGCGCTGGTTTTGTCTGATTGCTTAGCAAACTTTCAAAGGAAAGCAAGTCGTCACTATAGAAACTACCACATCATATGGCTGTTTGCGTTGCTTCTGAGACACAGAATATCTTTTAATATGAAGCTTGTTCTTCTTTCCTGCCTTTAGAATATATTGTACAATAAATAGCTCAGCTTTGTTGTGTGTGGGTGTGTGGGTTTGGTTATTTTTTTGTTGTTGTGGGGGTTTTTTTGTTTCTGTTTTTGGTTTTCTGCTTGGGTTTTTTGTTTGCTTGGTTTTTGGTTTGGTTTGGTTTTTTGTTACTTTAAAAAAAAAAAGTATTAAAAGTATTATTTCTTCAGGCTTGCTTTTCCACCACTGAATGAAGTATAAGGGTAGGGTTTATTTAGAAATTGATTTCCACAAGTGAGAAATTACCAGTCATTTCAGTCTGTTTGAGCTTCATTTTTAGGAGCAACATCTTATCACTGTGGAAGAACTCACACTGAAGGATAGGTATAGTAAAACTGAGTACAAAAATAGCTGTCAGTCCACAGCTCATTGAGAAAGAGAAGTGAAGAGATCACATGCACAAAAGTCCAGCAGGTCCCAGTTTGGTGCCACTGATTCAAAACCCAGTGTCTGCAGAGAAAAAAAGCGCTAGCTGTTTACATTGACTTTATAGGTAATTGAGCTGTCACATAAAAGGTAAAACATCATAAAAGCACTGATATGTGCAAAATCCCTTGAGTCAGTGAAGTGCTCAGTAAATACATGAAGAAAAACACAGTAAATGTAACCTTCCAGTGATCATTTCCCTGTAATCCATGGTGACCTATTTCTATTTGATTATCTTCACCATGATAGATCTGAGAAGATATAAATCATTCAATGGCACAAACCCACTGAACTTCGCCTTTGTTCAAATTTTTACCTCTCAGTAGCCCAATCTGGTTTTTCTTTTATTTCTCTTCATTGAAAGCAACGGAGGACTTTTGTCAGAAGTTTCTGATATGTTGTCTGGGCTCCCTCTTTTCCCACAGTGAAAGCCTTTTTTTTGTCAAGTGTTTCTTCAGACATTTGCATGAACAAAGAATTACGTATTCAGCAGTACAGGATTATTTAATGAGATTCTCTGGTTATTTTCCACTCCTTCAACACTGCAGCTCAAAACAACCTGTGCCACCAATCCAGCCTGCTCCCTTGGCCTCATGCCCTACTTCTCCACAGCACAGGCTCAAGCATCCTTGTTTGTCCTCCAATGGTACTGTCACCATGTGCATTGCTGCTTGTTTGTCTTTTCCAGCCCCTCTTCATCCTCAAACGCTCCAGTGTGCCAGCTGCAGTTCTTATGTCAAAGCAAGCTTTTACCTGCTTAGTTCTGCAAGAGCTACCAACCCTGTACTTTCACCCAAAGTTGCAAGTCGCCCTGTGTATCATGCACAGTGCAGAAAGCAGTAGGCAGAGGGAAAAGCATTCTTGGGGCCAGGTTGGGTCCTTCTCGCCTGTATGGTGGAGCTGGAGGGCAGAGGGGACAGAACTAACCACCACTGCTGGTCTCAGATGTCTGGATGTGAGCCGTCTCAGGAGCTGGGCAAGGAGCTCAGATCAGAAGGGCATTTGACCAACTGGCCTAAACTGTGTCTCTGCCTTGCACAGAAATGCAGGCCTAGGAAACTAGCATTTCTGTCTTCATACCTTCCTTAGAGACACCACAGCTCTTACTCTGTTTTTACCAAATCCAGGAAAGGTACTGCCTTTTTTTTCTTCTTCTTTTTTCTTTTTAATAATGCCTCCATGACATACTTCAGTGTTTAACTCCTGGAAAGTTACTGTTAATCAACCAGAGCTGACTGGCCATGGTCTGAAGACTGGAATGAATTAAGAAGTATGCAGATCCTGGATCCATACCCACCAATATAAAATTGGTCCGTAGATACTTTTGTGTATCAGCTTGGCAGATTCATGTTTGGATGTCTGCCTGCTGTTAGGCCTTGAAGTTACAATGATAGATGATAAATGGAGGCATTTCCGACGGGCCAAAGGAGTCTGTTCACAGTCCAATGCTATTTGATGCATTTTCATTTACATGATGACAAACATACAGCTGGAAATTCGGAAGTTGAAACAGAATGGGTGGACTGGTGAATAGATGAGGTCATGACTATTGTCAGATCTGTATTCCAGTAGTAAGACAATTTCATACTAACATAATGCATAACATCTCGGATTGAAGGCTGCAGGACACACCAATACAGGAATAGTTTGGAAACACAGGGTTCAAAAAGGTTCAGAGTCAAGCAGGTAATTCACTGATCCTGCCCTGCCAGCATACCTAACAAAATCACCAATATGCACAAACTATTAGCAGAAGAAGTATGGATGTGTTACTTCAAATCTATAGATATAGCTTTATATATATACTTCAAAACTGGTGTTTGTACAGAAACCATGGAATCCCACACCTCTGCTGGGAGCCACTGTGATGGACGCATTACAGCACTGAAAAGAGGTCAGAGCAAAGCAAGGAGAGTGACAGGAAGTTCAGGAGAAGCTATTTACTGAAGAAGCACAGTCTAGTCAATTTAGCCAAGGAAAGTTTGAGAGGTGACTTGCTCCCTGTCCAGGAATTGCTGCATGGGCAGGTAATTACTATGAGCAGAGAGCTCTTCAGCAGGCAGGGGCTTAACAAGATCAAATGGCTAGAAGCAGAAGCCAGCTGAACTCAGAGTAAAAAACCCCTCCTGTTTAAAAAACTGTAACCAATAGAGCAATTTTCTGAGCCAATGTTCTCACTTCAATGTTTTATATCAAAACTCCCTTTTTTCTTCCTTTGAAGATGTGTCAGGAGTTAAGCTCTTGAGGTAGGAATAACTCAGTTCCTATGGCCTACTTAAAAATCATGATGACAACAGTGCAGGCGTGACTTCCAGGTCCATGTAACACACCTTTTAGAGAGGCCAGTGTGGGTGCCTGGGGAAGGCTGCGAGGGAGGCTGGGCACAGCACAGTGCTCCCACAGGACAGCCTCCCACGTCTGCTCTGTTGACAGTGCCAGGAACCAGCCTGGGGAGAGCTGGATGCCTGGAGCAGGCTGCTACCCTCTATACACCACAAGGAGAGGCACAAGGCGCAACCTGCCAGAAACAAGCACAGACAGTAGACAGAAATACCACCAGGAGAAAGATCAAACCAGCAAGCCTAAGGAAAGCTCAGCAGACAGTGAGAAGTCTGGGAAAGAGAACCCTCCCCACTGGGACCTTGGGCCAAGGGCATTGCGGAGCTCAGCCACTTTCCTCCTCCCCTGAGGCCACCTGCCCTCAAGACCAGCAATGGCTGCTGTGGTCCCTTGGGGCCTCTTTGTTTGCAGGCAACAAACACTAGCATTGCTGCAGACACCCAGCTGCTGCAGAAGTGCCAGACCATCTCCAGATGCTCCCTTATTTCCTTCCTCTTCCCTCATCCATACTCCAATGGTACCAGTCATTATCACCTGTCACCTCCTCTTCCTCAGGCCCCCTCCTGCTCATTATCACCATCTTCCCAGTTTTCCTCCTTCCCCCACACGCCTTAGCAATGAGCAATGTGCACTGTGTAAAGAGTATAGCATACAAATCCTTAAGAAAAGTTTCTCCCTGTTGTGTAGTCACCAGGAATAGGTAGACACCTGTTGGCAAAAGCCACATTCCTTCAAGGAGCTGGAGTCTCCAAACAGACTCTTCCCAGCAGGGGTTTTTGTCAAAGGTGAAAATCTAGCACAGAGCTTCCAAAAACCTAAAAATATCTTGGAAATATATAAAAAATAAAGTGTAGTCAATGCCAAGAATGAGAAACTTGAAATTATCCAGTGCTGTAAAAAAAGAAAAGCTAAGGGGAGAAAAAGAATTTCAAAGTAAGTACTGTTAGCAAAAAAGGCACCAAAAGGGGAAACAAGGATTTACAACAAAAGAAAAACAGGTGTTGTAGGTAGCCAGAAGACTGTAGCATTTACCAAGATTACAGACCTGGTGTCATGTACCATACCTGGTAAATTTTATAGCTGAATATCCTTCTTCTCTGGAAAAACTAAATACTTGCACTTTTCATGTACAAACTCATCAGCTCTTTGGAGCAAGGACTACACACATGTAAACATAAAACACCATCAGTACTTAGACATTAGCAGCGTAACAAAATGTTGTGCATGGCTCCCAAAAGAGCAGGTAACTTCACCAGAGACTTGTCTAGAAAACCATCATTAATTCTTGCAAAAATGTTGCCAGAAGAAAATTCTGCTTCCATTAGGAAGAATGGCTTTTCCTTTCTTTTTGCAATTGGCAGCTATCTATTTCTGGTTCAGAAACACATCCATCATGTTAATGCCATAAATCTCAGTGACAAGGCTACAGCCTCGTGCTTCTGTGGGCAGCGGGCCACCTGCCTTCAGAGTATCAGTGAATTTTGTGATGCACCAACAAGATTTTCATCATCGATCTGTGCATTCAAACCTGACGGCGTTTGCAGAAGATTTATCCAGAGCCCACCTCCCAGAAGATTTGGACTCCTAGGTCAGCTCCATGCCTGCTCACATGACCTTTGCTAGTGTCAGCACAGACGCACTCCCACCAGAGCCTATCTCACATGAGCAAGAAACAAGAGCCTCAACAGTTTGCATGCCTGCAGTTAAATCCTTGTAGTGTCCTTTGGCCATTAAAAGATGTGTGGCCCTGTTTCTCATAAGCTGTGAAAGCAGAGTACTCTGTATAGTCAGGTGACAGGAGGGAGGTTATAGAGCCATTTCAGTTCCCCTTCAACAGCCACACAGGCTCTTAATTGCAGGCTATACTCCACAGGGATTGCCTTGCCTGTCCCTGGGCTGAAGCAGGTGCTGTTTACCATTCTCACCCTCCCTTAGGAATTTTCCAAAAGGAAAATAGCAGCCTCCTTGAACCAGGCCTGTAGAAAACATGTTGATGAGGATAAGAGCATCTGATCCCATTTCTTGTCTCTTCTCTTATCAATTTGAGAGTAGTTTCAGCTAAATCTAGGAAGTTACAGTTTTTGAGTGTCCACAGCTAATTTCAACAGCTTCCCTGACTGTACTTCATGGCAGATCCTGGGCTGTGCCCATTGCCACAAAGGTAGCCTGGTATGACTCTGTGACACTGCATCTTTGATAGCTTCATTAATATTCTTTATAGTACATGTATACTAAATTAGGAAATTTAGTAAATGCATACTAATTACTAAAAAGTAATTTCTTTTATAGTAAATATATAGTAAAACTGTCTTTGGTGTACCAGGAGTTAGAGCCTTACCTTCTCTCTATATATTGAGTTTAAAAAAAAAAAAAAAAAAAGCTTTGATTCCATACGGAATACAGGATTTTCGATCTTGAGAGATTTATTTTCCCCTTTACAATCAATGTAAAATTCTTGACTGGCTATCCTACAAGTTCAGTTTTTTGAGAAAAATATAGACCTTGTATTCTGTGTTTTACACAGCTGTTGATATAATGCTGGTTGTGTTTTATACTTGCATGTCTGAGGGGCAGTTCACTGGTAGCAGTCTAATACTGTGTATGTAGAAAAAAGGTATGTGCATTGAAAAAGCTCTTTAAAGGAAGAATGGTTAGTTTCCATTTCCCATTGAAAAAACTGTGGTCCTTTGTGGAAAAAACCTTTCTTACTAAGAAGAGTTAGAAAGGTTTTTAATAGGCTTTTACAATATAAGTGTTTAGGAATTCAGAAACCTCCCACTTGCCTGACTAAGCAGGCAATGAGGGCTCTCCCAATGATTGCTACACTCAAATGAGTTACAAAGCACCTCCCTGATGCTGGGGAAAAATATGCTAAGAGTAAATTCTAAACATTCAATGAGGTTTCAGCTATTATTTATTTTTGAATCAACCTTGTTCTTTGGAACAAAATCTTTCTCTCTGGAAAACACATTTTCTGCTGAGAAACACCAAAACAAAGCAGGTAAAGAATTTCAAGAAGTTATTTTACAGCAAGTGCTGTACCAGACTAGACCAAATTTTCATCTTGTGTCCCATCATTGGCAGATGCCAAAATCCAGTGCTCAGGGCAGGGCAGAGTGAGTGTGTTGAGAAGCTTCCCCTGAACACTGTCCTGGGAGGAACTGGCAGCACAGGATGTTGTCAGCCAGGGAAGTTGGGTAGCAGTTTCCAGTGGCTTTTGCTTTGAGAAACTCAGTGCCTTTTACAATACCGTGGGAATTTAACACCTACCTGACACTACCCTTGTGCCCAGGAGCTCCCACACTCAGTGCAGGTCATATGAAGATCCATTCCTGTGGCACAGCATGTGATGAAAAAGGCATGGAGCTGTTTTTCCTCTGCCCACATACCTGTGCCTTTCAGAGTCTACAGAGCTCTGTCAGGTCATCTCCAAGGTCAAACTCTCACTTTCCTTGGAAAGTGGCTGCCCTTCCTCTGATCACCCCTTGCCTCTGGTTGGGGTTTTCTAATTTCTGCCATATCCCTGTTGAGACATGGAAACAGAATGCCGCAGAACAATCAGCATGTGGGGACATCAGGAATTACACAGCATCACAAGCAGATATGTCCTATCCTCCCTCCTAGTATTCTATTTTCAATCCCAAGCAAAATTACATTTTCTGGACTGCTTCTGGTTTTTATGCTTTCAAAGATCTAATCCAAAACCACCATCTCATTTCCAAGTGGATACAGCAATAGTGTCTCCAGTCCAGAAACTCTTTCCTATGAAAAGTTCAGATTTTTATCAATCCAGAAGATGTTCATAAAGAAGGGGAGGCTTTGCTGAAAGAAAATCCCAGATTTTTCAGGAAGGAAACTTTCACAGACACTAGGCTAAATGATGAGGTTCATTGCAACTGATCTTTCACAACACTGACTTCTACCCAAGCAAAGCTGTGCTTCTCCCAACATCACTGAGCAAACTGAGTTCCCTACACAGTGCACAGCTCCTGCTCTTCCCTCATTCCTCCAACTAACACTGTGCCTGTCGTGTTACTAATTAGCCCACAGCATGATTAGTCAGGTCAGACATATTGTAGATTGAGTTCTAGAGGCTGTTAAACCCTGGTATTTGAGTTAACCTTTAATTAAAATATTTATAAGCCAAAACATCCTCTCTGAGCACACTACATCAGACAGCACACTGAAAATTAATTGGCCTAGTAAAAGTTAAGGACTAAGAGACAGTGATAATCAGAAGAAAGGACAGCAGACACAGTTTTAATGATAGGCCGCTCTAAGTTTACAGTCAGGAGACATCAAGAGGAAAGCTGCAGTATCTCTACAAGTCAGTAACTTTTTCTGTAAAAGGTGAAAACAGTAGCTACAGTTCAGCCAACAGGCAAGAGAAAACAAATATGTTTGAAAGGGTAAGTGAAAAGAGTAACATGGAACATTTCTAAAAATACTACTGATGTTAATAGAAACACATGAGCTAGCACTTTAGCAACAGAGAGAGGACTCAGAGGCTCCTGTTTTTTCTAACCCCACCTTCCTTTGTGGGCCTCAGCAAGTCAAGCTCGGTATTGATCTGAGGCACTTAGAAGGCTCTGTCATTTCCACATAAATCAAGAAGTTCTAGCAAAATCCCTCATGCACTTTTAGGAGTTCCTGGCATATCTGCATTTTTATGTAAAAATAGCAAGCATGGTCATTTTTAAAATTTTGGTTATTTCAGTTCCTGTAATGAGTAGTATTTTCAGTTTCTTGGCAGTTTTGTTGTTGTTGTTTGAGAAATAAAAAGGAGATTCTCAAATACTAATCTGACATTTGGAGTCTGTGTCTTGCTCAGGAGAAAACACTACTTGGAGATAGATGCTTATGAAAATTTGTATGTATTTCTAAACCACAGTAAGAGATGAAAACACAGTTCAGGTTGTGACTGGTTGATTTATCTGACCTTTTCTGTAAAGGAGATGTCATAGACCAGCAGACAAGCACTGGCCTTGTGCTTATTCCAGAATTTCAAGTAGGTTTTGAAAGGCTGGGTACACTAGCCTGAGCCTTCTTGGCCTGGAGGAGTTAACCCTCACCATTTCACTGGCTGGGCTGACATACCATCTTTGACTGAAGCCTATAGCTCTGTTTAGCTCAAAAGACTCAGGCCAGATACACAGACAAATGATACTGAGCAAAAAGGCTGAGCATGCTGCTCATCAGTGGTTATCCATCACCCAGCTGCACATTCTTGCTGCTTGCTCTAAGAGCAAGGTGGCTTACAGCTACCACAGGCAAGCCATTACATGTGCCTGTGACTGTTAAAATCTCCCTGAGGTTTGTATTCATTTCTCATCTATTTATAGGTGAAAAATAATCTCTGTATTTTTAGAGGCACATTTGCTGGACCCTTTTAGTGACAGCAGCCAGAGCTAAAATAGCCATCCACTTACAAAGTAAGAGAGATTTTTCCATACCCTTAACAGAGATGGTGTTTTTTTGCACATATTGAAATTCCATGGTAAGAGCAGACACTATGCAGAAAATGCAGGTGTCTCATTGCAATCACACCCCTGTAACAGCTGTGCAGACTCCTGCTGTGAAGGTAGGGTACACAGGAAGTGTAACCAAAAGTCAAAGGGAAAATTATGTAGTGGGTAGAGAATAACTTAGGGTAAAAACAAGGTTAAAGCCAAGGTGTCCTTGTGTCACATCTGGAGTATTTTTACTTAGGAACAAATTGCAGTAAATTTAATAAAAAAAAGCTTGGTACTATGAACACACATGTATCAATCTGTGAAAGGTAATAGGATGACTTTTCTGAGAAAGATGTGAGGCCTAAGCATCAGTCTAGAATTTTCTTTGTTTCAGAGCTAATAATAAGGAGGAAAAAGACAAGAGAATCTCTTTTTACAGAGATGAAGTATGGAAAAGAGGAATTTTTTTCTTTCTTCTGGAATTTCCTTTGGAACTGGCTGACATTTGTGATGACAGTTACATGTTTAAATGCAGATGAAGTTGAAAAACTCACATGTGTTATACATGAAAAATGCATAGATATTAATCATGATGGGTTATTGTTATCTTCCATTGCAAGGTGCCTGCTGTTTTTAGATTAAGTCCTAGAGAAAATGTACTGGATTTCAATGTAATACTACTGGAAAGGATGAAAGGCAATAGGTCATCCGGATTTAATTTGAAAACTTTGTGTTTATTTAAAATTATTTTTAAAAAAGAAAGCATGATAAAGAAGAAGTAAACTGGAAACACTAGAAAACAAGAAGGGCAACAAATAACCACGTCAGTTTGGGAGGTAACTGAAAAGCATCATCAAAAATAGAACCTAAAGAAGATTAGGGATTCTTAAGTAATAATAAACTACTTTAGGAGGTTGCACAGTGACAATTTTAAAGGCAGGTTAGAGACAAACACTTCTCTGAAGGGGTACTTTTCACTTCCTATATCTTTGCCACGATGTTCTTCTCCTCTCTCTTATCACTACTTTGCTAATGAGAAGCCACCTCCCATCACTTTGTTCCTGTCACTGACCCTGACTGCTATTCTTGTATGCCATATATTTAATGTAATTTAATTAATCCCCTTTAACTGTAGAAACTGAAATACTGCCCACCGGTGATTATTCTAATTTTCCCTCTCTCTCCACTGTAAACTTCGCTAACATGTCTTCTCAGAGGACTCTCCCATTTTCTCCCATAAAAATTACAAAAGGAAATGAACAAGTAGGCAGACTTAGGGATTCATATGTGGATTACCACCATGGCTTGTTTATGTTAAAGGGGTTCATGTTGGCAGTGGCTGCAAAAGCTGATTGACTGAAGTAAGAGTGATTTTTAGCAGTCAAGGTGCTGGCATTAGATGGACTATAATTCTGAGATTGCTATGAAAATATAGATGGTTGATAGACAAATAGACAGATGTAAATAGACATCTAGATACTCCTTCTGTGCTCATATTTATGATATTTCCACCTGTGGCTTGGTGTGATCTTGCTTCATCACTTTCCCTGCAGATTAATTTCTGCATCTCAGAAATCTTGTGCAAACTGGTTTGTGAGAAGTTAGAGACATGCTTCTCCACTATTTCACAATGTCCTCTTTCCTTACTCTCTTCTTCCCTATTACACACAAAAGATTCATTTCTGCTTGAGAAACTTGTGTCACAGCCTGATGAACTCTCAGACTGAATTCTGCTGCTGAGACATTTAGCTTAGGTACGTCATTACTCTGAAGAAAAATTACAGCTACGCTGTACCATGGTTTATCTTCAATTTAAATTTAGCACCACCAAATGCAACACCACAATTATGATCTGATAGATCGGAGAGAGGGCAAAGCTTGAAAGGGCAGCAAGTCTCTGGCAGAGACACCTGGTGGAACACACACAACAGTCCTGAGAAGGGCCAGAAGGACCAGTTTCCTGTACACCTCCTGCACTGAGGACTGGAGAAAAGATCTGTGAATTTAAGCAGAAAAAAGTGTGAATTTAACTGTTAAATAAGAGAGTGAAATACATTGCATATTTAAGGTCTGCAGCATGGTGGCATGATCCATATGTTCATATAGAGGATCACAGAAATGTTAGCTGGGATGGCACCCTGGAGATCTTTCCTTGTCCGAAAAGGGATACACTGTCTGAGGCAGGACTTTCTCCATATCTCTGACAGGCTGGTGGAGCTTTGCCTAGCCAAGCCTTTCAAGCCTGTAAGGTTGGAGACCTCTCTGTGAAGTTTTGCATCCCCTCCTAGGGAGTAGGATGCCTGTCCCGAGTTTGCAAATTGCAACACTGAGACTCATCTCACCGGTTTGCTGGTACCCCACCACCTTGGCAGGCACTCTTTGCACAACTGCAGGAAATTCTTAGACTGCACTGTAGACTCCTCTTTGCAGACCAAGCCACCTCATTGGCTCCTGTCTTTCCATGTGCCTTAGGACCTGAAATCTCAGCTAGCCCCTCAGAGGTGCCTCATGTTCTCCTTGCACAGTACCCTGAGTGCACCCTCACCCAGGGCCACAGAAACGGAGTTCATAACTCCTCATCATGCTGTGGCTATAACATCCAGTATATGGTATGCCTTCATAATGCCCACTGGAGAGGATAGTAGGAAATATCCGAGAGAATGGAATTTATATAACACAGTTATGAGTTATTTTCATACAATCAGTATTTACCGACAAGCATGTTTTCTGCTACTCGTACTTACTTTCTTCCAAAAGTTCATCAAACACAGGACAAACACAAAAAATTGCTTTTGCAGAAGGGATTTGGAGCATGGGAATGCACACAGTCCTCTAAAACTTAGATAAAACCATTCACACCAATCTTGCTCTTGTATTTTCAAATCAACATGGAGCATGTCTTGACATGACTTCTAAAAGCCAAAATTCTTTAGCAAGGCAGTGCTCAGGGGATTCTATACTTCACAGATGTGGGAACTTCAAGAGTCACAACTGAAGCAAAGCCATCATCTAGATTGGTTTTGAAGATTTGGTATGAGAAGGTATTGATATGAGAAGGTATTGATTAAATTTTACTAGTAACTGATGCCTAACTGATTAATTACTTCAGTTTCAAAAACTGGGAGCTTTGGAGAAGACTAGAGGGAGCTTGGGAAGTGCTGTTTGAAATGCACAGTCACAGGGCAGCTGAAGGTATAGGAGGCTGCTATTCTCAAAGCCAGAACTAGGCTATTGCATGCATTGTATGTGCTTACAACTTTGTGAAATCTCAGCATCTTCCCAGCTAATAATGGCACATTATAGGAAAAAATCATGGTGTTTCTTTGTCTTCAACAAGAGCTCATGAAGATTTCTGTAACAATTGTGCAATTCCTTACACTGCTCACTGAACTTTGTGTTTGCTTGGCAGAAACAGCTGCCCTGGCTGACATAGAGGTGCTATTCAAATGAAAGGTAATCACAGTATTTGTGTCAATGGAAAACCTGAGCACCAGCAGCAAGACACAAAAATAGTAGTTTTCAGGCATTAACTCATACTAGATGTTACAGACTGCACACATGATCCCAGTGGAAAAAAGCCTTCCCATAAAAAAATCACTTCCTCAAGAGAGAAAAAAATCACTTAATTCCTCATTCCAGCAGAATGTGAATATCATGTCAGCTGCCCGGACCTGCATGCCAGATGTGAGGATGTCACAACTGCTTTGTATCTAGTTTGATATTGCCTGTCAGAAAGGAAAGGCTGTCAGGTACTCATTTGAGCAGATATGTGTGAGTGTGTGCAGTGTGTGTATGCACACATACGCAAAGTTTTGCTGGATACATGCATACATCGAGTTTATAAGTTCACCAGAAACGTTTCCAGGGCAGAAAGAAAACAAACCACTTTCATTTGAAATGCTCATCTTTGTGTGTTTTCATCTTTCTGAATGAAATGTAATTTTGTGAATGTTTCATGGTTGGAATCTTGTATAAGTGGTTTTCTTTTCCCCAGACAGCTCAGAAAATGAGTTTGCAACACTTAAGCAATCTCTTCAGATTACAGTAATTTCACGACTATAAGGCACGCCCTTTTGCCTAAAATTTTCCCCCAAACCTGGAAGTGCACCTTATAGTCTGGTGCGCCTTATATAATGGACAAAGTAGCGAAATTTGCCAACCAGGAAGTGTGAGCCGCAATGGGGGGGCGGTGCCGCAGGAGCACCGAGTCACAAGGAGGGGCAGGAGCAGGCAGCCGCAGCCGGCAGGAGCCGTGTGGGGAGGGAGGGAGCTGCCGCTGGCCCCGGCCCCAGCAGCAGTGCGGGGAGGGAGGAAGCCAGCGTTGGCCCTGGGCCATTGTGCGGGGAGAGAGGGAGGCAGCGCCGGTCCTGTACGTGCCGCGCGGGGAGAGAGCGGAGCGGCACCGGGCCGGCCCTGACCGCTGCACGGGGAGAGAGGGAGGCACCACCACTGACCTGGCGTGAGCTGCGCGGGGAGGGAGGGAGCAGGCGGCCACAGAAGCCATGAGTCACGGCCACCCTGAGCCAACCCAGATCATGGGCAGCCCCGAGCCGCCCCAGACCGCCGCGAGCCACGGCCGCCCTGAGCTGCGCCTTGCGAACCAGCGCCACGGACAGGCGGGAGTGCCGAGGCTCACAGCATGGGGAGGGCACCTGGGGCTGCGTTTAAAGGCTACGCCAATCTGTGAAAAAGGTTTGCAAATTGAGCACCTGCCAGTAAACCCTGCGATTGTGCGATTCCATTACTATTTCATTACATTGTTGCACGCGGCACAGCCCCTCACTGCACAAAAAAAGTGTGTCTTATAGTCCAGTGCATCTTATATAATGTACAAAGTTGTGAAATTTGCCGGCTCCCAGAGGTGTGCCTTATAGTCCGGTGCACCTTATGGTCGTGAAATTACTGTATTTTTCCTATTTACTTCAGTTAAATTTTGATTGCAATTTCCTTTTTAAAAGATGAATGTACCTTTGTAATTGAGGATGGGCTTATCAATGCTTCTACACATCAGGGCTTCAGCCCTTTCGAGAAGGCTACAACAGATTCCCTAAATTCAGTGCTTATTAAATAAATGCATTTCTCCCTAAGGAAAGGACATTGAAAAACATGAAAGAAAAGAAAATAGGGGCAGCAATGAGGAAAGGACATCCATAAGTCATGGCTAGGGCTCAGGAATTTTCATTGTCATCTGTTGTGGGAAATCAGAAACATGGGATGGCAGCATGTGCTTGCCTCTCTGTAAACACACTTAGAGGTGTGTGAAAGTGATGATTTGCTTAAAAGAAGTGTATTATTAGAGTAGAATATCTCAGGGATTTAAAAAATTGTTTTAGGCTGGGATTTTCGAGAGAAATAGACGAGTGGACTTAGATTTCGTGATTCTGGTGGGGTAAATGAAAAAAATAAAAAGGAATTATTAATTTTTTTCTTTTTTGAAAAGAACATTCCATGTATCCATGTATTAGTTGTGTGAAACCTTCATCCTGAATTTACAATATTTTGAATTTAGAAGATGTAGCATGCTACTGCAAAGTACATTGTTAATCAGTCTGTCCTTGTCATAATTCATGTATCAGTTGTGGACTCTACACCACACAGATTACTTCTCAGAAATCATGGCTTTACTAATCTATGTGGATAATTGCAGCCTTTAGCTCCTCTGACAGGCATTATGTTGTCATGCTAGGGAACAGCTTGCTGATGAACTCATAATAGAGCAACAATTTGTAGTCTCAGACAGCTATAAGATTCAGCCCCCCATTTATTGCCCAGCATTATTTAATAGACTGTTAAACACATTTTAAATTTTGAATCACAATTGTGATTTAAATTTTATTTTATAAGTATATTTTTGTTGCTAGACTTTTGACTAAAAACTTAAATTTTTTATTTCATCAAGGAAAGAACCAGAACTCCCATTGGGGTTCCCAGAGAAAGGTCTACCAAGGTGCAAGAAGCACATTCTGTGTACTCTGCCTCCATCAGGGCAGTGCAGCTACAGGATCCCCAAAATGGTTTCAGGGAATGGAGCGCTGGGGCCTGAGATCTGCTCAGGACCAAGGGACTGGAGGCAGAATACCTGCAGGTCTTGACTTTTCAGCAAGATTTCCCCCAGGCAAGCATCCACCTTACTGGAAGTGTATAGCCAAGAGACACACTGTAACTCCAGGCAAGAACTGAAATATCACACCTGGGTTCTAATTTCTTCATAATGAATAAAATATGCTCTCTGGTCTAATCTAAACATACACATAAATACATCAGTAAAGTGCAGATGATTAAAGTGGGTGTAGTCTCCTTAATGGAAAAGAGAGCTACTGTTTTCTGTGCAAAGCCAAACATCACTGCCATGCTGCAGTTATGTAAGGTTTTCCTCACAGTTGGTGGGGGATAAGGGGGGAGAGCAGGTGTGAGAGCTGTCTGTGAAAAATTAAATTAAACATTTTGTCTGAGTCAAATAAATCATAGCCCAATACTACAGAATGGAGTATGCCTAACTAGCTATCAGAACACTACTTAAAACAAAAGTCAGAGAAATAGTACTGTATTTCACAATGACAAAGATGGCATAAAGCTCATTTGTTTTAAATAATAAGATATATTTCTGAATGACACCCTTTTAGCTGCCTGCTGTGCCTATGCACATTCAGATCAATGATCATGAAGCTATTTTCCCAGGAGGTTACTTTTCAGTAAGTCACTTCTGTGTGAAATGTCACTTATAAATGAGGAATGGGATCTATATAGCCATACATTTGATGGGATACAAATTGCTGGGGGTATTTTTTGGTGGCTGCCCGCTCTACATAGCTCAGGTAGGAGACAAAGCATGACACGTCTTGCATAGACTCAGTGCAATAAAGTGCAAATAAGAGCTTTTTGATACTATCCTTCCTTCTTTTGCAACGTCTTCAAGAATTCAATTTTTTTTCTCTATATTGCTTTGTTACACAACAGTAATTTCCAGTTTTCTTGATTAACCTTGGGATAGCATGATTTACTCCATACATGCATTTTTATTGCTGTGTTGCTGTTGGTATGCTGTGGGAATCTTCCTCTCCTGTACATTATCCACAACACATGTGAATCGTCACATCTTCTGCCTCTAGTAGCCACTGTTAGCAACAATAGGCAACACAATTACAGCATTCAGCATTTTAAGTAGGATTAAGATTCAAGACCTGCAGTTTCTTCCTTCTTTTTACTGAGTGTGTCCTTGCTGTCCCTGGAGAATTCAGCCTCCCCCTCTGGATGCTGCAGAGCATCACTTCCTCGATGCTCAGGTGACATATGATACAGGCAACATCCTTCATGAGAACAAATTCCCCGATTTATTAACTGCCCTTTATATTCTATGGTCTATTAAAAACAAAAACAAAACAAAATAAAAAAACTACACTACTTTCAAACCTTTAAAAAGGTTTGTTGTTCTGCTTGTAAAATGTAATCATATTTAAACTTAGAAAATTTGTGGGACGGTTTTTCTAGGCTAGAAAACTCATTTCTGGTTAAAAATGTCTCATGTATGGTCTGCAGAAATACATATTTCATTAATCTTTATGATTTGATTTCTATGCCTATTTCTGCTCTTATTTTGGTCACCAAATCTACTGCTTAAACAAATAATGATGGGCTCAATCCCTGAAAGTTTAATTTAAACACTTTTTTAGCTATTTTTACTATGTTTTCCATGCCTATTAATTGATTCGGTTTTGTCTTTCTTTGGATAGAAATGTTTTGTTGCTTTAGTAATTCAGAATGGGTTTCTTTTGCTAAATCTTTCTTAATCTTAAAAGACTAATTCCAAAAAACATGAAGGAACAACACTGAAGAGAGTAAATTATGGAGAGAGTAGATAGGAGGCTCAGAGTAAAAATGGTTTCAAAATAAAATCTGTTAGGAAATAGATTGCTCCTCACACTTTGTAATTAGCACTTCACTAACCTTTGGGAAAAATAGACTCAGAGCAAGGCAGGATTCATACTCTGAAGACAGAAATAGAAAGCATTAATGATTTTCCTATAATGTCTCATTTACATTTTTGCTACATTTGTGTTTCATAACGTGCATTGGATATTCCTGTTATAGTTTACCATTGCAATCATTCTGCCATATTATACTTGGTAAAATTTTCTAATAATATAAATAATATGATATATTTATTGATTAATATAATATAATATAATATAATATAATATAATATAATATAATATAATATAATATAATATAATATAATATAATATAATATAATATAGTATAATATAGTATAATATAGTATAATATAGTATAATATAGTATAATATAGTATAATATAGTATAATATAGTATAATATAATATATAATATATTTCTCTAGATCTGTGTGTCTGTTTATGTGCATGTGTGTGATCCTGCTTGCACAGGTACTTTTATATGTCTAAACACAGTTCTGAAGTCTGCCAATGAGATATAAAATATATGGTATATTTAAGTGAATAAAATATATGGTATTATTAAGTGAATATGTATCAAGCCAACTGAATAAAAAAATTCTACCAATTCTTAAAACTACATGTAGTACATATGTTTTTGACAGCTATGTTCTCCCTGATTTTATCCAAAGATAAAGATGATTTTATCATCTTTATCCAAACTAATCAACTGAGACACATAGCAATATTTTTCTTTCATTATCTTTGTGAGGCCAAAAGGATTGGTATTTCAATATTTACCCTGTAATCTGGTATGTTTAATATATACCTCACTGACTATACACCTATTTACAGGTAGAGCAAGAAGTCCACTCACCTTTGCTAGATGTCTTCCAGACTGACACTCTATTTACTAAACTCAGACTGAAATGTGCAATTCGTTTGCAGTAAGATCTCCCTGATTGTGAATTTTAAAACACTTAGAAATGTTCACTCTGTGTAGTGTAGTGTTAGCCGATGTGCCTGTACCAGTGGGTGTATGTTATTCAGCACACACAGGTATTTCTGTTCAGCTGAACACATTCATGAAATGTGCCAGCTGAAACACTATGTATATGATCTGCTCAGTGAGGGCATCATTCACCTAGACTTGACTTTCTTACCATAACCTGGAAGATTTTCTAGGTCTGAGGTGGTTGCAGCCAAATGTCTGGAGATGTCTGCTGTTGCTATAAACTAGTAATAGTAACATCACTAAGCAAAATGCTTCCTAACATATAATAGTATAAAAGAGTGGGCAAGACAAAGCAGTAATGGTGAAGATGGTGAAGAAAATCTATACACGTAACATCAAAATAGGGCCTGACACTCTGAAAATTTTGTAAAAACTGGACCCTAAGGAGCTTGTTCACACATCATGCAGTCCTCTACAAAGCCAAGATGAAATGGTCTATTTTTTTGCATTTACTCTCCAACAAGTTTGTATTGATCTTACGTGGAGAATCTCAATAAAAAATGCAGCACCCACACCAGATGGAATCAGGTAATTTACCCTCTTTCTATGAGCAGCACATGGTGGAAAGGAGAACAGTGATTGATTCTGCTTTTGTGTAGCCAATTACATTGACTGGTAGCATAACATAAGCAAGAAGGATTGCTCCCAGTCTCACCTGTTGAACATCCAGAATAAAGCAGTTAATTTTGGAGGAGGTGTCATCAAGAAGAGAGAGAGGGAAAGCAATTGCCTGGAAACACCCCCTCACTACTCAGAAGACTGAGGTCCTTTGGGGCTGCATGGAAGCGTTGGCTTTGAATTGATGCCATTTTGGAAAAGATCACCAAGCTGTGCCATCATTGGTCCAAGTTTTGTTGCACTGCTGATAAACAGACTCATTTGTGGCATCAGGTCTTCAGCTTGGTGAGGAGGGAGAGGTGTATCAACTTCACGTGTATAGTAGTCAGTGTGCTTCAGGTATGCTTCAGAAGTAGTCTTCCACACTAAACAGAAATGTTTCCACAAAAAGTTTCTTCTCAGTGTGCTGGGTAGAGGCCCCCAGAGGAAGCTTCCCTGTATAAGCCCCTTGCATACAGCAGCTACACAAACTCACCATCAGGTGTTTCACATTACAGTAATTTCACGAATACAAGCTGCACCAATTTGACCAAAATTTTGGTGGAAACCCGGAAGTGCGGCCAATATTCCGGGGCGGCTAATACATTAACAAAATTCTAAAAGCTGCCAACACGGAAGTGAGAGCCCGCGGCAGCCCCAAGCCAAGCTGGAGCCCGGCCGGCCCCGGCTGAGGTGGGAAAGCCAGGCAGAGGCGGGGCCAGCAGTGTGGGGGTGGGCGGCAGAGCCTGAGCCAGCAGGGCGGGGCAGGGGGGCGGCAGAACCCGGGCCAGCAGGGCGGGGCAGCCCGGGAGAACTGGGGCTAGCAGTGCAGGGGAGCATGGCAGAAGCAGGAAGGCCGGCGGGTGGGGCTGCCTGGCAGTGGGGGAAGCCCAGCAGAATCGGGGCCAGCAGCGTGGGGGAGCCCGGCGGTGCGGGGGCCTGCAGTGCCGGCCAGGGCGAGGAAACGCGACGGCGGTGCAGACGGGAGGGGGCGGCCGGCGAGCCCGGCGGCGGCGGCGGCAGCCCACCAGCAGGGCTAGCGAACGTGGCGCGGCGCGGCTGGCGAGCCCGGCGGCGGCAGCCCCGCCGGCAGGGCGAGCAAACATGGCAGCGGGGCTGTGCTGACGGGAGAGGGGGGCCAGCGAGCCCGGCGGCGGCGGCAGCACCACCCGGCCAGCTCCGCCGAGCCGTGGCGCTGAGCTGGGCCACCCGGCCCCGTCGGCAACCATGAGCGGGCCGAGCCTTCCTGGCCCCGCCCCGAGCCAGTAAAGCCCGCTATGCCGCGATCCTGTTACTAATTGGCCAATTTGTGAAAGCTGCGCACGGATTCTCGCGACGAACGAAAGTGCGGCTAATATTCGGGGTGCGGCTTATCTATTGACAAAGACAGCAACATTGTCGAGGCACCGGAAGTGCGGCTTATAATCCGTGCGGCTTGTATTCGTGAAACTACTGTACATGTTTATGTGATGTTCGTTTAAGAATGAAACCTGCAGGGTTTATATAAGAAATTATTAAATGTACAAATAGGACTTCTACCATCAGTTCATCAGTGCTAGGAGAGGCCAGGGAGAAATAGAAGGTGTAAACACAGCAATGAATGTATTCACTAATCAAATACAAAGACATGAAGCAGAAATGCCAGACAGCACAACAAATGAGAAGGAAAATAGGAATGAGAAGTGCAATTTTGAATGAAGGGAGCTTGGCTGGAAGCAACATAGGATGAACGATATTGGGTTACCCCTGCCTGCCCCCCTCCTAGATATACCAGCCTCCTGGGCTTCCTCTAGCAGGGAGTCACTTTGTAATGAAACACTAATCTTAAAGAAATTAGGATTTTAGTTAAAAGTTAGAAGAAGTTGGGCTTGAGATAGTTACCTGAAACTTAAATAATTGATTGCCTGTCAATTTATGTTTGCTTAGCTGTGTTTGCAATGGGAAAGGATGAAACTAATAGTTAGGTCCAAAGAACACAAACAATTGCAACCAGAAACTCATTCTTTGCAAAATTGGAGTTGCCCCAAAAGCCATTTGTATTGTCATTAATAGAAAAGGTCAGGGCAAGGAAGACTCACCTTACTTCCTCCTCTTAAGACCCCTCCCCACAAAAACGACCCCAGACTTAATTCAAGAAGCCAACCAAGCATGCTTAATAGCTATTGAAACTAATTACCATAGGAAGCAAGGGATGGGAGGGGCTGGTATTATGAATATGTATTTATTTAAACCTTTTGTCAATAAATAGACTCTTTGACCACCTGTAATTTCGCAGTGCATATTAGGGGGCTACCCCACGCTGCTGCCCAGGGCTGAATAAACATACCCTTTGTAACTTTAAATTGTTAAAGAGTCTTTTGCCCGTCACAGTTGAGTATCGGTATTAGACCAATACTCATATTTTGGTAAATCAGTATCACCTCGGGTAAATAAAGTGGTGGGAAAGACCCTTTTTGACAAGAACAAAATCAATTATTTTCTGGTTTCATATCTTTCTCTGTAATTGCCAGCATAATATTTAGCATTTCTGATAGAAAACAGCATACTTAGTATTTTCTTTCATTTGACTCCAGGAAACTGAAAAACAGACTGCTCCTCAACCAGCGGGTGTCAAACATGTCAGAAAAAGGTGGGTGGCTTGTGAAGTGCTGTGCACTCTCTGCATATTTGGGCGACTTAGCAGCACTAAGGGCAGCTGTCTATTAACCTGGAAGGCCCTGACTGGGAGCTGCTAACATCAAGCACCAAGACTGTATGATTTTGAGGTTCATCAATAACTGCAGACTCATCGCTGTTGCCTAACAGAAATAAACCCTGATTTTACATTGCTAATGGTCTCTGGGCTTTAAAAACAATACCAAAAATTTTGTTTGCACATTATGCAGTTCAGAATGAAAATACAAAAACACCAAACCCCAAACTAATCAAGAACACACAAACAGCCAAAGATACACTGTTCACAGTACTTATAAATGTATAAATGGTATGTTTGATAAACAGTTTCCATATATAGAATCACAAATTACAGTCAGAATTACAGAAGTGGTAAAACAGGCCATTTACCTTCATTGGGGCTCCCCAGAGGATTTAGATGTGTACTGTTGAAAACTGCACTTGTCCACACCTTCCAGCTGACTTCCAACTCATCTGTGCCTCAGATAGCTGGATATAAAAGTATGCTGTCATTCTAAATCTTTTACTGACCTTGTTTATTTACACTATATGTAAACTAATCAGAACAAATGCTGTTATCTACTCTGTGTTTGTACAACAGGTAGCAAATGAAGACCGTGACCTTGGTTGGAGGTCAGAGGTGACTCACCATGTTGTGAGAAATGTCAAGATGTATTTTATCAACAGAAACAAAAACAATCCTAATCTTTCTCTTGTGTCTATCTCTACATTAAAATATTTGAAACAGTATACAAAAGAGTTCAGCAACACTTTAGATATGCACGGATGGCATGTTTTTCTCTAAGACTTTCTAAATTTCTGTCTGACATGGAGAATAGAAGACAGTGGACTTGGCTTCTCCAGGATTATGAGGATATTTTTTACACTCAATTCTTCTGCTTCAACAGCAGATTCAGTTTGGCATGACTCCTCAATTACATGACTTGTCTCAGTTCAAAGAGGTGCAAAGCACTAGTACTCCAGGTGCCTGTGCTAAATTTAGAATATTTTCAATAATGTAGTGTTGTTCTCTTGTCAAAGGCAGAAAAAATTCTCTATGTAAGACAGAATACTACCAAGTCTGTGCTTGTTAATTCACCTAAGGATGGAGGTAGTGAGTGCCTTCTTGCAGAGGACACCAGCAGGACAGCTGGTGGCAGAGCAGTTTGCAGCTCCAGAAAAGCAAATCCCACCGCTACATAAGGAATGCCTCCATGTAGACACACATGAACTTAATTTGGGAACTTTTACTAAAGTGGCCATAGCACTGTGCTTCTTAGCATAGGTAGCAAAACCCTTTCTCAACTGCAGAATCTGCAGAGTCCTGCAGACAGCATGGCCCAAGCTAAGTGCCTCTCCCCCTTTTCAGTAAGAGAAGTCTAATCACACCAGGCCAGGATATGCTTCAGTCTCTAGACCTGTTTGCCCCCTTATCTCTGAGAACTTGAAACAAACCTTGAGATGCATCCAGTCTTGTTTCTTCTACAAATTCCAGCAATTATTTTCCCTAAGGGTAATTTTTTTATTACCTCCAAATTTAACCTTTATTAAGGGTAAATTTTTATTACCTGGAGGTGTTGCTCCTTCAGAGAATCCCTAGGTCAATCTCAAACTTACAACAGACTGTACCAGACTCATCAGGAAGGGCAAAGCCTTTAATTTTCCTCTATATCAAAATAGTGGTATCCTGCTGTGAAGCAGGACCACACAGCAGAAGCAGGGAGAGACAAAGGGATGCTCAGGGACCAGCTTTGCGTTAGGACAAATAAGGATTAGCTTTGTCCTCATGCCGCAGAAGCAGTACGGAAATGCTGGTAATGCTGGAAAGCAAAGAACAACAGGAGGTGGGCTAGATCTCTCCAGCATAAAAAATAGCTCTGAAAAAATATTGGAAACAGTATAAATGGGTTCACTGCAGTGGGTAGTTGAAATTTCCATGTTGTAGGTTTTTTGACATGCAACTTCAAACATGCAAAGCAGCTCAGGCAGAAATGCTGAGGATTTTCACCAGTTACCGGCTGCCTGTGGTGTTTACCATGCACTTTTCGCAAAGTCCACTGATCCTTCTCTCTCTGACCTACAGTAGAGCACTGGGCTTTGCAGTTCTGATGAAAATTCCTCTCCCTTTTGGGAAAATGATCAAAAGCCCACCCAAATTTAGCAGGCACATCCATCTGTCACCAGCAGGCCAGTTCTGTGCAGAAAACATGCTTGTTCTGGTTGTGAATGAAACCAGGCAGAGGCAGGGGAAGATGGGACAAAACCCGCTCCTCTCTTCTTGCACGGTGCCTCCTTTCCATTACTCTGCTGCCCCTGAAGCTGACAGGAGAACAGCATTGGAGCTCCTGCTCCTGCTGTGGGTGAAGCTGTGCTCTTCAATGGGTCTCCTCTGGGAACGACCTGCACTTCTGGAGCCCGGAACACACTTGCTTAAAAGAAAACTGACTGACAATACAGGCAGAGAATGGGTCTTTGCAAGGAAATCCAAGGGAAGGGCTTGGGGCTTCTTGGGTCTCAAAGAGGGTCCAGGGACATAGACTGAGGACACAGGGTTAAATACATGGAATAAGGGGTGGATCTGAGGGTCAAGGGCCAATGGGTACAGGGGAAAGTGGTACAGAGGGGGGCAACCAACCAGGAGAACCAGTGGGGTGGCAGGAGTGGAGCACTGTGGCAAAACATAGCCATTGGGGGTCAGGAGTCAATGGGGAGAACATTCCAGGATGGATACGAATAAAGGGAATGGGGCGCAACAGGGGTGCAACAGCTGTGCAGACCAATCAAACTCAAGACATTAACATGTGCCTGCAAAAGCCTGTGGGAGGAAGGCACTTCTTACCATGACCTTTGAGGGGTGTTTCTCCTTGCCTGTTTCTACTTCTCCAGAGCCAAGGCCAAATGACCTTAGTGGCAGCCCCCTTGGTTTCTGCCTGTGCACACGTTTTGCTTCAGGGAAATCACTTCCTTACAAGCCAAGGCACTTTGCCCTTTAGCACAGCCAGTCCTTGTGCAGCTTGCTATATGTCCATGACATATATCTCTCTGCCCAGATGTTCAGCCTCAATTAGTTTTTGCTTCGTTCCACTTCAAATATTGTAATATCAGGCTTCCCAGCAACATCTGGATGTACAGTGTTTGGAAGCTGTACTTTTAATGCTGTACTTTATTGTAGTATGGTGCTGTGGTGAAGAGATTTTAAAACTACTGAGGTCTGTCCTGGAGGGCAAACTTCACTCTTATCAGTGGTCACTTACAGAGCAGGGTCCCATGTCAAAGAAAAATCAAAGGTGGCTCTTTCTCAATTTCTTTGAAAAATACTCAGGAGACACAGAAAATACTAAAACAGATCAATGTGGGTTCAATTCCTGCAGACATAAGGCATCAACAGTATCAGGAGGAAACCCCAGTAAAGGCAGCAGGGCTGCAGACAGCCTTGCCAGGGGTCATAGGCTGCCCCCACCCTGTCATTTGTCCCCCACAGGCATCTGGCTCCTTTGGCAGCAAGAGGAGGAAGCAGCCCCAGGCCCAGGCAAGCATCCAGGAAGCCCTGCCTGTTTGCAGCAAACAGTAAAGGCTCCTGCAATTACGCTGAGAAACTGAAAGGCAGCTATTCGGCTGTCTTTAAGACAAGGAAAGCATAGGTTTACAAGCTGAACATTGCTGTGCCATGCTGACAACATTTCTTGTAGATGACCTCAGTATTTGCGCATTCTGACATCACTGCCAGGAGCAATATAATTCAGGCTGGTATCCTGTGAAATGCTCCCTGGGAAGATTTACAAGAGAATAAGGGCATATGCCCTTCTGGACAGCAAGCCACTCTGTACTTATCTTTCAAAACAGTCTGTGAATAGTAATGAGAGAGGTTTGATACATTTCCTCTCATCCATTAAAAGGTCTGCTGCTGATCACGTCCAGTGCATTAAGAAATGAGGGCTTAAACCCTGCGGCCTTCACAGCATTTTCAGCACACTTTTGAGGAAGAACATTCTGGTGTAGAGGTATTTAAAGAATTTCAGAGCAATCTCCATCTTCTGCAGAATTGAAAGTTATGTAACATTTTGCTATGCAGAAGATATATTGGTTGAAAAAGAAGGTAGAAATGAGTTCATGAAAGTCAATTATTGTTTTGTTTTGTTTTGTTTTTTGTGAAATGAAGTGGCCTGAGCTCTATATCTCCCTTTAAATCCCAGGAGTAACCTTGTCATCTTTGATAAATCCCACCTCCTTGGAGAAATTTCCATCCTCATACAATTGAACGTAATGTCATCAAAGAAATGAGCACATGAGAAGCCAGACTGAACTGACCCGTACAGTATGACAAACATATTGCCTGAACAAGTGTGCTAGTTAGCAGAACATCAGCGTGCATGCTATTCATAGGAACTGCCCCGCACTTTTATGACCAAGTACTGAACCCAGCTCAGTACTGTACTTGTGTTTCAGACAACGTGAAATCACTAATTGGATTTTTGTGGCATTCAACTGAAAAATCAGACTGTCTAGGTCCTGAGAACTGCATCCTGGCCAATGATGCCGTAACAATTTATGCTCGTGCTAAGTTGTAGTTATATTTCCTTCGCTGTGAGCAAAAAGACAGATACTATAAACTACATGTAGAAGAAAATGAGGAGAGGAGCCTAAATTGTGTCAGGACATCTCTGCTACAATTATTTGAAGTTCCTCTGCAACTAGAAAGGGCTAGTAATTGAGGCAAAGACCTCTCCACTGCTGCTTAGGGCTACATGCCAAGATGTGACTTGATTACTTTTCCTATTTATTGATCTGTCCTCAAGATGTCTTTTCTCCACAGTTATCTCCAGCAAAAATGTACAGGCATGTAAAGCATACCAGGCAGTATCTTAGTTGACTATCTCAAAGGCATAGCAAACACATGACTGCCATCCAACTAGATGACTGGACGTGATATTAAGCATGAGAAAGGCATGGAGTTCAAAAATGTCTGTGGTCTTTCATCCTATTTCCAAGCTTCCAAAGACTTACAATCCCCCTCTAAGTGGGCAAACTTTTTGTAGTTAGGCACAGCATGTTGTCTGAAACATTTCTTCAAAACAGGAGCAAAGACCTACACATTGACTTATTCTATACTGCTGATGTTATTGTAAAATGAAAAAAGATAATCACCATTCAGGTTATAGTGGCTTCATAATTGTACAATTATTATCTACTTACGTAGCTTATGGAGGAATTTTATTAGGGAGCTCTATCCACATATGTGTTCTTCTTGAAGGGTTGTGTTCCAAAAGAAATCGTGCTTTTACATCTCTGCAGCATGTACTCAGAAGTTATTTGCTACTCAGTATAACTATAAAAAGCCTATATAAAAATTCAAAGGTGAAATTTCTTGAAAATTATCAGCTAAAGCAGCAGATATATTTTCCTGGTTCCTTATTTTTTGCCATGCTTGTAATACCCCAGCAGTACTGCAACACTGTTAAAAGGCAAGATCTAGAGGCTTCCTGTGTTTGTTTTTCATTGAATTTGGTGGGAGTGATGTTTGAAATGAAGTGGGGTCTTAGATAAATAAGAATTGTGAAGAATTTCACCATGGGGCTTAGGGGCACATGACACATTTGCTTTGCATAGGCCACAGGGACATCAGTGGGAGCTTAGGGAATAAAAGCAAACCTTCCTCCCTGCCTGCTCATTCGCACCACAGCGAGGCACAGACAAGAACTCAGTTATCTGAAGCTGACCTCAGTCACAAGATAAGTTGTGAGAGATATTTTTGGGCAGGAGAACAGACATGGGTTTAGTCTTGCTAAACAAACACCCTGTTGTTTTGCCAGTGTTGAACTGGGTGCAGAAAACATCCACTTCCCACATGAAGTTGATCTACCACACAAAGGAACAGCTCTGGTTCTCATCATTCCCACATAGCGCAAATCTTGCCACCAGTGATAAACAGGAAAAAAAGATGCATTTCAGTTAATTTCTCTTCTGTCCTGTAAAAGCTAGTTATGAGCCTATCAAGTATGGTTTCATAAGAAGCTTCCATACATTGCTTAGATTCTGCTCTGAGTTTTTATAGGAAAAAGTAAGGCCAGCATAACCCTGTCTGCATGCTGGTGTTATTACCAAACAGGGGAGTGCGGGCAGAGCAGGCTGAGCTGCTTCTCTCTACTTTTCAGTGGAGAAGGAGATTTGGAGCACGACACACTACTTGCCTCCAGAGCCATCTTTACTCTTGGGTGGATGGGATGCTAGAACAATGGGACAAGGAGTAATTTCTTGAGTTTTAAACTATTAATGATGCTACAGCTTTCTCCAAGACAAAAATTAAAATCTCATGATCTTCCCCAAACTGCAACTCCAGAAAAAATTTTATCTAGGTCAACTGAAACTTTTTCCTATTCTAACTTTGTATATTCATTTCTGGTTGTCTTTTACCTTTTTTTCACTGCAATTAGACAATGAGACTGTGCTTCAAAACAAAAAAGTAGTATTTTTTTTCTTCACTTGACAAATTGATGATAAACACCATTTCTAAAGGAGAAAACAGCCCAGAGATCTCCTCTCTGTGGTCCCCAGTGCACCAGAGAAGGTCAGTAAATGAAGGTCAATAACATGTTGCAGTCCTATGGTACCATCCAGCTGTTCTCCCCCAACAAATCCTGCTTCTCTGAAGTCCCAGAGATTCACTTTTGGTACTGGGTACCAGGTCAGTCATGTCAAGCCATTAGTTCCTCACATGTGATTGATCATGGTTGGCACAGAACCTGGCTTCCTTTTTCTGGCTGAACAGTAAACTTTAGAACAGGTTATTAACTAATCAGTAAATCTGGAACTGGAAATAGGGAATGTTTGAGCATGAATTTTCAAATGGATATCACTGATGCTTGGCCTTGTAACATTTCTCACTTCTGCATACACAGCTATTAATACAGCACCTGAGCCTACTGTGCTTATGGTAATCACACACAAAGCAGTCAAGCTGAATTGCTGTCCTTAACTTCCAAAACACTTTGGGGATACCATTTTACACTATGTGAATTAGTAATCCTGGCTCAGATTTGGCTGATTAAGGTGCTTTCATTTCCCGTATATTACCAGTCATCTATGGTTTCAAGATTGAATTACATTTTATTGTTTAACATCTGAAGGGATGGAGTGGGCAACTAGTAGCATTTAAAGCGGAGAGGTCTGTGTCTCCACACAGACAGGAATCAGGCATCCCAACTTGGTTCATTCCCACATCACCCCAGATGAAGGTGTTACAACTGCTTCTGAGCTGGAGTGCAAAGTTTAAAACTGGTTGAAATTCAGAAGTGGCAGAGACAAAAGCACATCTGCCTCTCCGTGTGCTGCCCAGCCCTGGCACTGCTGTGTGTCAGCACGGATGTGGTTGCCACCAGTAGCTCCCATATATTTCATCCAAGTGGGTTCAGTGGATTCAGTGGATTCCTGGTAATCCCCAGGAACAATCCTGAGAGCTGACATTCTTCCCTAGCCTTTGCCTTTGCCTGATGGTGAGACACGAGGATGCTTGAACATCTCCTTTGGGACACCCAGGAACCTTCAGTGTTGTGTGAGAGAATTTCTAACCTGAACATATTCAAAAGTCTATTTGCAACATGGTACAGTTACTGAGTGGCTGAAAACTTTCATGCAAATTTCTTTGCTGTGGACTTTCAGGGCTATTGCTCTGCTTGTTTTAAATGGAGAAAACAGTTTAAAAGATACTGCTGTAGCTCTTTCCAAAAGCCCTGCGCAACTACTCTCCGTAGTTTCATTCATTCCTGATCTACTGTGGTTGCCTTATTTATCTGTTTCATGTCAGGCATTTCATATGATTCAGTATCTTTTAAAACATCTAGAGTTTGCTCTGAAATTATGCATAATATTCACTGCTTAATCCAACCAAAATAACTGCAGCCTTCATGGGATCAAATTTCTGCACATTGCTTTCTATTAATATGCGATCTAGCTGTTGCTGATGCAGTCACACTTCTAGGAGCAGCAGAGTTTGCAGAATCCACTGATCATCTGTGTGCATGAGTGAAGAATCAGGCTGATTAGTACAGTTTGAGCTGCTCTCTGGGATGCAAGGGAGCAAATCTTTCATGACTGAGGAATTTGCACATGCACTATTCAATCCACAATAAAGAAAACTGCTTTGGAATAACAAATCTTACTCTATGGTACTAAGTGTAGCAGCAAGATTTCCTTGAAACCCATGAGGATTGAGGAATATAAGGAGTCTTAGCCCCAAAAACAGTCAGAGATTAAACACTGGTAACAGGACTACCTGTTGAATTCTTATAAACTGCTTCCATATAGAAACAAAAGAAAAAATATCAAGATCTGTTCAGATCTGAAAACCTTTTCACCCTTTGGAGATGCACAACAAACTCTTCAATGTTTTTTGCTTCCCTGCTCCTCTCTTTAGAGGGAGCAGAACTCATTTCAACAGTATATTTCAAGGAGTTTTAGCTACAGTGTACAGACATCTCTTGCTTTTGCTACAGCTGCTTGTGACAAGCAAACCAATGCTTTTACTGCAGAATGGAGGCACATACAGGGTCAGTGTCCATGAGCAAAGCAACCCTCCAAAAGCACACTTATGCCCCTCGTCTTCAAACAAACATTTTGTTCGGGTGTGAGTGACTCCAAGTCACAAGGACAGTGATATTTGACTGGTAAAACCTCAATCTTGAGAATAAGTTGTTTTCTATGAATCCATACATAAAATTTAACCTCCTTCCATAACAGAACAGATCACATTTGCAAATGAGTACCTTTGATTCTGAAGCAAGGATAGCAAGGCATTCTCTTCAGACTTCTAATGAGTTCAGTACTTTAAAAAATTACACTACCTTATTATACTTTAAATGCAGTTTACCAGTGCCATTAGCAAGGTGGCTGCATGGCAAGAGCACTGGACAATCTGAAGTAGCCCTGTAAATACAGGTTGCACATTAAGGTCATGCTGTTCTTGTTTGGTGGTGCCACCACAAGTCCTGTAGCACCACAAGAAATCCCTGTAGCAGCAAAGACAAGTCAGAAAGCCATGGCAACATCTATAAGTCCTTTGCAGAGCAGAATGCAAGCAGCTGTTTCAAATAAGAGCAAGTACATTCTTAAACTGTGCCAAATGTAAAACAATATGAGAACACAAGGAAATCCCTCCTGGACTGCAGTAATTAAACCTCTGGTGTCACCAGGACTGTGAAGTCAGCAAAATTCCATGACAGTTGGACGGATGCCAACACTTTATGCGAGTCTCACTTCTGAGTTCAGGTGGTTTTCCTCAAATGACTTAACTGAGGTGAGAAGAGCAATTCTGCAAAGCTTGCAGAATTTGTGCAGTGTTGCTTGACAAATTTGCTTACATGTTTCCTTTCATTTGCTCAGATTAGAAGAGGGAAGAAGAGGGGTAACCTGGTGCTTCTTGGCCTACCTCCTAGCTGAGCACTGGGAGCACAGATGCTGTCCTTTTAAAATTGCAGATCTGCTCCTCCCACAGCATGCTGGGTTTGGTGGACTTCCAGTTTCCTGTGGTAGTGATGCACAAAGCAGTTTCCCTACTTCAAATCTCAAGAGGCAGTGAGGAAGAACCAGATCATCTGACAAGCAGAATTACAGGATGGGGGAGACCAGTGACTGTAAAAAATGTATTTGATTAGAAGGAGAGTCTTGTTTTCAGGAATGAGCAAGATGTACCAGGCAGAGCAGAAAAAAAATCCTCAGGAAAGCATTCAAGACACCGTAGACATATTTGACCTACGCCCAAAGAATTGTCTGGTACTTTAAGGAAACTGTGTTTCTTGTACTGGCTAAGATACTGAATGAGCAGGTGAGAAAGTCTTGCGAAGCCCTTCTGTTACATGCTTCAGTAAGACTAAGCTTCTGAAAAAGAAAAAAAAGAAAAAAAAAGAAAAAAAGAAAAAAAGACCAGAAGAAAAGGAAAAAAGAGAAAAGAGGGGAAAATTAAAAAAGAAAAAGGAACGAAAAAAGAAGAAAATAAAACCAAAAGAGAAAATAGAGATAACTATTAAAAGTATTCCCTCTGTTTTAGGTGAAATAAAGAGACAAGACAAAATGACAGCCTGAAACTGAAAGTGTTGACTAGAGTTTCCTGGCTGAGTCTTGATCACGGAGTTCACCAATCCTCTCAGTTCCTCCATGTGAGATATGAGACAACCAAACCACCTTGCCCATGGGAAACCTTACCTTGTGCTTTCTATTCATCCAGGCATCTTCAGGAGAGTTCTGTCTGCCTTGGCAAAAATACTATTTGAGAGGCACCAAGAAGATCAGACAGCTGCTGGATCTCCTGGAAAGTGTCTGAGCCCACCTGCAGAAGGATCAGAGATTTACTGGCAACAAGACCTCAACCACAATCAAGTTGGCAGAGGTGCTTTTGGCTGAGAGGTACTTGATTTGTGGGACCTGCTTTTCTGGGGGACAGGTCCCACCTTTCCCTGGGAATGTCAGGCAGTCAGACAATTAGGGAACATGCAGTAAAATCAGTAGGCGGTAAGCCTAAACCACATGGAATACAGTCCTTCCTTTCCAGTACACCACATAATTAGTAATTTCTGTAATTTGCTGCCACAGGCATCTGGGATAGGTGGCATCAACATGGTGGGAAATGTTTTAGATGGACAGATAGACTACAGTTCTACAACAGGATATGGACAAGATGGCTCAGAGATATCTTCACCAGCATATGTTGTACCAGAGTCACAGAAGGACAAGAGAGGGAGGGCATATTTGTGCCCCATAAACTTCTCCTATCACTGTGGCAGGACACAGACATCAGGGCAGGATCTGCCAACCTAATCCCCCCAGGAAATCCTTGCACCCTTTATGCATCCTCATGTCTCTGTGCAATAAGGCCTAGCACATCTGGGATGGGCTGCTGGAAGGTGTTTTTTTGTTTGTTTGTTTTAAGGCAATAGCTTCCATGTACCTCACATGCACCCTGTTAATCCTCTTAGGGAGCAGTAACATATTAAGCATTGATTTGCAAGCAGAGCATTGAGAAAAGGAGAGTGAATCTCTCACCCGAGGACATGCAAGCACTCTGCAGTCTCGCTCAGAATTGAGCACTGGTGTCATTATTTAAGTGCCTCATTTTTCAGACAATTTCAGCTGGAAGGCTATTCTCGAGCTAGGTTGGATGCAGTGTGTAAGATACACTAGAAAGGGGGGGATGTGCTGTAAGCTCCAGCCCCACATGATTGTACTATACACACTGAAAGCCTTGTGCTCTGACGCTCAGGAGGATCACTTGTGCACCAGCAGCCAACAATATGCTGTTCTAGAGGGAATCCCCATCGACTTCAGATGCTACATCATAGCACATTTTCTCTAACAGAGAAGGTTTCCAGTGCCTCAACAAAAGGAGCCCAGAGCTGCTGCAGATATTAATCTTCAAAATGTTGCTGTCAAGATATTTATGTGTGTACAACCTGGGGCAAAAACTTGCAGTGCTGTGTCATGGCAATGATGCACCATTTGCTTCCTCAGAAAGCATCTCTGCTGTGCTCACCACAGGCTCACTGGTGGGGTACACTCAAATGTGACTCAGCAGCTGTCCAGACAACAGGTCATATGGCTGTGCCAAACGTCTGTCACTCTGCACTCTTTCATGGCAATACAGAAGGGATTCAAGTAATTGTCATACTGGCTGTAATACTCAGCTATTAATCACATGGATGCATAGAGCTCCCAGGATAAGACATGCATTGTGGTTCAGGAGGAAAATGTCTGTTCCTCTTTTTGGCTTTGGCATTTGTGATCATTGAAATCTGACTTCCCTCACTCATCTTACCCTGCAGTATATTTTCGGCCTTGTGCTTCAGAAGGGTGATGCTGCCTGGCAGGGTATCTGGAGCCCACTTGCCTAGCACTTTGTGGCACTGACATTGGGTGGATCTTGTTTTGTGGAGCATCAAGTCCACATCTGATCTCTCTGGGTGAATACGGAATGCTCACCTTGGTCTTCTAGGAGCAGGCATCATTTTGGGTGTCTCCCTCAAAAATGTATCATCACTGTCCTATGCAAAATCAGATCTCTGTAATCTGTGGAGATGGACAGCTTTGAGGCACCCAAACTCACATACCCTTTGTTTATAGAATTTGTAGTAGTGCTGACTCATTTGCCTGCACTGTATCTGCATCAAGAGAGAAACAAGAAGTGTGGACAGAAGCTCAACCACTCCCAGACATGTTTCCTGTGGTAAATTGTTGAAGGCAGTTTTCAGAAGCCTTTATAATTCCAGTAGTTTGAGTTCTTTTGCACAGTTATCACTGATATCTAAATGCCTTTACCTTCTAACAACTTTCCTTGCTCTCTCCTCATTTATTTGTTCAGTATTCACCATTAAGTTGTTCAAATACTCACCAGTGTAACTGCACTGCTGAACCTCTGTAATCTTTTGTTTACCCAGCCTAGATTTATTTCACACAGAAGATTGGCACAAATCCCAAAAGGCACAAAACTAATGAAGGATTGATTTCCACTGTGACAATTAGTTGCCTGTCCAAGTTATAAAGCAAGAAAGCCTGGCATGTAAATGACATTGGGTGAGACTGTTTACAGTAAGTGCGTGCTGCAGTCTGGAGATTTAATGTAAAACTGTGATAAACACAAACAGAATTTATTTTTTTGTAACAGTGAGGCTTCAATTGCAATGTTCTTGTCAAGGCTGGGTATTCAACCCAGCAGTGCAACAACTACACTACTTCTGCGGTCCTAAGAGATGAGTGGAATATTTTACCTCCCTTAGCTCAATTCTTTCTGAGAGCTATGCTACAGATAGTATGTCCTTCCTCGCTTGCAATTATTTTCACAGATAACGTTATCGTCACTTGTATGTAGGATATAAGTAACTCAGTAATACAAGAGAAAACATCCCAGGGATGCTGTAGATAAAGTTACCTACACATAAGAGTCTTAAAGACCAAATGGCAAGAAAGATGTAATGTTAATCACTGATACCATAGCAGAAAAACTGTAGCGACCAGATTAAAAATCATCAGAGTGATATGTCATTAAATGCAGAACTACTCTCCACTGATGCATAAGCATTAGCTACTACAATGATGACAACATATTTCCAGTTATTTTTGAAGATCTAATGTCATTCAGTCATTATAAGTGTAGTTTTTTCCAAAAAAATGGCAAATAGTCAGCTCAAATATCAAGATAACAGACCCCAGAGGGAAACCCAGAGCTCTGCTGAGCTTAACTGTTGCTACCAAAAGTGATGGTATTTCATAGTGCAATGGACACAAGGGAAAAGATGTGGACACTTCTTTCATGTTCCCATCCCCTGCTGCGCTCCTGGTCCCCTGCATCCCGGCCTGGAAAGGGCAATTGCAAAGGCCATCATCTACTTTTTGAAGATCAGAAATCATTCCACTGCCAGTTCCTCCAAGTTTCTGCATCCTGTCAGAGCTGCTAAGCCATTGCTGGAGGTGCCCAGGTGCTCAACAGGAGTGCCAGACAAGGAGCAGCCCCAGCCCCACCAAGCACCAGGGTCTTGGCTGCTTGGGAGGAGCAAGGAGTGCAGGAGGCAAAGACAAAGGAGCAGCAGATCCTGGTAGAGTGCTGCTGTCATCAAAACATCTAGGGCACAATGTGAGATCCCAGTAATAACACAGTTATTATCTATCAGCTCCATGTTGTTGTCTTGTTTTTTTAAGAAGGAAAAGCAAGCAATGCACTTTTCTGGTTTAAAATAGAGAATATACTCATCTATTAAAAAACAATTACAGTAATTTCACGATTATAAGCCGTACCATTTTGACTAAAATTTTGCTCCCAAACCGGACGTGTGGCTTACATTCAGGAGCAGCTTACATATGAACAAATTTTGGAAACTTCCCAACTCGGAAGTCTGAGCCAGCAGCAGCCCCGAGCCAGAGCCCGCCCAGCCCCAGGGTGCCCGACGGTGGCAGCGGCTGGGCACACCCCTCTCCCTCTTCCTGGTGGCAGTGCCCGGGCACGCCCCTCTCCCTCTTCCCGGTAACACTGTCCGGGGATGCTGCTCCCCCGCTTCCCAGCAGCAGCAGCGAGTGAGGCCGGGGCTGCTCCCTGGTGGCCGCCCCGAGCAGGGCCAAACCAATAAACCCCGTGATCCCGCAGTTCTGTTACTAATTGGCAACTTCGTGAAAGTTGCACACGGATCCTCACTGCAAACGAAAGTGCGGCTTACAATCCGGTGAGGCTTATATTTGGAGGAAAAACGAAACATTGCTGACATCCCGGAAGTGCGGCTTATAATCGGTGTGGCTTGTAGTCGTGAAATTACTGTAATAATATTTTTCCCTTTTTACTGACTGCCAACTGTAAGATATTACATGGAGTCAGGATCCATACCAAGAAAGAGGATAGCAGCCCTACACTGAACTGTGTTTTTCAAATTCTCCATCTGAAAGTGAATACCAACATGTGATGGCATAAAGTTTCACCACTGGTGTCAGCATAGAGCACTTTGAAATGTGCACTCTGGTAGTGTTAGCTGATGTGCCTGTACCAGTGGGTGTATGTTATTCAGCACACACAGGTATTTCTGTTCAGCTGAACACATTCATGAAATGTACCAGCTGAAACACTATGTATATGATCTGCTCAGTGAGGGCATCATTCACCTAGACTTAACTTTCTTACCTTAACCTGGAAGATTTTCTAGGTCTGAGGTGGCTAAATGTCTGGAGATGCTGTGAAAAAATGTAACACTATGAGAAACAGAAATTAATTTCATTTGAATAGTTCTTGATGCAAACTGCACAAATGTCCATCTTCAAAGATAAAGTAAAGGGTACATAGTGTAGACTATAGATAGGATACCTTATCCCTTTCCTGACTCCTTGGTCACCATTTCACAATTCCCAAGGGGTCCCAGTCCATCATCCACTGGCTCTGGTCTGGGGTCATCCATGGGCTGCAGGTGGATCCCTGCAGCCCCACTGATCTCCATGGACTTCAGGGGCACAGCTGACTCACCATGGTCTGTACCATGGGCGGCAGGGGAATCCCAGCTCCAGTGCCTGGAGCATCTCCTGCCCCTTCTACTTCACTAACCTCTGTATCTGCAGAGCTGTTTCTCTCCTCTCACTCCTCTCTCTGCCTGTCACACAAGGTTTTATCCTCCTCAAGCAGATTATCTTGGAGGTTCTACCATCACTGCTGATGTGCTCTTCTTTGGCCAGCAGCCATCTGAGAGTCAGCTGGCACTGGCTCTGTTGGACATGGGAAATACTTCTGTCATCCTCTCACAGAAGCCACCCCTCTTAGCCCCCTCCTAGCCCCCTCCTACTACCAAATCCTTGCCACACAAACCAAATACACATAAAGAGCAATCATTTCTCAAAGATGCATGTAAGTGTCTGAAATACTCTATAGGAGGTGATCCAGACAGGGCTCCACTACAGTTTCTATTTCCTCCTGCAGCTGGGACTATTAAAACATTATTTGAAAAATCAAAGGAGTGATAATTTAAATATGTCAGAGAGTCAAGATAAGTCAATGTACCATATAATTTTCTGCAAACATGAGCTGAAGGGGATAAAGCTAGAAACAACTGTTTGAATTTGTGAAAGCAGACAAAGAAAAACCAATTGAGCAAGGAAGAACTGCGGGCAACATTGAAAATAGGGCAGAAGTATTAGGGTGTCTGATCACATTTAATTTCCATTAATGTATAGTATTTAATTTCAGTTAATGTACGAATTTAAATTGTAGGGTCTTAGGCATAAAATGTTGAAGAAAACAAGATGGTTTTGCTGAACAGAGATTTTGTAATAAATGCATTCACATATCGGTAACTTTTGTTCTGCAGTACTTCCTGTGTTATCGAAAGGTAGTCACACACATTGCATCTGGTTATGTCTAATCCCACACATTTCCTCAATTGCTAGGAGCAGGGAAGAGTACTTCAAGATCAACCTGAAGACATCTGTCAGCATGTGCAAATAATGAAGAAATATTTCAAAATACAGTTTTGTGAGCAATAGGAGTTATTTTAATAAGGAAAATACTGCAAGGTTATAGTCATGTGGACACTCAGTTTGGAGTAACTCATCAAGAAAGTGTCATCAGATTGTCAAATCAGTGAATATTCAAAGTATTATTCACCTTGTGCCTGTATGTGACACATTCAGGCAGGCTGTCTATGCAAACTGAGCAGGTAATAGAAAAATGACCATTTCAAAGTCCCGTGGCTGTAAATATAGATATTGACTTGCATGTGCGACTACTGAAATCAATTACTAAAGTGCTAATTTTTTGTGATTTTAAAAAAAGTATGGGTAAAAAAAATCGTTATTTTATTTATTATGCATGCAATCCATTATTATGCATGAATAGAGCAGCATGCTATAGATTCAGGTCTAGGTTCTGTCCTTTCAACGCCATTAGAAACCAGGCAAAGGAAAATAATTAATTTGCTTAATCAGATGGAACATTGACATATTCCATTAAATTCTTATCTCAGAAACTTGGCATGGTCAGTTTGGATACTTATGTAAACTTTCTGCCACTGATCAAAAAATTGACTTTTTCCTTTAATTAAATAGATATTTTTCTTTATTTCTGGAAGTACAGAAATACTGAAGCTTTATTTCCCTGGTACATTCTAACCTCCCTGCATTGTATTAAGATGAGATGAGAACAAATTCTTGGAGACAGTTTTTGTAAGTAAAAACAGCAATTCTGTTTCAAATTTTTATGTGTCATTCAAATGATAGAAGTAAAGAAGTATTTTTTGTCCCCCACTGCAAATATTTTATTAATGAAAAAAAATACTTGATCACACATTTAGGTTTACTTCTTTTGTTCTAAATGATACCCTGTCACAAGACTAACTTTAAATGTGTGAGTAGTCCTCTAAATTAAATTATTCACTTTTCTAAATTAGATATGCACATAAATAATGATTCTACGTTACAAGAACCAAAGAAATTAAAACAATCACTGACAATCAATCCAGTCCCCTTACAAGCTACATGCAGAGTCTGCATCTTTTTCCCACTTTTGTTGCAATTCTAAAAGTTATTTTTCATTTATGAATAAATTATAATAGCAATACCTTAAAGAGATGCAAAAATAGTGAAGGATGACAAATTATCAAATGCTATTTCCATTTTCTTTTATTGTTCTAAAATGGTATCTTCCTTAAAAATGAAAAAAAAATACCATTCAAATAAAAAATATTTAACTACAGCCATATTAAGCAGAAATAAAAGTCGAGGGGTGGAAATTTGCAACTGTCTCTGGTCATGCTTTGCCATGGGAGATGATGTGTACTATAAGGAGCATATTCCTCATGAACTCAAGCTTCTTGTTAGGTTTTCATTAATCACTGTATCACTGTCATTTAAAATTTCTTTGTTTCTGAAAGGGAATTAGTTTTACAAGGATCTCCATTAGAAATCTTGCATTAGAGGTTTTTTATTCTACATATTTCAAAAAGAGATCAGGTAGAGAAATATGTGTTTCTCCTATTTGTTCCTAACTTTGTCCTTTGCACAAAAACAACCATTTGTAAAAACTGACTGCGACTACAAAATTCCACAATTAGAAAAAGGATTCAAAGGTCAGCCAGGAGATGGATTCAAAACAGTGACATTGTTGGAAAAAGTAATAGAATATTGATGTCCCTTCTATTAGTGTATCAAGAAGATAAAGAAAGTGATAAATTATCATCATCTGTCCTTGGGAGAATACAGCAAGCAAATGCAGAGTCCTCCTCCTAGATCTCTTCTGTTGCTGCTTAGTGCTGATAAAACATTAGTTCTTGGACCAAGCCCCAGGACTAGAGGCAAAACATCAGCACACTGAGAGCAGACAGGGCGGTTCCAGTCCTAAGGCTCCTTTAGGGGTACCCCATATAGAAACCATCTGTGATCTCCACACATCTGTTTGCTTATTGCCAATCTTATGCCTCACTATGAAATGGTAGGGGAGAACTAAAACCTATTTCTGACTTACATTTATGATTATCTTCATCATCACGGGTCTGCCAATTTTTTTAGCTGATCCTAAGCAAGTGTTTGCTTTTTGGCTTCTAAACTGATTTTATGAGCCCATAATGCTCTGCCTTGCCACCATCAGTCTTTGTAGGCCAGCTCTCTGCCAGGCTGATTCCCATGGCACGATCCTACAAATCAGCAAATGACAGAGATAGTGCCTCTAGTCCGTACTGCTAGTGGTCAGTCCTGGCCATGGATGTACCCTGTTCCACTCAACAACCCCTAACTTGCTTTCTCCATAGGGCAGATGGGAAGAGTTAGTGAGGAGGAGAGAATAATTGAGTGGGAAATCAGGGAAAAGCCTGTAAAAATCTGGGAGGAAAACTTAGCTGGAAGGCCAACGTTTATTATCATCACTGTTCTTGCCAATGAACCTAATGCACAGATTTAGGCTAGAATAAATTAACAGAATGCAAATCAAAAAACTAAAACATCCAGAGAAAGCCACAGGCAAGAATACATGCTTCATGAGCACTGGTTAATCTCATTTATTCATTAAAATATTTATCCTCCACCTATGCATATGCTTGCTGCCTTCAGTTTGTACCCCAAGACTCTATTCCTTCAGATAAGCTTGCAGTGCTTTTAGGGAAGAAATAAGCATCCCACGGCATAGTCCAACTGTAACACACAGTGAAGGCTGCCCACAGGTGGTAAGACAAGACAGCCCAGACCCCAGCAGAACCACAGCAAGAAAAAAGCAAGAGATACCACCAGAGCAGGCCAAATATGCCAAACTGCACCAGAATAGCAAAGAAAAAAGGTGATTATGGACTTAAGCTGAAAAATATATAGTGCTACCAGAGGGCTGGGGGAAGTAACCAGTTTGGTCAGGTGGGAGAGAGAAGGATCAGGAAAGCACAGTAGGGAGAGAGCAAAGTAGGAAAGGGATTTTGTGGCACCATAGTGTATTGCTACTGTTCTAATTTTTGCAGAGCAATTTTTTCCTTGTTTTTTCTGTTTTCAGCCTTTGAGAGAAGTGGGAATCTTAAAAGTTTGAGCTTTTGCAAAGATTAAATGTGAGTCACTACAGCACTAAGCCTACTGGAATGGTGGTAGGGTGGTGTCCAAGGCCTTTTCTGTACCTTCCCAGGGATGAGACAGTGTGTCTCGTCAGAAAAGTATCCCAGTGCTCTTCAGTGCCAGCTTGTTCATTACTGCAGTCACTGGGATGCACCTTTCCTCTGGTCTACAACCGGTATTTATTAACAATTACTCCTGTAGAAACTGGAAAAGGGTAGGTGATGTGTAATGGTTGTAATATTGGTCCAACCAAACCTTGAGATTGCCGACCACTCACTAGTTTATGAAAAGAGGTTATGAAAAGAAGTTATGGAAAGAGGGAGCAGAAAATAAGAACAAATTAGTGTAAACAGTTTTAGAAGCAAATGTTAAATCACAAAAACTATTTGATCACCTAAGCCGCAAAGAATTGAAATGCGATCTAAGTGTTGCTTTGCTCTAACATATCTTTGCAAATGAAATATTACTGTGTTATTAATGCAAACCCATTAAATATATTGTGTTCTTTCTTCTACTGTACCAAACATCCAAAAATAATAGCATTTCATATTTTCCATTTTAAACATAATAAGCCAAATTTTCAAGTGATATCAAAAGGTCATTTTCAAAAAAATACAGAACAATTACATGGCTGATTTCTGTTCAGTTATCTTGACAGTACCTACATAGCAGGTAATTTGTCTTCCAGATGGCAATTATGTATCACACAGATACAGAAATGCAACTGATCTTACAGAGGCTGTAGCTCTTAGGGATTTGGTGCCTTTCTGATAAGTAGAAACAAAGGGCACAGTGAAAACCTTGCTACTCCTTCATTACTATTGAATCCATATACAACTTTAACATTTTAAATATTTTCTGAGATCAGGTTTGGCTCTAGCAGTTTCTGCAAGATTATAATAAAAATGCAATCCAGCAGCATTGAGTTTCTCAGAAACTCTACTACTGAATTTACTGTCAGCCCAATTCTCATTTATATGTTTGGTTTTTTTTCTCTCCTTCAAAGAGCTTCTGCAGTTTGTCTTGATACCCATTGATCAGAGAGGTAAAAAATGCTGCATATCATTGAGCAACATCTTCTGGTACAGTAACTCTATTAGCCCTGCAGCTGCTGCTGCAGATGCAGCATATTCACTCTCACAGTAAACAAGCCTCTCTTAAAAAGCTGTGAGGGTGTGTGGTAACAGCAAGATTCCTGCTCCCTGCCTGGGTAGACAGTGAGATCTAGATAGCCTCTTTGGCCCCTTGACTTCTCACAAGGCTTTCAGTGCCACCATTCTCATCCTCTCTCTGCAGTAGTATTCTACAGGGAATTTTATGGATCATCTCCTTCTGAGAAAAACTCCTTCAAGTCACATTAGTAACCACCAGCAGAGTCTTGTTTCTGTCTCGATTGCTCCCTTTTGCCCCAGGAAAAGGCTGTAGAGCCAATCCTCCTCACTGCGAGTCTGCACCACCTCCAGTCTGTCAGGATGAGGGGAATACAAAGTCTCCAGTCTGTGCCTGTTTCCTGAGTGCTGACTGCACAGACAAAGGGTCCTCACCTCAAACAGGCTCGTCTTCAGACAAGCAGGATTGGTCCATTTTCTCAGGGCAGTCACAACTCCATGCATCGCCCAGGAGGCAAGTGTTTGCTAACATTGTTTGAGGGGGTCAGTAAGTCATTGCCCCCTTTTCCTCTCAAGCAGCGCATTTACAATTAATCATTTACAGCTCAAGGGGCAAAATGGGGCAAAGGCTCTCACAGTTTCTCTACTGGCTGGGAAGCCCACGCATGCCTGTCCCTCCAGGGGAGGAGGACAAGGGCAGTGCCACCATTCCTGGGGGAAGGCAGGTGCTGGAGGGCTGGGGGAACAGCCTCGGTCTGGTCTCACAGCAGCTGGCATGGAGCTTACTGCAGAAGCTGAGACAAAACTGAGCCCAGAAATGTGTTCAATTTTGCCCTTTTGGTCAATGAGCACACAACTCCAGTTATATGAAAGCCTTCTGCAGAATTCTGATTTTTACAGAAATTAAATGCATAGATACAGGAGTGGATTATCAAAGCAGGTGGGACACATAACACAGATTTGACAAAACCCACTTCTTCATTGGTATTGCAGGAGTTTGAATGAAAATATTGCTTCTTGCTACAGTGTTTTAAAATTCCCTTATTTTATGATCCTTGCTTCACAGAACTGCTACTGTCTTCTGATGCTGAATGGAAGAAAATAAATATATTTTTGAAACGTATTTTTACTTTGTTGTCTAAGGGATATTTTAGAGACAGAATGAAATCTGCTGCCCAGCCCCTACAGTATCAGGCATTTGGAGGGCTGATAGGGTTCAGGGGCAGAAAAATGCAGAGAATAAAAAGCTTAAGAGTTTATAATTGATGTGGATATAATTGGTAAAATATGCCAAAAGTCTAAGTGGCCATATTACATAACAGATCAATTCTGCATTTATGCTGACTGCAGAATCATTCCCCGTGGTTTTTGACCCCTGAGCCTTGACTCTTGCTGCTTCAGGCCCAAGTCTGCTAGAGCACCCAGCCATATGGTACCCAAGAGAGAAAGCAGAGGCCTGAGAGCTGGGAACTGATTTTTTCTTCCAGGTTTAAAAAAAAAAAAGATTCCTTCACTTGGGTGAAAGACAAATGTGTGAATCAATGCCTGACAGTGTTGTTCTAAAAACAGGCAGAAGGCCTAAATAGTCACTTTTATGTGGTTTATGTCCTTTGATTTTTTTCCCCTGCATTATCAAATTTTTACAGCACCAGGATTTTGCCAACTCTATGTGATACCAAGACAAGGAGTTCTGCCAAAGGATTTGCTTGAAGGTAGGGGAAGAAAGAAGAGACTGTTCTTCAATTTAATGTCTGTGATGAGCAGCTTATAAGGTCTGCATATTTAAAGTACTCTGCATTGTTCCTGCATAATTCCAACCTTGCTTTAGAAGGAAAAACATGACTGATATCTCAGTTGCATTCAAAAGTTTCCATTTCTTGACATCAACTGACATTTTGTGAATTATTTACAGTGGGACTCTAAAGTATACATTACATATCTCCTGAAAGCTTAACTCTTCAAGGCAAATGTCTAGGCCTCCTGTCATTGGAACATTTCATCCAAAGACAGTATGCATGACCCAAACTCACCCTTATGGCCCCTCAAACCTATTGCTGCCATTTTATCATTCTATAGATTCAGAAAATGTACTAAAGCACACCGAGCCTTTGAAAATCTGTGAAATCCAAAAGGCTATGTGTTTTTCTTAAGGTAGGATGCTGCCAGGCTCGCAGTAGGAACCTGTGAAAGACAGATACAGGCTCTGATGTGAACATCTTCCTCACCAGCTGCAAATCCTCAAAACTCTCTACTGAGGAAAACAGTCCAGTTCAGCAGATGCCCACATCCATGCTCCTGAATGATTTCTGGGAAATGATGCTGAGCTCCTCTGGGAGATGTAGGCAGCACTGCCATGTGAGGCACCAGAACATATGTCAAGTAACAACAGAAACCCAAAGGCTGCATGCTGAGACATGGCACAGAGTCAGAATATCATCCGGTGGGGTAGGCAGGGGTTAAGGACTAGGACTTCCATTCACAGAATTACAGAAACACAGAATGGCTAAGGTTGGAAAGGACCACTGGAGGTCATGTATTCCACCTCCCCACTCAAGCAAGGTCCTCAGGTCTCTGGGCTGTGTTCAGGTGGCTTTGGAGCATCTCCAGGGAAAGAGAATCTGCAGCCTCTCTTTGCAATCTGTTCCAGGGCTCAGTCACATGCATGGTAAAGTTCTTCCTCATGTTGAGGTGGAATTTTCTGTTCATCAGTTTCGGCCCTTTGCCTCTCATCCTATAGCTCAGCAATATCAAAGAGGAACTGGCTCCATCCTCTGACAACCTCCCTTCAGACACTTACATGCACTGATAATAAACCCTCACAATCTTTTCCAGGCTGATCAGTCTCAGCTTCCATAGACTTTCTTTGTAAGAAAGATGTTCCGGTCTCTTTATACTGAGGAGCCCAGAACTGGACACAGCACTCCAGGTGTGGTCTCACCAGGGCTGAGTACAGGGGTAGGATCACCTTCCTTCACCTGCTGGCAACACTCTTTCTAATGCCGCCAGGATCCCATTGGATTTCTTGGCCACCAGGACACGCTGCTGGCTCATGGACAGCTTGTTGTCCACCAGGACCCCCAGGTCCTTCTCTGCAGAGCTGCTCCCCAGCAGGTCAGCCCCAGGCTGTGCTGGTGCCTGGGGTTGTTCCTCCCCAGGTGCAGGACCCTGCCCTTGCCTTTGCTGAGTGTCACAGGGTTCTTTTTTTCCATCTCTCCAACCTGCCCAGGTCCTTCTGAAGGGATGCACGGCACTGGGGGGTGTTGGCCATTCCTCCCAGCTTTGTCTTCTCACATAAAGCTGGTGAATTTGTTGACAAGGCACATTCCACCTTTTACAAGTCAGGGATGACCAGGTAAACAATACTGACCCAGTAATGAACCTTGGGGGTCACCACTGGAAACTCCAGCTTTGCCTCTAATTTTGACCCTCTGGGATTTGTTGTTCAGTCAGTTCTTGATCCACCTCCCTGTCCACTATTCAGCCTACATTCCTGAGTTTGTCCTATGGGAAACATCATGAAAACACTTTCCAAAGTTCAGGACATCCATCCACTACTCTCCCCTCATCCATTCATGTAGTTGCTTCATCATAGAAGGTAATCAAGTTGGTTAAGCATGATTTCCTTTTGATGAATCCATGCTGACTGCTCCAGGCCACCTTCTTGTCTTCATGTTCAGAGATGGTCTCCAGGAGGAGCCATTCCTTCACCTTTCTAGGGATTAAGGTGAGGCTGCCTGGCCAGTAGTTCCCTGGGTCCTACTTCCCAGTTTTGAAGTTTGGGGCACCATTTGCTTTGTTTGAGTCTTCAGGCACTATTTCTTATCTTTATGACATTTCAAAGATAATAGTGAGAGAAATAGCAATGAAACCTCTGTTCCCTCAGCACTTGTGGATCCACCCCATCAGAGCCACGAGTCCAAACTTGTGGATGTCAAATTTGACTTAATGGTCTCTAACCCAATTCTTCTCAGCCAAAGGAGAGCTTCCCTTTCTCTGGGTCTTCTCCCTAGAACCCTGGGCCATGGTTTCCCTAAGGGATGGGCTAGGCAGTAAAGAATGGAGCAAAGAAGCATTCAGTATCTCAGTTTTCTACAAAATGTTGATTGTAAGTTTTCCTGTTCCATTCAGTAGCAGACCTACAATTTCCCTACCATTTCTTTCATTACTATCTATTTGAAGAAGCTCTTCTTCCTGTCCTTAGTCAGATCTAATTCCAGCTATGACTTGGCCTTCCTCGCTGCAATTCTGCATATGCTGACTATATCCAAGTATTCATCCTAGGGGTCCTGTCACTGCTTCCACCCTGTGTCTAGGTTTTCATTGTCCCTTGCTCATCCATGCAGGTCTCCTGTCCCTTTTTCTCACTTGCTAGCCCATGGGGATGGATACACCTTCCTTGAATCTGGAGGAAGAAATCTTCAAATACTGACCAGTTGTTGGACTTGCTTTCCTGCAGGGCCACTCCCATGGCATACTTCCGTAAAGTTCCCTGAAGAGGCTGAAATTAGTTCTCCTGGAGTCTTGGGTTGCAATCTGATGTTCTTCATCCTTGCGGGATATTGAACTCCACAATCCTTGCAGCCAAGGCTGCCTCCAGCCTTTCTTGTTAATTAGTGTAAGGTGCAGCAGTACACCTTTCCTTGTTGGATCCTTCACAGCCTCTACAAGAAAGTTAACATCAGAGGTGACCTGAAAGGAACCTCAGGGGCTGTTATCACAGACATGCGGAGTTGTTCCTTCAGCTGACATCAGGGTGGTTGAAGTTCCTCACAAGAACTGGGACTTGTGACTGTGAGGCTACAAAAGAGCCTGCAAAGAGCTCATCCACTTCCTTCTCCTCCTCATCGGAGGGCCTGTAGCAAACACTCATTGCAGTGTCACCTTTATTAGTCTGCCCTTTAATCCTAATACAGTAATTTCACGAATACAAGCCGCACGGGCTATAAGCCGCATCTCTGGGTGTTGGCAAATATTTCGTTCTTTGTCCATAAATAAGCCGCACCTGAGTATAAGCCGCTTTGTCGTTCGCAGCGAGGACCTGTGTGCAACAAAGTTGCCAATTAGTAACAGAACTGCGGCAGGGCGGGGTTTACTGGCTCAGCTAAGGCTGTGCAGGCTCGGCCCGCTCGGGGCTGCTGACGGGGCCAGTGGCCCAGCCCAGCGCTGCCGCTCGGCGGGGTTGCTCGGGGCCGGCCACCGCCTCTGGTCTCGCTCGTCCTGGCCTGGCGCTGCCTCGTGGCAATGGCGGCACGGGGCCCCCACCTTCTTCCCGGGCCGCGGCAATGGCGGCACAGGGCTTCCCTGTCTCTCCCCCAGGCTGCGGCAGAGGAGGGAAGGAGAGAGCTCTCCCTTCTCTCCCTGCCCCCCGTGCTGCCTGCAGGGAGCCCGGCTCCACCCGCAGCGCAACAGAGTAACAATTTGTAACAATCGCGAAATGCCGGCTTTTACTGACAGGTGCTCGGCTTGGCACTCTGGCTGGCACTTCTGAGGTTGTAAATGTCAGAAAATTATTCACATATTAGCTGCTCCTGAGTATAAACCACATTTCTGGTGTACGAGCAAAATTTTAGTCAAAATGGTACGGCTTGTATTTGTGAAATTACTGTACATAAAATGTCACCTTGCTCATCATCCTCCCCAAGACAGAGCTCCAGCTGCTTCCCTGCAGTTCTGTTCATCAAACTCTGGACTAAGCCTGTGGGGAGCTGAGGTCCCCATCCCTATTTACAGTAGCTCCACAGTAGTATTACATGTGAATCCTACCTTGGTCTGTCAATATCATCTTGGAGCACCTGCACAGCTCCTTGTGTGCCTCACTGCTATGGATCATAAACACAGACCCAATTGTCTTTGTGTTGCTTTTCTGTAAGAATAAGTGAATATTTTCATAGAAGGGGATTTGCTGTCAATATTTGTGCTTGGAAAAGAGAAAATAGATGAGGGAAATGCCTAAGCATGTTTAAACACAGATTTCCCTATTCAATGAAAGGCTCAAGCACACAGATTTCTGCACAGATTTAATATCTGTATGTCATCCAGAAAATCCATGTGCCGCCTGGGTGGGAACTGGGCAGAGACCTTTTAGATCTTTCTGGATGTACACAACTCTCTGACTCTCAATACAAGAGAAATCCTAGACAGGATGCCCTTGTTCAAGGCCATGCCTTAGAAAAACAATGTCATGGAAATAATTCTGTATTAAATGTAGATAATTCAAAAATTTCTATGCCCTTCAGAAGACATGCTGGGCAGTGCAGCAGCAGTGAAGGACAATGGCTACATTGATTTTTTTGGCAATTCAGGAAGGGCTGAGGTTCACTGTAGGAAACAGTTGCCTTCCCTCGTATTGATGGGCTACTATACCAATGGAATAGACCAAGGTAGGCAGATTGCAAGCCTTATCCCATTGAGGTGAAAGTAAAGGCCATTTGAGAGTATTACTTATTTGGATAAGACCTGAGGCTGAATTCCCAGTCTGCTGGGTTAGTATATATTAAAATATTTCATGATCTTTTATCTGTTAAGTCAACAGCATAGAAATTCTCAGCAAGAAGGTTCATCACAGCCAATATAATGTGAGGAACAGTGTCAGTTAGCTGTCTTCTGAATCAGAGAATCAGAGAATCAGAGAATCAGAGAATGATAGAATGAAAGGGACCTTAAAGATCATTTTGTTTCAATCCCACTGCCATGGACAGGGACAACTTCCACTAGCCCAGGTTGCTCAGAGTTCCATCCAACCTGGCCTTGAACACTTCAAGGGATGGAGCATCTACAACTTCTCTGGGTAACCTGTTCCAGTGTCTCACCACTCTAACAAAAAAGAATTTTTTTTCGTTATATCCAATCTAAACCTCCTCTTCTTTCAGTTTGAAATCATTCTGCCTTGTTCTGTCACTGCCTGCCCTTGTAAAAAGACTGTCCCCACCTTCCTTAGAGGCTCTCTTCAGGCACTAGAAGGCCACACTTTGGTCATCCTGAAGCCTTTTCTTTTCCAGGTTGGAAAAATCAAATTCTCTCAGGCTTTCCTAACAGCTCGATCCATTAATCAACTTGTTGGCCTTCCTCTGGACTTGCTCCAACAGGTCCATGTCCTCCCTGTGTTGAGGATAACCACACACATGTTCTCTTCTCTGCCTAAGATGCATGCACTGTCACCATGGTATCTGGTGACACTTGCAATACTGTGTCATCACTTAATCCTCTTCTGCAAGAACAGAAACTGAGACATAGAAGACTCTCAGTTACAAGGGAATATCATGTACCAAGCTTCAGCTTCATACAGCAGATTTTAATCCAGAGTTACGTACATCCTTAGGTTTCTGTCTCATTGTAAGTCAGCACTTTTGGAAATGGAAATGCAGGTACTCTTCTAAAATGTGGTCATTACTGCCTTGCTTGCAGTGATGTGGGAAATCGGTCATGAAGCAGCTGTTTGAACCTGTAGGTATCTAAAGGTGCAGGACGCCCCTTTACACCAGACATCCCCTCCCTTTCTTTTCAAAAGCCTGTTTTCCAGCTGGTAGCATTTGCTTATGTCTCAGTTTCTGACTAAGAGGTTTAATGGCTGAAAATTGCCTAAGGGTCAGAATGCTCCAGCTCGGTTCATCCTTGGGTCACTACATTGAACCAAGACTGCAGACAGGAGCCTGACCTCTCCAAAACACTTTATGCCTTGTAGTGAAATGCAAGTATTGTACTTGATGCCTTGTTTAGAAATGTAATTGATTTTAAAGAACTCAAAGTCTCTTGGATGAAACCACTAATGGCACGCAAAGCTGTTATTACCATTCTAAAATTTGCTGAAATAAAATTAATGCTATAAAGAGCAAGAGTACCTAGCAGTAAAACTAGGGTTTCTTCTTTGTGCATCCTGTTCAGAAAACCTACATGAAAAAGTATGAAATTTATACCCTGCTCTGATGAATCAGGCAATGTGTTGAGGATATTCTGGCAGCTAAAGGGCACGTTGCCCTATATTCATATCCACACAGAAAAGTGTATGTGTGTTTGCGTGGTTGTTACCTCTTACCTAAACATGCATTAAAGAGCACATAGGTGCAACAAGGTAAATGTGTGTATAGGCTCAGCACAGGTTGGAGACCAATCTTTCCATGCGCATGTATGCAAAAGAAAACTTACTTCTCTTCATCAGTTGCAGAAAATCTATGTATTGTATAAATATACGTCCTTATATTCTTCTGCTGGAACAGCTGAAAAATATCCTATGTGTAAGTATGCTACAATACACAGACATATAAGAAAGAGGGAAATGCCATTAAAGAATCCCCAGCAATTTGGTCAGTAAAGCATGCTGTGGTATCTCTGGCAGTCTTTCAGAGAGCTGTAGAGCTGGTTTAATTGGTCAGCCATCTGTACAGAACTTTAAAAACATTTTCTGCTATAAACAATGTAATCCATAGACCAGTTCCTTTCTGATAGAGCACAAGCTGTGACAGTCCCATATTTTATGCATAGCAAATCTCCTGTGTTCCTGTAGATCAATCCATCTGGTATAAATTAGAGTCTCTGTGAAGGGAAGTATTAGCTCTTGGGTTTTTTTATTCATCACAGAGGAAAACGTAAATATACTCTTTCTCTTTGTATTTTTATCCATCACAGAAGAATGTGTAAATATACTCTTTCTCTTTGAAGACTGAATATGGAAAAAAATACGGCAATGCAGCAAAAGAAAAGGAAAAGCACAGCATTAAGGCCAAGTGTGAATGTATTTTTTTTTCCTACTGTCTCACACGACATACAACAACACTTCATATCTTTATTTTCTCTCAACTGCACAACTATATTCTGCATATAAAACCCTGGGGAGAAGTTACTACACAGAAACTCCACAGAGTCCTATACCAGCCCACCACATGGTTTTTTGATCCGCAAAAGGGGCTTTTACCAACATCACACAGCATAAGCCATCTGATACAGAGTTAATGGCCCAAGTCCCAGCTGCTGCTATTCATGAGAACAGGATTTGGACTCTGCACATGTTGCTGTACAGGCTGAGGCACACAGGCAAAACATCACTCCCCTACAGCTGAGTTGTATAAAGGAGACTCATATCTTGTGCCACTTAGAAGAAAAATATGCTTTTGCTGACAAATGCAGCCATGATTATATTTTGTTGCAGAATAGAGATTAGCTCTGTTGTTTAAAGCATGGTGCTAATAGAACCAAGATGGCAGGCTTAATATGGGCTATTCCCTTAAGGGTTGTGGGTCCCTTCCAAACCAGAATATTGTGTGATCTGTGATCTATATCAGTGAATTGCTGAATAATGTTTCAAAAACAATTTTAAAGGACAGTTTTAAACCAGCTCTCTATCCTACAGGTTTTCTTGGCCTAGAAATAGAAAAAATTACCTGCAGTTTTATTTTACTTATAGCTTATTTTCTCAGCAGTGAAGCACAACGGTGATACTAAGCCCATTGATACTACATGGGCTAAGCTGTAGCATTTGAGACATTCCCAGACACTTCACTGATAAACAAAAACAAGAATCCCCCAAAAATACTGATTTTTAATGCCAGTGACAATATCTCTATTACTAATATATGTACCAGCATCAAAAAAGATTATGATCATCTCAGATATAATTAATTCTGACAACAAATTGGTAGGATTGCCACAGGTTGCTAAAAGATATAACTCAGGATGCTGGAACTGACACAAGGGATGGAGGCATTGCTCCCCCAGGGTGGCTACACCAAGGGCTGCCAACACTGTCACAACATTTCACTGGGGGATTAATGCCTTTTTCCCTTTCAAGATATGTAACTTCCTGCTCTCAGAGTCTGTCACCCAAATATAGAGAGTGAATACCTTGCAGAATAACCCTCAGAAGGGCTGGCCTGGGAGCTGTGTGATCCCTTGGGGAGTAAGGCTGGCTGAGAACATGGTGAAGCTAGAGTAAAGCAAGGGGTTGGGCTCAAGGTTTTAGCATGCATCCCTTCATTAAACACATGTGGGGAAAAAAACCCTCTCCTGAACATGTAGATTTCTCAAAACTGTGTAAGATTGTCTATACCAGAAAGCCAAATTCATCCTCAGCTGCACCCACAGCAGCGTGGGCAGCAGGGCAGGGAGGGGATTCTGCCCCTCTGCTCTGCTCTGGTGAGACCTCTCTGTAGTGCTGCATCCAGCTCTGGGGTCACATCTTAAAAGGTTATGGACCTGTGGGAGTGAGTCCAGAGAAAGGCCATGAAGATGATCAGAGGGATGGAGCAGTTCTCCTGGGAGGACAGACTGAGAGACATGGAGTTGTTTCTTGAGGAGAACAGGTTCTTAGGAGACCTTTTAACAACCTTCCAGTACCTAAAGAGGGCTGCAAGAGAGTAGTAGAGGGATTTTTTTTACAGGGGGAGGTAGTGACAGAACAAGGCAGAATGGTGTCAAACTGAAAGAAGAGGAGGTTTAGATTGGATATCATGGAAAAAAATTTTATTGTGAGAGTGGCGAGACACTGGAATAGGTTGCTCAGAGAAGTTGTGGATGTTCGATTCCTTGAAGTGCTCAAGGCCAGATTGGTTGGAAGTTTGAGCAACATGGTCTAGTGGAAGATGTCCCTGCCTATGGTGGGGGACTGGAACAAGGTGATCTTTAAGGTCCCTGCCAATCCAAGCTCTTCTTTGATTCTATCCAGTTGTTTTCCTGAAGATTATAAAATCAAATAGGGTCAGTGAAAACTGAAACCAAAATAAAAATATACATTGAAGTATGTACAGTAGTTTCACGAATACAAGCCGCACGGATTATAAGCCGCACCCCCGGTGCCTCGACAATGTTGCTGTCTTTGTCAATAGATAAGCCGCACCCCGAATATTAGCCGCACTTTCGTTCGTCGCGAGAATCTGTGCGCAGCTTTCACAAATTGGCCAATTAGTAACAGGATCGCGGCATAGCGGGCTTTACTGGCTCGGGGCGGGGCCAGGAAGGCTCGGCCCGCTCATGGTTGCTGACGGGGCCGGCCGGGTGGTGCTGCAGCCGCCGCCGGGCTCACTGGCCCCCCTCTCCCGTCAGCACCGCCTCGCCGCTGCGTTGTTTACGTACTCGCCCTGCCGGCAGACCAGCCACTGCCGCCGCTGGCAGGCATGCCGGCCCCCCTCTCCCGTCAGCACCGCCCCGCTGCCGCGTTCCCTAGCCCTGCCGGCGGGCTGCCGCCGCCCGGCTCGCCGGCCGCGCCGCGTTCCCTAGCCCTGCCCGCCGCCGCCCGGCTCGCCGGCCGCGCCGCGTTCCCTAGCCCTGCCGGCGGGCTGCCGCCGCCCGGCTCGCCGGCCGCGCCGCGTTCCCTAGCCCTGCCGGCGGGCTGCCGCCGCCGGGCTCGCCGGCCGCACCACGTTCCCTAGCCCTGCCCGCCGCCGCCCGGCTCGCCGGCCGTGCCGCGCCGCGTTCCCTAGCCCTGCCGGCGGGCTGCCGCTGCCCGGTTCGCCGGCCGTGCCGCGTTCCCTAGCCCTGCCCGCCGCCGCCCGGCTCGCCGGCCGCGCCGCGTTCCCTAGCCCTGCCGGCGGGCTGCCGCCGCCGCCGCCCGGCTCGCCGGCCGCGCCGCGCCGCATTCCCTAGCCCTGCCGGCGGGCTGCCGCCGCCGGGCTCGCCGGCCGCCCCCTCCCGTCTGCACCGCCGCCGCGTTTCCTCGCCCTGGCCGGCACTGCAGGCCCCCGCACCGCCGGGCTCCCCCATGCTGCTGGCCCCGATTCTGCTGGGCTTCCCCCGCTGCCAGGCAGCCCCACCCGCCGGCCTTCCTGCTTCTGCCATGCTCCCCTGCACTGCTAGCCCCAGTTCTCCCGGGCTCCCCCGCCCTACTGACCCGGCTCTGCCGCCCCCCTGCCCCGCCCTGCTGGCTCAGGCTCTGCCGCCCGCCCCCCACACTGCTGGCCCCGCCTCTGCCAGGCTTTCCCACCTCTGCCGGGGCCGGCCGGGCTCCAGCTTGGCTTGGGGCTGCCGCGGGCTCTCACTTCCGTGTTGGCAGCTTTTAGAATTTTGTTAATGTATTAGCCGCCCCGGAATATTAGCCGCACTTCCGGGTTTCCACCAAAATTTTGGTCAAATTGGTGCGGCTTGTATTCGTGAAATTACTGTAATTTTATGTATGAAAACATACATTTCTGTCTGTGTCTCATAGTTATGATTTCCTCCCCACTACTTGTGGTAATTAGACACACATAGCAAGTTGCAGACCCCACGGAAAGCTGCATTTCTCACACTGCTGTCTGTTGACTACAGTTTTGCAGGATTTTGTGTCAGTATCTGGCAGTGTTGCAATTGCCAAGGATTTTGGTGAGAGCAGCAGAATACTTCTGCGGTGTCACTCAGTGTGGCCAGGAATAGTTTTAATCTTACAGACAAGCATTTAACTTGTACAGTGCCCTTTAAATCAATGTACTAGGTACACACATTAAAAATTAATATTGAAATGCAATATAGAAGTGTGTCAGTGCTGTACAGTTAATCCAATATAGTTACACCAAAATTGAGCTTGGCCCACTGTATTGACTTATGCAGATAAAAACAGAGGCACAAATAACCCAAAGCTGAGCGGAAAAAAACCCCCAGATATGTTGCTGCGAGAAAAATATACTAAAAAACCTGAAAAAATAAGTATATGAAAGAATAGATTAAAATCTGAAATATAAACCATTTATTTCTGTGCAAACATAACATTTGGAAAGTGCTCGTGCAATGCTATGGTGATGCTATAGCATATGTATTTCTTTTACAGATACATGTGTGTTGAAGAAGAAAGACAAAAATCAGCTTGTGGTAAGGTGTGGAGAATCTCAGAAATAACCAGTTTCGCTTCAGAGAAGTGCATCCAGCAGTTTGGGTCTTTTGTTTTAATAAGCCCTCAGAAGCTGGAATTTTCACAAGCTCTTTTAAATTAGCTCTGCACCTTCTTTGTTGTATGAGGAGACAGCCTGTGTGTGCATCTATTACCCACATGATGAATGTCAAAAAAGGCAGAATGCAAATTCAAGCTGCTCCCAATTAAGATTGGACTGGAATACGTGCCAGGGGACTGTGGAGCAGCCGCAGCTCCCTGCTAGTTAGTGGTGAACCCGTGCTCGGTGCTTTCAGCTGCAGACTCGCACACGTCCCCCACCCCCAACAGGTTCCAAAGCAAGCACACCATGCACTGTGAGTTTGCCTCGCCAGGCTTCAACAGGGTCCTGGTTTGCCTGCACTTGGAGGGAGTGTGGACCCCAGCACAGCTGAAATATGAGATCATTTCTGGATATGACAGTCCCAAAAAATAAGACCTTTCCACCTGCTTGAATGCATAGCTCTGGGAGAAAAAATCGTGTTAAAAAACTGCTTGTACTGAGACAAAACAAAATCGAGCAGCTCAAAACATCTAAGACACCTAAGAGTCAGTGTGGTTGTCTCTATCTTCTTGAACCCTGGAATCCTGTACTCGACCCCCGGCATCACCACTCACCTACATTTCCATGCACTTAATACTTGCAAGGAGGATCTGTTTCAACACAGTGAACTACTGGGAGACAGAAAGCTCTGCCAGTGAAGAAATTGAATGGTCGTATCCCTCAACTATAATACAATTTACTTTCCACAAAGTTAATAATCCTCCCATGTAAAATTACACATACAAGTTTCCCATGTTGTCTTTCCTTACCCTATCCCCAGGCATCACGTAATATTTGCAACCCAAAAGAGATAAAAGCTTCCAGCTGCTCCAAAATGTTCAGAAGTTAACTCACAAGAGTCACTGCGGTCTTCACACTTTGTGCCGGAGCTTTTAGAGACACTAAATTGTTCACAGGCTGACAGGAGTAGGATTGCAGAACAGAGGAACAGCAAATGTGAATTAATCACTCTAAGACAACACAGTAAGCAGCAATTTATTTCAACACTGGTTTAAACAAAAAATATTCTCTGCTCCAGACATAACACTTGATCAAGATGGTATTTTGCATTTGGATCACATTAGCTGGAGGAGGAAAGCTTTAGGGAATAAACACCCTTTCTCTATGGATATTTTGTATCAGCATCCTTTCCTCTACACCTTTATTTTGCAATGGTCCAAGTTGTGTTGTACAGATGGCTTATCTGAGAAAGGAGATAGCATTGGACAAACAGTCAGAAGTGTCCAGGAGAACCCTGTTACTTGTTAGTTCAGGTTTCATGCCCTTGCTTTATGATTCAATGTTCCCAGGAAGCAGGCTACTGGTGCCTTACCTTGTGACACAGAAGTTCTGATGTCTCGTGTTCAGTGACAGCTGTGAAAGTAAAATTTGCATCTCTCCCACTCTCAGCAGCCAAGAGGAATTAGGTACAAATGTATAAAGGCATGCTTAACCTCTTAGTGGAAGATAACATGTCATTGCTGTTGGTTTGTACAAGCTCCTGCCTTCATAAAAGGTCATCACACACACCTATATATCCAGCTGCAGCAAAAGATTCTACATGTTTCTAATGCTGGGTATTGCTGCTCTACAGGTGGTAGTAAGAAGTCAAATAAAGGAATACTGACACCTGGGCCAAATAAAGAGGCCAGAAGTAGAAGTTGGAGGTTGCTGAGAAGGGACAATGCGAAGACAACAAGATCTGCCTTTCTGGAGGCTACCAGTGGGAGCAAGAGGGGTACTCGTTTCCTCAGACATTTCAGCAAAAGTCTTGCTTTCTCTATCCTTCATGAAACTTTAAGTTTCCCTTGCACAGGAATGAACACTGTTGTTCAGGTGGACCATGGTGATGCCATGGGTGGTGGTCCAGCATAGGTTTATCCCATCTTTGGCCTGTCCTGATGGAGCATCAGCGCGTTCACAATGAGGTGAGAGCAAAACTAGAAGAGATCTGTTGTTCACCCATGCACACTGCAAGGCTCAGTACTCTGGGCAGATGCTCCTGGGGTGGAGGAATGCTATTTTTTATTGTCTGCAATCATAATGTTTCTAATCCAACCTTCACATCTTCCAGCATTGATTTGGCTGTAGAAGTAAAGACACTATCCGGCCCTGCTCTATTCCCACCACTTCTCTGCAATTTAAGGACTCTGCTGCTCTTCAGTGCAGTCCCTTCAGTAGCAGCAGCAGGCCTGGGATAGGGACAGGTCTCAGCAGGTCCCCCACCATGGCATGATGAAAGGAGAAAGTGAATGACACAAGGATCTTCTTGACACAAGGATGCTCATCCAGCAGCTAGGGAACAATGTTAGGACCATGCTGAAGAACTATGGAATGCATTTCATGCATTGTCTGTATGAATTGCCATTTTTCCAGCCCAAAAGCTTTTTTTATGACTTGTGTCTCCAAATTGTCACACAAATAATATGTTGATCCTGAGTACTGTGGTTTTGTCTCAGGTAATTTTTTTCACAGAGGCTAGTATGAGGCTGTGTTTTGGTTTTGTGTTGTAAACAGGTCGATAATACAGAAATTTTTTTATTGCTGCTGAGCAATGCTCAGCCTGCTCAGCAGGCTTTTCTTCTTCTTGTACTGCTACTCTGGCAAGGAAGCTGGGGGTGCTTGGGAGGCTGGGAGAAGACAGAACCAGGACAGGTGACACAAACTGACCAAAGGGATATTCCAGACCGTGTGACATCATCTCAGTGTATAAAGTGAGGAGAAGAAGAAGAAAGGAGGAGACATTTGGAGTGACAGAATTCTGTCTTCCCAAGTAACCATTGTGAGAGATGGGACCCTGCTTTCCTGGAAATGACTGGACACCTGCCAGCTCATGGCAAGCATTGGATTAATTCATTAGTTTTTTCTGCTTGCATGTGCAGCCTTTGTTTACCCTATTAAACTGCTTTTTTATCTCAACCCATGAGTTTTCCAGCTTTTACCCTTCTGATCTTTCCCCTAGTCCCGCTGCTGGAGGAATGAGCAGCTGTGGGGCCCTGGCTGCTGGCTGGGACTAAACCATTATATTGGGCCAACTCGAAGGCCAGATAGCCACCTTCTTCCATGGGCCTCCTCTGGTGCCACACTTCAGACCATCAGCCTCTCATCTACTCCACTGCATTTTGGACAAGCTTCCCAGAGCAGTGACACAGTCAAGCTTCCCACTGCAGACAAAGACAGGTTTTCACTGACAAGTTTGTTGTGTTCATTGATGCCTTCACAGATCCTAAATTAAGGTATTTTTCTTCTGTCAAGTGCAATGACCTGTATTAAGCTTTTTCATGCAAATCAATCATCTACTTACTTCCCTCTGCATGTGTTGTCTTCAACAACAGATTGATAATGAGAACACATAGACAGACAGAAACCATATGATTAGTCCTTCATCTCAGAGGACATTGTAGTATCTGTTCTGATTTTAATTCCTTTATCTCTGTCCTTAAGCAAGGATATTTCCTTTCTCAAGGATAAAGAAAAAGGAAAGGAGAAGCAGGGGCAAAGGCTAGCTTTCTGAAATTTGGCCCGTTGGAGAGTTTTTATGCCTAAGCTCAGCTATAAAAATAATTTCTGCTACTCACACACGAGGTTACAGTCATACATAATTGCTCTTCTTGGCTACTACATCTTAATGATCTCCCAGACTGTCCTAACATGGGGCCATGGTGCCAGGTGTCTCTTGGCTGGATATGCCTGAGCACTCACACTTCAGGAGCATCATATTTTAAATACGCCCCTGTCTCCATAAAAGGGGAAAAAACAGTTTCCTGATATGACAGTGAAGCCTCAGGAGGAAATTCTTTGAAGGAAAAAGTGGCAGACAGAAGGTTAATGAAATGTGTGAGGCAACAGAAAGAATTTTCTATTTGTCTCTAGTGCTAGTTGGGTATTTACATTGAAGTGAATAAAGAAAATTAAAAATTAATAAAGCGTTAGATGCCAGACATTGAATCAGAATTATGGAACAATGTTGTCTGGGGAATGAAACATTATACAAGCTAAACATCTGATCACTCTTGGGGTAGAACATGGATTTTGCAGAAGATTTCTCTCTGCAGCATTGCTCCGTTTGTTCACAGTTTGGTTAATTCAGCACTTTTGTTAGTGGGGAAACAGTCTCATACTCTCATTGTTGCTATTGTAGTGCACAAACTCGCACTCCTCTGACAAAGGGGTGGTGGGTAGAGAATGCACGCCTACCGCTGCATTATCAGGCATAGTGACTTAAACAGGAGAGAGGCATGGCCCAGCAACCCTTGCTGCTTATGGCTCATGTCCCCAGTAGCATCCAGGTACTGTCCATGCCCTAAATGTTCAGGGCCAGTCTGTGCCCGGGTGCAGGACCTCCTGCCTCCCCAGTGTGAGCAATGGAAGCACCTCCCTCCTTGTGCTCAGCCCTGGTGTACTGCCATGGATCTGTGCAAGTACAGCAGCACCTGAAGATTAGAAACGTATTAAAAAAAAATAAAGTAAGAGTTTATATTTTTGGTACTTCAGTGTTCCCTGAGAGCAAGGAAGATACCCAAAAACTAACTTACATGGCTCAGTAAGACAGAAGAATTGAGAAATACAAAGTCATGTTTGATGTGTATGTATAATTATTTAGCACATGCTACTAAGGTTTTATCATACTAGGAGGAAAAGGAGGAAGAAGACCACAGCAGGGAACACCTTCAGTCTGAAAACACATGGATCATAGAGCTATGTGGCTTACAAATGCCATCTTTCTTCAATGCTGTCAACAAGAAATGCAGGACTCATCTAAAATGCGTGTTATTCAGAAATAACTCACAAACAGTTTTTAACAACTGCTGCTCAAAATTGTTTTGCTGTGTTTTATCCAGCTAATGAGCCCAAATCACTGCTTTGGTCATGGCAAGGGTTTGACTCAGATTGTTGTAGTAAATTCATCCATTTACTAATTTCAAAAACAGTTTCCCAACACTGTTGCAAATTACTGACATAATCCTTGCACATCTGCAGTGTGGAGCATAACCTCCATTTTGAGAGCCAAGAAGTGCTGTTCAGAACCAGTAATCAGAAGCCACAGCTCATCTCAAGCCCCACAGCCTGGCTATCACTGCCCCCGCCTTGGGGACCTCCACTGGATGAGCCAGTGGGACAGCTAGAACTGGACTGCAGAAGGATGGTGTTTCCAGTGTAACATTGTGTGTGTCCACCTGATTTCCTGTACAGGCACCACAAAGCTTACCAGACAGACACAGAAAGTGGGGATAACACATCCCTGTGCTCCTCGTTGCCAAAAAACAGGAATGCCCAAAGCGTAGATGCTCAGCTTGGGGGATACTTGCCAGACCCACAGATTGGAGCTGTAGGGATTCTTGGTGTCCCAAGACTGAGAAACAGTGAAATACCAGATGGCCAAATATAGATCATTCATGGGATCATTCATAAGAGAGACCCAAATCTGCTGATAATACATGGACTCCAGTACTTCTGGCAGTAATTTCATTCTCTATGTTTTATATAAGATCCCAGTGGAAATATTAAGAAACATAACTGAAAACAAGTGGTGGATGATAACAAAGAATCAAATGAAGGTTGGAAAAAAAGCAGGGTAGATTTTCTGTTTCTTCCCTCCTATGTGTACATAAAGAATGGCATACTTTAAATTGTGAAACCATTTCTTAAGCAGTTTATCTCATAAAACTCATTATGCAGTTTAAGTTTAAAAAAGAGAATATTTTAATTATAGTGACCTTCTTCAGAACTGCTTTGAAAATTACTGGGAAAAGGCATTATCCAGGAGCTACATGCTGCTCCACCATTAAGGGAAAGAGCTTCACAGGATCCAGTTATCACAATAACTGAACTACATTGTGAAAGATAAAAACTATCATTACAGTAAAACATTTAATTAGAAAAGCTGAGTTTTGGCAATGTTATAAGCTTTCATTATTCAGGGCACGCACCAGTTTCCCATCAAATTGGATTATTAAAAAACCTTCTTTTCTGGAAAGGTTAATTTATGATTGCCCATATCAGAACCTTTTCATGTGTGTCTCAAAGCTGTTTCATTCATTGGTGAATACTGATTTAGACTAGAAACTCATCCACTATCACAATTTTCAAGCTGCCATTCCAAAAAAGTATAATAAAAAGGAATGCAAAACCATGTTAAATGTGCTTAAAGAGACTGATTTATTTATTTATTTATATATTTAACATGTTCATATTAGTAAATACATACTCAGCCAATAACTTCCCCTTCTTTGTCCTGAAATCTTGTCCATCCCAGCATGGAGATCCCTAGCAAGGACAGTACTTTCAAGATATTAGTCAGCACTGAAACATCCATTTCAACTGAAATTGCTTCAGGATCTTCCCTAAGTAATCAAGTGGTAACCCCTGTTACTAGCAATGTAGCTATTGCCTTGGCCATACACAAAAATGTGCATTGACAAAATCACGTTTTCTTCAATATTTAAGAATTTCACTCTAGCAATCCTACTGGTAAAAATGGCTAATTATCAGATTAGTTAAAAAAAACCAGATTGCCATTATTAATGTATCTGATCACACAGAAATGCTCAAACTGAATATATGGTTCTGTCTACAAAGCCTCTGTAAAACCTTCCTTCATAAACATTTCTTAGAGATTAATTCAAAATTACTACCATACAAAGAACTAATTAGTAATCTTACCAATGTAAAATATTTTGAATACTTTTTTAAGTTCTGCAGAATGTTATTTTTGTACAGGCATAATTATAATGAAATATTTTTGCTCACTTATTTTACTACATGCTAAATGTAGCTGGTTTTGAATTTTAAAAAGTAAACCACCAAAAAAGTAGATTTGAAGATATTAGTGCTACAACTGAAATATAAAACTTCTCTCAGTTCATGTTTTTCTTGGCCTGAAGCATTTAGAGCTGGGCTTCAACTGTCAAATGAGTCACCCCATGTCTTGGCTCGCTGTCTTCTATTTCTTTGATTAATTTCTTAGGCTGGAAAGTCTTCACTGTAAAGAAACTTAGTCTTAGAGCAGAGCTAAATAGCATATGTGAAATGAAAACTACTACTTGAGATTTTGACTCATTGTCAAAAGGCAGTACCTCTGCTTTTGCACCTGTAATGCTCATAATGGAAAGGTACGCAGAGGACAGGACTTACAGGATGGGTCACTTTGGGTGCTAGGGATAAGAACCTTGGTTGAAATGCCTCAGACAGAAGGTTGCCAGGCAGGAGGAGGCAGAAATGTGACCATTGCTGCACCCAGCTGTGTCCAGCAGGCTCACAAGCTTCCAGAGAGACTTTCCCAAAGGTCAGTGCAAGTATTTGCCCAGGTGCAGCAGCCAGAGAGCAAGGGAAGGCTGGAGCCAGAGAGGCTTACTGCCCTGCATCACTGTCCTGTTACACTGTTGTACTAATGGGTGCAAAGGCAAGTTTGGAGCAGAGGGGATGGATTTGTAGTTTGTGTGGAGGTCTCTGGTGAGGTTTAGTAGTTGAGGACATATATTTGTCCTTTTGACCTTTTTCTCTTTTGTAGAGAAGTAGCTTCTATGTAAAACCAAACCGAACCAAACCAAATCAAACCAAAACAAACACCAAACAAATAAAACCAAAACCAACCAATCAATCAACCAACCAACCAAACAAACAAACAAAAACCACCACCAAAACCAAACTATCCAAACCAAAACCCAAAAACGCAGTACCCCAATATCTGAAAAGTATTTTCCAAATAGCTCCTGCCTGCCTACAAGAAATCTCAGAGAACTAACCTCTATAATTCCACCTTTTGGTATCTCAGGCTTGTACATTTATCCCGATTTACTTACTGCTTGCATCAAGCCAGTGTGGTATACTTAATGCAGAGAACAGAGAGAGTGAGAATGACCTAATGTTAAACATAAAGTTCTATTTATGTATTTTCAAGTGATCAAGTTAATTTGAGTGTACATCATAGTGTGACAGTTAGTAATCTGTCACAGCAGTTCAAACCAGCCCCTTTAAAGAAGATATTCTACACCTAGAAGGTGTAGAGAAGTGATTCTGCACAGATCTATGAAGATAACAATAACTGCCATAAGGCTTTATGGAAACTTCTCCACCATAAGGCACCATGAAAATTGAGCAGATGATAAAAGACATTCCAGCCCAGCTTCTAGCAAAGCTTGTGAATGTTTTCTTGCTAAGAAATGGGAAAATGGAGAAGATGATGGCAAAGTGACTCAAGCAGAAAGTCTGGATTAAAATGCTATTCATATTCATACCCATGCTGATAAATTAAGTAATTTTTATTCAAGATGTTCATATAGTTGTACTACACATTTTGATCACAAAAAAAAAATCACATATTGCCTCAATATAGTATTCCCTCTTTTAGCAGAAGATAAAACTGGAGCCTCATCTCAGGTATGCATAGTTGTCTATATAGGCACAGTTTGACTGAAACTCTAAAAATAACCAAATTTTTGCCTATCTGTTTTTTATCGCAGAATTAAAAATAAATAATCCCAGGATTTGGTAGGGTTTTTGATTGCTGCTTTGGGATTTTTTTTTAGACAAGACTGCTGCATTATGAACTTTTTTATTTATAAAGGGTATGCTACAGCCAAACAGCTTGAATCTTGACAACAGATTAGGTGTTGCAGATGATTTTGGAACACAGTATGAGAGACGCTATCTATTTAGAGACTAATAGAAAAGTAGGGTGAAATTTACTTCTAGATAATTGTTCCATTTAGATGATAAACTATGCAGCAAAATACATCCATAGATAGCAATAATTTAATCCTCAAGACTATAATATATTCTGAATTACTTTTATTCATCTGCCAAAAGTGTTTCAGAATGATAAAAAATTCATTTTGTCAAATGTGAACATTCCTGAATATCAAAGCATCCTCTCACTACACAGTTACAGCTTCAACCTACTGCTGAAAGACTAAGCATGTCTATCAGCTATTATATTTTACTTCTGAATACTAGGTCAATTAGAAAAAATCTGACTTTATATGCATTAACATACACTGACAATGTATTCCTTGAAGAAAAAGTTGGGGCCTGAACATTGCTTCAGCACATTGATTTGTTCTAGAGTTAAGAAAGTATAAGTCTGGGAACATCTTGTCATCAGGTGGAGAAAGGGAAAGTGATTTCACTCTCACATACATCCAGTGTCAGGCCTGATTGCATTTTAAGAACAGAGTTAGCTATCAAGACAAGTTAATCTTGCTTTATACTATCCTATTTTATATTTTGTAGGAAAAGATGCTGGCCTTTCAACGTCTCAATTTTGCCATTAATTTGGTAGCACTTGTTTATATCCATAATATTGTAGACTGAGAAACACGGTAGTGTTTGTGTATGCATCTTTTAAGACCTTTGCATCATTTGTATCCATCAAAGTACCATTTTAAATAGTAATATGAAAATTACAATTATTGAACTTTTATTTTTGAAGAGCAGAAATTATAATTTGGTAAAGATGTACTTTAGGAAGAATTAAGAATTCACATTATAACCATTCACATATCAAATACATGCACTCAACATGACAGACTGTCCTCTTCCCTGTTCCTCTATCCCCTTCTGTACTCAATGCCCAGGGTTGATATAGTCTGAATTCACACAGTCCACAGTGGGAAAGTGAAATTCCCTCTCCATTGCAAAGGGTCAGGCTGTGCACCAGGTTTTACCCCTTTTCTGTTGCTGGGCTACATGGCCTTTCCTCCTCACAGTACACAGCAACCACACAGTCTCCACCAACAGCTCTATCCACCTTGGATGTGGATGCTTCCCATTTCTCCTCTCCTAGGACACCCTGCTGCAAGGCCTGGAATTGCTGGGATGTTTGCAAACTCTCGTCTTGGAATATTTCATTGTCTGTACACATCTTCTCTGGATATGATGGCATGTTCCCGCTTTCCTCCTAAACCCTGTGGAATAACACCTTGCTTTGCAATGGAAAATACTGCAGGGGTTGTACAGACACTGTACTGGGCAGTGACTGGTTTCCAATAACTGGAACTGGTACAAAGTATTGCCCTGTGTTTATCTGAAAGAGAGCTCAATAGACTTTTAACTACAGTTGTGGATCTGGTCTATGGGCTTTGAGCACTTTGCCAGTGCTCAACTGGCTCCTATGTTTTTCTCCCACAGGAAGAATCAGTAAAATTGTACCCTCTGCAAACTTTACTCCTTGAGTCTTGCCACTGTGATCTTTCCAAAGGCAAAACTGCACTTGTCAGAAGAGGAGAGGTAAACACTGTTTTACACATCTTCTGGACAGAATACAGGAGAGGAGACTGCTTGTTGCTATCAAACATAATGCATTAATTTGTGAATTTTAGAGACAAAGAAACATTTTCCTATGCAAATCTTATAATGACAGGCTCTTTCCTGCCATCCTTTAGGAGGTTGCTTCCAGTGGGCCAGCACTGATTCTCACTGTCACAGCAATCACAGCCAAAGTCAGTCATGTATTATTGCAGACTGAATTTTAAGAACATGTCCCTGAAGGGGATGTCTTTGAATAGTCAGAATTGTATTTAGCTTAGTCAGAATTGTATTTAGCAACTCTCTTTTGACCCTGGAACATGGAGGGATTGAGTCAGCAAGTCTGCAATGACTGTGTTTCTGCAGACTTCTTCATGCAAAGAAAAGCCATGGATGGTGTGATGTTTGAGAGATATTTGATTATGGCATTCAAACATCTGCCCTCATTTATCAGCAAACAGCTTAGCAAAGACCACAGCTGATGTAGCAGTTGTCTCATTTGCTTTCTCTAAAGTAAAAGCAGAAATCCAGGCCTTCCTTTCCTTTAGATACTTTGTAATCTGGTATTTTGGAAAAGCTGTTGTTTTCCTGGCAGAAGCACACAATATATCAATAAATTCTTTTCCTCAGGGTTATTATTACACCTAATTGAAAATTGAATTTTACAGATAAAATATACTTCTGAAACAAGAGGTGGGGGCCCCTTGATACTGAGGACTTTTCTCCTCTGTTGTTTTTCCCTACAATCCAGGAACGAGAAGATCACTGTAGCTAAATCCAACCACTACAGCAAAGCACAAGGTGGTATTTGATGTTGTTGTTGTTGTTGTTTTTGTGGTGTCCTTTGTATCTTGAGCTACTATACTGCCCAGCACTGCAGTGAATATTCCCACACAACAGCTACCAGCTCCTGCATCCCTTGGAAATTGAAAACCAAGCTGTGACTCAGCAAAATGCCAATCGAACTGGAAAATAATACAATATGCAACACACAGTAAACCACAAGTAACTCAAAACTCAGATAACAATAAACACTGAAGAAAATCACTACTTTTCTATGGAAGAATATTCTTCATTAGAATGGCATCAGCCATCACCAGCTGTTACAGCAGTAAAAGTAAAAACAGCTACAAACACATCAATATCTCAAATGCTACTGTATTATTCTTTCCTCCTATATGCACAACAAGCTTAAAATAGATAACTCTATTAGTGCTTGATTTTTATAATGCCTTGTTCCTGCAGTCCAAGATTTCAGTCTCTAAAAGCTTTTTAAAAGGCAGGCTTCATTTGAGCCTGGCTTTGGTCAACCTGACAGCTACTTTGTGAAATTCCCCAGCTGGTGACTTCAGTTCTTTCCTGATTTCAAACAGCTTCCAGGTAATGAGCGAGTTTTAACCTTCCTCTTATCTGTCCATCTTAGTGAAGCAGGAGGGACCAGCAGCAGAGAGGACTCATGCAGGTGTGTGGTTTAGCTTTCCTCTTACAGGTTGGTTAAGAAAATTCTGAGCCTATAGTGAGTCTTGAATGGAGCAGAGAGAAAATATTTTTGATTGCACTGATTGATTTCTGAGGACACAGAGGAAGCCAAAAGGGTTTCCACACAAACTGGGACGGTGCCTAGTTAGACCAGCCTGCTATTCCCAGGCCATAAGCATCCTCCACAGATTTCTTTAATGAAAACCAGCACACACCCTGCCTCATGCAGCAGAATATGTGAACTTACTCCTATGCACTATCTAATTAGTCTCAGTGGAGAGTGAATCTCAAAATGTCAGCTCCTGCAAGTCATGCTGACCTATATCAGCTAAGAATCTGCCTTCTAAAGGCTCTCAAGAGGACATTAAATGGATTCCAGTGTGACATTCTCCATCACAGCTGCCTGTTCAAGGAGAGCTCTAGTGAAAATGGTGAATGGGGAAGCTAATGCAAGGTTGCAAACGCTAAGGGCATCAATGTCTAAATTATGTCTAAATGACATCTTTTAGGATATTTCTATTTCAGCAGTACCCAAGTCAGAACTGTGAGACACAGTTATTTCTCAACCATACACAGAGCAACCTGCAACACTATGCACCCAACCCACGCTTTTATAACCTTCCTTTTAGTTATTTTTTCCTTAGAGTTTTGGGTAATGAACTCAAAGAGGACAGAAACGCCCTACTCTATCCAGAAAGAGAAAAATAAAATCAAGAGCATGGGGACAGCATTTACGAGATTTTTCTATTATTTTTTGACATAATGTTCCAAGATGAGTCCAGTCTCAGACCTTCTCCATGCCACACTGGAGTGACACATAGCTTCCTCCAGCCTTCATTTTGTACTACCAGTGGCCATAGCCAGATACCCAAGTCAATAGCAATTTCTGAAAGCCACAGCTGGGTTCCTGTCCCTACTACCCAGCTGAGTCTCTTTGGATAATAGGTCTTCAGAGTTTGCCAGACTGCCACGCTTTGACACTGCCCACATGCAGAACAGCTGCAATCTTGAAAAAAAGGACTCTGCTGCTGCGGGTTCTTTATAAAACTCCTTGGCAGGAGCTGCAGTGTTACATTTGCTGTAACATCACTCACAATTCCACCATTCCAGAAAACACCACCACAAACATCACTCTCTAGCTTCTCCAAAACACAGGTATGAGGACTGAGCTCTACCTGTATCTCTCATCCACCCTGAGTAAAAACAAAAAAGAAAAGAAGCCTTCCCTTCCTTCCCACCTCTGCACTGGGTCCCTGCCTGCCTCAAGCCCAGTAACAGCCAAATGACACTCAACTGCTTCTTGGTGTGCCCACAGTGAAACTGCAATTTTATATCCTTTGGAGCTGGAACTAGATCAAAGAGCCCAAACGCAAAGCTGAATCCCCCAGGACCATGGTGCACACTGGTCTGGGGGTGTTCTTCCGTGTGCCACCAAGGCTGAAGATGCTCTGCTGCAAGTTAAGGCAAAAAATTGTATTCTGCTTCTGAAATCAGCTAATTTCTCCTGGACTAGAGAAATGTAGGAGATTACACAATTTTTAGAAAGAGAGAGCAAAAAGGAATTTCAATGCCCCAGGCAGCGATGCTAAAGCAGATGGTAAGATGTGCTGCAGGGAGAGATAACCACAAGGATTATAAGAGCAAACCATGAACTCTGACTATTATCAAATAACTACTGAAGTAGAAGGATCTGTCTGAAATCCAGGGACATGCTGACTAAGGCTGAAATTTATAAAAGTAATGCATTGTTGATGCTTCCACAAGGAACATAGACACAGCAACCATCAGAAAAAACCAAGACTTGGCTGTGTAGATTCAATAGGCTACATTTAAAAGGATTTTTGGTGTCAGGTTCTAACAACCAGTTTAAAAAACTGGAGACCTATTACCTCAACAGCTTGTAGGAAATTAACCTCGGTAATGGCCACTTATGGTAATACTTGCACAATGCCCTTGTGAAATACAGAACGCCCACCAAAACCACCTGGACACCGGCGCGGGGGAGCAGCGGCAGCAGATGCTTTTCTCTTTAAGATCCAAAGCAGCTAGGCTTTGCATGGTTCATTTAAATAAAGAGTGATTTCTGTGGGAATCATGCCCTCTGTTGATGCAGGTGAAACACTTTACTGAGGTGACGTTGCTGGCTGAGGTATGGCTGCCTCAGTAAGACATGTTCATAGCTAGGAAAGGGTTGGGGTTTTTGTTTGTTTGTATAGATTTTTAATGATGTTTTCCAAATAACTCCACAACAGACATCACCTGAAAAGGTTTATATAGAAATGCATTGAGTTTGGAAAGTTTTTTTTCTGGTCACTACTTACGAATTTTTTTCCTGGGATGAGCGTGAGAAGAGCTGGCTCATGTGTCCACCTCCCTCTGGTGACTATACACCTGAAATTAGAATTGCAGTGTCTTGAGCAAGCAGGAGTAGGCAAGGCCAAGCACTGCCATGTACACTATTGGCAGGGTTTCAGTGCCTATATTAAAGAGCAGAGCAAGAATGAGAAGACTAATAACAAAATAAATTTAAATAATAAATAAAGGCTTCTTATGAAGTCTACATTTCCTTAATTATTCCTTCAGATATTTGTCTTTTCCAAATCATACTTGAACAAATATTGTCTCTCCCAAAAAGTCAGAAGAGGCAATGAAATTGTTCAAATGTATTGTATCATATTCAGCATAAAGGACATGCCAAAATAGCAGTACAGATTACACAGGAATTTTCCTTTAAGAGTGTTCTTTAAGCAAGGCTCTCTAAGCAAGGATTTTATCTCCCTGGTGTGTAAGACTGCATTATATTGGCTCAGATTAGATGTACAATTAAACCATTGGGACAGCCCCTTCAAGCACCTTCTACCCTGTAGAATTTTCTAACAAGACCTAGGTCTTGTGTTCATTAGGGAGATTTATAATGGCATTCATCCCAAGCCTTTCTAAAATCTCACTGCTTTGTGCTGGTTTTGGATCCCTTTATTCTACATACCTCTATATCCTCTTTCATGTTCGTCATGCTTGCTGGAGCTGAAAGCCACCCTTCCCAGAAACCAGACATAGATGAATTATTTAATATTCTATGATATGTATATTTTATATTTACATTTTTAAAAAATCATTACAGTGATTTCAAACCTTGGTGCAATTCTTGGATGTGAGTTTCAAGCAGATTGGCTCCAGGGTATGTGCACAGCCGCACACTTGGATGGGAAAAGATGTAAGGAGCTCTGTAAAGACTTGCTATTTCCATCTGAGAAGTGAATATGTTATCAGAGATCAAGACATAAAGCTTGGGAAACAGCTAGTGTGGCTCAGACTTACAAACTTAAAGCCAAAAAATTGGGCATCTGCCCAACAACAATACTGGCTGATTCTCAGCAGAAAGGGAAGAGTCTCATAAGGATGAAGGAAACTTTGGAAATGTTAATTAAATATTGAAGTTAAGATTTTAAGTCAATGCACTTAGCCTGATCCCCTGTTTGCATTGCTGCCTGTGCCTAGCAAGAGACAGCCATCTGCCATGCAGCTGCACTGGCTTTCCCAGGCCTCACACTTCTCCTAGGGAGACAGCATTCATCACCCTGTGCCACATGAAGTGTCCCTGAAAGGGACAGGGCAGCAAACACCCTTCTCTCCTTCTTTTCTTACCCACCTTGTCCTGCACGGCTGGCACAGCCCTCCCACAGCCTGAGGACAAGTCCTGCTCCCTCTGCTCAGGTGAGAAAGGGAAAAGGAAAAGGAACAGCAATTGTGTAAGAGACTCCAATACATACATATGGGGAGACTTTATGGTATTTCAGTACTCACAGGGGAGCTGTAAGAAAGATTAACTCAAACTTTTTAGCAGGGTCTGTTGTGACAGGACAAGGGATCATGATTTCAAAGTGAAAGAGGCTCAATTTAGATAAAATATGAAAAAAATTTTACACTTAGAGTGATGAAACACTGGCACAGGTTGCCCAGAGAGGCGTCCTTGGCCATGGCGGGGGGTTGGACTAGACCATTTTTAAAGATCCATTCCAACCCTAACCGTTCTGTGATTCTGTGATTACAGACAGAAATGTACCCTGTGATGACAGCTTTGCTGGGCAGAAATAATGAAATCCAAGTGGAAAAGGATCTTAAAAGTTCAGCATTGCAATGAGACACTGCAATTCTCTTTGCAAGCTCCATTGCAAAAGGATTATTTTGCTAGAGTATCACAGGTGTTTTTGGAGGTCGCACAGGAGCACATCAGCAAGGAGTTTGCTCATAGAAGACAGCAATAGATGCACGATTTCTTGATGTCTTGCTTAGCTTGTCAAGGTTGTGTACTTTATCTAAAAACTGATATAATCAAATAGTATATTCACCACCAATTGTTAATACAAAGCCCAATTACATTTGTTTAGGATAGACAATTATCTATACCATGCTACATTGTGCTCCATTAAACATACCCACAGTCATTGTAATCACCTCACAAATACACATACTGCTTTATTTACACGAGCTTGACATGAGAGTATTGTAAAAGGGGAGAGTGTGCTACAAAACCGGATTCTCTGGTAAGCCTTTGTCTGAGAGGAGTCCGATTAAACATGCTTTCCCATGTTCAGTATTCATTGGCTGATTTCTTCTTAACCTTGGATAGTAAGATAGTCTCTGAGAGTCTAAAAATCTCATAGAATAATTAGTCATAACTTATCAACTTACCTCATCAATATATTTTTTAGTTTCATAGATTGGAAGAAAAATCTCTCTAATCCAAAACCATGCTTGAAACAGAGTGGGTACCAAAATTGCAAGAGATTTTTCATGGCCTCACCCAAAAAGGTTTTGTTTATCTCCAAGGACAGAGATCCCAAAGCATCCCTCAACAACCGGTTTCAGTGTAAAGACTGTCAAAATTAGGAACCCTTGCCTAGTACATTATCTGAATTTCCTTTGGTGTACATTGTGTCCTTTTATCCTTATATCTTGGAAAAGGCTCTGTGTCCATGCCCCCTGTAACTCTCTTTAGGTACCTGGAAACAGCAGCTAGATCCTCACCACTAGAGGGGATCCCCTTTTCAGGCTTTTTACTCCCTGGAGAACTTGGTTCACCCCTCAGAAGAGTGAAATTTAGCTGTGTTATACCACTCCTGGCCTCTTGCAGGGTGCTTACTGAGGTGAGAGGAAACACATTTTCATTCACCTAAATCATCATTTTCAAACCAAATCCTAATTACAGCTGACTATCAGAAGGATGGATTTTAAACATCAACTGTTTTCCTCAGTAATCACGATTCCTATTCTGGTCCCACATCAGGAGGAGCAAAACAAGCAGAGCATAAACCACAATTATTTCTGCTGCTTCTATCTCAGCCAAACCCAGGAAACAGAGTTTCCCTAGGGACAGGACCACCCTGTGACACTGCCAGGCTAAGGAGCTGTGGTTGCAGATGGAAAAACCGGAGTCTTCCATGGTGTGGGATTTTCAGAACAGCTTGTGCATTTTCTATACCAGAATTGATTTAGTCCTCCTTTTGTTTGCCTCACATTAGGAAGACATTGAGAATAAACATCTGGGCACTTGCTTTTCAAGACCTTTGGAGAAAGGACTGCCTTTCCAGTATACCAAGCAAGCTGCCAGATCTTAAATAAGAGATTCATAAATAGGTAGCTGTGTTACTAGGTACATAAGAAAACTACAAAAAATCCTCAGACTTGCATTCAGAGCCATCAATGTCTCAGGACTCATCTGAAAAGAAATCCTGTTAATTTTAACATTGGGTTATGAACACAGGCCTCTTCCCTGTTTATCTTAGGACAGATGAGGCATCTCTACATCAGCTGTTCTCACTGCTTCCTGTGTTATGAATGCCAGGGTGATTAGATTGCTCCTGCATTTTTAGATATTTCCACTGTCATTTCCTAAAATAATAAAAACATTATAAAATTACCCAGTAGAATTACCAGTGGACATCCTTTCTAAAAGGAGATTAAAAAGCTGACTAAATTGCTTTTGGGAAAGCTCTGATCCATGCCCTTCTGTTTGCATTGTCTGTACCATTTGCTGACCATGCAAGTGGGTGAGTGCATTGAGAATCACTGGGTGCAGGGAGCCCTGTCCTGCCCCCTGGTTGCATCCTGGGAGGCATGAGGAATAGCCATGTGCCCCTGTTGAACTTACATCAGGGGCTCCCCACCCTCACACCTCTGAATAATTAGTCGTTAATCTTCGCAAAGAAAATTATTTTTTGGAATGACAATAACATACATCTATGCTTTATTCAGCACATGACAGAAAATATCAGGTAACAGGCTTTTCAAAATGGGAATTATTTCATCTCATATTTTCTGTAGCCCTTTCTTTTACTTGAGTTTTTTTTTAAAGCACAGATGGGTGCTAATGGTGCCCACCACACAGCAGTGCAGCACAGACAACATTGTAGGTAACCACAGAGTGTCCTGGTGGCCAAAAAAGCAATGGTGTCGTGGGGGCCATTAGGAAGAACATTGCCAGCAAAAGGAAGAAACTGATGCACAGGAAGTTTCATGAGAAATAACTTTATTGTGCAAGTGACTAAACACTGGAGCTGATTGCCCAGGGCAGCTGTGGCTCTATCTCTGAGGACACTCCAAAACTGTCTGGACACAATCCTGTGTCATACACCCTGGGGGGTCCTTCTCAAGCAGAGAGGTTGGACCAGATGACCACTGTGGTCCATTCCAAACTGACCTGTTCCTGGGATTCTATGATTCTATAATCTTTCAAAAATGTTTGTTTTCTGACATCACCATCTACTCATGTTTTGTGGTGTAAACACCCACTTTTACTTAAGTAACAACAGACATGTTCTTATGTTAATATTTTTTTCCTTAAGATCTTGAGAAAAATCAGAACAAGAATTAGGCCAAATTTAAATTCTGGTCTGAAAAACCCATGAAGTTACAGGTCCAGTTGACTTCAGTTTGCCCTTGAGATTGATCTGATCCCAGGATCTGTAGCTGCTTTTCCTCTAACTGGCCCTTATTACAGCACTTTGGTCAACACACAGGCATGTTGCTTGATGAGGTTGTGAAATACCCATATCCATCTGTGGAAAGAAACCCATAGTTGGTGTTGAGCAGGGATTTGACCACAAACCCTTGGTGTTCTCCAGTTCAAAGTCTGCTGTGGCTCCCAACACCTCCTTCTAATTTCCCTAGCTCTAGCTTGATTCCCAAGGCATGTAGTTTCCTCTGACAGGCACTGAAATGAGCATTGCTTGTGCTTTGGTGTGATGCCCCATTGGCACATGCCCAAACTCTGTGGCAAAGGCATATCAGCAGCTGCTGGAGATGGCAGGGCTCAGTATCTTTGTTGTCAGCTTTTTGGTCAACATTGGTGGTGGTAAGGGATAAGACAACAAGCACAACTGTTTGCTTTTGGGGTTTGTTTAAGTGTGGGAAGAACTTTTATTTTTTTTAAAAAATGGTGTCTTGATGACTACATTAGACTAGACTTCAAGGAAGAAAACCACCATCTTCAAGCTGTAACAACCCAGGACCTAAGTTTGATTTCATTGTGGTCAGAGCTCTCCCTGGAGCCGAGGGCAAAGACCTCCCCTATCTTCATGCTCTCTGGCTTTGCTTCTCCTTCTTTGCCCTTTTTCCAGCTTCAGACACACACATACTGAATGTTACTGAAACTATTATGGCTGCCATAATACTCCTTTCTTGCTCAGCTATCCCTGCCTTCTCCCCTTTCAAGCACCCCATTAATAACCCTCTTTCATGACCCTGTTGTGGTCTTCATCATCATGGTCATTAACCATGTCACTCTTTATGGACTGAAGTAGCTGGGGCATATTATGGTGCTTTTTGCTTGTTTTCCTTATCATCAGTCAAGTCCTGGATAAGGTGAAAAATCAGTTTTCTGTTAAACTATTCAGTTCATTTTTTTATTCAGTCTTTATTGAGCAACCTGTGATAAATTGCATTTCTTAACTATGCTTCAGATAAGAGCACAAAAACAAAATTTTAAAAATACCCCAAACATTGCATTTTGCAAAAGAACTTTACTAGCTCCAAACCCATGTTTTGTTAGTTAATTTAGTAGCAGGGGAAATACTTGCAACTCTGTATTTTCCTAATGTGATACTTCTATGCATTATATGTTCTAGCAATTATTCCGTTTATAGTTACTATTCAAAAAATTAAGGTAGCCTTTTACATTAGCATACTAGCAAGGAGACATTCGAAAGTGGCTTAAAAGGAACAATTATTAGATATATTTCAAAATTAAGTATTGGTTTCCATGGGCCTACATGCTACTGGTAGCCATCACTATCTCCTCTAACACAATAGCAAGTAGCAACCCAGCTACTTGTAAAACAACAGCACGGCTTATTTGGGAATCTTCCGCAGTGATGAGATGCAGTTTCAGTGAGATTCCATATATGCTAAGCTTAAGATTTCCTTTGTCTTCTTCAGAATTTGCCAGATGCAGAATTAATTCCATATTGTCTTATTACTTGAAGTCCAAGTAAGGCTCCACTTTTGGAGATGCTGAATGGGGCAGTTTTGTAACAAATGTGTATCTCTCTAGAATCACAGAATCATTTGTGTTGGAAAAGACCTTTAAGATCAGCAAGTCCAACCATTATGCCAGCACTGCCAAGTCCATCACTGAATCATTTCCCTAGGTGCCACATCTACATGTCTTTTAAATAACTCCAGGCGCAGTGACCCAATCACTTCACAGGCATCCTGCTCTGATGCTTGACACAAAAACTTCGACATAGAAATTTTTCCTAATATCCAATCTAAGCCTTCCCTGGCACAGATTAAGGCCTCTTCTTCTAGTCCTGTCACTTGTTCCCAGGAGAAGACACAACACCCACATCATAAAGCCTCATTTCAGGCAGTTGTAGATGGTGATAAGGTTCCCCTGAGCCTCCTTGTCTCTAGGCTGAACACCCTCGGGTCCCTCAACTCTCTTCATAGGACTGGTGTTCCAGACCTTCCCCAGCTCCAGTGCCCTTCTCTGGACATGTTCCAGCACCTCAATATTTTGCTTGGAGTGAGAGGCCCAGAATTGAATGCAGGATTTGAGGTGTGGCCTCAGCAGTACTGAGCACAGGGGGACAATCCCTGCCCTGCTCCTGCTGGCCACACTGCTGCTGGTACAGCCCAGCATGCCACAGGCATCCTTCAGCTAGCTATGTGTTTTAGAGGTAACAAGAGAGACTTAATGAGGCATAAATATTTGGTGCACTGGAGTCATGTTTGATATTTGGTGTTTTGGTAGCAGTCTGAGCAGAGGTATCTCAGTGATAAGCTACCCCATCTCACTGTATTGTTTAAGCTAAATAAGAAATTTGAACAGTCCAAGAGGACACTAGTGATAACAATGTGGTATTGCATAGAAATTCTTTAGCATAATTGTACCAAGTTAGATGGGGCTTTCTCTACCTGGTTTAGTGGAAGTTGTCCCTACCTATGGCAGGGTATTGGAAACAGATTATCTTTAAGGTCATATTTAACCCAAGCCATTCTATGGTTCTTTGATAACCAGAGGTGGTAAACTCTTCATTTTGATTCCCATAAATAAGGGCTGGAAAGACAGAGATATTTTCCTGCATTGAGCACAAATGACCACAAAATTACAAGTTAAAGTATTGCTTTCATCAACTCTATGCACATACAGATCATAAAAAGGTCTGAGGAATGTGTTTTTTTAAGCAATAAACCACAGAGTCCTATACCTGTTGACATCCTTTTGAAACCTTAATCAAGGAGTATTCACTGCAATTGTTGCCTCTCTAAAAATGGATTAATTTCCTCACTCTGGAACTCTTTGGCAAAAGATGTATGAAGCGTGAGCTAGGACCACACCATCCTTGTACAAAGATGTCATATATAAACCACATATATGAAGAAGATTAATTCTGGTCACCATGGTACGGATTTGTAAAGGTACAAGCAATAACCCTTATTTAAGGAGAAAGATGTCACTTTCTGATCTAACTGTGCCTTCACCAGGTTTGTAGCATGTATCAGTTGTTTCTATCATATTGAATATACAGGGTGAGTGCAATCATTATGGTGATAGCTTGCTTCAGTCTAACCACAGAACTGTAAATACAACATGTATTTATGAAGTTCTGGGGAGGTGTCCAGATTAGCTCAGAGCAGTGCAACATTTAAATGGTGTTATTGTGCATACTTAATTTAATACCTGACATTTCAGTTGTGCCAGAATTACATGCACAGCCTGCTACTGCCATTCAGTGGGAGTTACTGATATGACACTGGAGCAGCATACAGAGAAGGGTGCCAACACTGCCAAATACGAAGAGTTCCTGAGAGAGAGATCTGTATCTATTCCAAGGTCTTGAAAAAGGTTTAAAACATACCAAAAATCCACCATAGTGTGTGACAATGTCTATTGCAAACAGAGTATCCTATCACCAAAAGGTTTTCTCTCACCCAAGCCTTCCTTGCCAGAGGGCTGCTCACAGACCCTCATTTATTGAAAGCCATGAGAGTGCATGTTTCTCTGCTGGTATGGTAGCAAGGCCCCACCATTAACCAAACCTTTTTGTTTAAACTTCATTGGTCTCAAGAAGATCCTACAGCAATGCAAAAATCCTGTGGCTTTCTTTTTATCCTAGCCCCAGTAATGCCATAGATCTGACACTGCTTATTTCCAAAACACCACAAATGTCACAGAGAAAATGATTCAGAAAAGTTGGGATTTCCAGCATGTAGCAGAATCCCCACTACATACCATAATTCTTTCAAAACCCATTTGCAATAAAGGGTTTGCAAATCAAAGCTGCTGCAAAGCACCCAAATCTGCACAAGAAGGTTGGAGAAGACGGTACCTCTGCAACTGGGAAAGGTACCTTTGCAGTTAATCCACATGACCACAAATGACTGTCAAATGATTGCCACACTCTTCCTAGGCTTGGCTTCAGCTGCAGATAATGTTAGTGCACAGCTTTGTGTCAGGGACAAAAGAGATCTTGCAAGAGCTGTTGCTTTATCAAGACAGTCAAGACAATCACAGAGGACAAAGGTGTGGAGATAAGAAATGTTTCCTAAAGAGCATGTGCTGTATATCACAGTAAACTGAGAGTGGTGATACATTGTGCTGGTGAGGAATGCCCTCACCCAGTTTTTCATTTGACTCTAGCAAGGCACTGGCCTCATTGGTGGGACTATCAGGATGGTGAAAAATGCTCCTTGCCTTGCCCTGCCTTGCCTTGCCCTGCCTTGCCTTGCCTTGCCCTTCTCTCTTTTATAATTATTCTGTTATGCTGCCTGTAAATTAATTCCTGCTATATTCTTCAAGTTCATGGCACTAGCCTTATAAAAATATGCATCTTAGGCATTGAAATCATCCTAGTTTGAGGCCAGTTTATCCCAGTTTCATGTATAAGTTTTCATATAAGCTGCAGCTTGCCTTCAAAAAGCCAGTAACTTTCTTAGAAATCCTGTATGTCAGTCTAAGGATTTTCACACCTGTACTAGCAAAATAATTATTTAAAAGTTTACCCTGCACATAAAGGTACATGATTATAATTGTGCTTCAACCTGTGCTAAATGTGAGCCTGTGTTAACCTAAGGTGGTCTAGCATAGGGTATTATTGCTATTTCAGCAACACTTTTAACTGGAATAGCAATGCAGAGTGTGAAACAGATACTGTCCCTCTTCCCATCCCATTGCTCTCCTCATCAGACAATACCATCATCAGGCCAAAGCCAGCTTCTGGGTGGGCAGCAGTGCTTCATGCCTGATTTTACTAAAAGGCATTCTGCTTTCCCTGCTCTTGATCTTGTAAAACACATGGTTAGGTGAGCAGCAAACACACAGTTAGCTTTTGCAGAAAAAAGCAAAATCCTTAAATTGCTTTACATGGATAATTCCCCCCCAGGAAAGTGAGAAAGACTGACAAATCTGGATCTCACAAGTTAGCATGTGTATCACTGCAGCAGTATCATGAACATTTTTAATGACTCCTCAGGCAAAAAAGACTGAGGGAAGATACTCTTTTCCAGAAAGTTTGGTAGCTGAAATACCTACCTTTCAGAGTATAAAAGCCTGTGTGCAATTCTGCCTTATATCCACAGGTGTCAGTGAAAGACCATCACTTCTGATATTTATGACGCAGAAAGCCACTGAGTTGGCTTCAAACATAGAAGTTTAACATAGCTTAACTCCATGACTGCAGGCTCATCATCACCTGGAAAGCATGCAGTTTTAAAAGGACTTCAAGAGACATTTCCTGGCAAGTTCAGAAAAAACATTCCTAGAATGAGGTAGGCTGAACAATTCAGCAGAGCAGTTCCCTTCCACACTGATCTAATCCTTTCCTTTGTAGCACAAAACCCCATCTCTTTTCATTTAATTCCACAGGCCAGACACCTCCCATTTCTCCATCCATGTGCTAAACTCATAGTGTGTTTTGCCTTGATTTTCCTGGACTCTGCAGGTCTATGCTCATGTTTTCTGTCAGCACTGGATAGCTCAGCCTCATTTGTGCTTTTCCATGCCAATTCCATCCAGACTCTTAGTGCCTCCTGCAGCCCTTCAAATTAAGGCTTCCCAAAGTGTTGTACTCTGAGTGCTACTGGAGGGGTGGAGGAGAGGAGAGGCATCTTGGATGTGGCCGTTTTGCAGTCCCCACACCTAGCCCAGGCTCATGGCATACATCTGGCTCTTGCAGTCCTGAAGGCAAGATGGGTCTTAAGGAGAACTGTTGTGGCAAAGAGAGGGGGCTAGTCCTGGCAGCTGTCCTCAGGGATGTGTGATCAGCTAGACAGCTGCACTCTCATGGGGTCTGCCTGTACAAATGCTGTATTATTTGCATCTTTGTGATCTCCATTCAGGCAGGGTTCCTTCAGGGGGTGCAGGATATGACATCCCCTTGCAGGAACCACCTGGCACCATTTGGGGATACACACCTCCTACACAGGAGTTGCAGATGCAAAGCACTTTGCTGTAAGGGAGAAAAAGGTGTATAGTCCTTCCCGAGGAGATCACTGCTCTGTATCATCCTAGCTGTGTGAGCAAGTGTTTCTGACAGGAACACACTGTGGTGTAGAATCACCCTCCCTTGTCAAAACAGAGCTACAGATCAAGCTGGAAGACAGCTACATGGCTTCTCCAGTCATTTCATGGTGCAGCTGGGAATGACCTTGGCTTCAGATGAGAGCGGTGCTACTATCAGCTGCTGAGGCTGGCACAGTCCCAGCCAAGCCAGCGCAGGAGAGAGCTCCTCAGATCAGCACATTCAGCTGCAGGATGAGGCTGAGCTGCTTTGCCTCTGACAGACATGTCTGGAAGGGACGGCTGGGTGCAGCTCTCTAGACAGTCAGGAGCTAGGATTGCAGTGCTTGCTGGTCTGTGCCCTTCAGAGGTTTTAACACTGCAGCTCTAGAAAAACTAATAAAAGGCATGTAAGCATTGTCCCACATCCTATGGAAACTCTCACTTCTGTGAGATCTTACTTTCCTTAATTTAACTTTTTAAAAATATATCTTTTACAAAGAATGTAGAGAATTTGGGAATTAGAAAAGGACTGAGATGGATGTTAACAGTGAAACTCATGAAATAATGGTTGTTGCAATTGTGATGCTGTTAGCATGTTAATTGAGAAGAATAATTATGCATATGATCATTTCAGAAGTGTGAAACTTCTAGCTTGTAGGAGAAGGGATAAGGTGCAATGCTTCAATCATGCAGGTTGCTTATAGAAATGAGAAGAAGGTCCTATGGAAAAACATGGAAAATTGTTCCCTGAATGAAGAAAATAGTGTATTAAAAAAATTTCCTGACATTGAAATGAAAAGTAATGTAAATTCTTGCTTTCTAAAAGAAAAAAAATCAATATAATACATGAATGTATTTAAATATGCAGATACAAATATTACGCCACTGTGAAAAAAATAATGTTTAAATCTGAAGTGTGGTAGAAGTTTCCCAACAAAAATGACTGTTCATCAGATTTTATGTCAAGTGTAAGCAGATGTAGAACTACATTATGCTAACTAGTGCATCTTTTGAAAATTCCACTTAACTTACAGCTATTCAAAAACCCTTCAGATGTAACTGGAAGAGCAACCAAACCAACACTAGAGTCTGCACAGACGCATTAATATGTGCTGTTTACTATCAGTGGTTTAATGCCTAATGATGTACAAACAGTTCTGACAACTGAAAACCTCTCCAGCTGCCATTCTTCATCAAAATCTCTACAGTATCTACACAGAATTCAAGGGAAAATTCATAATTATTGTATTGTATAGTCCCATTGAGCTAATTTGTGGGTTTGGTGATTTTTTTTTATTTGGAGGAAAAACGTTCCATTAGAACTAGCTCCAACTCTGTTAGTCTTGCAGACTCCTCCAATTATGTGTTAAGAAGGAGAAACAAGTTCAGTATAACTTCTCTCTGAGGTTGTTTCTGAGCCCTCAGCTCTAGTCCTTCACAATGTTCAAGCTTACACCTCCAAACAGTGGCCACTTGTGAGCAGCTGAGTCATGGAGCAAATGTCTGAATGCCCAAGCCATGCACAGCTCTGTCTCCCCACCTGGCTGAGTTCTTCTAGGGTTTCTATGGTTCTTTGCACTCTTTATGAGTATGCAAAGAATAAAACTGAACATTTTTATCTGAAGTCATGCATCACCATGTGGTTAGCTGGCAATTTGTATGATGCATTATCCCTATAGTCAATCAGGTGTAAGGAAACATTTCCCTCTTTAAGCTACTCAAAATACAGCTCACACACTGCTGCTTGGGCTGGATAGTCAACTTGTTTGGATGTCAGCTGTGCCCCAGGCGCGTTCAACACAGACAGCATTGCAGAGGAACGATGGTAGGTACCTGTCAGGGCCAATGCTCGAACAGCGAGCATGCAGGTCCTGCCTGACCAATCTATTGGCCTTCTATGATGGGATGATGGCATCAGTGGACAAGGGAAGGGCTACAGACATTGTTTATCTGGACTTCTATAAGGCCTTCAACACAGCTCCTCACAATAGCCCTCTCTCTTAAACTGGAGAGAATTTGTGATCACTTATATTCTGTATTTAATGTGACATCTCTTATGCTCAAAGAGGTTTTTTTTCAATTCATGTTTTTTCAGTGCCTCATTATATTCTCATGAGGGCCAAATTATCAGGTGGGAAATGACATGAGATAGAAAGGTGCCAGCAAGGTATGGAACTATGGGTTGAGATAGAGGATTTCAGGATAGTGGGGAAGACAAAAAGATTTATACTTACCCTTTTGTTTTACTTTTGTAAAGAACATTACCATTTTTTCAGATTTTAATTTAGAAGTAATAACTAGGAAAGTCATATGGAACCTTAAAATAGACATTGACTTCCATAAAAATGATGGAACTACTTAATTACCCACTTGTTTCACTCAGTACAGAAGATAAAGTTTTCCCAGTGCATGGGCTGAAGGCACAGTCTCCTTCTTTTGCCTTGACCATCAATTTTAATGTGCACCTTGTTAAGAGCAAAATCTTAACTCAAATGAGAAGTCTGGGGGCAGGGGAGTGGGGTTGATGCTGCAAAGCCATATTTTGCACACAGAGGAGTAATTAGACTGCAGTGGGAATGGTGGTTCTCCTTACCACTGCAAGACTCCCTTTCATCAGGTAAGTTTGAAAACAGAGCACAACAGAGCCTTAACATTACATTTATCACTATTCAATACAAGTTCAAAATGTTCTGAATTACATCGAAGGAAATAGCTCCCACAGTGAGGTCACAAATTGCATGGTCCAAAGCTGTCTTTATTGTTGCACGGTTGGGAGAGAGATTATTGAAGTTACATTACAAGAAAGCAACAATGCAAAAATTAATTATTTATCTTCAATCTTCTCTAGGTATGCTTAAGGCAGTGAAGATGAAGGCAGATCTTATCTTCTGCAGGAAACAGAAACATTGACCACTGTCAGAATTTAAATTGTGTATATGGACTGAAATATTATGTTAAAAGCCTAAATTTTAATACACTCATATGTTCTTCTCTCCCTTTTCTTCCTGTCTAAGATCTATGTGGAGCTCTTCCAGTTTATATGCAGACATTCTATGCTTAAGGATAACAAGAAATGCCAAAGAGCTTTCTTTTTCCTCTTAAAAGCTTGTTTACATTTGCTGAGCATCATGAGTCAGAAGAATAACAGCAGAGATAAAAGACCAGTTCTGCTTATCAGAACTCTACACATATTGAGGTGCTTTGTACCTGAGAATTCAAAGAAAAGAGCAAAGTTTCCAACAGCCAAACCTCATAAAGTGCACAGATGTACTTTCGTGTGAGTGCTTGGTCTCTGTCACGCTTCATGCAGATCGTCTTTTCTGGCCTCAGCATTTCCAGTGGAAATGACCCAGGAGTAAATCAGACACTGAGATTAAACGAAGCTGAAAGCAATGCAAATTGCAAATGAATGGTAGGTAAAGACTTCACCAACTTTGGTAGTTGCATCAGCAAGGGATTCCCTTTTTCGGTAACCACGAACAGGACCTGTAGAGTTCAGGAGAGTGGATTGAAAGGAACTAGGATGGAGTCAGTTAGAAAAATGAAAAATAGTGAAAAATGTTGAAACCCATCAGTACTGGATAGTTTTAGTCTCTAAAATGTATCTGTCTTCATTAAGAATATAACACACTGTAAAGAAGGGTTAGTCTGCAAGGTTTCCAAAGTGAGTTGTCATATAATAAACTCTCTTCCTTTTCAGTAATCTCCCTCCAGGAGATGGAAGGCTGCTTTAGTTTCCCCACCTCTGCCTCTGGGCTTAACAAGAACTCTCTACATAACCTTTTATTTTCCTATACTCCAGCTGCAGTTATTTGAGCCGTCCATACCAACAGTCATTAAACTATATTGATATCTGTTTTATAATCAGAAATTAAATTTGGACACTTACGTGCAGCTCAACTTGAAATGCTGCATGTTTTAAAGAAGGATTCAGCGTCTTTAAAGAAAGAAGTTGGCTTTGAAAAAAGGATTGGGTAAGGGGCAGAAAGAAACTAGGGGGAAATGGTGAAAATGAAGAGCTGGAAGAAGAGGGAGAACAAGAAGCAGAGAGCAGAACTTCACCCTGAGAAATAAAAAACTCTACTCAGAACACAGGTAGGAACTGTTTCTCCTGTGAGGCTATAATCAACAAGTACAATTACCAAAAATGAAGCTGACCTTTTTCCTGACCCAGCTGCCCAATTCTAGCTACTCCTTCACTTGGGTGGAGGAGCTGAGCAGCTGCAAGCTGAATTGAAAGAATGAAAAAAAGGAGAAAAAAAAAGTAATTTTCTCTGATTCAGACTGTGGCCATTTGAATGTAAGTGCTGGATTGAATGGGAAAGGAGCAAAAGAGGGAATGGGAAGGACAAAAGGCACTGACCGTGAGATAGGGTATAAGTACATAATCCCCTGGATAGTGGTTTATGCTGACTGATGGGCTGCAGCATCTTTCCAGAATTTAAATTACATGTGCACCTTGTTCAATAGGAGCTGAGAAGTAAACACACAGGACTGCAATTCTGCTCCTCCTTCAAGGTTAGATTTTTGAAGGCTTTGAAAGATACACAACCCCAAAAAATCCAGGGATCATGTCTGGATAAAGAATCTGAATATTAGAAAATACAAATTCTACTCAGCACTACATTCTTAAGGGAGAATTCTCTGAAGCTGTATTTCTAATAGCTTTTGGCATGCTTCAGAGAAGCATTCTATGGGTTCGATGTTTGGAATGTGATGGTAAAGACAACAGATATCAGGAGTGTGGGACATCATACTTATGAGACCTAGCACGGTTCAAGCAGAAAAATTGATCACTGATGGTCATCGGGGAAGAGGAAGCTGGGAAGGTGACTCCAAGTGACTTAGCTGGGAAAATGAAGTATTAGCCATCAAGCTAGCATGAAGTTCTTGCATGTGTGTGGCTAAAGGTTCATATTTTTTCTTTCTCCAGAGAACAGTCAATCAGGAACAGAACTGAGTTAAATTGCTGTGACAATGAATTGAAAAGCAGGTTCACCTTAAACTTTGCAGGTACAATACCTCCAAAAGCCTTTTACTCCTTCTTGTTTTGGAGGCAACAAAAGGGAAAGGAAAGCTTTGCATGATTTCTGTCAAAGACTACACTATTGTTTTAATTAGAGTATGTTGTTTGAGTTCACAAAACAGTAATGTGGTTCAGATTAATACACTGGAATGAACTTCATAGCCCTTACAGGGTCCTCCTTTATTGAAGTCTGTTTATTCAAGGTGTCTTGGGAATACAGGGCAGGGACATATGTCACTGGAGATATGCATTCACTGGTATTTATCCTTTTCCATTAAGTTAGTTTTATAGCTGTTATATGTTTTCAGTCTGATTCTGAGAAGAATGAGGAATTTCCATCTTCTAAGTCCACTCATTTTCAGGCTAAGTTTCTCCTGACTATTTTGAATCCTTTTTTTCTTCTGCGTCCATAGTTAATAATTTTGACAGCTTTCTGCCCTTGGTGTTCCCTTGTTGATGTGTTTGTGGACAATAACCATATTTCCTCTCAGCTTTCATTTTGTCCAGTACAGCATGTCCAGCACCTTCAGTTGCTTCCTGTACAATGGGGTGTTCATTCACCCTTCACTAAATAGCACTTCTGTGTGTCTGCTACGGGTTCAAAGGAACCTTGACCAGGACGTGGTAAGTCATGTATGGAATCAACACCTTTGAATATAAATACTAACACTTCTTCATCCCTGAAGAAGAGATCTTTCTTGAGGCCTCCTATGGTCATATCTGTGTCTATTACAGTTGTGTCACTGAACCTTGTCATCAGCAGTACTGCAGATTTCTTGCCTCCTCTCTTGTGAAGCCAGAAATGCTCTCTGTGAAGTGTTGTCTTTCTGTGTGTAGTCCTGTTGGTTCCAAGGATCTTGAGTCAGTCCAGTATGACCTACATTTCCTGCTTCTTCTTCTCCTTAGTAAGAATATATTTGATATTGCTTGGATTCATCAGTTCCTCTTAAGTCTTAAATTCAAGACAGAATTGCTGTCCTACTTATCTAGACAATGTTTTTAGTTGACCCGTGATCCAAAGGAAAAGTTAATTTTTTTTTCCAGTTATATGTTAGCTTGCTGGGTTTTTTTTCCTGTGCCTTTCCTTCCTTGTGTTTTCAATCATAGAGTCACAGAACCACAGAATTATTTGGGTTGGAAGGGAAGTTCAGCAGTCATCCAGTCCCAATGCCCTGTAGAGAGCAGGGACATCCTTCACTATACTCCCCCCATCCAAGCTCACCTGTCCAGGGATGGAGCATCTACCACCTCTCTGGGTAACCTGTTTCAATGTTCCACCACTCTCATCATGAAAGACTTCTTTCTTATAGATATATAGTCTAAATAGACCCTCCTTTAGTTTAAAACCTTTACTCCTTGTCCTGTAATCAAATCAGCGAAAATCCATCAATCAAAAGTAGTGACTTTCTCAGATTCTTTTTGGGTGTCATCATGTTATCCACTAGATCATTAATGATTTGTGGAAAGCAAAAGTCCGTGTTACAACTAAGGGCTCCCTAACACTGATTCTGCCTGCTGCATCACCACCAGCTGTGGCTCTACTTGGTGCTTCTAGTATGAGCCCCATCAACTACACTGTTTAAAACATCCCCAAATTTTTTATCCTAAAGAATAATGAGGGTCTTTGCTACCTTTTTTCATCTGTGAATATAGAACCCATCAAGGGGTAACCAATGGGGTACTGGACCATAACCTCTATGAACTCATCAAAACCAAACTGACAACAGCTCCAGTTCATAGAATAGAATATCTCGTGGTAGAAGGGACCCAGAAGTATTATTGTAGTCCGAATCCAGGCCCTGCACAGGTGTCCTGGTTTGAAAGGATAGGTGTGTGCTGGGAAAAAGCAGGGCCTTCCCTTGAAATGGAGAAAGTAAAATCCCTCTCTCTGAATTAGGATAATTTTGAAATTAAGGGGACTCTCAGGCAAAGATATGGGAATAGGAATAACAGTTCTTTACTAATATATAACAAGGCAAAACAAAATAACAACTGCCAGAAAATTACCAACAACCAGAACAGGAACCAGAGACAGTTCTTTTGGCTGTGGACACCTTGCCCCTTCGGTGCAGTTACGGTCACAGCTGGCAGTCAGTGCCAGCCGGCTCCCGGTGAGCAGGGGAGATGCGGTGATCGCAGGGGTGTGGAGGGGCTGGGGGTGATGGGGGCTGTGTCCGGATGGGAAGGGTGCAGCACAGACGGATCTCAGGGCAGTGTCGGTCCCGGTGCTCCAACAGGATGTCTGGAGGTGGCAGCTGGGGCAGTCCGAGCAGGGGGTACAGGGTCCCACAGCTGAGGAAGGGCAGCTCCCGGCCTTGGGATGGCAGGGCGAGGTTTTCCAGTGGCCAGTGGTTTTTCCAGACTTTCTCCCAGAGCCAAAAGAGCGAGGTAGCGAGCAGCTGCCCCCAGCTCTCCTCTACCTGCCCCTGAGCTCACAGTGTTCCCCCTCTCCTTCCCCTGCCCCATATCTCAAGGCTCTCCCTCCCCCATCTCTAGGTCTCACGGAGCTAGCCATCAGTGCTCCTCAGCATGTCAATGGGAAAAAATTCCACAGGCAGAGAGGAAAGGAAAAAACCAACGCCCAACAACAGGACACCCCAAGAATCACACCGTGTACCTGACAGCACTGTCCAAATGCATCCTGAGCTCTCTCAGGCTTGGTGCTGTGACTGCTTCCCTGGGGAGCCTCTACCAGTGCTCAGCCACCCTCTGGGTAAAGAACCTTTTTCTGATGCTTAACATAAACCTGCCCTGACACAAACTCATACAATTGCCAGGTCCGGTCCCTGGTGACCAGAAGAAAAAGATCAGCATCTGTCCCTCCTCTTCTTCCTGCAAGGAAGCTGAAGACTGTAAGGGGTCTGTACCTGTTTTTCTTTGACCAGAAACAGGGTCTGCTCTGTCACTCTGCACCCGTGGAAAGTCTTCAACAGGTTCCTGCAGAACCTTCGTGATTACCCTAAGAGATGCATCTTCTGAGGTGGGAAGTGCCCTACACTCTTCTGTAAGAGAAGTCTGGTGATCTACAAAGATGACAGTGTTTACACATGCATTTTGAGGGGCTGAAGATGTTCCTGTATCATGTATAGTATAGAGAATCTCACGATTCTCCAAATCATGAGAAGCAATGTAGTACAGTGTTCTGTAAAAAAAGCCTGCAAAAAAGCCAGAAATGCTCCCCAGAAGCACAGAATTAGTCAGCTTTTGCAATGGGACTGCCAGCCTATGTATGCACCTGTGGGTCCTGCATTTCACATCCTATAGTGGCTGGAGATATTTCTGCTCGAATCATCAGGGGGATAGCCCACACTCCATTTTTCTGCAAAGCAGCAGCTTAAATGTAGGTCTCCTTGTTCCATGCATTAATGAGCAGTGTTGTGTAGATATTCCCTGCCAGTATCAGCAGCCTGGTTTATGAACTCAAAATTAAAGAGCCTTGGGGTTCTGCTGATGTTTCTGGGTCCACTTGTCAAAATGCAGGCCTTCATCTCAAACACCCATTTCCTAAGACACTTCTTATTACTCTGGCCTCTTTTTTGGTTTTTGCTTTTTGGTTTTTTTTTTAGTTTGGCTGACCAGCTCTCCATAAGTCAGGCCTGTTCATTTGCACAGAAGTGTGAAATCTTGGCACAATGCAAGCTTCGCACACACCACAATCTGTACTTCTTGTCTATGTGCTTTCCCAGTCAATTAATTTGTGTTAACTGCTGCTTAGGCCAATGTGTTTAACTCTCTCTTTTAAAATTATTTTTTATTGTCTTCTGAGATCCACTTTCTTCATTCTCTCTGGTAAATCACATATGTTGTAAGTGCTGAAAATCTGCTTCTATACAAACCTGCCTGCTTAAAGGTTAGATTGTTGAGGTTTACTTGAGTATTCATTAACTCATTTGTTCCAAATCAGAAATGAGTAGACCTCTGCAAGCAAAATTACATATTGAAGCATGCACTGCAGTTATGGAAACAAATACAGATAACTATAACTTCTAACACCAGATTCACTCTGAAAATAATTTTGAAAAATATTTTAAGATCTCAGTACCTGAGACAATTTGTCAATATTTTGTAAAATTCACAGGATATTCCTCTAACCAAGAGCAGGACTTTTTTATCTATTCCATTTAAAATTCATAGAAGTTACACCTATGATAATTAAGCTCTACTAGTAGACAATATCTGATTGTGGTCCTACTAAAATGACATCAAAAAAGAAGAGTTTCAGGAGGTTCAATCTAATTGCTTTACAACATTTAACTGTATTTGAAAGCCAATAGGAAGTCTTGTTTTAATATTAAACCTTCCAGCACAGCCAAACAGCTACTCTAAGTTTTTTCTCTAAGTTTTTTGTGCTTTCTTAGAACAAGAGCTACCAGCAACTCCTTCAAAGTTCACTTCCGATCTGCTTTTGATAGAGCTGCTGAAATCTTCAAGCCAAGACAGGATACCTGACCTTGCTCCTGCTGCCAAAGGCCAACAGGCATCAGTACCTACAGGACTTTGCTTCAATGCCTTCCATACCATAAAACTAGAGATATATTTAAAAAGTGCTCAGAGCAGTTCTTGCCTTTCCTGGAGGAGGGCAACACTGTTTGTATGGGCAGTGCCCCATGTTCTCATGCTTATCTGAGCCCTACTTGAAAGCATCTATACAAGCTGCATGTCTTACTTTGACTCCTTATACAAAAACATATTTTAAACCTTGACCTCATTTTTAAAATCCTTAGGACAACCATCTCCTGGAGAAAAGAAGTATGTAGGAGGAGTGAAAGTTAAAAAGAAGAGTGACACTTAAACTTTGAATGGAAAAAAATGCTTGTTCACTTTTCCCTTAAGTAAAATTTTCCCCCAGTTTACTGTCATTAAACAGTATAACCAGCTAATTACCTGTGATAGCAGTATTATTTAACAGGCAATTTTTTACCATACAATCATAATTCATGATTGGAACTCTGCCACAATCCTCATGTGTAATGTACTATCTTTCTGTAAAATGAACATTTCAGCTGGCACATCATCTACAGTACTGATGCATGAACAAAAGGGAACTTGTCTCATATGCAGAGGATCCTCATTTCTTGGGGTCAAAGTTATCCATATTTGCTAAGCAGTGCTGTAAAATTGTTTCCTGCTCAGGAGTTGTGCAGATACAGCTCTGCTGGAGGCACCACAAACAGTTGGAACAGAGCAGAATGGAGATTATGGTCCTGCACACCTTTTAATCCATACTGCTCAGCCAGGCTGTCACTCTGTTTACTCACAGCTCTGATTCTTAGACTTAGGTAAATAGACACCAGAGCCATCTGTTTGTTGGGCTTGCTTTTTCCTGTTTGGTTTGGGTTTATTTTTTTTCATGTTGAAAGCATTCTATTTCACGGTACACATGACAATTTTTTAAACTCTTAATTCCACAGAAAGAATCATAATATCTGTTTCAACAGATGTTCATATGCAATTCATAGTTTCCCCAGGCTCCCGGATATAATGCAAGACATGGTATTTTTAAAGATGTGAACATGAGACAAATACAGCAAGCCTGTATTTTCATTGCCAGAGCCTTCCACTATAACTTCTTGCTAACAGAAAAAGAAGAGCAGTGTCTACTGTATTTTTTTTCCTGACACAGCTAGAATTCTTGTTTTGACATATATAAATTAAAAGGCAATGACTCAGATGTCCTGATAATCCATCATATTAATTTCAAAGCTTTACAAAAATATACCATTCTGATGTATATATCAATAAATAGCCTGATAAACCAAAGATAACTCCACATTCATTAGGGAGTTGTCTTATTTATGTGTAATTTTCTGACTAGCCAGTTCACATCATCACTTTAAACTATTTAAACTGTTAAAATTTTAAACTGCTAAACTTTGAACTATTGTTAGTTATCACAATTGTTATCACAATTGCTGTATGTCATTCTTTTAGTAAATAACTAAAACAATAAAATTTGGAAATAGTACTGGGGTGGGGGGTGGGGGAAGGAATATTTGATTCACCAAAAATAAAGTTTAAATATTTGTTCAAATATCATCTGTTAAGCCTCAAATATTTTTCCAGTGATTTTAAAAGTTAGTCTCTTAATTCTCCTTATTTTAAGTATTTATTGCTTTTTTTCTGTTACCCGTATCTGGAGCAAACTATTCTCAACCATTTGGGAAAATTTCTCAATAAAAATCCTTCTGTGTATTATTTCAATCAAATTAGTTAATTTCTGATATTTTCAAGTATTTGTAGAATGAATTTTACCCAGTTTGCATTATGAAATTCAATCATTCATTCTCAAATAGGAACCACAACTCCAGAAATAGCAATACCTTCAAACACAAATAGTAGCCCTGGCTGTGTTCATGCACCTTGTTTTGCGTAGGCATCATCACATTCTCAGATTGGAAACTAGTCTGTGAATGTGATTTTGATGTTCATATTGCATCGACTCTCAGTCATTCTTAAACTTTTCTGTGCTCTCAAAATTGTCACTAGCTCAGGTATGATATGGAGAAGAGATAACACCTGCAGAACTTAAAATTATTTCCCATTACCTCTGTTACATATTTTTAAAGAGTATTGAAATTGCTAAAGAAACCTGCTGGCAAATCTGCTCTGAATTATGGACAGCATAAAAAACCTTTGAGCAAATTATTACAATAAATCATATCGGCTACGGGTGCTAGAAAGTTACAGAAGAAAAAAACAAAACTGGTGTAAATTCAGAGTTTTAATTCTATTGAAAATAATTTATTTCAGACCAGAGTAAAACATATAATCTTCACATTTCTTGTAAAAGATCAGTTTTTAGTAGCAGATGACCTCTAATATGACATTACCTTGTATCATATGTGTACTGTGATATGATATGCAGCTGGCACTAACACAGCCCCAAATATTTGCATTAAAAGATCTAATTTTTAATTTTCTGATTATTGAGTTTTTCATTTTATTAGTAGTAAAAAAATAAGTTTGCATATCACAACTCTCATAAAAGTGTGTACGATATCACAAATCTCTTCTTGAGTAGCTAGAAACTGGTTTGTTGAAGACTTACATGTTTCAACAGGATACAGGATAAGCAGTGACCTTTCAAAGTGAAATGTAAATTGCCCAACAATTGCAATCGTCAAATCATCCAGTGGAACATCCATTAAGTTCATCTTCAATCAGACTTCCTAAGAGTTGCTTTTTCTCCATCTGGACTGCTACCTTTTGACCTTGGTCTGCAGCCAGTTCTGCTCAGTAACCTTTACACCATGTTAGCTATTCCCTTTTCCCACCTGATCTCATTAGAAGCAACTTGCTTCCTGTTTTGTGAGAGAAATAGGAAATCTGCTCATCCAGTCCAATGCAATCCAAGACACTCACTGCCAACAAAACAATCAAGCTGTAAAATGTTAGGGAAATTAGAAAAGGCCAAGAACAACATTACAGAAAATCTGAAATGATGGAAAATAAGAAAAATATTGGAACCCTGATAATTAAACAGCGTTATGGAGCTATTGTCACTTTTTTTTTTTTTTTTTTTTTTCCGTTTCCTTCATATGGCCACTCGGTGAGATACAGTAATTTAGAATCAAATGCTGCTTTCAAGGATAATATACCCATAGTCTGTTGCCACAGATGAATCTGCCCTCTTGGAGAAATCACAAAACTTCTGCAGCCTACAAAAAAACCCTGCAAATCTCCAAATGCAAAACAAGAGGCAGACATATGCTTTCCTCATAAAAGGGCCTCCTATATATGCCTTCTTCTCCCACAGCATCGCAAGGAGCAGCCCCTCATTGTCTGTGACTCCCAGACCCAGCTCCTGGGCAGTGCTGAGCTAGCTGTTCTCTGGTCAGCGCACCTTGCAGCCTCTCCATAGCCTGTTGTGGATTATCCTGCAATCCAGTTCTTCCCTCCAAGTGAGGTGTAGCCTAGCCACTGGCTTTTAATTCTTTTAAGAGTTATACCGATTGTTTAATCTTTTTAACTTCCTTCTTTTTAACTTAAGTATATTTTCAGATTATCCCTTTTTATCTCTTTTCCTAGTATAGAAATGGAGTGTTTTTGAATTCTTGGATTTTTTTCTCACATAGAGAGAATACAATTTTCTGTCCAGTTTCTCATGTTACATTTAACTAATGCTGTATCACCCAGATATGATGCTACAATGTTCCAGGTATAAATTCCAACGACCAAACAGGTCAGTGCATACAGATTTATACAGTAAATGTCAACATCATTCTTTCATAAATACCATCTTGTAGCAGAAGGAGTAACATTACAGAAGATGTGAATTGCATTAATTAACTGGACTTTAGATAGCAGTCATGAATAACTTTGTATTTCTACTTAGGTGAGGTAAGATCTGAAACATCAAAAAACCCAGAAGTAATAAAAAGTATTGTGTAAAATAAAGTATGTTAAACAGATATGCAAAGAGTAGCAAATATACAGAAAAAAAGGACTATTTTAAATTTAGCTAGATCTGTTAATCTACGAGAAAACAAATTGAAGGGAGAGCATTCATTAATATTTGAAACAACAGAGCATGAAGCAAAGGTGTCCTGGAAAGCAGTCCTGCAGCAGAAGGAAGATGAACTGGTGGACTTCGTATCAGGCAAGACAGATGTAAATTACTTGTCTTTTGAAACAGTTTATTTTAATGTGTTTCTGCCACAGTACAGTTCTGCAGTTACATTTCTGGAAGAGCGGCTGTTGCTGTTGAGTGGGCATCCAGCAGCACTGATTCTACCATTTCACTGTCCTTCCACCTGCCTGTCGTGTTTTCAGCCTCCACTCACACCTTCCCCGCATAAATTCCTACCCCCAACATATGGCTTTACTCTCTGGTTACTGATTTCCTCTGTCACAACTGGGCCATCTCTTTTAAAGGCTCGAATTTGGTGAAGCCAGTGCCTAAAATAACAGTTTTCCCTGATCTGCCCCCACATCATCCCTGAGAAACAGGCACCTGCACACATGCTAAGTGACAACTCACATTATTGGGAATCTGCTCCCCTTTGTGTCTTTTCCACTGGAGCAGCTCTTCTAAGGGAAGTGTTTGCTGTGTCACCAGTTGCTTTTGTAGTTGAATTTTTTTCTGTTTTTGAAGCTCCCTCGTTACAAAAGCAGTACAGGGAGGTGTGAGCTATCTGTTGTAATACCCATCCAATAATAACCATGCAAATTAGGCAGCTGGAGAGAAAGCTATGAGCACTTGCCAGAGCCCAGCTATCTTTAGGGTAACTCCACATCTAGGGAACCTGCTCACTAAGAGATGTATTGCCTTCTGCTGCTTCCTCTGGGAGTTGACAGACACCCCTCAAGGCTGCCCTGTGTCCCAGTCTGAGGTGCTGGACTACTTGAGGGACTGCATAGTTCATGCAAGTGCTTCAGGTCAGCTTCCTAGGCTCTCAGGACCAAGGTACTGGATGGCAACAGATAGTGCTTAGAGAAGTAAATCCTTTGTAGAACTTAGATTGATACCTGTCAGACACTATTATTCTTTAGTGATACCTTACCTTGGTAAGCCAGAGGGGAAAGATGAGACAATATCCCCCCTCAGAAAACAGCAGCTTTTACTACACCCATTTCCCTCCCATGTTATTGTCATGCATTTATATGAAGTATATTTTGCCTTCAGACTTTTAATGGGGATTTATGAACAGCAAGATTGTTGGTTGTTTTTCTTTTGAACTCAAGTAAGTCAAATTTAATACAGGTCTGACCCAAAAGCAGTGAAGTGTATAAACCACTGCAAATCATGCAATGAAGGTAGCAGTCCAGGTTTACACTCCAGAGATCACGGCAGCAAAGGGATGGTTCAGGAAGTTTCTGCTTCCTTCCTTAAAGTAGGTAGAAGGTTACAAATTATACAAGTCTCTCAAAGAGTTAATAAGTAGGTTAAAATTAATTGAGTAAAAGCCAGTTGGTCCTGTGGCATATAAAGTACCCATACATGAAGATGAGCAGTACAGCAGAGAGAGCCAGCAATAGCAGACAGGAACAAAGTGTTGCATCTTCTGTTAAAGATGTCAAAATGTCTTTTAACCTTCATTCATCTTTTTATGCTCTTACTCAGTTTCTCCACTATTTGCCTGGGAGTACTTTGCATGACCACGAATTCCTCCATGTGCAGATGTGGGAACAACAAGCTAGTGTTTTATTGCCTGTTAGCTTTGGGGCTCTGTCTCCTTGTTACTGGCATCTTCTGGAGCACTTTCCATGAAGTCTTGAAATACAGGGCCCTTGGCATCTTCATTCGAAATCCCAGCCACAGAGAATCAGATGTCTGCACCATAGACAGGTATGTGTTGCAGATGAATTGGGAGGGAGGGATGCTATTTTTTTAAACATACTGTGAGAAGAAAGAAGCAATACAAAGTTTTTACAAAATGCAGATCCTGTAGCCATTTTCTTATTTTTCTGTGGAGAGAACTGTATTCTGATTTGCTAGAGCTAGCAGCAATGTGCAAGCAGCCATTCACGCAAACAATACCTAAGGTAAGGTATACTACATGAAACAGAGAAATTTTCAGATTTTCCAAAGCTTCCAAAGTCATGAATGTAGGCAGCTGGTTCAGCTATTCTGACTTCATGCAGGAGCATCCTGAGTTCCATCTCATCAGACGATTTAAGATGCTGTTGATGTGCTGTTAAGGGAGGCAGGTGCTCATGTAGGTTATCAAAGTTAAGGCATGCAGGGGGCCTCAGCTCCTTCATTATACGGCTCCTGCTTAAATTTTCTTGTCTAATTGTCCCTGCAATTTAAAAACCTCATGAAATTCAGCCAGGCCAAGCACAAGGTCCTGCCCCTGGGTTGGTGCAAATGGAAGCACAAATACAGGCTGGGCAGAGAATGGATTGAGAGCAGTCCCAGGGAGAAGAACTTGGGAGTGGGTGTTGATGAGCAGGTCAGTGTGACCCAGCAATGTGCACTCACAGCCCAGAAAGCCAAATGTGTCCTGGGTTGCATCCAAAGAAATGTGACCAACACGGAGGGAGGGGATTCTGCTCCTCAGCTGTGTCTTTGTGAGTCCCCACCTGGAGCATTGCATCCAGATCTGGCATCCTTGCCACAGAAAGGGCATGGACCTGCTACAGTGGGTCCAGAAGAGGGCATGAAGATGATGAGGGGAATGGAACACCTCTCCTGTGATGACAGGCTGAGAGAGTATTCAGCCCAGTAAAGGTTCCAGTGAGACTACAGTATCCTATGTACATGAAGGGAACTTACAGGAAAGATGGAGAGGAACTTTAAAAAAGAACATATAGTGACAGAACAAGGGGGAATGGTTTCAAATGGAGAAAGTCTATGCTTTTATCAGATATTGGGAAAAAAATTCTTTACTGTGAGGGTGGTGAGGCACTGGAGCAGGTTGCCCAGAGAAGCTGTGTCTGCCCCATCCCTGGAAGTGTTCAAGGTGGGGTTGGACGCACAACCTGGTCTAGTGGAAGGTGGCCCTGCCAATGGCAGGAACAGAATGACCATTAAGGTCCCTCCCCAAAACATTCTGCGCCCCTATGATTTTGTTCTCAACGAAGTCTGATGCTTTGAGAGAGAGTTTCTTAAACTGATCGGCACTAGGCCTGGCAAAACTCTTGGTCACTGGATACAAATTACTTTTCCTGGACTGTTGTGGAAACCATACTAGAAACACTGACATTGGGTGCTCTAAAGGTACTCTAAAAGCAACATTCAGTAAATTTTGGTTAGATAAGCAGACACATACCAAATTTATTTTAAAACTGTGGAAAACAATGGTTATTGTAATAATAAATAACTTTGAACACTGATCTCATTCTCCTTCCAAATTAAACTTTTCTCAGGTACTTGTTTAAATACTCACAAGCATGAGTGTTTGTATGTCATTGTTGGGAATTTTCATGGGAAAGGCTTGTCTTTTTAGAATGCTGTTTTGTACAAATACAAGGCAAATTATATCAGCTATGCCTGCTTTTTTATATTAATATATTTCAATGCTTTAAACACACTTAGGTGTCTATTTACAATTAAAGCCTCATCTAAATTTTGGAAACATAACAGACAAAGCATCTAACCAAGCTCTGTGAGATAAATTACACTTCACCATGATCTGTTTCTTTTTTGGTTTGCTTGTTTTAGGCCTGACTTCTATCCTCCTTCTTATGAAGACAGCATAGATCCTGAAAAACTGATTTCCCCACTGTCGGTTGCCTCCACACTGAAACAGTAAGTATTCATCAATATTCCTCCACCTCCAGTGCAGAATTTGCCAGTGAAACAAATGAGCAGGAACAGCCACCACCATATACATTATCTGTGGAGCAGCAGAAAGCAGCTGACCAAGACCCAAACCCCAGAGGGGGTTAAATTCTCATATATCCATGCAAGAAATCAATTGCCAACAGGATACTGACTTCCAAGGACCTCAGGAAGAGCAACACCTGTCAAAACATGAGAGACATCCAGCCAGTAAAATCCTGCATCTGACAAGCAGGAAAAACTGGAAGAAGGCTTGTGTCACTGATCCCTGATAGTAGCACTACTCAGGGTGAAATTGCACAGGAAAAACATTGATCATTTGTGACTTGGAGTGGAGTTGGAGGGGATAGGTAAAAATGCTCAGCATTTCAAATTAGAATAAATATCCAGAGACAGAAATGTTCATGCTGCCTAGTAAAGTCATCATCTCTGGCAATGGGAGTTTCTCATGCTGCAAGATAAATGAAGCATCATGGTGTTGTCAGTGTTGACTTGTGCTTCATAAGGAGTTTCAGATGAAAGCCGTCATTTTTTGTTTTGAAACATTAACTGACTTGGGAAACCTATTAACTCAGCTTTTGTTTGAAATTTGCAGATTTTTTGTTGCAACTGCTTTTTTTGTATTGTGTGCCTTTCAAGTTATTTGTTTTATGTGGGAGTAAAAATAACTGCTATTTTACTAGTGAATTTGTGAATAAATCTTGTATTTAAAACAAGTGCCTTGCATTTGCTTATAAGATATGAGGTGCCCATGATTCAGGATAAGGGCGCAATAAAATACACCACCTAGCTGCCAAACAGAGACCTCTGGTTATGCTTACACCTCCTCAGGGGGAACTATCAATTGCAGGGGGAAAAATTGTCTCTTGACTCCTCTGAGTCAATTCTAAGAGCAGTTGCTTCTGTCACAGCTTACTCAAGACTGTGGGAACTGAAAAAGGGACCCTGTACCCTGTTTCTGACACAAATGGCTTCATAATTACACAACAAACACCAGGAAAAGGGCAGGCTTAGGCTCATCATTCTTCTGTTACGTATGCACTTCCTCCCACAAAATCATTGAGGCAATTTTGCATCCAGGCCATTGTCATCTATAATCCCAGGTGACAAGAAAAACATCATGAGAGCTCACTCTGATTTGAACTTGTAACGTTTACACCAGGTGGAATTTTTCTTTTTGTGTTTGAAGGTTTGGATTGGACAAGATCATTTAGTCGAAGACCCTGCAATGACCAGGTATATCTTCAATTAGATCAGGAGGATCAGAGCATTGTCCAACCTGACCTTGAATTTTTCCAGGAATGGAGCATGTACCACCTTTTTGGGCAACCTGTTCCTGGTTTTGCTACAGACCAGTGAGACAGAAAAGCTACCACACTTTCCAGATGTTCATGTGCTGTAAGACTACAAGTTAAGCATTACGGCTGTACATGCAAGCCATGGGGGTAGCCATGGCTAAGGTCAGGGAACTAAAGTTGCATCCATTTTGTCTTTCAAAGAATTTCATCTTTTATGGGAAGAGTATACAGTTTCTCAGTTGCTGTAAGTAGAAAGAAAAGAAGAATAAAATGGGTTGGATGAAGAAGAATCCTTTGAAGACAAGTTGGGAATGAGAAATGTAGTAAAGTACCCAGAGGGAGAAAAAAGAGTCCCTGAAAGGGACAGAAGATATAAATATGTTTCAAAATGACTGAGAAGCAGCACAGAGAGCAATTAAAATCAGAGAACACAACACATTATTTTCAAAACAGCTGAAGAAAGGATGTGCTTGAGTGACCTCGTTATGGCCTTACCTCCTAGCGTTACCATATCCATCCCCCAAAATCTCTTGCTTCTTTACTCCAGTCCCAGATTCTGAAGGCAGCCAGAACTGTGCAAGTATCAGTGCAGGCATCAATCACAGCAGACAACACACATTAGTCAGGGGATATCCCACAGCAAAATGCTTGTCCTGTAAATGTTTAGCTGAATTTTTTTTCCCCCCTGTGGAAATCTAACTTTTCCACTAGGTTATATTAAAGCAAGACAAAACCAGTGGGATATGGCTGGGTCTACAGTTCTAGGAGTATTGCAGGAGTACCACTGAAGTTTGCTCTTGGAGTGGTTTGCTGTAGGAAATGCATTCAGAGTATTTCCACATATATTTATGAACATTCAGGAAATTCTTCCTTTCTCCCAATTCCACAAGAGTCCTGCAGTGCCCCTTCATAGTGCCAGCCCTTTGCAAATGTGAGGTCATAATGGATCAAGAAATGTGAAACTGAAGACAAACTTCAACCTGCAGTATGCAATAAAGTATTTGATACAAAAAAGCTACTGAGATAGGGAGAACATTGGAATTTATACCTAATATTTTGATACAATCTGGCTTTAAGTTTCTCTTTTCAATTAATGAACTACTTGATTATGAACTTAAGGCAAAATGACATGGGCAAAGAACTCAAAAATGTCAACAATCTTAAGGCAGCAAATGGTTTTAAACACTTTGCTTTCAATCATACTTAATAGCATGAATTTATTTTTGCCAAGAGTAGCAGCTGGAAATTTTATATTAAAATGAATTTTCTTTGGGCTGAAGGATATGAACCGGTCCAACTAAAACTTCTGAACAGATTCAGTGCATTGACAAACAACTTCCTGACACTGGTGACTGTTGTGGTGTCTTGGCACACACAACAGTGAAGAAATGCATGGGCATGTGAAGTTTTTTGCTGCAGGGATTATGAGACAGTGGATTCAGAAATTTGAGAGGAGGGAGAATGGCTAAGAGTGGAAGTGAGGTTTGCAGAGCAGACTGACATCTTCAGAGTTGCTTTAAAGGGTCACAGGGGTTCTGGCCCTGGAGAAAAGATGAGTCCAGGACAGCTATTTAATTTTCAAAGATCACCTCATTTAAGCCCAGGAATCATTCAAGCTGATATGCAGAGTTTAAACAAAGGCAGCAAAAGGCCTACATGGACGGCCAGAGAGCTCCTGACTAAACTCGGATATAAACAGGAAATGTATGGTAAGTGGAAGCGGGGACAGCTGAATTAGGAGGAATGCAGAGCACTGTACTATCATACAGGGATGAGATGAGGAAAGTCAAAGCTCACCTGGAGTTTAATGAGGTGATGTTGTGGTCTAAGACCAGCTGGAAATTAAGGTCCAAATAGCCACTTCCTTCCCCCCCACCCTCTCCAGTGAGAAAGGGACAAAAAGGCAGAGATTATGGGTTGAGACAAAAATTTACCGGAAAAACAGTTGATAAGGAAAACAAACAGTAATGGCAACAATACTAATAATAACATCATAAAAAAGGGTGATTACATGCCAAAAATGCGTATGGAAGTCCAACTGTCCTGTTGTTACCACAGCCAGTGACATGCAGCTTTTCCTGAGACTAAGGAGAAAAGGGTGGATGTTACACAGCCAATGTGGAGGTTTTTGTCCCATGCTTGGGACAATGGAAAACAATGTTGGACCAACCCCCCAAGCCAGTCTGCACTGCTCCACCCAGACCACACCAACTGCACCATTCTGTTTGGCACTTTGCTTCCACAGGTAAAGAGGGAACAAAATGTCCTTCCACTCTGCCTTTTCTTCTACCCAAAGCCATGCCCTACAGCGATGACATGACTGGTATAGAATAAATCACCTATACACAGCCATAGGGCTTCAGCCTCCTCGCCCTTCCCATAACCCCATCCCAGCAAATGCAAAAATAACTCTGTACTGGCCAGAAGTAGGACAGATGAGAAATGTGAAGGCCAACGGGGAAGTTTCTGCAACTACATGAGTTGAAATAGGACACAGAAAAGGCTGAGGTGCTCAATGCCTTCTTTGCCTCCATCTTTACTGGTAAAAGCAGCCTTCATGAATCGTAGGCCTTTGACACTAGGGGAAAAATACGGAGTGAGGAAGACTTACCTAGGATGGAGCAAGGAACAGTAACAGAGTACTTGAGAAAATACACATCCATTAAATGACTTAGGATGGCATGCACAAAAAAAACTGGGTTATGCTATTGCAAGCTACCCTCTGCTGCCTTTGAAAGGTTGTGGGTGACCAGGAATGGTCCCTGAGGTAACAGCAAGTATCACTCCTGTCCTTAAAAGAAGGAGGATCTGGGAAGCTACAAACTGGTCAGCCTCACTTCAGTTCCTGGGGAGGTGATGGAATAGCCAATCCCGGCAACCCTTGCTAAAGGCAATGACAAGAGGTGATTAGGATTAGGAAGGGTTTATGAAAGGTAAATTGTGCTTAACTTGATGACACTGTACAATATTGAAATTCAACAAAAGGAAGTCCTGCCCTTGTGGATGAACAAACCCAGACACCAATATACGCTGGGGTCAGTGGGCTGAAAAACAGCTACACAGAGAAGGATCTGGGAGACACATGCTTAACAAAAGTTGTCAACTCACCAGCAACTCACCTGCACAGCAAAGACAGCAACTGACATCCTGAGTTGCATCAGGAAAAACAGCAGCAGCAGCTGGAGGAAGGTGACCCTTTCCCTCTGCTCAGCACTGGCAGAATTAAGACACATCTGGAGTGTTGGGTCCAGGTCTGAGCTTCTGAAGCACAAAATAGACTTGGACATTCCAGAGTACGTCCAGCAAAGGGTTACAGAAAAAAAAGGACTGGAAAATTTGTGATATGATGAGGCACTGAGAGAGTTGGGAGTGCTTAGTCTGGAGAGAGAAGGCTCTTGAAGGATCTTATTGATTTCTATAAATACTTGGTGGGAAAAAGTATATGAACCTAAGCTCTTAATGACAAGACAAGAGGCAATGAGCACAAACTAAATCACATGAAACAATCTGAACACTCCAGGAGGTTTTGGGGTTTGGTGGGTTTTTTTTGTTGTTGTGTTTTTTGGTTTTTTGTGGGTTTTTTTGGTTTTTGTGGGTTTTTTTGGGTTTTTTTGTTTTTTTGTTTTTTGTTTTGTTTTGTTGTTTTTTTCGGGTTTTTTTCCCACTATGGGAGCAGTCAATCACTTGTACAGTTTGCCCAGAGAAGTTCTAGCATCTCATCTCTTGAAGATAATCAAAACCAACTGCAAATGCTCCTGGGCAGCTTCCTCTACCTGACTCTGCTGTGAGCTGGGACAAAGACTAGGTGATTTTAGTTCTGGTGAACTAGATGGCCTCTTCCAGCCTCGAGGATTTCGTGATCCTGTGGTTCAGGTGAGTGGTATATTGCCTTCCAAACTGTCTCTGAACACAGAGAAAATACGAGAGTTTAGGAAACAGAATTATCCAAGTAAATCTCAGTGCAATCACAGCTGAATAATACAGGAATCTTGCAACTTCCAGACTTAAGGAAGCTGCTAATTAAACAATAGCACAAAAGGGTGTGGGTCTTTGTCACAGTGCCTAGACACTGTGATAAGATGAACAGTATTAATAATAGTTTTTCCTCTGCTAAACGTATGGTCTGGTTTTAGGAACTTTGCATCTTTTTGCAAGTTCACATAACTTGCTTTTTTCCACTCATTCATTTCTCATGTTAATAATTAAAAGACCTCAGGGAATGCAGCACACCCCATGAGATGGTGGCTACAGTCCTCTCCCACACACATCAGACATAAAGAGCTGTACTTGAGCTTTACAAAGTTTTATTAATCTTCTTGCAGAGAAAAGCAATTAACTGACAGTATATTAGATATATTTTATCAATATCAACCACCACCACAAAAAGGGGACGGTGAGTGGATTGGGGGTTAGGTTACTTCTGCAAGTCTGCTGTTTGACAGCTATTAAAAACCACACATGAACAGCCCTTTTCTCCATTTCAGTACACAGGTACAACTAATGTTTCTCCAGCCTAGGACAAAGTCAATGCAGAGATTTTAAAATGTCTATGTTAACTGCCTTCATGAAAGCAGACTGCCATCTACTGCAACTCTAGTGACAACTTTCTGACAAAAACACAAGTGTGCTTCTTCACAGTCTTCATCTGTTCTTGAGTCTTCCCACTGCATCCTGAAAGACACCTGGCTTTCAGTACATCTTACTTTTCAAACTGCATTCTCCCCATTCCAGAAAAGCTTGGCAAATGGGATACTCCATAGTATAAACAGCTAGCTTACTATGCAACCAAAAATAATTTTATTGTCAGACAACATGTAAGACATTTTAGAAATTTTAGTGGATTGACTTTCAGAAGGTTCTTTCATATAACCCAGTAATTTGACTGTCATAATCAGAATGTGTCTGTGCTTGACCATGGGTGGTCTACTAGTTAGGAGATTATTATCCTGCACCTAGAGAAGTTTAATCCCTAATAAATATAAAATATTAGATAAACAAGGTTTCTGTGAAGATGACTGCTCTTACATTATAAAGTAGATGTCCAAACTGTGTGAGAATGTCATATGATATAAAATAGAAATTGTTATAAAAAGAACTAAAGTCTTAAAATCTCTTTTGGTTTATGGGAACATTTAATGGTAAGGTAGGATACCAAGTGAGAACATTCATACCTCATTTGTTTAGAATCAATTAAGTAATAATGAAATTGTAATAAAGGCAATTTTATTAGGATGTTTGAAAGTGCAGGGTGTCTTGTCCACAATGATGTATTAAGACAAATATACAGCATTGCTCTTTATTGTATACTAAGTGCCATAGCCATTTTTTGACAGAAGTGTTGAAAGAAATTTAAACCATTTCCTTTGCTGCATTATTATATAAATTGTACTAAAATTTGACAACCACAATGAATTGAAATATACTGCAAAGAGGCAAGCTGCACAAAGCCACCTTGACGAACGAAACAAGTGACCTCACCGTTTCCAAGGAAGCAAAGCTTTCAAGCAAATCACATGCATAAAGTGTTTGTGCTCTTCTTCAGCGCACTTTATTGTAGCTAGAACTGCTATAATCATTTCACAAGCAGAAAAATGCTGATGTCCATATCCCCAACAGCCTTCTCAGATCTATGCCGGGAACGTCTCTTGCACAGATTTTTATTGCATGATCCACTGTTACCAATACTCTAATAGAAACCATGTCCAGAGGGTGAATCAGATTAGTATTTCTATTCAATTAATTAGAGTTTGTTTAAATCCTTCTCACTAATTTACTTCGTGGTAAGTGGAGCATGAGTATTCTGAACACTCAAAAAAACTTCTGCAACTCTTTCTTAAAGAATTGCTGAACTTGCAGAGATTATCTTTCCAACACAGTAAGCACCAGTATCATCTTCTGACATAAGGAATATTGCGGAAGACCAGTCAGATTCCATACCCGACATATTGCTGGAAGGACAAAAATCAGCTCTATAGCACAAAGGTCTCCTTCTGGAGGAAAACAATCAAAGAGTCAAAAAATAAGGAAAATCTAAAGGCACAAGTCACATTGATATGTTTTAAAAGCAGGGGTAAAAAAGTATGGAATAACCCCATCTTTGGGAGCAAGTGTAATTGTGTATACAACACTGCTGTCAGCGTGCATCTGTGAGCAACAGGAGAGGCCTGAGAGGAGGCACGGAGCCAGGGGAGGAAACACACCCCATGCAGAGCTTAGCACATGGCCCAAAGACTCAGACATGCTCTGCACACATCCTCAGAAACCTACCAAACCTGCCAGAAGGTGACAAGAATCCCGAACAATACCCACCAAGCATGTCTTCACTTTGCAACTCCTCCCACTCTCCCCCTAACTGAAATTTCTCCAACTTTTATCATAGCATTCAAAACCAAGCAGTTGTCTTTTTTGGCTACATTATTGACAACATTTGAACATTAAGGCCTCTTTCTTTGGTTATACTGTTATCAGAAATTAGATGCTACAGGTAAAACAAGTCAATACACTATTGCATTTGGAGATCAATGCAAAGGATTATGCTTAATGTTACATTGAATTTTTCTTCCCACCTAACTTTTAAAATCGTACAAGGCACAAATGGCTAACAAGTTTTAACAAGGTTCTGTCTCCTCCTTGCTATTCCTCTTTTGGCCCTGGTTTAACAATCTTCCATGGCTTCAAGTGATGACAGTGGGTCCCTTTCGTCCTGTCCTCTCATGAATCTGAGATATTTTCAGTGCAATTGCTATAAGAGGACTCAGCACAGCCTAAAGATGAAGAAATACATTGAATTACATAAAGCAAAAATATCAAAATACATCTTACATTTATAAATCCTTCTTTTAACTGTACAATTATGCAATAGTAATAATAAATACTAATATCAAAAACTGACACAGGTATGGTGTTTATTACTGTTACACTTGACACAATGAAGTATCAGTTTAGCATATGTTTTGCAAAGTGTTACATTGAGTACACCTAAGCTATGCAGAAATGAGAAACTGATAAATATACACTGTACTGATCATGCCTCTGTGTAAAAGAAAATGTGGAGTTCTTTGAAATCTGCAGTACAAAACAACCCAGAAATAACAGAGGTACACTTGTTTCTATTCTGATGGGGAAAGCCACATAGATGATATTTATTCCTAAATACACTTAATATGTGAAATTCAGTGTCAGAAGGCACCATAACAACTAATTACCTTAACATAATTCACAGAAGCATATTTAAACTAACACCACATGCAATTGTATTGACAAAATAAATTCCAACAGAATTTTCATTGCACGAACTTTCAAGTTTCAGGCTACAGACCTTATTAAATAGCCATTTATAGGCCTGGATGGGTGAGTACAGATGACTACTATGATAGTACCACATGAAAACACAATTTTTAAAATGGTAATTGGATCTTCTTTCAGTTAGTTAAATGACTCACAAAGATAAAATGGCAGAACTGAAAACTTGCTTTTCAGAGACTCATATATTTGGTTACCAAACTAACTCTTTGACTCCTAGAGATTTCCCACAGCTGCCCCTTTCAAATAAATTAGTTCCAGCTTCACATACATTAGGTTTGAGAATCAAATGAAACAGAATGGTAATTCTGCAGAGTTTAAATTTACAGATATCTTTTTATAAGCCCAAATAATCAACACTTTGAATCTGTTTCAGCCACCTAACAGTTTCTGACAGGATGAGGTGTTTGCTCTATTTATGCAAACAGTCAGTTTAATCAAAAGATTGAAGCAACTAACTGTGCAAGCAGAGTCATGGAATAACACAATGAATGCCATTGGTGTCAAGTGAGTTTATGATTAAGCTCAGTTATGCACAAGTGTGAGCAGTCTGACATGTTATTGTTAAAAAAGCTCCATATTTGTAGATATCTATCTACAGAATAATCACTGAAGCAGAACACAAGTCTATTAAAGTCAAACATACTTAGAGAAGATTAATATGTAGAGCACAAATTCACATCTGTGAGCAAATGCTGCAAAAGTAAATATTAAAATGTGCCAATTTATAAGGTCTGGATGAGACTAAAGCACTTGAAGTTCTCCAGCACTCTCTAAGACACCACTTCCTTCCTTAATTTAAAAAGTACAAGAAATATTAAAAAGCAGCTTTCCCAACCCACTTTACTGGACCCTGCTTTTTTAGGCAACAAATGCACTCTGAATTTAAAAAAAATTCACAAGCAACACTTTACCAAATGCTGGAACAAAACCCAGCATCAAATGAGTTTATGTGACATCCATTTAAAATAAAAATTTGGCTTACCAAATGACTCCAATTACTACCAAGTATCCTGCTTGTTGCAGTTATGCTTCTCAATACAGAAAGCCCTTTTTAAATTCTGTTTTTCCACACTTCAATTTAATTTTAACACTTTCTTCACCCAAAATATGTAAAAAGGTAAAAGTGCATCATATTTGGAACAGCAAGAACAGGACAGAACTACATATGCCTTTTAAAAATTCTTTTACCTCTGCCATGAATAGTTTACATTTCAGTTGCAAGAGATAAGTCTCAGCCAACAACCATTTACCACTAATATTCCTCTAGAAAGACTTCCATATCTCAAGGAGATCTTTTTGAAAAGCATTCTTCATTCTGTCTACTTGAGACATGGTAAAACTTTACTATTGACATTTCAATTCCAAGTGACAACTGAAATTATGTTAAATAGCCCATTTATCTCTTGGCAACTGCTCAGGACATATGGCATGTTACGACTTAGATGAAATTTAAGAATTGAAAATTAAAATAACTGACTTAATCAGAATCTTGCTTTAGTAATCACAGACAGAAGTTATATCTCTAAAAAAATAACTGGGAGGAATGATTACAAGAAAAGAAATCAAGCAAGCAGATATCTAACATCAGGCAAATGCAGGCTAAAAGCCTTTTGCCTGTAATAATCTGTACCAGAGCTGTCAGACACGTATCATTCCTGCTTGGTTCATTAGCAATTTTTCTCTCTGTGATCTTGTAAGAAAATTCCATACAATTTTGTCCCTTCTAATCAAGGTCTCAGATAAAATTTGTCCTACAATGCATCTGGTTTATCAAAAAGTTAGCAAGAGCTGAAATGTACCTGCTTGCATGTTAAAAGCTCAGCATGTGCCTGTACATCCCACAGAGCTTCTGCCATAAGAGTTCAATACACAGCTCAGTACACCATGCTTGCTTTGGTCTCCCATTCCAAAAATCCCAGAAATCTTTGGACAAGTTTATGCTACAGCCACTTCTCCTAAAAGATCTAAATGATGTGGTTCATTGGGAAAAAAACTGAACTGACTCTAATATCCACAGCACTGGTGGTGTTCAGTTGATTCAGTTGAGAAGAAGAAGAACACCTTCCCCAGAAAAAAAGGAATCTGACTTCTCTATTCTTGTGCATGGTCTGCCTGCTAACTCAAACAAAACTACAATAAAGGTCAAGAAGCCAGTTGTGCTGCCTCTGGCAGTAGAGGAGGGCTGGCACGAGGGGTGAAATACACAGAAGGAAAATGGAAACCAAGTGGAGCATGAAGTCATCTATGTTTGCAAAAGATTAGTTCTTTTCCAGTATATCCAAAGATCTTTGAAGGAAGACCAGGTTTGATTAACGAATTTCCTTGATTCATGGAATATTTTACAATTAGCATTCCATGATTTATTTCCTTTGCAGTCTCAGTTGATTTAAGATTTCTTCACTCTGCAGTGTGACTTTGAGAAGAATCTGAAGCTAAATTACCTAAGTAGGACAAGGATGCTGCATTATCTAAGAGTGTGTTCAAACATACGTAAGTCGCCACATTCCATGTCTCCTCTAAAAAAAAATCTAGTAAAGGCAAAACTTTTATTATGGTTCAACTCCAGCAGGCAACTAAGTACCCTGCAGCTGCTCACTCACTCCCCTGCCGCTGGCAGATTGGTAGAGAATTGGAAAAATGTAAAACCCATGGGCTGAGATAAGCACAGCTTGATAGCTGAAATAAACTAAGATACAGTAACAAAATGAATAATAAAAAGAAAAAGAGTGAGAACTAAAATCCAACCAAATTCCCACAAGTGATGCATAATACAGCAGCTCATCACCCACTGACTGACCACCAGCTTGACCTGAGCAGTCATCATGCCCTCACAGCTAACTCCCCCACAGTTAATAGATCAAATATGATGTTCCGTGGTATGGAATATCCCTTTGGCCAGTTCAGGTCACCTGTCACAGCTATGATCCCTCCCAGATTCTTTTGGATCTCCTCACTGAGAGAGCATGGGAGACTGAAAAGTCCTTGACATGGGTTAACTTCTACTTAGCAATAACTACAACATCACTGTGTTATCAACATTATTCCCAAAACAAATCCAAAACAGCACTGTACCACCTACTAAGAAGAAAATTAATTCTAGCCAGATGAAACCAGAACAATTTTATATGATTTTTATGGACCATATTCTATGTGCTGACAGCTAACTAGAGCCATGCTAAAAACTCTGATGCCTCGAAAGTTAACAAAGAGACAACAATTGTCTAACAAACTGCATTTGTGCTTTATGTGTCTTGACAGAACCATATAGATTCCTTTTATTTTGACCCAATTAAGTGATATAGAACCAAGGACATCTGCGTCATTGATTTCAGTTCCATTCTCTTGGGCCATTCACAACATAAACAATCATTTTTCATAATCACTCATATATACAATCACATGTAACAATTCTTTTTTCATATACCAAACAAGATCCACCTGAAAATCGGGGGTTTTTTCCCTCTGCTGCTCACTGTTCAAAACTAATTTCAGGAATTTGGTGTTTGATGGTTGAGACATATTTTTAATATTTTAAATTTTTTTTCCTTTGTAATTGGCTTGCCCTTTCCAATAAAAACACAAAGAAGCAACTCCTGCCCCAAAATCTTTGCTAGGCTGTTGCTAGTTTTATGATTCTGTAGCTAACTAGCAAATTGTTTACTAGTCTTCAGCAAAAGTAACTGCAGCATTTGTGATTCACTGCATCCCATTCAAAGAATACCCAATACAGACAGCACACAAGTGAGTGAATTGGTTGATGTAGTTACACAGCCATTCATAATACTTGAAAAGTCATGGCAGTCAGGGGCAAATCCCAGGTGAACTAGAAAAAGGGAAAACAATGTAGTCACCTTTAAGAATGTTAGAAAGGAGGAATACTGGGAAATACTGACTTGTCAGCCTCACCTCTCCCTGGGAAGATCATGGAACAGATGCCCCTAGAGCTGTGCACATGTAGGAGGGACAGGGAGGTGATTCAAGACAGACAACCAAACTGCATCAAAGGCAGGTCCTGCCTGATCAACCCAGTGGCCTTCTGTGATAGGATGGTGGCAGCAGTGGAGAAGGGGAGGGTTACAGGTGCCATTTATCTGTCATTTTACCATAAAGCCTTTGGCACCCACAATATCCTTCTCTCTAGATTGGAGAGAGATGGATTCGATGAGTGGACTGTTCAGCGGATGAAGAATGGTTTGACAATCACACCCCGAGGGTAGTGGTCAATGGCTCAGAGTCCCAATGGTTTGTGTGACTCTTACATTCATTAACACTTATGATGTACAACACATACTGGCCTGCATATAAATTGGAATAAAAGGTCAAGAAGGTCCACTTCAACTCAAAAAGTCCATAATTAGTGTTCCAGAATAATATGCACATCTCAACATGCACATTGGAAAATGTAGCTCAGATGTTTGCTTATCTGTGAAAGATTTGTCATCAGAAGTTACATTGTCAAAAACTACAGAAGCAAACTAAAATAACATGAATACTGCTGTAAAGTTGGATGATTAATTACGGAAAACTTTGTCTGAAGAGAAAGGTGGGGGAAAGGGAAGTTGATTAACTCAAACTAATTACCTTAATGATTCCACAAAATGGAACCTCTAACATGACTGAGTTGTCTGTCAAGACAAAAACACTTATTTTTTGTGACAAAAAGCAAAAGATATATCAAGGTATTTTTGCCCTTCACTTCAGGTTTTGACCGGAATTGTCACCAGGCAAAAACATGGAGCAGTGCATTATCTAAAACAAGATGCTGGAAAGAGGTGGCACAACAAACAGAACCAACTGAGTACAGTAAATTCACGAATACAAGCTGCACTGAGTATAAGCCGCATCGCCGGGTGTTGGCAAACATTTCGTTTTTTGTCCATAAATAAGCCGCACCCGAGTATAAGCCGCTCTGTGTTCGCAGCGAGGACCCGCGTGCAACAAAGTTGCCAATTAGTAACAGAATCATGGCATGGCGGGGTTTACTGGCTTGGCTCGGGCCATGACGGCTCGGGGCTGCCGACAGGGCTGGGTGGCCCAGCTCGGCACTGCCGCTCAGCGGGGATGCTCGGGGCCGGCCGCCGTCACCGCTGGGCTCGGTCACCCTGGCCCGGCACTGCCCCATGGCGGCAGGGGGGGCACAGAGCCCGCCGGCACCTGCGGCGGCCATGGGAGCCGGGGATGGATCCTGCCTGCTCCTGTGGCGGCGGCATGCGGGAACGGGAGCCCCCCGAGCCGCGGGGCCAGCAGGAGAGAGCTGCCCGCCTTCCCCCGGGCCGTGGGGCCAGCAGGAGAGAGCTGCCCGCCTTCCCCCGAGCCGCGGGGCCAAGCGGAGAGAGCTGCCCCTGCCTCCTCCGAGCCGTGGGGCCAGCAGGAGAGAGCTGCCCCGCCTTCCCCACCCCCTGTGTTGCCTGCACAGAGCAGCTCCACCTGCCGCACAACAGAGTATCAATTTGTAACAACCGCATAAATGCAGGGTTATACTGGCAGGAGCTCGACTTTGCAGTTTGCACTGACTTGGTTTGTGCTCCCAGGGTTGAAAATGTCAGAAAATTATTCACATATTGGCCGCACCTGAATATCAGCCGCTTTCATGGTATGAGACCAAAAGTTTGGTCAAAACAGTGCGGCTTGTATTCGTGAAATTACTGTATTTACTTAAGCACCCAACCATCAAATAATCTTGTCTGGGTTTATAATACAAAAGGTATGGAAGGGAGCTTTTCCTGATCATCTGTTTCAAAAAGAGTGCAATAATACAAAAATCACATATAGTTGTCGCCTCAATTGCAAAGATCAATTACAGAAAAATATTCATTTTTCATTCAAAATGTAACAATTTTCTTAAATACGTTAGGTATATACGTAACATACTTCTTTATGTCAGTGTTTTTTCCTTAACTGAGAACTTACGTATATGCTGTGTTCCCATTACTGACAGAAAAGATACAACAAAGCTTATGAAACTTCAAATTTGTCACAGTTCTTTTAGATGTGCGCATGTCAGCATGAACTTCAAAGCAAATCAAACAATGACATAATTACAGTATCAGGAAAACTATGACACCCCTTCCTAGAAATGCTGTTGTCTGAAAAAGAAGTTTTTTATTCACTCTCTTGTACATACTTCGCTGAAGACTATCAAGTATTCTCCTGAGAAATATTTAGTTATTTTTGTACATGACGATCTCCTAAAATTTATGCATTGTCTTGAAGTCTGCCATCTGCCTGTCAGATACAATCTATGACCTTGTTGCTTCTAATCCACTCATGTTGCTGGCAAAGCATGCAGCCAGGGCAAGAAAAGACAAGCAATGGGAACTGTGCAATACTATTCGATGGGAAACCAAATTAATTCATTGTATTAATTGAGATGAAACTTCTACTTATCCCAGATTTTGTGCACATGGCAGGAGATGAGGAGAGTGTTTACAGGACCATGTATTTCCTGAGGCAGTCTGGATATTAAAATGCCTGTCTGCACTGTATAAATGCAGGAAAGTCCCTGTAGCAAGTTTTAAGGCAATGATGTTTCTACCCCTGGGATTCAGTAGTGAATGTCCTGATTAAATTGCCAAAAGTGCTGGGATCTGACAGGCTGCGTTACCAGCACAGAAAAAAATCCCTTCCAGCCTTTTTTCTGTCCTTGGGAATAATATTGCCTTTTGGTGTGCTGAATAAAAGACCAAGCTATGAAATCCTCAAGGGCAGTCATAAGCCCCACTGGCCTACTCAGGACCGATGCCCTGAAGACCTTCCCCTGCACCCTGCCCAAGGCCCAGGGGTGCTGGTCCCTCCCTGAGTTAAGCTGTAAGAGAGCTTCTCTCCAGCCTTACCTCTGGCTCTGCTGCCTGGGGGCACGTCAGGGCCATGCTTTAGGCAGCTTCTTTCCCTGAATATATGTGGATATATGATGTATCTTGTCTCCAGTTTTGACTTTGACCCTGTCTCCTGAGTAGGTCCAGACTGTTGCTATGTCTCCAGCTTTGTCTCTGGTACCATCTCCTGCTGCCCCAGATAACCCTGAATCTGATCCATCACTTGTTGAGGGAGCTTGTTACCAGAGAGCTGCCCTGTCCTCCTCAGTTTCCTGCTGCAGGACTGTCCCCTGGACAAGGGGCACTGCCTGTAGTCCAGCAGGTCTGGATGCCTGGCTCCTACTGCCTTGTGCAGCACACCCATTCCTGCTGCTCCCTGGACATGGTCTGTATTGCTGGTGAGACTTTATGCACCTCTCTCAATGTGTTCTTCAAGCAGAACAAAGAAGAAATGTAACAGTGAGGCAGCACATTCCTCATTTTCTGACGACTATCACTGCTCCCTCATCTAGTCTCTTCACAAGTAGAAAATTCACTGAGAACATATGCTGTTTTCCATTCTCATTTAGAAGAATGAATGTTAAATACTGAACATTCACTGTAGGTTGCCTTAGGAGGCACACAAGACTAAATTCTGCCAGAGTATTACTTCTCTTACAGAAAATAAAACAACCTGTTAATGCAGTAATGATTCCACTTTAAAATGCTCATGCTCATTTGCAATGAGCCAGTTTTGCCAAAAGTTTAGCCAGATAATGTTGCCAATATATTCTCCATACTTTTGTATTATTTTTTTGCTGGGTCAGACAATAAACACATTCAGATCACATATTTTGGTTACATATCACAAGGTTACTGTAAATCCACTTCAAACCTCTAAAATCAACTCATAGTCTGTCTCTTACTGTGACTTTTTTCCATCTGTGCCTTACTCACATTGCATGTAAAACCATTATTTAAAATGGTCAGTGCAATCACAACTGATAAACACTTCATGCTGTAACAAAATTTGATGTAACTGCGGTGCATCGACCTTGGCCGGTTGTCAGGTGCCCATCAGGCCACCCTATCACTCCCCCCTCCACTCTGCACTGCCCGTGGTGCCTGCAGAGCTGTTTCTCACAAATACCCCCTTCTTCCTTTCTTTATTACTGTTTGGTTTATTACCCTGCTTATGGACGTTATTACAGAGGGGTACTGTTTTGGCCTGTGGTGGGTTCATTTAGGAGTCAGTTGGAAGTGGCTCTTTTAAACATAGAAGCAGATTCTAGCAACTTCTCACAGAAGTCACCCCAGATACCAAAACTTTTTTAAACAGCTGCAAGTCTTTCCCTTACAAGGAATTCCTATATTGTTTAGACTCTGGTATCCATATTTCCTAACTGTACTCTGATTGTTAGGAATCCTTGAGATGCCTTAACTAAGTTTCTCTCAGATAATCTGCTTTAAAAACTGTTATCGTATTTTAAAAATATTGTTCCATAAATTAAATCACAACTTTTAAAAAGTTCTGAAAAAAATTCAAACTAGAATGACTTTTCTTAATAGACCTGAAGTCATTGCCCAGCATTTAACATGAGGTATCTCAGTCCTTGACACTCTTGTGGTGTTAGATATTACACCAATATATATAAAAACTTCTGGTCCTTCCTCAAAAGGTGTACATTGACAAGACTAGGGAAATCGCTTACAAAGACATACATGGGTCAAAGCACTGAGTGTTGCTTCTGATCAGTGATGAAAACCTGTAGGCACTGCTACTAGCAAGGCAGCGCTTCGCTTACTGACTTACTACAATGCTATTACATTACCTGTGGTTCCTTATTCTGCTGGCTAGGATCCTTTTCATAACTCTCTGCATAGATCCGCAGAGTAGCTCTCACATGACTAGAAGCACTCATTCTGAAGATGAGTCTGGAAGCATCTGAAAAAATAATCCGCAGCCCCTAGGAAAGGAGAAGGAACAGCATATATGTAAGTTGACAATACTTTTACAAATCACCATTCACTGCTCCAAAATAAAAGGGAAAGGAGAGTCATTTGGACTCCATTCTTCTTTCCCCACAACTTTGGACCCTCATTACTCCTTTTCCCCCTCTGAAGACCAGAAATTATGTTGTGCATTCTCTTCCATGCCTCATAACAAATGCTCTCTTACTTCTATATGTTAGATTTGCTCTTATTCTGCATGGCAGAGCACAAAATCAATGATCTGAGAAATAGGTATAAGATCACTAAAGGTAAGTAGCCTAAGAAACAGCGACAGAATCCCTGGACAAAAAATAGTTGTCAGTGGTGAATACAAAAGACAGGACCAGTTGCTACCCCTCAAATACTATCAATATATGACTGCAAGAATTTCAATGAGTCTGTAGTACAATTTGGAAAGCTTAAGGTGCTAATTAATTTCAAGTACATTAATTAATGCACATTAACTGTGTGCACAATAAAGAGGATTAATTCATTAATTAACCAAAAATCTACTCTTTGCTGCCCTCTTCACATCTTTTTTTTTTTCTTTCATCCTCACCCCTTTTGTACTGCATATATAAACACGTTTTTTAACAGACCAGAGACCATATCCTTGGATCCACAGTTTCTGTACAGGAAGGCCATTAAGGCCAGAGGACTAAATTGCACAGATAAATACTTGTAATGTTGCAATATTCTACCAGCTGCGCACTAATACACATTCTAGTTTCTTTTATGTAAATGGTACCCTTAGACTAAGTGCAACCTCTGATAGTCACTGAACTTTTCTTTCCCTTTGTCCTTCTGTTGTCAAAGGACTAGTGTACAAACTGAGATCCTCACTACTTCAGTTTAAAGGGCAGTAAACCACTAAAAAATAAGAGAAGATAATTTTAAAAATTTGTTTTATTTTTCCAGCTTTATCAGTGGCTTGATGTTGGAAATGCAGTGTGTCAACATCTTAAAGTACAAGAAAAACCTAAGTAAAACCTCTTTTTCCTCAGGTATTTGCCAAAGCATCTTATCACCATATAAAGCATGGTTTGATAATCACAGAATAATGGAAAGGACTTTTAAAGGTCATCTAGCCCTGTTGTCATCAGGTCATCATGTTGATGGCAGTGGGCAGGGACATCTTCAATCAGATCTGGTTGCTCAGAGCCCCATCCTACTGGACCTTGAATGATTCCAGGGATGGGGCACTCACCATCTACCTGGACAACCTGTTCCAGTGTCTCATCACCCCCACTGTAAAAAAAAGTCTTCCTTATATCTAGACTAAATTTACTCTTTTAGTTCAAAGCCATTACCGTTCGTACTAGTGCAACAGGTTCTGCTAAATAATTGTCCTCATCTTTCTTACAAGCTCCCTTGAAGTACTGAAGGGTCACAATAAGGTCTCCCTGGAGCCTTTTTCGTCTTAGTATAATGGCCAACTTGTACCTCTCATCCTTATAATTCAAATTTTACACAAAAATGACACTGGTCCCATTCCTGGCTTACTGGACCCTCAGGATCAGCATTGTTATATGCTGATGTGTGCAAAAACACAGTACAGCTTTAAAAATTAGAACAGTCTTCAAGAACAACAGAATGTTTAATTTGATTTTAAGTCTTATTATTGTAGTGTGATAAACAATATTCATGGATTTCATGAAACAGAATTAATTAGAAGCAACAGCCTGTGTGTATTGTTTGCTGCCTGTTTTCTCGTTGCTGTGTTTGTTTTCTGAATATGTTGCTTATTAACACTGAATAATTACCATGTAGTCAGCTTCTTATTGGTGAGACATTGCAGTTACACTGAATATAAATCTCTATTCCCTACATTCTGGGGAAGAAAATTTGAAACATGCTTCTGAATACTTAGCTGAAAAATCTGCATGAAGCTTATGATAGCCTGAAAGAGATATCTGCATTTAGATGATGAGCAAGCTACCCAAGAAAAATGGCAGCAGTGAACTGTTTCACTTGCACAGATCAATATCCTCTTCATTTTAGCGTGCTTGGAGAATCTCACTGAGGCTGCAGACATATGAAGTTAGGAATGTGTCCTTGTCAAAGGACAAACTGGTTGAACTGTACTCTGAATAAATAGGAGCTTCTCCCTTTGAAAAGACACGCTTTCTGGTTTTATGGGCTCCATTTCAGAGTCTGTTTGAAAAGAAGTGAAGTCATGTTTCTCTGTTTGTGTTACATGGTGATATGATTAGCAATTATATTCCCATATAGAGTGCTTTGAACAAAAAAATTAAGGAAAACTGCAATGAAAATTCACAAGCTGCTTTTTAAAACTACAAAGGTCACAAGTCAGCCATGCCTGTAATTTTCCACTAGACTTGGAAATGACAATATCCTCATATCTTGTTTCAGTAGTCATATGCAAAAAGAAAGTAGCTCAGTGGTAGATAGGCTGCTTATATTTTCTGGATGCAATGATGAATGGAAACAACAAAGACTCTGAGCAGAAAGGCATGACAATAGTTTTAATGGCTTGTAATATAATTTCTTAGGGTCTGTTTAGGTCAAATAATTTAAAAACAGAGAAACTTTAATAGGAGTCACAGCTCATATTCAAGATACTTGAATATAAATTTATACCTGCTAAAAGTACATGGTTACTTTTTGAGCACATAATGGATTTCCAAACACTGAAGGTTCAGTTTGAACCGCAGTTCTTGATAACTAAGAAATCTCAGTATAGACAGAGTCCAGAAGGAACTGGTAATTTGGGCTAGGGAAATCAAACATGCCTGCATAGGCTACAACCTTCTAATGTCTTCTGCATGCTACTGGCACAACAGATATTGCATCTCAGTCATGTAAATTCTGTGGGTCACCAAAACCAAACAAGCAATTTTTTTTAAATAGAAAAAGGAAAGACCTTCTTTCCATATGGTATCTTTCACTGCTCTGGAAAAGGAACCCTCCTTACACAGGCATTGCTCTCAAGAGGGACTTAATTCCATCCTGTGTTCACTGTGACACTCTTGTCTCCAGTTATGTACAGCAAGCACAAGATAAACTCAAGGTGGATTATTTTATCCAGACTGAGCTAATCTTAAATAGGAAATGCAGTATCTATCACAGCAAAGGAAACACCATATGTAAATAAATGGAAAGTCTTGCCAGCTGAACTTTAGAAACAATGCTGCTGGAGACAATGTGACAGCTGCAAAACTTTGCTAATCCATCACTACAGCCATACCTGTCTTTTGGTCACAGTGCCATCCACAGGATCTATGTACTCAAAGCTGTCTGTTCTTTCCACACTGTAGATACTGTTGCCCACAGCAAACTGCTGATGGCTGAATGACTTGTCAGTGATCAAAGCTTCCAGGTCTCTCATTATGAAATACGCTGTCCTGGGTTCCAGTGCTTCGTAATCAAACCTTGCACATATATATAAAAAAACCAGTAGAACCAGAAAGTAAGTCCCCAGAGTTGAGAAGACAGTTCTGCTTTCAGAGAACTCTATATACCCACAATGAGCAATTTACTGCTTATTTCAAAAATCAGGAGTGTACCACAGATTGCAAATGAAACCAGCACATACATCCAAGTCCTGTGCCTTCTAACAATTAAATGCGTGCAACCACAATTCTACACTGGCCATCAACAGAAAGCACCTAGAAAGTAGTATAGAAAATACCACCAATACACATCTAGCTTTCAAAACTTAATGACGAAATCAGTGCAGCAATCAACAAACAAGTGAAATAGAGAAAACTTTGTTACAAGTTTTGACGAACAGCTGTGTGCAAAAGCACTTACAAATTGCAAACTTCTCTGAATTAAGTCTGGATTAAGAGAGAGGCAGAAGCAAAGATGAAAATGACTGCTAGAACTCACCACATTGAGACCTTAACAAAAATAAATGTTTGTATCTTTGGAGGGGTTATCCTGAATTGGAAGCAGGCCTAGGTTTCAGTTCTCACTAGAACTGTCACAGGTAGGCACTTAGAGAAAAAAATGCAGGAGCAAATCTTGCCGGGATTATGTTTCTCTCTCAACATCATGTAACAAGCTCTACCTATATATTCCACAAGCAAATAATTAAAATCTTCCTGCCATTCAATATTTAAAAATTCAATTACTCATATACTAGCAGTGACATACACATGTAGCTAGCTCCTTTTTCTGACACTTAATCCTCTGGAAAACTCTGTCTATAAAACAGTGATAATCTGTGGCAGATTTTTATTCTGTAGGCACAGTGAATGCACACTTAAGGGCAGCTGAGCACATCCAAACAAGCAATAATTGTAGCACAATTCTACTGCAGAATTGCAGCAGAATTCTGTATCAGCTGCATAAGTGCCTTTTCCTCATTTTTCTCACCTGCAGTAGTAGTGCCGGCCAAATTTCGCCCAGTGATCCCTGACAATCTCCTCCACACTCTGCTTTCGAGCTGCTAGGATCGAAAGCCAAACTAGCACAGCCCACAGTCCATCTTTCTCTCGGAGGTGGTCAGACCCTAAAGAGACAGACATTAAGCACATTATTGGTATCACTGCAAATCAGAAAACAAGGTAAGGAGGCTGGGCAAATGTCTCAGGTTACTGTGTATGTCACATAATGGTAATCAATAGTACCACCCCCAGCACCTCTGCTATGTTCCAGACAGAAAACCAGAATTACTGTTTAAAATGTGATCTACTTGCGCATGACAGAGCCCATACTTGTAAAGTTAAATAAAAATATGTACAAGTACTTGAATAGAGACAGTAGCAGTATGAAAACATTTGTAGTTGTTATTCCTGCTCACTGATATACAGTGTTTTCACACCTCTACCGCTGTTTCCCAGAACTGGGCTAGATATGCAAACCCCAGCCATGAGCCAGAATGTTCTCCTTAATGAGAGTCAAGTTCAACAGCATCTACTTATCTTTGCAGACGCCCATCTGCAGATGTCAAGCTGCAGAGAAAGACCTTCCCCATTTCATAAACATTGCAAATTTCCAGAATGTTCACGACCTCCAGTCAGGACAACAACGAAGAGCTTGAAAAGATGCTTCCGGAGGGAAAAAAAAAACCTAAGCAAACCAGAGAGTGGGACTGTTCCTTTTTTTATATTTCTTCATACCGCTCAGTGAAAAGATTTGGATGCTCCAATCTACATCCCTTCATAGGCTTGTATTTATGAAGAGAGAAATTTTTCCAACAATGAAGACTAGAAACAGTTTTGGAATACCCTACATGATTTAACATGTTGTCTCAGATCCAAGTAAGATTCAAGACCTTTGACCTCAGCAGATACTGATGGCAATTATATAAGCTAACAGACTCAAGAAACTTGAAGGGACATAAAATATGTAGCCATTGGTTTGGCACAATAATACTAAATTTGGTTGAAGATTTTTTGGCTGTAGCGTTATGGTTTTCTGTCTAGTCACACATTATTGAAACCATGAGCAGAAAGCAAGTGCAGTAATTCAGAAGTTTTGCTTACTCCATGAAGTAACTACTGATTATGGAGGCAATCAACTGAATTATCTGTCTCTAGAAGACACTTAACAAAATCCATCAGAGAGGAATTTTAAAACTCTTAGGCTGAAAACCTGTTTTTTGAAATATTCTCCTTCCTCAAACACAAAAATCCTGTTGCAGCAAGACTGCTTTGCAGGGCCTGGCTTTACATAACAGCCTGCAAGGTCCACACAGTCAGTCATCTGTCAGAACAGCTGTGTTTTGCTACTCGCAGAGGACAGCTCCCGTAATATAAATTGATGCACCGAAGCTGTTAATCCTGTGAAAAACTGTCAACATATTAAAGGCATAAAAGGAAAATAATAAGATGCACAGAGAGACACCATGATTTCTAGGGTCAATCTCTGCTGTTATCTTGAACTTGCAGTCCCTCTTCTTGAGAGGGAGCAACAATCAGGATAGCAGCTTCTGCTCATATGGATTTTCTAAGAGCCCATTGTCCTGGGTCTGCCATAGGTCTGCCTGCTGCTTATGCTCCTTGTGTTGCATTCAACCTCAACATTCTTTAGCCAACATTAATCTTAACATTAACTACCACAAGGTTAAATACATGCAAATTACTATTCAGCACAATATTCAAGTTGTATAGGAATGATTACTGAACACTTGTTGATGAGGATAAAGATTTGCATAAATACTATGTTTATGTATTAGGCATTACAAAAACTGTAGATGGATTTAAGAGCTGAGACAGTAACATGCCTTCACACCTGCAAAGTAGCTGTCGTAATAGTAAGAATATCTCTTTTTGCTACTCGCTATCTGCCTTGATCTGTAATCTGTGAGCTCTCTGCAACAAAAGCAGTGTCCTATTAAAACAGCCAGAGTTTAGGGCTGGTGTTTGAGGAGCTCCTGCATGAGGAGCCACAGCTGACTCTGCTCCCTGCTCCAACACTGCGAAAGTATGGAGTGCCAACCAGCCAGAAGAAAAAGGGCAGGGTTATTTATGAACTCTCAAAGTTTTGCAAATAGCTTCAGATAAGAAAGGAAAACAAATGCCCGTCTACAGAAAGTCAGTCCTTCAGACATTCAGGCACAGAATCACAGAATTGTTTGGGCTGGAAGGGACCTTACAGTTTAGCTCTCACCTTTTCTACTCCCTTGTCGCAGTAATATGCTAGATCAGCTTAAGAATATTTTCTAGACGAACACCAGCAATATGTCCTATGGATAATAATGTCAGCTTACTTGTAAGCAAAGCAGACAGCAGAGTCACAGTCACTGTTACCAAAGCCAAGAGTCTGTTCCCAGATAACGGTGCAGGCTTCTGCCCTTGCCACCAAAAGAGAAATCTAGAATAGAGCATTCACTTGCCCCTAAACACACTGTTCCAGTGGTAACAGCAGGCAAAATCATCAATCACCGCTGGGGATGCTCAGGAGACTGGGAACAGCAGGGCATGAGCAGCCAGGGCCTGTCCAGTCCCACCAGCCCCACAGCAGGGCAGTGCCAGCTCCAGGTGTCCAGCCCCAGGACATCAGGCCCTTCCTGGGAATGAGGATAGGGCAACGCCAGGCCAGGCCTGGGAGCATGGCAGGCCCGGCAGGGCTGTGGGGCATGGCTGGTAGCCCTGGTGCTGCTCCTGGGCAGGGTGGGGCAGCCCCAGGGGCCAGGCAGGGTCCTGGGGACAGCAGGTTCACCCCAGCCATGGCTGCTCCTTTGCTTCTTAAACTGCATGCCTCTGCATAACTCTGCATGTCTCTTCTTTCAGCCACTCATCCTTAGCACAGAAAAAACTCTGTTCTGCCTAAAATGTCATCTGTTGATGATTATCACCAGCCACCTAAATGGCTTAAGTGTCTAAACACACACCAGCAAGAAGTGGAGACATGGAAGTGAGCTTAAACCCTCAGCAATTTGCTCCAATATGAGTGACCATTTATTCTCCTGCTATGTAACACTCTGCAGGCCAGCAAATCATACAGTGAAGAGCACTGCAACCATTCAGCAAAACTGTCTGTATCATGACAATGGAGCAACAGACTAAGCTGAACATTAAAGATATGCATTCTGATTTAGCAAACACTTTGAATACATTTAACTGAACCAAAATGTTCGCGTGAAACATGGACAGAAGCATTTCTGAAGAGCTCTTTACTGCATTCTGAACTTTGTTCTGATAAGGCTGAAGTGCATAAATCTATATGAGGAGGGCTGAATATATTATTCTTCATACACATTTAACAGATTTGGCATGTTCTCTGTCCTAGCATGTCCCTCAGAGGACATAAATCCTTGCTTCTCAGGAAAGAGAAAGCCATGGGAGTATGTAAGCCAGAGACAAAAGTCTGGATATCTAGAAGCATCGCAACTGTTTCAGAATCAAAAATGACCAATTAAAAATACTAGCCTGATATGACTACAAGGACAATAATCCTATGTAGTCAGAAAGTGTTTCATCTTATTATTCTTAATGGAAGTGAAACTAAGCACATCCATCAACGTGTATACACATACGCTGTTGTATTTACTGCCCTTCCTTCTCTCAGCAAATTAAAATCTACTAATGCAATTTTGTTACTCTGATTTGCACCTACCAAAAGTCATCTGTAGGTGTCTTCGCTTGCTCTGTCTTAACTTAGTCCTACTGCCCAGCGCACACTGTAGAAACTCTGGGGAGGGAGTTCACTCTGCTGCCTCAGTTCAGCTAACACCATTCGTTGCTGCATAGATCCAATGAATTTGCAGAGGCAGACCTGTCCTGTGCAAAGGAAAGAAGGAAAAGGTGCCTCGCAGCTCTGTATTCCTGAAGTTGCAATACTAACACTTCCCCCAGCTTGCTTGGGCCTCTGAGTAACCTCAGGATGATTCTCAGTGCTACTTTTAATTGAAACATCCCAGAATTAATGAATTCCTGATTCTATTCAACGAGTTGAAGCAGGAAGAGACAACAGAACAGAGGAGTCTACAAATATTTTTTCCAATAAACCCTTTATATTTAATTTACCATAGGCAGGGGAAATCAAAATAACTGCAAGTGTTTAAACAACTTATTTTTACGTTAATTCCTCATGTCTCCATGTAACAGTAGGAAAAGTTATTTTTTACTACAGTAAATTACTATGTCCAGACTCAGAGTAAGCAACCTGGGCAAAACTCTCAGAGCACGTTCCCATTCATAGAGAAGTACTCAGCATACAGAGTCTTAAACTGAAGAAAAACCTTCAAAGGTGGTAGCTTGAGAAACAAAGCAAAATCATGCAAATATGTTCATCTTATGACTTTTCTACTATTTGAAAGCTGTCTAACTCTGTCTGTATCTGAAACATCCAATTCTGATAGGGAATGCAAGTCTTGTGGGTCTTTTGCATGAATAAAAGGTTAATTGCTTTTCCCTAATTTAGTAATCCCAGTCTATCATATTGCATTCTGTAAATGTGATTTAAAAACAAGAAAATCACAAGAGTTTACAAAATCACAACAAATAATTTTGTTTGCACATACATGACAAATTCATCACTCAGCAGCCTGAAACTTAGCAATATTTCATGCAAATAAAGATTTAGGAGCATTCTGATCAGATTATTTTTTCAAGTTAGTAAGATTAGTTTAGATTTGTACTACTGCAACAGACACCACCAGATAACTCCTTTGTGCTTTCATTCATATCAGTAACAGCACATTTTCATATTCTCCACTAGTTCCTCTTTCACATAAACTTTCAGGAGAAGGGGTTTGATGTTAATAGAATCTGGGAATTTGGAGATGAAGCAAACATATCTAAGAAAGTTGTAGCAATTACTGAAGTAGTTTAAACTGCAGAGAGATAAATCAGCCCCACAGTTCTCCTAATCCTGATTAAGAGCTTGCTGATGAAATTTAGAAACTAATTGCTGCTGCTGAGGCCCTCCTTTGAACTGTGTGCTGGGGCATTAGTCATAGAATCAGAAAGACACTAACCTCATCTGACAAGGCTCCCCACACTGCTACAAAAATGGAAGAAGTTTTTAAAGCATTGGTTTAGCTCCAAGATCAGCTGCCAGAAAACAAGTTTGGGAAATACAGCTGTACGAGATGTTTTCACCATCTTTTCTCCTTTTATAGCAGAAAATTTGCTTTTATTTACTTGCCAGACCAAAGTCCCTTATGTTATAAAACTAAGGCTCTGTATTACTTGGAAATTTCAGCTAGGCTTGATTACCTGGGTACACAAGCAATTGTTTTCCAATGCAGTTTGATGACAGAAGGTGGATTTTTAAAACCCCTTTCTCTTACACAGAGCAGTAAATTTCCCATTCCAATCACTATATCACATACTTTTATAAATATTCCATGCTGAAAGCTAAAGTGCCAAATTTCAGGTCCCTAAATAGATATGATTCTGCAAAAGTTGTAAAATTTATTCAAATGCCCAATACTGGCAGAAACATGTGAGGGTCACACAGCCTAGGACATTACTAAAAGATTTGCAATAAGGTAAATATTTACTGCTAAAAACAGCTCAAATTGCTAAAGTACTGGTTATCTACAAACCAGAACATGTTTTACAAATAAACCTTCTGGCATATGAGGACACTTTTCAGACATCTGCATTGAATGGAAAGATGATAAGGAAATTGAGGCAGTGAGAAAAACAAACTTCAGACATCACAGTCATTACATAATTTGCCTCAAAAGTACCACAGGATCACAGAATGGAAGGGACCGAAACAGGGCATCTAGATCAATCTCCCTGCTCAAGAAGGCTTATCCCAGAGCACATGGCACAGGTTTGCATCCAGAGATGGTTCTTGAATATCTCCAGTGAGGGAGACTCCACAACATCTTCAGGAAATCTCCTTCTGTTACATGCTTTTTTACCCAGCAACTACACATGGACTGAGGAATTCAAACCCTGTGCTCAAGTTCTCTGGATGCCCATGGGATTGGGTCTCGAGCGTCCAGATTTGCCTTTAGATGGAATTGGATAAAACTGGAGGTCAAGAGGCTTTCTGCACTGAAGTGCTGCAGGTACAACAAAGCTAATCTGATCAGAACATACCGGGATGCCAAGAATTTGCTGTAGACCAGCTCTCCATGCTGGTCAGCAATATGAGGTTCAAGCACTCATTTGCAAGAGTCTGGATTTAGCAGGAATCTGAAGAATCGATGATAGGCCAGAAGAACCAGATTAATATAAGGAACACAGAGGGATAAGGAATGTAGAGACTAGTCTGAGGTCAGGTCTGACAAATTTGGAAAAGAGGCTATAGTACAGAAGGCAATTGTTTTAAGACCTCACAGAAAGATACAAGCAAAGAAAAGAGTCAATGGCAAATGAAGAGAGAAGTCAGGGTAATTTTTTTGCCTACCAAGAACAGTCAAACCCTAGAGGCACTTCCTTGACCTCCATGAGTGTTTCTCTTCCAAATTCAACCACACTCAGATACTTAGGATAATAAAATCAGACCTACAAGGATCACAATATCCTCATTGTTATAGTAGATCAAAACACTTTATTTTAATTTCTATATGACTTATCTCCAGGGTTGAAGTCCAACAGTACTTGGGACAGCCTGCTTAGCAAGACCTGAACATGCTTTTGCAATGTGAAAGGGAAATCTGATGTTTGTCTTTTTTTATAACTACACCATAAAATTTACAGTAATTTCACGAATACAAGCCGCAGCAATTTGACCAAAATTTTGGTGGAAACCCGGAAGTGCGGCTAATACTCAGGGGCAGTTAATATACGAACAATATTCTAAAAGCTGCCAACACGGAAGTGAGAGCCCGCGGCAGCCCTAAGCCAAGCTGGAGCCCGGCCGGCCCCAGCAGAGGTGAGAAAGCCTGGCAGAGGCGGGGTCAGCAGCGCGGGGCAGGGGGGCGGGTGGCAGAGCCTGGGCCAGCAGGGTGGGGGAGCCCAGCAGAACCGGGGCTAGCAGTGCAGGGGAGCCCAGCAGAACTGTGGCTAGCAGTGTGGGGGAGCCCGGCTGCGCAGGGGAGGATGGCAGAAGCAGTAAGCCCAGTGGGTGGGGCTGCCCGGCGGCGGGGGGAAGCCCAGCAGAACCAGGGCTAGCAGTCCACTGGAGCCCAGGAGAACCGGGGCCAGCAGCGTGGGGGAGCCCGGCGGTGCGGGGGCCTGCAGTGCCGGCCAGGGCGAGCAAACGCAGCGGCGGCGGTGCAGACGAGAGGTGGGGGGGCAGCGAGCCCGGCAGTGGTGGCAGTGGTAGCACCCCCCAGCCGGCCCTGAGCGGCCCCGCCGAGCCGTAGCACCGAGCTGGGCCACCCGGCCCCGTCAGAAACCATGAGCGGGGCAAGCCTGCCTGGCCCTGCCCCGAACCAGTAACCCCGCTATCCTGTTACTAATTGGCAAATTTGTGAAAGTTGCACACAGATCCTTGCTACGAACGAAAGTGCAGCTAATATTCGGGGTGCGGCTTATTTATTGACAAAGACATCAATGTTGTCGACGCACCGGAAGTGCGGCTTATACTCTGTGCGGCTTGTATTTGTGAAACTACTGTAAATGGCAAGTTTCCTCAAAGAGGACATGGCTTCAACTAAGTACAACCAATGATTCCTCTCTTCTCCCTCAGACAGAAAGCATCTGAAAGAGTCCTACTCAACACCATCAGATGAAGATGGTCTAGGATAATAATTCCCCAAGCAAAGACAATTCTGTGGTAGTGGTTTGTCACGGCATATGGCACAGAGAATTCACTCCTGTTTGTTTTATATACCTCTACATATAAGCCTGCGTGCAGCAGGAGGTGCTGTACTCTGTGGCCTAAGGTATCTAGATATACAGTAATTTCACGAATACAAGCTGCACAGAGTATAAGCTGCATTTTCAGTGTGTCAGCAAAGTTCATGTCTCTGTCAATAAAAAAGTCACAGCCAAATATTAGCCGCACTTTCGTTTGCGGCGAACTTTCACAAAGTCATCATTTAGTAATAGAATCGTGGGATCACCGGGGCTTACTGGCAGGTGCTGACCTTGGAAACATTATTTCCAAGTGAAAAAAGACACAGACAATAGCTGCAGCAGTGTTCCCTGCAAGTTTTATTTACAAGCCGAAAAAGACACGAACAATGGTGTGGTCATTTTGCGAGCATTCCCACTGGATCGGTGTTGCCTTTAAACAGGCGCTCAGCCGTGCGGGCGGGCAGCCGAGCTCCGAGCAGAGCCGCATCTCCCCCTGCTCACCTGCGCGAGCCCAACGCCCCCCTGCCCCGCTCCGTGTGAGCCTGGTCAGCTGCGCAGCCGCACAAGACTGAAAACACTTTAAAAAGTACAGAGAAATATCACACACTTTCATCAAACTGCCGAGGTAACTCACCAAGGTAACTCGCCCCGATAACACCCCCTGCCCCTCAGTAACGCCGCCATCCACAGGCAGGCAATAAGCTGTTCTCTGATTGGTTCATTGTCAGAACAACGGGAAACCATGGATTTCAAACCATTTTTGCTTGGGACAGGACTGGCACAGTACCAGGTAAGGGCAGATATCACATTTTTGTTAATAAATTAGCTACCCTGGAGTACTAGCTGCACTTCCGGGTTTCCACCAAAATTTTGGTCAAAACGGTGCGGCTTGTATTGGTGAAATTATGGTACTTTAATGTATGGGAACTCACCATCAAAACTCTTACAAGCTCTTTCCAGTTAGAATCCACACTTTCTTCAGCATGATGATGAAGCCAGGAGTTTTTTTCAAATAATTTGTGTGCTGCTGAGGTCATATCCATGTCTTTAGACCCACACAAATTTTATGGAAGTTTTGCATGAGCAAGAGCAACTTCAGTATTTAGAGGGAAGAGGTACAGAACCGGCCCAGTGAAAAAGTATTAAAAAGCAGTGAGAGTTGAAAACTTCCCAGTTCAGACCTCTCATGGGTTAATGGAGATGCAGTTCAACAACACACCACAACAAAAACCATTAGATTCTGAAAGGTACAATATCTTCCTGCCCTTCTCCCTCCAAATTACATCTCTCTCAATGACCTCATAGAACACGCTGTAGAGGAAGTTTCTAGTCGAAAGATGTAGTCAAGGCAATACAAACCTGTGCCACTCAGAGCAAATGTTGAAGGCATGCAGTTTGCTAATCATGGCACATTGGTTCCCACTGACAACAAAAGGAAATTAACATTAACTATGAATTTAAAATGTCTTCCTTTTTATATATAAGTCCCAGAGAAATAGAACATATTTTTGATTCTTGAATCATAGTCCATTCAGATCCATACAGCAAACAAGAAGATAATACATAAAGTGTCATGTCTATGGTTGCTTAAAGATATCATTATTTTCAAAAAAGCAGCATTCTTCTCTCTAACTGACCCCAACCAACAAATTTAATACTTGACATAAATCAATTAAAGCAAAATGAAATTTTTAATCAAGTTTCACTGCATGGTAAGTAATTCTCTAGAAAGCACTGCAGCCAAGGTATATTACACCTTTGAAACAGGTAACTCCGTAAAACTCACATCAAAACACAGAATAAACTATTAGCCAGGAAAATATTAAGTTATTCTGGTCTGTGTTTTTTCAAAAAGACTTGTAATATAGCCCTACAATTAAAAAAAAAGGAAGAATTTCTGTGTCAGAATCCAGGAAAGAAAAAAAGAAACACTCCAAAATTTATTCTGTTATTCTCATAAATTAAAACCACATTTGTGTAGATTTACAGACTATACAGTTCAATTATTTGCCCTATTGCTTACTGTAAATACTACATTTCTGATGGCTCAAATTTGTCATTCATTCTGCATTCTGTTTGATTGGCTCTTGGGACCGATAAGGGAGAAAAAACTGGGGAAAACACAAATGTTGACATGTAACTGAATTTCTTCTAATGATGATTTTATCTGACGCTTGAGCAATTGTGATGGTCCAAAAAGGAGAGCCTGCAACAGTTTTGTTGGGATGTACTATCAGATATACCAGTCCTCATACGCTGTACACCTAATCACATTAAGAAAAAACATGTGGCTTCCATATAGGCAAAATCCCTCCAAATGGTGTTGCCGTCTATGAAAAGACTTGCAATGGAACCAGTGAGGTTTTTTTGCATTATGTTCAAGTAAGAAGAGAGTGTCAGGCACCTCCAGAAACTGTCTGGACAGTAGTAAGATTTCTTGCCACTGCTGAATATCCATTTTCCACATTTTTCATGCCTCAGGCTGCTGGACATGACACTTACAAGATGTATTTCAAGATGTGAACAACAAAAAGTTCTCTGTTTCAGTACGAGACAAAGCTAGCTTGCTGATTCTGCTGGGTTTGACTTGAGGCATCCAGGAAAAATTAAAAGTCTGTGGTAATTTTTGATTGTGTTACTTACCAGTGCCAAAACTCTCCTCACCACAGAGGGAACAACGTCCAGAGTCCATGAGATTGGAAAAATATCTCCATCCTGCTGGTGTCTCATACACAGGAACCTTCATTACTTTTGCCACTCTGGAAAACATACAATAAAACATCACATGATTAAGACAGTGCTTTTTTAACATATGTTCTGAGGTCAGCTGAGGAATAGTCTAGGTCTCGTTACATCTTCTGACAGCTAGGCTAGAAGGAAAAAAAAAAAATCCCAAAACCAAAAATAGATCAACACTACCATACAAAATGGATCCTAACTTCAACCAGAACCCAAGTATGTTTATACATTAAATGTATTATTTTGGAAAATGTAGGACTTCAGTTCAATAGGCTTTACCAGTACCCTTCTCTTCTTACTGACCAAGAAACAGGTACAGTAATTTCACGAATACAAGTCGCAGTAATTAGACAAAAATTTTGGTGGAAACTCGGAAGTGCGGTTAATATTTGGGTGCGGCTAATTTATGAACAAAAATGTGATATCTGCCCTTACCTAGTATCATACCAGTCCAGTCCCGAGCGAAAACAGTTTGAAATCCATGATTTCCCGTTGTTCCGAAGATGAACCAATCAGAGAACAGCTTATTGCCTGCCTGTGGATGGCAGCGTTACTGAGGGGCGGGGGTTGTTATCGGGGTGAGTTACCTCGGCAGTTCGATAAAAGTGTGCGATATTTCTCTGTACTTTTTAAAGTGTTTTCAGTCTTGTGTGGCTGCAGGGCTGGCTGGGCTCGCAGGGAGAGGGCTGGGGGAGCCGCTCAGCCCGCAGGGAGAGGGCTAGAGCGGCCGCTCGCCCCGCGGGGCTGCGAGGGCTAGAGCGGCCGCTCCTGTGCCAGCACGGAGATGTGGCTCCGCTCGGAGCTCAGCTGCCTGCCCGCGCGGCTGAGCGGCTGTTTAAAGGCAATGCGGATCCATTGGGAATGCTCGCAAAATGACCACACTATTGTTCCTGTCTTTTTCGGCTTGTAAATAAAGGGTGTGTCTTTTTTCACTTGGAAACAATGTTTCCGAGGTCCGAAGTAAGCCAGTAAGCCAGTAAGCCCCGGCGATCCCGCAATTGTGTTACTAAATGACGACTTTGTGAAAGTTCGCGGCGAACTAAAGTGCGGTTAATATTCTGGGTGCGGCTTATTTATTGACAAAGACATCAATGTTGCCAACACACCGGATATGCGGCTTATACTCCGTGCGGCTTGTATTCGTGAAATTACTGTAATCTAAGGATGGACAGTTTTGCAATACTAATATTTTAATGGAATTTAAAGCATCATGTTGAAGCACCTTCCTTTACGAAATACAAGTAGTCAAATATCAAAAAGCTTGAAAAATATACTTTTACTTCTTTCAATGTGTTCAAAGACAAGAAAATACAGGAATGCTTCCATTAAGCAGGATGTTCTTTAAAAGTTTTTCCCAGTCTCAATCTGAATTTCAAATTATTTTCCCTGTCCCCTATTATGTAATACAAGAAACTGTCTCTCTCTCTGGGTGATGTGCCAGTGTTTTCAAGAACCAAAATTAACCACCTTATAAACTGGATGTACATTCTTTTCCCCAGTTTGTTAACTGGTAAATATTTTTGTTTTAAGCTACAACGAAAAAAATCCTTTCTTGCACTAAAAAACAAGAAAGGAAAAACAAAACACCAACTCTAAAGAATTCTAAATCCCTAGATGGGATTTACACAGAATGGGTATTACCAATCTTCTTTCTAATTTTATTTGCTGGTTTTCATTGTGTGCCCAGGGTTTTCAGAACTAATTGCTTTATAGTAAGCAAAGTAAGAACTGAGATACAGTGAAGCAATCTGACCAACTACCAAGGACCTTACAATTGCTTCAACTATCATATCTAACAACATTTCTTGAAGCAAGAGAATTTATTTCATTTTTACTCCAGTCAAGCCAAAGCAAAGCAGATCAATCAAAGGTTGATTCAACACACTTAAGACAATCTATCTAAAAGCATCAAGGTCAAAGCAGTCACCCTTCTGATCAACAAAACACCTGTTTTCTGATGGCACATCTCTGTTTTAAATTAAGTGCATAAAATAGATCGGATAACTGTCAAACTGTGCTGGAACTGACCCCTTCAAAACCTGGTACATAAATATATCTAAATGACAGAATCACAGCCTCGTCAAGGTTGTAAGAGACCTTCAAGATCATCTAGTCCAAACATCAACCTAGCACCACCATAATCACCCCAAGTGCCACATCCAGACACCTCTTGAGTATTTTGAGTTACTCCACCATCTCCACGGGCAATTTATTCCAATATCTAGCCACTCTTTCAGAAAAAAAAAAAAATCTTTCTAATATTGAATCTGAACTCCCCCTTTCCACAACTTATGGCTTTTTCCTCTCATCCTTTCACTTGATGCACGGCAGAAGAGACTGACCTCCTTGCAAGCAGCTGTAGGGAGCGATAGGGCCTCCCCTGAGTCTCCTTTTCTCCAGGCTAAACATCCCCAGCTCCCTCAGCTGCTCCTCTGTGCTCCAGATCCTTCCCCAGCTCCATTGCCCTTCCCTGGATATGATCCAGCACCTCTGTGTCACTCCCCAAGCACAGGGAGTGCCTGTCCTGCTCCTGCTGGCCACACTACTGCTGGTACAGCCCAGGATGCCATTGGCCTTCTTGGCCACCTGGGCACTGCTGGCTCATGTTCAGCTGCTGTCAGCAGCAGCCCCAGCTCCTTTTCCTCTGGGCAGCTTTGCAGCTACTCTGCCCCAGCCTGTGGCACTGCCTGGGGTTGTTGTGACCCAAGGGCAGGACCCAGCTCTGGCCTTGTTGAGCCTCACAGCACTGGCCTTGGGCCATGATCCAGCCTGACCAGATCCCTCTGTAGAGCCTTCCTGCCCTCCAGCACATCAACACTCCTGCCTAAGGGCGATATGTGTGTACTTACTGAACTGAATTCTATCCCCTCATTCAAATGATGGATAAAGATGTTACACAGGACCAGCACCAGTACTGAGTCCTCTGGGGAACACTACTAGTGACCAGCCACCAACTGGACTTACTTCCATTCACCACCCTAAGCGGCGGCACAACAGTTTGGCCCTTAAGTATTCTCTCTGAAATTTTCACAGTTAGCCTACATTGTATTGTAGTCTCCAAATCAACATTTTAAATGTAAGAATATCCATTCTCTAAGTTCTATTCAGCCTAGGTGTTCATTTTTTTACCTATATATTACATCTAAAATGAGCGATTTTTAAATGAGATAGAGTAAGAACTGCTGATATTTATTTGAAAAGAGCCAAAAATGTACATGAAGAAAAGAATATTAACAAAATTTTTAATCCTAAGCTTGGATTTCATACCTCTAGTTTAGAGGCAGAGGCGGATATGTACCTCCTTGTGTTCATACAGCACTACATATATTACTGACCACCCATTAAAGGATGTTTCACAAGGCACAGCTGAAGAGGTTTGTGTCTTGCTCTTCAAAAAATCAAGAACACAAAAGAATTTAATCTCTACGTGACAATAACTTTGGGCTGAAAACAGAACTGTACTGCCAAAAAAAGAGAACACAGTAAACAAGAAGGCAATACCTAAAAGGCTGGAAGAGCAAAATCAATTCTCTTAAGGTAGTTAACAATACAGCTGGAATATGTTTGCTTGCAGAAATGTTCCCATATCCTGGTACAGTTTTTGGAGAAGGAAATGCTTTCCCATTTACTTTTCCATATTCCTCTAGATGGGGAACAATAGCCTAGGATGGACTTACCCCGACCACCACTAAAACAGGCTTCCAGAGGCTGTAGCTGTTTTCAAAGAATTCTGTGCATTAGGGTACCAAGGAAAGTACAAATGTTGTTTCTGTTGGCCTGTGGGCTCTCTTTGTACAGAGTTTACAGTATGTATAGTTTATAGTAGAAATATGACAAGTTGTTCCATGCAACTTCTTTTATTGTTGTTGCTTCTAGCTCTTAATACTTCAACAGAGTAAGAAGTACACTGAAAATTAAGCATAAGCCTTTTTTACTGACTTTTTTTGAATTAAAGAGTCATCACTGTAAGTCTCAACAAATGCAGAATGTGCCTTTATGCAGCCTATAGATATTCATGGTGAAAAATCACCCCAGAAAACATATGGGGGGGTTCTAATGGGAAGTTGCAAAAATTCTCAAAGCTGCAGACTCTGAGAAATAATGTGTTGCATTAGATCAAACACCTAATCACACAAAATACAGGAAAACACCCTCAGAGGAAGGAAACTAACACGTGACGGTGAAATTAGTAAATCTTCAAAGCCAGGGAAAACAGAGATTAGATGCAGGAAAGGGGAGGGAATTTTAATGTTCCTACATCTACAACTTTCTAACTAAAAATATGACTGAGTTATTACTTCAGTAGAGAAAGGTGAAAAAAAAGTAATCTTCATTTTACCAAAACTTTTTTTTCTGACTTTTTATTTACCAGTGTGTTTTTTTATAGACAAAATTCCTAAATCAGAGGTTTCAATCACTGCTACAGCAAGAAGCCAGATTTGTTTTTAAAGAAGTTCCAGTTAACACTGGTAGAATCCCTGTGGACCAAAATTTGGAAATTAGTTTCTGGGTACTGCTGAACTGAACATTTCCAGCACTATTTAATGGAGCATATGGCTTCCTGACAGGCTTGATAGATGCTAGGCAAATAAATGCTTAGGATAAGGGTTTCAGAAACATGCAACTCTGCAAGAACTGCTGATGAGTCACAGTAAGGATTTTTATCTCTAACAAATTGCATGTCCATTAATTACATTTTACAATGTTTTTAGAAATGTAACTTCACAAGACAGCTCAACCAAGACTATGCATGTACAGCTTTTTAAGTTTCTCTTCTTTCTGTGTACTTATACTAGGATCCTCAAATCTGGGGAGTTAAAAATGTAATCAAGTAAATATAAAGAGTTTTGTTTGTATGAGATGTCTTGATGAGAGAGGATACTACTTCTCTCAAGAAATGAGTCTTGGAACTGGTACTGCAATTGGTTTATATCTTGCAGAGGTCTCAGATAATACAGTAAATTTATATATCCTTAGATATATATAGTGCATCATCAAGATACTGATGCAGCAGTTCGCCTGTAAGGGCTCTAAGCTTTCACGTTGTAGGGATTGGCTCTTAAAAGGCCTGACTTAATGGATGGAATATACTCCCAGAGCAATTCAAAATAAAAACTGGGAAAAAGATGCCCTATAAATAGGTTAATTTCACTAGCCTATCTGAAGTGAAGGCATTCTATTTATGTCTAACCCCACAGCTGATATACCTGTGTTTATGTGTTCCATGAGTATGAACTATGTTGAAAGAAGACAACAAACCACGGACATTCTGGTTCTTGTCATCTTGGACATTTAATGGGACTGACTTCAAACACTACTCTTGCTTGCATTCTTTAAGTGTAAGTGCTCACTATATCAAGGAGATTATACAGTAAATTTTCTTCTGTCTGCGTGTTGCAGTAATTACCCCTTGATGGACTAGGAAACAGAGTATTTACATTTGGAACCAAACTGAAAGATAACCTTAGTTATAACCTTAGAATACCTTAGTCTGCCCATATCAGAACTAATGGCGTTTATGTTCCCAGGATGCTGAAATACTAATTAAAGAGGACAAGCTAAATCAAAGAAGAGTGGATTTTACTTTTTGCAATTACACATGTTGTTTAAACTGGTACTTTGGGAATTTTTAAAAAAGCAATGCTTTTAAATGTGGAGATAACAAAATGAATGAAAATAGGAATATAAATTCTTCTACAGTTCCATACTTAAATTTACTCTCCTACTGTTTCACAGTTTTACTGTCATTTTTATTTCTAAGCACTAGACCCACACTACCTATACTGACTGCCCACTTTGTATTCAAACACTAGAAGGATGTATACAATGCAACCCCGAAAAGCAGTTTATTTCATCTTTAGAAAACAGAATTATTTGAGAGTTTAGTACCACCACAGAAATGTAAGCAAATTCTTGAACTCTACAATAAGTCTCACTCAAGCATGAGCTAGCCAGCTCATAAGAAAAGTAATAGTGAACATAATTATAGCCTTCTAATAAAGACTAGAATTTTTTAAAATTTCCTGACAGGAAAAAATATAACAGCTAGTTCTAATATTACTCCTGAAAGACCTAACAGATTTATGCAGAAAACTACCAGGCAATATCCCAGGTCTTCTTCCTTATACTTTAGTCATGTACATGTCACCTAACCAGGGAAACAGAGGATACATGACTCTTGTTAGACCAGATAATTATCCTTGGAATTCTAAAAATATTAGCTTGCTAAACTGTGTAAAAAAATAACTTTCCCTTTTAAAAAATATGTTCTTTTATTTAAAAGTATTAAAGATTGTTGGGATAACTTTCTTTCAGTTTTCAGTAGAAACAACAGACTATTTTTCACAGATAGGCTAATAAAGCAAAGTAATCCTTGATGGTATCTCCAGACATGATGGTTTTGCACTAGCAAAACATCTCTGACACCAGCAGAATTACCATGACTTACATTAATGGGAGTCAGAGGGAAGTTTTTTTCAACCTAATCTCTACAATGTCACAAAAACATCCTCATGAATATAAATCATTCAAATACAACAGCCTGCAGCAAACCAACTTTCTTGTGCCAGTGAAACTCTTTTAACTTCCAAGAATAGATCAGTCAATCCACCGGAATCATCCTGTCAAAGTTGTGATGCCTGTTCATCACAAAGATAAAGGTCACAACACTGGGGGAAGGGATTTCTGTGAGAGGTCTCATGAACTTGTAAAGACTGGCTAGAGTTTTGCCTTGTAGGTGAAATGCTGTCTAGGGTAAACGACAGCGTCACTTTCATTCTGGTGTCTGAACTTGGAGGAAGAAATAGGCGTAAATGAAAGAAACACCAGAGAAGCAGCTGTAGCATGTCCTTGCCTCTCATCTTCCACCACCCGTAGGTATCAGTTGACATGTGAAAGATGCTTATAGGCCCCTGGGTGAACAGGCTTCAAAACACTGTCTGGTGCCCCATGGATACATTTATTTTCAATCCTGCTCCTCTCTATGGTGCCAGCATTGAGGTAAAAAATGTGCTGTAATTCAGAGAACAACAAGTCTTAGTTTGTAGAAGGGTAAGCACTGACAGGCACTAACAATCAGGAATTGAAAGAATTTGTGGGACAGATGCGGGCCACTGAAGGATAGTGTGTTGCAGCAGCACTTCAAGAGAGAACAAACCTCTGAAAAGGTTTCTTCCAGAGCTACTATGGCTGTAGAAAGAAAAGATTTCCCACTAGGTCTTCTAAATCTTTACTTAGCCACTGAAGTAGTCCATGTTATCTAATCTCCAGCTGATAAAAGACTCATTTGGTTTTAGGTCTGAAACAGATTTTATTTCAAAGACAAGACTATTATTTTACTGAAACAAAGAGAAACTGTTTTTCTTTCCACTTCTGTAGTTTTGCTTCATGCAAAGAATTAAAAATATCTCAATGAGGGACCTGCATCTGAGTTATCAAAAAGATAATTTCTCTAGCTGAAAGTAAGTCTTCACACAGTCTAACGTTAGCCTACAAATCTTTGTATTTGATATTTTACTGCTGAGTTAGTTGGATTTTTTTCTAACACTCTGGACACTTCTGAGGTCAACAAAAATGATTTATGTTTGCCTTCATCAATTTTGCTATCCCTTTATTAAAGATACTGGGTTGGTTGTTGTCTAACCATATACTACGGAATTTGTCTTAAGTTTATTTGCAACCAGACCCAAAATGTAGTGCTTTCATTCTTTTGGAGTACTCTCTTCAACATTCAAAACACCTAACTATTTTTTAATTTTCTTGACACTATATTCATTGCCTGATTAGTCGCTGAGTCCCTATCCCATTTTCACTGCATTGTATTTCCACTTGTTCTCTTTGGTCCCTTCTTCTCAATGTTGGAGAGCTCTTTGCTAGTTCACTTTTCAGCTTCTGAAGTCTAATTAAGCTCACCTTTGGTCAGTTCTCTCTTCATTCTTATTTCTTAAGGTGCAAGAGTCATGAACCAAATGGTTGAAATTTTTTTTAGTCCCATCTTCACTTTTTATATATGCAACTGCAATAGACTGTGAGAAATTCACAGTAGTAGCAATGACAGCAGGAGCACTGGCACCAACTATAACATGAAATAGATGTTCTGCTTCTGGATGTTTTCACTCTGTCTGCACCACCTTCCCTTAAAAGGCTTCAACTGCATATTATGCAAGGAGCAGAACTAAAACAGTCACCTCCCTTACATGGTCAAGTATTACAGTGTTAGTCCTTCCCAGTCTTTAATTTATTAAGCAAAAACCAGTGGAATGCTAAGCCCTTGCACACAACACAGATAACCAGGACACATCACTAAGATAAGACATAAGCTGTCATATCTGGCAGAGAGGCTGTCAGGACCCTAAGGCAGAGAAAAAAATTGGTAGTAGACAAGTTCCCTTACTTTTGCTTTCTAGTATGCTACATCTCACAGAGAACAATCACAGTAAAAGAAATCAATAAAGAAAAAGCATCTGGAGACACTTTTAACTATGAAGCATCTAAAGAAATTAGGAATTTTTTTTTTGTTTTCCTTCCTCCTAACCTCTGCAATGTTGTAACTAAAGTACTTACACAGGTGGAATAAAGAGATGCTGAATGAAGCTCTGGTGTTCAGGGGCAGTTTCTGTCTTGAAAACTGGCAACTTCAGGTGGATTATTTTTTTGGCTGACAATAGTCTTGAGTAATGAATTGCTAATAATTGAAGAAATCACCAATAAATTCTAATCAGGAGTATGTGAATTAGTTTTCTATCAATGGAGCCTCCTGGTATTCATGTAACACAACTTGAGCCAACAAACTGCTCCAATATTTTCTCCTGCCTCTCACTCTCACATTGGCTCTTCTTTGTTTTTGAAATCTTTCAACAGCAAAAACTAAAAACTGTTCTACCTGAAAGGAAAAGTCATAGAATCAGAGAGTCACAGAATCCTACGATGAGTTGGATTGCAAGTGACCTTGAAGATGATCTCTCATATTGTAGCTTGAAAACATTCCCCCTTGAACTATAACTATGTGCACACGTGGAAAGCTGTTCTCTATCTTTTCGTAAGCCCTCTTTAGGTATAGAAAGACTCCTCTGATGTCTCCCCAGAACCTTCTCTTCTCTAGCCTGAACAACCACAGTTCTCTCAACCTGTCCTCACAGGAGAGGTGCTTCAGACTTCTGATTATCTTCATGGTCTTGTTTCAGACCTGCTGCAACAGTTCCACACCTTTCTCATGCTGAGGACCCCAGAACTGGATGCAGCACTGCAGGTGGGGTCTCATAATGGCAGAATCTCCCCTCTGACCCTGCTGGCCGCTCCTCTTTGTGATGCCATGCAGGACCAAGTCAGAGGCGTAACACAAACCTATGTACATTACATTTGTCAGTCCTCTCTTGTCAGCCATTGCAGACACTCCATCATACAGAGCCACCAGGTTGGTCAGGCACAATTTTTCCTTAGTAAAGCTGTGCTGGCTGCCTTGAATCATCTCCTTAACACTGTTTCCATGAGGATCTGCCCTGCCCCGATCTTCCCAGGCACAAAGAAGAGGTTTGTAGTTCCTGGTCTTCTTTCTCCCCTTTTTAAAAATAAGAGTGATGTTTCCCTTTCCCAGTCTCTGGGGACTTTGCCTGACCACCATAACTTTTCAAATATGATAGAAAATGGCTTGGCAAGAATATAATCTAATTCCCTCAGGGCCCTGGAGCGCATTTCATCAGGATTTATAGACTTGTGCCTATTTAGCTTCATCAACTGGTCTCATACCTGCTCTTCACTGCCAACAGTAAGAACTTTACTCCCCCAGGCCCCACCTGGAGGTTCAGGGACTTGAAAGATGTGGAAAGGCCTGACTGCCTGTGAAGATGGAGGCAAAGAACTCATTGAGTACCTCAGACTTTCCATTTATGTTTCCACCATTCTTCCTTCTCATTTACCATGACCTTTATTTTCTGGCCTTCCTTTTCTGAGCTATGTAGTTACAGAATCCTTTCTTGTTATTCTTCACATCCCTTGCCAAGTCCCATTCCATCCGTGCCTTCCTCAGCTTTCCTGACCCATCCTTACACATCCAATCGGTATCTCTATACTCTCCCCAGTCTTGCATTATTGTCTACGCACTTCCTTCTTGCTCCTCAGTTTGAGAAGCAGATCCTTGCTCAGCCATGCCAGTTTCTGTCCTGCTCTCCTTGATTTTCTAAACACTGGGATGGAAAGCTCTCGTGCTCATACAAAAGTGATCTTAAAGAGTTACCAGCTATGGTCTGCTCTTCAACCCTTGAGGACAGTTTCCCAGGGGATCATATTCACTAATTCTTCAAACAACTGGACGTTTACTGTTCTAAAACTCAGCATCCAGACTATGTTCCTTGCCAGGCGTTTGTTCCTTGCGATCATGAACTCAATCCAGGCATGGTAACTACATGCCAGTCAGCCTCTGATCTTGACCTCTCTAATGAGCTCATTTGCACTAGTCCAGGACCAGTAATGCTTCTCCTTTGCTCAGCTTAGCTAATAAATCCATGAATACAATCTACCTGGCTCATGTCTTGTAATACCACAGATGCATACAACAAACTGAGCTACATAAAACTTATGCTCAGCACAATCCCCACCATATCCAAGGAATATTGTGTGGAAAAGCCAGACACTTGGCTTTAAACCTCTAAGCCAAACAAATTTAAAACTTAGTACTTCCCTTTGGCCCCTCAAAGTTCCCTGGATTTCATCTGTTTTCCTTAGGAGCACTTGCACCATCACAAGGATGATCAAAGCACTCCCCCCACCCAGAGTGGGGCCTTGCAGTCAATCATATTCCTTATTGCCACCTGAAGCTCATGGCGTGAACACACAGCTCCCTATTTCACAACATTATGTTTTCTACATGGGCTCTGCAGCACCTCAGTCAAATGTTACAAGCACCTTGTGCAGTGTACAAAAAAGCAGCACTCTTAAATTACTTGAGACACTTTACAAAATAATAGAAAACTAATTAGTGTCCCGATGCCCATAGGTAACTTTCCAATTCTATCCCAGAGGGTAAAAGTAAATTCATATGCCTAACTGCATAGTCACATAGAGAGGCAGGGGAGCACTGCAGGACTGAAATGCATTTGTAAGCAGGCCAACAACTGTAGCACAGCTGTACTTTGAATCTCTGAGAAAGGACTGCAGAAAGCCACTGCCTCTTCTTTACTCCTCAGGGAGTTAAGTGGTTGAAGTAAAAATAGCCAGCACAGCTCCTTACTGAGTCTGCCTCTGCCTTCAAAACTAATTTGATAATCCTGTCCACTATGGGCAGGAGTGCAAGGATACTTTTTATGGATTCTGTACTCTAACCTAGTCTCACTAATCTGTGATGAACTGCCACTGATGCAGAACGCACTGGTGAACAGGGATGGTAAATGCACCTTCAAAAAATACATGAAGCAGATGGCATGCAAAGCCGGGATTTATCATCCCACACTTGCAAATAGGTTATTGTTGCAGTGAGCAAGATACTAAATTACTGCCAGTGTTAAAACTATCAAGTGCATGTAAGTTACATACATGTTATAGCGAGATTGCTACCATCCTAAATTTGGGATGGGCCGTTAAAGAATCTGCTTTCTGGAAAGCTAAATCACTTTCAGGAAGTTATGCTGGTGGAGTCCTCTTACACGGGCCTAGGTTTTTAGGCCTTAAGTACAACTGTGGCTTATAAATTCCCCTATGAAATCTGGAACAGAGTTCTAGCAATAAGATTCCATAGGAGAAAGAAGTTCTCTGAAGAGCCAAATGTTTAATTCAATTTAATTGAAGTTTGTACATATAGAAACTGAGAACAATCCCTCCTTTTGAGGAAATTCAGTCTTTCAAAACCCACCAAGCCCCTTACTTCAGGCATTAAACTGACCAGTAAGTCTGTGGCAGTTGCTCTGCCCAGTCAGACTATTATGGTATGGATACTGCTATGAGTATGAAGCACAGTAGGTCAGACTACAAAACACACAATTCCTTGCAGTCTGCAGAAAATAAAAAGCATCACAACCTAAACCTCTTCTATCAGCTTTAAAAAAAAAATCACAGTGCAGATTTTAGCATGGAGCAGATTTCCAAAAGGAATCAGAAATGGATGCACCTCCTAGATAACACCCTTTGGTACAATAGTAATAACATTTAATTGAATAAATAGTCTTAGGTGGTGTTTGCTATGAGTAGAGGTACTAAGGAGCACTGTCTTGTTCATCTGTATCTATTGCATATATTGTTAGGTCAAGGGAAAACCCAAAATTCCTGCCTTTTTCTTAAAGAAAAGTTTATTTAATCATAATGCAAACCCCTTAATTTCAGATGAAATATTTGTGCTGTCATTACAAACAATGAAGTCAGATCTTAAGTGAATTCACTTTTAATTGCTAGAAATAACTCTTAGTTGCCTCTTACTAGGAATAAGTTGATTGTAAAATTCTTATCCCAAACTATTAATAAGTTTATTCTCTGAAATTTATCACACTACCAACACTTACCTCTTCTTTCTCTTCCACTGAATGATAAAATTCAGAACTAATCCACTGTGTTTAGAACTAACCTAGACTGTCAACCTGAATGCCTGTATCTGGACTGAGTTAGCTAAGAGCAAGCATTTATTTTAAGTAAGGTATTTATAATAGTTTTCTTTTCAGCTGTGTGTGCGGGAAAACACAGACATGACAGATGAGAATAAGCAAGAAAGGAGACTAGAAAAAAGTGTGCAGCATTTCTCAGGGGCAGGCCTTCAAAGTTCATATCCAAACTTTTTGTGGGAGGACTAGTGATTTAAGTCCTGGTGGATGCTCACCCACTTTAGGAATGTCTGAAGGTGAATAACAAAAGCTACACCGAGCAAGGGAGCACGGTACCTGTAAGCTCAGGGTGAAGGAGCTACCAGTTAAGCAGGAAGCAGTCTGGGTACATCAGCTTGGTACTGTGCCCCTGTTGGCTGGTCTCCTTCACTGGCCACGTCGGTGCTTTGCTGGCACAAACACACAGGCAGTGGGACCCTGCAGATTATCTCTGCACTGCTGCGTAGATACCATGCAGACATAAGGGCTTATCCTGGATCCACATAAAACACCGCACTGCATGAAGAAGGGTAATTCAGGCTTTGCTGGATCTGTGTCTTCCTTAACTGCAGCAGTGTTTACATGATCTCACACTACTGTCTGTGGACATACAACCCCATCTCCCGAATTGTGTTCTTCAGCACTCTTCCCCTTCTGTGTCCTATGTCCTTCTGGCCCAGCTTCAGCATGCCACCCACACTGAGATTTATAAGGAGATGTAACCTAGGAGGTTTGTGCTAAGGGATGCTGACTCAGCCACAGCACAGTTTTCAATTTCTCCTTTACAGGACAATAAGTGTTTTATACAAGAGTTCAGTGCCAGAAAGAAATGAGCACAAAACAAAATGGATGAAAATAAAAAACAAACAAGCAATAGAAAAACCAGTACTCTCATGGATTTTTTTTCTATATTCTCCATCCACTTATTTTTTTAATAAATTTTTACAAAAGGTTTTCTTATTTCCTTTCAAATCTCTAGGGGTTCTCATGAGCCCAAAAGTAAAATATGCCTAATTATTTTGCTGAACTGGTACCAAGAGGAAAATGTCAACTATTTTGCTTTACTGAGTATTAAACACCCATTATAAAGCAAGATTAGCTTTGTGGACTGTAAGAGCTGTTTCCAAGAAATTTGCTAACAAATTCAGTACCTTACAGATAGGAATACCCCTCCTTGTGAAGAGGGGAAAAAATATGCCAAGGTGAATAGGTCTGTTTAAATAAAAATAAGGCGGAAGATTTATTGTTTAAAAATGAGGGAAAAAGCAATTTCAAAGTACAAAATGGATGCATCCATCCTCTTGCTTCTCATTTCTCATGATCATTTTTAATCTATACAGAAAAACAGGACGCTGTCAGCAGACTGTGTAAAGAAGCCAAATGATTCTGCAATATAACTACACCTAGCTGAGAGGTTTATCTGTGTCTGGACTACAGATTGCATGGGCTCCTCCTGTCTAACCACTGCAGACTCCTCCTTTGTCTTTAAACAGAAGTACCAATAGGAAAATTCTATTTTCTAGAGGAAAAACTGTAACACTGCACTTGAAGCCCATCAAACCAATTAGTTTGACAAAGTACCAGTCATCACTACTAAGTTAATTGTAGCTGAGATGGACTTCAAAGCTTACAGGAGGAAGGCCAATTTGCCAGATCCACATGAGGAAAGAAAACCTTCTAGAATAAATAGCTAGTGAATAATAAGAAATTAATTTCCTTCACTAAGACTCTGCCCACACAGATTCCACTAACTTGGGGTGAATTTTCAGCACTCTCCCAAGCCATGGGATAAAGTACAGAAGATTTAAAGTAAGTTATTAAATAAGGAGCATGTAATACAGCTCTGGGGCATAAGCAACAGGCACAGGAGAAACACAGTAGACTCCTTGCTCATTTTTCCTCAGGTACGGTAATACACTTAGACATGCTAAACATGCTAAACTCTCAGACATTGCCAAGACTCTCATCCATTCATCAGTAATAACATTTAACGTTCTGAATTATTCATTTGAAGAATTTCTAGAAAAGTAACTGCCAGGCTCTCCACAGCTCTTCCCAATGAAACAAAGAATTGACTAGTCTGATGAAAATAACATAGTTCTCTGAAAAACATAAGTGGGTCTTGATACATCCTACTTTTAATGGTGGCGGTAAGGATAGAAATTGAAGGGTCTGATGGGTTAGTTCAAGCTGCAGATCAGTATCATTATAGTAAATTCAGCAGGACAATCTACTAATACACCAATTTCAGTGAGTTACAAGAACCTTAATTAACTCTATAATTATGCTGGCTGAGTGACACCCACCACAAAGACAATTTCTGCAAAGAAACTGGACGAGGAGCATACAGCTCACATACTGGTCACAATGTCAGTAAAATCCTCTAATCAGCAAAAGCAAGAATAAATCAACCAATCATCTTAAGCATTTCAAATGACAAAGGAGAAAAACAAACTCTATCTGTGCAGAGATGTAAAAAAACGAAGCAGACAGAGTTTTAGTTGTACCTGATGGGTCGTTGACTCATTTGAACAAGAGAAAGTAGTCTTAGAAATCTATAAGCTCACAGCAGTGTTCCTGAGACCACATTAATTTGATTTTAGACAGCAATTTCTTGTGTCTCTGAAGAACAATCTACTTAATATTCTGTTAACTTGGAGGGTGTAGAATTAGGTCTTGATTCTGGCCCCAGAGCTGGACAACTGCCCAAGGGCTGACAACCAATGCTGACTGGCCCACAAAGGAGCTATCCTTACGGTCCCATCATGTTCCATTTTCTCTAAGAAATCAATATGAACTCAGGAGGAAAGAAACTGAGAAAAATATGACACTGGATGATTGCAGAGATAAAGCAAGACTATGCCAGCACTGAGTGATCAGCCAGTCCGCAGTATATCTTAACTTAATTCTATAATTTACAAATAGAGCTACAATATGACCAAGCTAATTTGCTAATACAACTCAGCAGTAAGTACATGGAGACATTTGCTATATCTGTATTATTCCTCTCTGGAATCACAGAAAGATTCTGCAAGCCAGTCAAACAATCTACACATACCATACCTCGGGTCCATAGTATCAAACTAAATAAACAAAAAAGAGCAATCTTTTAAAAATTTTTAGTTCACTCTGTAATTTCCTGGCAACCTCATGATGTTGCTTTAGTGGCAATAAATTCTACTCGGACAGCAAAACCACAGTAATTTTCTTCAACAACAAAGCCTATACTTCTCATAAACTCAAACAAATGATATAATTTATGTGATGAAAATACCAAAATTCTCACTGGATTCCCAGTCAAACCAGTTAGGATAAAAAACTGTTTATGCATTACAGTCACAAACAATATATATGGGCAACATACCTCCTCTTTAAGTAACACACCCCTCCATGTATAATATGCAAGTTTGTGAAAACGCCATAATTGCCTTTGAAATGTTCTTCTCCACAAACCCAAACTTGTAAGTCTGATAACTTCCAACAAAATGTATTGCAGTAACTAATGTTGTTTCCAACTGTTTCTCTTGGTTACAAATGCACTGGAAAGCTTTGCACAAGATGCAGTCTGTGTAACTCTTTCTTACTTTTGTTGTGAGGTTGTTTTCGTCAGTGTGTGGGATGTTAACAGGTGTACTCATCATGATGTTCCACACCAAATGCTGTCTCATGTTGCTTCATCAGTTTGAGATTCAGATCCAAAATGCATAACTTTGCACCCTCTTCTGCAAATGTTTCAAGAGTCAACTCCCAAAGGAAGTATAGCCTTCAGGACAGCATGCCTGTGACTCCATGCCTTATGAAAACCTCATTGTCCTTTTCACACACGCTCTAATAGAATGATTAGAAACAGCTGTTGACATATACAGTATTCAGCTATGGTTAGAAGTAAGGATAAAGCAAGAGACAAAAGCTGCTTTGCTACAGACAACTAGCAAACACCCACATTTCTGTGAGTATAATGAGAGAGAGAGATGTGCTTTGGCAGCAACATACCCCAACAGAATTTTGTCTTTCACATAATAAGACAGCTGGCATAGTATTCAGAGTCCTTGTGAGATTAAATTAGAATTGTAAAATATGTCAAGTTGGAAAGGACCCATAAGGATCACCAAGCCCAACTCCCTGCTCCTCACACGATGACCTAACAATTAACCATATGACTGAGATCATTGTGCAGATGCTTCTTGAACTCTGACAGACTTTGTGCTTCAACCACTTCCCTGGAAAGCTTCTTCCAGTGACAAATTGCACACATATGTACTGCATACCCACAGAGAATGAGGTTTGATTGCAGAGTTCACAGCAGTAATGAAGAAAAGTCCAACCAGCTGGAAAGCATGCAGCCATGCTCTCCAGATGTGTTATAGTAATCCCTAGGGTTATTCATGCCCTTCCTGGCAGAGATATAAGAACCACTTCTCATTATTATTTCAGCATTCATGGCCTATAGAGTACTTAACTCTTCTCAGTACGACAAAGAAAGGCACAGTGATCAAGATACGGTGATTTCTAGCATTCTGTAAACTTTTACACAACAAATGCAATTCCTTTAAAAATTCCAAGTTCATTTTAGCCTCCAAATTCTGCCATGACTCAGCAGCAGGAGGATGATAACTTGTTCTGGAAAAGTCACTGTAAACTTCTTTCGTGACAAGTGACTTGGTATTAGACAGCCTATCTCTGCCACATTCCCAACAGCATGGCCCATGACAAGCTAAACTCTGTGAGCAAAGGCAGGGTTTTTAAATATACATACAGAAAAACAGCTGTCACTACTATGCTATAGTATGCTGTGTTAACAGCTTGACTTGTCAATGGTTTCCTAAATAAGGTAGGAGACCCATCTTCTTAATGCATGGAAATAACAGAAACAAACAAAAAGGCTGATTAAAGCAAGCTGGTCCCTGGAAAATGAAGCTTAGTAAGAATATAAGACACACTTGAGCATAAAATGACACAAATTAATTTTAGTAGTGGACCTCGTCTCATTAAGGAAAAGCTTCATGTTTAGTGCAACAATAAAGCCGGGTCTGTAATTAATGTAAACTACAGAAAAACAAAAAAATCCCATGCATGAACAAGGGAAAAAACAATAGTTAAAGACTTCTCACCTCCCCACTCTTAAACAGGGACCTTTTCTGTTCTAGTCTCAAGTCCTGCACAGTCACTGCTGCATATAGAACCCACCTACTGTTTTTCAGCAATACAAAGGCCTATGAAGGTAATGAGTAAATGCTTTCTAAATTTTCTAATTCTACAGAAATTGTCAGGAAGGTTTTATTATACCAGAGAAGAAAAATGGCATGATATAAGGTGTAATAAAGAGGTATTCTCCTTATATTCTTCTGCAGATAATTGTGAGCTGAACCTCAATACGGTCATAACTAAAGACTAGTATGATCCATGGTTTCTTTCAGGAAATGCAATAATCCTGCGAACTAAGCACAGGGAAAATACCCTCCATTAACTCAGGAATACATGTCTCATATTCATTAGCCTTTCCTGGCTCACTTCAGTAAGGTCACCTGGTTCACTGTGTCTACGATCACTGACGAAGATGCAAACCAGATGTGAATATATCTACTACATGTGTTACAAAACTTTGGCTTGACTGCAATTCAAAGTGGGTTACCAGTACTCTGAATTTTCTAAATAATACAGAAAGAATGGCTTTAGGTACATATCAGAAGTTACTGATTGCCTCCCTAGCTGCTTCTTCACCTCCCAAGTACTATAATACTACTTCCATCCTCTCATGCAGAGTCAGCAGGACAGCTCAGAAAATGATCAGGATAGAAACAATGCAGTTTCTCCAGATGGGCAATTCCTTGGTTTTGAAGAAAATAAAAAAAATAAATAATATAAGGCAACATAAACTTTTTCTATAAAACACCTTGCCGCTACATAGGAACTTCAAGAGTGCAAAAGTGCAGGCAGGCTCAACAATCTTGGTGGTGTAAGGGCTTTCCAGCAAAGGTCTCTTCCTAAGTACACAGTACTATAATTTAGATTGGAAGTAACCACTGAAGTTTCTAGTCCAATATCCTGAACACAATGGGCTTCTTTCAAATTTCTTTGCCTCTTGTCCTTCCAACATGCTCAGCTGGGAAGTGCCTGGTTCCAGTTTCTCCACAGCCACCCCGTAGGTAGAGGCAGCTGTTGTTAGGTCCCACCAGAGAAGCCATACTTTTCTGGGCTGAACAAACCCAGCTCCCCAGCCTCTCCTCTTAGGGCCTGTGCTGCACGCCCCCATCTGTGTTGGTGATCCCATGCTGAACTCACTCCACTTTACTGATGTTTTTCCTATAGTGGGACTCCAAACCCAAATATCTGGGAATGGTTCCACACATGAAAAGCAGAGAATAATCACTTCCCCTAGCTTCTGCACCACATTCGTATTCATACAGCCCAGGATGTCACTGGCCTCTTCTGATTCCAGAGCACACAACTTCTCAGACCACTGGCCCCAGGATGCTGTCCTGTCTCTGCGGAGCTGTTCCTCAGTTCCTCTGCTGCAGTCTGCATCACTGTAGGGCTCTGCCTTTCTAAGGTTCAGGTTTGTCATTGCTGAATTCATTAGGTCTTTGCCATCCATTCCTGCCAGTTGTCCAGGTTCCCCTGACTGTATCAAGAACAGTGTGGCCAGCAGGACCACAACAGAGATCGTGCTGTATTCCTCGAGTACCATGTCAAATTTTGGGCCATTCAACTCAAAAAGGGCTTCGAGGTTCTGGAACATGCCCAGAGAAGGGCAACAAGGCTCATGAAGGATCTAATAAACATGTCATAGCAGGAATGTCTGAGCAATCTGGGTTTGTTTAGTCTAGAGAACAGGAGGCTCAGGGGAGACCAAATCACTCTCTACAATTTCTCTGCAAGAAGATTGTTACTTGGCAGGGGTTGGTCTCTTCTACTGTGCCTGCAGTGAGAGTACAAAGGAAATGGCCTTAAGCTAAGATACAGGATATTCAGATTAGATACTAGAAAAAGATTTTTTCACTGTTATAGTGGTGAGGCACTGAAATAAGTTGCCCACGGAGGTGGTGGAGTCACCATCCCTGGATATGTTCAAGAGGTGTCTGGATCTGGTGATGTGTTTAGTGGTTCAGGGGTGACAGTGGCAGTGACAGTGACAGGTGACTGGATGATCTTGTATATCCCTTCCAACCTTGATGATTCTATGACTGCTGGCTCTGCTCTCCAGCACATCAAGAGGCACCACACACACAGTTTGGTGTCATCTACGAACCGGGATTGAGTGTCCTCCATCCCACCCTTCAGACCACTGACAAAGATGTTAAGCAGGACACAGAACCCCTGCAGTACCCCACTTTTTACCAGTTCATTAACCAACTGCCTGAGCATCAAACCAGACTTTTACCTACCTAATTCTCCACTTGTTCAAACCATTAAGTACTGAGATGGATACAAGAATAACGTGGGACAGTTTCAAAAGCCCAATGACGCTATTTAGATTTAGATGGCCTGGATTATACTAGTTTTCCTTTCTCTCAATTGCAAGCTGTTCTGTAGATTTTAGAGACTGAAAATTAATAAGTTCTCTTTTTGGTTGTAGGACTTGTCTGTGAAGGGAAAGGAAGAAAGCAGTTTTACAGGTATATTATAGTGTTTCATAGAAAAAATACAGAAAGAATATGGAAGTATAATATGCCATAGGTATAGACTATTACTACAGAATCAAATTGATGTTGGAAAGATTTTAGGCCTCTTTCTTTTCCCCACAAAAGGAAATACGAGACAAAGTTTCTTCTCCTTCAAAGTTAATGTAACAATTCAAGTGATTATTACTAAAAGTACAATTTAGTCTAACAGCACTCAAACTTCTTCAAATATTTTTAAGTACCCTGGCTCTGCCAATCTTACAGTGACATTCTTCAAAACACTCAGAATGTAAAGAACAATTTACTGTGCTCTTAATTTCTAAACAACCTAAGAAGATTATACTTTAATATACTCTAGAAGTAGAATTTTAAACACACAGTTTTGAAATTCTGTGCCAGAAATGTTTTCTTTTAAATCAGCAGGAAGCATTCTCTATGAAGGTCACCCATTGACAAAAAAATCCTTTGATGGAAGAGGTTGCTCTTGGGTTGATACCAGTTGAACTTTCCAGCGTGGGCAAAACATGCTCAGACATGCTGAACAGACACACCAGGGAGCCTGTCAAAGTTGAAGCACATAGTAAGACTGCCTAAGACCTTGAAAGAAAAGGGGCCTTTAACCTTTAAGTGGTCACAAAGCCTTCTGTAAGTGACTTGATGAAGAATTCCTCAGATTGTTTTAATTAAAACACTTCTGGACTTTTTACCAGGACATTTGTAGGAATTCCTGCTGTTTATTTGTAGCTGTGTACTTTTTGAAATATAAGACATGCACTAAGAAATCTCTGACATTCTGTTACCCACCATCAATCTATTGCACACTGCGTTTTGCAAAATGTTTCTTTTTCTCAGGTAGTTTTTCAGATATGGCACATTAAGCCTAGACAAAAGTATGTTTGTTTGTGAGAACTACAAATACGTGTACTTCTAAACAGGAGTCAATTAAGGTTACAAAACCTATTTATTTCTCACCAAGCACCAAATCTTTATCTGTCTAACTCTGGTTGACAAACTGACCTCATTCTCAGCCAAAGATAAAGCTGAGAACAGAATACTGCATAGTTTTCAATTCATCTTTTCTTCATACACTAATAGTTTTCAATACACCTTTATGTGCTCAGTCCTGCAAGCTTCACATTGCACAACCAATGAACCTACTCATGTTAAGCTAAGCAGCTATAGCAGCCCACTCCATGCACAGGCCAGAATCCAACTACCTCCGTGCAAGAGCTGTGTCTTGTGCAAGGCTGCTCTGCAGCCTGCCATTCTCAACAGGGAACAGCTGCCTTCAGGCCCAGACCTGGCCAGGGAATCCCTTTCAGACCCCGAAGCTAAGTTGTGTGCCAAGAGAAAAAAAGTGAATCATGGGATTGCTTAGCCTCTCTTGCCATTAATCCATAAAGCACAACACAGACACTCAGATATTATTGAAATATCAATATTCTACTGATATTTCACAGGACAGGACACCAAAATGTTTTCTGACCTTTTCTTCATGAGTAGCCACTGAAGAACACAAGATTAATTCTCTCATGTAAATGTCAACAGTATGCTGATATATTGATATATGGTCATTCTTATCTTTCACTGAAAAAGCGTTTCAGTATCAAACTGCTGTTGTCCTATAAAGTGTTGAGAATAAACATTTACCCCACATACATTTAAAATGTAGCCTGTCATGATTTTAGCATGTTTTCAGCAGTGCAGGTTAGGATATTGAAATGCTGCATAGTCAAGCATATGGTGGGTTTGCAACAGTCAAACATGCCACTCTATAGCATAGCATAACAAAACCAGCATCAAACTAAAAATAAAGACCAAGACAACTCCTTAAGAATATCTTAGAAAATGTTCGCAATGATAAATCACCTCCACTGCTTAAAAAATATTCAGGGGCAAAAGGATAGCAGCTAGAAACATTGTAGAAATAAACCTAAGAGGCACAGCTAAAGAAAGAACATTAGTGCCTTGTAATGATAGCTGGTTTTTCCTCCACAGGTCTTCTCAAACATGTCATGTCTGTGTAAATTGTAGAATATATTTGAAAACTGATACAGGAAAAAAAAAACATTTTTTAAACTATATATACAAGTATACAAAGGATTTATATGGACACTTTTAATATTGCAATGTTACTTTAGAAATTACAAATCCTAAACACCTTTCCCACCACAGTGCTCCCCAACTTTGTATTACATTTCAAACATGTTAAATTATGTTCATAAAGGTTTTACACAGTTGTCCTTCTGCAGCATTCCAGAACACAAATTGTCCTTCTGCTCTATCTAATTTAAAAATTGCATGTATGTGACATGGACTCAGTTTGACAGAGGTGTCTTAAAAAATTCACAGTGACCCTACTTCAGATAAGAGGGAGTGAGACCAAATTATCCTGCTGAAGAAAGATAAAAAGAGTAAGGTCATGGCTGAATGGGAAGGAAGTGGGATAAGAGGAACAAGGGAAGAATATGGCAACCTGGAAAGTAAGAAAGAGAACAAAGATAGAGAAAAATAAAAGGAAGCATTTAGCAAAAGAAGAGAAGAAATCAAAGATGAAGGGGGAGTGGGAGGGGAGGGGGAGGGGAGGGAGAGGGGAGGGGGAGGGGAGGGGGAGGGGAGAGAAGGGAAAAGGAAGGGAAGGGAAGGGAAGGGAAGGGAAGGGAAGGGAAGGGAAGGGAAGGGAAGGGAAGGGAAGGGAAGGGAAGGGAAGGGAAGGGAAGGGAAGGGAAGGGAAGGGAAGGGAAGGGAAGGGAAGGGAAGGGAAGGGAAGGGAAGGGAAGGGAAGGGAAGGGAAGGGAAGGGAAGGGAAGGGAAGGGAAGGGAAGGGAAGGGAAGGGAAGGGAAGGGAAGGGAAGGGAAGGGAAGGGAAGGGAAGGGAAGGGAAGGGAATTGTATTTTATACACGTACCCAACTTCATATTTCCTACAGGAACAATTTTTACTCACCCTTGTGATTCTCATTTTGTACGCTGTTAGCTAACATCTCAGTATTTCATTTCCTTTCCTGTTATGCAGGCATCAGATAAATCAGAATAGAAGGATATAAAACAAGAATAGTTTTTTGAACAGGGAACACAGGTTCACATTCCCCAAAACAAAAAGAACACCAGCCTAAGGGTACATGTTGCCAGAGAATTGAAGTCTGCCACAATCCTGTTGATGTTGGAGCATACTAAAGCAGATGTTTCCTGTCAAGTGTTATCCTCTCCCTACAGTACATACTAGTATATTCCAGCAGTCACTTCAAGCAAACACATTCAACACTGGTAAAATATTTTGAGTGAATTCTCTTGTAATTCACTGCTCCATTTGCTAATGCCATATTTCTAAGCAACATTTAGAGTCCTTTGGATTATTGCTTTTTTCTTTAATAATGCCCTTTGAAAAAATCTTAAGCAACACACCACGCACACAAGTGATAAAGGAACAGATTTCCTAAATCTTTAAGTTATTTTGCATTTTTGTTCCTCTTTAATAGAGCTAAAGGAAAGCTCCAGTTCAATTATTTAGGCTAAACTTGGGCACACAATGTGGACACACCATAAAAAGCGGGGGTTTTCATTCATTGTCTAGCACAGACTTCAGGAAAGGCCTCCAGCACCTCAGAAGACAGTAGTGAAGTGGACAGGCATTACAGTACTTTCACGACTATAAGGCGCACCCTTTTGACTAAAATTTTGATCGAAACCCAGAAGACCGCCTTATAGTCTGGTGCATCTTATATATGGACAAAGTTTGGAAATTTGCCAACCCGGAAGTGCCAGCTGTGAGCCGAGCCGCGCCAGCCGTGAGCTGAGCCACGAGTTGAGCCTCGCAAGCCAGCACTGGGGGCGGGCGGGAGTGCTGGGGCCCATGCACGGGGAGGACACCTGGGGCTGCGTTTAAAGGCCACGCCAATCTGTGAAAAATGTTTGCAAATTGAGCACCTGCCAGTAAACCCCGCGATCACGCAATTCCGTTACTAATTTGTTACTTTGTTGCGCACAGATCCTCACTGCAAAAAAAAGTGTGTCTTATAATCAGGTGTGCCTTGTATAGGGACAAAGTTCAGAAATTTGCTGACATCCAAAAGTGCGCCTTGTAATCCAGTGCGCCTTATAGTCATGAAATTACTGTAATCCAGTTTCCCCAGAGGAGAGCCACTCTTAATACCCAAGTTCAGAAGCAGGCCAAAACTCAGTTAAACTCCAAGGAAGGCGTCTATGATACTTCTTTCTTGGATTAGTGCTGTAATCCATGAAGTCAGCCCCAACACACCCACCCAGAGACAGAGAAGGGGGTATGGAGAGCTTATGGGTCAGGATTAAAGGGAGAGCAGTGACAGCAGGAGACATTACAGTGAGGGTCTGCCACAGGCCACCTGACCAGGAAGACCAGATGAATAAAGCTGTCGACAAACAGATAGCAGCAGCCTCACACTTACAAGCCCTGGTGTTCATGGGGGCTTTCAATCACCCTGGTATCTCTTGAAGGGTCAACACAGCAGGTCCCTTGCAAGCCAGGAAGTTCCTGGTATTTGGATGCCATGGATGAATTATTTTTTTTCTCCAAGCGACAGAGACATCCTAAGCTAAACCTTGATCTCACCACAGTGAGGGGCTGGTGTGGAACATGAAGTGCAGTGATGAAATGGTAGAATGCAAGATCCTCTGGGCTGTGAGGAGAGCACACAGCAAGCTCACCACCCTGAACTTCAGGAGAGCAGGCTTTGGTCTCTTCAAGGATCTGCTCGAGAGAGTGACACAGGACAAAGCTCAGGAGGAGAGAAGAGCCCAAGAAATCTGGATAATATTCAAGGATCACCTCCTGCAAGCTTGACAGAGATGCATCCCAACAAAAAGAAAGTAATGCAAAAACACCAGGAAGCCTGTGTGAATGAGTAAGCTGTTCCTGAACAAAGTTAAACACAAGAAGAAAGCCTTGAGAGGGTAGAAGCAGGGACAGGTAGCTTGTGAGAAATACAAATGAATTGTCCAAGTAGCTGGGAATAAGACTAGGAAAGATAAAGTCCTCAAAGAATTAAATCTAGTCAGGGATGTCAAAAGCAACAAAAATAGTTTCTATAGGTATACTGGTGATAAGTGAGATCACATAGGAAGATTAGGAAAAATGTGGACTCTGTCCAGAAAGAAACAGGAGAGCTGGCAACTGAAGACATGAAGAAGGCTGAGGAACTCAGTGGCAGTTTTGCCACAGTCCTTACCAGCCAAAGTGGTCCAGTCACACAACCTGAGCCACACAGCTGGTGCAAGGTATCCCCGCCCATGGCAGGCGGTTCGGAACCACACAATCCATGTGAAAACTGCATGATCTACACTGAACTACACGACAGCATGTAACTTGTAAGTCGTCAAGAAAACAAGGAGAACCACAAAACAAAATAAATTTAAAAAACAAATCAAGTGTCCTGGATACAGGAAAACTTAATAAAAATTTGTAAGAATGGAAGGGAAAATACTTAAATGGTTCCATCATTATCAGTTGCTCAGTTTTATTTAATAATCAGGCTCAGCTCCACAAAACTAAATAAGGCAGTAACCACCATGAGACAATCTTTGTGCCAGAAGGTCAAGTAAACATCACAAAGAATATAATTCCAACAGTCACAGTGTTATTGAAGGGGACTTGAGTTCATGCTTTCTGACATACTAATCAAACTTCATGAAAAGAAGATAGAAAAACATTTAAATGTCATTGTTTCTTCAGTTCTTACAGAAATGCAGATAAGATGTTTATATATAAAATGAACTCTACTTATTTTACATCACATTTCAATATAACGATAATGAGATTTTTGGACTGCTGAACAGAATAAACAAAACACATCAATGACTGACCTAACAGTATTTCCTTAAACTAGACTATCTACCTACAAGTAAGGAATATATTCCCAAAGACCGTGTCAATTATTAGAGGGAGCTGCAAGCTCTGAATTTAGTAACATTTCAAAACCTCCTGAATAAGCAAACTGTAGATACAGCAATCAACCTTTCCACACAACCTACATTTCACTTTAAAATTACTGTTTCCTGATTAGGCATATTTAAGGGGAGCAGCAGATCATTCTTGTCGTAGCAAAGCTACAGAGCCAGATGAACACTGAGACACAATTGATTTAGCCAATATTTTTCCAAACAGAATATATTAATGTAATAATATGCAATCATCTTGTCTTGATACTTACAAAAAATTTAGGCCTGGGTGAAACTTGTTCAAAATTCAGCTGCTAGCACAAGATGCTCATATTTCATCAGTTTGAGGAAGGTCTTGATTTTTTGAATATTTGTTTAGTATTGAATTATGACTTTACCTTTTTTCACCTCCCATGACTTTCATAAAAAGGGCTGCCAGATTAGGCTCTAAATCATTATTTACAAATAAAAATAATAAAGTTTTTTGGAAAAATACAGTAAAATATCTGTATGTGAGATTTACTAATTTACTTCTTCTCCAGACTGAATTAAATTCTTTCAATGCAAGTAAAGATGAGAAAAATTAGCATAGGCAAAACCAAAATCTTGTCAAAATCTGTTTAAAAAATAAAGCACATGAAGATTGGGAAAATTAGAAGCTCTTGCCAAAAGGCTTCACAATTTTGGGATTGCTATGTAATAAAAAGTAGAGATAACTAATGTAATGACCAAGGTGATATAAATAAATATTTCATCTTACTTGTCCAGAGCTGTGCTGGTAGGCATGCTTCTGCCAAATCCTCGGACACCCATCTGACAAAAGTATGGAATGCAAGACAGATTGGCAGCAATTATAGCCAGTGAATCTGATGCATTAACAAAGAAACCATTTTGGCCAAGGATCATGTAGCGGTCCTAGAGAAGAAAAAAAATTTAAAATAGCATCCTAAATTCTATGTATTGAGGACACCTCATTTCTTTTCCTAGGTCCACTGGAGGTAGAGAGAAGGACAGGCTCTGGGTTACTCACATCCCTCTTTGGAAAAAGAAAAGAAAAATTTACTGGCATCATCCTGGCAGGTTTATATTCTCACTATCACACCATCACTCTCTCCTGCTTTGCAAATCGAAGCTCCAGATCAGTTTCTAGCTTCTGCCTCCTACATGTCACTTGAGTAGCTCTGTTTCTGCCAAGAGAATGCTTGTGTAGGAGAATTTTTTTTCCAATGACACACACTATTAAGGGAGTAAGAGAGTGGTTTGTGTTTACTGAGAATAGAAAACAGCTTTTGTTTTCCAGAACCTTTTAATCTTTCTCCCACTTTGTCCGGGTAGAAAGTTCTTTTGCAATACATTGCCTTTTTTTTTAAGCTGATAATAAGACATTAAAAATTAAAATAAACAGAAATTACGATTCAATGCTTTATTTAGCTAAAAAGCTCTTAATGCGTGATGCTTATCAAAAAGGACTTAACGATGTTACTGCTTACTGTGAAAAGTCTGTATCATCTATATGCTGTCTGTTCCTAACCAGGGAAAAAAGTGTTACACCAGCACAAGATAAAACCAGCCTGATATTTAAATAATTCTTATCCTGCCTGCAAAATCTTTTTGATTTGCAGTCATCTGCAAAGAAAAATTACAACATATGTGTCTGATTTATGGGTTGCAAATATTACCATCTGTATCTGAAAGTAATACCACTTTCAGCTTCAATGGGTTACTGAAAATCAGACAAATTATACTTACACATCTCATATCTGACCCCAGACAAAACAACAACCACGGTGGAACCTCAAGACAGATGTAAATACTTACCCCATCAGCATCAAAAGCAGCTCCAAATCCATACTCCCCACCTTTCATAGCCTCCAGCAAGGCAGTTGCATATGTTAAATTTGGATCAGGAGGTTGTCCACCAAAATCCTCCAGAGGAATACAGTTGATGGCAGAATTTGCAGGAGCTCCCAATTCATCACACAAGATTCTTCTCACATAAGGTCCCATAACTGTGAAAACAGAAATCTGCCATGCAATCACAAAAGCGTATGCTTGACATTCAAATTTTTCACTGTGGACACTGCATACAAAACATATTTCAGCAATTCTATACATCTGTCCCTGCAACAACCCCCAAACCATTATTTCACAGAGGAGTATGTGATTGTCCACAAAGTAAATAATTAATCAGTACAAAAATAATCAATTCAACATGAAAATCACAATGGTGAAAGACGCAGAGGTTTTTCTACCCATTATTAAGTGAAGAAATTATCACAAAGATAACGGAGTTTTTCTCACTAGAATAAAAATAAAACAGTATTCTATGTGTCTAAATAACACATAATAGCAAGGAAACTAAGGAGTAGGTGAATACATACAGGAAATACACCTACCTTAAGATTCCAACTCATGTGAAAATTGCCATAGATTTGTCCACCAAAGAATTTTACTACATTTGTTATCATGAAGGGAATAGATTAAAATTTTCTCAAAACTAACTCCAAAAAACTTCATTATTTTGTTGAAGATATGACCAACTAAAACCCCATGCTCTTATGTACCATACATTTTACATGTATTTGTGACTAAACAGTCACTACCTGAGTACTCTGCATCCCTGACGCAGGTGTGAACAGGTCACTCATAGGTAAAAAATGTGTGAGTGACTGCTCTCTCTTTCTCCTACTTTACTCCCAAATCTTGCTAGTTGGAGCAGCTGAGACCTGATGTAAAATTGTGTGAGAGAAACTTCTTTCCATAAAAATATGGATGCTAATTCCGTAAAATATACCATGATGGAGGTTCTTATCTAAAGTGGACTCCTGCCAAATTACTCCTTTTTCTGCCAATGTGCCAAATTAGCAGTGTGTACAAGCATAAAAATATATTCCACTTGTATACACATAATCTACATGTACCATAAATTACAGATACCCATCTCTCCACAAAATGCAAGGTTATAAAGCCAATTCTATGTCAGCTTGCAAATAAAGTAAACAAAGTCCTTTCAATGTTCGTGATGCATCAATTTTTCTAACCCTAAGACAGACTATGCATCTTTTGACAACATGTAAAAACTCTTAACAGTCAGGAACAGACCTGAACATGAGAGCTCCCAGGTATTTTAGTAATATTCTCTCCAGTATGGTACATGACAAGAGGCAGTGCCTTCCTCACTGCTCCCTCTGCATTGCTCAAGAACACCCATCTTGTCCTTTTGACACAGCCTGGCAACACTGGGTGCTTACACTGCTTGGACGCAGACTATAATCCTTGGCCACAGTGAACTGTGTGTTCACACTGACTGGGAACTCACTATGGTATTTCAAACAGTAACTATCACGCTGTACTAGATAAAATGCTTTACAGAAGTTTCCTAAGTCTATCCACTTCCTTTTATGGGTCTGTTTTAGTAATCCCATTAAAGAATGAAATCTGGTTTTCTGGATGTAATCTGTTTTCCATAAGATAATGTTGAACAGTCTTACTTATACTCCTATCCTTCAACTCATTATCTGCAGAAATCCCTACTTATATATTCATAATGTAGCCTAAAATAGATCTTATCCTGGTCTGCGTTTCCCCAAGTGACACAGCTTATATTTTTTTAATATCAGCACACCATTGATCCCCTTCCTGTCTTCTGTGACTCTTTCAACTTGTCCACAGTACTCTGAAGTTTGTTCACCTCTAACATTAGTGAGACAGAGGTCTCAGCTGGCTCTTTAATTTATTTATTCAGACTTAACTAGTTTTATACCATTTATAATTTCCTCTTAGTAGAGACTGCCTTGTAACCTCCTCGGTCACTGGACACTGCAATACACTTCATCACCCTCTCATGGCAAGATTACCTCATCCTGCTTGTTTCCAAATGCAGAAAGAAAACTTTTATTGGACACATATGTCTTTACTTATTAATCGAGTGAGATAAATGTCTTTGACTGGTAAGAAATCTAACCCGTTGCTAAGATTGCCTTTGTAGGTATTATAAAGTTTAAATCCTTTCTTATTACCCTTAAATTCTATTACAGAAAAGTCCGACATTTATATGCTGTATTGTTATTGGGAAACCATTACAGTGTACAACTTTTTTGGGAAATTATTTCAGTGTACCTACAATTCTGTTCCAGTAGCACTTAAATTCATACCTCCATTCATGGCATCAATCCTTATTTTAATCTGATTGGGTCCAGTCAGCAAGTTTCTGATGGCATTGAAGTCAAAAATACTTCGAAGGAGATTGAGGTAGATTTCCACAGAATCCACAATTTCCACTAGAAAAATCACACCAAAAAAAAGTGATACTATTCACCCAAGTGAAGTTATTTCTTCCAGCTCTCTTCCACCCAACTGGACTAAAGTCAGAGCACACAACCCCCGTATGACACAGCTTTGCTTTGAAGTCCACAAAGGAAAAGTCTAAGACTCCTGCTGCCTTCAGTGTGGCTACTGTCAGGCTTTAAGCCTTGAAAAGATCAACAGTTTTGCCTGCCAAAAGACTGCAGAGATAATGTAAGTTGGCAGCTCCTATTTCACTGAAGACATTCATGAGTGTATGTTACATCAAAGTAAACTCTTCATAGATTGTTCACTGAACCACTGAAAAACTTTGCAAGCTAAATAGGTTTATTCGCCGAGGAAAAAGACAAGTTGACACCAGAGGTTCTATTCTTCTATCTGACAGCAGTATCTATCTGCATCATTCCTTCAAGAGAGGCATACAACCTGTTCTTCTAAACTCTGGCACCAGGAATATCTGTGTTCAGTTTGTTGTAGATGGACAACAAACTACACTTTTGAACTGTAGATCTTATTGATTTAGGAAAGTAAGGCTCAGATACAACATCTGGTTTTTTTGCTAAGGTCTTGACAACTTGAAATTTAAATTCAAAATAGCAGAGCACTACAATTTTTCTAGCTCTTTTGGACGTAAAACTTAAACAAAAATGAATTAATGAAAATAAGTCTGTCATAATGAAAGTAGTAACCAAACAACTGTCAAAATCCATGCTTCTCAGTCATCTTGGAATGAATTACTCTTCTTGACTAAATTATAAAGCATATGTTATACAAATGTTTTTTCATCTGGTTAAATAAGTATCTTGAAATATCTTACTTATAAGTTAAATTATTACTTAGAATCTCATCCAATTTTGCTCAGAAACACTGACCTCTCAGTAATGCTCTTCTTTAGAGTAACACGAAAATGTCACAGACATTTTTTGAGCCTGAGAAAAACACTTAAAATAGATTGTAACAAAATGCTTGAAGAAACAAAAAAAAGGATCTCAAGGCTGAAAAACAATCTGTAAAACCTACTTGAAAAAGAGTCAATTCTATGGTATATGCTGAAAGTTTTAAGCACTCATTAATATTATATTATTTTATATCTTCCATGTCCTGCTCCTAACAGCATTTTAGTCAGCCCTAAGCTTTACAGATATAAACAAATGTGGCTACTCTGGTGGAGCTGCTCACACGTGAAGATAAAGCACATGAAGGATTAAAGTCTAAAAATTATTTTAACTCCTGCCAAACCCAACCTCAGTTGTTCCAACACCTCTGTAGCCTTGATTGACAGGAGTTAGTTCACACAACAGAAGAAAATGCAGAAGTTTCAAATACATCAGATAGTATCTTAAATTACTTTTTAGACTATTTTCAGTCTTTCTGCAGCTTCAGTCTGCATCCAAATGTGTGTAAACTGTATTTATCCATGCACTTTTAAGCCTGTTGAATTGCTTCTGTAGGGTTCCCTGACAGCTCTACGTCTCTGGCTCATGTATTCTTGGAAGACATGATTGGGAAATTATTTTTTTCTTAGAAAAACATACAGAAAAACTGCATACAATGCACTTTTATATATATTCAGGGGGGAGGAGTGTCTTGTTTTAAATAAAAAAATACTATTTGGAGAGATTAAACACTTTAAAAACCAAAATTTAATACCGTAGCAATTCTATGATTCCAGAGTGGTGCTGGAGCTAAATTCTCTTTGCTTTTTGTTTGCCTAAAAAAGCCAAACATGTTCTTCGCAATAAAATAAATTACCCCAGTGAAATCAAAACTTAAGGATTTTTTTAAATGAAAAATTTTATTTCTCAAAATTTAAGTTGTCTCAGAATGTGAAGTCTGGGTAGAAAACAAAATGGTTTTAATGCTAGGGCATCAGGAATGTGGAAAAGTTCTTGAGGCCACATAAGAGTTTTACAGTATTTGAAATATATTAAATATACATTAAGTTTGAAATACATGTCAGGATCCCCTAATTTGTTTTTGACTCCTTCAAGAGAACAGCTGTGTTAGATAATTTAAAATCAACTGTAAGCATAAAAGTATTCACTATGCCTAAAATTAAACATGTGCTTAAGCAAGCCCTTTACATTTGGAGTCACTGGTTGTACAAATCCCACAACTTTTCAGAAAGTGTTAGCAAGATTGAATAAACTGAGAGTCTCACTTACTCTTTTGTCAATTAGACTTCAATAACAAACCATTCCTAGAACAAAAACGTTTGTGTTTTGTGTTTAACTACTAGCAAGCATAAATTTGGCAAAGATACTTGGCTGAAAGATGAGACCTGATGCACTTAAAAGTCTGTAACGTAGATTCCTAAAATGCAAAACAAACATAACACTCACCTGTAACTGCACATAGCATTGGGCACAAGCAAAAGCAGTTGGAAACCACAGTGCAATTAGAAAACTATGACCTAATTGCTATCACAGAAATGTGGTGGGATGAGTATGACTAGAGCACACAGCTGGGGGCCACAATCTTTACAGAAGAGACAGGCTGGGAAGGAGTGGTGAAGGTGTGCTCAGTGTTAAGGAAGGGTCAGATTGTGAAGAGCTGCCTCTGATAAACAGCCATAAACAGACTGAGCCCCTGTGTGTGAAAATCAAGAAGCAGATCAACATGAGACTTTTTGCGGTTGTGGGTCTATACTGGCTACCTGACATGGGGAGTCTATGGATGAGACTTTTTGCTTTATTAAAAAAAACACAAACCCTACCTCTACTGGCAACCTCAAACTTCACTGCAATCTCCAGGTTTCCTAGGACTGCAGCTAGCTGATAGGACAATTCCAGCAACTGCTTTGATCTTTCAGGTGATATATGACACATCAGTGTCATCTCCCTAGCCTTCTTAAAGGTATTTTTACACTGTACCACATGGCATGTTATCTCCAGATTAGAGAGACATGGATCTGATGGAAAAGGAGTTGCTGGATGGACACAGCCAGAGTGTTGTAGTCAATGACTCTCTGTCCAGGTGGAGGCCAGTAAGGAGTGGGTTCCTCAGGGCTCTGTCTCGGGACCGGCCAGTGCTCTTCAATATCTTCACCAACGACATCAACAGCGACATTGAGTGTCCCCTCAGCAGGTTTGCAGATGACACAAAGCTGAGTAGTGCAGCTGACACCACAAAAGGAAGGGATGCCATCCAGAGGGACCTGGACAAGCTTAAGAGGATCTGTGAGAATCACGTGAAGTTTAACAAGTCCAAGCACAAAGTGCTGCAGCTGGGTCAGTTCCAGACACAGGTACAAACTGGGAGAAGAACTCACTGAGAGCAGCCCCTCAGAGAAGGACTTTGGGGCTTCTTGGGAATGATAGGCTGGACATGACCCACAGCCCAGAAAGCCATTTGTGTGCTGGGCTGCATCCACAGCAGCGTGGGCAGCAGGGCCAGGGAGGGGATTCTGCCCCTCTGCTGTGCTCTGGTGAGACCCCACCTGCAGTGCTGCATCCAGCTCTGGCATTCTCAGTACCAGAAAGACATGTACCTGTTGAAGCAGGCGCAAGGTAGTGCCACAAAGATGATCAGAGGGATGGAGAACCTCTCCAGTGAGGACAGTCTGAGTGAGAGAACTAGGATTATTTAACATGGAGAAGGCTCAGAAGAGAGCCTTCTAGTACCTAAAAGGGAGCTTATAAAAAGAATTTCAAAACAGGTAAATTGTGTTACGACAAGGGGGAAGGGTTTTAAATGGAAGGAGAAGAGATTTAGATTAGATTTTAGGAAAAAATTATTCACTGTGAGACTGGTGAGGTACTGGAACAGATTGCCCAGAGAAGCTGTGGATGCCCCATCCCTGGAAGTGTTAAGGCCAGGCTGGATGGAAATCTGAGCAATCTGCACTGCCTTTCAGCAGCAGCAGAGTTGGAAGAAAATTATCCTGAATGATCCACCACAAGCCATTCTATGATTCTATACTACCTAGTATTTTGGTAACTTTTAGTAGAAGAACTGAAGTTCTTCTTATATAATTACCCATTATAATTCTGCTGCAATACTAATACAGACTCAATGGATCTAGCATGAGTAAAAGCATACCTTACCTCGGAAAGGTTTGAATTTGTTCTCTAGATCAAATTCTTGTCTTCCTAGGCGTGATAAATCAACTCTAAGATCAGGACAAATTGCATATTCTTCCAAGGTTTTGCTGATTTGATAGATTTTTTCTGAAACTATGTCTGGAGCAGGTCCTATAACAGAAAATAATGTGGTGGGGCATTTCTTTTAAATAAAGATTTCCTATAGCAAACATTTTTCTGAATATATTTGAGTTACTATGGAATATATAAAAACAAAGCACTGTGGTAAACAAGGTCTATTCTTTCACTACAGCATAGGATTAAAACATTTTTCATAAAAAGTAAAACATGGAAATAGACTGCATTACAACATTTTGATTCACATAGAGTATTTAAATCAATTACTATCCAGGGGCAGGAAAGATGAGGTAACCACAGTCATATTTGTTTGGGTTCATGGGTCAAAGACTGTCTTTTTTCTGTATGCAATTTCAACATAGCCATTGAAGGAAAGCCTGTTCTTCAGGAGCAGGTTCTGGTGTTTCATATGACTTTCTGCAAATGCATGCCTGTGAAGATCAGATAGCTTGGCGTTTCACATTATTTAATTAGAAAAAAATACGTTTGTAGAACTCTCACCAGTTTGACAGTGGTGCTGTATTGCAGTTTCCCTTCACTACCCTGAATGAGATTTATCATCGTTAGAATTCAAAATACCTTAGTTGCTTGAGAATTAGCAATTATGACCTGGATTGGTTATGTCATTCAGAAACAGAAAACACATCTTACTTGGGAGTTACTTTCATTGCTTAAGCCTGAAAAATGGCTTTATTTTCAAAGATTTACTGTCAACTAAATTAAAGTTGTAGGCTTGATGCAAAAATTACCAGATGAACTATGCCACATGCAGCACAAAGGCTGAGTCTGAGCTGCAGAGTGTGAATTGTAGCAAGTCCTTTCTGGCTTATGTGCACAGCTTATATTAAAGCTACACTTCTACTCTAAAAATTATTTATTTTATTCCCTTTGTTGTGCTCTCTCTCCTCATCCAAAATGTCCTTGAAGGCTTCTTCAGTGCGAACTTTCCATTTGTCTAGCAATACTAGTGTATGCAGTGCATTGCCACATAAATTAGTGTCTTCCATCTCAGATGAAGTGTACCAGGATGGGCCAAACCAATATACTAAAAACCAGCCGCTTAACTCTTCATTTGGCTTACAAAATGATTTCTTACTCATCTAATCCAAACCCATCCAAAGGGTGAGGATGCCATCAGCTACAGATCTTCCTTGACAGATGGATGTATTGTGTACTGATATATCCAGCTAAGGAGGTTCCACAGAGTCACTGTACATTCTCTTCTACAGCTACAGAGACAAATCACTTCTGCTTGATCTGGAGCTGCAAAACAGACTGAGCAAGGATACAGAGTAACAATAACCTTTCCTTGGAGCTTTCTGCTGTGCCTAAACACTGTCTTAGTTCAAACACCTTGCCTAACACTTAACTCACATTTTCTCAGCTGGAGCTAAAACCCAGTACTTTTCATTATGGCCCTGCTGATTAACATAAATAATTAAACCTTGTGACCTGTGTTTGAGGAGTGTTTCATATATAAAGCTTAATAGCCTTTTTGAATTGTCTTTGAAAAGGCAAAGCACACTAGAAAGACTGCACCACCAACTGTTACCCATTTATCAAGCAGATTTTATATGCATATGGTGTTTTAAAGTTTATAGAGTACTAATGCACCTAATGGTTTGGCTCTGGTATATGTGTGCTGTGACCCTGGCTTTCTTACTGGCTGACCTGACACAGACCCTTTAATCCTTCTGGGATTCAAGTCTATTCTGTTTATAAAATCACACTCATTTAACCATGCACATTTTTCAACTACACAAGAGAGAAGGAAGAAAGCATCCCGATCTAAGGAGGAGAGCACCTCCCACCTTCAAAATGGGGAAGGAAACATTTTATAAGCACATTCAGTTCATTTTTTTCAGCTGGAAAGCACTGCACATGTGTGGGGTATACAAGGTGTCAGCAACATAACCTGAGCTATGTTATATGAGGGTGCACAGTTCTATAAAATAAAACATATAGAACCTACACGTGTTAGTTGTCAATTTTGGAAAACAAGACTTCAGCTATACACAAAAACTCCTTTATGCAATGGTGGAATTGCAGTGGTAAATGGTATGACTCTCTAACTGGATAAGACCATTTACTTCCTGGGTAAACATAAGAACTGCCTTCTTCCACACAAGACAGTGAGTTATACTGCTTACTTACAGTACTTCTGAAATTACATGCTTTAAAGTAAGTGCTAAGACAAGCAATAGAGAATTATGAGGGAAACAGAGCTCCCTCACAGGCATCTTTACAAAAGGATCAGAACTGTTACGGTGATCTGATGGCTACATAAATGACTAAAAAACGGATGGCAAGTCTGTTGTTTACAGAAACCTTGCAGCTACCCCAAGGGCTTCAATGAATGTTTAATGGTTATTTTTCATACCCATGTATACAAATACACTTATATTATTTAAAGAAAAAGAGATGCCTACGTTCTTCACAGTTTTAACAGAGCAAATTGAAAACCCATAGTTACAGACAGTTAGTTATCCTCACGGGCCATTTTCAGCATACCAAGATGCAATGTTTTAGTGTCTTTAAGAAAAGTGCCTAAAGAAAAAAATACATACCTCCATTGGCAACTTCAAACTTGACTCCAAATTCTCCTCCAGGTCCCCCAGGACTGTGGCTAGCTGTTAGAATAATTCCACCAGCAGCTTTGATTTTACGGATGATACACGAAACAGCAGGTGTGGATAAGATCCCATTTTGTCCAATAACCAATCTGCCAATCTACACGGAAAGAACAAACCAAAGTACTCTGAACAGTACTAAATTTTTGAAAATTTGTATATAAACACAATCACATAATAAGCATATATGTACAGGATAGAAATGGTAAAGTCTTGGTACAGAACATACCCTTTTGCAGAGAAATATCCATGAGTTGGTTGCATGCTAAGCTGGAGCACTGACAAAAAATACTGTAGCCTGGTACACTTAACCACAGTGGCCCAGATACGACAGTAAAGCAAGAGCACAACAATTGCAAACACTTCCAAAGCTCCCAAGCACAACACAAGTCTATCAGTCTACTACTAAAACCTGACAGATAACCCCACAAATCAGCAAAAGCTCTCAGATACTAGTACAGTTTAGGGCTGATTCCAAGGATGCACTTGCAGGGCTGGGGCTTTAACAGAAAAAGAACAGAAAGAAAATTGCCTTTCGTAGAGCAGCTTTTCAGTGTAATCACAACTATCACTCCACATTAGGACCTGCAGTCTCTTGTAGTTGCACTTCTGTTGGCAAGACAGCCTTGGATGTCCTGACCCATAGCAAACACTGCTCCTCCTGGAGCTATCAGTGACTCCTTGGCTATTCCAAACCAACAGGGTGTGTTTCCCAGGGCACAGCTGAGCAAGGGAAGTTCACACCATTCTTAAAATAAAAAAAAAAAAAAACCTTTCAGGCGGTGTTATTAAACACTGACTCAATGTGCTTGGTATTATGTGCAGTTCCACTGCAAGGTTCCAATTTCAAAACCATGCCTCCATCCCCTACGCAGATACTACAGTTTCAGCTCAACATAAATAATCTAGGAGCCAATAAGAAATGTATTTACAAAGAAATACAAGAGAGCTCCAATTTCTGGGGTGCCCAAAAGGGAGGTTAAGTGTTACAGACGAGAACTGAGGCATCTACATATGATGCGGAGCTTAGAAGGATATGGTCAAAGTCTGGAATTTCTTAATAACATCAATACTAAAACCAAAAATCAAATAAACCTGCATCACCACCACCACCACTACTGAGCAGCAGTTTGGGAAGAGGCAGGGCAGTTAGGGGAGGCAGAGGGAAAGGCAGAACACTGAATCCCTCCCACTTCCCATCAGAAAACAGATTGGGAATTGAACTTCAGATTCCATTCTCTAGTTTGAAGGAGATTTGATGGCTCCACAGTCCGTGTGGTAAAGCAGTAGCACAGGAGGTGTCACTACCTGCCTTCTGTCCATAAAGAGCTGCTCCTTCATCTAGAGATTACCTTCTTCTGACACTCACAAGAGGACCTTAATGGCTACTTAGAAGTGTGGGTCCAAATAATTTCAGAAGAGCAAAGGATTAGAAGATTATTTATTTAAACTGGTTTTGTGAACTAACTGAATTTTAAAATCTAAGATCAAAAAGAAATTATCAACTTCTACCATTAGTTACTTTTTTGATAATTTTCAACTATCACAAACTATGTCTAGCCATTTATCTTCCACTAAGAATCACAGGACCTGCTTTTGAATTTTGAAAAAAGTGCAGAAAATCCATTTTTCTATCTGAGATTTCTACCTCAAGTTCTGATGCAAGAATGTTTGTCCACTTGCTTCTCTTTTCAGAGCTTTTGCTGATAATACTGAAGCCTAAGGAATGTTGCTAGAAGACAGGAGAGTTAATAAATTAAGAAACAAACAAAAAATTATCATTAAAAGAAAAATATTATTTAAAAAACCTTGAAATGTTTTGTTTTTAATATTGTCCCTCCTTTTTTTTAAACTATGAAGCATGTAGAAAGCCAGAGCAATGACTCAATCTTCCAAATACAGCTGTCAGAAATGGGTGCCAGCTCTTAAAACAGCATTGTGTATGGGTAAACAAAAGGAATATGACAGCGTTAACATTTTACAAAACACTTGAAAATAACCACTCTGAATGCTCCAGAGGTACTCAAGTAAAAATGTGTTTACACTTGCATGCAGGCTTATGACAAGCATGTTTTTGGTATTTCTAAATCTAAGGTAGTGAACTTTAAGTTTTTGTCTTCATACACAATACGGTATTTTTAAAGTTAGTACAATACTTGAATTATTCAGAATGCACAAATTACCTAGGACTATCTCTACACCATATTTAATTTCTTCCCATTCAGCAGATGATGCACAAACCAATTTTCCCATTTTTCTGGATGCCAAATATTAATATAAATGAATAATTTGATTTGCCTTAAGCACTTGCCATGAGGTTATATTTCTACACTACTTTGAAATATTATTTATTATGCTAATTTCTGTACTATATAAATATTGCAATATTTAGTATTCCAAATTAAGGATCCTACAGATCAAATTGCATAAATGATACATCGGTGTTTTATTTGCAGGGATTACTATAAAGATTCACCTTATATTAAGGTCATCAGTGCTGCTACAAAACTGACTGAGGACAGTGCAGACCTTAGAGGCATAAATGTGCTATCCATCTTCCTTTGATTTTTTTTCATTTTGGTGTCAGGAATGCACATAGCTGTCTTCTCTTGGTTCAGAATCTCTCCATTTTGAATCAAATGTTAAACTAGCATTTAATTATTTCTTTAATCAATTTAATTAATATCTGTTTTTACAGACTCCTCACAATCTGAGCTAAAATAGTAACCAAACTGTACCCACATACTGACTCACAAAGTTCCAGTAATACCCTTCTGAAAATCTTGGGACAATTTCATAGCACGGAAAGATTATCTCTGGAATTCAAAAACTTACATGGCTACAAGATCACAGGCATGCAACATCTCTTCTAATACTCTGTCCCTATGCCACATTCTATTTTGCCACTGTACTTTTCAGTAACAACGGCAGAAACAAAGATGCTCAGCAAATAGTTACGGTTGAAAGAATTAAGTACCCCAACAAGTACTTTACAAGAACACTTTTATGCAATATTACTGCTCACAGCTGTGCCTTTTCAGACGATTCAGCTGATTGCCATGGAGTCACTTAATGCTTTTTAAAATTATTTTTCCCAGTAATCTCTCACATACCTCAGTCAATTATACTTGAAAGAACATGAAGCAGGCAGATTATATCCTGAACAACTTCGGGCTGTGCCTTCCTGTATTTTACTGCAGTATCCTAAAGATGACTGAACACCACACTCAGTGTAGAAGCAAATAAATATCACACAGACCCAGGGAGGGAGAGCAAGATTTGCATGAAAGGCCATGGAAAATAAAACCAATATGGTATTACATAGGCAACAACCAGAAAACTCAACTCTGCCATCTCAAACTTCTGCAGCATTACTAGCAACACTCTGCAGTCTCTCTAGCATGTTGTCATGACTTTCATATTCAGAGTAAGATCACTGCCTTCTGATCTGTCACTGAGACTCACAAGTAAGAGCTTCTCTTTTAAATGTATCCTAAACTTCCCATCAAAAATGAGATACCCCACGCAGTTGGCGGGTCTAATAGAATACTTGCTTCCAATTCATAGAGGAATTGTATTGCAGCTGCAGGAGCCTTCTACCTCAGTTCTTCCAGACATTAAGGTTGACAGACACTACTACTGGCACAACACAGGTAAAAAGGGAAATAGACCCTCAAACATCTCCTAACCACTCCACTTTGCTACTTGTTGCAACCCAGAATGGTACAGGACCTCCGTCTGGCCCTTCCCATGACATGCAGTCCCTCAACCAAATGTGCTTGCTACCATCCCAGCTGTGTGTCCCACTGCAGGGCAGCCCTGGTTAGCCACCCTTGGCTCTGAACACAAGGAGCTGGTGCAGCATGTGCTCGTGGAGCCAGCCTGTAGCTGCTGCCACCACGGGAAGGCTGAGCAGGCTGTGGCTGTGGAGCATGTACCTGCAGCTGGAGGGCAGGAGCCAGCAGCACCGAGGATGAGAAGGCAGGCCAAGAGTTGGCAGCTGACTGAGCAAGGGACCTCATCTCATTTCTTGTACTGGAGCCTATGCCAACCGTGCTAGGCTGTTAGCACAGGGAGAATGTGGGATGAGTCACCAATTTAGAACAAGAGGAACCTAGCAACTCTAAAGGGCAGCCCATTTACAGATGATAATAGAAAATCACTTTTATTTTTGTACTCAGCCAGTGCAACTACCCATGACTCTCGGTATATGTCTTCCAGGAAGGAAATTAAAGTTCAGTTTATCAGCACTGCTGGCACTCAGGGCAGCTGAACATTTTCAATGCACCCTTCAAGCCTTCCCCAGGTTTCGTCTGATCCAGCCTACCTCAACTCACTTCTTTCCCTGCGAAATCAGCAGCATGCTTTCTCATGATATTAACCTCATCCGAAGGGACAGATCTTTGCTCTCATGAGTTTTCTCTTCCTCTCCCCCTATTTATATAGCACAGCACTGAACAATGCTACCAAGGAGATTTAGATATTTTCCCCACAGGTGTATTTCAACAACCAAAAAGTAAAACATACAAACAGTACTAACGAAGTAAATGTAAAATGTATGCATTTACGTTGTGCTTGAGAGAAACAGAGGTGAGGATGAGCAGGGTGAGAATGTTAGAGAGCATAGAGCATTAGAAAATGGAAATGGGAAGCCCTCTCAATAGCTCCCTATGAGCTGGGCTGCTGAATTTCTGAGGACTGTGTCATTAGCAATAGAATCATATGTGAATTCAAGTATTTGTGGGAACAGCAAGCAGAAAAGTTTGGGGTTTGGTTTCAGAAAGCACCAGGGAGAAACTGTGTTTCAAAGAAATGTGCAGTAACTTAAGAAAGGGGAAAGAGTTATTACAGCAAAGTGTCAGAATCATCTCAAACTGGAACTCCCGAGGTCAGAAAGATATTTCAGAAAGATGGGGCGGGAATGTGACAGAAGCAGTAGGAAGGAGGCAGGCTGGCAGGAAAATTAGTTAGCGTAACTTTCAGCTGGGAAGCCCCTGCTCCTCTAAGCCCTGAGTTTCTTCAGCGTCTCAGTTCTTGTGGTCACCCTGCACTGTAACCCATTCTTGTAGGAGCATGCAAGAACCTCAGCCTCGGCAGGGCAGCTCTTGCTGCTGGGCTCCTGCTTTAGCTATTGCTGCACTTTAGTCATGTAGTCAACAGGTACAATTCCACCAGTGAGCCTATCTCCACGGAGCAGCAATGGCAATAGGGCTAGGGAGAAGCAATCCTCTGTGTCCTGTCCCGCCTTCCTTGCAACTCCTCACACACCAGCCCACCTCCTCAGCCCTACACTCACTCCCCACATGCAGGGGAAATTCAAACACATATGGAGATTCATTTCAAAATTGAAAGATCTTTTGAAAGGACTGCCCTTAAAGTACTGAGCTTTTGAAAAAAAATCCCTACCAAAAAAAAAAAAAAAGCAACCAAACAAAACAAAACCACAAAAAAACCCACCTATAAAATTCTATCACTCCTTTTGCCAAATCTAGAGGATCAGTCTAGGCATCATAACAAGTGATAGCAGTTTCAGCTCTGCTTTGAAGTAGGAACTTCAAGCCTGCATAATCTTGTGCATCCAGATTTCTATACATGCACATTCACACATGAATGCACATGTATCTAGCAGAAGACATAAGTTTTCTTCCTGAATTCTTTCCTACTTTCAAAACTGCACAAGAAAAATTTGTATCCAGTCTGACCAGAGGTTTCTGACACCACTGCATTTTATAATTTGTTAGCAAGTGACCAAGAGAAAAGAACTATTATTTTCCTAAGGTGTGGGTAAAATGCTGAATTCCTCTTCCTTCAACACTACCATTTTCCTTGAATTATTTTTAAAACATCCTGAGCAGCAGATGCTTTGTTTTAGTTTAACCGCTACATTTTCTCCTGAAGAGTGGCGTTCCCGTGCTGAAATATTGCCTTCCTCATCCTAAAACAAGGTGTGAAGTAGCTGGCAGTCTCCACAGGTTGCCACCATCCCCGCCAACACCTAGCCAAGGTGCAGCGTCACAGCCCGGGGCACGCACAAACGGGCACAGCGTGAAACACAGCAGCGTCCGGGCTCCTCCGGGCACAGCTGGAACACAGCAGCGCCCGGGCTCCTCCAGGCACAGCTGGAACACGGCACACCCGGGCTCCTCCGGGCACAGCTGGAACACGGCACACCCGGGCTCCTCCGGGCTCGCTCCGTCCGGAGCGCTGTCGGTGATGGCACCGAAGGCTCGGTGCGCACCGCGCTCCCGGGAGTGCCGCTGCCGGGACGGGGAGCGGGAGCCGCCGAGGGGCGGCGGGAAGGGCGAGGGCACAGCTTACCCCGTTGGCCGCGGCCATCTGAACCACGACCTCGATGGCCGTCTTGCTGAAGTACCTGCCGTCGCTGCCCACCACCATGGTGCAGCCCTGGCGATCGCGGAGGTCGACGGAGGAGAGGAGGCTCTGCACGAAGTTGGGCAGGTAGTTGCGCTGGCTCTCGAAGAGCGCCGTGGGCCGCCGCAGGCCCCCTCCGCCGGTCGGGCGCTGGTCCTCGTAGGGCGCGGTCTGCACGGTGAGCACGGGGATGGGGGTGCGCTCCATGGCGGCTGCCGCCCGCCCGGCTGTGCTCCGCGGGGCCTGGCGCAGGCTGCCGAGCCGGCCGTGGGGAGCCCAGAGGCGGTCCCCGGGCGGGGCCCGGCGCGGTGGGGGAGCCGGGGCGGGAGCGGGGTGCGCGCCGCCCCCTCGCCGCCCGCCCCGCCGGGGGCCCCGCCGGCGCCGCGCAGCCCGGCGAGGCGCCCGCGGTCCGCCAGCTCGCTGCCATCAGCATGCGGCGGCCCCGGCCAAAAATAACCCTAGAAAGCGAAGCCGAGAGCCGCGGGCTCCTGCCAGGGATGTAACTGGAGGCAGCGAGCAGCGGGCGAGCCAGCGCTGCACACTTGCTCGGGGGGATCACGGTCTGTCAGCGCCGGGCCCCCGCCCCGGGTGCCCCCGCACGTAGTGGAGAATCCCGGCTGGGTGAGGCCGGGCAGTGGTACTGTCCCAGGTGAGCAAACGGGGGAGCCGGCAATTAAAGAACGAACAAAGAGAATCGATTTTTTATTTCTTCTTACTGTATTGCTCAAAAGCAGAGTTTTTGTACAGTAGGTAAAGAGTGGCTTTCTTACTGACCGCACTGGTTTCTCTCCAGGCTCTCTCTGTAAAGCCAACCATGAAGGTGTCTTTCCCTATGATTTCATACAGTTGTGTGGTAAAGCTTAGTTCATTGACGTGGGTTCATTCTGCTTAAATGAAATGCAGAGGTGGTGGCACTGGCAAAGATGCCTGACATTTCCCAGTATAAAGGCGGTGTTTACAGATGACAGCCTGTGACTGTCAAACATCAGCTGAAATTATCCATCCAAATGCTCTTTTCACGCTGGGCCTACACAGCATTCTTTTGCCAGGACAACTCTCTTGGTAGGGGAATTGGGAAAAATAGTCATGTAACCTCGATGTTATTCTTGTGCTTAGGAAATCCCTGGTGTAGATAGACCTATATCTGAGCAGGCAAAAATAGTTTTGCATTTTTCTCGTTTCTACGAAGAAGTCTTCTCATACACCACTCAGAAACCCCGTGGAGTGTTGTGGTTCAACACAGCAGCGTGTTAGCTGCAATGGTAGCAGGTGGCCAGGCAAAGTGGAGTAAAACAGTTTTGTCTTCTACAGAGGCTAAGAGTTCATTCAGTAATTCATTCAGTATTTAAGAGTCGGTGAGAGTCTGAATGGTAACCAGAGGAACTCAGTCATGGATTTGAGCCCTATTTCTGCAAGCTTTTTAATGGTTCATAGCAGATAGAGTGTGACAGTTTAAGATATAATTTTCTACACATACGTGTCTTTGGCATGGAAGGTTGCCACCACAGTAAAACACAGTAAAACATGCTAGGGTAGGCAAGGCCCAGCAGTTCAGTTTAAAAAAGTAATCCATCTAAGCAGATACAAGAATTTTAGCTCTGTTGGCACAATACCTTTACAGTGGGCCATATAGTGCAGCAGAGGGCCAGAGCACATGCAGTAATCTTATCTCTTTTGTTAGACTTCCTAGTCTGTAGTCATGATTGTGGCTTCCTATACTGATTCAGAATGCATTTTTAAACAGCCAAAGGGAAAAATCTGGCCTGTGGAAGCGCCAGTTCTCATACCCCTAATATAAACAAAGCACAATTTAAATGAGGTAGCTGTATCTTAAATAATTTTGGGTACTGACAGCAATAAAACCATGACATTGCATTAGTGTGCATTAGTGAGAGCTGAAATAAAATCAGGTAAATGCCATCTACCAGACAAATACCCAACAAGAAAACAGCAACAAATATGGAAAGTGTTAGAAAGAAGAGATAAGATCCAAATAAAGGAAAACGCATGACTTAGTAAGAAGAAACGTGATAGTCTTTGGAATAAAGAGTTGACTGCATTTTTCATATGGATGGAGAAAATGTGTTGGAATTTTTTGGAAGAAAATACATCAATTTGAATCAATTTTAAAAACTTTGCAAACACTGACATTCTCAGAATGTATATTTTGAGGGACAATCAATGACAATTTTCCAGAATCGCTTGTCTCAACCCAAGTAATTTATGTAGAGTAATGAAAATATATGTTTTACATTCTTTTCTAGCATTGCCTTGACAAAGGCACTACCAGAAGTGTAATGGGTTGCACTGAGCACTGTAAATTTTTTGATTCAAACTCAAGGTCTGCTTTAGGTAAGTCCATCCAAAAGTTTATGTAACACCTCTTTCATTATGACTCTTGTAATGCTTTGCAAAACTGTGTCATAAAGTCATGCTATTTTGGGGGGTACCTCAGGTTTTGTTTTAAAAAATAAAGTACCAGGATTTTCTTCACAGGAACAGTGCAAAGGATGAGGAAGTTAATTTAGAGAGCCTGAACATTTCAGTACAAAAGCTGAAGAAAAGGATCAATTTTTTACTTTTTTTTAGTTCAGTTCTTCAGTTTACCATCACCCAGATTAGCATTATGTTGATACATTTATCCACGGGTAAGGGCTTCCATTTCTTTTTGATAGCAATGCAAGTCTCATAAGCAGTCCTGTTGTCAGCAGATGTCACTGAGAAGTGGGGGTCTCTGTAAATGGCCAGTACGGCAGTGCATTTACTGATTACTGCTGTGTATCTTCAACGATGAATAATTATCAATTTGGGATGATATTAAAAGTCTGGAATATCTTCTTGGGAAACAACCGCTAAATGTATTCTTAGTATTACCAAACTGTGTTCTGAGTGAGTTTTTTAAAGGTTGTTAAAATAAAAACCAGCTTAATGGAGTGACAGGATACATGTTAAATTTGTTCTGTTTCCAACTAAAACAATAAGCTTTCTGAATGCCAATTTTAGAAACTTGGTTTGATATGTGTATAATCTAGTTCAGGAATGTTTCCACCCCCTTCTTGGGTTTTTATTTGATTCTTAAAGCTTTTTAATTCCTGAGCCTTAAAATGCTTACCGTAACTCGTTTGTCTTGTGACAACATGGCAGTGTTAATTACTTTAAGAGCTATATGTTTGTGTTTGACAATCTTTTTTTTTTTTTTAACCACTATTTTACAGGTGCCTTTGTCCCTATAGGCCCAGTTTTTCTTGCACTGAGCTGGGAATTGAGTTGTTGCCTGTGTGGACTTGAAGGAAAGAAGTCTGTCCCAGTGCAGCAGAAGCCCTTTGTAGCCACACAATTACTTCTAATTTAGTTGACCTGGTGGCCTGAAGTGTCCCCTCTGCAAGATGGCAGAAAATACTAATGGAATTTCCTGAAGGTAGATTATGGAAGCTCGGCCCAGTTCTGATTCGATGCCAACATACAGGAAATTGCCATTGATGTGACACTTCCTTTCTGCCATATATTTTGTATCAGCTTGCAAATGTTGCAGAGGAATTGAACCAGCACCATTAACTAAGCGAGTTTTGCCTTTAACTCACAGTTCATCACTAAGTATAATACCTGAGTTTTAGATGGAAACGGATTTTTGTGGTTGTTTCATGCAATATGTGTTCCAGATAGAAATGTGGATACTCAAAATTAATTCAGCCATTCCCCATGGTGCCATGTTTTGAAGTTCAAATTCTTATCCTGCCACTGAACTGGATACTCCAGTTCCTGTTATAGTGCAGTTATCATATGAAAAATGGCATGCAGTTATTGTAAGTTGTTAACCTGAGCTACTGAAACAAAAAAGTTCTAAAAATAAAATGTCAGTTTATTTAATCCATTCTAAAAATTGCAATTTCAATTAATATATTGTTTTGTCAATAAGAGCAAAATCACTTCTATACTCCAGTGCTTCCAAATGAGGAATTTTCTTTTTTTTTCTTAAACTTGCAATGATTTTGTTTCAAAATGTAAATTACTTAGGAGTTAAAATAAATTTTAAATAAAAAATTTTAAATAAAATTTAAAAATTGGTGGATATTTTGACTGACTATATCTTTTCTTTTGGTTCACAAATTAAAGTTTTTCTATGGAAGCATTTCTATTAGAAAAGTCAGATAAAATGTATTTTATATCCTTAGAGGAAATTTAGTTCCCTTGTTGCAGAGTTTTATTGAGAAGTAGTATTTATGATTTCATGGATACCCATGAAGTTCTTTCCTGGAAATTTTACTTAATCCCCAGAAAGGCTACATTTCACTACAGCTGCAAGTCTGTAATTAGTGTGAAACAGGCTGATTGTTTTAAGGAACATTTTCACACAAACTTAAATGCAAATTGATTTACAAAGCCCAAACAGGAAAAATTCCTGAAGACATACTTCTTGTAATTGATAACTGATTTACTGCTATGCCAACAACTTCTGATGTTGTGTAAGTGAGGTCTGACTTATAAAATTGCTTGTTACTATCCATCTAATCAGGAGAAACAGGAAGGAAGAAAAGGATTGAGAAAAGGAGCCAAGACAGTCATCATTAACCTAACAGAGAAAGCAACTCCTATAAAAGCAACATCCTCCAAAATGTCCAAAGGATGCATAAAGTTTATTCAAATAGTTTTACCCATTCTCAAGTGAGTCATACTCTCTTTCTAACTGAAAATAGATTAGTTAATCTTACTTTATGTAAAACTAAGTGTGCAGTCACCACAATCTTGCTAGACTGTGTGACAGAGATAGATATGTTCTGTTTAACAAGCTGTTTGTACTGCCAAGTAAGCACTGTTGTCAAGGCCTGATTTAGCAGGAACTTATTTCAGATACACTGTGGAAGCCTTACACTTCCATTTATGGTTATTTACCAATTATGTCACTAATTAAGAGTGGAAAATATGTCCATATGATTGTTGTTCCAGCTCATGATACACAAAGAATAGAACGCAACTTCCAAACCGTTCGTACTGCTGCAGACCTGCAGATTCCCGGTCTGATTTCCAGAGGTGCAAGAAATAGCTGCTGCCAGTGCATCCAATGAGAGTGATGTATGACAAGGCCCTGAGGCTGTAATGCTCAGATGACATCATGTTCTACAATGTGCTGCGTCTTACAGATACTGCCAACTGAATGGCCTCTTTCACATCATCACCCACTTGTGCACTGTGGCTTCCTGGCAAACAAATTATTTCAGGGTCTGAAGTCTCCTCCTTCCAAGCAAGCATGTTCTGTGTGTATCTCCATACTTCTCAGTGGTGGAATTACTGAGTAAAATGAAAACCTCAGCTGAGACAGAATGGTTTGGTGCTGGGAGCTGGGCAGTGATTAACACCAAATGCATTCTCAGATTTATCCTGCCTGTCTCTCTCCTAGCCCAGGGATGCTAGGTAGTAAAGGTTGCAGAAATACTGCTGGTTTTCTTGCTATGCAACAGATTAGTATATGAAAGACAGACTGAATTTATAGTAGAGATCTATTTTTCATGTATTTTAAAAGCTATGATTTTTAACATTAAGTCCAAACATATGAGAGTTTAAAAACAAAGGGAAAGAAATGTTCCTACAACACACCTTCACCAACATATCTGAAGGAAGATATACAATCAACATAATGATTGATACAGGGAATCCTTGCCTTATATATGTTGGCCTTCTACAACAATAAAGCAAGGTTATAAAAGCAAAATAACATCACTGCTCTGAGTTGCTGCATCTCTGGCAAGAACTCAAAGCTTAAACTACTCAGGAACACAAACACAGAAACACAAACAAAAAAAAACAAAAAAGAAGAATCAAACAGCATAGAAAAACAAATGGAGGAGGATTTTAATAGCTTTATTTCTGAGTTTTTGGGAAAGACACAGTATGTTTAAGTCTCAGTTCAACAAACAAATTCACTGGCCTTTTAAAAAACACTTTGAGCCCTGTTTTAAGGAAATCACAGACAGAATTCCGATGATTCTTTAAGAAGTGTCAACATCATGGTATAGATCACTTTGCATAGTTGCTTAATGGTTTGCTTTGGGTGTTTTTGCACCCACTGAAAAATAGTTAACTTCACCATGTCAGCTGTGTCTTTCTCTGCCATTTAAGGGAATTCTATTGGTCAAAGTACTTTTTCTCTTTTTTAAGAATTCTTCTTATGTCAAGGGTCAAGTAATTTTTCAGCATACATAGTTTAAATTCTACCTGAAAAAATATTTTGCCAGGGAACCTGTTTTATCTTCTGACAATACCTGATGAAAGGAAGAAGATTTCTCACAGCAGCATGCCATGTCTGCTAAACAACCCTTCCATATTCAATCTTCTTCTGGAAGATTAGACAGACATAAGAACAGTCCTTTAAAATTATAAAAATAGTTCAGGAGAAACCTTTGACTAAGGTCCAGGGGAAAAAATCACAGAAAATGAATCAAAGGCGTAATTTCAGGATACCTGAAGAGATTTGGATCCAAGTCCTGGCTGGTAGCTGGGGACTGGGGATTACAGGTGCCACTGTGAGGTGTGGAAAGTGGTGGAGCAGCGCCTCCTTCTGTGGGCATATCTGCTCTGCCAGCCTCTGTGGAACTCTGTCTGCAGCCAAAGTCTGATTCATTTTTCTCTCTTGCAAACCTACCAAACCTTCTGGCTTACCTCTGAAGAATTTGCTCTCACTTCCCATGACCTGCAAGCCAGGAAGGTTGTTTAGTTAGGGATATCCATTAGTATATGCACCTTTGGAAAATTGTTGTCAGACAAACTAACCTTTCTGTTTTGGTGTGTCTTCCATTCTTGGTTTTGCCTGATGCAGCTTACCACTGCAAAAATGAATCTGTCATTGAAGTCGTTTGACCAAGTCTGTCTTATTTAGACCACAATGCTTTTACAGAAGTAACATGCTGACTTAGTTACTCTGGAATTACCAATTCTTTTTCCTAGGATGCTCTCTTTGCACAGAAGTGAAGGGCTATTTCTACCTACCTGTTTAACTGAGGATGCTGGTTTGAATTGCTCTTGTTGACCTTTGCCTGTCAGGTTTTACTTTGGATCAGATTATGTCAATGATGCCAATTCCCATCCAGTCACTTTCATGGCTATATCATTAATCAGAACACTCTCCATCCTGTAGAGTCAGGAATACCTGGGGGGTGGAGGGAGGTAAAAAAAATCCCCACCAAACTAAAAATGTGTAATGAAGACAACACTTTGCACTCTGACCACTCTTTTTGAAGAACACGATTAAAGTTATCACTCTTCCTATGGTGGTGGTGCAGGAAAGTTAAATCTGATCTTCTCAGGCATTTTTGATATCATAATTCAGTTTTGCAACTATATCATCAAAGTCCTCCATCAAAACCATGAAATCAGTATTCTCTTACTTTTAGAAGAGGAAGGAAAGAATTTGCAGGGGAAAAAATCTCTGATTTTAGACTGGACCATGTTGGGAAGGTTCAGTCTAAAAGGATACAGATTTTTATTTTTCATAAACTCTCCCCTTTGTTACCTAGAAAAAAGCATCAGACCAAAATCAGATAGAGTTTCCTAGAATACTACATCTGTGTCGTTGAACAGCTGACAAAGTTGCTGAAACAAATGTTACCACTAGATGACACCAAATACTCGTTTAATGTGGTATTTTCCTGCCTGTGAGTAGATAGGCTATTATAAGGCAAAAACAAAGGAATGGAGCAGCTGGGATAAATCATCTTTTGGAACAAATTGGGTTTCCCCAGGAAACAATGGCAGAGTTCTTCACCGAGTAAAATCTGCTTGCTTATTGGATAGTAAAATCTTTCAGCTCAAGTAAAATGCTGCTTTGCAGTCTTAACTTCAAGTTTTCCTCTGAGATATTACTTTCTCTTATTCCTGTTTGCAAACCAGAACTCCAGCAACTGTGTCAGTTTTCATTTTTACTCACCTTCCTCCAATTCCTCTAAGGCAGATGCTGATCCTACAGGCATGTTTTCAGAAACAAGTAGCAGAACATTTACAAATAAGCAAATAAACAAATTAATAACAAATAAATAATAAATAGTAAATAACAAATAAAACCACTGTGATTTAAGAAGTTTTGTTTATTCAGGCTGTGATTGACAAGCAAACTGATCTTGTTGAACATGTCCCTGCTCAGTGCAGAGGTTGGACTAGATGATCTTTAAAGGTCCCATCTGAACCAAACTATTTTATGATTCTGTGATTCTATGGAAAGTGCAGCTTAAATGTCATAGGAATGTCAAGCCTTTGCTCAGGTAGCCCCCAGTACTCTGATAGCAGCCATATCAGCTTACAACAACCAGGCCCTTTCATATAACATTAGAATGGCATTATGTTGTTATATGTTGTTAGCAGGTAACTGTAACATGTATAGGAGTTTTTAATAAAATTTCTCCATAAGATGAGGTTCAATGCTGTGATTCTGAACAATCTCTTGTGAATTAAAACAAAATTCTGCACTGGTCAAGACAGAGAAATGTAGCCTTGTCTGTTGCATTTATGTGAAATTATAAAAAATACCAATTTTAACAGTTTAAGATCATTATTAGCTCCTCATTCCGGTTTTAAAAAAGCTTGAACATTTCAAGAACAGTACAGAGAAAGCAATAAAGAAATCAAATGACAAATTAGCTGTGTTTGTTGATTGAAATTATTAAACTGAAAAAGATGCAACAGATTTGAATCCTATTAAGAGAGCAATGTGAAATTAGTAGGTATTTCAGACTAGCTGAGTGAGGACAGTAAGATCACTGGGACTCTCCATTATGCTCAAAGACTGCAAGCACTACAAGTAAACCACACTTTAGATCAATATTTTAAAGTAAATGCAAGTTACAAGTGTTTTACTCATTTCTTAATGGGCAATACACATTCTAGACTGCTTGATGGTTGTTCTGTTGCAGTTGTATCCTTTAGTGAAAATTTCTGAGGATGTTGGTGTGTGTGGGACTGAGGCCAAGGTGCACTGGAGCCCTGATGCCTTGAGCAGGTGTCTCTGTGAAGCTGCTGGCCATAGCCAGACTTTGTTCCCTTTGCCTGCGTGTACACGGCTGGAAGAGCAAAGGACTATGTGTAGGGCACTGGGATGGGAATGCAGCCTTGCCATCCTGCAGGATGCCACTGCCAGTAACAGGCACAAGCTTTGCACTGAGTGTGCAGCACCTCCGGGTTGAGGTCTGCCACACCTGGTCTGGCCAATCTTTTCCTGACCTGCCTGAAGCTCTGACTTCTTCAATTTATTTACGACAGCAGTTTCTGTAACTGGCCAGGTGTAAATTGCTAATTTGTGTTACTTTTTTATCCTTGGATGTTACAACCGCATTTTTTACAGCTAGTAGTAACAAGGTACCATTCTGTGTAGGATGAGATATTCGTGGCTTTAATGTAATAATGCAGCATAGGGAAATATGCCTGATACAGTATCAGTGGCCTTGAGAAGTGGAGAGTAGGATTTGTTGTACAGGCATAAGGGGTGATAAGAAATGCACCACAGACCTAGCACTGGAATCCCACTGCTAGAAGCAATTCACCTACCATCAGTTAAAACCATGCAGACCTGGACCTTTATGTAGTGAATATATCATTTTTATAACAAATTTGGGTGCAATGTGAAGCTGTATAGCAGTGTGGGATGAGCAAAGCATGGTTGCAAACACAAAAAAACTCATGTGGACAGAGGGAGGAGTAAGAAACAATGGACGCTCTTTGGGTCAATGTACCTGGTAGCAGAGGAAATGCCCCACAAGGAGAGGCAGATGCTGTTGCTGTGAGCTCTGTGGGGCAGCTGGGCTTATGACAGCAGTAGAGAAAGAGGGTGGCTCATGAGGACAGCAGGTGACTGGGACCCCAACCCTATCCATCCTGTCCCTTCTGGTCACATCCTGCCTACAGGAGTTGAGATGGAACATGGACAACCACCTGCTCCAGCAGGCAGGAGGTCACACATAAGGATTAAAAAGTAAGAATGTAGTAAAATACTACCAAATTCAGAACTGACTGCATTTTAAATAATAAATAAAACCATGATCATCCATTCCTCTTCCTGGGTAATTCCTGAAGATTAAACCCAACAGATGATATCATCAAATGGCACAAAAGTGCAAGAATTTAGATTTTGTTAGTTTCAAGTTAAACAGAGATCATAAAACAAACTGAAAGGGGGAAAAACACACTGTGGGGGAAAGGGCTGCCTTGTAAAGTGTATTTCTGCAGATGTTTGGTACTCATGAAGGCACAAGAGTAAACAAATCATTGCAATTTGTCTCTAGTACAGAAACTCCTCTGCCTCTGCTAGGGAACAAAATGTGTGGGGTTTGTCGACAGGATCACTTCCTACCTAGAGCTTTGTGTCTCTTGGTGGAGGGACTGAAGCACCATTAGTGGGAGCTATCTGGCTGGGTACTAAGCCCAGGTCTAGATGGCCATAATTTCTTCAGAGAAGGTGTGTCCCTGTTAGGACCTGCACATGAACAACTGCTAATTCTTGTCTTCACCAGATCCCTTCTCACCCCAAACTGACATCCCCTGGCTGTCCCACCATCCACACCACAACCCCAAGATAGGGCTGAGTGGTGTCTACTTGTCCCTTTCACCCCTCTCCACAACCTCACTTCACCCCAATTCTAATTCCTTGGAGAAGGCCATCCTTGACATAATGTCCCAATAACACAAATATTACCATACTTTCACAGCTTTTACAGAGTTGTCATTATCTTTCCTCCTCTTTTTGTTCTGGCATGATGTAAAGACAAGACATAGTACTCCGGGTTGTGCATGTAAGAACAGACCAGAAGAAAAAAATACAGCAATTTCACAATTACAAACCACACCAGATTATAAGCCGCAGCTCCAGGTGTCAGTAATCTTTAGGTTTTTGTCCATATATAAGCCGCACCCAATTATAAGCCGCACTGTTGTTCATAGCGAGGACCCGCGTGCAACAAAGTTGCTAATTAATAACAGAATCGTGGGATCTTGGGGTTTAATGGCTCGGCTCCGGGCCGGGCGGGCTTGGCCCACTCAGGGCTGCCGACAGGGCCAGGTGACCCAGCCTGGCACTGCCGCTTGGTGGGGTTACTTGGGGCCAGCTGCTGTTGCTACCGCCAGGCTCGTTCACCCCGGCCCGGCGCTGCCCTGCAGTGGCAGGCGGGCATGGAGCCCCCCGCCTGCTCCCACTCCCACGGCGGCAGGTGGGCACGGAGTCCCTCGCCTCCCCCCCAGGCCACGGGGCAGGCAGGAGGGAGCCCCCCCACCTCCCCCCTCCACTGCCAGTGGCAGGGAGCCCTCCTCCACCCGCCACACAACAGAGTAACCAATTTGTAATAATCGTGCAATCCCGGGTTTTATTGGCAGGTGCTCGGCTCGGCACCTTGGCTTGCACTTCTGGGTTTGGAAATTTCAGAAATCTTTTCATATATTAACGCTCCTGAGTATAAGCCGCATTTCCGGGGTGGGATCAAAATTTTAGTCAAAATGGTGCGGCTTATAATCGTGAAATTACTGTAGGTTGGTTAAATATCAAGAAATGTAACCAGCAATCTTCTCAGGAGACAAGGATAAAGATGAGGTCCTCGGCATGTTTCCAGTGTCATTATGTGTCAACAGAATTGAGGACCATCTGGGGCATCCTGACAGCCAGCAAGAGGAGTACAAACTCCCACCCTGCTCAGCAGCTGCTTGCTCTCCATCCCAGGGGATGCCTTGAAATACACAGCCAGTTTACAGAAAACAAGCAGAGATAAAGATATGCATACTGACTAGAGCTTCTCTGACATTAGCATTGCAAGCAGCACAGGTAAAATCCTGGCAAGAAAGGGTAAGTAGTATCAACATGAACTATACAGAGTGCAGAGCATATACTTCCAGCTGCAGAGATGCCTCTCTACAGCAACAAAAAACCTCCAGTATACTGACAGTCATCATGGAAATTTTACAGTGTGGTGGGTGAGCAGATACTAAAAAACAAGCATCTAAAATATAACTGTATAAGCCATCCATGGCTTTTTCCTTTATGACTCACAGTTGAAGCTCTTCTTATTAGGTCTCCGAACTTTTTTTCAAATTGAGATTAATTGCTCTAAAGAGAACAGAGTTCTTCCATTACACGAGGCATTTGTAAGATAACAGGTATTTTGATCACTTTTTCTGTGACAAATGGAAGTAAAAGCAGCAAAAAATATAAACGTATTATCCACAAATTAAAATTTATGTGATCTTATTACTCAATGAATAACAGTGATGACAATCATTTGACAAATTTTCATGCAGGACTGTATGTCATTTATACAGTCCAAAATAGTGTGAGAACATATACTAGTTTTAAAAATGAAGACTTCTAATTGCCAAGGGAAACAGTCACAGTATCACTCAGGAACACCGGTTCACTCAAATGCCACCAAGTGTGCTAAACAGAAAGCAACATTGTGTAAGCAGATGATTCTCTCTTTATACTTTGCTTTAGAGAAAAAATTAAGTCCTGAAAACTACTTCAAACTATCTGAAACTACTTGTACTGTGAGGAATGAATGCCTGCTGATGTACATACTGGGAGACTAAAGAGCTCTATCATAGCTAAGATACATGACTTAAATATTTTAAACAATTGAGACACCAGCTCCAGGCAGTGCAAGATTAATAAATGTGTCCATCCTCAGGTCTTTTGAAAACAAATTCCAAACTTATATATTCCAGTAGAAGCAAAGTGAAAAAATTTAAGACCGCTGATACTGGCTGAGGGAGAGACTGAAGGAATGGCCGTCTTTCTTTTCTTTTTAATGTTAGTGTGAAAGTAATACACCCCTAGTACTGAAAACAAGTTTCTATTTACTCAGACATCACCAAGCATCCAGAGCAAGCACTGTAGCTAAAGTCCATCCTTCAGAATTGCACATCCTAGAATTCTGTTTGTAAACGTTTTGAATTCTACATTATCTTCTTGCATTGACTCATTTTGTGTGGGAGTCATCACCGAGGAAGATCTGTACCCTAACCCTTGTCCCTGGCAGGCACCAGTTGAAGTTGTGGTGATCCCAAAGAAAAAAGTTCCCAGGGGTTATGGGATCGCCCATGTTAATGCCTTATGAATATTTCCAACCCTCATTTCCCAGTTATCATTACCACTCCCAGTTTCCAGAATGTTCCCCATTCCTCGTTTCCCCATTGGTCCCTACCTTCCCTAACCCCACCTCTGCACCACTTTCTCCTCTACCCATTGGACCCTGACCTCGACTCCACCTGCTTTCCTGCTTCCCTTTTATACCCTAGACCACCCCACATCTTGGTCCTTGACCATCAACCCCTAGTGATCTGTGTTTGGATTTTTGGGCCTTGTCCCACATTTGTTTTCACCATTATTAAAGTGCTTTATGTTACTACTCGAGGCCGTTGCATCTGCTATTCATTTATTTTTGCCACTCCTACCCTAGTATCAGAACCCTGAACCCTAAAAAGCATTGTCAGGGTCCACCCTCACCCCCCAACAATTTTGCTTTCACACAGCTGTAGTCAAATCATGCCTCTAAAGCTAAGAGATGAACAAAAAGTACTGGAGAACTGGAGAATGTACAGGAAAGGAAGTTCAACTCTAAATTGTAATGAGTAGAGAGATAAAAGCTTCAGACTATGTTTTCAAAGTAGTGTCACAGAACACAGTGGAAATGTGCAGTCCCCAGCTCCCCAAATCCTGAATGGCAAAGGTCATGGCCTAGAAGACTGAAGAGTTCAACTACATCTTACAAACTGCTGACTTTGTGACCAAATATTGCATTCACAGCTTTTGTGCAGACAGCATTTACTCCATGGGATCTAGTGCCTCTGCTACCTGGGTATTTTTAGTTTCATTATACAACAGGTTTAGCAGTACCTGGGATGGGTGCATACATTCGAAAATCACAAAGCAAGTGGAAAGAGATGGAAGACAGTTTAATAGTAAACACCAAACATTTTGTACTGTGATTACAATAATTTCACGATTACAAGCCGCACCTGATTATAAGCCGCAGCTTCAGGCATCGGCAACATTTAGGTCTTTGTCCATGTATAAGCCACACCGGAATATAAGCCGCACTTTCGTTCGCAGCGAGGACCCACGTGCAACAAAGTAATGAATTAGTAAAGGAATCGCGCTGCCCCGTGGTGCCGGCGGGAGGGAGGCATGGAGCCCGCTCGCACCCAGGGCGGCAGCAGGAGGGAGGCACGGAGCCCCCCGCCTCCCCCCAGGTCCACAGGGCCGGCAGCACAGAGCCCCCACCTCCCCCCACTGCCGCAGGGCTGGCAGCATGGAGTCCCCTGCCTCCCGCCCAGGCCACAGGGCCGGCAGGAGGGAGGCCCCCGCCTCTCCGCCCCGCGCTGCCGGCAGGGAGCCCGTCTCCACCCGCCGTGCAACACAGTAACCAATTTGTAACAATCGCGCAATCCCGGGTTTTACCAGCAGGTGCTCAGCTCCCTGGCTCGCACTTCCTGGTTGGGAAATTCCCAAACTTTTTTCATGTATTGGCCACTCCTGAGTGTAAGCCGCATTTCCAGGTTGGGATCAAAATTTCAGTCAAAATGGAGCGGCTTATAATCGTGAAATTACTGTACATCCCTGGCAATAATCACTATTTCTTCATTCCTAGTGGAAGAGAGTTAGAAAGAGAAAGCACTACGCTTCAAACACGTTTCCCATATCCCCATATACACTTCATGTAGAATATAACAGCCTTTTGCCTATCTGCATTTCAGCACAGTTACATGATGTTGCTGACACAGGTTCAGCCAAATCCAAAATAGGAGAATTGTGTTTGATACTAGACCATAAAAGCTAATCTTTAAACAGTAGGTCAGCTGGAATTTTTGGGAAGACTTCAGGGATTAACTGTTGCATAAACTGCAAGAGGATAGAGAAACTACTACAGTATACGCCATTCAGTCTTTTCTCTTATAAAATCCTTGCAGGATTAAAACTGACATTTAACTTTTCTATAGTTTTCTGTCAACTGTTTCCTTGTTCTTCTCTCACAGTGGCTATGAATACTTCTTTGATGGTCTCCTTGTCCAAGTTCCTGCCTGTAAAGAGAAATAAAATATCTAACTGTATTTTACAGTGCATTGCAAAAATCCACATACAAGTAGCTTCTTCTAACCTAAGAAAAAGTTCATTATAGCAATCAGTGAGAATAGCAGAATTAAAACTAAGGCAACAAGAGACTTCAAGTAAGTCTCAACTGCACAAATAAGGGAAAGGGGGAAAAAGTAGGTGATTTTTGATAATACAACACTTTGCACAGCAAACAGAATAGAAAATAGAAACACAGAAACTCAGCACTTCAAGCTTTTCAGAAACAAAACTTATTTAAACATTTTAAAGCCCTCCTTATAGTTACTCAATATTTGCCAAAACATTCAAACTATTCCCATCACCCAATTTATAATTACAGATTTTAAAAGTAACATTAAATATGCCAACATAATTTATGAAAGCTTAGTATTTTACTGATTTGATTTTGGTGGCACAAATAAGGATAGTGTAGACTCCTCTCAACTGCAATTTTGAACCTCAGGAGGTCTTGATGGATAAACCTCTGAGAAAGGGTTATGCTGAACATACTCACTGCACTTATTCTGCCCAGTTTAGTCTGATTGCTTTTCACTGGCCAAGTCAGAGGACTGTCTCTGAAAAAACCAGCTTCTTAAACTCAAACAAGGAGATAGGTAATTTCCACTTACCAATTAGGACCAGCCTGTTTGTTCTCTTTTCATCTTCTTTCCAGGCTACTGAAGTCTCTTCTAGGTCATAGAGCTCATGGACACCTTGGACTATCACTTGATGAGATTTGCCTTGAATAGATACCAGTCCCTTATCAGAAAAATAACTGTTAGGGTATATAAACAAAACTTTAAAAATAAAGTATGTAAGAGGGGAAACAAAACTTTTAATCCAGTTCAAGAGGGAATAGTATTTCTGGCAACTACGCACTTGTTAGTCAATCAACATGTCTACTTGTAACATCCACTTTCACATCTCCTTATTTTGTTAAAGGCTAAGAACTACACTTAACCAATTACACTTTGCCTTCTGTTCCACCCTTGTCAGTTCCTAGCCTGCTCAAGCAAAAATTAAATGTCATCATATTCTATGCCTCTTTGAATACATATATAGTGTTTGACATGGGAGTCCATGAAAGACTGCCTGCCAATGAAATGACTGATTTCAGATTAGTCCAATTAAGCTCTTATGCACACTATATTTACTTTTCTGAAACAGAATCTCTGAATATTGGAGAAAAAAATAAGCATTTGTGAAGTACAACAACTAGCAACAGAAGGGATTATAGTCAGTGTGAGTCCATTAACTCACATATCAAAAGCTCTATTAAAACAGTTTTCATCACTTCATAGTACAATGTTCTGAAATACTTCAGTGGAACACATTCTGTAAAACATGTCTTATATGCTTTCTGAAAATTCCTCCCAAAATTTGCCCTAAAACAGGACACTTCCCTAAAGAAAGAAAGAGTTAAAAATATTTCATAAAATAGGTCTCCATTTAACCTACTAGTTGGAATTCTATGACTATTACTGCCAAAAGAGTTATGACTACAGATAAAATATAAATATAAAAGCAACAAACTTTGGAACCTGTTCTGTAATTATTTGCCTGAGGCTCATTTGCTTTGGTGTATTTGTCTGTAACTGAAGGACAGCACACATCACAGGCCTCACATCTCATAAAGGATTAGTTTGACTCCAACGCTCAGTACACCAAAAACATACTTGTGCATGGCATTACTGCTTTTCAGGCAGCTTCATACACATCAGTGGCTACTCTCTTCTATTTGTCAGGAAGGGGAAGACAAGGATACTCTAATTTTGTTGCTGAAAAGGCAAGAAAAAAATTTTCCTTCCAATAAAACTAAAATAATTATACTGCTGTCTAAGACGGTCAAGTGTTCTCAGGCATCTTACAGCATGCCAAATGACTGACTGGATTCTCATTTTTTCATTATTTACTCAGCTGCTTGATATAAGGTAAATGAAAACAGATCCTGAATTGTTACCTCTACTCCTCTCCAAACCAGGCAACTGAAAAACATATGAAGTGCCCATGGAGACAAATACTTATGAGCTGCATCTTTAAAATTACAGCCTGACAATACTGTAAGAAGTTGTTAATTGTAACCACAATTACGATTGCATTCCTATGTCATGCCAAACTGAATTTCTGCATATTATGGCAACAATTTTAAGTACATCTAGCAATCTATAGGATCTAATCTGTAGCATCTCAATGTCTGCTCCTCAGCCAACTATGTCTTTCTGAGTCGTTCATGGAACAACTTGCTACTCTCCATTTCATCTGCTCTGCTACAGTGATCCAGCAGCACCTTTGAGGTCCGTAACTCACAGCACACTGCAGGTTTTTAGGTGTAAAGATAAAAAGCACAAAACAAAGAAGCTGGTGGTTTCTGACTAACCTTCAGTCTTATGACATCCATGGTGCACCCAGTCTTATCTTTCACATTCTTCTCCCACAGAAGATTCTATGAAAAGATGAAGTTGTTTCCATAAACAAAGTGGCATGGGATGAGTTTCTATAAAAAGCCACAATGATTTTTTGAGCTGATGGTGATATATAACTTACCTGAATAAAGAGATTTAAGTTTTCTTCTTTTATATTTCCTGGAACTTCAAATGTTACTGTAATTATAGCCTGCAAATGGGAAAATACACTTACTATTATCACACTGAATAAACATCTCCTTACAGTAATTTCAAAAAGTGTTCTTTATAAGCTGGCCTCATAAAAAGGCAAGTATATGGTAACATCGATTTAAAAAAAATCTCTATTTCTGTTCTGCTCTAATTTGCTAAATGAAGCTTTGCTTTTTGTTTCTGTTTGGGTGTGCACTTATTGGGCATATACAATGCCTCGAACAGCTTAATACCATTAACTGCTACCATGCAATTTTTTGCTTTTGAGACTATTATGATCAAGCTTTCAAATATGGTTAAAAATGCTATTTTTTTGCACACTGATCTTCATGAGAATTCCATCAGACAAAAAATAATCAACACAGTTTTCATAAAAGGCAACCTGTACTTGCCTTGTAAGAAGGTTGTTTCTTAACAAACCATGTAGGAATACATTCAGAAAATAAAGATGTCTGAAGTCAAATTTTGTTCCAAAGCAACTACCAGCTGACTGCTCGGGATCAATTATCAAAAGAAAATATGAAAATAGAACATGTAGTTTAAAATTAGCAATTTATTTAAAGAAGAAATAATATGTCTTATTTTTGTCACTCTAATTGCTCAATGGTATGGAAGAATAGAGAGAGAGTTACTTCCTGTGATGCTTTCAAATGACCACCTTCAGATGACTAGTCTAACTTACAGAAAAAAATTAAAGGAACAAGCAGCAAATGTTTGTCTAATGACCAAGTAAACTTATCTAAACAACCAAGAGCTAACACTCTGAGCCACCTCAAAACATAGCAGACCGCAGTTCACTGCACTCCAAGTACAGTGCAGTTTGTTTCTGCTGACCTTCAACGGGAAGATAACAAACACACTTTGTCATACAACAAGGACTTGCAGCCTACTGTGGGAAGTGTTCTGCCCTCATTTAAGCCTCAAATGTCTCAACAATCATCTTAAATATGCGGGTGTTAAACTAAACAGAGAAATGAACAATGAATTCTGTCGAATGACTCCACACTACAGAACTGACAATTATCTCCTTAATGATATGAGGATACTATAACTCATAACATTCAGGAAGGCTTCTACTTAACATTTCTATCTACTTTAGGGATCTATTAAGATTCTATAACTGAGCATATTTAACAATTTTGATTACACAAAAACTATGAACATTGTCATTATAATTAAGAATGAACTGATTTTATATTTAATCTTTAGTTCCAAAATTAAATTATAATTGCCTTTTCCTGGTCTCAACTTCATAGTTAAAATAGACAGTTTAAGAAGAAAAATACATGCATTTATGCATCATATTTTAACCTGAAAATTAAATTTAATCATAGAAACTTTCTGAAGAAAGCCCAGTTTTCTAAGACAACTTTAAAAAATTAAGTTTTTGCTTTTTTGCAGCCACTGAGGGAACTTGAGGCCTATGAGTGAACCCACCTGCCTAAGGATACCCCCCATCAGGACTGTGACCCACAGTTCAACCAAAGATATTTTGTTTTGGGCAGAAGATCTACAGTACAGACTGGCTACAAATTTAGGACTTGTTTCTGCAAATACATTACAAATAAAAAAGCAGTTCTATTTAGTTCACTAATATTCCCCATGTGAATCAAGAAATTACATGACTGTCTGAAGTACTGGAAGCTTATAAGCTATTTTTGAAAGTGAGACTTAATACAGCCATTTAGAATCTATCTACAACAAAGCACATTCCTTTTCTGTAATATAGGTAATCTTCCAATACCTTAAAACACATTACTCCCTAACTGAAACCTTCTGAAACAGCAACAAGATTAGTATGCAATATTGAACAGTCCTGTTGTTACAAAAACATCAAAGCAGTATTTTTTGGTAATTTGGTAATTACCTTATCTAGATGTGCATGTGTTGTCTTTACATGCTCAAGCTTTTTCTGCAAACTGAAAATAAGGAAAGTTAAATGGCACATTTGAGTAGGATGGGCAAAATGTCATTATTTCAAAATTTTTTAAACTCCAGCATTGTACAGCAAAACTGAAATATCAAATATAGACTAGATATTCAGAATAAGCTTCAACAGTTAATTCCATTTTAATCTCAAAATAAAATGTTTAATTATATTTGTTTTATATAGTTCATTTTCTGTGTTAGAAAATTGGGGTTTTTGAAACAAAGACAATTATAGTCCTGATTTGCAGTATCTTCAGCAATAAAAACATTGATACTTCAATGAACACAACATCCATGATACTCCTTTGTGCAAAAAAGGCAAACTCTACATCATTAAAGCAAGCAAGAAAAAATAAACCACTTGAATTTATCAAGTTAATAGATGTTGGTTTTTAAAAAAACTTTACAATTATTTGAAAATCAAGAAAAAAAGAATATACAAAGATGTTGCTTGAGAGAACAAAATCTGTAACATGAATTGAAATACTATATACCAGCTTCCACTTCTCAGGCGTACAGTTCACTTCTACTATGCAGTGTGCCTGTAAATTTAAAACAGATGCTCTCTATTCAATAAAGAAACTTGGGGACTTCTTTTGTAAACTAATACTTAGGGTCTTACTGCATCTTTTTGTGTAACAACACAAAATTGTACTGCAGCTTTAGATTTCACATCCACATCTGTCTTGATTAATCAAGACAGCTCAAAATTTCTTCATCTACTGTCTTCTGTACTGTTTCTGTTTTCTCTCTATATTGTGAATAACACGCAGAGAATAAATACTGTAGCACAAGTTACAATGATGCTCTCTGCTACTTCAGAGAACACTGCCTATAAAAATCCCTCCTCCTAATTTGATAACTGTAAAATTTTTAGAAGCGTTTTTGGTGGGGGAAAAAGCACTGTCTGCTACAGAAGCAACATTTCACATTCCTACTTGTCCTATTTCCTTTGCTTTGCTGTCTTAGTCTCTCACTGCCCTTCATAGAATCCAGAATTCATGATGTGTTTCCTGCGACTTTAGGGTACATACAGACTACAAGATTCCACCACACAGTCACACCAAACAGATGTTGTATCTGTCTGCTAACAGATACATACAGATCCTGTAGTATGCCGTTAAAAGAACAAATTTATTAATGTACTGTGTTCAAGTGATGTTGAATGCAAAGAGTTTTTCTGCTCTGGTGATGGCACTGAAACCACCACTAATATTTTATGTAAGAATTTCTGTATCTAGGAACTATAAACAGGTAAGCAATTTTATTGTGCTGAGTTCAAACATAAACAAAATCAACCAAACTTCTTTAAAGTACAGTAATTTCACAATTACAAGCCGCACCTGATTATAAGCCGCAGCTCCAGGTGTCGGCAACATTTCGTTCTCTGTCCATATATAAGCCACACCAGATTATTAGCCACACTTTCGTTCACAGCGAGGATTCGTGTGCAACTTTCACGAAGTTGCCAATTAGTAAAAGAATCGCAGGATCATGGGGTTTACTGGCTCGGCCCTGCTCGGGGTGGCCACCATGGAACGGCCCCAGCCCCGCTCGCTGCTGCCGCCAGGAAGCGGGGATGTGGCCTGCCCGGTCGCTGCTGCTGCCATGCTTCCTGGGGCCGGGCAGCACCGCCGCTGCCCCGCCGCCCAGGGCCAGGCGGGCTCCGGCTCGGCTCGGGGCTGCTGCAGGCTCGGACTTCTGGGTTGGGAAATTTCCAAAATTTGTTCACATACAGGCCACTCCTGAGTGTAAGCCGCACTTCTGGGTTGGGAGCAAAATTTTAGTCAAAATGGTGTGGTTTATAATTGTGAAATTAGTGTAGTCTACAATCTTCTTGGTACTTTTAGAATTTGTCTTTAAATGCTGACATTTTAGAGTGCTCCCCCTGTTTGAACACCAAATACTGAGAAGCTCTAAAGTAACTGAGTGAAATAAGAAGACTAGACTGAGGAAAGCAATAAAGAATTTTTTGTCAGTTCCTTAAGAACTTTAACAAATCTGTAGAGTGCAGCAAACTAGCAAACTTCGCAGAACACCACCTAGTATTACAAGTAATCAGATCTAACTGTGAACCGCTGTTATCAAGAACAATCCTTTTCTGGTTCACATCTTTTTACTGCTTTATCTCTGTTGTGTGGCTCCAGCATGAGTTAATTCAATTAGCTGATCCATTATAAGGACTTGGAACATGGGTGTATGATCTGGCTTACTAACAGTTATCTATTGCCTCTAAAGGATATATCAGCCTCCCTCCTCCCTTAACTTTGTTTTGGATGCCTAGTTTGGTATTTCCCTTATGCTGCCATTGGTAGAAATCTTGAAACAAACACTACAGTATTTCACTGATCAGTCAGTGCCAGCAGAAAAAAGACCAAACCTATCATTTTGATTGTACTGTATCAGTTCAGAGGGAAATCTCACAAGCACATGTTTATCTTATAGAGGTTACTAATTTGCATGTCCTGTAATTTCTCCAGTCTGTGAATAAGGAATTTGCTCCATTCCATTATATGAAATGAAAAGTGTGTGTATCTAGGAAGAAAAATGAAGCTGATACTGCCCTCCTTTTCCCTCCTTTCCTTTATGATTGCTCCAGTACTCTTCACTCTCTTTGCTGTGCTTCAGCACACACAATGAACAGAAAGACCTTTTCCCCTCCCTTCCCATTTTACTTCTGTACCCATCCAGGATGCTGAAGCATCCATTTGGCATTAAAAAAACCCAGGAATGAGAAACACAGTGATCAGAATTTGTAGAGCCTTTGTTTGCTGTGGAACCTCAGTCCCTCATTCTTTTCTGTGAAATCTAAGAAGGCCAACATTTCATCAAGAAACAAAGGAGAAAAATTCTGAAATGCTTTAAAAGAACCAGAGAAGAGTATAAGTCTATTCTGGTATTAAACCAGAAAAACTTACATTTTGGGGAAAAAGCCAACCACACACACTCTGGCTCATTTAACTTTATAAGGTCAAAAAGGTTTTTGCAGGTATTTGAAGAAAAAAAGAATTCCATCTGATATTACCACTTATAAAGCAATAATTTTTAAAATATGACTGTCCTGGTCTAGACAGGACAGACTAAACTAGAATTTCTAACAGAAACTGAAAACAGAAAATTTGAAGAAATAGATGCAAATTTGAGTCAGGATTTCAGTGTGTCTATTTCATACCCAGATATTTTTTCTAATAGAAGACAACAAAATCATGATCATACCTTACTCCAGATAAACTGTCAAACGCATGTAGGTCCAAGACATTAGAGAGATCAACTCTAAAGAGAGGGAAAAAAGAAAGCCTTGTATTTTTGATGTATTTAAATGTCAGGTTTTAAAGGTGTTGACTGAAGCTTATGTTTTTCTTCTTGTCTATCAGACTAATGCCATTAATACTTAAGAGTTATTTTTGGGTATCAGTGGTTGGTACTGTCTTCTACAAGGAAATGCTGTGTTTATTCAAACAATAACATGTAAGTACAGAAACAAAATTTTAAAAAATACTGTAAAATGCAAGGTATTTCCAAAAATACGATAAAATCCCCTATACTGGATGCCTAAATAATAATTTTTTTCCCTAAATGGGAAAAGGAACCTTGGGCCTCTCAAGACAGACACAAATCCCTGGAATATATATAGTTTATACTGACAAACTGTTGGCAAACAAAACTGAAACAACTTTATAAGGCAATAACTACTATGAGGAACTTGAACTCTACAATTTGAAACAGACAATTGAAAAATGTAATACAGAATACCATATTATTACTGGCAGTACTGATCATATCTGCTTATAAGAATGGCTACCTATAAACTTGCATAAGAAACTTTTCTTCACAAAGCAATACAGACTATAGATTTCACTGCTAATAGCATCTGATAGCTTTTCAGATGGAGTTAATGACATGTAGCTAAATAAAAAGGAACAAGAGAGGTTAAAAAAATCACTTCTGGAGTACAACCAGAATCATCAAACTTTTACATTCAACAGCAGTTGTACCAAGTAGTTTCCAAAATGAAAGACTTATAATAGAATACACAAACAATTCCTGTGCAAAATTCATGACCAGCTCAGTGTCAGCTGTTCTCAGCAGTGTTCTAAAAAAAAACCACATAGTAACCCTCCCTTTTAAATGTTGGCTTTTGAGGGATAAATCCCCCCTTAAAAAGAGTATGTCATCAAATAACATGACAATAAATTAATTCTGTGCTTACTTCACATTTGGCATGTTGAATAATGGAAGAGACCCTATGAGTCATTTACAGAAGAATATTTACAAGTAACAAACAGTTGTCATTGAGGACTAAATCTGTGGCCCACTTAATTTCATATCTGATGCTAGCTGGCATCAGACACTATAAAATATGCAAAGAGATCATATATTGGATCTCCCCCAATGGCCATTTAAAACACAAATCATGTAGTTTTGTAGCTTCTTGAAAATTGGTGCTATCTGATCACCCAACAACAGCAAGTATTTTTATCTATGATTTCCAGTTACATTTGACAATAACTTTAAAAAGCTAAGTATACTTTGTTAAGGTTATGACTATTACCTTCTCCTTAAATTTGCTTAAATCAAAAACCTATACTTGATGAACATTGACCACAATAATCCAACAATTGCACAAATCATTCCTAGCAGTCTGGAAGATACACTGCTCTCCTAATGCTCCCGGGAATACAATATCTATTTAAGTTCTTACTACAGGAAAAATCTGATTCAGAAATTCAATTGAAATAGAAAAACGGTGCAATGATTTTTCCTGTTCTTGTAACTTCCTTCCACTGCTTTCAAAGTCATTTTATAGGAACAACTTATTTGCAATAGCAATAATATTTAAGGGGACACAATAGAAGGAAAACATTGTAGTGTACGTCCAACTATTAGCTCAAAACCAAACTGGCCTTGCAAGCTGCTCTTCAGTCACAAGGTTGGTTAACAGTGTATCTCTGTGGCCAAGAAGGCCAAGGGTGTCCTGAGGTGCATCAGGAAGAGCGCTGCCAGCAGCTCACAGAAGGTGATACTGCTGCTTCAGTCAGCTCTAGTGAGGCTGTGCCTGGAGTGCTGTGCCCACTTCTGGGCTCCTCAGTGCAGGGAACGTGGAGCTCCTGGACAGAGTCCAGGGAGGGCAACAAAGATGTTTAAAGGACCAGAGCACCTGGTCCTTTATGAGGAAAGGCTGAGGGAGCTGGGCCTGTTCAGACTCAAAAAGATGTCTGAGATGGGACCTCCTCTGTGTACATAAATATCAGAAGGGAAGGTGCCAGAAGATGAACCTGGCTCTTAGTGCTGCCAGGCAATAGGACAAGAGCGAACAGGCAGAAACTGACACGCAGGAAGTTCCACCTGAACATGAGCCAAGAACTACTTTACTGTGAGGGTGACCAAGCACTGGAACAGATTGCCCAGAGAGGCTGTGGAATCTCCCTCATGGGGGACATTCAGGAACCATCTGGACACAATCCTGTGCCACGTGCTCTGGAATGACCCTGCTTGACAAGAGGGTTGGACAAGATGACTGTGCTCTCTTCCAACCTCACGCATTCTGGGATTCTGTGATAGGAACACTAACAAAGAAAAATATAAATTAAAAATACATTTTTACTTCCTCAAAAAAAAAAAAATCTTTCTCTAGATGCTTAGACACAGTATCAATATTGGATTAAATATTTCTAATTCAATAGTTTTCCTTTAATAAAGCTGATTTATTAGAATACTTTAAACTGTCACAAAAGAAGCAAGATCTAGTACCTAGTAACAGTGGCCATTTAATACCTTGATCTTTGTGTCTCTAGAATTTTAACAAGTCCATTTATTGACCTAAAAAAAACCAGAAAAATCATTAATTAGATGAAAATAAACTATGATATATAGTTTGAATATGTTCACTATGGACAGCATCATGGGAAATAGCCCACCTCTGTTACCAGCTTGTTAAATAACTACCAGATATGGATTGAGATATTTGGTTTCCACTAACAGCCAGGGAATTTCACAAGTTCTGACAACAAGATACCACCAGTGAGAATAGCATTTTCCTATCCAAAGCTATTTATAACACACTCTGCTCAGTCTAAGCACTTTTATCTTCTTATTTTAAAAAAACTAATATAGTTGTAACGTATTTAAAAATTTTAATGTTTAATTTGGTTTATCATGATATTGATAGAAAACAATAATGTCTTTGATCATTAATTTGATTCAGACCACTGGTTCTTTGCTCCCATGACAATTGTTTGGAACTTCCTCCCTATAACTTTGCATTTGCTAGTGAACTCATATTTACCAGCAGATTTTTTCTTCACTTCTGCTAATTCTCAAAACTGGCAACAGCTGCTCAGAAACGTAAAAACATAAACACTTAAGAGAAATGCCTGTCATTAGTAAATAACACCAAATCTTACCTAGACTGACAAAATGCTAAGATTGTGCAAGCACATAGAAGTGCTGGAATACCTTTAGCGAGAGAAAGTATCTTTTCCCTCACAAGCTTATCAATTTTTGCCAATCTAATAATGACATCTAATTTCTATTCTAACAGCAGTAAAGAAGTAACTAGGTTTAAACTAATTTTTGAGGCAGTACAGTGTTATAGTTATGCCAAAATTTTATACCTCACAGATGTTCTGACTTTATTCAATTCTTCCTCCGAAACCAAATCCGTTTTATTGATGATTATAAGATCAGCTAATGCAACCTGCCTATGTTTCAAGAAAAAAAAGAGAGAAAAAGACATTGTTAACAAACAAATACTTTGCAGAAACATAATCTCTTCTATGGCCCCAAAAGATACTATGAACATTGTTAGTACAGAAGGGCAAGCATTAATCAAACTAGAACATCACGGAGAATTATTAAAGTACTACTGACTTCTCCTCAAATATGTTCTTTTGTGCCCTAACAGATCAAATCAAGGCTTGCTAGATTCTTTTATTTTAGGGTTAGTTTGTTTGTCTGTTGACTGTATGTATGTCATCTAATCTGAAGTGCCTAGTGATTTAATAACTTTACCAATCCCTATTTGCCTTGCGTGTAGTCCTTGAAATGTGATACTTGAAGTCTCTTTGCTTTATGAAGACTTCAACTGTTACAATTACAGTAATTTCACGACTATAAGGTGCACCCTTTTGACTAAAACTTTCCCTCGAACCTGGCAGTGCGCCTTATAGTCCGGTGCGCCTTATCTGATGGACAAAGTTGAGAAATTTGCCTACCCAGAAGTGTGAGCTGTGAGCCGTGGGGGGAGCCGGCAGTGCCAAGGTAGCCGGCTGGAGGCAGGCCCAGGGGCCCGCGGTACCACCCCTGCTGAGTGAAGGCGGGCCAGGGGGCCCGCGGCGCTCCCGCTCCCGCGTCCAGGCGGTCCCGGGGGCCCATGACAGCCGGGTATAGGCAGGCCTGGGGGCCTGCGGTACCACCCCTGCCGGGTACAGGCGGGCCTGGGGGCCCATGGCTGCCGGGTTGAGGCGGGGCTTTGGCCAGCAACTGCGCGGGGGGAGCTGGGGACAGAGCCTCACTGCAAAAAAAAAGTGCGCCTTATAGTCCGGTGCGCCTTATATGATCTACAAAGTTGCGAATTTTGCTGACTCCTCGGGGGGTGCACCTTATAGTCCGGTGCGCCTTATGGTCGTGAAATTACTGTACTCTTCATTATTGTGGCCACACATTTATTAAAACATATTCCTTTATCTCCAGTTCTGCTTCAAGCATGAGAGATCCTAACACGAAACTTTTAATTCCCTCAAATCAGGTGCATCTCATTCAATTAAATAAAATCCCATCACTATTAAAATAGAAGAGTCAATTCTTGGCAGAAAGATCAAATGAAGCATGAAGTTACTTTTTCATATATTACCTCATTACACCAATCTACCTCAGTTTAAGCAAAGCAGGAGAAAAAAGCCCCATAAAAGGACCCATTTCCAATGAACTTTTATACAGCGCAATTCCTATCTTGAGATATAAAATTAATTTCTACATCCATACCGAGATGCTTCATTGATAAGATCTTCTGGTTTCTCCTCTGTCAAGTGCTGAATAAAAATTAAAAGAATTGGGTCAATCATATACAAATTCAATTTAAATTCATTTGCAATTAAAGAAAGCCAGACCCAACTCAATTGTGGTTCTGTTTTTCAACAAGGTATTGAGGAAGATGGTATCTTGAATCTTTCTGTTAAATGATGATGAAAAGGTACATTTATACATTCACCACTACAGAGGTTTATAACTACCTTAAAGCAAACTCTTCTCAAAAGTTTTATTATTAGAATGCTTAGAAGTTGGAAAACTTCATAATATTTAATTACTTTTCAGCTTTACAATGAACTAAAAAGGTCACCATGTCCTACAGTAACAATGAAAAAACATATCTGAAAGAAAATGAAAGCTCAGTAATTTTATTCTGAGTGAACTTTTAAATGAGTGTGAACTCAACTAACTAACAAATCACAGGCTAGGCTTGCATTATAGCATTTCATATATGTAACTTCACACTCTTTTTCTCTGGAAGACTATACAAAACAAACTGTACTTTGATAGTAAAAACTGGTAACTTTTTCCAGGTTTGTATGAATAAACCACTGCTCTTTGGCAAGTCTGTCCAAAATCAGAAGCTACGGGAGTTCCATTATCATCTCCACTTGTCTGCCCAAGCTAGTGTCTTTACAGACAAATTAGTGAAAGGGAAAAAAATATCTGCATCTCAAGCAGCAGTGTAACATTTAGCAACACAAAGCTTTACTTAAACACAGCAACAAATTACACTGAAGCAGCAAAGGTCTAGCTACAAGTTATTTTCTGCCCACTCTGCCATGGAGGCAGCAATCTCTAGGGGAGAAATATCACAGACATCTGGAGGAAGTAAAACTTCAAACAGATGCTGTAATATTAGCAAGAACTTGCCACTTATGCTTACATCTCTGGGAAGGTTAGAGTCCTGTGCATTCCTTCATCAGCCCTAAATATATATCAGATATATTACTTTAAAAGCTCAGTTTTAAATTACAGAAATACCAAATTAAAAGTAGAATCAATTGTCATGGGAAATATATAGATTTTTAATAGCCCAGAATTTTTTTTTCTTTATTGGAATTGTCAGGCATATAACAGTATTTTACTTGAAAAACAAAAATAGTTTATTGCATACTGTGAATCTATCATAAAAAAACCCAAAACAATTTCCTCGTTGCACACAACCTAAGCAGAGCATAACAACAAAACAACTCTCAGGAACCTCTCCTCTGACCTTTTCTTTACAATCCTCTGTGTATTGACTCTATTCAATTAACGTTTACATTTGTTGCCCTGGAAAGAACAAATGTCAGTAGTCCAGATGTCAGGACCTGGAAACTGAGGAATGCAACTTCAACTGTCCAACTGCTTGCCCTCGATTAAAGAAATTACTATTTCAGATTGCTGTGAGACAAACCTGCTAGAATGATAACCCATCAATGATAACCTATATCAATTGCCACTTCAATTTGCCTGACTGGTCTTGGGGGTGTTTGTCAGCTTTTTTTGTGATGGGCTGGTTCTTTGAAGCATGACATATTTTAATTGCTGCCCATTATCTCAATGTTATTACCTGTGTGGCTTTCAGAGTTCTTTGAATAATAAGCAGTTGTTGAGGTCATTCTTTCCAACCAGAGGAACTAAACAAGTTAGCAAGTCTTTTTATATAAAGCAAAAGTTGTTTACTTAGTGTACAAGTAAGTCTGAAGTTCCTACTATTCTGAGTGGATATCAGTGTTTTACAGTTTTACTGATTAAATAATGTATGTTTTCATTGTGCTGCCAAAGGTAATAGCAGAGAGAAAATTTGAATGTTTCAAAGCATTTTTGTGTTGTTTCTGTCATACTATTTGAAAGTCTAATATTTAAAAAACTGATTTTCAAACAGTAATAATTTATTGCTACTGTGTGCAACACAAGTACATTTGATCTAATAATTCATCACTGCATGAAGAAAAAGAAAAACAGAACAATATTTTTTCAAGCAATGAAACACATTTGAATTAGTATGAGGGAACCCAGCTGAAAAGGAACAGACCTAAAACATTATATGACTTCTTGTGATACTTGAGCTGATTCAGAAGACAGTTCCTGTTTGGAAGGGCAAACCACCCCTTTCTCCTCATTCTTCTACCAACTTCTCCACAGAAGTTCTTGCAGAACACAATGAACTTGCCAAACTTGCTTGCTATGAGGTTAGATTTGTTCTGTTCCAGTCCAACACAAATTGATGAGAAGACCAGACTACTACCCATTTGGTAAATCAGCTATTAGATAAGCACACACGAAAGGAGAAATCCAAGTAATCCAAGCAAAAAAAAAAATCTTACACAGGAAGAATCACTCTCTTATTTTTAAACCATTACTCTTCAGTTCTCTGAGCAATTTGCAGCCATTGTAAATACAGAAATATTAAGAACACTTCCACAGCATTAAATTTTTATATTATGAAGGCATTTTTTCTCATGGTCACTTTTTTTTTGAGTCCCGCAAAATCAATACCCAATCAAAGCAGTAACCTCCTAAATTATTAAGCTGCAAATAGTTATATTTACACCCCCCCAAAAAAAGGCCAAACTATTTCGTTGAATCATAATTTCTGCTGACCCAAGCTCACTGTTCTATATGCCTGTTCTTACATTATACTTTATATACAGATTACTCTAATACCTGCTCTTTTTGTCTGCTTCCATATAGCATTTTAATGTAAAGCAGTACAGGACAGTGCTCTCATTTCTCCCTGCTATATCAGCCATTGCATAAGTACCTGTCCTGAGTTACAATACAGAATGTAATAAAAAAGATCTATTCTATCACCATCTGTTGAGGGTGGGGGCAGTGATCCTTATCTCAACAGCAGATATTCTGCTAATGGGCCATCCATTGAAACCAGGCAGGACATTGTTCTTTATCTTTTCACAACCCATCCTTCCTCCAGGGAGTCATTTTCTGCTAATGGCCCATTGAGTCCCACTGTGTGACTGATAAAATTACTGCATCCCATTGGAAGTTGCTCCAGCCAGGGGAAAGGGCCCAACATTTCTTACCAAGATATAAACAGAGGTTTTGGGACACTAAGGTAGCCCCTTTCTCCACTGGACTCCAGAGGAAAACCGGATTTCTCCACATCACCACTGAACCTCTGGAGGGAAACTGCACCTTCTACAGGAGCAGTGCTTCAACTGAATCACATCTGTCACTGCAAGAGGACTGCAACCACCATTGAATGGGACTGCTACCAACACCCTGCCTGATGGGGTGTCAGGTTGTACTCTGACTTTGTCAGGGTTTGGAGTTTGTTTCTTTGTAGTACTGTATTTCTATTTTAATTTCCCTAGTAAAGAACTGTTATTCCTAATTCCCATCTCTTTGCCTGAGAGCCTCTTAATTTCAAAATTATAATAATTTGGAGGGAGGGGGTTTACATTCTCCATTTCAAAGAGAGGCTCCTGCCTTTCTCAGCAGACACCTGTCCCCCAAAACAAGACAGTACCCTTCTCGGTTCAAGCCCTAACTCAATCGTTACCACATTGGTATAAGACACCTGTTCTTAGTCCTGTCCTTTCAAGTGACACAGATCAGTGACCAGCTTGTGTGCCCATTCAAAACACAGTAATAAAGAAATACATCCTCATTCATTGTAGGAATTACAGCTATTGTCAAAATTAATTAATCCACAAGAACATTACTTCAATAGCTGTTCTAATGCTGCAGTTTTAAACCATGAAGCAAATCTAGTAACTTACCTGCAATCCATACTTTGCATCAACAACAGACACAATACCTAAAAGAAAACATTAAAACGGAAATGTCTGTGGTGAAAGAAGCTGAAATAGGCTGAAAGCAGCCAACAGTTTAACAACTTACAAACCTGTAAAAGGTAACAATATCAGCACATTTACAACCAGTTACAATAAACTGAAAGTATCTGAACATTAAACTTGTTACCTAAATATTTTTTTATTCATTGTCATATCTGTGGTAGTAAAACGTCTACAGAACCAGGTGAGATAAATTCTTGCAAAGTAGATGCCCCATCTTCCACAAGAGTAAATTGGCTGAGACACGCTTTTACAGAAAATTGAAACAAATTAAGGGACTGACTGATGTATGCAGCCATTCTAATGTAAATGACCAGTAATTTGGAAGTCTCTGGCAGAAACTTAGGAAGTTCTTTCTTATTGAACTCAATGTTTCCTTCCTTGGCTAGATGAGTATTTCACAGACTCACCAAAACCTTAGTAGGGTATTTTTTAAAGCCAAAAAGTAATTTTTTTTCTACATTAAAAAAATGGTTCTTTAACTACATATTGTGAAGATTTATGTTTTAGCACTCTCAGGTTTTTACTGGAATACAGCAAATATTAGAGTCCACGAGTACAACAGGTATAGAAAGCCGAAAACAAAAGGCAGAAACATCCAGGTGTTGATGCGCTATAAATTCAGAAAAATAGGAAATCCTTTAGGAAACACTGTGTTGCAGAAAAAAGAGGGAAAAGGAAGAAAGAGGAAAAAAGAATGCTGAAATATTACTCCTAAATGAGGCTTTATAACATCTAGCTAATGAGATTTCCCCCCACTTACATCACAATCAAGAGCTGTCCATATCTGATCCCTCAGAAAAGCATTACACAACTTCTGTTGGATTTAGTGAGATTAAATATCTCACCGAGTAAATAAACAAGCATCAGAATACCAGGGATACCTCTGTGATCAAATCCAGCAGTGTGAAAACCAAGTTCATGTATTTCAGAACGTTTTCTGAACCCTTGCCTTAAAACACCAAGAATACATTACTGTAAATACAGATATGAAATGCCAATACACAGGAGAACAAGCTTGCACTTCTTACCATCAAGATAAATGTCACTTCCCAGTTCAGAATCAACCCAGAACATGGAGGCCACAGCTCCTAAGAAATGCAGCATATATACAGGTTCAAAATTGAGATTTTTCCAGTAAACTAACAACATTGAGGTATTTAATAGAAAAACTGTACTAGTAGTGCTAACAACAAGATCAGTAACTAAAGTATTTCCAGCACCTAAAACTGTCCACTTGAAGTGATACGATGCAGTCCTTCAAACACCACTCTGTATCAGACCCAAATACCTGTCAGTTGTTCTAGTGCTTATTCACGCAAGATATAGCAAGGACCACAACATGAAATTGTTTTCTGGTATCTATTGATTTTTTTTCCAAAAAGCTTAATAGTTTTCCAATTTGACTCAAACAGAATTTGTGTGTAACAGAGGCCAAATCAATGCCCTGTCTTTTGAAGAAAATTACTTTATAATGACAACTATTTAGCTTTTAGCTAGAAAGCACCAGTCTCCTAAAGGGAAAACTATTGTATTCCTGGTAAGAATTTCCTTTCCCTCCATCTACAACAGATTTTTTAATGTGGATGATTTAGAGAAAACTGTTTTGGATAGCTGTTGCTAACATGAACTCAAGTTTAAACACCTTTTTATAATAAATATTACTAAAGAGCATAGAAGGATTTTGTAAAATCTATTATTGCTCTTTAAGAAGAATACACTAGTCTGTTTCACAGCATATTTTAGGACTTCACAAAATATAAGGTCTATCAGTGTAACAATACAACACATCCTAACTATTTAGACTATTTAAAAGGAGGAATGTAAAACATTAAAAGTTCTGAAAACTTGTAGTTTCAGAGCATGCTTCTCTTAGATAAGTCCAGTGTCTTCTCGAGATGGAAATACAGGAAATATATTTTAGCTGGATTTCTAAGTTTTAGATTCAACTTAGAGTAAATTTAACAAACAGAAACCAACCAAACACACTCATACTTTGCACCTTAACCAATTCATTGGAGTCTATACAACCATCAAAGCATAGGTGCCTGACAACTCACCACTTTATATTACAACCGTCAAAGTGAACAAATAAGCACTGGCAAACTGGTGAGCAAATAAGCACTTCATAAAAACAGAATAATTATCACGGTTATGAAAATTGTGATGCGAACTACCTGGATCTGCCAAACCAGTTGTTTCTAACAATATATAGTCAAATTTTCCCCTCCTTTGCATCAGGTTCTCAATTGCTTTCACACCACTGTCCCTGTAAGAAGAAACAATTACATCTGAAGACAGAGAAAACAAGCTAAAGCATGTATTTAAATGTATTTTCTGATGCAGAACGCAGTACCAGTATCATCAAAGCAAAAGTCCTGAGTCAAGACATTTGCAGACTTACAGTCTACAATGAAAATTTAGTTATCTGCTGGCATAATACTAGGTAAATTTTAGTTTTCTGTTTCATTTTAGTCTGAAAATAGTATTTGCCTAATCCCACCAGATTAAAGATTTGTTTTCAAACACTGAACAACCTGTGAAGGACAGAAGGGTTGTGCAGATATGTAACTATTTGGTTTGGCAGCTGATATTACAGAAATAAGGGGTAAGGTAGAAGTGAAGTATGTTGCCCTGCTTTTCTTCCTCACCTACACCAAGATTAACACGTGACATTTACTTAAATTAGAGCGGACAAACTCAGCCTGAAGCAGAAATGTATAGCATTTATATAAGAAACCAACGTATATAAAACATAGCAGCAAGACAGCATTTCCATTTCTTACACCCCAGAACAACAGAATCCAATAGAGCTTCTGTTTACCACTTACTACCTATTACTATTTAAGGCAGAAGACCAGTTCTCAGGACAGACAGGCCACAACCCTTATTTACAAACTTAGCACAAACAATTCAGCAAAGAAACAAACGGTAAAAAACATGTCAAAGAAACAAATACTCTTGCTTTTCAACATGACCATCAGCTTCCAGATTTGGATACTGTGTTTCATTAGGTCACAAACGGTTTTCCATTTCCCCTTTTTGATGAATACAATACTGAAGTAGTAACCAATGTACCAAGAAAAAGAAAAGTAAGGACATTTGGAAACCTGAGTCATAGTTCCAGCCTACCTCAATCTTCAGCTCCCTACATGGAAGCATATAATAGAGGGATAGATCCCTGCTCCACAATACCCCACCAGTGTGTATGTTGGTATTTAGATTACCTTTCTGAAAGAAACTAAGTCCAAATCCAGTAAGGCAGTAAATAGGAAAAAAATTTCTACCTCCAAAGTTCCAATTGTTGTTTTACTTGACAAAAGAAGTCTCAATCAATTCTACTATCAGTTTCAGGAATCAAATCCTGGATGCCTTCTCCCTTTATCAATTCCCCACAATATCCACTGTAAGAACCTGTACAGTAGTCCTTACTTACTTTACTGAACAGCACAAGCAGCCATTTCTGAGCTCCAGCCATTCTTCGTAGAGTTCTCCCCCTTGACTGATTGCCAGAGATTTTTCCAAGGCACTTCCTGAAAATACAAGTAGTGCTATATTTTTAATATTCAATCTTGCATGACAATGCCTGCAAGAGAGAGATACGTCGATCAAACTCTTTTCTCCTGAGACCATGTTTCTGACATATTCTTAAGAAATTTAGAGTAACTCTTAAGAGTTATTTCCATTTGCTTGAAACTGAGAGGGACAAATGGAGGTATAGCACTTCCAACAGGGTGATGTATTTACTTACTTTACTCTGAGGGCCTACATCTATATGCAAAACAGATTAATGCATGTCACTATTTTATGAAAACCAGCAAAAAGACTGAGGTATGTTAATAACTTCAGTAATGGATTTAAACTCACAAAAGTCTTGGTTTCCAGCAGTTTTACGTACTTGTTGTTTTGTGGCAAAAAGAAAGATTTCTGCACATTTACATACCTTCTCCAAATTCATTCAGAATAACTGCTATTCTTTTATTATGCTGCTCTGTCAGTATGTAATTCAGAAGAGTTGTTTTTCCAGCTCCTAGAACACAAACCATATTTCTATCAAAATGTTGAAAAAAGACCCACATAAATTTTCAAATAAAAACTAAATACTAAAATGTTATGCATACACATGCACACTTCAAGCAAATTTCCACTAAAGAGGATTTTTCATTCTAATACCCTACAATTATTCTAATTATGCAGAAAGTAATTTGTAGATATATTTGACCCCACAGACCTATCAGGACATTAAATCTCAGCCTGAAATGACTCACATATTTTCCATTCATTAAGCGTCAGTACTTGATAAACTTGTAAGTTCAGTACTTGATAAACTTACAAGTTCCCGACTAGCAGGGCAGTCTTTTCCCACAAAACTAACTATTATGCTTCTCTTAAGAAAAGGCACACTTAATCTCCCTCTAACTGCCTTTTCTGACCAATTCTGCCATCAGTAACCACGGATGTGCTACTAACTGCCCTTAAACGGGGCATTGTTAAAAAACCTGATCACAACCCCTGCAACACCACCTTAGGAGCAGTTTCATCTCATGCACAAGATCACAGAACTGTCAAGGGTCGAAGGGATCTCTGAAGATCATCTAATCCAAAGCAGGTGACCGCTACAACTAGGGAACCTTCCTCACCTGTCCTTAAGAGTCTTTTTCTGCAACACTACGCAGTACAAAGTTACAACTTTCAGAACAGTGACGGCAATCCTAAATTTAACCAGATCTTTATGGTCCATAACTGTGTGCAGCACACAGCAACTACTCTGGTCGAGGGGTACGGGAAAAACACCGAATTTCACGTACTGCAAGGCAATCGGCATCCAACTGAGTCAAGCACGTTGCACTGTTCTGACGTTAAGCGGCCAAGAGCCATTTGTCAGTCATGACCTGAACGAAGAGGCCCCTGAAAGCAGAGTGGCAAAAGCAGCAAGGGGTGCCTACACTGCTGCTCAGAGTTGCCCTGCAAACGCACCGGAGCGGCCGGAGGGCCCCGCGCTGCTCAGCCGGCCCGAGGGGGAAGGCCCCAGCCCTGCAGCCCCGGCCCGCGGAGCCCGGCCGCTCGCCCGGGCCTTCCCTACCTCCACGCAGCCCCTGCCAAGCGCTGCTCCCGCGCCTCACCTAAGTACCCCGTGATGATCGTCACGGGGATCTTCCTGCCGGGACTGGCATCGGTCTGCTCCGCGCCGTCGGTGCCTATCGGGACCAGGTCGGGGCAGTCTTCGTCCTCCATAAGCGCGGAGGGCCCCGAGCCAGCCGGCCCCGCCACCGGCGCCCCGCAGGCGTCACGCTGCGGGCGTCACACTGCACGCACCGCCAGAGCGGCGTCACCGCAGTGACGTCACCGGCTGGTGTCACACACACCCCCAAGGGCCCCCCCCCCTCTCCCGCGCGTGCCGCGCAGGCGCAGCTCGGGGGCCAGGGCGGGGCGGGGCGGGGCGGTGTCAATAAAGGAAATTCTGGTGCGCGCGGTGCTGTGGTGTGCGGTATTTCAGTGCTTGTCTGCGGCAGCCTCATCGCTCGGGCAGCGATGTCGCAGACCACGTGGCACGGGAGTGTGCCAGACGTGTTCTTGAACGTCCCCGGGGAGGGAGACTCCACGCCCTCTTGGGAAAATCTGTTGCAGTGCTCAAGTCACCTGCACCGCACAAGTCCTTCCTCGTGTCCCGGTGGAACTCCGTTGAGTTTCTGCCTGTTGCGTCTTGTCCTGTTGCCTGGCATTACTGAGAGGAGTCTGGCTACACCCTCTTGACACCCTCTTTCGGATGCTGGTGAGGTCCCCTCTTCTCATGGGGCCGTTTCTTGGGTCTGCACAGGCCCAGCTCCCTCAGCCTTTCCTCATGAGAGAAACGCTCTTCTTTAATCACCTCTCTTGCTCTCTGTTGGACCTGCTCCAGCAGCTCCATGTCTCCCTTGTCCCGAGGAGCACAGAACTGGACACAGCACTCCAGGTGAGGGTCACCAGGGCTGAGTACAGGTGCAGGATCACCTCCCTCAATCTGCTCCCAATGCTCTTCCTAATGCCCCCCCGGATCCCACTGGATTTCTTGGCCACCAGGACACGCTGCTGGCTCATGGACAGCTTGTTTTCCACCAGGACGCCCAGGTCCTTCTCTGCAGAGCTGCTTCCCAGCAGGTCAGCCCCAAGCCTGGTTCAGACACACGGGAGCACTGAAGGAGCCCCAGTGTGAATAGCAAACACGGTGCAGGGTGCATGTGCTCTCATCTGTCTATAATCGAATAATCAGCAAGGTGAATGATTGCTTTCTCTGCTCTCTATCAGGGACTGGGAGAGGGCACATACCACTTGTAAGACACAACTATGGTTAATTAGAACAGTGTTCTGTGGGCCATAGGTTTAGCAAATGGGTAACACGTGTTCTATTTCTCCATGTCAGAAGGTGTAGCAGCAGTGGAGAGGCACAGAGAAGAGATTGGCCTGATGCATGCTGATACATGCACACACCTAAAACGCAGGTGGGGTTCTCTACTCTTAGTTAAGGTTTGGTAGCACTGGTTTGAGTTCTGTTATGGTAAAGTATGCTTGGCTTCATCTTGTTTGTCCATCTATTGACTTGTATAGTAATAAAAGTACTTAGAATTTATTCTTGATTCTTCCTATACTTGTGTAAGTTAAAATATTTAATACTGATTATATTTTATGAAATTCCGGTCTAAGTAGTTGGCTTCTCCTTTAGTCGTTTTAATTTTAACAAACATGTGAAAGTCTGGTTTAAGAAATTATAAAATAATTTATTTAATTCATTGATTCAGCTTGTCCTTGGAGATACAACCATTTTTATTCCAACAGAAATATCCACAGTATACAGACTGTTGATTTCTAGAGTTTTAGAACCAATGCATTATAAAATGTATTTTTTTGCATTCTTGTTTCAGTGACCCAGGTCATTGTCTTGTATGATACATCCTATCTTAGAGGAAAAATCTGATCAGCTTTTCAAAGCTATGTCTGCTAGAACCCTACCTCGTGGCAGATGTTTTTGCTGTCCTGGGATTGCACAGCTTTATAAAATGTTGTGATTAAAGTATTGATTTTAAAAAATTACAAGATTGTGTAAAAGAGGAAAAAGGCATTGGGAATGAGCAGTTTTGCATTGCAGCGCATGTTAAAAAATGGGTGTAAGTTGTCTTTCAAAATTACACTATTTGTAGTACTGAAATTTTAGTTACATGTCAGTGAGACATCTGGTATTGGGAAAGAAAGGTGATTAACCCAGTGTCATGGTTCCTTAAATGGTTCTGCTTTTCATCAGCTCATGTAAGACTGCTTATTATTTTTTTCTTTTGAACAAAATTAGCTAAAACAAATACTATAGTTTCTGGGTTTTCTTTTGGTTTAGTTAAAAGTTTATATTCAAATACTAGAATTTTCCTCTAAGTGTTAGCTGTCCTTTCATTTCTTCTGAACCGTGTAATGAAGTTTACTTTGTAAAGAAGATGTAAAAGCTGCATATTTTAGTGTGGTGGCAGCCAAATGAGCATAGCAAATTTAAATCTGGGTGGCACAGTTGGAGTGTTTTATTCTAAGGTATTTGTAGACAAGACATATAACATCAGAAAGAAGTAAGGTGTTGCTAGGAACCAAGAAGTTGTATTTAATTATTATTTTAGTTGGCTGCACTTGAAATAACTCCCTTCCCTAATACTGAAGATCTCAGTGCAAGCAAAGTCGTTTTAATGATGAACCAAAGACTGATTTTAATGATGGACTAAAGTGTTTAAGGGTTTAGAAGAGAATTAGGGAAGAAAATAGGGAATTAGGGAGGAAAATAAGGAAGCGCATTGCAACTTGCTAATTCCTGACAGAGTAGCAAGGGGAGCATGATCTGAGCAAAACAGCAGGAGAAGAAAGTCATTATGGCATGTCAATATTATGTTGAATATTAATCTTAAAGCACAATAGCCCTGTGAGAAAGGAAGTTCCTTTATGGTACTACTAGTCAGTATAGTACAATGTAGTTCAGCAGCTCAGAGAAAGGAATTGCAAATTCATACAATGATACCAGTTAACCTGCAAAACAATAAGAAAATGGATATTGAGTTCAGTCTTGTGATCTGAAAATATAAGCTGGTAGGCAGGTGCATAACTTCAGTGTGATTTGCATATTCCCCAGGGTACGTTTACTTCTTTCTTGTCTGTTATCTGTGTAACTCTTCCTATAATAAGTTATTTTCTTATCTGTACTTGCATTGACAATTTCTCCTGACAACAAGACCGTATTTTTCTTTGAAAAATGCAGAATATTCACATGTCATTTAGGAGATGGAAGATCTTACTTCAGCCAGTGCAACCACTTTTTAATGCTGCAGCTTTTTATGGCTTATGTTCTCAATACATGTTATAATGTGAAACTTAGTGAAACCAGGAGCATTAGAAAAAATGTATGGCTTATGGTAATATAAATATTTAAATATTATATAAATCATTTAAATAGCAGACCTCATCTAGCAAGTTGCCTCATTGTATGTAAGAAAATTATGCCAGTAAGGGAAAATTTTGTGAGTGTTGTCCCTGCTAGAGGTTCATTGTCTGTTTGAAGGTGAAAAAAGAAATGTTTCTGTTTGAGAAACTCTGATGTGAATCTGGCCAGTAGCATTTGTATTCTTCCAGAAGAATTTGCACAGACAAGTAGAAAAAGAAGATACGCTTTCATATAGACTGTTTTTCCTCTTTTAGACTCAAGTGTTTTATTTTGCAGCCTTTAAAAAAAAAAAGGCTGCAAAGTGATCTAAGTTCCCTTTCTTCTGTTTCACCAACATAAAACTGAAACTTAAACCAGGGAGTGCCTTCAAATTTTTTTTTAAGGGAGTTCATTATTTCATTGCCAATCTGTTTAAAACATTAGTAGGAATAATGGAAAATTACACTCATTTTTCTGAGGTTTAGTTTACTAAATTTCATATAACATTTATTTGTTTAAAGCACTTTTGACTAAATTACTTAGATTTTGCTGGATACAGTTGAGATCTGTGACAGAAAAAGCACTGAATTTGATGGCATGTTGACTTCCTTTAAGGAAGGAGCGTCTAGCTCCACTGGCTACATTACACTCTTCTGATGTGTTAGGAAGGTGGAATATGAGCAAATATTAACAGGCACTGTGTGTTCCTGGCAGGTATTGCAAACTCAGATCATCACAGTTTTCCTCTTGTGTGAGCCTCCAGATATTCTTATGGGGTAACCAAATCACATTTATTCGTTAATGAAGTTATATACCACAGGTGGTTTTTTTGCCAAGGATGCAAACTTTACATTAAAAAGCTACAGAGAAAACTCCCACTAACTCAATTGCTGGTCGATCAGCAAAGGTACATCCTTTACAAATAAGCAGGTGACACTTAAGCAGGGCTTTGTTAGGATATAGGCCGCAATTTTGTGGGATACAAAGTTGTATTTAACAATATTCATAGTGCCTTGGTACTCGATCATGCAGTAGCATTCCTCACTGCCAGTGAAGAAAAAAAAAAAAAGATGTTTGAAAATGTGTGCCTTAAAAAAAAAAAAAAATCCTTTGTAGGTGACATGTAGACATGCTGACATGCCAGTCATTTTTTCTTCCAGTGATTCTTTAGCCTGTAAACTCCTTCAAAACAATTTGCAGCAGTATCCATCCTGCCCAGGTACCCGTACAGAACCTGTGCTGGTATTACCACCACTCAGCTGTTCTTTGTGGCTGGGCCTGCATCTCCTCGGCTTGCCCAGGTACAGTATCCAACTAGCTATGGACCCAAATCATGTCAGGTGCAGGAGGAAGACCCAGTTATGGTGAGAGCATTTGAAGCCCAAGAAAAATTACAGGGAAGCATAGATTATGATTGATTCTACGGCTGAGGTGGTGAAGCAATGATTAGGACTACCATTTGGGATGCATGTGTGTGTGACACGAGGAAGGGGATGACGAATGGGGAATGCAAGCATGGTTTCCACTGTATCTAATGCAATACCAAATAGCAGCTACTGACATCCAAGCAACCTAGGTTTGGAAAACAACGGTCTGTTCTGAATTGCACAGTTTCCTTTAATTTAGATTTTTTTTAATGCCTTCACTGCAACCTGGTTTGATGTAATTTTTTTAATCCTCTGACTGGAAAGATCTTGTTTACTTCTTGTTATAAAAGAGTGTTTAGACTTCATTATCTTGTATTGGTAGGATGGTTTGTTGCAGGAATTCAAACAATAGTGTTTGTTTTGCAAAAAACTGGAGCACTCATACTGACAATATTGAATTGGATAAGATAGCTTAAAAAAAAATCACTTAATCAGCTTCTCATCTGGTAGTGCTCCAGTGAGTTAAAACCATGTAAACTTGCTTAATAAAAGCCCATACTTTTTTCTTCTTCTTTTTTTTTTCCTTTCAAAAAAGGCAATGTAACTGCTGACATAATAGACGAAAGGAGTATTTAATGAGTTTTGCTACTCTCATGCCAAGGTAGGGTTCTGATAATTCACCTAATCCAAAAGATGAGAACTTTAAATTATCCAAGTGTTTATTCTGTATCTGCTGAATATATGTGCTGGTTTTGGGTGGGGTTTGGTAGAATAACTTTTCTTCATGGTGGTTGGTATGAGGCTGTGTTTTGGATTTGTGCTGGAAGAAGTGTTGATAACAAAGGGACATTCTTGATACTGCTGAGCTGCACTGGCATAGCATCAAGGCCTTTTCTGCCTCTCACCCCAAACCACCAGTGAGGAGGCTGGGGGGGAACATGGAGAGGAGACAGAGCCAGGGCAGCTGACCCCAACTGACCATAGGAATATCCCAGACCACATGGCATCATGGTCAGCACAGAAAGCTGGGGAGAAGAAAAAGGGAAAAAAAAAAACGCCTTTCAGACTCATGACATTTGTCTTCCCAAGTCACATTACCCATGCTGGAGCCTTGTTTCCCTGGATATGGCTGAACACCCACCTGCACATGGGAAGCAGTGACTGAATTTCTTGTTTTGCTTTGCTTGTGTGTGCAGCCTTTGTTTTCCCTATATCATTGACTTTGTCTCAACCCACAAGTCTTCTCATTTTTATCCTTCTAATTCTCTCTTCCCTGTCCCACCAGAGTGTGAGTGTGAGACGTAGTTGCCAGCTGGGGTTAAACCATGACAACACCCTCTCTCTCAATGTATATATATACTAGCCAAAAGGTTAATGTTTTGGAAACTTTAATTTTGTGAGTCTCCTCAGGTATTTTTTCCTGCATGTGGCAAAACATTTTTGAGCAATCCTTTTGTCCGTGCTGACCAAGAATATATGAAGCTGAAAAATAAACAGTTGTGTCATTAATAAATGGATGTATTTGTGCTCATTGGTATGTTATCTGCATTTCTACTAGCTCTATCTCTATAGCAAGATTTACTAATCAAGTAAGGTCCCTATTTTATGCCACATGAGCTATTAATATGAAGCCTGGACTCTCTTTTGTAGCTTCAATGAAGTATTGTCTTGCCAGACCCAGTATCTATGGCATTCAGAAGTTCTTCTTGTCACCAACACATGTTGGACTACAGCTACCTATCAGTGTTTGTAACTAAGTAATATTTAAGTTTAAGTTACATATAGGTAAGTGGCTTTAGCTTTATCTTGGTGAGGTAAAGACAGGATGGGTGTGGTGGGCAAGTTCCATGCAATGAAGTGTCCAATTTATTCTTCCCAAAGCAAATATTTGTTAGGTAACAACATCCTATTAATAGTAAATTTTAATATCTTCTCTCGTAAGTTTCTGTGAACTATTACAGGTCTTGTTCTGCTGTAGATCCTTATGGGGTTCTTTTCCAAAACCATACCCCATATTTGTTTCAGTTTTTAAATTTTTATTTACCTGTGTTTTCTTAGACCTCTTTGGCATCTCTACATTTCCCTAGGGATCCTTAGCCAGAGGTTAACCTAGAGGTTAACATTCATATTTGAGACTACACATACTTAACAGTACTCTAAAGAATGGTGAATCCTACAGAGAAAAAGATAATTGTTAGTAGAACAATTTTAGGCCCTCACTGTTTGACAATCTTCAGCTCCTTGCCTCATATCCCACTGTTTTAATCAAGATTCCCTCCAGGTTACTGGAAATGGAGAGATAAGCTATGACTGCCTTTCAATGGGTGAATCCTAATGTTCAAATCCTAATACCATCAAAAAACAGATTTAATAAAAACAAGACAATCCAAAACTGAATTGCCTCTACTACCTCAGAATTCATCTGCAGACACCATGTCTGGCTTTTGTTTCCCCTTTAAAATGAAGGGTGAGTTCTCCTTATCTGCAGAAGCAGTGAAAACTGCATCAAGGCAAAAAGAAAAATGCTGTTCAGGAAGCATAATTTTGTAATCCAACCACCAGATACTTAATTAAAACGGCCTTTTTAAAAAGAAGTGCTGGTGACTAGAACAACAGTGCTGAGGTTTGTGCCAAGCTGAGCTAGTATGTGGTGTGGTACCTGTGAGTTTTTCTTACATACACAGTTTAGATAGAAGAGAAACACAGATCGGGGGTGCACACGTGTACTGTCAAAATAGTGTCCTAGATGAAGGGCTGCCATGTATTTACCTCTCACAACTTGCTGTCCTGCTTGCCCGAGCAGCTCCATCCATGCGTAGTGGGGCCAAAGGATGGTCCCTGGCTGTGTCTGGTGCCTGTGGGGCGGTTCTGCCCTGCTCCGAGCAGCCCTACCCAGGCCTGCCCCGCCTGATCCTGCTCCGCCTGGCAGGACGGGATGGATCCTCGGCACCCGGGGCCGGCCCGGCTACGGCGGCGGCGAGCGGCGCCCGCTGCTTCCTCGCCCGCCCCGCAGAGCAGCGCTTGACCCTTGGCGGGTGTGTATATGTGTGTGGGGTGTGGTAAGGCGGAGGCGCCTGATACTCGCACTGCGGTTTCCAAAAGAAAAAGGGTCGTGAGGGATGCTCGTGGATTCCCGCAACTTTGCACGTTCATATATGAACGGTGCCTTCCCTCCCTGTCCGTGCATAAGCGCTTGCCTTGCCCGCTGCTTCCCTCCAAAATGCCCGCGGGGTTCGCCTCGGTAGAAGAGGGAGGGGAAGTTGCTGCTTTCCCCCGTGCTGCGGCAGCCGCCGGGAGGGCGCAGGACGCCGGGCTGGGCGCTGCCGGCTGTGGGGCAGACGCGGCAGGGAGAGCAGCCGGCTGTGCGCTGGGGCAGATCCCTCCCACTCCGGCCAATTTCGGTGAGGAAGGTGAAATGCGGAAGTTGCCACCCAGAACTATCAGTGGATCGTCGGGTTTTTAGCCCGGAGCACGCAATTAAGAAAAATAAATAAATGAAATAAAGCCGCCCTTCGTGCGTACAGCCAGTCCTCGTCGGCAGCCGACAGCCAGGCTGCTCGCCCGTATGGCGACGTTACCTGCCGCAGACAGGAGGGCGTTCGCCCTGAAAATCAACAGGTAAGCGGCTTTGCTCGTACCTGGCAGCTGTCCCTCGCCAGTCTCAGCCCGGCCAGGACAATCGGGACGGCGGGAGCCGGCGGGCCGGCTCCTCCCCTGGAGACCCCGGGGCGGAGAGCCGTCTGACAGCTGCCGATAGCCGGGCTGGCCAGCCTGCCGCGGGCACGGCTCCGCGCCCCGCTGCTCCTGCGGGAGCTGCGGCCCCGGCTGCGCTTCTGCTGCGAGCTTTGCTCTGATCAAGGCACGAAACTGGCTCTGGGTCCGTGTCCTCTGGCAGGGAGGCGACGTCCAGTCTCATCCCAGGAGTTTCTTCCCCATCTGTTTTGTCCGAAGAAGTCCCGAGTTCTTTGGAGGGGCTGCTCGCTGGCGACGGGGTGGGGGACTGGACACAAGAAGTGGCAAAATTACCTGATCCCTCTAAATGACCACTCCTGGCAAATGAGGGGTTTATGTAGGGCATCCATACTGCAATGGCATACATCCCTGGGAATTTTTTTTTTTTCATTCTTTCATCTATGTAAAGTCCCCCAATGACTGAATATGTATTTACCTCCCACATTCCCTCCCTAAACCAAATAAGAGTTCAGCTGTTGGAACACCATACTCTTGAGACTGAACTTGCTGTCTGAAAGACTTTGGTGTCTTTTCCCAGGGAAGTTCTGACTCTCAGTTCGTCTGTGCTCTGTGGCAGCAGTAAGAAACCAAGACAATTATTTTCACATTGCTAGGTTAAAGGAAAAAACAGGCCTTCATTTCAAGAGTCTTGTCATCTGAGACAAAAATTGTGTTTCCAGGGTGTTGATGTAAGTACCAGGTACCTGAGTTTGCTGACACATAAAAGAACAAATAGCATAATGGTAATATAAACTGAGGATAAGTGTCTGTGCCAGAGAGAAAAGTATGCAGAGAAACTCCACCTCCTCAGCAATTTTTTGGAAGACATGGGGTTTGCAGTCAGGGAGGATAAAATTAGCTCCTCTGTGATGTGCCTTTCTCATGGCAGAATATGCATCAGTGTACCTTTCTGTATTCTTTGGGAATTTATTTTAAGTTTATGGTGGAATATTCTCGAGAGTGAGACACCATATTTGGAAGCCATCAGATGAGCAGCACATGAGAGGATCATGGCACAATTCCTGATCATTTGGAGACTTGCTTGAACAGAAATTATAACTAGCTGATGTTTACAGACCTTGAGTTATTTTCTTTCTTCCTATTTTTAGGGTCAGTTTTTTGGCAGCTTTCCCTAGCTTTGGTGATGGTCAGTGTTCATCTCTACTACTAAAGCCTACAAAGTAGTGGAGCCATAACAATCAGTTCAGCTTCATTTCACGAAGATTCACAAAAAGTTTGGTAGTAAGAGCTGTTGTGAAATTAAATTACTGTTATAATTTTTTAAAATATACTTTTCTTTTGATTCAATAGTAAAATACTATTTTTGTAGCAAGTTAAATATTGAAATCTATTAAAAAATATTCTGAATATGATTCCAATTTAAGAGTGTGCCCTTTTATTTTGTGAGCATGGATATTGTCTTTTGCACTTACACTTTACTCTGTTTTATCAGTATAGTAAATATTTTTTGGAAGGATATTTTGTTTCCCTTTCTTCAAAAAGAGCAGGACATTTTTAGATGTCTCCAATGCAGTTTTTACTGTTGACAGAAGAGTGCTTTTCACAAGAAGCATTTTTAATGTGGCAGTTTGGACTTTTTTAAAGTAATTTTCAAAATCAGAGGAATAATAAGTCAGTGTGTTAGGTTTCTTGTCTGTACACAAAGGGCTAATTTAGAGCTGTAAAAGTTTGTTTCTTTCTCTTCAGAGTTGTGACTTCTTCAAAATGTAACTTGTAGTGAAAGTTGAACATTACTGACAAGGCAATATTTTCAGGACCTGGTACATTGCCTCTATAATTACTTTGCATTCACTACAAATTTACATGCAAAACTCTGTCCTTTTTTGTTCACTTTATCTCTTGCCAGTGATTTATGCAAGCTATATATGGTTTTTAAGAGGACCAGCAGAATTTTAGGCTCTATTCTGGCTAAATATCAGCCACCTCCCTGATACTAACATAAGGTGTACCCTGGTGTGTTTGGTGAGCCATGTCAGACATCTGACCAACCTATGAACTGTGTTCTGTAAAAAATTAGCAATAACATGATATGAAATGTCTTAATGGTCTAATTATGATTTAAATTTAGTGTGAGTTCATGAGCACTGGACTTGCAGATGTTTCAGGAACAGCTGTTACATGACAAGCAGCACGTTTACTTAGAACTAGGTCAGACTTTAAAAACAGACCTTCAAATGCCTTCAAACTCTTGTATGCAACCTGCACACGTAACCATGTCTTCCTATCACTTTTTTCTTCCTTCCACCCATCTGGTGTCTGCTGCCCCAACCTGTTGCTTCCTGCCTTTTTTAATCCTGCAAAGACTTGCACATATGTTTTTAATGCATGCATGTCAGTAGTTCTTTCTGCTTTAACAGGATAGGTTTTATGAATAATGATGTTAATTTCCTGTGTAGAAGTGAAGGAACAAATTTTTAGTGTCCCTCAAGCCAGGCAGCTCAAAATCAGCATGAGACACAAAAAGCCAGATCATCCTTGCTGCATTTAATTCAAGATAGTAATTGGAAGATATCTGGATTGTGCAATGTAAGTGTGTCTACTTTCCAATCACAGTATTTATACCAAGGAATCAAGGAAGTTAAAAAAATAGTTTTGTAAACCACTGAGGAGGAAACAACTCACCATTGCGAGAATGTGGGCTCTAGTATATACCAGCTGAGCAGTGTAGATTTGAGAGACCAGAAAAACTGAATTTTAATCAGTTTGTCTTGGCAGTGTCTTAGGATAAATGCAACATTAACAGAAGAGATAGTCTATTTTTATTGGTTTTGTTTAGCTAGGGCAATTTACTGTCTTCTCTTTCACATAGGTCTTGCAGTAGTAACTGTTTGTTTTGACTTCAAGTGAAGAAAATTGTGCTTCAAGCACCTAGCTGGTCACCAATGCTCTACATCCAAAACCTTTCAACACACAAATTATAAAACAGAAGATTATCAAGAACAGCAGTACAACTCCCTAACAAATAACTTACGTTTCAGTCATGTGACTCTTGCAATAAAAACCCTCCCAATAGGTATTCTCCTCAACTGCCTCTACAGACAACTGTTACATATTACATAAGTAACACAAGTATTACATAAGACATTTTCAACATTCATTCCTGTAATTTAATTTCCTCATCCCTGAAATTGCCCAGTTGTGAAACAAACTTGGCTTTTCCTTTTCTTGTTTTATGATGTGTATTTAAGGATGAATACACATTCCAAACCCCTTGTTATTGGCAGAGATATCTTTCTCCAAATCAAATTATTCAGAGCCCCAACAAATCTGGCCTTGAACATTTCCAGTGATGGGGCATCCACAGCTTCTCTGGGAAACCTGCTCCAAGGTGTTACCACCTTCACAGTAAAGAATTTCTTCTTAATATCTAGTCTAAACGTATCCTCTTTCACTTCAAAATGAAAGGCTTCACTTTCTCTCTTGTCCTCTCACTACAGGTTCTTTTAAAATGTCCTTCCCCATAGTTCATACAGGTCCCCTTTAGGTACTGGAAGGCTTTGGGGTCTTCCCAGTGCCTTCCCTTCTCCAGACTGAATAAATCCAACTCTCAATGCATTTTCACAGGAGAGGCGCCTCAACTCTCCTCTGGACTCACTCCAAGGGGTCTATTTCCTCTCTGTGCTGGGACCCCAGAGCTGGATGTGGCACTGCAGGTGGGGTCTCACCAGAGCAGAGCAGAGCAGAGGGATAGAATCCTCTCCCTGCCCTGCTGCCCACACTGCTTTGGATGCAGCCCAGCACACATTTGGCTTTCTGGGCCTTAGGCACACATTGCTGGATCATGTCCAGCTTTTCGTTCAGCAGTACCCTCAGTTCCTTCTCTGGACAGCTGTTCTCAATTCATTAATCTCTCAGTCTGTTCAGGTATTGATGGTAGCCCTGAACATGTTCAATGTACTTGTCCTTGTTGAATTTCATGAGGTTCATATGAGCCCATTTCTCAAATCTCTCAGGGTCTCTTCCCTCTGGACAGATCCCTTCCATCAATTGAATCAAGTGAAGTGTTCAGCTTGATGGTGCACTCATTCCCACCATGTATGTCATTAATGAAGTTATTAAGCAGTATTACTTAAGGATAAGTATACTCACCCTTGAGGAGCAGGTCTTATTTCCATTTTGGACATTGCACATTTACCACAGATCAAGCAAGAAAGCTATCAAGCTAGTTCCTTCTCCAGCTAAGACTCCATTGGAGATATCTCTCCAATTTAGAGACAAGAAAGTTGTGGGGCACCACACAGAAATTCAAGTGGGTAACAGCAGTTGCTCTTCCCATGACCACTGATGCAATCACTACATTGTAGAAGGCTACTAGATGAGACCAGCACAATCTGCCCTAGGTGAGGTTGGGTGGCTGTCTTTAATCACCTATATATAGTCCGTGTGCTTCATTATAGCTTTGAGGAGAATCTATTGCATGACCTTATCAAGCACTGAGGTAAGGCTGACTAGCACTGTTCCTGGATACTGGTTTTGTTTGCAAACTATTTAATCTGGCTATAGGAAATAAATGCTGGCATATACAGGAATATCACTATACTTTTTTCATCTTTCATTCCATTTTTTCCAATTTTTCAGCTGACTACAACATGTGTTTCTTTTCAATTGTCCACAGCATTTATCTCCCATTTATGGGGTTAGATTTTAAACTGACCAAAGTATCTGCTCAATTCTTTCACAGAATCACACAAGAGTAGAGGATGGAAAGGACCTTTGTAGGTTATCTTGTTCAGCCCTTCTGCTCAAGCAGGGCCATTGAGACTTAGCTGCCTATGATCACATCCTGTTGGACTTTGAAGGCCTACCAGGTGGTAGACTCCACCCTCATGGGAAAAGGGTGTTTCACAGGGAATCCCCCAAGTTTCAGGGCAGGCCTATTGCCTCTAGTGCTGTCACTGAGAACCACTGAGAAAAGCCTGGCTCTGTCTTCTTTACTCTGCCCCTGTGTATATAAATTGATAAGACCCCCCGAGCCTTCCCTTCTCTAGATTGCACAGTCCCAGATGTCTCAGTCTTTCCCCACTGGTGAGATGCTCTGGTCCATCACCTTGGTCCCCCTTGGCTGGTCTCTCTCCAGTATATCCATGTCTCTCTTGTACTGAGGAGCCCAGTCTTGGGCAGAGAACTTAGGCATGTCTCACCAGCATCAAGCAGAGGGCAAGGATCAACTCCTTCCACCTGATGGCAATACTCTCCCCAGTACACCCTGGCATAACATTTGTCATTTTTGCAACCAGGACATATTGCTGGCTCATGTTCAACTTTGTGGAAGTCATAGTCTCCTAGAACCAATGTAGTCATGGTCCTCTAGGATTTCTGATGCTTTCCTGTAAAGCTGTTTTCCAGGCAAGTGCCTTCCAGAATACAGGGGTGCATGGAGATGATCCAGGTCCAGGGCTTTGCACTTGTTGAACTCCATGAAGTTTCCTTCAGTCCATTTCTCCAGTCCATTGAATTCCCTCTGAATGGCAGCATGACCCTCTGGTGGATCAAGAAGGTCATGCTGCGCTCTCCTCCCACTTCTGGGTCATCAGTAAACTTGCTGAAGGTACACTCTGCCCTGTCATCGAGATCATTAATGAAGATGTTAATCAGGATTGGATCCAGTATTGACCCCTGAGTTTTACTGCTAGTTTATACCCTCCATCTAAACTTCTTGCCACTGATGATCACCAGCTGTTCAGGAAGTTTTCAGTCTAACTCACTGTCTGCTCATCCAGATCATACTTCACCAGCTTTAGACACTATTCCTTTAGACAGATGAAGAACCCCATCTCTTTGCTTCAAGCTGTTTTTTCCCAGTTTGTGGCATTATTGTCTTTGTATTCAGCATAGGGAATAGATTGTACGTGGCTCTAAAGCAGGTGAAGACGGGAGAGAAGACAGGTTCCTCTGCAACTTCATCTGCTGCTCATAAAGACCAGTCCCCACTGCAGGCTCTGCACATAGATGCTTTACCTTCCACCTGCCCACTGTTTGAAATTAAGGCAGTTTGAAAGAGGAGAAAAGATTAAATAGACTCAATACCATGGTTTCATCCCTGCTCTATCAGTTACAAGTGCTCACAGCATGTGAACAACTAAACAGTTCTTAAAGGCTTCAGATGGCTCTTCCCTTAGGTATATTGACCTGTGTGTCATATTCTGGGACATTTTACAGGTACTCCTCCAGTATAAGTGAGAGATGTAAACTAGCAGAAGTGAATTTTAAATCAGTTAAATGAGTAAGCTGAAGAAGAAAGCAACATCGTGTGTCTAGATTGTGCCATAGGACACAAAAATAGATATTTTTGTTAAAAATTCATATAAGCGTCTCCTAATTTTTTTAAGGTAAGATTATTCAGGATGATACCTTTACTATATTTGGCATCATTGTGTCCATCACAAAGACTGAAAGCCCTTTCCTCTGGCATACTCTGCAAAAATTGCAACATTTAATGAGTAGATTCCTGTAACTTTCAGGAAGTAATGAAGAAATAGGAAGAAAATGCCCTTATAACTACTTTTCAGACAGTACCGGTGCCTTTGGTTATTCTCAGTGGCTTACTTTTGGGTTTTTTTTATTACCCTTTATGGAGTCGTCTGCCTGCTATACAATCAATGTGATAGTAGCCACTTAAGTAGGAGGTTAATGACAAACACAGGCCCACCCAGCCATATCTCTGTGAAAAATTACAAGTGCGGGAAAGATAGGCTCCATAATACAAGTGTAGGCTTTATCAGCTGGTAGGCAGCTGTAGAGACTGTGTCTTCATAGAACAGTTGGTCATGCAGCAGAACTGTTGTTACAGTTGAGATAGGTGTTACTGACAGCTAGGAAGCTCTCTCACTGCAGACAAATAGAGTTTAAAATATAGCCATCTATTTTCTATTACAGTTGTTTAAGCCCAGTATTATACAGCACTTACACATCTGTGCAGTCACTGAACTCAGGTGCAATAATCCCTGTTACATGATTAGAGTAATGGGATTTTTGCTTTTTCTCTGGGAGATGACTGCTGAGTTTGAAAGAGACTTTAAGTTTTGAGCAGAACAACTCAGAAAAGCATCGTAACATAATTTTTTAAGATCTTATGTCCCTCCAGACTTCAGACATTATATGCATGTGCATGGTGAAGCCTAGCCTGAAATTTCTCATGAGGTTCTTTTTTCATACATAGTCAACAAAATCTTAAGCTTACCAAAGGAAAATGTAGATACAAGTAAGAAACACTTTTGTGTCCACCAATGAATATTTCTTATTCATTGTTCCAAACAGTTGTCATTTTCATACATGAAGAGAAAACCAGCAATAAAGAGATATTTAATCTTATATTTTATACCTTCTACCATTTTCAGGTTTTATGGTAATGAAAAATTACAGTTCATAGGCACAAGTCTATATAGTTGTCCTTTTTTTCTATTCTGGCTTGACTATTTTTTAAATTTGGTTTGAGAAACCAGACTTTATTGTTGTCTGTAGCAGTAGGAGAAAGGGTAGTCTGTGAACAGGCTTACCTGACAACACAATTACACTAAAATTTTGCCATTGTAAGTGCAGTTACAGAAAAATAGGCCCAGGCCTAACCAGCTCTTGGGCCAAAGTCCCAAGACCTAAAAGTCCCTAATACCTTTCCTCATGAGTTTTGTACAATTATACTTGCACATGATGAATCACAGTTTTCTGAGCTTTGGTAATAATGGAGATCTTTTATAAGGGAGTCAACACACCTGGACTCAGTATTTTTCCCTAGTGTCAAGCAAACTGGGTTAGATAAGAGCATATATTATTTCAGTTGTCACATGATCAGAGCCTTAAAAAGATAATAGTGTCAAGACCTCATGTTTGGAACATTGAATAAAATGCAACATCTCTCCAAGCTTGAAATTTTCCAGATATATCAGCTTGTAATTTATGATATAAAATGTCTCACATAATCCACATATGTTTGTAAGAGTGTGTAATAACGAAATTTGTACATATAAAGACAACCAGCAGATACAAAAATATATTATTTTTAACAATAGTTTTTAATATATGCCAAATTTAGTGAGCCTTTGTATTTTTAAGAGCATGAGCAAAAGATCCAGCTTTCAAATGTATCTTAGATTCTGCTTTGGCTCCTGCTGAAGTTTAATCAAAATCTCTTGTTCTAGAAATAGCAATACCTCTTCATGTGCTTAAAAGAGAGCCAATTTTTTTTTCAGGCATATTGTCCTAGTAAATGATCCTACTTTTTCTAGTCCAACTTAGCTCTAAAGAAAAAGATGTTGTTCTAAGAAGTGGCTGGGGAAAAAAAACCCAAACCCTCATGTTTTTCCATATCAGGAAAGTCACACTGAAGTTCCATAAATCTGTGTTCTTAGGAAATGAGGGGCAAAATACTAACACAAATTATTTTTCCATTTCTGTCCTATTTGCCTTATTCCCTCCTCTGGCCTTTCATGTACTCAGTATTAAAGACCCTTTTATGAATATATTATTAATTTATTTGAAGTTGGCAGCCACATTTTTTGCTAGTTGATAAAAATAACAATTTTGACCTTGATTTTAAAAAAAAAAGAACCCTAAAGGAGAAAAATTTCCCTCAAATAACATTTACATATTCTTTATTTTAGTATTATTTATTACTGTTGCTAATGTCTGCTTTTTTCCACTTAGTAAAATGTGAAAACAAAGCACGAGAACTACTAGACTTGGTACAGGTTTTACAAAATTATAAGTATTATAGCAGCATGTTCTTAGTGAAGCCATTTGGATGCTCAGATAATACGCATTAGCTGTAATGTAAGTCTTTGCACATATTTAATGATCACTTTATTATGAATTCGTGGAACAGTGCAGACAAAACAAAAATCTAGAAGAGTAACATTATTCTATTGCTTTCAAATCACAGTATAAAGAGAGGGTGGCACGTACAATCATTACTGGCCTCAAAATTGCCATTGTAATTCTCATTGTCATTGTAAAGAATGTAAGCTTCTGGAAGACTTTTAAACAGTCTAGCATTAAAACAAAAACAAAAACAAAAAAACAAAAACAAAAAACTATGTCCTAGCTACAAAGTTTTGCAATGGAATATAGACCTGAGTAGTCTCCTGGAGGCTGTAGGGGCACATTTATTAAAATGTGTATTTTCAGATATCTCAGTTAACAGAAAATAATAAGGTAACAATGTGAGCTTTAGTACTCAAGCAGAGAGTGTTCTGAGCCAGAACACACAGATAATTGTCCTTAGATGAACTGAGGTTAATCCATTCAGAATGAAAGCTTTGTGTACATATTGCTGTATGATGGTAGATACTAAGGCAATGGGGACAATAAAAGAATTCTCATGTTTACACATGTATTTATCTTCTGTTAGCATTATTAATTAGCATCAAATGACATATTAATTACAAATTTTCTATTGCATATATAAACTATCATGACCAGTCTAAGTTTATAATAGGATGACAGACAACATTGATTTATACTTTCTGCTTTCCAGGAGGTACCACTAAACTATCATCTAAAACCTCACATCTAAAACCACTTCCATTGCAAGAGTTAACCAGTCAACAATGCATACACATTGTCTTCTCAAATGTTTTATCATAGCTATTCCTATTATCCATACAATGATTAAAAGCTGCGTAAAAACATTGTTCATCAGGACCAAATCATAGGTCTTTCATTTCTTTACATGACCAGGATTAGAAAATTATTTTTGTCAGTGCTTATGTCTCTTCCCGAGGGAGAAACAGAAAAACAGAAAGGCAGAGAAAAATCTCCATGAATAAATGTCATACATGACCTGGGAAAGAAATAAAAATTGAGCTCTTGCCCATTTTATTTTGTAACAAGCTGACAGCATAATGAAGTCAACAGTTTCCTCTTCTAGATTTTTTTCTTTGTTCCCACACCATCCCTTGTAAGAAGATTGTTGTTAAATTTCAACCATCTTGAATAGGATCTTTATTGCTGTAGCTGATATGGAGTCTTAATGTGGTAGACCCCAAAGTGGGTGTGTGCCAGAGGGTGTACAGCCTACCTGAGCCAACAAGGAAACAGCAGCAGTTCAGATGGACCACTGCTGTAAACAGTGACTAACAAAGTGGAGCTCTGGTGCCTTAAGGACTAATTAGAAACTTAGAAGAAAAACAGGCAGTTCCACTGGCAGTAAGAACAGGAGATCTAAGTGCGATTCCCATATTTGCTAGTTAAAGATCTGGATCATTGCCCAAAATTTTGTGTGTTTGCGTGTGGGAGTGAAAGACAGCGGTAGGTAATTGTTCCATTTTTCTCTTCTAGAACTTTTTAGTTGCTTGTTTTCAGTTGTAACTAGAGAAGTTTCATCTTAGGCTCAGAAAAGAGCAAAAGCTAGTTGTGAATTTTCTGTCAGTGTCAGATGAAAGGGATTACTTTTCAGGGTAACCAAGACTGAACATTTAACCTGTTGGTAAAAGTTTTCACTTTCTTTTTTTTTAAATGATTCTGCCATCCATGTCTATTTAAGTGTGCATGTCTTTGGGGATAGTTCTGGTACTCTCTATTTATTTATTTGTTTATTTTCACATTTCCTTGCTGTCTAATTGCGTATGCAGCTCTTGCAGATGACAATTTCAGTGTGCTGGAAGGGACTGTAAGATCATTAAAGATTACCCTTTCTACCTCTCCTCTAATAGTAAGTAATTTTGGAGAGCTTCATCTAATAAGCATGTGAAGCATACTTTTAAAACTAGGTTTTTTCTTATGAAGTTTCTGATTTTCAGTTAATAGGTGATCTTTAAATCTGTTCTCTTTCCCTTTTATTTTTAAATAGTTTTTCTCTGTCTAAATTTTCATATTATATACATACTAACAAAATACCTATTGTGCCTACTTTTAAATTACATATTTCAAAGACATATGTCATTGAATAGAGGTTACAGTGAAACTGCAGAACCTGCTTTATGCATTATAAGCATTCATATAATTTTAATTATATGAATGAACCAGCAATATTCAGCCATAGATCTAACATATGTTAGAGGAAGAAAATAAATGGCTGTTTTATCTTCCTTTCCTGATACCTCATCTGGGTCCAGCTAATAACCCAAATCTCCAAGCTCACAATCCTTCAATGAGCTCTGTCCTGAGAAACATTCCAGAATTTGACCTACAAGATGAATTTAATTTTAAGAACCTGCAGGTGTAGTCTGTTACTTTGGTTACACTGTTAATATATTATGCAAACTGTATGCTTTGCATTGGAGAGTATTTGTGAAATACAGACTATGCCTCAGCTGTTCCCTAGCAATTGCTGGAGGTTTATATCTACCTGTGGGACAGACACTAGTGAAATTGAGATTGAGAAGCACCAGTTTGGGGTTTGGGATTTGTTTTGGTTGGTTGTTTGAATTTGGCTACCCTCCAGTCCTGTCTGGGTGGATCAGGAAGTCTGGTGAGTTCCAGCTTTTTCAAGGATTGCACCAGAGAAGTATGTCATCATCATTCGAAGGTCAAGACATCACAGAGTGGAAAAATTAGTTCCAATTTATGTTATTTTTCTCTGACACTGTGATTCAGCCAAGGACCTAAAATCCAGGAAATCCTCAGTATATTATTATCTGCCATCTTTCTACAGGTTTACACTATCTTGTGAGTGTTGACAAACTGTGAATTCTGCAGTTATCTTTGTGGAAGTCTTCACTAAATATACACCTTTTTTTCAGCTAGTGAAGAGGAACAGCTATCTATACAAGGGATCAGTAGAGCTATTAACACTGCTGAGTCCCCTTGGTCTTTGAGAGGGTTGCAGTTGCCCAGATGCTGTTTTCCAGATAGTTCAGGGACATCATGAATGGATTCTTGTCACTGTACAATCACAAGATGGCTGCTTGGAATCACAGAATGGTTTTGGCCAGAAAGTACATTAAAGGTCATCTCGATCCAACCACCCCCTTTGTGGGTGGGGACACCTTTCAATAGGCGAGGTTACTCAAAGCCCCATCCAGTGGGTCCTTGAACACTTCCAGGGTCAGGGCATCCACGACTTCTCTGGGCAACCTGTTTCACCACCCTTCGTGTAAAGAATTTGTTCCTAACATCTAATCTAAATCTTTCCTCTATAAGGTTACAACTGTTGCCCCTTTGTCCTATCTCTATTTGCCTGTAACATGTTCCATTTAGGTAGTAAAAGGCTGTGATGAGATCTCCCCAGAGTCTTCTCAAGGCTGAACAACTCCAGATTTCTCACCCTTTGTAGGAGAGATGCTGCAAATGATCCTCTGATCATCTTCGTGACTCTCCTTTGGACCCTATACAACAGGTCCATGTTTATCGTGTGCTAAGGACCACCTAGACCTGGACTCAGTACCCCAGGCAGGTCACAGAAGAGTAGAGAGGCAAAATACGCCTCTCTCAGCCTCCTGGCCTCACTTCTTTAGATGCAGCCCAGGATGCAGTTGACTTTATTTGCTGTGAGCACACACTGCTGGGTCGTGTCCAGCTTTTCATCCAGGAGAACCCTCAGGCCCTTCTCCACAGGGCTGCTCTCAACGAGTTCTTCTCCCAGTCTGTGTCTGTACTCATATCTGGGACTGCCCTGACAAAGAGGGCAGCACTTCACACTTGGACTTGTTGAACCTCCTGAGATTCCTATGGACTTATTTCTCAAGTTTGTCCAGTCCCTCTGGATGGCATCCCTTCCTTCTGTTGTGTCAGCTGCGCTGCTCAGCTTTATGTCATCTGCAAACCTGCTGAGGGTGCATTCAATGTCACTCTTGATGTCATTGATGAAGATAGAGAAGAGCACCAGTTCCTTGTCTGCCCTAAGGAGCACCACTCCTCGCCAGCCTTGATCAGGAGGCTCCACAAGAGCCATTGACAGCAACTCACTGGCTGTGTCCTTCCAGCAAATTCCTTGTTCAGTGTATAATACATCCCTCATAGCCATGCCTCTCCAATCTGGAGATAAACTGTCATATGGGATAATGTCATGGAAACCTAGATACATGACATCAGTAAGTCTTTTGTTGTTGACCATTGCAGACACTCCATCATGTAGGGCCACCAGGTTGGTCAGGCAAAATTTGTCCTTAGTAAAGCTGTGCTGGCTGTCTTGAATCACCTCCTTAACACTGCTTCCATGAGGATCTGCCCCACGATCTTCCCAGGCACAGAGGAGAGGCTCACTATTCTGTAGTTGTCTGTGTTCCTTCTTTCTTCCCTTTTTAAAAATGACAGCAATATTTTCCTTTTTTCAGTCAGCCGGGATTTTACTGTCCACAAGGACTTTTCGAGTATAATGCAGGGTGGCTTGGCCACAACAACAGCCAGCTTCCTCAGGACACTTTTAGTGTCCTACTTCCCTTGCAGTGGAAACTTTGTTCCTACTAACTTATTAGAGCTTTCTTGCTTCAATTTAAGCACATTCCTTATTCTTCTTCCCTCTAGAGACGTGAACTGTTCACCATTTTCTTTACATATTGCTATCTTTTACATAGTCAAGGACAACTGCTGTATCCTGTCAGTCTCCCTTTTTGTGACTCAACAGGTTTTTTCACTCTTTCCTCCTGAGTCATCCTTGCCAAAATTTTTAGCCTTCTGACTGCTATCTTTTGAAGCCTTTTAAAATTGATTGCATCTTACTCTGTGTTGTTGTAAGTGTTTACATCAGCCTAAGTATGTCTCATCAACTTCTCTTAACAGAAATAGCATCAGTTTTTCCTCACCTGTTGTACTTTTATTGGTAAGTGTACCAGTATACTCTCTCACTATCTATTCTGTGACATGGCTATTTTTTTTAGTAGTTAATTTCACTTTTTGTATTTCTGCATTTGGGGTTTTTTTCTTCCTAAGTTTAGAAGTTTACACTCATTTTTATTTAATTTAGCTGTGCTGATTTTGGACTGTTTCTAAAATACTGGGTTGATACAATCCCCAGATTTTAGTCCTGTTACCTATATCGTCATCCATGTTGTAAAATAAAGTATGGACTGGAATTAGATTAAGGAAAAACTAAACTGCTTCTCATAGTAACATTTCCTTGCAATCTTCTTTTGAACTAATGATGACTATGCCTTGAATATGTTTTATTAACCAGCTGTGAGCTCTTTTGGAAACAGTTGTGATGATTCCATTTAGCCATTCTCTCTGCTTATAGGAATGTCACAAGGAACAGTATCAAGAGCCTCACTGAGCCAGTTAAACTATCACAGGAAAGCATGAGACTGGTTTTATGTGACTGCACTTAGATAAATTCATATTGTCTGCATATTGTCTGCACATCATCTCCTAATAATTGCCAATAATATACCAATAATTGCAGAACTTTTTGGACCAGAATTTACTGCAGTCCACATTTTCTAGTTGCCCACCATACACTTCATCATCAGACTTTTAATAAACAGGCATATCTAAGGTGATGTTAAGTGCAATTTCATGGTGCCCTTGCTTCAACCGAATGGAAACCACAAAACTTTTTCAGTGACTGCTTTTCATTTATCCGTAACCACTTGCCTTCTTTCCTTGTTTTTTAGCACACAGATAGACCATTGTTGCAGTCAAGTATGACTGTAGAGCTCTCCTCAGAATCAGACAGGCCTGTTGTACAGACAAGGGGGGCAGAAGTATAGCCAGGCATAGATGGACTGCAGCCTCCACAAAAGCTAAGACATGGCATGCCTTCAATGATTATGAACTACCATTTTCCTGAGGGTACACCAATGGTGCCCAGGGCAGCTCTTTGATCAGAAAGTATGTATGTGAGAGACAACAGCCATTCTGGTATTATCGAAGAGTCTTGCAGGACTTCTGTTTCCATCTTAGTTCTCAAGTTTTCAAAAGTTTCCATGCAGATCTCTGATTGTTATACCCACCTTTCTTCCATGTTGATGTGATTAACTTGTGCTTTTTGTTCTTTTAGCAGTTAGGACTTTCCTTTGTCTAATCCTAGCAAATCTAGGCAATAATTTCTGAGTTGGTTTAAACAAATTTTGCTGTCTTCTGTTATTCTTACTGTACTTTCTTCCTTTAGTTATTGCAAAACTGGGAAGTCAGTCGAATGAACTATTCTTATCTGAGAGTCACCATCACAGATTACAAGGTTTGTCATCCATTTGACTGATTTAGTTTGCAAGTTCTTTCTATTAGTGAGACACTGGAACTGATGTCAATGCTCTTGAGAACTGTATTTGCACTCAATCAGCTACATTTGCCCCAACTTTTACCAGACAGCAAATATGGCCCTTCATACATATGTGTGCTTCCTCTGTACTTCTTCCTTTTTTCCTGGTATTGAAAATTCATATAATTTCCTCTTTGAAGCATCTGGTAACCCCATATTGGATGTAATTTAAAGATGTCTTATATCATTGTTTACAGCAGCAACTTCTGCAACAGACTGCAACACAGTTTTCACATCTGCTGCTACTTCTGCTGTTTCCATCAGATACTTCTGCACAGGGTAGAACAGACTCAGTTTGCAGTAAAATAATAATTTTGAGTACAGTAATTTCATGACCATAAGGCGCACCGGACTATAAGGCACACCCCCCCCTGGAGTCGGCAAAATTCGCAACTTTGTAGATCATATAAGGCACACCGGACTATAAGGCGCACTTTTTTTTTGCAGTGAGGCTCCGCCCCCAGCTCCCCTTGCGCGGTTGCTGGCCGAGGCCCCGCCTCAACCCAGCAGCCATTGGCCCCTGGACCCGCTTGTACCCAGCAGGGGCGGTGCTGCGAGCCACTGGGCCCGCCTTCACCTGGCAGCCATGGGCCCCCACGCCCGCCTTCACCCGGCAGGGGCGGTGCCATGGGCCCCCAGGCCCGCCCCCAGCCGGCTGCCGTGGCACTGCCGGCTCCTCCCACAGCTCACAGCTCACACTTCCGGTTTGGCAAATTTCGCAACTTTGTCCATCAGATAAGGCGCACTGGACTATAAGGCGCACTTCCAGGTTTGAGGGAAAATTTTAGTCAAAAGGGTGTGCCTTGTAGTCGTGAAATTACTGTAATTTGAGTTTTGTACATGCATTCATTATCAGGTATTGTTTGTAGTGGGAAATTGAGAAATAATAACCCTGATAAACAAGTAGCTTTTCTTTGTAAAATAGGTCAGAAATAATCTACAGAATGTACACACTTCAGCACTTTCCCTACATGGCTTCTCACTTGTGTAATCATTGAATAACCTTTAAAACATCTTGGTTTTGATTTTTGGAATACCACTGATGAGTAGGAAATCCTCTTCCAAACGGCTCTCTTTACTTTCTCTATAATTCTAGCTTTGTTCTGTCTGGGATTGTTGCTGCCTTCAGATTGCAGCAACATCACACTCACACCTGGCATTACCTTTTGACCTAAAAGCAACTATTCTCATTTATGCAATTTTTATTTTCTAGGACAAGCCTAATACCTCTAATACTTTCAATACCTTCTGTCAAGTTCCTGTGGCTTCACATGAACAGAAATGTATTGAGTGAAATTCAGGGTTTTGGCATGCTCAAAGATGCAGTAGTGAGTGTCGCAGAATAGGTACAATAGTCATATGAATCAAGAGGCCACAAAGGAGAAAAGGTGCAAGCAAAACTGTCCTGTGGCATGTGGTAATTCTAAGATGCCTATTAATGCTTGCTGCAGTTGAAGGAGTCTCATGTGGAAGAGGGTGTCTTCTTACCTCTGTATTTTCCTTTTTCCCATTTGACTGCTCGGATGGGCTGCAGGCTATTATTTTTGTTTGAAATCTGCTTAACTGCATCTTGTTTCAAAAGTCTTGTCCTGAGCCCTTACGCTAAAATATAATGTAGGTGTTGTGTTATCATTTCATGGCTGATTATTCTTAAACTGATTTTTCTAAATCATATTAAACATTAATTGATTAGTTTCCATGAAAAATTACCACACTACTCTGCGGTATTTTCAGGCTCCATACATTATTATCACCCTGGGATTTCCGAAGAATTCAGTTCTGGTCTCTCTCTGCTGCCACAGAAATCAGTTAATTAGTACTTAAGAAGTTTTTTCCTCAAATGTTTAGCCAGATCGACAGATTTTTAAACTCCTTCTTTGGTTTGCCTTGGGCTTTTCAAGTAAAGTGCACTAGTAGTGTAAGTCTGGGCTTACACTGTTCAGTGAGTGGTCTTGTCCTGTTTTTATCCTTTGTTCAATTAAAAAAAAATATTCACTTATGTGATGTTAGTTTTTTCCCCTCTGCTTTATTATTGTATTTTTGCTTTGCAGAAATGAATCTGCAAGTACTGCTATGACGGTCACAATCACACTTTACTTAAGGCCAAGGTTATTGTTTCTCGCATAGTATTTCTCAGTTGTGAAGTCCACAATATAATGATAAAAAATCTCTTGGAAGAGTGGCAGAACCTTGGTTATATAGGAATGCAAATGAGATTTGCACCAACTACAAACTAAGAGGAGTCTAGACCATTATCAAAATACATTTCTAAACACTGGGACAGGAGACTAAATTGGCTAAATGCTGGAATTTGGAATTTGGAATTTGGAATTTGTACAGGGATAATTGTAATTATAAGGATTTTTCTCTGCTTAATTAAAGGCACTCCTCTGCAGAAATAAGAAAGCAATTTACTCTCCAACCAGGCTTTGCACAGTTCTGTCAACGAAGCTTAAGTACCCCTGGCTTTTCTACATGTAATCTGGTAAGTTCTGGGTTTATCTGCTTTACACAAGTGTGGTATGTACATTGCTTAATGGTTTTAGGGTAAATTAAATTATCTTCTAAGTTGTCTTGCTTTCCACTGGCTTTTACCTGAAACTGTTAAAAAATACTCTGGTGAGCTGAGGAAATGACGTGTTTCAGAAACATGAAACTGTTACTTGGAGCCTGGAATAGACAGTCCCTCTGCATATTACTATGAATCAAAGTTAGTAAGTGTTGGAGTATATTACATTCCTTCCCTGATGGAAACATTCAACTTCTTCAAGTAAATGCTTAGTGTGGTAATCCTTCCTCTTCTACCAGTTTTATATACTGAGCATGATTCCATGTGGTCTGAAATATCCTGTGCTCATCTGGGGTCGCCTGTCCTGTCTATGTCCTCTCCCAGCTTTTTGTGCATCCCCAGTCTCCTTGCTTGTGGGGTAGTATCAAGAGCAGAAAAGCCTTGGCTCCTTTTAAGTACTGCTCAACAATAATGAAAACAAATGTTATTATCAACACTGTTTCCAGCACAAATCCAAAACATAGACCCATAATATTTACTATAAAGAAAAATCAACTGTATTCATGCCAAAACCAGCACAGATCATTGAGTAAAGAGAAAAAAAAAAGAAAGGTAAATGCTCAACAATACTTAATGACTTAATACAGTTTCCAGAGCTTGCAGCAGGGGCAACATGCTGACTGTTTTTCAGTGCTGTAGAATGTGCATGTTAAGTGAGAAATGCTGAAGTATGTCCTCATTGGCATAGATATAATTGAGTCAACTGTTATATGTCTCCAAATCATGTTTAGCCTTTCACATGTTATCACCCTCTAAAGATGTCAGATCATATGACAGTGCCCTTATGACAAAGGGAAAAAATGCCAGATATTATTGCCTTTCGGGATGATGAGTATTCTGCAAACATACCATGCCGTAAATAAAACTGACTATGATTTTGGCACTCCCCCTGTCCCTACAGTTTTATTTTTTGATTATTTTTGTGAGGCCTGATAAGAAGAAGCAGGAAGAGTCTTGGTGCACCAGTGATTGTGAAAATCTAGATGCAAGTGGTTGCTTCCTGTGTCAGGGCCTCCCGCCACTACTCACTTCCTTAATCTGAAGCGCTGTGATCTTTAACTTGTTCCTTGTGGTTACTCAGCCTGACGAGGCTAGGTCCCTTCTGCACACAGACAACCGCTTGTTACACCAAAGAAAACTTGGTAGCATTTCATTTGCCAAGTATTACGCCGTGGCTGCCATTTTGTGTGTGCTGTCACAATCTACATGCCTCTAATTCATCATCCCTAAAAAGGTATGTTTGCAGTAATGATTTGTGGTGTTTTCTGTAGAAAATTGTTTTGCTTGCTTCTATATGTGAAAAGGACTGCTGGCTTCTTATTTAAGCCATTTTCTGTGTTTCCTTTGAAACATTGCACCAGTTGTTAGGGAGATCACTTCCCTCCACCTGCATTTACTTTTTACACTATTTTACATTTGTGTCTAACTTTCAATAGTCAAAAGCGCGTATTTCTAGCGATTAAAGGTTATTAACACTTAAACTTGAAGAAGAGGATACAATGAAATACAACAGATTTGACCTGTCAGAATGGAAAAGTGGGGCTTCTGAAAGGAAGTGCAATGGTTCATCAAAAATTAGATTGTATTTAGCAAAACTATTTTGCATGCAAAACATTATATATTCAGCAGCTGAAAAACTGTAGTATGCCTTTGTGTACTTTAAGCTGTGTTTTACTTTAATCTTCTGTGAATTGCATTTTTAGTAGATCTAAATATATCTTATACATAGTTCTATTTATTCTATGTTGCTATTTATTCTTATACATGTTTATATCTAAAAATTTCTATATAGACCTATTTACATATCTATACACTAACATGCTATGCTTTACCCACTGACCGTACAGGAAGTGAGCTTCAACCATATTATGCTGATAGTTAATTTTAAAAAATAGCAAATAAAGGTTTGCTATTTACTCATAACTGTTGATCCGCATGTTCAGCACTACACTGGTGTGCAAACCAGGGATAGTGCTTATACTAAAAACAGAGTAGCAGAGTATTTTTCTTTGGCTGACTGACTCATAATTTGATGGACTTGCTGGTAATGTTAAGTTTTCCCTTTGGCTAAAAAGAGCAAAGAAAGGGAAAGATTTTTCCCAGAGACAATTTTGAAAATTCAGTGGATGCCTTAAATGTGCAGGCAGAGGATCAAGCTTGGAGACTGTGTTTATGCAGAAACCAATATAGTTTCCCTATAAAAGGGGAACCTGGGGTAGGGGGTGGTACTTGTTCAGGTTCAAAGGTCTCTATTAAAATATTTGCAGGAGTATTTACCACATCTGTGTGGGTTTTTTTTAAACAAGTTTAAATTGGTTTGCTTCTCCTAGGTGTTTCCAGCACGTCTTCCAAGTATGTTTCACTTTCTGCACGATATTTCTGGATTTATGTTATCTGAAAAACTTCCTCACCTGTATTTCCAGAACACTTAAAAGGTTCCAAACCTTGTACTTGCTATTAATTGTTTTTAACACATTTTCTTATCTACTGTGGCTGATGTGGCATATTAAGTGTGTGCCATTTTAGTTCAGAGTTATTGGAGCTTTGCCATTATTAAGTCTGTATGCATGTTTCATAAATTGAGAAATTTCTCACTGTCCCATTGATCTAAAATTCCTGTTGTAGATGTAACAACGGTGTGCACTGGTGTCACTTCATGCTCTAGCAAAATTCCTGTTAACTTCCATGAAAGCCTTGCATGAGCAGGCCGCAGTATTAATGAGGAAAGACTTGCTGATTTTGACCCACAGATTTTTTGTGCAGAACACTGGAGTATAAGGAGGATAGCTTAAGAGCACATTGTATAGACAAAATAACATTGAATATAAAGGTGTGTTGATACCAGTGACATTGACTGCCTTCTTTTCCCCAAAATGCGTCAACAGCACCAGAGATATACTTTTTGCTGGCAGCTTCAAAAGACAGCTTTGTAAAAGATATCTGAGCTAATCAGTGCAATGCAATCCTTACCTTTTACAGAAAAGAGGATTTATTAGCTAGTTTTTGCTAGAATTCTTACTCACAGTAAATAAATTATTCCAGTGATATTATTCTAATGCTGCAACTAATTTTCTTCACTCTTGCAGTGATGAGGTGTCATCGGTCTTTCTGGAACACACAGAAAATAAATTATAGATTTTCTAAAGCTGTAGTTCTTAGATCTACTTTTTTCTTGTCAAGAAAATCAATGATAAGAGATTCTAGTCTCTGTACTCAACTGGACAAATATTGTATTTCCTAAAGAAATACAAGGTATTTTTACTTGCTACATAGCAAGTAAAATAATTTTCAGTTTTGTCTATACATAGAATAACATACATTTTTAATATATGAAGTCACATTTATTTGTATGTGGAACATCATCATCAAATCAAACAAGAGTTTCTGCCTTTGTTTTTTACTAAATAGATAAAAAGCAGACAGTTTAATGGCATGCATGAGTCATAGAGCTTGTACTTGTTTACCTTTTTCTGAGTGGACCTTCTGTTTAAGAATGGCTAATTAAATGTTACCAGATAAAACTGTTGTTCTATCAAGGTGTAATGCTGCACATTGTAGAAATGGGGAATATCTAAGGTTTGCAGTAATAACTTTAGTAGTTCCATGTAATCTTTTACAAAAACACTGCACAAACCCTTAAAAATTATGATAAATTAAGAACTCCAATAATGCAAAAGCCAATAACATTCAGAGATTAAAAATAGTAATTTTTTTTCTGATTTTGAATATATAATGTCCTCAACTTTGTTTGCAGTAGAAAGCACAGAGCATTTCTAATAGTGTCTTTCAGGCACAGCCCCTCAAATGAGTGCATCTTCATGATGGCAGCAGCCACAGTGCTTGCAGTTGGTCCTCTGCTCCATAACTTGGAGTATCTTCCAAGACATGGCCTTGTTATTCCTGGTGTGTTTTGTCTGCTGTCTCCCTCCATTGGCGTTGTCTGTCACTGCCATTTTGGTCACCTCCCTTATATCCTTTCTGGTTTCTAGGTTAGAAGTTTAGATGTTTGTTTCTGATGTAACAAATAATGAGACAATTACAATAGTTAAATTAATAAGCCTAAATTACACTATCAAGAAGAATCTTCTGTTGCTAAAATAAATGCTTCTTTATTTCTCATTAGCCTTCCTTTTATGATGCAGTAGACCCAGTAGATTTTGAAGGCTTCCTGATGACGCAGCTGAACAATTTGGACTTAGATCTAGCACAAGAACTTGGGGACTTTCCTGAAGATGATCTGGATGTCGTCTTTGCACCCAAAGAGTGCAGGACTTTGCAACCCTCTATGCCAGAAGATGGGTAAGGAGACTTTCTGTCCCTCCAAAATGCTGCAAAAATAAATTTAGTTTTGTATAGTTAAAAATGGTTTTGAAGATGTTGATCCAACATCACTCTGACACCCATCCAGTCATTACACAGTTTCTGAATTTCAAATGTTTGAACTTTGCCACTGTGCTTGTTAGCATACTGAAAATTATGCAAGTGTTTACACAACTTCCTAAGCTTGGTAGCAGCAGAAGTGAGGTAGACATCAACCGGCAAGAAGAGTAAAGAAGGACAGGAGGACGGTATGAAAAATAATTTTTGCAGCTGTGATGCCGGAGATGAAAGTTGATTCTGATCATGTTAGCAAGCACAGTATTGAGGTTTGGGGGGGTTCTGGGTTTTTTGCCAGCTGTGTGTTACATGGCATGGATCAGATCACTAAGAGTCTCTTTCTCGGTACCTCTCTTGCTGAAATGGGAGGAAACAATTCATACTTCACAAGGTTTGGGAAGGGGGCTGAGTGTTAATTTCTCCTGTAGAAGTCACATATGGGTTTAGGATGACATTGATTAAATAATTACCCTGTTTTCAACAGCTTAAATTAACTAGGTAGCATGTGATGACGCTGATGCTTAATGGTCCTGCAAATATTTAAGCTGGTTTGAAAAACAAGCATACTATGAGCAAGAGAACTTTTCAAAAAGATAAAATCCATCAGAGAGTTTTCCAATGTGGTATTAGAAAGTCTATGCATTGCATACAAAATACTCTTCAGGGACTGTTTCACTGTAAATGGTACTTTTAAGTAGAACTCCAGAGGCCTGTTGATTTTTGCAAGCAGTGGCAGTGAGATAAATGTGAAGTCAGCACCATTTAGCCCCAAACTGCTACATCTGCAGAGATTGCTAACCAAACAGTGTATTTGGGATGGGGGCGGTCTCCTTCCAGATCATCCAGGAAATGAACAGCACAGGTTATATTCAGTGCTGTGCTGAACCTCCTTGCTGAGGGACAAGTGGCCTTCCTTTATTTTTGTCTTGGCTCACAGGGTAGACCTACATCCCCCTCTGTTCCTGCAAAAGTTGCTACATGCTGCTCTAATTTTTACCAACCAGCTGTTCAAACTAGAGCTCTATATAACAGCAGTATTTGTTCGCTGCTTTCTGCCCAACACAACAAATGCAATGAGGCTAAGCAGGAAACACAGTTTGTGTGATTTTTGCCAGCTATAGACTAGCTGAGAACCCTCTCTCTAAGCAAGATTTCAGTCTGCAAGTGTCTTCTTGGCCCAGTGCTTCTCTCAAAAAGTTCAGGAGAACAAAGACAGTAGAGATGAGATGGCATGCTAGGCATCCCTGAGAACTCTTTGAATCACACAGCTTCTAAGGAATTTTCTAATATTTGCACAAAAGGTGATTTTCACTTGAAGTTACTCATGGAAAAAGTCCCAACAAATTATTCTTGTTTTTCTATGGATTTAGAGAGAATGGATGTGGGAGACAATGATTTTTTTTTTTTTTTTTTTTTTTTTTTACTTGAAGTAATCTCTCATTTAAATGAAGGGCAAAAATATTGAAATAATTACTCAACTTTTGAAATGACATCTAAAATAAGGCCATTTCTTACCTATTTCCAAGGTTACTTCCCACCATGCCTGTAACCTATTTGTTTTTCCAGTAGGAGACCATTCAGGCTCATGCTGTGCAGTCAGTTTTAAGCCTGATTTGCACCACAAAGTTATTAAGTGTTTTATAAGGAGTCTGTGACAAAGCTTAAATAGTCAATACTGACAGATATGCTTTCAGCAAATTTTTTTTTTAGACAGCAACTTGCCACTTAGCCATTCACATTGCTATCGTTGATATTAGTGTTTTTACAGAAAATCCTGGTCAAGGGTGCCAGGATGTGTTAGGGAAGATGAGAACACAGGAGGGGCATGCACCAAGGATTGGCCTGCAGGCAATAGAGTCTTTGATGTCTCTGTGCACCCAGAGCAGGAAACAGGTACCACCAACCAAACTGGGTTGATGTGCTGCCTGCCAGCAAACACACCTCCCACCTGCACCAGAGGCAGGAACCACTGAAGGCAGGGGCACTCACAGCCTGGCATCAGCCAAGGCTGTGTCCCACCACATCAGCTATTAGCTGGCCTTGGTAGCTCCAAAGAGTTCTGTGTGGAAAGTGCTAAAAAATTATCATACCTTTCACCTGTTGCTGTATTGAATGTGTATCATGTGATGTTCCTGTCTGTGACTGAAAGACTTGCAGTTCCAAATAGTATCCAGTCTATCAAGGAGCACTGACAACCCCCTTCATTAAAGGAGGCTTATTTGAAAAACAAAAAATTTAATTATAACATATTCTTAGAACTTAAATTTTGTTATGCTATCTGATTAAAAGCTCAATATGCCTTATTTAGATTTTTTTCTTTGTTTCTGTGAGAAGAGAAAATTGCACGTACCTAAAAACTATGTATTTGCAAGAGTCCAAGGGCTGAGGCCTCTAAAAATATTTTTATATCTTAAGACTTGTTATCAAGTTGTGAAAATCGCTAGGTTGGTTATGTTGTATAATTTATTTAATTTTACTGTATATTATAGCAACATCACTCTTATATTTATGAATAGATGGTGTGGCAAGTGGTTACTTCTGTTAAATGTATGTTTATACATTTATCAGCACAGTACCAAAAACCTGAATAATGGAATTCATGAAGTACAGGGGATTTTTTTAAACCTCAAACAATAGTTTAGCAGTAAAATAAATATACAGGAGAGGACTAACAGAGAGGCCTTTATCTGACTAGCATGTTTAGATAAATTTGTTTGTCCTGAAAGTATGACTTAGGAGCTGAAATATGTTGCTTTCTCCACAGGGTTGAACTGGACTCACATGTCAAAGATTGTGTTCAGACTTACATCCGTGAGTGGCTGATTGTGAATCGAAAGTAAGTGACATAAAACTAAATAAAATAAAAAATACATTGCATTTTACTTATCAGAGAGGAGATGTTTGGTGTTACAAGTAATCATAAAGTATAATGATTTTAGTCAGCAATTGAAGATAAGAACTGAGTTTCAGTAACATAAATAACTGTATTGTATTGTCTGAGATGGTGTGCATTGCCAAATACTTGTTGCAACTGCTTCTTAATTATCAGGCACTCTGGGAATGGATGGGAAGTTGATGGGAAGAAATTCACATCAACCCTCTGTAATGATGATTTATCTTAATCAAGAAAACTAGTACTGTTTGATCCCACTAAAAGGAAAGATAACAGGGATAAAGACTGTATTTGCATGCTCTTCTCTATTCATGCCCTGAAAATTCAACATGATTTGATTTCCAAATGTGTCTGAAAACTGAAGGTTTATGGGCTTTCCCAGCAGTGATTGAGTTATTCACGGGATTATCTGTGTTATACCCAAATTTACTATTTTACATCAATAAATTATTTCTATACTTGAGGTTAGTGTAATTCAACACACAGAGTTGGGCCTGTAGTCATTATAAGTGCTTAGTTTCCTTTCGTTTGGTTCATCATATTTTAATTTCATTTTATTTTATACTGTCCTATTCCATTTCATAGGTAAAATGTGGAGGGAGCTCTCAGTCAGTGCTCTCTGTTTCAGGGATGTCTGTCCCAGACTCTTAGGGAGGTCTGTGGGAAGTTTTGCCTCCTTCCTCATCACCTCATCCTGTTCTTCAGAAAGAGGTTTTTGGAGCTCTGTTGTTATCCGTAGCACTTCCTCTTATCCACTCCTGCACTCATGCCCAGCTCTTGAAAAGCAGAAGTGCTGACACGTTTGCTGCCATTTTGTTGTGCCACTTCACTCGCCCTTGTTACTCTGTGTTTTTTTGACATGATGAACATCAGCAACCAGTGCCTTGTGGGTTTACAATGATGATTCTAGAGGAATTTGCACTTTTTGACTGTGCAGCTTGTGCTCCTCAGTGGAGCATCTGCTGGGGGTTTTTAAGACACTTCCTCCAGGGGTGCTGATGAAATGGATTGAATTCTCAGAACTGCTCTGCAGTGAGTCACTAAAAGTAGGCTAGTGGGTTTTGTGGGCTCTCCTCCTGCACCACTCAGAGCAGAGGCACTAGCTCTTTCCTCCAGTGCTGTTCTGAGCATGCTATGAAGAGCCAGTGTGCAGCTTTGTTTGTGCACAGGAGAAGGGAGTGAGTAGTAAAGTAGGTGAGGTGAAAAATAGAACATAGCTATTTTTGCATTTATGTGTGCTGGTAGAAATGTGAATAGAGCCATAGAAATACATATATGTGGAAAGTTTTGCTGAGTGTTTCACTATTTCACTCATTCAGGTGAGGTAAATTTGCATTCAAAATCTTTATTGAGCAGTTGACTCTGTGGTAAACATGATGGTGGACTCTGCCAGAGAGCTGAGCTTTGGCAACTGTGGCTAAAAGTGCAAGCAAGTTATTAAAAATTGAGAAGAACAAAGCACTTCCAAATACGCTGCAATGTCACATGAATTGGTGGTAGATTGTTATTGGGAATCTCATATTATGCTTGGAGAGTTGTTTTTTCAAAACAGGCATGAGAGGAAGAAAAAATACCAAGATAGAAGTGAGAAGTAATTGTAGAGGGCTTTCCATCATTTTGAGAAAGGCTAGAAAAGCTGTAGCTGCCTACTTGACATGTGTTATAGAACAGGTTGCTGAATATATTCTCTAGTGAGCTACGGGTGTGAGTGACTTTGATCCATTCATGAACGTGAAGGTTCAGAACAGGAGATGGAGGAGCCTCCAGTGGGTGGCATGAGCAGAGACCATCCTCAGGCCCCAGGGTAGAGATGTATGTGGCACAAAGGCTGGGTGCAGCTGCAGTCCCTGTGGCCTTGTGGGAGGCTGAATGGGAAGCTTGTTCCTGTGCCTGTTTCTCTTTTCAGTTGTCCTTTGTTCTTTTTCCTCATCTGATTTTCTTAATTCAGTGTGTGCCCTTTAAATTGACATGTGTATTAAAACTATGGTTTGCCACTTGGTAAATTTTAATTGCTATAATGCTTTTCAAAATAAAAAGACAATATAAATAAAATTTCCAGGAGTACTTTAGGGGAAATGCTTCTCTAGTGTAGTTTTCATACCATAGGGAAAATGTGAACTCAAGTACATAAATTTCTCCATTAATCATTTGTTTGCCACCAAAGGTAGTGAAAAAATAATCTATACAACCTCTTTTGGATTCTTAAACTCATGCAGAATTTCTACCTTCCATTTTGGATAACTACAGTGGTTCCAAAACAAGGTCACATCCAAGGAGAGCTGGGATTGTCTTTTTATGACCAGTTTTCATTGCAGTGAACTGGCAAACGATTAAAATGCAAACAATTAAAATTAAAACACATCAGACCATATAATTCAGTTACTCCCAAAATGTAATAAAAAGGTGTCTCCCTGATCAATAATTGCTTATTGTGTCTTCTTTATGAAAGTACTCAGATGTTCAGTCATTTCTTTGGGAGTGTCACAGAAAGAAAAATGAATGAAGCAGGATGTTGTAAATAAGGAGATTGATTGCAAAAAGACTGTCACAGTATTTAGCAAATTGCATACTAAAGTGAAAGAAATAAAACTCTGGATGCATCTAACACCTTTTTTTCAGGGTACCTGCTGGTTTTTTTCCATCCGCCTGAAAAAATTAACTTGAAATTTGGGAGAATTTTTCAAAACTGCCAGCCTGGGGGGTTACATTGCAGCATAAAATTAGCCCTCTTAAAAATCAGGCATTTTTTTGTATGTGTAGATTGTTGCATGTGACTAACTTGGGATACTAGCTAGGTCCAGGATGAGAGCAATAAGAGCTTTGATGTATATAATTGAAGAAGCTAACCAAGAGATAAGTGATCCTGATCCATGTTCTTAAGGTCACTGAAATAATCACCATGTCTGATGAGGAGATCAGAGCAGATTTTGTACCTAGGTCAGGTTTTCCTGCTGTCTCAGGCTTATACTCTACAGAAAAATAATCTATTTTTTTCCCCCCTTTTAAACTATCCATAATATACATTATAGAGTTGCAATGGTGTGTTAAAACATGTTTAAGTTGTGAAATGTCACATTTTTGCATAAAAGCTGTGCTACACTGTTTTTTGCAGGACCATCCTTTCAGTTTTAAAATAAATTTTAATTTGTTTTCTGTTTTATTTTCCCTTAACGCCTCCTCCTGTTATCCTGGCTTTCTTGGGCCTCTCCATAATAGAAACCAAGGGAATTCGGATATCTGTAGCCTGAAAAACAAGGGATCCCGAAAAGATTTTCACAAAACGCTTCAGAAACAAACATTTGAATCAGAAACATTGGATTCCAGTGATGCAACTTTTCAGGTACATTTTCTTCACTTTGGAAAAAGTCATCAAATACAGCACCTTCCCCCAAAAGAAACCTATGATGTGACCTCCCCTTGAATGTTGTGTGCAGTTTTGGTCACTGCAATATAAGAGAGATATAAAGCTATTGGGGAGCATCCAAAGGAGGGGCACAAAGATTCTGAAGGGCCTTGTGGTGAAGCCATGAGAAGTGGCTGAGGTCACTTGGTCTGTTCAGCCTGGAGGACACTGAGGGGAGACCTCACTGAAGTCTACATCCTCTCCTTGTGAGGGAAGGGGAGGGGCAGGCACTGATCTCTTCTCTGTGGTGACAGTGACAGGACCTGAGGGAATGGACTGAATTTGTTTCAGGGGAGGTTTAGGTTGGATGTCAGGAAAAGATTCTTCACCCAGAGGGTGTTTGGGCACTGGAACAGGCTCCCCAGGGAAGCGGTCACAGCACCAAACCTGAGAGAGTTCAAGAGGCCTTTGGACAATGCTCTCAGGCACATGGTGTCATTCTTGCAGTGTCCTGTGCAGGACCAGGAGCTGGCCTCTGTGATCCTAGTGAGTCCCTTCCAGCTCAGCGTATTCTGTGATCCTGTGATCTGTGATGGCATCAAGCAGAGCACCATGCTTGCCATTAGGCCTCACGGCAGAGGAGGCATTGAGATCCTCTCTGCCAGATCACCAAGAGCCATTCTGTGACACCCTGGGGCCCAAGCCACAGCTTGGTACATTTTCTTGTTTTCCTACAGGCAGGGCCCCACCAGGTGCCTGCTGTCTCAGAGGAGGCCTCAAGGACCACCCTGGCCTGCTCGGACCTGGAGCTGCGCAGCCTGCAGCCAGACCCGCGGCTGGAGCACCTGCTGCGGCACGTCAGCGCCGAGGAGTTTGAGAGGCTCAACGAGGAGGCACGCCGCACCAACAGGCATGCCGAGCTCCTCGCCCTCTACCCCTCCGTCGATGAGGTGAGCCGGCTCTCCTGCTCGTCTTTCCCAGCTGGCTGTCCCAGCACACCTGAGGTTAAGGCAGATGAACACAGCACTGCTCTCAGTATGGGCCAAGCCACATGCTGGGGATATAGCTATGTCAGGGTGTCACATTCCATAGTAGCTTCTACTTGGGGTCCACAACTGCATATATTTGGTGTAAATGCCAGATAGGGGTGAGGAATGTAAATATTCAGAAATAATAAATCTGTTTTCCTTCATCTCTGGAGACATTTAACTGCTCACTGAGTGGGGGAACATGCTAGTCTGTAGCAGTGGCTCAGCTGCTGTCATGTAAATGTTTTATGCGAGTAAATGTTTTATGCGAGTGTAAATTTGCAATTGTTTCAATTGAGTATGACTGTTTAATGATAGGAAGATGCAGTGGAGATACGACCAGTGCCAGATTGCCCAAAGGAGCATCTGGGCAACAGGATTTTGGTGAAGCTGCAGACTCTGAAGTAAGTAATCCTTCACAAGCATTACTCACCATTTCTGAGTTAACAACACTGTACAGCTGCACATCTTGTTACACCACCACAGGTGGCGTATGCAGCAGCATTCACTGCTCAAGTGTTCTTTCTTAGTGTAGCAGAGAATTATTTACAGTAATTTCATGACCATAAGAAGCACTGGACTATAAGGCACACCCCCCGGTTGGCAAATTTTGCAACTTTGTAGATCATATAAGGCACGCCGGACTATAAGGGGCACCTTTTTTTTTGCAGCAAGGAGCCGCGCGGCACACAACAAAGTAACAAATTACTGGCAGGTGCTCAAATGGCAAACATTTTGCAAAGATCGGTGTAGCCTTTAAACATAGCCCCAGGCACCCTCGCCATGCAGCGGGCCCCGGCACTCCCGCCCGCCCCCGGCGCCGTCTGGCACAGCTCACGGCTCCCACTGCGCAGCTACACTGCGTCCCAGCTTCCACCCGGCCAGGGGCGGCAACGCTTCTCGCCACTTTCCCGCAGCGGCACTTCTTGCCGCTTCTCCCCGCTTTCCCACAGCGACAGCCGCGCCGCTTCTCCCCACTTCCCCGGGGCTGCGCCGCTTGTCGCCACTTTTCCACGGCGGTGCCGGTGGCGGCCGCGCTGTCTCGCACCGCCTCTCACTGCTTTTCTACAGCCGCAGGGGCTGCACCGCCGCTGCTTTGCCGCAGCCGCTTGGGCCACGCCGCCGCTGCTCTGATGCCGCCGCTGAGCGGGCTCTGCTCAGGGCTGTTGCAGGCTCACACTTCTCGTTCCCCCTGCACCTGGGCCGGGGCTGCCCAGCTTCTCATTTCCCCCGCACCTGGGCTGGGGCCAGCACCACCCAGCCTCTCATTCCTCCCGCCCCCCTGCCGGGAGTGGCACCACCCGGCTTCTTGTTCTGCCCGCACCCGGGCCGGGGCCAGCAGCAGCTCCCTCCCTCCCCACGTGACTCCTGCCAGCTGAGGCCGCCTGCTCCGCCCCCGTCCCCCCCCCCACCTCGCAACTCGGCACTGCCGCAGCACCGCCCTGCCATTGCAACTCGAACTTCCGGTTTGGCAAATGTCGCAACTTTGTCCATCAGATAAGGCGCACCGGACTATAAGGCGCACTTCCTGGTTCAGGGGAAAAATTTAGTCAAAAGGGTGCGCCTTATAGTCGTGAAATTACTGTATATATCCATCTTTACAGAAGTCTTTAACTTGCCTGGATGAAAACGAGTTAGAAGTGAATCCAAATTATATATTTTAAAAAAAAATTTTAAAAAGGGCAATTGGTGTCCCATACACTGCTGGACTTTCATTGCGGTTTAACTGCAACCAGCAGACAAACCCCACACAGCCATTTGCTCACTCCTCCAACAACAGGATCAGGGAGAGAATCAGAAGAATAAATCTGGAGAACTAATGGGTTGAGACATAGACATTTTAATAGGGAAAGCAAGTGGCACACTGGCAAGCAAAGGAAAACAAGGAATTAGCTCACAGATACCCAAGGGCAGACAGGTATTCATGTTCATCCATCTCCAGGAGAGCAAGTCCGCATGTAACATGACTTGGGAAGACAAACACCATCACTCCAGATTTCCCCCCTGCTCCTTTTACCCCCCATTTATATTCTGAGCACGGTGCCACATGGTCTGGAATATCCCTTTGGTCATTTGGGGTCACCTGTCCTATATGTGTCTCCTCCCAATCTCCCACACACCCCAGTCTCCTCATCAGCAGGAGGAGAAAAAACAGAAAAGGCCTTAGTTTTGGGCAAGCCTTGCTCAGCAAAAACATCTTTATATTATCATTTCTATGTTCAGCAAAAATCCAAAAGTCTAGCCCCACTCTGAAGAAAATTAATTCTCCCTCAGCCAAAACCAGCACAACTTCACAAACAGGAAAAAACCCCAACATACGATAATTTTTAACTGACCTCTGAGACCACCTTTCTGTCAAATTTAGAAAATATATTGCATGCAGTTTTCTACTCTTCTTTTCCTCTTGAAATAATCTAATATAACACACTAATAAAAAAAATCCTCAAGACTTTGAGAGAGCTGAAGTCTGGAGCTAAGTATTTCTATTTTTAATTAAAGTGCCAGTCAAAATATAACTCTTCCATTTTTTTAAATTATGGATAGCCATACGAGTGCAGTATCAATCACTGTCTTGTGTGTCTTTCCCTAACAGGTTTGATATAGAGATAGAACCTTTGTTTGCATGCATAGCTCTCTATGACATAAAGGAAAGAAAAAAGGTAAGTGTGTATACAGTATTTTTTTTTTTCAGTTGACCTGGGTTTTTTTATCCCCAGAGTAATAACTTAGGAAAACTTACAAAAAACTTGCTACCTTTTTACACATGCAGTCTGATCCAGGATCTTGTTATTCAGCCAGTCCCATGCTTGCAATTTTTTATTTTATAGTTGTAGTTACAACTTTTGACTTGTTTTAAAATAAAATTCGAAGCATTTTTGCTTTACAATATAATTTAATCCCTTTTTTCTTTTCAAGATCTCAGAAAATTTTCATTGTGACCTCAATTCTGATTCACTGAGAGGATTGTTGCGTTCTCATACACCCTCCATTGACCTGTCTACTCAGGCAAGATCAGCAGTATTTTCTGTCACTTACCCCTCACCAGATATATACCTGGTAATAAAGGTATGTTACAGTGCTAGTTTGACAGAAGTTCTGCCTGTTCACAGCTGTTTCTGTTGTCTGAGTTTACAGAACTGACAAACATGGCTTTTGTCTAGCTGAGATGAATTATGATAATTTTTAATACTAGTATGTGAGCAGATGTCCAGTGGTATATCTCATTCTCACACTAAGAAGTTATATGAGTATCCTGTGTACTGGTTCTACTAAGTATGTAAAATTTCCCATCTCTGCCTAAGGGAAATAAAAAATATGGTGAAATAACACACTTTCAAAAATTTTATTTACCTTCTGTGGAGGTTTATTTGCATTGGTTTAGTATACTTTGCATAATTTTGTTGCTTAATTCTGAAACTGAGATAGCCTGAACCACTTCATTTGGAATGTGTTAATTATCCTGATTTCAGTGAAAATTAAGTAGTAAGTGACTGACAGTGTTGTCACATATATATTTTCTGCTTTCTAACAAATGGAAGACTAGAAGGTTTAGTATCAGTTACTCCATGGAGACAGTTTTTAGATGTTATATACAGCTATATATCTAAAGCTATTTCAAATTTCTAAAGAAAGAACATATTTCTATTTGGATGATTTTTTTTCTTTAATAATCTTATTTTACTGCTTTTTGTAGATAGAAAAAGTGCTTCAACAAGGAGAGATCGGAGACTGTGCAGAGCCCTACATGGTTCTTAAAGAAGGCGAGGCTGGGAAGGTAAGTAAGTAACTGCAAAGAATATTTAGATCAAAAAATGCATGCTAAAAAAAATTTAAAAAGCAACCAAACAGAAAAACAAACAGAGAAAGAGCAGACCCTTTGAAATAGGATAGAATACCAAAAGCACTGGAGGAAAAGCCGGTTAGATCATCCATAATGCAAGCAGTTTGATGTCTGTGACTGACAGAAAGAAATCAGGAAAAGGCAAGGTGCATTATTATTACTGACCCCTTTGGAAATCAATACTGACAGAGTACTGCTTGAGTCATGAAGAAGGTAGGGGTGAGCAAAGGAAATGACTGAAATGTACTGAAATGTAGACTTAGCAGAAGTGCTTGTTCCTCAGAGACCTGGGAGTGATTTGGATGGGCAGATGGCCTGCTGTAGTGTGCAGCTGTCCAGTTCAGTACTGTTGTCCGTAGATAATGTGAGTTCTGTTCAAGGAATTTATGACCATTTACCTCCCTGCAACAGACTGACTGTGTTTTCTGGGTTTCTACACACCTCACCTTTAGAATATTGCTTTCAATAGAATTTTTTCTTGTATCTGATGAAAGAAGTAGCACCTGCTAATGTTTCTGGTGGCTGGTCGTTGTGGATTTGAGATTACTACAAAAAGATTGGTTTTCTACATTTCTATAATGCAAATGAACTAATTGAAAATAAATTGAAGTGAATGTACAAATCAAAACAGCTAGAGTTCTGTCAGTGATGTAGCAAAAAAATGTGAGAGATACCAATGCAAAATATTTACTGAACCATAAATATTTAACTTACATTTTTGTCTGTGGTAGCATTGCAATAACTAACTGAAACAACCATTATTTTCTTTATTTCAGACAAAAGAAAAGATTGAAAAACTGAAAGCACAAGCTGAATCCTTTTGTCAGAGGTTGGGGAAATACAGAATGCCATTCGCCTGGATTCCCATAAGCCTAACTAATTTCTTCAACGTTTCAACACTTGAACGAGAAATACAAGAAACTGAAGGTTTAAACGGTACTTGTCTAACTTTTCTAAGGCAAAATGACTCTTCAGTAGGACTGGGTATAGGAAACAATGTTATTCACTCTGGCATCAAAAGTGAATCACAAATTCCAAGTCATGTCTTGTCAGCTTTCCTTTTCAACCACACAAACAATTACAAATTGATTGTGTTGTCTCTGCATATTTATTTTTATGTCTGCTAAATATTCTTTCATGGTTTAGTCCCAATTTTCATTGAACACTGCCTTTGTTAAAGTAAAATTCCCTTTACCCCATGGAGTTAGCTAGCAATACTGAGCAATCAAGATAACAAACATCTTGGTTTGGTAGGCAGGACCATTGTTCAACGTGCTTTATAACCCATGAACTAAAAAAATATAAATAAACTTTTGCTCTGCAGCAGAAATAATGTCACTTAATAGGTGTGTCCTAGTATTCCACTATTTCACATAGTCTGAAGTAAAAGAAGAATGTTTTAGGTACTCTATCCTCTGATGTTGGTGAGATGTTCCTGTGGTTTTCCTGTGTATTCTGAGAATCTTTGTACTGCAGCAAAAAGCAAAAACAAGATGATTATACATTTAATTTCCCTTTGAAGGGAAAGGATCCAGTAGTGACAAGAAAGCAACACTGCTGCAGGCAAGAAGGCTTTCTGACAGAAGTTTCAACTCAGAGGACAACTATCCAACATCTAACTTCAAAACAATCTCTCTCACCCTTGGCACCTTCTTTAAACAGGTACTGGATTCTCTTTAGTTCTGATTTCTTAAGACACTTTTTATCTATGTAATATGAATTGCTACGAGCTGTATTTGTGTGGGGACAGAGGATAACTGCAGTCAAGTAAATAGTAACCCACTTGCTTTGGATGCCTCAAGGACACAGTACACTCCTGAACCTTTCTCCATTAGTATGGAGGTACTGATTTTTGTGTTTCTCTTGGTAGGAAGGAGACAGACTCAGTGATGAAGATCTGTTTAAATTTTTAGCTGATTTCAAAAGATCATCTTCCTTGCAAAGAAGAATTAAGACTTTACCAGGTACATAATGCATTTTGGGTGGAAGGTGTTACATGTATTTTTCTCCCTGAAACTGTTCTGTAAATTCCAGCCCCAAAATTTATTTGACTTGGGTTTAAAGCCTATAATATGTGCCTTTGTGGTACCTCCTGGGTTTCTGGTGTCTACCTGAACACAGATGATTTTGAATTTTTTTCCTAGCATGAATGACTATGGAGATTTAGATTTACCTTGATCTATTTTAATTATTTGCTTTTCTCTCTAATTTACAGTGTACCTACTGGATGTCGTTTGTTATTATTCAAACTGTTTGAAGACAGTTCTTTAAAGCAAATTTCTAGGATCCTTGCTATTTCCCTGCAATGCATTGAAATGGTTCATATTTTATAGTGAGAGATAAAAATGTGTACACATTTCAGCTTGATATTAGAGTCAGCATTAGTTAACAAAATAGAGGAGTACAGGAGCTACTGTCAAACACCTGACCTGATCAAGCTCCAACTGAATTTTTCTTTTTAAGTAAATTACAGTTCTACCTCTTCTGCATTGTGGAGGAACCTTAAAATATATGAACTGAGAGCAAAGCTGTTTCTCTTTTTTAGCTGATTGCCAGAAATGACAAGTCTGAGCTCCACAAACGGTTTTAACTTATCACAGCAGAGAGTTTAATTTGAAAGTGCGCTTATAGTGGGGTAAATGTTATTAGTATTAACTTTGTAACTGCTCACCACCGAAAGCCTGGCTTTCCTGTTGGGTGGTGCCTACTTTGGCAGAGATTACTTTGAGCAGAATCTGAGGGGGAGGGGGAGTAGGAGAGAGCTGTATTAGACAGCACACGTTCTGTTTGTCTCCCAGACAAAAGTTAAATTACTTGTGTGTGAAAGACACTGTAACATCAACCAGCATATAATATGCCTTCTTTCTTTCTATTTTCTTTGAAACAGTACAGGATAGACATAAGGAGCTCTATGTTGCCCTGATTATGAAGGGATGTATACAGGCTGCTTCCTCTGTATTTTTCTGTACCTATGCTTCCCTTTTCATACAGCCTAAGAACCAGTTCTTTTTTCTGCTCTGTTGCTGTGTAGTCTTACATATTGCTTTAATTTTTATTTTATACTGCTTTTTAAAAATATTTTTGCTAAGATTTTGTGATTTAATTTTAAAGGAATGCTGAAAGTGGAGATTTCCCCAGCTCCAGAAAACATTGGTTATTGTTTGACACCAGAACTACTCCCATTGAAGGCATTTTCAGAAAACCGTAATCGCCCTCACAAAGAGATTTTGGAATTCCCAATTAGAGAAGTGTATGTTCCCCACACCATTTATAGGTAAGAAATAACATATATTTTTTGCATTTCTTTTAAAAAGTGATTAAAATTATTTTTTCAGAAATAGAAACTAGAAATTTTTTTTAAAAGACTGAAGATAATGTGTTGGGCTGATGATTTAATTTTCCTAGCCATTATAAGATAAAATATCTGCAGGCTATTCCATAATGTGTTTCCTAATCTAATTGTGTTGTCTGTTTAAAAATTTTCTATAACATTAAAAAAAAAAAACTTTAACAACTGTAATTGACTTGGCATATATCTATCTATCTGTTTATCTATCTACTATCTATCTACTATCTATCTATCTACTATCTATCTATCTATCTATATCTATCTATCTATCTATCTGTATCTTTCTATTTATCTATCTATCTATCTATCTATCTATCTATCTATCTATCTATCTATCTCTATCTATCTATCTATATCTATCTATCTATCTATCTATCTATCTATCTATCTATCTATCTATCTATCTATCTATCTATTTATCTATCTCTATCTATATCTATCTGTCTATCTATCTATCTATCTATCTATCTATCTATCTATCTATCTATCTATCTATCTATCTGTCTATCTATTCTCTGTGATCATTTGGTTTTGGGCTTTTTTCCCCAAGTGGATTTTATTATAATTTTTAACACTTCTGGTAAATGTTTATGCTCAGTTGTTTCTATTGCTCAATTGAGTCATCTGAGTATCTGAGGAAATAATGTGTTGCTCGATGAACTTTTTAACTATGAAGGAGCACTCCAGGCTATGTAATTTAACTTCTTCCAATCTGTTCTGTTATGATTGTTTCAAGGTGATCACATTGCTCAGTAGCATGCAAGTGAGCAATTCCTGTCATTTATAAGAAATTTACATCAGAGGAATGTGTTTCAAGATATCTGTGCAGTATTTCATTGCCAGTGAGTGGTATTACAGTAATAGCTAACAGTAATTCTGATGGGGTGTATCACAGTATTATGGATACAGAAATAACTTGAAATAATGACTTTCATCTGACCATTGCGTTAGATATCTGACCATTGTATCAAGACAAGGGAACAATAATGCTTCTAACAATAAGAGTGGATTATTCTATTCTAAGGGGGATTCCTGATCCCTAAAACATTATCTAGATACTGTATTGTATTAGGGGCAAAAATGTGACTATCAGTAAGGAATCACAGAATGAAGGTGCAGAATAAAGTGATGTGAAGCTTATTCATTTCTTGCAGTGGAGATTAGCAAAGAGCCAGCTCTCCCACATGCTCACCTGACCCAACCCAGGAGGAGAGAAGGACAAAACTTGTGGTTCTGTACAACTCAGAAGTGCACTATGGCAAACTAATTTATTTCAGGGAGACGAAATAAATAGAACCTTCAAAGAAAACTAGAGATCTGTTTGGCTGTTGATGACGCCTGGATTTGTGTCTCAGCTTTAAAGGAAAGCAAAAAGAGGAAGTGGCAAATTTTATTTTAGAATAACAACTTGCAGTGTGGTGTCAGCAGGAAATAAGTAAGCCAGTTTGGCTATAACCTCATTAGAAATTTTGGAGCAGTTACTCCTGGGCTCTGCTGCAGTTCAGTGGTATTCAATCTCCTGAGAGCAGCTCACACCACCAGTACAGTAAAACATAGAGAGTTATGGTACTTCTGTCTTCTCTGAGTGTCAAAGATGGAGGTGGATGGTGGTAGAACTTTAATGGAGACATTTCTATAGGGAAAGTAGTTTTTGTAGAATTGAAAGTGGAAATGTAAATGAACATAAGCAAAGATGCCTTTTTTTTAGTTTAATGAAAAACTAAGACAGAATTTTAACTTTCCTACTCATTGTCTGGCCCCAGTAAGTGTCAATTCCAATGTGCGGTCTTACAGTGTCTAAAGGTCTGCTTTTGAAAAAAAAACATTAACAACTGCAATGTTTCTGAACTGTAACAATAGCTGAGTCTGCACAGAATATTCTCTCTTTAGTTCTCATCAGGTTTTCACTTCTGCAGCTGGACATAATGAATATCAAAGCCACCATGCCAAAAATTAATTTGCTCTATTCCTAAAGCAAATTCGTGTGTCTCCACACTATCATTCAATTTCCAGGATGTCTGTATTGAGTACATACATTCACATTAGAGGAAATGCTTGCTATCACTCAACAGTCACATTCTTACAGCAAGAGTTCACACCTTATATGCTTAACCTTTTAAGTCTCCCTTTTGATTTTCACCCTAAATAAAAGTCATGGCAACAACACAAAGTAGGATTTGTTCAGCCTAACTTGTAATAATGAAGACATCTATAAAGAGTAGTTGCCTTTATTAATCTTTACATTAATTAGTGAATCAATGGTAATGACGCTGCTGACATGCATAGTTAGGTGATGCAGGTCAATGAACATCAAGTCCAACTGTAACCTGGCACTGCTGCTACCACTAAACCATGTCCCTTAAGCAGCATATCTGCATGTGACTTCACAACTTCCCTGGATAACCTGCCAATGCTTGACAACCCTTTTGGTGAAGAAATATTTCTTAATACCCAAGCAAACCTCCCCTGCAGCAACATGAGGCTGTTTCCTCTTGTCCTATTGCTTGCTACTTGGGAGAATAGGCCAATCCTCATAAGGCTACAACCTCCCTTCAGGGAGTTGTAGGGAGTGATAAGAAGTGATAAGGCCCTCCTGACCCTCCTTTTCTCCAGGGTAAACACCCCCAGCTCCCTCAGCTGCTTGTCACAGGACTTGTGCTCCAGATCCTTCAACAACTCTGTTGCCCTTCTCTGGATGTGCTCCAGCACTTCAGTGTCCTTCTTGGAGTGAGGGGTTCAGAAATGAGCTCAGGATTTGAGGTGTGGCCCCACCAGTGCCGAGTACAGGGGAGAAATCCTAGCCCTGCTCCTGCTGGTCACACTGCTGCTGGTACAGCCCAGGATGCCATTGGCCTTCTTGGCCACCTGGGCACTGCTGGCTCATGTTCAGCTGCTGTCAGCAGCAGCCCCAGGTCCTTTTCCTGTGGGCAGCTTTGCAGCCACTCTGCCCCAGCCTGTGGCACTGCCTGGGGTTGTTGTGACCCAAGGGCAGGACCCAGCACTGGGCCTTGTTGAGCCTCACGTCATGGCCTTGGGCCACGATCCAGCCTGTCCAGCCTGTCCATGGAACCCTATGACCCTTTGCTTAATTTAACTGTCATGCCATTCTCATTGCTTAGTTTTCCACATGGTGAACACCATTTTGAGTCTGAGTTTAAACTAACTCATGAGGAGTAACTCTCAATTTTAAAAGAGCCAGATGCTAAGTGTTTCATTTTATTTCCTTTCTTCTAATCATCTGATCTTATTTAAGTGATTTGATAGCATGTAGTCATAGATGAGTGTCATGGTTTGCTAGGACCTTTAAGGTAATTTAATGTTTTCTAATTTTTGGATATAAGTCAGCAAACCATATTTTTTTCACCAGTGCTATACATGTAGACACGAGGGTGGGGGATGGGGAAGGTTGTCAAAGCTATTACAGAGGGATGACTTTTTTTTTTTTTTTTTTTTTTTTTTTTTTTTTTTTTTGTAGTAATAGCTTTTTCCATTGTGATAAGAAAAGTGGAGCCTTCTGTTATAGCCTTTGAACTCAGGTCTTGCAAGCTTTTTTTTTTTTACTGGTGTAATGCCATTTTTAAAAATGATGCTATTTCTGATTTATGCCAGAGAGATCAGCCAGCCCACTTTCTTTGTGCACTGTGAAATTGAGCACTTCTTTTTGTTGTGTACTTACATTTCTTTAATAAAAATATTTTCCTGAAAATGTCAAAACATTCCAAAATTTATTTCTTTCATACTCCTCTATTTTTAATAGAAAAAATAATATAATTTAAAGTTTGTTTGTCATTTTATTTTCCCATTAAATATAAATGAAAATGATGCTGTTTACTGCCAGTATGAAATGTTGGTGCTGAGGAAGAGGGATTTGTCACATCACTTCAGCAGTAACTCAGCTTAACCAGGCACAGGAAATCCTGTCTGTGATAGGGTTAGTACCTAATGCTTAGGGGATTTCTGGAGGAAGGGGAAAAAAACCCTTTTCTTTATGGTTTTGTTTCATTTAATTGCAAACCACTTAGCAATGTTCTCAGACTTGCTGCAGTCTGCTGTGTGAGCTGGAGGCCTATGCTTTGGTGGTAATTATTCTATCACATCCTTGACTAGTTTGGGTGAGGAAAGGTTATTGATGAATAATGGTATCTCACTCTGTGTTATTGCTCTCACAGCATTATTTACTCATCTCTGCCTCTCTGCCCATGGAATCCAAAGAGAGCATATCTACTGCTTGTGAGTCTTCTACGTGTGCTTTGGTCTAGTTTTAGATCTGTCCACCAACTCTTTAGATGATTCAAAAATTTAGCAACATCAGAAAATTCATTTGAACTATTTTCCAAATTATCCATCCTAAAATAGAGAATAGATGACTAATACACATTAGTCTTGAATGTGACATGTTGAAGTTCTGTCACTGTTCTATTTTCCTAGTCAATGGCTGACTAGAATGGGTTTCCATATTTGGTTATACATTTGTGATGTGTTTTTTAATTTTTAACCTTTTTTTTCCTGAAGACTCCCCACCAAAATTGTGAAAGAATCAACAAATATTGAAAAGTATAACTGTGGGTTCATCAGATTTTGTTTCTAGCACCGTAATTTTTAAATTGTTAGCTCATCCAACACTCTTCAGCTAAAGAACATTCCTGGTGTGTATGAGTAGGGACTATTTGCACATATGTTGAGTTTTGCTGTGTATGGAATTCTCATCACAGTCATAAATGAAGATGCCTAATATGCATGAAATGTTTGATGACACCTCACACAAGGTGTAATGAAGCAAAGAGAAGGATTCTTTTATGGGCACGTATGCACAAGCAATATTTACAAACACTGAATAAGAATGGTCACAGACTTGAAACTCTGAATACATTTTATTTTGACAGAGGATAGGTCTGTATTGCTTTGCCAGTGGGAAGTGATTAAATCACTGCTAAGGCCCATGAAAGTGTAGGAAGGTCAGCAAATTGACATGAGAATTGCCGTGTGGTGTCCTGTGCCAGGCTAAGGGGACTCTTAGCTTCCCCAGCAGGTAACTGATTCTGAAACTGTCTCTTATCACTCTTCTGGGTCATTCTCTGACCCACAGAAGCTGTCTGCATCTGTGCCTCACCCAGGACTCTACTGGCCTTTGGAACTGTATTCTCAGTGACACTGGGTGTTCTGCCATGACTTTTGTACACTCACACTGTCCTTTGAATAGCTCTTTTGTTTTTTAAACACATCTGACTGTATCTGGAGGTAGAGTCCTGGACTTTCTGCAGGGAGAGTGAGGGGAGAAATTTAATCATACTGACCAGCAGTATTTGCTGTGACATGTTGCTGTAATAGTTCTGCTCAGTGCAGAACCTTGGGAGAGATGCAGTGCCTTCTGGAGCCCACCACTTCCTTATGGGCATCCTAGCTGTCCTGTTATTTAAAAGACAGTTGTATTTGCTGTCCCAATGCCCCTGCTAAATGCCAGGTGAAAATGCTCCTTGTCTTTGCTTCCCCTAAGGCTTTTGGAGTGTATGGATGGAGTGCAGGTGGTAACACTAAGGCAGTGGTCAGTAATGGGTCTACTTTTCATGCCTGTGTGAGGGAGCATCTTTTCATCATCTTCTCACCTTCCTGCTTTAGACATCAGCCATCACTTTCATCTGCAGTATATCCAGAGTCCGCATTTGCCTCTGTTCTTCCTCAGTGCTGATGGTTTTAATACACATGTAAGCAAGATCCCTAAAACTGCTTCAGCATAAATGGCACAAGCTTTAGCTTTTCAGTCAAGTGCTTGCTGGAATAATGCTTCCTTGGTTGTGTAGTCAGCAGAGAGCTCTCTGTGTTTTTACATATCTTTCATCTCAAGTCACATCTAAAAGTAAAATCTAGTGCTCAGGTACATTATATAGATTTGTGACATCTTGTCCTGGGCTGCAGATTAATGAAGCAATGACTATATTATTCAGCCTTCCCTACATGTATTTCTTCACTTCTGGCAGATGTAGTATTGACAATATCCTTCATTTAATATGTCAGTCCCCCAAGTATAATTCAGTAGAGGTTACCAATATATTTTGCTCTTTCACTTAGCTTTCTTTAACATCATCTGGGAGAGAATTGGCAAAGCAAAACTTGTACAGAAGGTAGTAAGGAAGAGAGGGCATTAGTGTGACAGGGAGAAGTGCCATTCTGAATGAAGGGCAAGGCAAGTTAGAAGCTAGGTTTTTTTACTAAGGTTTGCCATGTGCCATGTAGCACATGTTGGTTGAAAAGAGTACCTTAGACTGTGTAACTGAACAGTACTGTCATGTTGTGATACGTAAAAAAAACCACAGTTTTCTGGGTCTTGGGATACAATAAATGGAATATGGACTGTCTGACTTAATGACGATATTCTCCAAGGCTACTTGACTTTTTCAGTGGTACTGAGGAGATACCTATGACAAGGACAGTACAACTCTGTGTGCAGCTTCTGACTGCCACAGATGAAGGAAATCATGAAAGCCCATGAGTAGTCCTCATTGTTTCTCGCTGAAAGCCAGCACATTTTCTCCAATACTAGTCTTACTCCTTAGACTCAGAGGACAAAGTGATTCTCAGTGAGAATCCTGTATCAGACTGGGAAAACAAGACAGTAGATAGACATAATTATGATTCCAGAACCTGTGCATAATCCAGGTTTACCTGAAATCTCAGATTTACCATAAAACTTCACCAGAGAAAAATCTTTCTATTAATATTTTGCTCTTCTACTGGAATTATACATCAGAAGATGACGTCTGCTGCCATATTCCCCACAGAAATTAAAGGTGCTTTTTATGTTTAGTGATATGTTAATGTATGGTAAAGTACTACACAGCGGTACTAGTAAACAGCAAAGTACACCGTATTTCAAAATATTATTCATGTTTTTACTAATAAGAGGTAGCTTGCAGAATTATTGTTTCAAAATTTCTTGTTTATATTTACTCAGGTTAATTGATACTGCTTTTTGGTTTGTATAACCTAGAAATATATACCTTTTTTTTGCTGTAAACTACAAATGTATGAACATTTGTTGTTGATTTCCTTGTTTTTATCATCTCTGAGTGATTCTTTCCCCCCTTCCATAATCTGATTATTCACATCTAGAAAGGAACTGCCTTCTCAAGAGATTCTTGTTTTTCATTACATCAAGCAAACAGAACTGTTTGCAACAGAACATAGCTTAGTGTATGTGAAACCTTAAACATAGTATATTCTATGTGTCACAGCAAATTACCTGTTCTTTGTGGACTCCTGAAATTGAGTTCTGACAAATATTACACTATGTAGGTGGAATTGAAGGACAGGGAGAGGAATTAGCAAAACACTGATTTATGCACTTAATTTTCAAACATGAATGCTTACCATTTACCCATTTTATTGTTCCTTATCTTTCTTCCAGGAATCTCCTCTATGTTTATCCTCAGAGGCTCAATTTTGCTAACCGGCTGGCTTCTGCAAGGAACATTACCATCAAGATCCAATTTATGTGTGGTGAAGACTCATCCTGTGCAATGCCGGTAATAAATGCTGAGATTTCTTAGCAGGCTTTTGTTTACATGCATTCATGAGAAACCTCTGAGGAGAGAAGTCATTGTTTACTTTCCATCACCACAGATTCTACTAGGGCCTCTAGGAAGCCTAAAACAGCTTGAGAAACTTTCATTCTCACCCTAAAGCAGGGCCATACTCCTTAGCCACAACTAAAAAGACTTGTGATTCTAGTGGAACCAGAGGCACATTGCTATCTCTTATCTAAATCTTTCTTCCCTATTTTCAGAAGAATGACATGATATTACATCAGTATCATGCTGGAATTTCTACAGATAAAATTCACAGAGCTTCAGCAACCTTTTAAGAATCATGTAGTCTATTTTCCAGGGTAACTCCTCTGCATGTACTATGTTTACTTACTTGTGTAAGTGCCCAGCCATTATGCTGAAAGGTAAAAGTTGGAATCTTCATTGCCTGAACACGGATGGATGCACTATCATGCAGTATAGGTAGAGCTTTCTATGTCTGAAACACACTGTGTATTAAGGCATGCATGTACACTATTAGCAGAGCAGACAGTCCTATCTATGTTCAGGTTATTCAGTATCTCTCACTGTAAGATCGTCTATTCACCAAGTTTCAGAGGTTCAGTTTGGAGTGTTCTAACCCAGACATCTGTGTCAGCCCAATTTTTTATATTTTCAAGACAATGTTGGCTACTTGAGAATGACATTGAGACAAAATCTGTGATTTTATGTGTTGGAAAATGCAAACAATTAGTGGAAAAACTACTTCGAGGAAACTTTAGTCCAGGGACCAAGGACTATCACGCAACCAGCCTTTATCAGTGTGCTGAAATTGTTTGGTATATACTTCACAGCCTTGCTCTACATAGCCTGTGGACCTGAAATTGGAACATCAGCAGTGTTTTCCAAGACACATTTCTTCTAGAACTAGAGCTGTGTCATGTGAATATAACACCTTTTACACAAGACTGCATTGTTGGTTTGATTAGGATTTGACAAATAGTTAGGACAGGCACAGTTTGTCTGCCTTCCTTCTCCACTGTAAGTGACCTTCTTCTCAATATATATATATATATATATATACTTGCACAATGCAGAGATCCTTGTCTAAGCTCATATCCCAGGGCTCACTTTAAATTATTTGATTTCAAGACCTTACCATGGACATGTGTCTTAGGAAAGCAAATCTAGCACCAGAAATGCCTATTTCTCTTCATTGATTTTAAAGGGACTTTGGACCTCTAAGGTAAGGTGAAATGTATCTCACCCTGAATGAGCAGGCTACAACTGAAAAACAAAACTTCTAAAAAATACTTTTTATTTAACTTTTTAGCACTTAGATAAAGACAGCGTGACAACATGTAAATGGCTTACAATAACTTTTTCCCTATGATTTCTAGGTTTTTAGTTCATGACTAAATAATGTGACATGAGGCAGTCAGTGACTCCAGAAATAATTCTGCTCCATTTTCCTGGTGTTTTGCCTGGAATGGAGCATGGGAAAGGTGATTAATAATAAGACATTTATGCCAACAAGCTAAGATAAAATTGAGGAATCATTTTAAGTCTTCAGATACTGTCTTAAAATTTATACAAAATGACGATAAATAAAAGCCGTAGTCCTGATTGCAGTTACTTTTCTATTCTTCTTAATGTAGGTAATTTTTGGGAAATCTTCAGGTCCAGAATTTGTCCGAGAAATATACACAGCTATCACATATCATAACAAGTAAGTGTTGTTACTGTTCATATTACTTGAGAAGTATTAATCAGATCTCTTTATGTAATTGTTACCCTTCATAGTTCATCAAGGAATACCGTTGTAAACATGTATGTTTTGTGCAATTTATCACATCTAACTAGGATTGCTGGATTCATTTGCATAAGTGAGTGCTGTATAAACGACCATTGCTTTTCTTGTTTGAAGCTTTTTAGTAGTTGCGAATATTCCTGCCATGAAGATTAAGGAGCAGGAAGCAGCACAGCTTTTAAGATCGTTCACCTCAATGAATTCATATATCCAAAAGAGCTGGAGGGACATTCTCATTCTCATGAATGAGAACTTGGGATTTAGGATTTGCAGAATACTTATACAAGAATTTAAAACAGAGATTGAAACCCAGAGATAGGTGGAAGCTGAAACTGTCCAGCTGTTACTGTCTGTTTTCTTCTGATTCAAAGCTGTAGATTGTTCATAAATATAACTTCCAGATTAATAATTCATAAAAATATTTCAATTCCATAAAAATGTGTGTGTATATATGTGTATACTTTGTTTAACTCAACTCTGTTTTCATGATTTTTTTGGTTTTATAACCATAGCATCTAAAAGCCAACTGGCAAATTTGCCTCTTTCTCAGTCTTATACTTACATTGGTAATGTGCTTGACTTTTTTTTTAAACAGATCCCCTGACTTTTATGAAGAAGTGAAAATTAAGCTGCCAGCAAAACTCACAGAGAAACACCATCTACTGTTCACATTTTACCACATCAGCTGCCAACCAAAGCAAGGAACATCTGTTGAAACCCTCCTGGGGTATTCAGTAAGTTCCATGTTATACATAAGAGTATATGTGGTGTGTGTGGGTGCACGTGTGTATGTGTCTATGCGTATCCCATGCAAACAGACTCTCTGCTTGTCAAGAATTTTGACATTTGTTCCCTTTCTGGTTATGGCAATACATGAAAACCAGTGGAAGGTCGTAGTGTGAATTCACAGAAAACAGATGTCGCCAGAGATGTGTTACATCCTCATCCTGTAATTCTACTGTGTTAATTGCCTTTGAACTTAATGAATTCACCTGATTCAACTGAAATATGCACCTTCTTTATCTTCATGTTGAGACTATCGTGTCATAGGTTAAGAAATGCATGCTGTAGCATAGTCTCTCTGACTTTTTTCTTTATCAAACAGTATTTTTGACTGGACAGGTTTTAATACAAAGGGAAAGAATTGAAGATGATGATGCTTCAGATTTGAAAATGTCCTAGATCTGTGGTCAGCAATTGAGCTGTGGAGCCGTACAAGTGCTTTCCATGTGTCCTTGCTATGAAGTTTGGAAAGCTGTTGTGTTTGTGTATTTTTGGTTGTTTGCTTGTTTGTTTCTTTGTTGGCTTTTGGGGTTTTTTAATCACACTACTGAGAATCCTTTCAAATGGTCTTTCTTTTATGGACAGTTACAGTCCCATCAATATCAGTGGGCTTGTTAAGAAATTAATTAGCTCAGGACCAAGATTTGACAGATGAGGACTAAACTTTCAAGTTTCTGTTCACCTAAATAAAAAAAAAATATTTCTCCCCTTTGACATTCAAATTGCCCAACCTCTTTCAGACTTGAATGAAAAATTAAATGTGTCCAAATATCAGTACAGGGATATCACGAGTCAGTCTGGCATGGTGACCATGAGGAAGATGTTCAATTTAATCTCAGAAAAACTTCAGCTGTTGATTTGCTTCAATACCAAGAATCGGGGTATTCAAGATACATGAATTTTTAAATAAAAATGTGGATTCCACTAAATCATTCTGATAAGATTTATTAGAAAAATGTGTGTCACACATGAGAAGCTCTGTGTTTGTTTTCTTCAAAAGAAATGGTTTGTAAAGCAGTCTTGTACATTTTTCTACAGTAGCTATCAGCTATCTTTGAATTTAAAACACAAAGAAATTACTGTTGAATAGGTTAGAGCAGAGAAGCTTGGGTCAATATCTCATTTGTTCTTTTGTTGACTGTATCTGACAAATTAAATAAATAGGTCGAATCATATATCATCAGGAATATTGCTGTGTTTTCATTTGTTTCAGTGGCTGCCAATTCTACTAAATGATCGTCTTCAAACTGGGCATTATAGTCTTCCTGTTGCATTGGATAAACTTCCTTTACACTATTCAATTCACTCTCCTGAGGTAACAAACAAAATTATTAAAAGATAGAATTCTCCTAATTTAGGAGAACAGCATAAGTGTTTTGCAAACTAACATTGCTGTTTGCTGGTAGGCAGTGCCTCCTTTTTTGCTCTTTAAAAGGGGAAAGTCTGGAGAAAAATGTTTTTGTTGGTTTTGTTTTTGTTATTGTCATTGGTGTTATTATTTTATATCATTATAGAGTTTTTTGGAGGTTAGCTATGCAAGCAAGTTTTTGTAAATTGTCCAATCAGGGATACATTTGTTTAGTGAGTGTCAAGAGAATAATTCAATTTCTTCCATAGGATAATTTGTTCTTTTATTCTGTGGCTTTGTGGGAGGGAGAGTAGAGGTGGAATCAGGTGGTATTACTGGAGCAGAAAACCATGCCCTCTCAGTAATCTTGGAATGTAGAAAACTTGTCCAGAGGGTTTAAACTGCATCACATCACCATGAAATGCCTTTGGCAATGCTTTGACCAATATCCCAATGCTTTAACAGTATCTCCTCAGAAGATGTACATTTACATGATCTGTGCTAGACATCCAGTTGAAATTTTCTAAATTTCCCTGTTCAGTGCATCGGCTTCTGTCCAAATGTCTGTGACAACAAGGAGATGCTTAGCTGTCATCCTCTGTGTTGCACTGAATTTGGATGTCTAAAATGAAGTGAATAGTGGGAATACCCTATAGACCCTTATGTAAACAGACTTTCTGTTTGAGCATTAAAAGGAAGATTATTCCTTTTTTTTTTTCTATCACAGAAAATTCCATCTCAGACACCGCCTATAAAATGGGTTGAAGGACACAAGGGTGTTTTCATTGTTGAAGTTCAAGCTGTGTCATCAGTTCACACCCAGGTAATGCGTCAGAAGTAATGCACAGCTGGTAGCTTCATTTCAAAGAAAATTCAGATGTTCGGGCCAATTTAGCAGGTTTATGAAACAGATGTTCAAGCCCACACAGTTTAAAAAAAAAAAATCAGGAGCTATGGAAATAAGCTGATGTGCTCTGTGAATTAAATCCATTGGTGAAATTAAATCTATTGGTAGAGGTGAACAAATAAGCAAGTCACATCAAGCAATAGGGAGCTTGGTGTTCTCTCAGCTCATCAGGGGTCTGTGATTGAAAGGTGCTGGCAGGGCACTGTGCCGATTTCAGCAGTCTGTGTCTTCTGTTCTTCAAGGCTGGTTCATACAATGTGTCCACATCTTCAAAGACATAGCACCTCTCCGCCTCTATGGACAGGTTATGCACCAGCAGTATATGTTAAGTAGCTCACTTATCAATGCCATGTGTTTGGGGACACCAGCTTAGTGCTGGGTGAGACCGCAATGATTCTGGCAATTTAAATGCCATAGTAAATTGGATCTTTGCCCATCTTAATGAGATGCTGGTTTGAGGCAGATCGGTTTTGTTTTGTTTCTGCTGCTTTTTAGTGGCTCTTACCTCTTATCCCATTCTCTCCATATCTCTGGTAAATATGTCCTAACAGCTGAAGGCCCTGTGTTTGAAGCAGGCCCATCACCCCTTTGCAGCATGTTTTCTAAATATAAGTAGGACATACTCATATGGCACATAACTTGTAGGTAGCTGGAACTCAGGTGTGAGTGATAGAGGATCTATAGACCTATGATGTGACAAGAGTTTTATCAGATAGAAAGAAAAGTCTTTTCATTAAATGAAAATCAGAAGCAATAAGTTTACTGAGGGCAATAGCAGTCTGAATTTGAACCAGATGAATAGGAGCAAACAAAGCACTATGACACGTGCTTTACAAGTTGGTCACTCAGACCAGCCACTACTGAAAGCCAGAAGGGTGAAAATCTTTCTTTTCATCACATGAGGTGGCACAATCAGGCTTTTCTTAGCCAGCAGTAGCCTGAAATATATCAGCTTTGTTAACTGTGAGTTCACTGTATTTGCAGGACAACCACCTGGAGAAGTTCTTCACCCTATGCCATTCTCTGGAAAATCAAGTGACATTCCCCATTCGAGTGATGGATCAGAAGATTACAGAGGCTTCACTGGAGCATGAATTGAAACTCAGCATTATTTGTTTGAATTCTTCACGCCTTGAACCTCTTGTCTTATTTTTGCATTTGGTACTAGATAAACTTTTCCAGCTGGCTGTACAGCCTATGGTCATAGCTGGCCAGACAGGTATTTACTGGTTCATGGCCTTCAAGAGGCTTTGCAAGCAACCTAGAAATGTGGGGGAAATGGTTGCTAAAATATTCAGGCTTGGATTTTGTGTTTAGGGTAGCACACTTCTCAAGACAGTTTCACTGCACAATTTAATCAGGCTTAACTGACTTGCTGCTTTTTCTCTTTCCCCCCTACATATAAGGCTCGTAGTCTCTGGTTGGGAGATACATTAAACTGTAGTAATTTACTTATCTGAAAATATAGGTCAGAAAATGGGTTATGGTTGAACTTTGTTTGGAATTGAGTTGTTTTGCAAGTAAAACACCAGAAAAATCATTATCCCGCAACTGACACTACTGTCTGCACCATATCCTCTTCCCAAATATCTCTAGACAGAGTTGAATGAGCACACAACCAGAGAATATAAAACTGAAGATTGATTTTTTGTTTTACTGACGTGCAAGTTGCCCATAACATATGTTAAGTCCGGAAGAATGGCATACTTGCAGACAATTGTGTACTTAATTTCCTATCATTCAGATAATCAACACTTGTAATTCACTACAATATTTGTGCTAAAGCCTGCTAGCTTGTCTGCTGCTGGACAATAATGAGACATAGTATTCTCAAGATGATATTTTATAGAAAATGTATGAAGGCTGCTAGAAATGTAATTAACAGTTACAGTCTGCTTTTATGTAGCACAAAGTGACAGAATAGAAGTGATTAGGTGGAAAGTCAGTGGGTCTGCTGAAGAGTGTTGTTTTGCTATGTAGACTTCAGGTCTGGTCAGGCATAGCAATTACTGTCTTAAACTCTGAATTGAACCTTGTAAGATTAGTTGTTGATAAAAATTAATTATGTTGTAGCCTTCAGTGCTAACTCTAATTATTGCCTTTATTTCACAGCCAACTTCTCCCAGTTTGCCTTTGAGTCTGTGGTTGCAATAGTGAATAGTCTTCACAACAGCAAAGAGCTGAGCAAGGATCAGCATGGAAGGAACTGCCTCTTGGCATCTTATGTGTACTATGTATTTCGTCTGCCAGACCCACAGAGAGAAGTGGTCAAACCAGGTATGGTTGGTGCAAGGGTTGCAAAACTATTTTTTTTCTTGATACATGCTGGTCAGCATAGTGCTTTTGAAAGAAGGACTTAAGGCACAGACCTGTAAGATAGCAAACACAACTTCTCAGACACAGACTGCACACCATTTAAGTGCTACACTCTTCTGATAAACCATTTTTCTCAGAAGTAGGTCAGGAATATCAGTGCTGCAAAGGGCAATATGGATTTAGCCTTCATAATCTCCATCCCTCAGTTATTAATTTAAGATGAGAGGTTGAGGTGTGAGGTTTCCACAGCTACAAGCAATGTTGTAGTTCACTGAAGATGGATGCAAGAGAGATCACCTAAACTGAATTTTTTTCTAGAAGAATTTTTCATGAGTTAAAATGGCCCTAAGATACCAATTTTTACTGATCTGCACATCGGTAAACTGCTTTCCATGTGAAGTAACCTACTGCTAAGTGGTATAGTGCCAAGCTCACCCAATATATCCTTTGCATTATGGATATCATTGTAGGATAAAATGCTCTATGACCAACAGGTTTAGACAGCTGATCGTTCTCCTCTTCTCAACCACGGTGAGGCCATGCCTGGACTGCAGTGTCCACCTCTGAACTCTCCAGTACAAGAAAGAAATGAACATGTTGGTCAGAGATGAGCCAAGGGCCACAAAAATGACAAAGGGTCTGTAACGTCTTTTCAACAAAGAAGGGCTCAGAGAGCTGGCCTCTTCACCCTGGAGAAAAGAAACCTCAGGGAAGATCTTCAGTGTACACTAAGAGCTGAAGGGAGAATGCAAAAACAAAACCTGGCTGTTTCCAGTGGCACCCAGTGACAAGATTGGAGGCAATGGGTACACACTGAAACAGAAAGAACATGAGGAAACAATTTCTCTGAGGGTGACTGAGCACTGGTACAGGTTGGCCAGAGAGGTTGCCCAAGCCTCTCACCTTGGAGATGGTAGAAAGCCACGTGGTTGTAGTCCCAGACAGCTGACTTAAGGTGACCCTACTTGAGCAGAGCGGTTGGACTAGATGGCTTTCAATGGGCCCTTCCAACCTCAACCGTTCTGTTATTCTGTTGCAATCATTATCCTAAAGCCGATAGGATTAATTTGATTAATTGATATGTGTTAAATGACTTACCACAAGCAGCTGTGCTGTGGGAGCTAAAGATATGTAGGCCTTTTTCTCTTTTGAATATTAATTTAGATGCCCCTTGAGGGACATTTCAACTGATGTTAGGATATGCTAAAATCTGTGAACTCACATACACTTGGGAATTCTTTGTCCTGGAAAAATAAGATCTGTGGTAAAACTGAAAACTAGATATCATTTAGTGAAATTCCTGATGGCAGTGCTCCCTTGGATACTTCAAACATGGTATTAAAGCATACGCGTTGAAAGTGGTGTTTTGTGTTCAGGTCTGTGAATATTGTCTTAATCTGCGGCAAATTAAAAAGAGCTGATGGCAAGAAAGAACTATTGTAATAGTGCTGCTACTTAGTTAGCTCTATTAATCTTTTGGTACTGCTTGTGCAATCACCCAGTGAGCTGTTGACTGGGGTAGTATCTGTAATTTGTCATTCCGTGCCTGGGTAGATTGTTAATGAAGCAGTTGGTAGTGGGTTTTTCAGGAGCTTTTCAAAAAGCTGGTGTTGCAACATCACTGAGCAAAACTGGCTTGAACCTCATGTTTTTCTCATATATGTCCTTTAGTGTTAATTCAAACGTCTCGCTGTGGCAGGTGGAGGCAGCAGTGCCATTTCAACAGAATCTCGTTACTACACCTTTGGACGCACTTCGGCAGTGTCTGTTGGAAGTAAGCTCCTGCAGAGCCGAGTGATAAGCTGCAGCAATCCCGACATCACTGTTACACAAGCTGCTGCTGATGAGGAGGTCAAAAGCATCATGTCATCCAAGGTAAGAGAAATAAGTCAAGTATCTGAAGAATGGTGTGGCTCAAAATCAGACACAGACCTAGATCTAGATTTCATCTAGACCAGACACAGATCTAGATTTCGTCTTTGAGGGTTGGATTTGCTCCTTGTAAATGTGCTGTATGTATCACCAGAAGCATTTGCTGATTTGGCATAGAGACGTTCTAAATCCCACTGCTAAATTCTGCTAATTTCTTACCAATGGAGAGCAAAAGCTTAGAACTCTATCTCTTGACTGTGGCTTAGACACTCTGTAGAGGCATTTGCTCTTTTTTGATATGCCTCACTCACCTCTTATTCCAGATATTTAAGTTCTGTTCACATCTGGTGACCTGGTCTAGTTCAAGTTGTAGAGTCAGTGCAGTCACAGACCTTTCTTCCTTTTTTTTTGTTTACTATTAAGCATTTTCCTCTTAAAAAAAAAATTTAAAAGTCAATTATATTACAGCTCCATAAAAGCAGCCCCATAGCTTTTTATCAGCTACAGTGCAGATGCCATGTGCATAATTTGCACTTGGGTCTTTCCAAATACTTCATTCAACCACAGAGTGAAATACAAGCTTCCTCTGTATTCTTGTCCACTGCTACATATACCACCAATGGCTTGCAGGACAGAAAGGTCAGCAACACCCAAGAGGAAGGATTTTGCTTCCCTGATTGGCACCAGATGCTTACTGATCTACAGCATCCCAGCCCATCTCAGAGCTTTATAAGATTGTGTGCAGCTGTCTGGGAAAACTAAAACCTGGAGTTTGCTACTCAGCTGGAATGAAAAGCTGGAGCTTTTTCCTCTGGCAAAAACAGGAATTTTTTTCCCCTGTGGTACTAGTTGCAGTCCTGGCAGAGCTCTACAGCAGTACATCTGATGAGGTCTGAACTGTATCTCCCCTTGCTTTTCTTTGAGTATTATATAAGTAAAATATTGCTTCTCATATAAGTTATTTTCAGAAATATTTTGAAGTACTTTCTCTATTGAATGAACATGTTCCTCTCCATCTAAAATGAATAGATATTGATCCTCAGCTAATTAAGTCAGAACTAGTAAGATACACAGGCTTTGATGATTTATTTGATTTCACATAGGTGCATATATATCCATCCATAGCAATTCTTAATAATGCAGATTTGAATTTTATTACTTTTACTGTAATGTACTGTGTCCTAAGGGAAAAAGAAAACCAAACCAGAGCTCAAGGCATTTTTCTGAATTAACACAAAATAAAAATGTTTGCTATTACAGCTTCATCAAATTGATAGATGTATCAATTTACAACTGGTTATTGCCATTTCACTGCCTATTAAATTGGCATAACTTTAATGGAAGGAAGACTTCAAGGGGCTAATTATTTTCGATGTAGAGCCAGGGATAAACTTACATCTTTTAAGTCGTGAACGGTATCCTCCAAAGTACAGCTGCAGTGCTGCCATTGGGCACGCGATGGCAGTGCTGGCATTTGCACCCTGCTGCTGCTGCTCCTGTGATGTGGTCTCCAGCCTTGAGTGGGAAGGGGGATGGCAAGAAGAAAGGAGGAGAACTGTTTAGATGAATGCATACCCTAAAAAAACCTCAAACAAACCCCCCACTGCGGGTGATTTCTTCTTTGTTAATTAGAGTAAGATACTTAAGAATTTATTATTATGTATTTCTTCCATCTGTGTCCCCCAGCCTGTGGATCACAGCTCCAGTAGGATGTCTTACTATGCTGAAGGAGCAAATGACATGTCAGGCCTTTGTGCCAGCACAAGACCATCCAATAAAAAGGTAGGCTGTGGCTATGCATGAGGGAGCTCCTTACAGAGCCTGGAGCATCCTGAGGTAGTGCTGGCAATTTGCACTTCGAAACGTGGAGAGGGAAGCAACAGAACAAAATATCAACCAGTTTTATCAGAGGAATTAGTGATGAGGTATTGAATCAGTGGGTAAACATTACTCACACTTTTTTGCTTCTGCTCCAGAGTCTTTAGATTCTTTATCCAGATTTAAACAAGTAGCAGCCTGTCTGGATCCTCCCTTTGCTTTCTTTCTCAAGGTCTTAGAGCCTCAGTTCGTTTCCACTGCCATTTACCCTTGGTTACATGTCTTTACTTGTTACAGTAAATTTATTCAGAAACATTTGCCTCCTCTTTCTTCTGTAAAGAATTATTTTCTTTGTCCCTTTTTGTAGCTTTAGAACCAAGCTTATTGTAATCCAGATTTGAATTTCCTGAAAGTTTAGATAATTGGGATTGTGTGTCTTGTGTTCAGATATCACTGTAAAAACTGTTGTCTCCAACTACAAATGTCAGTACAACATCTGCTGTCGTAATTGCTCTGTCCTTCTTTTCCACTACAATCTTACTTCTACCTTCTCTCAGAAAAACACCTACTTAGCAGGTAGTGGGAAGCGAGACTGCTCCCTATCATACATGCAAACAATGACCTGAGAATGGTCGAAAGGCATTTCCCTCTTCAGTTATCTATGATTCTGGATCCACAGAAAAATCAGTCTCAAAGTTTGTTACCAACAGCGTTCTTTAGATGTCACTGTGGTCAAATCTGCCTTCTGATGCCCACAAAGATGCCCACACATCCCCATCCAGCTGCTCATCCTCCAGTATGGAGAAGTTTCCCTCAGGGAAGATGTTGAAAATGAAAGATGAGTTGATTGGAAATCCATTTTTCAACAGTCTGTGTTTATTATGTAGCATTTCCATGAGGAACTGGCATTGCAGATGGTGGTCAGCACGGGCATGGTGAGAGAATCAGTCTTCAAGTATGCCTGGTTCTTCTTTGAGCTCCTGGTAAGACTCAACAGTGATATTTTACAATTAGGTAATGGTGGCATGTAGTAGGTGCTCCACGCACAGATTCAGATGCTGGTAACCTCTTCAGTTATTCAGTCCTGTGTAAAGGAGAGGTCTCAAATAATGAAAGTGTGACCAAAGAATTCTTTGTATTCACCCTGCTTTCTCAGTGTGCCAGTGATGGCAAAGTTCTTCATTAACTACATGAGCAGTAGTCCACAGCTCGCAACAGACTGAGAAACACTCAGACACCAAGCCCTTCCTTATTAGTAAGTATCTGTTCCTGTCTTTTCCATTATGTTAACTACATGGAACAGTGACAAAGCTCCACAAACTCACAGTTCTACAGAGGGCTGCGGTGATGCATATCAGTGGAAAAAATATTATGATTTCCTCTGTCAGCATGTAAACAATGCAACATCAGGTCAAAAAATAAGAATTCCACAGTGTCACTCCCTGTCTGTCATCATGAAGAGCAAAAGTTGCAAGCAGCAGCATTTCAGAACTGCAGATGCAAGGGGTTGGGGGGAGGGTGATTTTGAGTTCAGGTACTGAGAGTAGCCAGCTGCATGAATATGAACAGGAATCAATGTCTGTCTGTATTTGAGTCTTAGACCCTCTATTGTCATTGCCATGTAGGATTTATCACAGCAGCTCTGAGAAAATGAGTGATTAAATTGAGGGAAAATGAAGTAGGAAATCTTACTCTTACAAACAAACTTAAAGCAGTATTTTACCTCCAGTCTGGGCATTTTTTAAGTATTCTTTTTTCTGCTTGGCAGATCAAGAGTATGGCTCAGTATGTTCACAACATAGAGAAGCAAGATAACCCACGAAGAAGTCGGTTCTCCAATCGTTTCAAAGATGATATTACTACTATAGTTAGTGTGATTACTTCAGAGATTGCTGCACTTGTAGTCAAACCGCCCAAGGTAAGTGGATGAAATAAGCACTATGGATCCTTGCTTTCATCTTGTGTTACACTGAGCTACACTTAATCTCATTTCAGTATCAGCAGTGTTGTTAGAATTAAGCCACATGGACCTTAAGGTCTCACATGGACCTTAAGCAAGAGTTGTGGCAGTGTAAAGGGCAGCCTTGTGCTGTCTTTGCAGGCTGGTTTTGTTCTCTGTGGCTGCAGTGTGCAAGAAGAGAATTCCCTTTCCAATTGACAGGAAAGACTGGACACACATTTTCTAGAAATTATTTTTGCCATGCTAGCCAGCACATCAGACTGCAGCCCCAGCAGGACTTCTTCCTTTTATCCCCCTTTGCAGTTACCCTCTATCCTACTGCATTGTGTTTAATTCCTCATTTGACTACTCTGTAGCTTTGGGATATGCCATAGGAAGGCAGTGCTCCTCGTGAGTGTTGCAAAAGCCAGTGACAAGTCATTTAACATGTGATCTCCTTAAAGAGGCACTGGCCACTTGAAAAATTGAAGACAGGAACTAAGCCTTAAGTCCTTAATCCTTTCTACTTGTGATGCCTAAAGAAATACATATATTCCTCAACAGCAAGAAAAAGCTTGAAAAATGAAAAAGTGAATTGTAGCCACCCTTAGGTGCTGCACACCTGTTTTCACTAGTTCAGAGATGCCAGTACAGACAATCATTTTTCTCGGTCATCTGCTCTGTCAGTTTTGAGCATTAAATGTGTGCAGATCCCTCAGGCATCTTCACTAATTCCTCTTGGTGAAGGAGGCTACTGAGAGTTTATGATTTAAATTGGTATGTTTGAAGTAACTGTAGCCTCATTTTAGAGGGTACATGAAGGATTTTGTGATTCTTACTTGAGGCTGTGTGTCTGTGGTAATCAGGCAAATTCCAAGCATACAAGAGTTTAGCTGCTGGGTGCTGAACCCCACAAATTTATCTTACCAGTGTTTTGTTATTAAGTTTTACAGTTTTACTTAAAATTTCTGAACAAAATACTTGACATTCCATCAGCAAAGCCGGTGCAGGTTTTTCTTAATATTTTATGTGTTTTAAGTTCCTAAACCAGCATTCTCTGATGTTCAATCGGAAAAATTTTCATATGCAGTACTGCAGCCAATAGGCAATTTAGAACAGGTCTCAAATTCCATTTTATTGTTGTCTGCCTGAAGGGGCGCACAAATGAACTGTTCATTCATCCCATGACATTCCTCTGTGAAACAGTTGAAATAATTCTGTGCAATTTTAGCAAGATCATGTGAACTGGAGAACTGAAACAATCTTGTCCTGTATTTTCCCTGAGATGATTCTGGGAGCTGACCCTTGCACTATTTTTCATTATTCTAAAAAGTCTTCCACTTTTATGTAAGTTTTATACTCCTAACAGGGTGGTTTTGCTTTTTTTAAGGAAAGTGAACAAGCAGAAAAAATTAATATCAGCCTGGCATTTTTCTTGTATGATCTTCTTTCTTTAATGGATCGAGGATTTGTGTTTAATCTCATCAAACATTACTGTAATCAGGTAGGCACCATGCATGATTGAGATTGCATTTGGCTTACATGTTTTGTTCTGTTTATTTAGTTTAGCTATCAAGATTCCTTGAGTTGCGTTAAAGGACCAGATAAATTTCCTATTTCATATTGCATATGCAGTGATTTTAAAACTTCTTTTGATTTGTTATCTGCAGGAAAAAAAATTGAGTGGAGGTAAAAACTCTTTTAGAAATATCATAGCTTGCACTACTGCAAAACATCCATGAACCACTTTTTTTCCCTTACTTTTTTTACTTCCCTTAGCGGTAGGGTCTGCAGATAGTACAGATCAACTTTCTGACTCCTCCTGCTGAGTGCTGTAAGGACAGTATTTATATTTTAGGGAGTCACTCAAAATATTACATCTGTCTTCTTGCTTTACAAGTATCTGAAAATTAAAACTAGGGAGTATTTTCTTTCTGTTTTGTGACCTGTATGTGTGCAGGTCCATCAGGTATCTCCACAAATTTCTTCTCTGATGTCATTGTTGATAAGAAGGGAAATGATCCACTGGTGTGCTGTGTTGCTTAGCAGGATGTTTTATGACTTTGCCACAGACTCAGAGAAGTTAAGTTTGTTTTTCATTTTTGTCTGCAAAAGACAAAAATATTGTATATTTTTGTTTTGGGAGAAAAGAAGACAGAAACAATTTCTTATCTCTTGGGAGGTTGATAAGTCAGCTGGGGAGCAGGGAGAGAGACACCATCACTGTCAAACAAGCAGCTAATGTATGGAAATTAGTGAGCATTTTAATCAAAGGGCTATGTGTCTATGTCCTTTTCAGGGAGCAGAATATTTCACTACATGGTAATTTAAATAATACTAGCCCATCTCTTGACACCTTTTTGTTTGTTTTTCCTAGCTTTCAAACAAGCTGAATTCACTCTCCACCCTGATTTCCATGAGACTTGAGTTCCTGAGAATTCTCTGCAGCCATGAGCATTACCTCAATCTGAACCTCTTCTTCATGACATCTGCGTCTGCTCCAGCATCTCCGTCCCCCTCCTTGTCCTCCCAGGTGGTTGTCCATTAGATAGATATTGCATGAACATCATATGAAGCACATGTAGAAAATTACTTATATTGCTCTGTATTCAAATACTTAAGTTAGAATCAGCCACTGTTGAATCAGGAAGAAAAATTTCCCATTTGAGAAAAAGGTACAGAAAAAAAAAGGCTACAGGAGTACTGCAAAACTAGATCTACAGGAGTTAAAACTGAACACAGACACATGCTCTCCTGGAAACATGCACACAGAAAATGATTGTTGAGACACACAAGGTTTAAAAGGAACAAGGCTCTGAAGGCCAGTTTACAGGCACACCTTTATCCCATCCACACACAACTGCAAATAGTTATTTCAATATCTGTTTTGGAGAATTATGGCATGCAGCAGTGCACATTTTCAATGTGTTTGCCTTCTAATTGAACTTCTTACTTCCCAGGTGGAAGTAGATGGTACCATTATTTAAGTTAGTGACTGACACACTGCAATTTTCAATATCCTGGAACAGTGAATTTGTTGAGCCTTCATGTTGCTTGAAATAGGATTAGCATGCTTTCTTTTTCCAATAGAAGTGTTATTCTGGGTTTCTCCCCACCCCAGTAGTACAGATCATGCTATATCTTTGTCCATGATTTCTCTGTGGTTTTTTGAACAGTGTTCTTTTTATTTGAACTTCATGATTTTCTCTGTGGAAACACTCAGGTATCCTGAATAGACCATGCAATCTTCATCATATCTCACATATCTAGAAATTTTTCCACACTTGGTCTAGTACTGACACAGCTCTAGATTTCCTTAATGTCAGGACCTTCCATGATCTTCCTGACCACAGAGTTCACAAACATACATTAAAAAAAGAAAAAAAAGAAATTGCTGATTGTCACATGGCACACTTTTGCCAGTCTTGTGCTCTTCTCCTCTACATTCTATGCAGATGGTTTTCTACACTGGGGCAAAACCCCTATCAAAGTCTGCTCACATACCTGTTCTCCTCCTCAGTGGTCTCACAGAGGTCAGCACTGGGCTGAAGCACTTCAGTGCAATGCTCCATAATTGCCACAGTGCTTGGAGGCAAGGGGATGGAATTGAAATTAAAAATGATGGAAGGTACAAAAGCAGTCTGAGTAATGGAACAGTTCAAATTCATGGTTTCTTTTTTGAGTGCCATTGCCAAAGGATTGGTTGAATGCTAACATGTGCTACCTCTCAGACCTTAATAAGGGTTGTCACAGGTTTGTAATAGTAAATAATATTTTCTTGAAGTTTTTTCTGGTCCTAAAAGCAAAGCATCAAAGCCTTAGAGTCAGATGTAACAAATCATTTGCTTAATACTAATCCTGGATGCCAAAGAGCTAGAAATATGACTCTTCTGTTTATGGGTATAAAAAATATCAACATAGCTCTTGTGACTAGTTCTATCAAGTCAGAGCTTGGTCAACACCAATTTAATTAATCTTTCCTTTGAGCAACATCATCAACTCTTTTCTCCTTTAGGGGTAAACTACAGTGTGCAACCTGTGCAAATCAATAAGGCTTTTGTGGCCCTTGCATGACTTAATGCACTAGCTGACTGCCCTTGCCGTAATTTTGACCTGTCTACAGGAGTGCTGCCTAGCTTGAGTTAGACTTGCAGTAGAAATATGGTCTTGTGAATAAATCTTATGAATTTTTTTGAGAGAAGCCAAATTTGCTTAACTGGGTGCTCTACACTTGACATTATTTCACACAAGCGTAGTACAGCCTGTTTGTTTGAGTTGAATAGGAGTATATGGATCCAAAATATGGGGCTACTAGGAGACATGGAGTTCATTTGACCAGGTAGGAAGATAGCTGCTACAGTACTGATACTTCATATGTTTGGGCTCTGGGACTATTTCCAGGTGACTTACAGAAATATTGGAAGCAATACTGAAGAATATGAATTAAAAGCAAAATTTGGACTTATAAAACCCAGTGGCTGCAGTGGGGAGTAGAGTCTAAGACTTATGCTCACCTGAGAAAGGGACAAAAACATTTCAGGTGACCTGTGGCACACATCTATGATTGGAGAAGCTAAGAAGTTCACAGCACATATATAGCAGCAACTTTCCATTCCTGGGCTGGCTGTATATCAGTCACAGCTATAAGTTAGAGCAGTTTGAAGACTGGTCTAAATTATGCCAGCTGCCAGCAAGCTCAGCCAAGGATTTCCAGGGCAAAAGGAAACACTGTTCACATGTCTTTCCTGACCTTACTTCCATATTAGACATCGTGGAGGCTGAAGAAAGCACAGTGAACTGCTTCTGACACCAAAGTCCCTCTTAAAGTAGAGGCAGTTTCTTGCTTTGTGATAGATAATGGCTGCTATGCAACAATAAGAACAAGAATGGAGAAAATTCTGACTTTGCGTACTGTCCAAACTAATGAATACAGGGTTGGAATTTTACATCTCAAAAAGTGTGAAATTAGTTGCTGGCACAGAATGGAAAGGATGAGATTGCATCCTAGCAAGCAACTCATTTGAAATCATGCACAGATTTTTATTTCACACACAGATGACTTCCTCAAAAATGTCCAACCTTCCGTTCTCCTCTGTTAACAATATTGAATGTGACTATGATCTCTTTCAGAAACACTGGTTTTGGTGATCATTTTTTAACACTTCTAATATATTTCTGCAGAATTCCAGCTCCTGCTCTAGTTTCCAGGACCAGAAAATCACTGGCATGTTTGACCTCTCAGCCGAATACCGTCAGCAGCACTTCCTGACTGGCTTACTTTTCACTGAATTGGCAGCAGCACTGGATGCAGACAGTGAGGGGTGCGTATCCTAATTTGCAGATTTTAGAATGGGATCAGGTCACACTTACTCTTGGCAAGGCCATAGTTTGACTCCAGGACAGTCTTGTTTCCCCTACTCTTTTCAGCAAGTTCTCTGTAACACAACAGTGACTCAGTCATGGTTTTATCTGCAGTATACTCCTCCAATGAATAAAAATATGTATTTGTGGTGCTAGTGTTGGCTGAATAAACAAATAAACAATACAAAACTTCAGTTGCTTTTCCCTCTAAAACACCTCTGTCTTTGTCTTGAACTGAAGTGTTTAGCTAAACTTTGGCCAGAGTTTAATGCTTTCCCTTAAGCATCTTTCTTTAGCACAATGAATTTTTATGGGAAGTTTGAAAGTCTTGGGTGCTCTTTGATTGTGGTAAAGTGGCTGTGAGAGTTAAGATACCTATCGTTTGCAGGAAACATGAATCTCTGCTCAGAATGAAAGAGATTATCCAGTGCACATTGGTGTTTATTATTTGTTTCTTTCACCTCCTTTCTGTTTATTAAGTCTTTGATTTATAAGTGATTTGTGCATGATCTATGGATGGTTTCTGTGTTAACAGGATTAGCAAGGTGCAAAGAAAAGCTGTCAATGCTATCCTTAGCCTGCTGAGTTCCCATGACCTAGACCCACGTTGCTCCAAAAAGGAGGTGAAGATTAAAATTGCAGCTCTTTATCTCCCTTTGGTTGGTATCATTTTGGATTCACTACCACAACTCCATGATTTTACAAGTAAGACCTTTTTGCCTTTTAATTTTTTGGCTTCCAAGAGGGAGTTGTCTAAATAATTTATCAAACATAAGAGATCAGTCTAGTAAGGTTGAATATTTCTTTACTTAGAAGTAAACTGGATTTTTACAGACAGGAAAAACTTCATTGTCCTCACTTCATGAGGACATAGACCAGAGATATATCTGTAAGTATTCCTGCATATCTCTTGGTATAAGTTTTATGACCTTCCAAATAAAGCCTGCAAGGTCAGCAAGAAAAATTTAGCTCTATATACACGTAACTGCTTAACAGTAGTAAAAATACTGGTAGTGATACTGACATCATGTTACACCACAATTATAGAAATTGAATTCTCTTTTTCTATTTTTTTTTACTGCTATTACCATGATACCAAAATTAATTAATGAAAGGCATAAGCTTTGAAGAATATATCTTTGTCACTGGTTCTGAAAATATTTTGCATTCAAATGTCTTAACAAAAAACTTAATAATATGAAAATGGTATTTATCACTTTGAATTGGGTGAAGTGAAAACATTTACTATACATTGGCTAATTAGATCTCACACCATTCTTTTAATCCAAGTATTATCCTTATACCACAGATGAAAAGAGTTATTATGAAGAATCCCAGGTGTACCAATATGACTAGGTTTCAGAGTGTTTTCCTTTGAGAATCCGTCACAAGAGTCTGTGATCCCATTCTGAATATATAGGGTCCAGCTGATCACTTACTTCTCTGAAAAACAGTTTGCAAAACACAGAAGGGATACTCAGAAACAGACCAGATTGTTACAAACCTTAGGTATAAATAACTTCATTTGCTGAAATCTCTGGGAATAGAAGGAGTTAGGTGCCTGAAATAAAACTTGAAGTCAGCAGGCAATACTGGATCTGGAAGCTCTTAGCAGACTTACATCTTTGTTTAATATTACCATGTCTAGTTTCTGTGCTTATCCTCTTGATTGAAATTAACTAGAACTGGATGGTTCCAAGTCTTACAAAGCACTGGCTTGGCTTTGAACTTCAGAGATAATTTCATGTTTGCCAACACCTTTTATGTATTTTATGTATTTGAATAATTTGGCAGTCTTTACAGATAGCTGCAATTTCTCTTGCTAATGCTGTGCCTCTTTCACTTCTTGGTACATCAGCCAGACACTCACAGGGATGGAGGTGCCAGTTGTTTCGCTAGGTTACAGACCAGTGGAAAAGTGTGACAAATGAGCAGAAACAACTGGATTGTTCCTGAAGTTCCAATGGGGTATTTCAAATTTAGTTTCAGATATCCGCAGTGGAAAGGGTCGCACGGGAACCCCAGAAGAAGAAGATTCTTCAGGTGCAATCAATCAAAACGTGGCCCTTGCCATTGCAGGGAGTCAATTCAGCATCAGGAATTCTGTAATACCTCTGATGTCACTGGTATGTTCGCTGCTCTGCCAATCTCCTTTCTTCTGTCTGGTTTCATCTTCCGTTTTTTCTCCTTTTATCCTTTCTTGCCACAAATAGTTACAGTCATGAGAAACTGCATTTTTGTCTCCTGCAGCCCTTATGGATCCCTCATAGTCCTTCTGTCATCTTCTCCTATTCTCTTCTAGTTATTTAATTGGTATTTTACCATACATTTTTCACTTTTTTTCTCCCACATACCTATTTCCATTTCCATACCATTTCCAGATCAGCAAATGTCACTATGGCAGCCCCACAGTTCCAATCTCACCTGAATCCATGAATCTAGTATTCAGATGCTTGTTTTTCTCAATATATGGTCTTTCCTCATATGTTCTGGTTTTTTATCTACTATGCAGTTTGGCTGACACAACTGCATGGCAATAAGGAAGCAAATGGTTACAGAATCTTTTTTTACATTTTTATAAGGAAATTATTATACAAGCATGTATAAACTGGTAGCAAACCAGTAGCTAGCAGCAAACTAGTGCTGCAAACTGGTGCTTCTCTCAGTCTTTCACTTGCATTCAACTGGTCCTTTCACTAACTACACATACAGTGAAAATTACAATAACTATCACCTGAAAGAGGTCAAATTTACTGATGACCAGTCCTGAGATTCGATTCCAATAAAATTTAAATAAGATTAGTTCACCCAAATGACCTTCATCTCCTTTTTCTTCTTTCAGTTGACATTTACTTTATGTGTTCCTAGCCCTACAGACAGAGTGCCACATTAGGTCCTGATACTACTCGCAACCTTTTGATCTGTTTCCTCTGGATCATGAAAAATGCTGATCAGAGCCTAATACAGAAATGGATTGCAGACCTTCCATCCATGCAGCTGAACAGGATTTTAGACCTCCTCTTCATTTGTGTTTCATGCTTTGAGTATAAGGTAAGTGAAACCAGACATGTTGTCCTGCTTTGGATCAATTTTTTTTCCTTAAATTCCAGCTGTCCAGGGGAAATTTCTTATTGACAATGGTTAAATTAACACTTATCTAATCTAGACAAACTAGTTCAGATAAAATAGCTGACAATAGCCTTCAAGCGAAATGCTGCCAAAACTTTTGAGGAAGTGCTATGAAGGTGTCCTATGTAATTTAATTATTTTATTTTACCTGGGTATTTAAGGGCTATTTTGGTGGGAGTTATACCAACAGCTCCTGTAAGTACTAGACAGGACACAAAGGATGACTCTTTAATTAAGAGCCAGGACTTGATGGCAGCACTCTTCTCTCTGAGAGGGTCTATCTGAAATGGACCAAATAACCTTTTCTCTGAACTTTAATTTCTTTCTCTGTAGTACTGAACTACATCTTTGTTTCTAATTGCAGTAGATATTGTACCTCTTTCCTCATCTGCAACATTTATTAGACTTTATGTGTTAATCTATCATATTCATTGCTTTCTGCCCCCTCTACACATCTCTGCTGTTGTATTTAATTCTGGAGATGTAGCTTGGTCTCATGAACAAAAATTGAGGCATTAGTGTTGACTGCTTTAACTTTACTTTCAGGGCAAGCAAAGCTCCGATAAAGTTAGCACCCAAGCACTCCAGAAGTCACGAGATGTGAAAGCTCGATTAGAAGAGGCTTTACTGAGAGGAGAAGGAGCTAGAGGAGAAATGATGAAGCGCTGCAGAATACCGGCTGGTACTTCATACTCTTGTATCCCCATGCCTTTTGAGAGGAACTTAACTGGCTGTAGACAAAAATGAGTTTGTTGTGTTTGTGCGCACTATGCATTTTCATCCTTATCAATTTCACCCCATTTTCACCTACAGTCCACCCACAGTTCCTTTTCAGACAATTATTGGTTTTGCATAGATGAAAATATTCTTTTGGTGAGCTATCAGGCTTCACGTGTCCCCTTTTGTTTTAATCTCTCTGACATATGTTGCCCTCTTAGGGAATGACAGATCAGCAGGGGTAAATGAAAATTTGCGCTGGAGAAAGGAGCAGACGCAGTGGCGACAGGCAAATGAGAGACAAGATAAGTGAGTAATTTAATTAATGCATATTGTTTTTGTTAGAACCAAGCTGCTTGGGGTTTTTATGTTTTGCTCTTGCTCCTAGGATGTTTTATTACAAGACGAGTAGTTTCAATCCTTTGCCTCTTTTGTCAAAGAGAAAGAAAAAGAAAATGTTTATGTAGCAGAAATATCCATCTGTTTCTATGACACAACAAAGGGGTCACAAATACTAGAAGAAGAATTTTAAATAGCTATCTACACATTTTTTCCTTTTTATTTACAGTGTGGCAAACATTAGTTAGTGATAGAGTCATATCAAATAGATCACAGAAGCTTGCTAGATTTATTTTGGCTCCTCAGTGTATACTGTGCTATGGAATATATTTTGTCAAGCTAAGCTAGCTTTGACATGCTATGTTGAAATAGAGAACCTCTGTTAGCAGGAGACAGGGAAGATAATGCTTTGAGATTGTAGCAGCTGTTATAAGATATGTGTCATGCCAGAAAAGATCCAGTTAGCATGGTTCGTGTACAAAGCTCAGTGATTGCTGGAAATGGTCCCAATACCTGTGAAGTTCACTAAATTTGTTCAGTTCTTACTATAGCACTTAAGTTTTGGCAGTCCATTCTGGTTTTTGTTGCTTTCAGTTATTGTCGTTAATAACCATGTAACTTCCCTGATTTCCTTTCTCAGCCCTCCTCAGAATTACCTGTTTGTACACTAAAGGATAACTCTTTGCTTCTCTGGTTTTATTTTTGGGTAGACGAATGTAGCAAAGTACCTACATATTTTGAAGCACTCAGAAGTGTGATTGTGTCTTAGTTTGGTGAACAGGTGTTTGCTAAGAAAGGCAGAAGCTTCTTTTTGAAATGGAGAATGTAAACTCCTTTTCTCTAAATTACTATAATTTTGAAATTAAGGGACTCTCAGGCAAAGATATGGGAATTAGGAATAACAGTCATTTTCTAGGGAAATTAAAATAGAAATACAGTACTACAAAGAAACAAACTCCCAACACTGACAAAGTCAGAGTACAACCTGACACCCTGTCAGGCAGGGTGTTGGTTGCAGTCCCATTAAATGGTGACTGCAGTCTTCTTACAGTGACAGATGTGGTTTAGTTGAAGCAGTGGTTTTGTCAAAGGGTGCAGTTTTTCTCCGAAGGTCCAGTGATGATGTGGAGAAGTTCGGTTTTCCTCTGAAATCCAGTGGAAAAAGGGTTCACTTAGTATCCCAAAATCTTCATTTTTACCTTGGTAAGAAAGGCTTGGCTCTTCCCCATGGCTGGTGTATCTCCCAATGGGATGAAGTAATTTTATCAGTCACACAGTGGGACTCAGTGGGCCATTAGCAGAAGATAACTCCCTGGAGGAAGGATGGGGGATGCAAAGATAAAGAGCAATACCCCACTTGGTTTCAATGGATGGTCCATTAGCAGAATATCTCCCATGAAGATAAGGATCACTTAACAGATGGTGATAGAATAGATATTTTTGATCACATTCGGTATTGCAACCTAAGGCAGATTGTAAGGCTGCTGCTCCAACCACAGAAATGCACCTTCGGAACTTTGGCCAAAGTCACAGGATCTTTATTTTCAAGCTCTAGAGACCAGCCTCTAGCCAGGCAATAGCAACTTTTTGAGCAATTTAGGGAAAAGAAAAATGCCTGTTTGCATTTCTGGCATAGAAGGGAGGTGTGAAAATGCAGCTGCTCCTACGCTTATTCAGCTGCAGAGGAACAGTGTTCCAGAACCTGTCCTTAAGTCCATGTCCTTAAGCTAAGAATGTATCATGTGTTGCCTTACCACTATCTCCTGTCTTTTATCAATATTTCAGTTCTCTCTGAAATGGCCTGGGACACTGCTATATGGACCTGCTGCCTTTTGCTGTCAACAGACTCAGGAATCACCATTTTAAATTTCCTACATTAAACAATGCTTCTATGGCGCTGGGGCAATTTCCACTTGGGTCTAGTCTACTATTTTTACTTTTTTTTTAAATGGAATTGTCAGATCAGTTATCCGTTATTACATTTTGGAGTTTTGTGTCCTGCTACAGGAAATGCATTCAGAAATTACAGCATGTTTACTGAACAACTAAACATTAAGTAGTCATTTTGCAGATGACTATTAAGGAAGAAAAGCATCTATCCAAGCTATCTAGAGGCCTAATTTTCAAAAGTCTCTTTTGTGACTGTTCTTCTATGGTAGCAGCTTTCCTAATTTCACTCCATAATTTTTAAGAAACACTTCTGAACACTATTGTCATGGTTTGATCTTATGGGATCATTCAGAATAGTATGCATTTGTATTGGACATTATTTAAACAGCAGGTTGTCTAACTCTTGGGATACCTTCTGCTTACTTTAATTAGAGCTCCTTTTTGCAGGACGAAAGCTGAGCTAGACCAAGAAGCTCTCATCAGCGGAAACCTGGCAACTGAAGCTAACTTGATCATTCTTGATATGCAAGAGAACATCATTCAGGTCAGAAGTAGTAGATGTGGCTTAGTACCAATCCCTGCTCCTCAGAAGTCACTGGAAGCAAGATTACTTTTTCCTTTTATTTCTTGGACAGTGCAAAACATGTTGAGACTTTCTGTAAACTTGTATAGTCTTGAATAGAAAAAAAAATCATAGATAGGGAGGAGAAAACTTCATGCTTGAAAACCTGTTAGTAGAAAAGCATTTATCTGCTAGAATTCTGTTTTATTGGACATTATTTTCACATGACATGACTCATAGCACCTACTCTCTCCATTGTTTTGGTTGTGGATTTGATCAGAACATAGCAGTGTGTCTATATTTAGCCTAGGTGCTCAGGATATCAAGGGAAAGGATGGTGTTTGCCCACCACAGGATCAGTTCCTAACCCAAAATATACATGAAGGATTGGAGAGAACAGAAGCAGAGCTTCAAATATCCCCGCAGAAGCTAATTGAGCTTAAAAATGCAGTGGAGAGTCCTTGGAACTTGGAAAATGTTTGAGACATTTCTCTTCCTGGTCACTACAAAAGTGCTTTGAATTTTTCTGAAGCAGGTGTTAAAAATGAAGAAACTGCAAATTTTAAACTCCTGGATGTCTCATGGGCCAGGGAGCAGAGCTTCAATTCCTGTGTGCCAGTTCATTGCTGAATTACCTCAGACAGGTTTTTTTTTTTCCTCTTTCCCATGTAGGCGAGCTTTGCAGCAGAATGCAGAGATAATCTGTTGGGAGGAGTTTTGAAGGTCCTGGTAAATTCTCTTGGCTATGATCAGAGCACCACTTACCTGACTCATTGTTTTGCCACTCTCAGAGCACTCATTGCCAAGGTATGCTCTAGATAAACTTTTGTTTTCATTCTTCCAGTCAAATTAATAGAACAGCATTTCTAGAGCAGAGCTGTCTGCATTCACTTACCACTATTATTTGGCATTTATTAAATATATTTTGCATATATTAATACAAATTACTATCTATAGGGTTGTTACAGGATTTCTGCATCTGTTGTAAGGTTATTTCATTAACCACACAAGATGGAATAATTAAATCTGGATACTCTTGTGGGTTTCGCAGTCTACTTTTAAATATATATAAGATTTACTAATAAAAAGGTAAGCAATTCCACATACTTTATTTCAAATACATTCTGATTTTAATTAGGAATCTTAATGTCAAGGACTGCACAAGAATTCCATAAAGTCAAATTTAAATTAATGTATTAGCAAGACTAGTTTCCAGTCAGATAAGCAGCAGAGAAATCAAAACTCATGAGACATTAAGAGGATCATTCTAGGTTTCTATTTCTAAGATGGGTTTCAAAATTCTAAGTAGATTCTAAAACATTGACAGTTTTCATCTTTGTTCTTCCTGGAAAAAAAATCCTCATCTCTCTTCCACTTTTGTATCACCAATTAAAAAAACTCCAGGTCAGAAAAAACAACAACAACAAAGGGAAAAAAACCGTAACAAAGCAAAAAACCCCACAAACTTCAAAACATATATGAAGAGAGAAATAGACCCAAAGTATTTTTTTTTTTATAATAGCGGTCATACTGGGTTGGGTGCTTCATAAGAACTCTAAAATCTTTTTAAAATTCATTCTCCTACAAAGAAAAACAGCTCCAATAAGGAAGAATTCATGAAATGTTTGTTTTGCCTAAACTATTGTAAAATACAAATAAGAAACAGGATCCTCCTGTCCAATTAATACCTGTCTGCTCTTAAATGCAGATTGGCTGACAAAGTCTAATTACAGAGTAGATATCTGAATAGTTATGAAACTAATAATTATGTTTTCATTTTACTTTATCTTTAAAAGCTAACTTCCAATTACAGTAATGAATTTTGTGAAGCAATTGTTATTCTCATTGAAATAGATCTTGTACTTAAGCTGACTCGGTTCTGTATTTCATGAAGCAATCATTCCAATTATTTCTATTACACTGTAGGCATATAGATGTTATTTTACAAATAACATAAAACCCTGTGCCAGCAGGCTTGTAATATAAATTAGACACAAAACAGTGAGATAATGGACCGAAGAAAGGCTGAGAACTGGGAAATGGGTCTGCAAATTGGAAACAATGTCTTCTGTTTACTCACCCACCTTTATCCGTCCTGTGTATATACATATGGTGCCGGTGATCTGTGCTGTCTCTGCTGAGAGTTTGTTTGGACAGACATCCTACCCACTGAGTTTATTACCTACTATGTGCATTGGGAAGGCACTGTAAAGGAGGGTCTGGCATGAAAGCTTGGCAGTGGAGGTTTTGTGACACACCATAGGAAGAAGAACATGTTGGAGGTCTGGGGAAGGGAAATACTTGCATGCTTCATCAATCATTAAGTATTCTGAAAACAGCAAATCTCTATGGTTCTAAGAATTTTGCAATATTTGATGTTTTCAAAAACTCCTGAAGCCACCATACTCTGAGTTTATTCTATCTCTTTTTTTCAAAACACACGGGCTATTTTCAAACCCTTCTTTCCTGTAGAAAATCTTAAATATGGAATCTACAGCATTACAGGAATCAAAAGTCTGACTAAAAAGAAGTAGTTATATAGCTTGTAGTTTTTTAAAACTTTAAACTTTTTCTGAACCCTGTGACTTTTGTGCACTACAATAATGATGTTTTATGAGAGTAATAAATGTTTTCTTCTCTTTCCCTTAGTTTGGAGATTTGCTGTTTGAAGAGGAGGTTGAACAGTGTGCTGACCTGTGTCAAAGAGTTCTCCATCACTGCAGCAGCAGCATAGATATTACACGGACTCAAGCCTGCGCCACTCTTTATCTCCTCATGAGATACAGCTTCAGCTCTACCAGTGTAAGATTTTGAGGGCAGCCACCTTTTTTATGATCAGTTGAAACAAAGACTGAAGTTGCAACAGCAAGTGAAATGCATCTGCAATCACTGGTCTGCTGTTTCACACATTTGAGCCAAGAGAAGTGCTAAAAGGGGGAAAGTAGCTTTAATTATTTAATTATTGTTCACTGCTTTGATTCAGGAAACGTGACTTGTACTGCAGTATCTGTAAATGCAGCTTCAAACAGAGCAGCATTAGGCCTGTGACAACAAAGAATGTATAAGCAGCACTCTTCACGTTGTCTTTTTTCTTTCATTCCTGTGTCAGAACTATTCAGTCTAGTTCTATTCTAATGCAATTGCAACCTCAGTAGAACTCCTGTATAGTTGTATTAATGAGAATTCTTCACCAGCTTCTTGGTCTTAGCACTAGGCTCTGATTTTTACCACACAGAGCAAAATACATACATTATCCATGTAGATTAATAAAGTTCTAGCACAAAAGGATATGCATTAGCATTTTGGATAGCATCTGATCTTGCGCAGAATTGCCTCCGCTAGTTATTACTTTAAAAGCCTTGGATATGTAAAAAGTGTAAGTTCTGCAGAAGGAAAATGTACTGCAGACACACAATGATAATCAGGGGTGTAGTGCATCACCAACTGAATCTCCTAGAGGCCTTTCCCTTCCCAAATTTGTCTCTAGAATGTTTTTCCAGTCATTCTTCCTCATCTATTCCTGTGTGTGGCCTGATCCACACACCCGTTGGCCTGTGCAGAGGGGGAAAGGGGTGCTTCTGGCTTTCTCCTGTCTCAAGCAAGCATGCATATTTCCAAGAACGTTCTATCCCCAAAGTACAGACATGTCGGAATTAGGGATCTTTGGATTAAGTGGGCAAAACATGATGAGGTTTGCTGTACCAGAAGTCAGTTATGTGAACAGTGAGTCTACTACACTCAGTCTGGGCAGGATAAAGTGGGTTTGCTTCATAGAGGAGATAGATATGTGAACTGCAGTGCAGCCATCATTCTTTCATGGTTTTGTTTTTTCTTCTGGAAGAATTTTTCAAGAGTGAAGATGCAGGTGACCATGTCGCTAGCTTCTCTTGTTGGAAAATCACCTGAGTTTAATGAGGAATTCCTTCGACGATCCTTGCGAACCATCCTGGCCTATGCAGAGGAAGACACAGATATGCAGGCAACGCCATTTCCCATTCAGGTTAAATCTTTTATGGTATCTGTGGCTTTTATTAGGACCTTTCACATAAGACTGTGCTTGAAGCAAGTCCTAGATCTTGGTCTTCCAAAGCAATGAACATAAGGATGAAGAGGTTATTGCAGGAGTTTATGTCTAGCACAAAAGTAAGTGAAGAAGAAGTGCATATTATTTCATAAAATAAACTCTTAAGAATTTCCTCTGAAATCACATTACAGAAGAATCATGGTTTTGAGTACAGTTTGCTCCTAGACCCCAAGTTTCCCAAGATGGAATTTGATTCGTTGTGTTTTCAGACAAGTCCCATCCAGGACACTTCTCTCTTTTTACCAACTTGTAAGGTGTCAGCAGCAATAATGAAAAACATTTCACACACCTGTCAAATGCTTTGTTAAAGTTCTTAGAGTAACTCAGGGTGTGCTGAAGACTTACAAGAACATCTGGTTTCAAATCAAAGATCAACTAAAGCTGAACTCCATTAGCACATATGATTTTGTTTCATTCAGAAATGAATAGATCAAAGGATTTCAGCTCCTTTGGATTAATTAATATGTGTATGTGTAAGATTTGCTGTGTCAGCAGTCTTTGCTGCATTACATAGAGCTGAAGAAAACATCCTGATATTTCCTTGGGTAAAAGAGGCTTAAAGAGAGTAACATCATCTCATGCAGATGCAGTTGTTTTTCCAGAAGGAAAAAATAAACACCTGAGAATTGCACATTGATCTTTGCCTTGGTTCAGGTGGAGGAGCTACTCTGTAATCTGAACAGCATCCTATCAGATACGGTGAAAATGAGGGAATTTCAGGAAGATCCAGAGATGCTGATGGACCTCATGTACAGGTGAATCCATTTAGAATTGCTACTGAGAAAATTCTGCAGTGAGGTGAACTGAACGATGCATGTTAGGGACAAGCTGTGACAAACTATCTGTTCCTATTTTTGCACATTCCCTCTTTAGCAGAGTTGGTCTGTCACAGGGGTCCCAGGCTGCCGTTGTGAACCCATTGCAGTGCAGCCTGTGGCAGGTGGACATGGATTTGGGCAAGGATAAGAGTAAGGAACATTGAAGAGTCTTGGGTGCAGCAGTTTTACTTTCCTCCTAGCCCCTCTGTCTTTGCTTGGCACTGCTTAACCATTTATTTTGCTTTCTGTTTAGTGAATCATATAGAATGAGGACAGAAATGTCTTCTTCCTTTCAACCCAGGGGAAGAATTACAAAGGTATTTTTGTTATTTGAAAAGTGGTCATTCATACTTGTTTTTTGGCCTGTGTTTTCAGAATTGCCAAAGGATACCAGACATCACCAGACTTGAGGCTGACTTGGCTGCAGAACATGGCAGAGAAGCACACAAAGAGGAAGTGCTACACAGAAGCAGCCATGTGCCTAGTCCATGCTGCAGCACTCGTGGCAGAGTACCTGAGCATGCTTGAGGATCGGAGCTATCTCCCTGTGGGCAGCGTCAGTTTCCAGGTGAAAGGCTTTGACGGCGTGAGGCAGTGCTGGTGTGTGTCTGTTCTTGTGCTAAGCAAAACAGAGGTGCATGTATGAGCCAAAGGTTATATGGCAATCTCCAGCTTCTATTTCCAACAGTTTGATACCGCAGTCTCTTACTTGCTAAGTAGAACCCCTCCATTATCACATGCTTTTTCTAGGGCTGTTACTTACCAACTGTGACAGATGCATCTTTCAAACTTCCATCTCATAATCTAGGTAATTGGAGTTGCTCAGTTCTTCCAGGCATGTTCTCCAGTCCTTTGCCCACAAGTTACTAACCAAACTCTTTTGATTGATGAATAACACAATCACTGCAGTCAATCCAGTATATCCAAGTCGAGTAAAAATGCCCCATAAGTTCTTTCAGCATGAGCCGTAGGTCTCACACTATCTCTCTGAAGACTCCACTTGTCCTTTTGGCATTGTTGAGCTCTTTACTCAGTAATAAATTGATCTTTTCCAGACATTTTTCTTGGATTTCATTTTTCACCTTACTTTTCTACATCACATAGATGAAAGCAAAAGTCTTTGTGGTTAAAATTAGATATTTTTCAATGCAGATATATATACACTTGTTTATCAGATTATGCAGTTTTGGATACCCTTACATGAACTGAATTAATATAAAAATTCCATTTATTTAGTGCTTCTTTTCTCCACATTATTAAAAAAAAGCCAAACCCTTAATTTATTGCCATGTGTTGATAATTTCTCTTTTATCATTATTCCCTGAAGCCACTGAATTGTTGGCTGCTATGATTAAAGTAAATTATAAATAATTTCAACTAATTAGTGGAAATATATTGTAGGATCACCTTAGATGCTATATAGACATCTACTGTTTAGACATTATTGCCTTTATTAGATTGTAATTCCTTCTTTTAGAAAGTATCAGGCTTGTGTAGTCTGATGTTGATTCAGGCTAAGTACAATACCTTTAAGGTTTTCTTTGGTATGATTTTCTATCAGTATTTCCACCATTCTGTCCTGGTGCAGTTTGATAAACCTATTACCATCTGCTCATTTTGTACACTTTAAAGAAATAGATGATCCCCGAAGCATATTGCATCTTCTGGAACTTCCCCAGTTTTCTAAAACATTTGGCAGCTCAGGATTCATTGCTTGAATATGCTTTTGCTTAGCTATTTTGGATCTATTGTGGAGCACATTTTATTGTCAAAGCGAGTTTGAAATAACTAACATTAATACTTGGTATAGTCATCATCCCTTGATATAACCATGCCATCTGGGTATGGTTGTATCCTTTCAAAACAGTGAATGTGAACATGATCGAGCCACTTGGCATTTTGGATTGAATTTAGTTTATTGGGCATCAGTATTTGCAATTCCACCTTAGCAATTTGGTGATGGACAAGTGTTTATTCTTGATTTTCTTTGATATCAAGATAGTTGTATACACTCTTTAATGGTTAAACTTCTGGCCATGGATTTATACTTCTGCTGTTTTGCATCCCTTATCAGTTTGGTATACCTTCAAATTGATAACTTACATGCATTACTTCTATTCACTTCTTTTCTCTCTACTTGTTGGATACTATCATTTGGATATAAGTGAAATCTGCGTTCCCTCCCCAATGTCATCCTGCTCCCAGGCCGCCTTGAGTGCTTGTAAGGTCACACACTTGACCCTAATGCAATTCCTCCCTCCATTGCTCCTAGATTATTGCTGTAAGTGGGTATGTTTTCATTTATGTTAGAGAATTCAAGTCTATTGTACAAGGCACAAGGCAAGCAAAAACATAGGAGTTTAAAAGCAGCAAATCAATTTCTTTCATCAAAATGCTTGTGTGAATACATGTTTATTAAAGAAACAGTTTCCTCACAGGAGAGAGGTAATAAAATGCCCTAATGATGAGAACACAATTACACAACCCTTTATCTGACAGCACAATTTTGAATTTCAGTTTACTCAGTAACAATAATTAACTATAATAACCTTTGCATTTTTACATAGGCTTTCAAGAAAAAGTTTCTCATTCTTTACAAACAGGTTTATGTTTTGTAGCAGCTGTGAAGATCTTATTCAGATGACCTTGTTAAAAGAGGGAAACACTATGCAGACTGGCTTGGCTTTATCTGTAGTTACAGGTCTTACTAACTCTTTCTGTGATAATTTCTTCATTTGGCTCAGATATGAGATCAATTAATATTGGTGATATGCATTTAGTTGTGGAATTGAGGGTGATAATAATGTGAATAAAAATATTATTATGGATGAGTGGAAGTATTATCTCCTTTTTACAGATGAGTAAAATGAATCAGCAAAGGATCAAATCAGTTCTGATTTTGATCTTCTGCAGTGAGTGTTAGCATCCAGAAAACCAACTGTCAGTAGAGTAATACTTTACCTTATATTGCACCAGACAAAACCAGACAAAATGCTTCCCTCTATGCAATCAAAACTACCCCTCAAAATCAGAGTGGGGTCACTTTCAGTGGAATGCCATTTGAGCTCAGTTCATGTTTACACTTAAGTCCTTTTCACAAGCAGTAAAGCAGAATTAGTGAGAATATGCATTGCATAGGGACTGACTTTAAAGCCACTTTGTATTAACACACACAAGTACAGTAATTTCATGATTACAAGCCGCATCTGATTATGAGCCGCAGGTCCTGGTGTTGGCAACATTTGTCTTTGTCCATATATAAGCCGCACCGGATTATTAGCCACACTTTCATTCTCAGCGAGGATCCGCGTGTAATTTCACAAAGTTGCCAATTAGTAATAGAATTGCAGGATCACAGGGTTTACTGGCTCAGCCCTGCTCGGGGCGGCCGCCAGAGAGTGGCCCCGGCCCTGCTTGCCACTGCCACTGGGAAACAGGGGAGTGGTGTGCCTGGCCACTGCCGCTGGGAAGAGGGAGAGCAGCGTGCCCACCGGTGCTACTGGAAAGAGGGAGAGGAGCGTGCCCAGCCACTGCCGCTGCCACACCTCCCGGGGCTGGGTAGCCCTGCCGTGATCCCCAGGGCTGGGCGGGCTGTGGCTAACCTTGGGGCTGCTGCTGGCTCGGACTTCCAGGTTGGGAAATTTCCAAAATTTGTTCATATATTGGCTGCTCCTGAATGTAAACCGCACTTCAGGTTTGGGAGCAAAATTTTAGTCAAAATGATGCGGCTTATAATCGTAAAACTATTGTACTTTGTGTGTGTGTCTACTGACTGAGGTACACGGCTCAGCAGCAGCCTAATTTGCCTGGACTGGCCTTGATGATAAGGGCTGGGGATCCCAGGGGGTTTTGAGTTTACAGAAGTATTTCTTTTCCTTAATGAAAACTAGGTTTGTGAAATCCAATATAATTGCTGATAAAATACATGGTGATTTATGTATTGCTTTTATTATACAAGGGATATGTAAAATGCTTCCATGTGAAAGGTGAATCAAGGCTAAAATTGGGTGAGGCATGTCCACTTTGCAAAAGATCATGCAAGTCCCAGCAGTATGTCACACAAGCTCTCTCCTCCTAGAGTGCATGGGCTGTAAAACATGGAAATACATTCCTGACACTAGTTATTAGAGGCTTAAAGGTGGAGAAGGGATAATTGGTGTCCATTAATTTCTCATTACTTTTGTATGTAAATCACTTCTCTAGATTCTCTTCTCTTTGCTACAAAAGGAAAATAAAATAAAAAATAATAATTTTAAAAACCTATTAAAAATTAAAATTACAAAATTTTAAAAATTAAAAAATAAAAAAAATTCGAAATAGAAAAAAAACCACCAGAGGGACATGAAAACAGTCCTTAATGGCTCCTGTTACAGAAAAGGAAAACCAGAAATTAATCTGCATGGCTTGGGAGTTTCTGCAGGTATGTGCCAATGAGCTTAAGTCTGGTAGAAGTCACTCTCTTCAATGAGACTGGTCCGTAAAATGTGGCATAGGTGTGCTAAGTGTTCTGTAGTTCTTCTTTGGCCAAAATTCAGATGTATTCGTAACTCCTGTGAACGCTGTTCTGAGGCTGTGCTCACCCTTCCAATGGCACTGACATGGTGTGAAGACTAGGCAGTGTGATGGCAGCATGGTTGGAGTAAATTTCACCCATGGAGAAATAAATACATCCATAAAACCCAGGGGGGAAAGCCCAATGCTGCTAGTGGTGTGTGGTGCCAATTCTTCATCTGAAATCTGATCAATAGTAACAGCTCTCAGTGTCTCTGCTGTTTAATAAAGATGCCTTTAAGGACTTGGCTAGCAAGCCAGCTGGCATCCATCCTGCACGCAGACAGATTGTCATTGCCAGTTTCTGCCGAAGTGAGACACTATGACACTAATTTAACTCATTTTAATTAATAGAAAATCGAGGCTTAGCCTTTCTGCTGCTGCTGAAAGTTACATATGCCAGTCTCATGCTATATGTATACATATTTTGCTGTTGTTTTGCAAGTTTCTATATATTATAAAATTTTTAATGTTGATGCCACCCAGTGTCATTTAGTAAAAGAAGTCCTGAAGAACTGTAGACATGTTATTTCATGGTCTAGGATCTCACAAGAATGACTTTATCTAGCTTTATTTAAATGCACAATGAGATCCATAACATTAACAAGAAACTGAGTAAATTCTGCAGGATTAAAGTGTAGTGTGGCAGAGAATGAACCAAGAAGAAGCAATCCATTATTGTAGTTTTTAGAGTTGTATGGTCTATGTCCTACTTCTCCTCTGCTTGGAAAAGGTAAATAAAAACCTGAAAGTTCAATTTATTCAAGCAGGTGGCAGAAGGTCTGGAGTGCAGTTTGGAATTTCCTAGCCCCAAGTGCAACTACAAGGAATGACACATTACTTGTGACTATAGTAGTATTGGGGACTGAGCTCACTGCAGCTCCCTTGAAATCCAGCCACCAGAGAAGAGCTAGTTTGGCACCTACAGGCGTCTGCATTTTAAACCTGAGTCTAGAAGGAAAATTCCTGATTCTTGCAGCAAAACTCCTGATCTGTCATCTGTGGAGATTTATAATGTTACTTTCACTTCTAAAAAATAATGTAACTCTGTGTCCCCTGATTGCCCCTGGAAAAAACTCGTTCCTCTTCTCCTCATGTAAACATGATGAAACAATTTCTTCCTCAATCTTTGTGATGCTGATTTAGGTTTTTGATTTCTGTGCTCTGATGTATTTTAGAACATTTCATCCAATGTGCTGGAGGAATCTGCTGTTTCAGATGATGTTTTGTCTCCAGATGAAGATGGCATATGTTCTGGGAGGTATTTCTCAGAAAGTGGACTGGTAGGGCTGCTGGAACAGGCTGCAGAGCTCTTCAGCACGGTGAGTGACGACCAGCATCACCAGGAGGGAATGGACTGTGGGCTACCTAGGCCAAATCCACAGCTTCCTGCACACGAGGAAACAATGTAGTACTGCTAAACCAGGCATCACAGACCTGCCACACTCCAAATAACAAGACACACATTTTTGACTGTTCAAGTACTGCCTCAGTCAGATTGATTAACCTAGTCTTTTTCAGCTAGCTCAACTACATACCCACCTCTACTGTGCAGATCACAGGCAGCATCAACAGAAAGTGATTATCTCAGGCAGGAACCAAGACTTTCACTTGGTATTATTATGAGATAGTATAATTAAGAAAAAGATCTTGCATAAAGTATATATTTTAGGAGGCAAATGAGGTTTACTCCTGGACTTTTACACAGCATACAACCACAAGCCTCATAACCTACACTTGCTATGTAAGGACTCGTGATTTAGCATCTCTAAAAGTATCACTTGTGTCCCTTTGTGCAGACGCAGCTGTGGTTGCCCAGAGCCATACATGACAGACAGATCAATTTCCTGCTGCTAACCTGCATTTCTAGTTCTTGTAGTCCTGAGGCAGAAACCTGGGCTTTGCACAGGAATTTGAGCTTGAGAGCCGGATAGATCGGAGATCTAAATTATATGCAGTTCATTCTTTGCCATTCAGAACTGCCCATTTACTATTACTAGTTTTCAAAACATCGAAACAAGCAACATGGCAGATTAAAGATGAAAAGATGAGTCCCAGAGATCTGCTTTTCAGCCAAGCCGTTGATGGAGATACAGTTTCTTTCCAGAGTGCATGAAAACTCTTTTTTTTTTTTTTTTTAATTCAAAGGGAGGTTTGTATGAGACTGTGAATGAAGTGTATAAAATTGTCATCCCCATACTGGAAGCACATCGAGACTTCAGGAAGCTTACCTTGACACACAGCAAGCTACAGAAGGCCTTTGACAGCATTATTAATAAGGTACTTGTGAGGCAAGGCACTGCTAGACACATTGCTGGGTTGCACTATTTGTTTAAGACCAGGGTTAATAAAACTGTTCATGTGTGTATTGGGTTTGTGTGGCCAGGTTTTGATAGTGGAGGGGGAGGGTTTAAAGGGTGATGTTGATGAGAAGCTGCTAGAAACCTTATCGATGTCCAAAATAGCCGATGCCAACTGCTTGCCAAGGCTGGCCAAGGCTGAGCCTATAAGTGACAGTGGCAGCACCTCTGGGATAATATATTTAAAAAAGGAAAAATGTTACTGGCCAGATGAATTATGCTCAGAGGAGAGACAAGTGGAAAACATGTGAGAGCAACAGCTCTGCAGACACCAAGGTCGGTGGAGAAGGAGGCACAGGAGATGCTACAGGTGCCAGAGCAGAGATCCCCCTGCAGCCCATGGTGCAAGCCATGGTGAGACAGCTGTGGCCCTGCAGCTCATGGAGACCCATGGGAGAGCAGAAATGCACCTGCAGTCAATGCAGAACCCCATGCCAGAGCAGGTAGATGCCTGAAAGAAGGCTGTGACACCATGTGAAGCTCACACTAGAGCAGGGAGGAGCCACAGGCTGGAGCAGGGGAAGGACTCCTCTCCCTGAGCTGTGGGAGAAACAACATGTGATAAACTGACCACTCCCCCCATTTGCCATCTCCCTGTGCCACTGGGAGAGAAGCTGTAGAGCCTAAGGAGAAAGCGAGAAAGGTGTTTTTGAAAATAGTTTTTACCTCTTGTTATCTTGTTCTGAGTTTGTTTGGTAATAAATTCAATTAGTTTCCCCAAGTCAAATGCTTTTTGCCCATGATGGTATGATTTGTGTCAGCTCATGAACCATTCATTGTCTCTCTCCTGTCCAGCTGCAGGGAGGGATAATACAGTGGTTTTGGTGAGTACCTGGCATCCTGCCATGATCAACCCACCAGAATTTGAAATAGTTCCATTTTCATTTTCAAACAAAAGTTTCCATCTGCTTTGATCTACCTACATAGCCTACAGTGTAAAAAGGCTCTCCATAGGTAAAACTAGAGATGCATATAAAATGGGTTTAGCTGAACATGTCTGTGTCTACCTGGCCACAGCTGTTTAACAGAAATAACTTTATTGTCAATTCACTAGTGTTTCCTGGTATAAAACAGAAGAAATATGAAAACCCATCTAAATTCTCAGCACTCATACTGTTCCTTCTCTTTCTTCAGAAGAACCTTATTGCTGAGCCTAGTCAGTTTTAAATTCATATCAATTTTCATTGCAAAATTGCAAAATTTTGATTTTGTTACATGTAAGGAATTTAAAAAATAATAAGGCATTTTGTTTTGTGAAGCCTCTTTCTTGATCAGCTTAAATTTTAAATTAGATTGCAGTCAAATATCCCCTCAGTTTGTAGGCTTTCTGTCCTGTGTTTCTAATTCATCAGCACTGATGATATATAAAAGTGGCTTTGAAATGGGGAAAATGTAGGACTAGTGGATTTTCGTATACATCAGTTGGGGGGTAAAAAGGGATCCAAAATACTACAATGTCCACATAAAGTAATTGTAAATTTCCTCTTCTTTTTAACAATTAGGGTCAAAAACGAATGTTTGGAACTTACTTCCGTGTTGGTTTCTATGGATCCAAATTTGGGGATTTGGATGAACAAGAATTTATTTATAAGGAGCCTGCAATTACAAAACTCCCTGAGATTTCTCACAGATTAGAGGTAAAGAAAAACATTACATAAACATGATCTCAATATGGTCTATTATATTTTTCAGTGAACCCACACAGTCCTAATATTATTATTATTGGTATATTTAAAAAAACAGTAATAGCATAGATTATTTCCTTAGTGCATATCCTTTCCACAGTATCCCTTTCTAAAGCATAATGATCTAAGTGATCCATTCTTTTGAGGCTATGTCTCTTACAACTAGGCCTGTACTACACTGAGTGATTTTGAGCATGTAAGATATTTGTTTTAGTATCTTTTCAGCTTTTTTAATAGAATTGCTATGTTCCCTTATGATTGTTTTACCTCAAGTTCTGTGATTGTCTGAGAAACTCACAGTGATCTTTGTCAGAAGATGCCTTACCCTGGACAGCTATAGTTTGTGGAGCAGCACACTGACTGTACAAAGCCCAGAAATTGTCATGGTTGTCACTCCTTTCTCCTAGAATTGCATTAGCATTTAATTAAGGACTAAAATTATGGGATAACTCTGTTTCCTTTCTAGGGATTTTATGGCCAGTGTTTTGGGGAGGATGCTGTGGAAGTGATTAAGGACTCTGCTCCTGTAGACAAAAGAAAGCTGGATCCCAATAAGGTAGAGAAAGTACTACTGAGAGGGTTGAGTGCTTTGTCACACAAGAGAAATGAGAAAGTCCCCATTGCAAATTTTATGCTCAAACATTAAGGTTAAACTAAAAGAAACCACCCAATTTGGTATCTCTGTGCCTGGGGATATTAAAACCTCCACAACAGGCCTAGCATGGTAGCTTGTTACAGAATATAGAAATTAATAGTTCTGATCTTTGGTCCCTGCCCTGGTTCTGATCCCCAGGGTTAAACTGTGCCCTCCTAGATGCACATTTTGTTTGGTCTGAATAAGAAAATGATCCCTGAAGGATTTTCAGCTCTGTGGTTTTCCAGACCACCCTTGGCCAATGTGTACTATGGGATACTTCACATGCGCCATTCCTTTTACATTCCTCGGGTTGTAAAGTACTGTAATGGCTCTTCCCTCTATTTTTAGGCATACATACAAATTACTTTTGTGGAGCCCTATTTTGATGAGTATGAGATGAAGGACAGGGTTACCTACTTTGAGAAGAACTTCAACATCTCTCGGTTCATGTACACTACACCTTTCACTATGGATGGGCGTCCCAGAGGAGAGCTTTATGAGCAATACAAGAGGAACACCATCCTGACCACAATGCATGCTTTCCCCTACATTAAAACTAGAATCAATGTCATCCAAAGAGAAGAGGTAACTGGGTTTTGAAGACAAATCTAATTTCCCAAGGACTGAAGGAGTTTCTGGGTGGGAAGATTTCCAAATTTATGCTTGGCAAGAAAAAAAGAATGCTGAATTTCTCAGACATTGCTCTTGTAAACAGGAGTATCACAGAAGGGATGGACAAGGCAAGATAGAGGTTTGCTATGGAAAAGAGATGATAGGCAGTGTACATTTTTCTTTTGACCTCCTAGCTTTAATGCTGTGTAGGAGGATATGTGGAGCTCTGTTTGTAGCTGTACTTCTAGCTGATAAAGCAGAAGTAGGATAGGAGTACGGTCAGAGAACTAGATTGGCTTAGGGCTTAGAAACAGGGAAGCTTTATACTGTATAAAGTACAACACCATTTCAGGCATGAAGTAACTTAGAACAAGAGTGGATTTATGCAAATTTATGCAAATGAATTTATTTAATTTATTAATTTATTCAAATTTATGTACACCCTATTTTTGCAAATGGTAAGACACGTAAGAGCTTTGGATCAGATGCACCGTCTACCAAGATGACCATCTCTTAGATTGAGCAGTGTTAAATTGAAGAGTGTTCCTGGGTTTCACAACTATGGTTTTGTGAATTATAGTGATATTTTTGTATTTAGAACAGGTCAGCTAAATGCATGATTCAGGAAATGGACCATCTTTTCTTTCCTTTTCCCTTAGTTTATTTTAACTCCAATTGAAGTTGCTATTGAAGATATGCGTAAAAAAACACAGGAACTAACTGCAGCCACCAACCAAGAACCACCAGATGCCAAAATGCTTCAGATGGTTTTGCAGGGCTCAGTTGGAGCCACTGTAAATCAGGTAAGGGATCCAAACAAGCCAGGTGGAGTATCTTTTTCTCACTGTGCATTCTTTTTTGCACTCCTATTTCTTGCACTGGAAGAAGTACATCTAGCCAGACACATTTATTACAGTGAATAATGACTAAATATCCACTGATATTTAGTCACTGTCTACTGTTCCTTAGCTATGCTTTTGGTGAAAGTGTTCATGGCTGTCCTGGCTGTAGGTGCAGAAACTGACAGAAGCCTTGTGAATCCATCTGAGGATTTTTCATTTCTAACATGCTAGGCATCTCAGCCATTTTATTCCTTCCAGATGTATCCCTGGGGAATGGGAATAATAATAACAATTCTCCTATGGAACCACCACAAACTCAGTTCCATAGAAATTAAGTCAGTACATCAAGTCAAGACCTGAGTGCCCCAAAATAAAGCTGAGAAGCAATAGGTATAACATAAACATACACACTAACAAATGCCAAGGCAATTAAAAAAACTAAAATGGAATTATGAATACATGCCTGAGAAAAAACTTGGTGTCAGGCACAATTTCACAGAGCTCAGGTTTTTTTGCTGAAAGCCTAAATACTCTCAGGTTCTCCAGATTCATTACCAACCAAAGCATCTATTATGAAATAATGTATTGTTGAAGCTTTGCAAAGAGTGATTCTTTGTCATCTCTGGACTTATTGCCTGAAGGTCTGGTAATACACACACAGGAGCTGTGTTCCTCCAGTATAACCAGGTTTGTCACCAGGGCTGTCCCAGCTTCTCCCTTCTGAATAGAATTTGTTCCCTTTGTTGTGGAACTGGAGGAGGAATAATAACAGGAGAGGATAAGATATGACGGGCAAAAGTTCTGCTTTCCAAAGGAAGTACTGTTGGGAAAAGGGAGCTAAAACTCATCCTGTTATGGTAACTGTGAAGAGTTTTATTTTCTTTCATAACTGCACTCATGAAATAACAAACAGCTTTAAATAAATGTCTGTTCTGTTTTCAGTCTGAGCAGTTGGGTTTGACATTTTCCTGTGTTATTTCTCTAAGGGACCGCTAGAGGTAGCGCAAGTGTTCCTGGCTGAAATTCCAGCAGACCCTAAACTTTATCGACATCACAACAAGCTGAGGTTGTGCTTCAAAGAGTTTATAATGAGGTCAGTAAAACTAAATTGAAATGCTGAATTGCACCAATACATCCAATATTACCAATAATGCAACGATAACATAACTGAGTAATTACCTATGCAAGTTACCGTCATGAATCCCGGCATCTCACACTTTAAAGACTCGGACCACACTTGTTATTTCTGCTTCACATTAATGCCTAGGTAGGCATTGCATTCTCAAAGGGAAGAAATGTTAACACTCTAAACTAATAACGTATAAATTTAGATCTTCCCTTTGTTTTATCTTTCAGTGTCTTATAGAAATCAAACATTTCAGACTATTGCTTTGATTTAATTTTTATAAAATTACATTCTTATGTAGAAAACTGTTCATAAGAAAATCACATCTGTCAAGCAGACATCGTGGTAGTGGCAGACACATGTCATTTGCTTTACATATGTTTGTAAGTCTCAACAAGCATATTTACATACGAAGATATTCATCTCCTTAGTCCAGACTATCCTCCTTGATTAAAGATAAATTCAAGTTAAATCAAAACAAGTCTTACGCAGAAGATACAGCTTCTAAGTATTGCTATTGCCAATTTATCTGTTTATACAGTAAGTAGGCAGCTAGCTCAGTATTCTGCACTGATTAAATTTGCTTTTTATTAGTTCACTCATGCTTTCTTAATATCTAAAAAAAATAATCTCTGTTTATGTACTTGGAAAAAACAGGGCTTTCTTATTAATTCATTATCACTTTAGTCCTGACAAGTTACCAGAGGAATGCCTAGACTAAAGGAACTGGATTCTTGTTCATTTAAATTACCTAACACAAAATGAGGGAGTTTAACAGAAATAGATTATATATTATATAGTACATAAAATATATATATCAGGTCTTTTCTTCCTTCCTTTTGCCTAGGTGTGGTGAAGCATTGGAGAAAAACAAGCACCTTATTACTGCTGACCAGCGGGAATATCATCAGGAGCTCAAAAGAAACTACATTAAACTCAAGGAGAACCTTAGACCCATGATTGAGAGGAAGATCCCAGAGCTGTACAAACCTGTAGTGAAAGTCCATAGCATCAGGTATAGTTAGGGCAGGGTTTGTGGCTGTAAAAAATATGCCATTTTTTTGCAAGGAAGAAAGGGAATTTTACTGGCAGCTAAAACCTAGCCAGAATATGCACTGGCAACTCCATTACTGATTAAAGAAATCTGCTGACTTCCAGTGGAGATGATTGTAGTGTTAGCTGTGTTTCTCACCCTCTGCATTTCCAGGTAGAGGATTTATGTAATCTTAATGCATCATTAGATAAGACTTTCTCCTCACCCTAACAAAGTTACTGGAAACATCTTGTGATTTTTTCACCTTTGAAGCCAGAAAGGAGATAGAACAAGTATGGCACTGTGGTGTTAGGTAAAATTATCCTTTTACTACAAAAAACATAATGCATTTTAGTCACATAACTGATACAGAAGAGTCCAATGTTCTTTGATTATGACAATATGCTTCTTCACAAAGCCACTGTGTCCAGTTTGGGGTGGGAGAAAAAAGAAATGACAACTCTGACCTGCCAACACATGGCATGTTTCAGCTAAGCTCCTTTTCCCAAGACTGTTTTGCATTTGCCAACTCTATTTATGAATCTGTTTCCTTGCAGGGAATCTTTTCGTAACCACAGTTTTAGGAAATACGATGCCCAGACTTCTTCCCAAAGCACCTAAGAACTGGCAGCTTTGGCCAAGGAAGAACTTCATGCTGCAAGACAGAAGTGATGGAGTATTTATTCCACATGCATGAAATCAGAAATCTCTCACAAGACAGCACGTGTGCTTTCAGGACAATATGCAGAAAAGCATTTACACAAGATCACTGAATGAAAACTAGGGGATAAATCCTAATCAAGCACAAGGGCTTGGAAAGGAAGGGGATGCTTTTTAGATACTTCTGTATATATTGTACAATAATGGCCTAATGCAGAGGAGTGGACCTTAGAGTGCTCAGTGGCATGAAGTCACAACCAGGTAACAGACACAGAACTTCGCATGATTTGATTGAGGTGAATCCAATTAACATGTCTATGGAATAACAACAAATTATATGTATTTATGGTCCATTTTCAGACAGCATTTATCTATGTGCTTTTGGCAATGAAGCACATTCTGCAAGTTAATCACATGCTTAAATTTTGTCTTAGTGAGGAGAGACATGGCTACCTGCTCATGTTTGCTGAGCTGGCACTCTAGGGAAGGATAATTTCCTCAGTCAGTTTCTGAACAGATTATCTGGCATGTTTCTTAACTGCACGGAGTTCTGCACAAGTTTTCTCAACCAAAGCATGAAAATCAAGAAGTAGTAATAAATAGTTCTTATAGGTCTTCTAATTTTTTTTTCTAAGTATAGGGACATGCAGTGTAGTGACTTGACATGCAGTTAGTAATCTGTGACATATTTAGCAGAGCTAACAAGTAATAGTTTAAAAAGAAGATGCTAAGCTATGAGTGGTTCTTTATTACATAAAGCTCTTAATGTAGATAACCTTATCCAAAATTAATTACAGAAGCTACAATGGGGATTTCCTGCAAATCACTTGACTCAGGCTTTACTGCAGCTTAAGAGAAATTAGCACATAATTTAAAATAATTTAAAATACTAGTGCTTAGTATTTTTTTAATTGTAAGCAAATATCTTACTAAATAATCTTTACACCACTTTTGTGCAGTATGGAAATGTTATTACAATTTTGTAAATGAAGGTGCAAAGAGAGAGGAGAAATTAGGACTTCGGAACTCATTTAGGACTTTTGGAACTCCTTTAGTGAGGCAATGGAAGAGCTACAATTTTTATTGTGACTGTGCTTGCCACATAATATTTGTATTTTGAAACAAAGTTCTGTGAAAGCGTGAAAGCGTCCTAAATATTACTTCCTCTCCTGCACCTCTTCAATGTTTTGGAAATGATACTTTAATGTTGATTAAAGTAACCAGTTCCATTTGCCCAAGCACAGAGTTTAATGTTAAAATTCAAGGAAATGGTAAATTTTTTTTCCTTTATACTTCATTGTAGAAAATTACAGTGAACTTTCTCAGAACTGCCATATGTTTCTATCAGGAAGCTGTTGCTTTTACTTTTTACTTTTTTACTTTTTACAGTCGCCTGCAGCCTTGCCATTTGATAATACGAATATTCCAAGCACTTCGTGAACATTTGTATCATATTTTGAATGTGCTTTGTTAGAAGATTCGCATGGATGATCAAACAAGATGAGATGTGGAAATAGGTGAAATAAACCCTGTAATTACACAGAACTTGGAGTGTAAGAAAATAATTTTCCTCCTCATTCATAGTATTGTTAAATGAAAAAATCAGGAATAAGTACTCCCTGACTTTGAAGTGAGCACATCCGAAGTACATGAGCAAACGGTATAAAAAGCTCAAAGCCAAAGTCAGAGTGCCTCTATGTCAGAGTGGCTTCTCTATTTCCAAGTTACTTTGAAACAGCTCTAGATTGAAAAATCACTTATTTCCCAAAGTCTTGAAGCTATGAGATCTCTGCCTATCAGAAACTAGCCCTTTATCTATTGGCTTTAACTGCCAGTTGAGGAGAAAGGTCAGAATACTATCATCTGTCAAACTCAGAATTCAACATCACTATTTACAAGATACTCATCCTTTACAGCCTAACTAACAGAAACCTCAGGTAAATAAAAACCCTAACAGGTGCACAACATACTAGATAAAAGTATTTAAGTGGTTCCTTGAACTGAAATAATACTCAGGGTAATATGAATACTGACGGACTCTTCACTCCCATTTTACAAGCTGAGCACCTCACAATGGCCAGTCTTGCCCTCAGTTTGCATTTCATGTTGTCCCTTCTAGAAATGGAACATGGCTTGTACATTTCTTTCAAGAGCTGAACTATGTGAAACAATTTTTCTGTCTTAGAATATTCATTTTGCAATAAAGTGACTGTTACACAGCATGAAGTGCCTTTGTGTTGCATCTTATACCTCAATAGAACACTGCTGGAAATAAAATTTCAGTAGGAAGAGCATTTTCTTGTAGAAGCATCATTTAGCAAAAAAAGCATTTATTTGGACAGAGGATGTGTTGGTCTGTCTTTAGGATAAATTGTGCCTATTGAAACAAGTTGCTTCCCAACTTCTGTTTTTCATTCAATGTATGTGAAAAATGTCAGTGGGAAGCTCAGTGACAGTAGTGCCCTCATTTCTTCCTCTGGTCTGTAGCTGTAGAGCAGAAATATGACTGATTAATGAATTCAGCATCTGGGTGATTCAAGACTAGGGAGAGTTTTGTGTGTCCAAACTAGGTAGATCCAGGGCTAAACTGCTGAGGCTGTTAAAGGGGAGCCAGAAGATAAGCACTTCACTGTCCTAGACGTATCTGGGAGTTCACCAGAGCTCACTCACCCCTTGCACTCACGGCTAGCAAGCACCAGCTTTAAGGAGCATGGTGCTGAATTTGGCACAGGAATACTCTAACTCAGCATGAGTGTCTCTCTGTTGACACGTCAGCCATGCCCCATCCTGCAGCAGCACACAGGTGGCAAGGTGGTGACCAGCAGCCTCGGGGCTGTGCTCGGCTCCACTGCCACAGGAGAGAGCACCTGATCCAGACCAGGTGTCAGCATACCTTTCATGCTACTTGAAAGAAACCACTACATCAGGAGGTGATGGACTGGACAGGCATGACCATGAGGAGGAGTAGCCACATTTGTGATAGTACAGAGCAGTGTTGTCACTTCAATTTGGCAGATGTGGGTTATTTGACCTCTCCTGGGAAGCTGAATGTTTTCTCATCATGTTTCCCACCAATTGGAAAGGTTTGGAAAAGCATAAGCAAACATTTAAACTCTTTTTTTTGGTTGTTGTTTTTCATTTTGTCTGTTGGAAGTATCATTGTCTCAAATATTTCAGAAAGGGCAATTAAAGCTTAGCAGAGAGCCTGACACAGAGCCAGCTAGGACTCTTTTAGATGTTTCAATCTCTCAAAGCAATGCTTGTTACAAAAATGAAGCACACAATAATAGTGTTTTACTGGGGCTTACTGCACTGCACTGCTGATGTCGTCTGGTAGAGAGGGTGTTCATAGGGTGTTGCCATTAGTGCTGAATTTAGGAGTGGGTAGTTTGGGGAGTTGCTTGGATGACTATGTTTTAACCATCTTTTAACCATCTTTTAAACTGGTTAAATGAAGTGATTAAAAATACTCAGCAGATCTTGAATAAGTCATCTCAGGTTGGGTAATGTTCCAGTCTAATCAGTGCACTGAAAGGAGAAGGGGCCCCTGTGGAAAAAGTCCCTTTTGATTATATGAATAAAGGCAAATGCATTCTCACAGTAGAACTAAGTTTGTGTTTTGGAAAGCTACAGTAAATTCTGGCATTCACTGAGCACTTCACATAGTGAGAATTGTTCCTTTGTGACTCTTTGTGTTCTTACTATGGGATTGGTTTAAATTACTCACTTTCATTCAAAACCAGACTGTTTTGCAACCGTTCAAGAATTTAAAAACTAAATTCTACTTTTTTGCAAACGATGTTATCACTCAATATTGATCAGTAAAAGATCCTGAAAACATCAAACAAAGTGTTTAGCTGATCAAACCAAGCAAACTAAACCCCTGAAGATGCTCCATAAACCTTCATTAGAATAATTTAGAAAGCCTTAAAAGTCATAACATTTTGTTATGCTTGTGCGTTCTAAGCAATTTGCAGCTTTGCACCCTTCAAAACAAAATTTTCTCTTTAGGAAAAATAATACAAAGTTGAATTTTACTTTCTTAAAAATTTCTCTTCATGAATTTAAAAGATATCTAAATCATTACACACCCTTTTTCCTATGTTCTTTTAGAACTCTGTCATGTTACAGAATAAGGTTTTTCATTATTAGCCTCTATTCGTGGAATATTTCTAAACATGCAACTATTGGTAGGATGCAAATTACAAAAGAAAATTAAATAATCAAAAGGACTAGGTGTTTCAGCTGGATGGCAAGAGGACTACATCTTGTGCATTTAACAAACATGTGTAAAACAGCTGGACAGCTGGAAGGGAAGATTTCTTATCACACATTTCTGACTTTCCTAAATGTGAACATCTGTGCAAATTTCTTTTCTCCAAGAAGAGCTCACTGGAAATAAACAAACAAACAAAAGCAAGCTTAGCACTACTGATATATCTAGAATTTGAAAGTGCCAGAAAGCCATCTTAAAACCTTAAGAACCTCAAGCAAACAAGTGTTTCTGGACTTAATACATAGTGAAGAAAGGAAGTATGCACAAAATCCCATCCCCTCCCTTATTTGCTGGTCAGCCTTTCAAAGGATGAACATCCCCTTCTCAAGTATCAAAAAAGATTGGAAGTGCTCCAAAGGAGTGTATTGCTTTTTGAGTTAAGACACAAAATCCTGGGCTCAAATCCAGACCCTTGAGGAGGCATTTTTCCCAGAGAATGAAAGGGATGGGGAAGGGAGCAGGAGAAGGGGCTGTGATCGAGAACAACTATACAAAATTTACGTTGATAGCATTTGCCTCAGAGGCTGGAGATTTGTTAGCAGCCTGGAAGAATGGCATCTTGGCTCACAGCTCCACAGGCACATCTGCAGGAGCACACTGGAGGGGCCATGCTGCATAGCTGGGACACACCAGCACAGGACACTGATGGAGCTGCTCAATGCCACTGCTGGAAGGAGAGCGGAAAGCTATCTGAACTCAATTTGTCATTATTTTTTTGAATCCTCAGCATTGTTCTGCATTAGTAAAGCACCAAAATGTGTTTCCTGCATCCAGGGAGAACTGCACACCATGTATGAAAAACTAGGACTCTTCAAGTGTTCCAGAGTGGTCTGAGACAATGAGAGGATACCTGAAACACTGAGAAGATACCTGAAACACTGAGAGGATACCTGCGTCCACACAACCGCTGCCAGGTCCCACATGAAGCACCTGGCTACCAGAATAAAGCAAGGGTTTTGTTTAATGGATGAATCTGTACTTACTGTCTGTACCAGATTAAGTTGACAGTAGGTACATCTGAAGGCTGAAGGCTTACACTGCTAGTCATGAGTTCATTGAAACACAAACACAGCGTTATTAAACCAGACATGTTGCTCCCCTGCTGATGCAACAGCCCGTATTGGATGCTTCAGGATGAAAAACCTTCAGGAGTTATGAAAGCGGATCTACATCCACAACCAGTGCTCTAAAGTACAGATTAATCAGCATGGCATGCATTTGAAGAACAGATAAACTGTCCCCAGTCTCTGCAAAGCAGCTTCACACTGATGTCTTCCACACAGGAACAAAAGACCCGTTGTCTTTTTCAGCTTGTTCTCTAGCCAAGATGAGACCCTTAGTGTTGAGAGTCACCATTATATGAACATCAAATGGGCCCTTGTTAAGTCAGTCAGCAGGTGAGAAAAACAGAAGATGGGTCCACCACCCTTCTCAACAAAATGCCCAAGTACATCAAGTTTTTTTCTTGCATTTTTACAGTTAAGGCCCTCAATATCCTAATTATATTTCTTTAAAAAAACATACCCTTCCTCTAAGTTAAAATCTTCTCATGACTTTGAAACTAGAATGAAAGTTGAGAAATCCAGTTCTAAGAGGATAGTTGTCTAATGAATTTCATGAAATCAGATCATCATTTGTACAATGTAAACAGATTTTGTCTTACCTATCTCCACAATGAAGGAGAAACTCCTCCAATGACCCATGCATGAGGGAAAGAAATGCTGGGGTCATTAGTTTCCTCGTTCTGCCATTCCTTGGCATGGTCATGCACAAATTTAGGATTGCCTCAAATGAGTCAGCTTCAGGAGTCGATCTTACAAATTTCTTCTTCCAGCAGGAAATTGCCAATGTTTTTTCTGTCCTACTTTCTTCCTACAGTTGTTGATTTGCCTTTTACTATAGGTCTTATATGTGCTTCTGGGGTGCTCTAAAATATTTTCTCCCTGCCCAGGCATGTAGGACAGGTATCCTGTGAATATCCAACCTCATTCAGGCCAATTCTACCTCTCGTGAACTGTCATGCAGATGTGTTCATCTCTCCCAGCACAGCCATCCAAACAGACCTTTGGTGATAATTTTAGGTTTCAGCATGATTCTCCCATGTAGTTCAAAACCCCAGTTGCTGTATGCACATATTCATTAAGGAAATTGTTCTACTCTGTCTCTCAGATGAATCACGACAGGCATCACATCCAAATAAGGCCTTTTGCAGAGACTGAGCTTGGTTGTACAACTTCATCATACTGACAATACAACTACATTAAACTGCAGTGGCCTCCTCAGCCTCTTCAAAAACAGGGATCTGGGAAATCAAGTATTCTTTCAAATATTTCAGGGCCAAAGGTTTGGTGGCAACTTCTTCCTCTGTCATATTAGAATTGCTCAAACCTTGGGGAGCATATCTTGACACTGCTTCTCCAAAGATAAGGGGAAAGGCAAGTGCTACATTTCATCTAGTAAATTATTTCTGAAGTCGCGTTCTTGTGCATTCATGCACAAATCAAGAACACTTAAACATTCCTAGGCCCAATGGTGAGATTCAAGAAAATGTGTGGCAAACAGCAACACATACCCTCCAGCATTGAAAACTCCAGTAATGGAAAATCAGGTGCACTGCTGTATTCTTTCGTTTCACTCTGGACTCTCAGACAAGCATATGGTGCTTTTTCTCTGCTGCCACAGATGTGAGCCTTGAAGCAGGGCGGAACAAATGCCCTGCCTTCTTTTGTGTTTGTGTAACATCCCTCCTTTGGAGATGGGGCTCTGCAAAAACCAGCCATGCAGTGTGAATTGACAGTGGTGTCCTGTGCTGAGGAAAGAGATAGAACGTGCATGTACTGAAGCTGCTGCCTCCCTAGAAGCTAGTCAGGACAGCAGATGCACAAAAGAGAAAAAGCTGGGCTTTTACAGACTTGCAGTGGGGAGGATTACTCTGCCTCTCAGCTGCCATGCCTGCTGCGTGGCATCATTCACACCAGTGCAATGCATTAGCCCTGCTTTTCACTGTGGTGTGCGGAATATTCACGACAGCAAATATTCGGTATCTTTTAAATAGGGTTTTATTTAATTCCTTAGGCTGCTATCCAGCTTTGGCACTGGCAGTTGCTTGGCAATAATCAGCACTTCAAAGTGTCCTTCAGAGGCAGAGGTGCACCAGGGGCCTTTGGTGGGGGATACTCCAGCAGCACAGCCCTGCCCTGGCTTAGCCCCTCCTTGCTCCACACACCACAAAAGCAGGGAGGAACTGCGGGGCAGAGGTGGGAAGGTCACTCTGTTCTGGTCATGCTTAGGCGGGTGCTTCCTCATGCCAAATCTTCCTTTTGGATAAAAAAAGAAATAAGTGTTCTTTTCATGTAAGTGGTGTTTCTAGAATGGACAAAATAAGGCATGGGAAAACATTACCATTTCCTATGGAAAGAACATTTCAACTTTTTGTTTTGTTTGGTAAAATCAGAATTATCCTTTTTATAAAATTCTCATAGGATTTTTTTTTTTTTTAATACATCAGGGCTGTTTCTACTACTCCTACAAATCAGGTGAAGTTTGCAATGGCTTGAGGGGCTTCCCTGGAGCTGTGAGCCTTGTGGAACTGACATCATCCTATTTTCTGAGGTTGGAGAAAGGTGGGAGAAAGGAAATTATGAAATCTATGAGTTCGGGTGCTGAGGAGGTGCTTGTGGTGGAGCCATAGACATACATTGTAGCTTGAAGAAGACCTAAGGCCAAGTCATCTAAGATAACTGTGGCCTCTTGTGCTCCTCTACAGTGGCAGCAAAGCAAAAAATTGCTGCCAAATACAGCAGCAGAGGCAATATCTGATCCCCCTCCTTTCCACACTTTCACAAAGGCCGTGGTCCACAGCTGGGAACAGGGTTGATGCAACCTGCCTCTGAATTTAGCTCACAGATCCCCTGCACTCAGGTGCACTTGCAGCACAAAGGATGCTGGTGCGACTGATCCAGTGGCTCCTGAGTGAGCTGTGTGGGATGTCCAACACAACACAGGTTTCAGGCATGGGAAGTGTTAAAATCCAGAAGGATGTGGCCTGAAAATCCATGAGAGCTCTGCCTGAGCCTCTGCTCAACCCACTGCAGAAGGGCAGGATGATTTCTCTCAAGTCCTTCCTGTTTTTAACATATGCTCTATGTGTGCATTGATTTTATCTGTATTGTGAGCAATCTGAAACACCTGTAAAAGCATACCACAATATTTATCTGGACCAGATAATGGAAAAATACAGTGTGTTCTCTCTCTTCAAAGTATTACTTTTACTTACTTACAGACTTACATGCCACTTATCATTTCCTACTCACAGACATAAGGCATTTGGCTTTTTGAAGGTTTGGGCTTTTTTAGGGTGGTAGAGGCTTTTTCTCTAAATGTTTAATAGTCCAGACTTCCTACCTGGCAGGGCAGATTCCAAATAAAAAATACCCCAGGGAGCTAGAAAAGCTGGCAAAAGCACCTATTTCCAGCTCAATGTGGCTTAGGCTGAGCAAGGCAAACACTCACTCCCACAGCCCCTGTGGGAGCTGCACAGGCATCTCTGAGGGTGACAAAGCCAGCGCCAGTGCCCAGCTGGGAATGAGGGACCTGCTCCTCGTGGCTCACACCTGTGAAGAGCAGCAACTCACATCTTCGTCCCCCTTTCTCCTGGAGGCTTTGGCTGGGTTAATTCAGGCAGAGACAAGTTTCTCTCTTTGGTGCTTGACAGGGTGGGATTTATGTCCTCTCTGCCAGCCTTCCCTAAATGCATGTGCAGGGCAGATGCAGCAGAATGGCAGGTGCCTACTGGCCCCCCTCAGTTTGTGCCCCCTTATGCACCCCTCTGCCCCATTTGGCAGACCCCCTGGCTCCCAGTTAGTGCCCTTGGCAGGGCCAGACAAGCCCCAAGGAGCTGAAGGGTGAACCAAGCCCTGCTGGTTTTAATTGCACCTTCAAAGGAAAAAGCCTCATCCACTGCATAACCACACTGAAAGACTTCTGTCATTCTTACGTAGCTAATGCAACAATTGACTTCTTTATTTAATTTCACTTGTTTCAACTGTCAAGAGCTGGCAGCTCTTGAAAGAAAGGATTAAGTGGGAGAAGTGGAAAGAGTTCTATCTGCTTGCTCTGTACACTGCTGTAGTCTGAGTGCTTTCATTCTGTTTGTACAGTTTCTGGTACAACATGGTCCTGACCCAACCGTTCAGATGAATAAGCTGATGGTAAGGAGTTGTTTGCTAGTCTTTTTTGTAGTTAATATAAAAAATGATAAGAGGTGCTCACTGTTATCTCAATTACTTCTTTCATCCCCCCCTTCTTTTAGAGTTGGTAATTCAGCCATAAAAAATAGCATCTAGATGGGAAGTTAACAGTCAGAATTAATAACTATTAGCATCTTAAAGAGCTGCAAGGCCTGTTTGCAAATTTGCTTGTTCTGCCAATATTTCCAAATATATGTGAGTTTGAATTAAAATGTACAAAAAATGCTTTTGTTTTTAATAAAAGCTCTGTGGTTTGAGAGGTGGTTTACACCAACGTCATAGCAGCTTTACTTAGAAAAATACTTGATGTGATTTAATCTCTAAAATGTTTTAATGGCTTCAGAGATTTCAGAAGAAATACTGGAAATTATTTAGATGGAAATGTCACTGAGCCTATTAGCTTTTAATAGAATGAGAAAACCCTAACATTTTTTGGCTACCATTACTTGAGTGTGGTCCACAGAGAAAAAACAAAAACAAAACAAAAAACCAAAAAGACCCAAAAATCCAAACCAACCAAACAAAAAAAACCCCAGATATATTTTCAAATTTCCCTAATATCTTCCTTTGTCTGTTCTGGAATCAATATTAATTGAGAGAAACTTTGATTGTCTCCATTCATGAACTTCAGGTATCATGTCTGGGAAAAAAAAATCTGGAAATATGCAGAGCTTTGGGAGAATTAACTGGAGAAAGGCAGAAGAAAAGCAGAGGAATGACACAGAAAGATGGAAATTAGAAGGGATTAGATGATGCTAGCATTTGATAGCACACTACATGTAAAAGCAGAAAAAGCAAGGAGTGATGCACCCCAGCTGTGTCCTTTTGCTCTGTAAAGTAATTCACAATAACCACTTTGCAGGGCCCTATATCCAGAGATGGAAAAGAAAATTGTTTTCTGTACACTCCTGACTTCGCTGAGTCTCTGGATTCTGGCCTGTGGATTCTGATTTTTATTTGGGAGGGACTGTCCTGTGAAACCCTTCCTGGCATCATCACAAAGCTTTTGAATCATTTGCTCCTGGAGACACTGGAGCCCTGGGGCAATGGAGATAGCGCTTGAGATAAGAGTGGGAGGAGCGAAAGAAACCACCCATCAATCCATTCCGAATATTCAAACCCTTAAGCGAAAAAATTCAAGGCATACAAAGACAGGAACTACGGTACCCTTTCACAGCTGAAAAGACTTTAGAGATAGCCTGTTCTGGCCCATAAAAATCAAGGCACAAGTCTAAAAGCTTTGTTTCTAAAACAATGCAGAAGGAGCTAATGCGTATTTTGCTCTTGGAAAGTCCTGCGGAGGGCCCCATCCAACCCAGTGCAGCCGGAGGGCACATCTGCTGAGGCTCCAACATGAAAAAAGCGTTTCACGCGAGAGCCTCCGCTGGGGAATCCCAATCCCCTGGCACTGGACTGTGCACCAGCCTTGGACAGGTATCGAATCTGACCCCATTTATCGGACCTCTTGGGGCCAACACTCCTTTTGTGGGCCTCGAACCAGTCCCTCCAACCTGCACACATCGCGGACTCCGCTTGGGTTAGCCCCCAGCAGGTTTTCCCAAGGATGATGAATTTCCAGGCGCAGCCCCGACGGTAGCCCTACTGACAAGGAGCTCCCGCATCCCGGGGAGCCGCCGAACCAGGCTCTTAAACTCAGGACAAGAAAACTCCTCTGCTGCCGCTGGCACTCGCACTCCAGCGCGGCACCGCTACACCGTGCCCCCAGCAAGAGCGCCCGAACCTGCCCGGCGCCGCGGCGGGGCGGGAGGGCTGGGTGAGGGTGCTGGGGGCAGCAGAGAGGGACCGGAGGGTGGTCGGGGCTGGAGGGCAGCAGCGGAGGATGCTCGGGGATAGGAGGGCAGCAGCGGAGGGTGCTCGGGCAGGCTGGAGGGCGCACCGGAGGATGCTCGGGGGCAGGAGGGCAGGAGAGCAGTATGTCAGGGGCAGGAGGGCGCACCGGAGGATGCTCGGGCAGGCAGGAGGGCTGCACCGGAGGATGCTCGGGCAGGCAGGCAGCCGCAGCGCTGGGCCCCGGCCGGGCGGGCGGCCCGAGGCGCCGTGTTGGTTTTGGGCAGCGCGCAGCCGCAGTGCGGCCGCCGCGGGTACAAAGCGGGGCCGGAGCGCTCCGCGGAGTCGCGGCGGGCGGGAGGCAGGGGGGGCTGAAGTTGTGCGGGGTCACGGGAACCCCCCCAGCTCCTCGCCGGGACGCGGAGCCCGGAGGTGAGCGGCGGGGGATGCGATGGGACGGGATGGGGCTGGACGTGGGCGCTCGGGCTCCGGGCGAGTGTAGCGGCGGCGAAGCTGCTGCCGGCGCTCCGGTGGAGAAGAGCAGCGCAGTGCCCCGGCCCGGGAGCTCCGGCTCTGTCGGGAGCGGGGAGCGCACGGCGGTCACGGCGCTGCCCCGCCGGCGGGAAGACGGCGGTCCCGGCGGACTGGTCTGTGAGCGAGTCGCGGAGTTGTTGGTCCCCCTCCCCGTTTTGAGTAGAAATGCTGGATTATGGTAGAGTCGGCGCGGAGGCGCGAGTTCCGTGCATCGCCGCATCCCGCCCGCTCTCGGCGCGTCCCTGCCCCGCGCCCGCCGGCCGGAGTGACCCCCGGGGGCTCCCCCGGCCCGGGAAGCGCTGCCAGGTGCGCTGGGAAGCACCTGGGCCGGGGGGAGGAGGGGATGGTAGGGGTCACTTGTGAGAACACTGTTCACTGTCGCGTTGTTTAAGCGGACCGTCACTAACTTCTGAGCCGGCACTACTAAAGGGTAGGGAATTTTTTTGGGATAGGGTAGGGGGGAAGGTCTTGAGCTTTGACGCTCAGTATACAAAAGTGCCTTAACTTTGGCTGCTCTTCGCGAATCTCAAAAGAAAAAACCCCAAAAACAAACAAAAAAACCACCCCAAAACCACAACAACTCTCAAACTGTTAAAGGCATCCTCAAGTGTTGGAAAATAGTCTTAATTTTTTCTGAAACAACGTTGTGGGACCCAATAACTTGATGCACATTTACTTGTAACAACTGATTCAGGCTTAATTACAACTCTCAGGAATGATAGTGACTTTTCTTGTGACTGCTTTGTCCCCGAGTAACACATAAGACCAAGTTGAGTTTAACTTTCCTTGTACCAATGTTAGGGTCAGGCATATTGTGCTTTTGATTAAATCAAAGCTCTCAAACATTTAAGTACCAGCAAAGCCCGTTTGGCACTTCAGTAGCATAGTTGACAACCTTGTATCTTGGCAAGGCATGAAAGATCCCATGACAATTTGCAGATTAAGCATATCGGCTGTACCTTACCCTTTTATTTTACCCCTTCTGTCAGAGTGACTGGGTTCTATTAAAGGTTGCAAAGGAACCTGTTGTGAAGTAAAGAAAATATGAGAAAGGTGAGAGGATCGGGTTAATGTGAATTTTAGAAAGGCCAAACTAATTTAGTGAGTGTTCATGATGTGCAGAGAAAGCCCTGACATTTTTGTTGAGGCGGTGTTTTAAGTCCTTAGGAGTGCTGCTTGGCTCTTCGAGTCCAGGGTCAGTTTTCCAAAGGGAGTGGATGCCGGTAGGGCGCAGTGATTCTGCCTGTCAGGAGTAGGGCTGCACCCAACCCTGCTGCAAGCAGTATCTTTGAAGTCTTGTCTCTCTTCTGTCTGGGAACATCTGCCAGATATTAGTGACTAGGTGAAATGGGATCCCACCCCAAAGCTGCCTCCTCAACAGGAGATGAGATATTGTCATATGACGGAGCAGCCTGTGTCCCTCCTCTGCTGGTTTTGAGTGAGAGAGGTTGCAGCTCTGCTGCATGAGGGTGTGGGGCCTTTCATGCCCCACATGGGATGGGGTGTGGGAACTTGCTGCATTCCGCACAGTGCTGAGTGTGGGGCAGAGCAGCACAACGCCAGGCTGTGGCAGAGTGCAGCTTGGGCTGAAGGATGGGTGGATACAGGCTCTTGTGTGCCTCAGAATCTGTAGCTTTGCTGACCCTGTGTTTAATGGAATTTGGTGCTACATTTGACTCTGTTTCATTTGTCTGACCCCGCAGCATGGTTTGCCCCTTTGAGTTGCTAGCAATCTAACCAGAAGGAAATTCATATTGTAAAATGTATTTTAGTGACAACTTCTGTAGCACTTCACCCCATATGGGAGTCCCTAGTGTCTTCGTTTTTAAATTTATTCAGGCCTGCTTCCTTTGAAGATTGGACTTTACTTTAAAATTGCACTGGAGAAATCTTCCTCCACTGATTGAACACTGAATGTGAACTGGTTTTAGGTGTCAGTTCAGTGTGTCTTTAAAAATCCCACCTCCCTGGGAGGACCAGCACAATTTGTAGCACAAATGATTTCAGTTTGAGGTGAATTGGTCCAGTAGCTCCCCCTCAGTATCTGTTTGCCCTTTCTCACTCTGGCAATTTTCTCAGGTTGTAAGCTTGTGGTACAGCTTGTTGTCTCAATTTCTGCAGTGAGCTGCATGTCTAAATAATAGATGCTGAAAGTGAAATGAACACGTCCAAATGAAGAGTCAGTTTTGCAAATGATGCAGAGCTGTGAAGAACTGTCAGGAATGGGCACCTGATCATGCTTTTAGTTGCTAAAACATTAGTTGTTAACTGAGGAGAGTTGCAGATTTTCTTGTGGTGTCAGCACCTGTTGAAGTGGTAGGTCATGGAGAGGGTTTTTTTTCTACTCATTTAGCTAATGGAATTGACTAATGGGCCAAAAGAGGTGTTTCAGGCGTCATTGCTTGTACTGTTTATCCATCCAAATTGTCCTCTGCCCTTTAGAAAGGGAAGAAACATAGAACTTGGAAAGTGGCTTGAAAGCTTGTATGTATGTATGTGCACAAGTATGAATTTTATCTAAAATTGTTGTGGATTGTGTCAAGATGACAAATGTTAAGCTGACAACTAGATTTTCATGTTGTAATGATGAGGAGGAGTTCATGTGGAATTGCAACAAGAAGTAGCAATGAACTGCTTCCAAAAAATTATGATTCCACCTAACTTCCTAAAAATGCAGTAAATGTAATTTACAGATGTCTTGAAATGCCAGCTGTAATTTTTTACAACATTTATTTGAGAAGTCCTTTGTTTGAACTGTATAAAAATACCTAAAAATCACATTGCATTTTTATAAACCTTATGTATATAACCATATTTCACAAACCTTTATGAAATAAAAATGAACATGAACATTATTAAATAAGTTCATCTTGACTAGAGATTGAGATTTATGGTGAGGTTTATAATGTATTTGAGTCTAGTGGGAAATGATTCATTTTAAGTATCTTAATAGTATCTGCTTGCATGGTTGAATAATTGGCAGTGCTGTAAAAAGGCATTTAGGCATCTCAAGGGAAACTACTTAGACTTGTCAACTCTGACACTCCACAGTTCTCTTGCTCCTATTATAGGAGGCTATATATTGAAGGGAAATAACATGCAAATTATATGACTGTTCCCAGCTATCAAAAGACTGGTACCTGAAAAGAAATAAATACATGTCAGGAATGAAAAATTGGCATAATTGATTTTTTTCTTTTCAGTTTACATATTTTCCTAGCAGGATTGTATTGTGAATTATACTTGTAAGGTCTATCTAGCATGTTGTCTAATTCTGAATTCTGCCGTGTATTTTATTTGGGAAACTGTATCTGCAGTCATGACACTAGTGTTGAGACTTGTGGTTAAATTTGAATAGTGATTCAGGCCATGTTTATATTTTTACTTTGCCAAAGGTTCCCTGGCAAACTCCAGATGGCAGAAAGATGTATGTGGTGATAGTCACTTTTCACCATTAAGGGTGTACTTGTCCGTGATGAGGAAAAAAGAAAATGGCTTGTAATGTGCCGTAGTGAATACGGGAAATGTTTTCTGAGCTTTGACAGTAAAGAGAAAAATTTGTCATTTAGGAGGGGTGGCAAGAGCATCTGACCTCTCTTTTGGGCTTCCACAGGCTCTGGGCTCTTAACCCTGCATTAAGGCCAATGACTACTTTGGCTAAAGCATAACTTAGAAGGCGGCATCCTGTTGGACTTAAAGCACTCCCACAGGCTTCTCTTGTCAGTTAATGCCAATTTTTTGTGTCTTTCTGAGCTCAAAACTGTGTTTCTGATTTCTAATTAGAGCTGTACTGAGGAAGGACAGCTGACAATTAAACATGAGTCATGAATGCATGTTTTCAATGTCCCTTTAATTCTTTAGAGATGTGAGTAGACTGAAGACAGAGGAGTCTGACAAGATTAGTTGGAACTTAATTGTGGATAAGCATTGTCAAACTGAGTCTGGTCTTTTCAAAAGTCAAACTGCTGTTCACATACTTTCCTGATGTATGGGCTCCCTATTGCACACAGGAGCCAAAAGTAGATGCAGATATTTGCCCTGATGGGTGGGAGGTTATAACTACCTTTCCCTAAAACAAGGCATTTACAGAAAATATTCTGGTGAAGGTGATGGTGGGAGGATGTTGGGGGTGTCCCAGCCTGCTTTGGGGCTCAGGGATGGTGCCTATGTCCCATTCCTCACACAGACAGAGGTGTCTGTGCTGTTCTGGAGCACTGGGATGTTGCTGTGTGACCCACAGAGCTCAAGAGAAAGAGGCGTCAGTCAGAGAGGTCTCCTACATGCATAATATGTCTGGTTTTCCATCTTCTCTAAAGCTGTGTATGCTGTGAGCTACAGACAATTTTTTGTGGTGGTTGGTGTCCAGGAGGGTAGTGGGGGGCACCTCACTGGGTTTCTTGGACAAATGTTTGTGACAGCACACTTACAGGATGGATTAGTGGCTTGTGCTGGCCTGGTGATATATCAGGCCTGTTTCATCACATGCTAGTGCTCTGGAGTCCAGGATGTCCCTCCTGCCTGCAGATGCCCTGAGTTGCTGGTTGCAGAAATCCAGAAGGATTTACTGTTGAGTTCTTTGCTATCCAAAGGTACCCTTTCCTCATCCCAGGGACCTTACTTTTTCTTACTGGTCTACCATCTTCTGGGCCCAAAGAGTCCAGCACGTTTACATGAAACAGCAGTGCCCTGGCAGGAGTGGGGTACACTACTGCTAAGGTTTCCAGGAAGATGCAAACAGTCAAAATCTTGGTTATTGGACAAGGCACTAGCCTTAGTAAGGCTGCTTTGGGTTGAGAGGTTTCTTCTGTACCAGAGGTTTTTATCAAATGTGAAGTACCCATACATCTAAGACTGATGAGGGCTAATCAATCCTGTATGTCTGGTATGGGTTTGTAATGAGTTAACATTGACTTCTAAACCCTAAGTCCATGGACTTCTTTTTCCTACATTTTTACTACTTCAAGTAGCGTTCCTGAGTTTAGCTCCAGATAGGGCTGTCACACAAATGACCAGTCCTTGTCTTGGTCTCACTGAGCTGGTAGCCTTTATAACTCAACAGTTCTGTAACATGTGTGCACACATTTCAGCCTCCTAATTGTATGGCTTGATCAACAATTCTTGTCATAAGGACAAACACTGATTTAGCTTTCAGGCACCGTTCATTATTTTACGTCATCCACAGGCCCTTCCAAATAATGCCGTTTGGTCTGTTAAAGACTGAACTATCTTTTTGAAGTCTCTTTCACGATTTGTGTTTCCAATCCCTTCCCAATTCTGCAATGTCATTATTGAGGGGGAGGATGCTGCCCAGATTGACTCAGATAATTTTGCACCATGAATTGCCGAGTGGCGCCAGAAATGTTTCTGTTTTATTCAGCCGTTTCTGTATTCAGCACCCACACCAATCTCCACACCTCCTGGCTCTTTCCTGCTCACCCTGCCTGTGCCACAGGAGCTGCAGATGGGGTGTAAAACCTGGGCCTGGCTGAAAGCAGCCAGCTCTTCTCTTACACTTTTGCTGCCACCTTCTTTCTGTTGGTGCTAATATTAATGTGGCTGTGGGACAAAACAGATTGGAACAGTGATCTGGTTGGAAGCAAATGTGCTAGAATGCCTCCCTCCCCTCACCCTCGGCTATTTGATGTGTGCAGTGTCCCACGGGCTGTGCCAACATAGCATGAGAGGCTGGGAAGCCTCAGCGGTAGTACTGGGATGTGCTGGAAATTAATAGGTACTGTGATTGCCTCCCGAGCCTGTGGACAGTTGGAAATCCACGTGATGTGTTTTAAACTTTTTTTGGCAGATGATGATCAGAAGCACTGATCATCAAAGCTTTGTGGGTGGGACTGGGAGAGCTCCTTGTCTTGCGTTTTGTACTTGTCATGCGACCAGCCTGCAACCTGGTCTCATTCACGAAGAGTTTAGTTTAAAACAATTATCTCCCCCAAGCTATTCCGATCCTCCTTTCTCTCTCCCTTTTTTTTTTTTTTAATTATTAATTTTGTATTAACCACAGCTGTTTTCCCAGTTAATGGCTGTAAGTCTTCCCTGAAGTGAGACGAAGCCAGAGGTTGAATGTGTTTGTTTAGGTGCATAAACATGGCTGTGCTTGGTGGGGCTTCCATCACAGTGTTTTCATTCACTTCATGAGCTGTTAAATGAGAGAAGGATGGTGCTCATTCTTGAGCTGTTTCGGAACAGCTGTGTCAAAAAGCCCCCAGGGGCCTCTGACAATAGTGAACTCTCTGCGAATGATGCTCTTTTTATCTCTGTCGCAGCATATCGCGATGCAGAGGATCTCCGAGAGTCACACCAAACTAATCTAGTTCGGATAGCGAAAAAAAGTGTTTTATGAGGCTCTTCTGTGTTTCTCCAGAGGGAATTTGCCAAGAAATGCAGTGACTGGGGAAAGTAAATTTAGATTTAGACTAGGAAGCCTTTCTATTTATGTAGACACTTTTGAGGGTTTTAAAATTAGAATACAAAAAGTAACAAACAGTCAAGATAGGGATCGTGACGCAAAAGCACGGGCACTTGACTCATGCATAGTTATTAAAGGAAACAATATTGAGGAATTTTTCTCCTAGTTTCCAGATTTCCAACAGGGAAGAAATCAGAAGGAAAGAGCTGGTAGGTCTTCTCAGTCTTGCAGCTCGGCAAATGCAATTTAAAATTGTGGGTATTTTCTGACCAGTGCTTTGTTATTAACACACCTGTCAGTAAACAGGTTGCACTGTTTCGATTCTTCAGTATCCTTTGCAGGGTTAGTAGACTGATACATTAAGATATAATCTACTTCCCACTGCAGTTCACTTTTTGGAGGGCTGCACTAGAGCAGAGCCTTGCTTTTCTTTCCCCCCCCTCCCCGGGATGTATCTACCTCAACAGACCCAGCAAAATACCTGCGAAGAGAAGATGTTTAGTTTAGCTGAATCTTTCTTCAGAGTAGAAACCGGTGTTTCTATCAGGGGTCAGTCCTACTGTGGGGGGTTGTTTGTTTGTTTTGTTTTTAAGGAGAGCGCTTTAGTGGGTAATGACTCATATGTTGGAATCTGACTTTTCACTTCAATTAGCCACAGATACACCCAGATGTATCTTCCATTCTGCAATAGATAACTTCAGTGTGCATTGTTTGCATTTCAGATACCAAACCAGGGTGAAAATCAGGCTGTTCATTCATTGCGACCTGTCATGTAGCTGAGCATGAGTGCACGTCCCTTCAGGCTCCATTAGCAGGAGTTAACTTTGTAATTGGGTTTCTGGGGCAAACAGGGACAGGAAGCAGAAGTAATTTGGCAGGCCAGGCTTAGTTTTTTTGTTCTGTGCACATGTTCTGTGTAAATGCACAAGAGAGCAGAAGTAAAAGATGGGTGCAGAATGGCTGGAGAGATCCTAACAAAGCAGAGGACAGTTGTCAAAACTTCATCTGGATGTTATGGAGTATCATGCAGCTTAGGCAAGGTGGGGCTTTACAGCTATAGTGAAGCAGAATTTCTATAGCCTCCTGTGATTTTCAGAGCCCTTCTCTTGCTGCTCTGTATTTTTCAGCTCTCTGGCAGTAGCACTTTGTCTTGTAGAGTCTAGCAACAGAAAATAGGCTTGCTGAATGAAAAGCAGTTGTCAGTACTCAGTTTTGAAACTGCTTCACAATGAACTTAATAAAAAGGTAGGTTTTGAAGTTGCTCTAAACTGTTTGTAACACGTAGTTTTGAACAAACAAGTCAAAAAAGGGAGAGGGGAAAAAATCCAAACCAAGCTGTAAAATGCTGCAGTTCCTGAGCAGGGGAGACAGGTTTTGATTTTTTTCTACAATTTTTTAAGGCATTGAAAGTCATCTGGCTCTTTTGAGGTGTTCAGTCTGGATTTACAGAATATGATTAGAATTAAGCTACTTTATAGCATTTTAAAACCACACTTCACATTTTTCAGTTAATAGCTTCACTTTTAAAACAATAGTCTTTTTCCCAGACTAATCTTAAGACTTAAAAAATGCAATACAAGAAGAGATTTTTAGCTTAAGTTCCATTCCTTCCTGATATGTGGGGCTGAACTTGTTCTTAAACTTTCAAGCTGCTGCTTTTTTTTTTTGTTTTCCCTGGTGATGAGCTCTTGAAGGGTTTTCTTTCCTTAGATGAATGCTAGTCTTCATCTGGCATCACTGACCATTTTCTCAACTTACATTTCACCAGCAGCCTGCTCAGGCAGCTTTCTGTGCATACAAGTCAGTAACATTCAAAGATGAGATACAATCTCCTGCAAGACCAAGGTGTAATCTCTCTGAAACAAAGAGGTGCTGGAAATGATGTAGGCATTAGTAGCTGCAGTTTATATATGTTGTCAGCGTCGTTTAACTCGGCTGACACACTTGACGTATGCCTCTTTCTTTGTTCTTGTGGTGTTAAGGGTTCCACTTCTGTGTAGTGGAAGTTGCCTTGGTCCTGATCCCATCTGTGATTTAGCACTGAGTTAATATTTTTTCCTTGCAATTTCTCATCGCATCACTACTGCTGCTTGTGCTCACTGTCATGCTTTCAAGCGATGTTGCAGGATCACATCCACGAAAATACTAGTGTCTGCCGGGAGCCTTCTCAGAGAGGAAATTTAGGGAAAACAAGCCCCTCTTTGTGTCCATGCACACATCATGACTGTCACGAGTTCCGCGGTAGGCGAGCTAAGGAGATGCAGCCGGTGCTCACCCTGGCTCTCAGCAGCAGTGGGAGGTGCACCTCCTGGGAGGCTTGCTCCAGACAGAGAGGCACTGCTCCGTCACTAAGTGGTTGGACTGGGATGTGGGGATCGAGAAAATGTGATAGAAATAAAATGGATTTATTCAAGAATCTTATAAAGAAGCAGTCAACAGAATATTGTTCACATTTTAAGGGGTGGTTGGTTTTGGCTGAAGTACATTTGAGAGGGTTCCAGGGCTGTTGTTACCTGTAGCCATTCCATCTTTTGTTAGCTTGGGAGAGAGAAGGTTTGTGCATGTACAGCTGAATATTAAATCTCTGGTTCAGGAAGTGTTTAGTACATGGATTTATTAGTCTTGATGCTGGCATATTTTTCATGCCAGCAACTAGCCAAAAAAACAGGAGGACCTGCAGTCTATTTTAGCAGGTGGAGATTAATGACAGTTTTATTGCAAAGCTACATTTGAAGTTTAGTTTCCAAAAGCACAGGGCGATTGGGACAGGAAGGGATCTTTGTTGGTTCACAGGCTGCAGTTGAGCCTTTTGACCCCTCCACAGACCGTCCTACCCCCCTTAAAAGGAGCCCTACAACTCCTCAGCAACCCCAGCTGCCTCTTGTAGTGTTGTTCCCCTAGTGCCCCCTCCCATCTCTCTCTCCCGGGCAGCAAAGCCCCCTGGCCCCCAGTCCACATTGCTCACATTCCCGAGCTCTGTGCACACAGTGGGGTGAGGGAGACAGCTAAACCGGTCCTCTCCTCTGGCGAGGAAACCACTGTTGTGAAAGCAGCCTGCCTGCTCCTGTCCTCCCTTTATACCCGTCAGAGCCCCCCTGCCCACATAGCTCACATTCCTGAGCCACATTTCATTTGAGATGGTGTTTTGCTTTGGAGGCTGTTACTGCTTGGTCAAGAAGTTGTTTCGTAGCTACATCTTCATGGAAGAGCAGCGGTTTATGTCCCCTGGTTTAACATACTTGGTGGCTGTTCTGGGTGGTTCAGGGTCTGTTTGGTGACTGCAGGCGAGTGAAATGGCAAATGGAAGCAGCAGTGAGGAGTGTGCAGTCACAAGCCAGAGGTTTGGCTGTGCACAGGCTGAAGGAGAATATTGTGGTCCTGAAGGAGACACCACTGGAGCTGGTGACTATTGTGTAGGGAGGAAGTTTCATTGTCATTTCAGTTAAAAGACTTTTCCTCCCCACCTCTTCCTCTAATCAACTTAATTTGCATCACAAAATGAGCCAGGGTTGTCTCTTTACTGTGTTTCAGAAAATAACAATTGTCTTCAACTCTGAGTCAAAATGAGACAATTTATGGGTTGCTTTGTGCATACTGGTTCATTCAAATACAGCTGTTAATTAAACTGCCTAATATTCTTTTACCACAATGTCCAGTTACCAGCTAATCTTTCATCAGTGCTGAGAGTCTCATTGCAAGGAGGAGGATTGTCTGGCCTGTGATACTGGTGTTGCCGTGTGGAAGAACCAGCTGGCTATGTCAGGCACTTTCCTGAACATCCTGTCTTAAGAAACAGTGGGCTGCTTCCCATGTCTCACCACTGCTAAGCCAGAGATTATTTGAGGAAATAAAAAATAGCGATAATGTATTTATACACGGCTAAGGGCACTAACAATTTTCTGCCAGCCAACAGCCATTCTGTATCTATATTAAAACAGTCAAAAAAAAAAAACTGGCCTTGTTGGAGCTGGAGCATCTCATCACTTCGATTTCAGTGCAGAAGTTGTCAAGACACAAGGCTGCCCTGATGTTCTTGCATAAAGTTGCTGTAAATGGGTGTGTGACCAGTTTGTATGTACTATAGATCAGAAGCAGTAGGTACTCCATATGTGTTTTTACTTTTTCCTGTCTACTAATCCCTGGATCTTTCTGTAAAACCCAGAATATTACAGAGACTGCAGGAGGGGCCAAAGTAAGGGATGGAGCCTGCATTCAGTATTGCCTCAAGGTTCATGTTTGTGCTGTGCTGCAAAATGGTCCTGTTTAATGCTCTTGCTCTGAATAGAAAAGCCTTTTGTGGCTGGCTAAACTTTGGAAAAGCACTAGGCCCAAGGAGGAACATTTTTCTTCCTTTGTCAGTAAAATCTTCCCTTGGACCAATGCTTGAATAATTAGGTTGGGCTGTGTTTGGCCTGTCAAAATTCAGCTATTTTTTTGCCAAAACTGAGGTAAGCTCCAGATAGAATTTACCATGTGTTTTCTCTCAATGAATTACTCACATAAAAGCACTTGCTAAACCGTGTCTAGACTGCAAAGACCTGGATTTGACAGAATCTAATTAAAGCAATGGTGGCTTTCAGGTACGGATTTAACTGCAATATGTTATCCTGGCTTTTGCTAGAAAGAGGCTGACCATGGCTGAGGTGGTTTTAACTTGAATACAGAGGTGAATTCAAGTCAGATACCTGAAATGGTACTTCTGCCCACCTGCTTAGCCTGCCACACAGAGAACATCACATGCCCAGAGCAGGATAGCCAAGCAGCTCATGGCAATATGGGTTTCAGCACAGTCTTCTCAGAAAAATTGAAACCAACTTCCTGCTTGTTTTGGAGAATTAGGTGAATAATTCTGAGAGTTACCAGAAAGCTTGAGTGCACTGCAGAGATATGAAGAGGCTGAAAATATCCCTGCTAGAAATACTGGTTTTGATACTGGAGGTTAAACATGTTGAATGCACAGCTTTAACTAGTCCGTGCTGGCCAGCTACCCTCATGACTGAGCTTGTGTGTTCATTGCCCATCTGTGCCCATTGCCTCATCTTAACTCAGGTTGATTACCAGCTGCTTATTGATAGAGAGGGATTAGGGGAGTCATGGATGTCTAACACAGCTGGTTTCTTCCATGTCTGAGTAAGTTGCTGAGTGGAAGTTGTGGTGTTGCCCGTGGGTCCCTTCCTGGGGATGTTCAGGGTAGGTTTTACTGGAGTACAAAGAACCCTAATGTAACTCCTGGCTTCTGGTAGTTTTACCTCGTGGCCTTGAACATTTGCCCAGACATGTCTGTGAAGCATCTTGGCTGTTCTCATGCTTTTGCTATTCCCCTGTCTCAGCTCCCCGGACTCCTTTTATTTCCTGTAACTTTTCTATCTAGCACACACTTTGTTCAGTGCCCATCAACTCATGCCTGCTCCTTCTCTTTCACCCTGCCCCTGAATGCTTGCTCTGTTCAATCAAAGTCTCTAAGACAATACAGAAAAGGGGGGGTGGGGGGTGGTACTAAGAAGAAAATGGAAGAAATAAAAGGGAGAAGTGAAAAAGCTGTCTCTGACAGAATTCAGGCTCCTCTGTCTAATCTGACAAGTATAACTTTTTCTTGAGAATCTGTCCTTTGCTTCACATTTTCAGCCTGTCATCAGATTTCTGCTAGTTTTGAACTCTGTCTCATGAGGCTGTTGCAGGAGCAGGAGTAATGAGCCAGTAGTGCAATTCCTTTTCTTGCTGTTGGAAGTTGGAGGCGGGGGGAAAAAGACACAGCTGCCTCTCACTGTAACACAGCGGCAGTGGGTGGCTGCCATGACTTTTAAGGCTGTTGCAGTCTTACAAAATGTTCTAGTTTGGAAATGAAAAAAGAAGATATACTGGCCTATTCTTGGTACCAAGTTCAAGGCTCAGCATTGCAAAGAAAGTTTGTGTAGCTAATAAAAGGTATACATACTACTTCTTGGCAGTGTGCAGAGAGAACCTTTTCTGGTAAGGAATGTTGGCATGACCTTGTCTTGTCCCTGAGTGTCTGAGAACTCGCATTTTTGTCTTCATCTCAGCAGAATACAACCTGGGATAAACCACATTGTGGCCAGGGGTCACAGCACAAATGTTTAGACTGCCACGCTTGCTTTAGTAAGCACTCTTGTATGCAGCTAGGTCGTGGGGGCTGTGGATTAGCCCCCTCACTGCCCTCTGCTCTGGCCATGGGCTGTGACCAGCTGTGCCTGTGGCACAAAGCACCTACTTGCTCTTTTAAGCTCTTCCTGCTTGCTGCAGGAATCTGGTGTTTTCTCAGATGTGAACACTCTTCTAGGCTGGTTAAAGTATGATTTTTTTTTTAAATTTCTAAAAATTTTTTTACACAGATTTCTTGATTTCCTTTCACTGTTAACATGCTAATTCACAGCTGGTTGTTACAGGACTGCGTATGTTCTGGGTTAGGAATAGCCCCAGTCTGTGTTGGGACTTTTCCTGTATGAATTACATTTTGCTACTGTGGAGAGATGGTTGTGGTGCTGTGTGATTGATTTGCAATCCATCTTGGATGGCCCAGTCAGGACTCAAGCTGGATGCTGCTGATGGATGAGGTGATTAGTGCTGATGTTGAAGATGGAGTTACAGGCAAAGAGGTTCCTAGCTTCATGGCTGCTTACCATGAAAAAAGGGGAAGTGTTTGTCCTGCCATGCTGAGCTTCTCTCTGTTCTAGGAAGTCTGTTAGACCCATCCACTTCCTTGTTTCCTTCTTGAAAACTTCATTTTACATCATGATTTATTGATTTTTTTTTCCAGAATGAGGGGGAACCCTCCTTACTTCTGTCACTTCAATAGACAGCAAGACAAAAATTGCGTCAGAGCCTGGATGGGTTTTTTTTGTAGATGAGTTTGTATTCCCTAAGGCTCTGGCATTTATCAGCCCTTGTTCATGGTGGAAGTTGCAGGTCACTGAGATATTTTAACTCCTGACCTAATAGCATGTGAGTGCTTGCTGTTGCCCAGTTTGCTCAATTCCCTGTTTGGTCAGCAGCTGGGGAGCTGCTGGGAGCTTGGCTGGCCTTGGCTGCAGGTCGCACACAGAGCGGGCTTGCTGCTGGCATTAGCCTCGTCTGCCGGAGGCTGCGAAGTCAAAATGCTGTCAGTGCTCTCAGCCCACGGGCAGGGCTGCGTGGCACAGTCGTCAGGCTTATGGGGGAGAGGGTGATGTGAGTGCACGGCTCGCTTGGCCCTGCTGAGCCCAGCTCTGCTGAGCCAAGCCCAGCTGGCTGCGGAGCACTGCGGTCCTCACACCTGTGCGCGCCTGTGGGCTGGAGTGTTTGTAAACAGCCCTTTCCCACTTTCTTTGTAGGTCATTCCTTGGTGTTCCTTTTAACCCAGATTTTCCTTCAGCCTGCCAGTTACTTATAACTCCTAATTCCGGTTTAATGACTTTTTTGTGTCTGGGGATTGTACTTTATTTGCATCACAACAGAGCCCTATGAAAGGCTTGCAGTAATGTCAGCTCTGGATCTGGTGTTAGGCAGTTCAAAGTGCCAGGCATGAGTTTTATCAAGTTGGTCCCTTTGTGCTGCGAAGTTTGAAGATACTGATCTCGCTGGAAGTAGGCAGGTGGCAGGTCAAGCAGCACATCTGAGAGCTGCCTGCCGAGAAAACTTGTTTTAATGAGAAAGAATAGAAAAGTAATAAGTCTGTCACAAGGAGAGATTTCAGGAGTTCAATTTTATGGCATCTCTAGTAAAAGTAAGTTAATAAACACCAAGATACCAAGAGCATCTCAAGGGTTAGTCAGTCTCTTTTATTTTGTGTATTGTGGCCTATTGGTTTGAGATTGTAGAACCAATTTCTCAAAGCCTGGTAATAAAACACATCCGATAAAATGAGGCTGTAGTTTTGAAGAAATTATTTTGTTTTGTTGACTGTTTCTTTCAACACCTTGGATTAATGAGGTTTGGGTTTGTTTGTTTGGTTTTTTTTTTTTTTTTAAGTAAGAGTTCATCATACCAGAACTATGTAGCAAAATATGCTTCTAATCTGCATCCCCCCAAGCTGCATTTCTTTTTATTTGCCAAATATTCTATTTGCCAGTAGAAATACGGGAAAATATTAATGACTGAAAGACTATCTGATGAAGAATGTTGAAAGAAGTCTGCTAGCATCAGAGCTTTTTTTTTTATGGTTATAAGTAACTATGAATGCTTCATTTTAGTAGGAAAAAAGGAGATGACTACTAAACCTCAGCTCTGCCTTCACTTTTCCCAGCTGCTGTCTCAGATCTTTGTTAAGCTTATTTTTTGTTTTCTTCTCACTCAGCTCAGGCCCAAAGGTTTCGAATGGGTCATTGCATTTGGAAATTATTCAGTTTCTAAGCATGCTTTGGAGAGCAAAGCAAAATAAACCAAAAAAAACAAAATACTCCTCTAACACACAACGTCCCCAGCTGTAGTACATCCAACAAGTTTTGCAATACTTCGGTACTACCAAAGTGTCCTACAGTTGCTTGCTTTCCTTTTGGTGAGTTTTGATAGTTCCCTGTTCTGTTAGCTTGCTTCAGATAGGTAGCAAGAGAAGGAATTGCCTTTCCAGAAGGAACTTCTTGCATGCTGTGAATGCAAATAGACCGTTTGCTCCCCTCCCACCAGCTAAATCTTTCCTCCCAGGCTTTGTGGGATTTAGTGCCAGCTCACAACACAAGTGTGACAGCTGGTTGGTGTCCAAAGTCCTTTTTGTTGTTTCAGCTTTAATCAGGAAATGATTTGTCAGAGGATCAAAGCGCTCTTGGGTGAATTAACTTTTTTTTGCCAAACTGTGGGTTTGATGCATATGTAAATATGGTGTGATATTTATTGGGACAGAGTGGTCCTTGCACAGGAGTGATTTTTGGCTATTACCCAAATAAAACTGGGGTTGACAGTGCCAATTTTACAGAGCAGCCTGCATGGACTGTTAGAGATCATGTTTGGAAATTAGATCAGGTGTGCCAGTAAGTTGCATGCATGTGACTGAAGGTCTCTTAGCTCATCTCCTGATACAATTCTGAAAGAGCAAACAAGCTTCCAGTGCCCACAGTGACTTCTCTCTTTGCCTCCTCTTCTGCCTCTGTTTCTGAAAGACAGCTGCATGTCACTTGGCACTGCATTGGCCTTTGTAGGCTTTAGTGACACTATGGAGATGTGATTTCACCTGTGCCCTGCTCTCAGGGCTTCTGGAAATTGCAGGTGCTCCTTGTGCCATGCAAAATGCAGTGAAGTAAGACCCTCTGGGCAGTGTTCACAGCTTGTGTGTCTGTGTTTGCAAATATTTCATTGGAAATGCCATGCTGTGGGAGTAGAGTGAGAGAAGAGGTGAGATCCTGTGCCTGGGATTCCTTTGTTGCCTGTAACACAGGTAGGGTCTGTTCTTGGGACAGGTGTGTCTGTGCAGGTGCCAGTGTGGTGGGAGAAGCACGAGCTGCAGGCACAGGTGGAGGGAGTCTTCAGCTAGGGAATGTGTTCTGTGAGGAAATAAAGCTGAGTGAGGTTGTGTTGATGCCTGAGGAGAAGGTGGGAGGGGGGGAAGGTCAGGCTGCAAGGCAGTGAGGTGGTGGTTGGGTTACATCACTTTTTAGAAGCTGTTACAGGAAAGCTTCTTGGGCGTGAGGAGTGATTGCTTTTGTCCATGAGAGCACACAGCTCTAGATGGCTATTTGAGACAGCAGTCCTGTTATGAAGGATGGACACATTCTTTTCAAGACTTAGGAACAAGTTGGGTGGTTTTTTTCCTATAAAAATTGTATTTGGGTGAAATGTACCCAAAACCAAAGAACACATTTTTTCTCTGCTCTCTGATTTGAAGTACCCTGTTTCTTAGCCACTCTAAAATAATTCCACACCCTGTGTGTGCACACATACCCTCTCTGGGCAGGAAGGGCAGCCCCTGCTCTCCAGAAGCAAATGGATGGTGCATTGCATGGTGGCTCAGCTGCCAGTATCTCTCAGGCATCTGGAGATGTCTGACCTGACGCCTCTTTGTGACTCCACATGGAAGGAAAGGAAGGCATGGAAATCTGGGGTGGCAAACCCTGTTCTGCTGCCTCAGTGCCTTTGGGGATGTGAAAGGCTTGTGCTGCAGCACTGTGCTGCTTGAAGGAGGGGGTTTGTGCTCTGGAGAGGGGAGAATAAAATTGGTGGTACATGGTGAACTGTTGAGTTCCTGTTTGTCTGGTACACCTGAGGGTAAAATGGAAAGAAATACATGGTGTCAGGATGCCTGATGGATGTGAGAAGAGTTGGATTGAGGCACACAGAGAAGACATAAAGTGAGATGTTAATCAGTAACAAGCTGAGTCATCTTGCAACAGCTTGCAATGCCAAGTAGAAATGTACACAGCATGAAAGGAAGGAATGTGCACAAGTGTGTTTATTCCAAGTACAGAAGGACTTTCCCTCATTCTCATACTCAAAAAAAAGGGCATTTTATTACTTTTGAAAAGAAGTAACAGAATGTAGTAGGAAATGTGTCCCTATGCCTTTTGTCCTCTATAATGTTCTTCAGATGAAATAGCCTTGGTTGAAGTGCCTGGTAATCAACCAGGGCTGCTTACCCAGCCTGGGTTCTGGACATCAGTGCTCTTGATCCCACCTGCTGCATCTTCAGGGTCTTTTAAATGACCTCTTCCTGATTTCTTGTCCGAAAAAGGGCTTCAAGCCAGTCAGTTTATCAGAGAAGGGCTCATTAACCTAGAATGATGTATCTTACTATGAAGGAAAGAAAGCAAAACAAATAGTATTCCTATTGTTTTTCCAGCACAAAGTCTGGTTTGTTTCAAGGAAGTATCTGGTCCTTGACATTTCATTTTCTTACTGTTGGCTCTGAATTACTCACCTGAGACTGAGCTGCAGGTGTCTTCAGGTTCAAATGGAGCAGAAAAATCTTGCTTCTCAGATTTCAATGAAATTAGTGTGCTGTAAGACCAGAAACTATATATATATTTTTTTTCTTTTCCAGCAGGAGAGATAGGTGGCTGAAATTGCAGTGTGGGAGAGTAGAAAGGAAAGGATGGGGACAAAGGGATGAAAAATTTGTGTACAAAAACACAGCTGGCTAGGCTGCACATCTCCAGTGCATTGAGCTGTGTGTATCTAGAGAGTGATAACACCAAAAAAAATTGTTTCCATTGCCTGTGTTTGTTCAGTTGGCCTGTTGCCCAGTTGTATTCATGCAGTTGTGAAGATGTGGTCTGGGTGCTCCTGCTTCACTCTGGATAAAGCAAAGATGAAGAGAAGTTACTAGTGTAACTGGAAAGGGGCAATGAGATTAGAGCTGCTTTGGGTGTGACACAAGTTTAAAGCTTGTCCTTCCTCATTAAAAAAATACGCCCAAAAATACTCATTTAAATAACTCCATGGTTTTTGTCCTGGCTAAAATGAGGGACATCTCAGTCATAAATGGAATGAAAATGAGAAATATATGTTGGATTACCAAGTCCTTGTTCAGGCAGGTGGATGTTTTATTTACATTTTTAATGACTGTGGTGTCCCTTTGCCACTCTAAAATGCTACAGCTAAGTGTAGATGTTTCAGAGAATACTTAGTTCAGGATGTATCTGCCTAATGACAGTCCAGAGTTTTGACGTTTGCTATTGGAACTTTTATTATTTGTATTGTGATAGTACTAACAGAGCAATCTTTGCAGAATGCCTGAGATCTGTAGTGTGAAAAGTGTGCTCAACTCTTTTTATGGAGTATTTTTTCCATTGTTTCTTCTGTGTGCCTCATCTCTTGTTTTGGTCCTATATCCAAGTAGCTTTTTTTAGCCTTTGATCCAAGATAACTGACACTTAAAAAAACAGTCTTGCTTCCTTGCTTTTAAAGTGCCTTAGCTACCCATGTCTTAAACTGGCATGTCACTTGCAACTGCATTCTGGTCCTGCCCTTACAGCAAGGCATGTCTAACCTGTTGCAACTTGTTCAGAAATAGTTTATTTCAGGGAAACTCATTCAACTAAGAGATATGAGATCTCTTCTCATTACACGTTTGAAAGCATCTATGCCTTTGGCATGCTGACCTCCCACCAGACTCGCTGTGCAGGGTAGCTTGGTGCTCTGAAAATTAGTTAGGAGAGGACAATGGCGCTTTAATTTTTCCTTGCTGCTGATAGAGAAAATATAAAGATGATTGTGTCTTTTAATGGCTTTTTTCAAAACAAATGAAGCCCATTCTTAAAATGCTATCAAGTGCTTATTCCTAGATAAGCAGGGACTTTTCAGCTAGCTGCTTTGCAATGCCTGCGTGAGGACGAATTAATTAGCAACCTTCTTGCTAGGGGGTGTCCTCTTTCACTGTTCTCAGATTGCAGAGGGTAAGAATGAGAAAAAAAACCCACCTGATTTTCTTTTCGTGATTTGATACTGGCCCACCCGAGACAGCTTGTGCCGAGCATTCTGGTTAGAGTTCAGCAGAAGTTTCCACCAGGCAGGGCCTTGGCAGACCTGGGTGTTGCCATTTCCACCTTGCGCCCTTTGCCTGTGCTTGGTGCGGTGCTGCTGGGAGGTGTTGGGGACAAAGACAAAGGGCATGGCTGCTGCAGTGGGAAGGGTGAGGATCAGCATTGCCACTGCAGGCTGCAGCTTTGCTTCTGCCCATGAGGTTTCACCAAGGGGTTATTGTGGCTCGGGGACTGAAAAACCCAACACTTTCTCCAAACCCTCCCAAACCCTCCCTCTCTCTGTAGGACTTGACTGTTACAGCAAGAAGTTGCCTTTCCCTTGGCTGCATTTTGTTCACCAAACGTTGCTCTAACAAAGCAAGTTTTTAATTACTGTTTTGATAAACATGGATATTTGTTGATAAAAAAACCTTTTTCCACCGACACAGGAAAAATGAAATTTCTGCAGCAACCTCTAGAAAAACAACTTTTCACTTTTGGTTGTGGTTGAAGCTGTTTCGTGGCAGTGTATCTTTGAGTGTATCTACACGTCTCGCCCGTCACTCCCTGAGACCTGTTGGTGCTATTGTTGCAGGAGATTTTTTTGTTTATAGTACAGCTATATTAGCATAGCAGGGTACAGGCTACTGCTCTTGTCCCCTGGGGTTTCTGCGAAGGTCACAATGGAGGGGCTGGAATTCCTGCCTTAATTACATTGCAGCAGAATATCCATGCTGGTTTTCCCAAAAGATTAACAGAATGATACTGCACTGCTTTGAAATGTGATCTCAGAGCATCCAGCTTTCAGGACAGCTTCTTTCATGTTTAACACATGCTTGGATTTTGTGTATTTTTAAATAACTAATTACTGCTCCTTGGAGTAAAATGTCAGTGGTAGTTTATCACGTTGGTTGTTTGCTATTGCTTTTGTCTTTCTTACCAGAAGCCTTCAGTGCTCTCCTGTGGACTCGCAGTGAAGAGAGACTTTGTTTTCCTGGTAATATTTTGAAATAGCTAAACTGCATGTGTTATGCAGTTGCTGTAATGTCAGGTAAGGTGCATCTCTATGGATTTGAAAAGCAGATACACGGTGATTCGGCTTGATAGGCTGCAGAGATGCCTGCAGAATTGCAGTGAAACTGAAGGCACAAATGTTGCTGTTCTTTTGGGGAAAGCATGCTAGAGAGAACGCTGTACCTTTTGCCCCTTTATATATGGCTTGGCTCCCAGAGCAAGTAGATTGGCTCCAATTCAGCTATACTGTGAAAATACTGTGGTATCAGAGTATCTGCTCCATTGTGAGCAACTGGTTTATTGGTGGTGAGCCCTGGCATGGTCACAGAGCAGGGACACTTTGTAGGTGCCCTTGTTTCATATGGTGTCTGGTTTTTCTCTATGGTCTTGGTCTGAGGTGGTGCTGGAGTACCTCAGAATGATCTGTCTTTATCTTAACTTCTGTGTGCTAAGAGTACTTCCAAACCAGGCTGCACCTCCAGGGAAAACATGAACAAATGTGTTTTCACTGCTGTTTCCCCCCAAAGTAGTTTAGTCTCCAATCGCTCTGGAAATACCCATTCTTTTAATAATGATACAAGGATCTCTCTTTCCTTCTTTCTCTGAGCACTTAAGTACTGAGAAGCAAGACTGGAACACTTGTTTATGCACCTGAATTACCCCTCCTCCCTTTTACCCCAAATTCTCGTGCACATACAGACAGGCTATACATGACAACATTTTTTTGGATGGAAGCCTGCAATAATATTGTTTTCTTTTTGTCACTGCTGATGAAAGTGCCATGAAGACACTCGCTGCAGGGCAGAGCAGGGAGGTGTTCAGGTTTCTAGTGCCTACTCCAGATGTTTATGCAATGTGCCTAAGCTTGCTGTGGAATACAAAATATTTGTGAAAGGCCCCCAGGTCTATCCATGGATAAGCTATTTGTCCAGGTTTTCTGAACAAAGCAGGAGAGAGAGCTTAACTGACAAGCCCTAATTAGCTCAGTTCTCTAGCAACTCTTTCCCAGGAGAATGACTTGGGGAAGGCTGTTATCAAACTACTTTGAAACTGGATTCTTAAAACTATAATGTTGACTTTTCCCTTTATTTGTGTTTACTGGAATAGCAAATACTGAAACAGACTGGAGAAATTCCTGCTCTTGAACAGTGGTAATTAAATTATTGCAACCAACACTTGATGCAAACTGAGATCTTTGTTCTGTTTCTTTGCTACAAGCCACTTTTGTTTGACTTAAAGCATTTTCATTGCATACCTCAGACCTTTTGAATAGATACTTTAGGTTAGGCTCAAGATGGTCGCTCTGTCATCTTTTAAATTATTTTTTAGTTTATGTGGAAGAGGGAGATAATCTTCAAAATAAAGCTGTCCACATTTTTCACACACGTGTAAGAAAGTACACAGGTTTTTTACACTCTGCCCTAATCATTGTTTACAAGAACATTTAAAACTTAATCTCTAGTAAAATAACACTGGTTAAAATAACACTGATCAATTTTCATATCTTGAGATTTCAAATACATGTGGAAAAGACCGCCTTGGAGTTTTACTTTCTGTGAAGTTACTGTGGCAACTTGCATTCTCTGACATATGTGGTTATCCTGAATAAAGGGAAAATGCATTGCTGATGCTACAAAATCTTGACTTAAAATATCAAGAGATGCTTCACTGTGTGCATTGCTGATTTCCAAAGTTTTGGAAGTATGTGATGATGAACAAGAGATGCAGGGACCTGGACTACTTGAAAAACAAAGCAGAAGGATGATTGTAGAATTATTCATGTATCTTTGTGGGAATAGTGTTCCAGATGCATGCATTGTCCCTGATGCCTGGGGAATTAGCTGAAATTAATACCTTGTATTCCACATATATTTGTGCCAAGCACCAAGAGTGAAACGGGCTGAACCAAGAATGCTGGAAGTTCCATTATAGCAAGGTTAGTCAGGTCAGTTGACCAGAGCAGCAACGTGTAAATGTTGGTATTAAAGTAAGTTCAGGGTTGAGTTCGGAACGTCTATAGATGTTGCTGCATCTCTCTTGGTCAGGAGTGCAGCTAGGTCTTGATTTTGAGGAATCTTAGAGCTAAGTTTTGAGAACTTAGCTAGGGAAGACTATTATTTGATATGTGTATGCCGTTCATCTGTCTTGTGAGCAGCATTTTTCCCTCTTCAGAAAAAATTGCATTTTGTGTTGTTAGCCTTAAAAAGTACTGAAAGCCTTATAACTACTGAAAATGTTGTATATTTCACAGCTACAACTGTGAATATTGGCTTGTAGTATTTAATTTTTCTTGTAGTTCTGCCACCCAGAAGTTGAGTGCTGCTTTATACTTGAAGGGAGGACAAGGCTGTGTGCAGAGGACACTCAGTATGCCTGGTGTGAAGGAGGAGGCAGCTATGATGTGAGCTGTGGATGCCTCTGGAGTCAGGAGCAAGCACGATCTCTTTTCTTTATGTTTCATCTGTCATTTACCTTCCCGTGGGGTTTTATCCCACCCAGCCCTCTGGATGGTCTGATTGTGCGCTGGGTTTGCTGAGGACAGGCAGGCATCGCACAAGTGTGTGGGCATCACCTGCAGAACGGGCGGATGATGGATGATGGGATGTGGTTGGTGCTACAGCAGGCCTGCTCAGAAGTGAGCATCCACATGAGTGGGTGCAATGGGTTTGTGGGGTTGAAGGAAAACAAAATTAAAATGTTGTCAGTGGTGGGGCAGAAAGCTCAAAATTTATGGTTCAGCCCGCTGAAGTCTTGGCTTTGAGTTGGCAGCACTGACATTTTATCTTGGTAACATATTCACAGTTAACTCCAGAGGAAATTTCTCTGGCCCTAAGAAATTTTGTTCTCCTGAGACCTCATGAGAAAATCTTTGCAATTGATGGTTGGGATATGATCTAAGCCTGGAGTGTCAGTGTGACTTTTCCATTCATATTAGTTTACGGATGAAAGAATGCGTGGCAAATACCCAGAGTAATTATGCATGTTTCTAATGTTTCAGCTTGAATAATACCGCCCACCTTCCCAGAGAGGTCAAGTTACTGTTTCAGGCAGTGCAGTTAAATAATGTACCGTGTGCCAGAGAGAAACGGTGGACTAACAGCCCTGTAAGTTTTTAATACCGTTGCTGGTTTTTTGTTGGGTTTGGTTTTTTTTTTCCTCTTTCAGGAAATAGTGAAATCAGATCAGGTTTGTGTCACTGGGTAGGTTTCGGATTTACAATCTAATGGACTATTTAAAATGTATCTAAATGGGAGAGTACTTGTGGCTTGAAGTAGGGATTTGTTTTTGAATGGCAGTACTTAATGTCAACGGAGTATTAAATGTGTGTGTGTGTGTGTGTGTGTGTGTGTGCCTGGTTGGGTCTCTTTATGGTGCAGAAACTGTTTGCAAACTGCTGCAACAACCTGGACAGCCCCACACAAGTCAAACTCTGCTCGGCAAAAGCAGTAGTGGGATGGCAATTTAAATTGGTGATTTTTCATCCGTGGTGACCCAGAGTACCTGCAAGCACGCTGAGATGATAAAGCAAAGCTTGTGCTGACTTTTTCATCTGCATTTCCATTCTGTGCTCTCCCTCCCCTGCCTTTTGCTGGCTACCCTCGCAAATAAGAGCCTGGAGCTTTTCAGGAAGAATTGGTTGAGGTTCGCATTGCTTACTGACCTTCATGTTTTATGCACTGTGTGGGTGGATGGAACTTTTGCATGTAGGTGACACTTTTTAGCTGTTCAAGAGAAGCATACAGCGACAATCACACTTGTGCACACGTGTGTTTTCACCAATCTACTTTGAAAGATTGTTGTTAGACTGCAACCTTAATGTCTGTGAGCTGGAGCATGAAAATCTAGTGTTTAAGATTCTGGGAGCAGGGGCAGTGGTGTTCTGTATGTGGAGAGAGAGAGTGAGTGTATTAATATTTTAAGAAGAGTCTCTCTACTAAAATTTTGGCAGAAAGGACAAGGAATATTGATGGATGAGAGGCTGGACATGACCCAGCCATGGCACTCCCAGCCCAGAGAACCAAATGTGTCCTGGGCTGCATCCAGAGCAGTGTGGGCAGCAGGGCAGGGAGGGGATTCTGCCCCTCTGCTCTGCCCTGGTGAGACCCCACCTGCAGTGCTGCACACAGCTCTGGGGTCCCTGCATGGGAAGGACATGGAAAGGTTGGAGTGAGTCCAGAGGAGGGACACCAAGGTGGTTAGAGGGATGGAGCACTTATCCTATCAGAAAAAGCTGAAAGAACTGGGATTGTTTAGCCTGTAAAAGAGGCTAAATTCCTGCCTTTCAGTATCTGAAGGGAACCTACAAGAAAGATGGAGAGGGACTTTTTACAAGAGCATGTAGACAGGACAAGGGGAATGGGTTAAAATTGAAAGAAGATAGGTTTAGATTAGATACTAAGAAAAAATTCCTTACTGTGAGTGTGGTGAGACCCTGGAAGAGATTGCCCAGAAAAGTTGAGGATGCCTCATCCCAGGAAATGTTCAGGGCCAAGCTGGATAGAGCTTGGAGCAAGCTGGTCTAATGAAAGGTGTCCCTACCTGTGGCAGGGGGACTGGAACTAGGTATCTTTAATATCCCTTCCAAGTCAAACCATTTTTTCATTCCAAAAATATTTCCATTTGTGTATGCTGGCTTTAGTAGAGTTCCTAATCAATGCCATTGCTGAATATGCAAGCCATGGTAAGAAGAGAAGAACATCCTGACCACCACTGCCTGGTGTCCTGCTTGTCCTTGCCTTGTCTTCCTTATGCTAGGACGAACTGCTTTATTTCTTAGGGACACTGACAAATGTCTTACCATGACTGGGTTTGAAGTTTAATTGAGGGAAGGCTGTTCTGTTGAGACCTGGTGGTGGAATTCTGGGGAATTCTCTGTCCTTTTCCTTGGAGGCCAGGTACTCAGTTATTTAATTTTCCTGGTCATTGAATCCTTGGAAATGCTTTTTTTTTTGTCTACCATCTCTCATCTAAAATGTCTGGTTTACTGTTTTGTCTAGAACATGGTGCTCTTGAAGGCACAAGAACATAGAGGACAGTAATTTCACTATTATAAGCCGCACCTGATTATAAGCCACAAGTTACAATACAGAGTGTGATAAAAGGTATCTGTTCTATCACCATCTGTTGAGGGTGGGGACAGTGATCCTTATCTCCGTGGGAGATATTCTGCTAATGGGCCATCCACTGAAACCAGGCAGGGCATTGTTCTTTATCTTTTCACAACCCATCCTTCCTCCATGAGTCATTTTCTGCTAATGGCCATTGAGTCCCACTGTGTGACTGATAAAATTACTGCATCCCATTGAAAGTTGCTCCAGCCAGGGGGAAGAGCCCAACATTTTTTACCAAGATAAAAACAGAGGTTTTGGGACACTAAGGTAGCCCCTTTCTCCACTAGACTACAGAGGAAAACCGGATTTCTCCACATCACCACTGGTCCTCCACAGGGAAACTGCACCTTGTACAGGAGCACTGCTTCAACTGAATCACATCTGTCACTGCAGGAGGATGCAGCCACCATTTAATGGGACTACTACCAACACCCTGCCTGACAGGGTGTCAGGTTGTACTCTGACTTTGTCAGGGTTTGGAGTTTGTTTCTTTGTAGTACTGTATTTCTATTTTAATTTCCCTAGTAAAGAACTGTTATTCCTAATTCCCATCTCTTTGCCTGAGAGCCTCTTAATTTCAAAATTATAATAATTTGGAGGGAGGGGGTTTACATTCTCCATTTCAAAGAGAAGTTCCTGCCTTTCTCAGCAGACTCCTGTCCTCCAAACTAAAACAGCAACTTTTTGTACTTTGTCCATATATAAGGCACACCTGATTATAAGCCGCACTTTGGGTTCGGACCAAAATTTTAGTCAAAATGGTGTGGCTTATAATCGTAAAATTACTGTAGTTATTCTAGATTAGTTTGCTTCAGAGGAGGTAAATTCAGAATGACCTTAGTTTTAGTTCTTCAAGTAATTGATTCAGAACATCTTATGAAACAGCTGTGCTTTTTTCTTTTTTTTTTTCTTTTTTTTAGTCACAAGGGAAACAGTATTGCTGTGACAATGGCCCTCAGCAATACGTGACTTTTGAAGACCCTTCTTGTTGCAGTCTGCTGTAGTGAGGAGTGTGCCACCCAAGCACTGTGCAGCTTGGGGCTCATAAATTCATTGTGTTTTCAGAGCTTTAGGCTGAAATTATGATGGAGACTTTTCTTCTCATCTTGGTTCAGTGTCACAACTTCCACAGAACTATTAGCAGGAACGTGTGGAGAGTGTTGAGGATCGTTCCCAAACAGAGCTGGATTTTGAATGCTAGTCTACCATGGCGCTTCCAAAATTCCTTTAGGAGTATAAACTTTAGCATATCACTAGGAAGATTTTTGTAAGAAACACTGGAAAATCCCTAAAGGCAGCTTGGTAACATGTATATGGAAAGCTCAAGCTGCAAAGAAGTGACCTGGTCCAGGGTTGACTTGGTGCCAGAGGAAGATGTGAGCTCTGTTGTTGATTTTTCACTCTGACTCAAAGTCTCAGGATATTGCTTGTCCCTAAGTAAGGGGAGCTTCAGGCCTTCAGGCCTAGATATGGAGATGGATATGTGAGGGACAGGAATTCCCTAAGATGCAGGTTCTTGGCATGCTTCTACAGCAGACCAGCTGCCTATTGTTAGCTATGGCTGTGTTACACTCATGAAGATGTGTAGTGATGACTGACATCTGGGGAATGTTTTCATATTCTGTGAGCATGGGGAAAGAGCACAAAGAGGAGTTTTTATAGATATTTGCTTTTGTCACTTGAAATCTAGCAACTAAACATTTTTGGGAATCACAAAGGTTATTAGTGTTTTAGATCTGCTGCTGCTGGAGACCATGTCTATCAATTCTGTATTTTTAACTGAATTTTAAAGGTTAAGATATTTAGTGAAATATCTTTTGCCTTCTAAAAGCTTCTGGGACCCTTTTCCTCCCTTCATCTGCTTGTCCAGCTGTCATGGGACCAGAGGAGTAAGCAAGTGTCTCTCCTCAGGAGCATCATGTGTCTCACCAACAGGTGAGAGGCTGTCTCACCTGGGAACAAGGCAGGCAAGATAGTGTTTTATAATCCCTTTCAGTTTTTATTCCCTGCCTTTGCAGCTTCTTTTTATTGCAAGACAAAAGACATACCTTCATGCCCTTTCCTAATCTCTGCTTGCGTTAAGGAAGCAAGCGCAGATTCATCATGTGTGTTGTTGCTTATCAGCAGTATTTTATGGTATGGTGATGTAAACAAGCAAAGGATATAAGTGGATAAGAGATATATAAGAGATAAGTACAGGACATAATTGGTGTATGGAGGAAAGTTAAAAGCAGAAGATAGGTAGCTGGGGGGCTCTTTCCAGTTTTCCTTCTTTATTGAACCACTTTTTTAGGCAACTTCATGTCAGTGCTTCTGCTGTGACCCTCTCTTCTCCCTCTGCACTCTTCGCCTAACATCAAGTAACCCATCTAAACTGGTCTTGTAAAATACATCTTGCTTTGAAACCATAGAAAATTCATTATATTTTAAAATCTGGGCTAAGATTTGATAGCTGAGTTTTGCAGTTATAGAACAAGGACTTATGTCTGCCTGCACATAGGCATGAGTGGAAAAAAAAGTCCTCACAAACAAAACTTGGGTGTGTTAATGACTTCATCTCCTCAGTCACTGGGTGTGAATCCCTATGCAGGTGAAGTCCAAGAGCAGCAGTCCCCTGCAGACGAGAGAAAAGAAAGTTCTGGGTGAATTTTAGCACTGCCGGTGAAGCTTCATCTCTGGCAGCAACCTAAGTTGTTGGAGTGGATCTTTGTTCTGTTTGTTTTCACAACTTTGCCCATATCTGGTTAAGACTCAGATCTGTCTGCCAGCTGAAGGTCTCCATTGCAGTGGTGGTTGTGTTATGGTATTGCTTGTCCCACCAAGCAAAGGTCTCCTCTCACAAAGCCCAGCGTGAACTCCAGAATTTCTGTGGGGAGGGTTCTGGAGGAGGGAGTGGAACATGTGTCTGACCTTTGTGGAACATGTGTCTGACCTTTGAGTGTCCACTGAATGCTGAGTTAACTTCACCTGATGTGACAACTAAAGCTATTAAGATTCAGTGCACATTTGTATGGCTTGCTGGGTTTTGTCACCACCTTGACTAGTTTTTGTTGTTTGGTGAAGTGTTGACCTATATTGTCACTTTTACTGTGTACAATTCTCAGTCGGCCTGTGGGTAAAAAAAAATAAAAATTTGAAGGAGGGAGTCTTTTATTGGGCAGTGTTAAACTCAGATGTACACCATATGTTTTGACAAAATTTGCGAATATTTTTGAAATGGGTTGGTAGCAAATGTCTTTTTATGACACCTTTCTATTTTTCTATGAGCTGAAATACTAGTAAGTGTGAAAGTGTGAAAACTGCTACTTTAACACTTATTTATCAATGGAATTTAATTTTCCATAAGTGAATTATTATAGTTTTTATAGTGTTTTATTCATCTGTGCTGCATCTGGCAGGCTTAGAGTGTTTGTCCTTTCTGCTGAGACCATGAAAATCTCAAGGACTCTTGATACTGTTTAATCGATGTGATTTCTCCCTGTCTCAAGGCAATGCACTCTGTTAGACTGTTGTCCCTGTGCTTTTGCTGCAAGAAACAGCCTGCGTGTTGAAACCAGCCACCAGCTCCTGAACACTATGGTACAAACCCAAGGTGAAGCTGCCCTTCGTTGTGCTGTGACCTCTGTGCAGAGCTGAGAGACACGTGAGAAGCCAGCCTTGCCCGCCAGCTTCTAGCTGAGCTGGTGTATCCCATTTACCTGCAATGTGAGCCATCTCACTTAAGTACATCCTGAATTCATGGGACTGTGTTTTGCAGGAGGTCTGTGTCTGTCAAGAGAGGCCATAAGAACAGGACTGTCTCGGAAATTACTGATTTTTAAATATGTATTTGTGGGGAGCAGAAAGAGGGGACTGAATAGGGGCTCTGCAAAATCTGAAATTGTCTCTTCTGCATGGCAGTAGAACACTTCCCTGACTTTGGTTTGTTTGTGCCACAGGGGATGATTCTTCTGTGTCTTTTCATTCTTTATTGTGGACAGGTATGAGGCTGTGTTCTGCTGCAGGCTGTATTATGTATCAGGTGTTCCTTATTCTCTCTGGTTGTTCAAAGACTAGTTCCTTTTGGGACAGGCTCTTTAAGCCACTGCTGAGTGCATTATTCCTTACTGCATATGTTTTAACAAGTCAAAAGAAGATCAAAGTCCAATTTCAGTACGTGAAGAGCATGTCTTGGTACTAAGAGGTGGCATCAGGTACAGCAGATAAAGTGTTCTGGCTTTAGCCCAGGACTTGTTTTATCTCCAGAAAGTTGAAAGTACCCTGCTAACAACCACACTACTATCTGCTATTTGGAGATTACTAAATGGAGAACATTTACACTAGTGCTAGAGGGTTTCTCCTTGGTCTGTATTAAATGTGGTGCTAATTGCCGCAGCTGATTGTCAGACAATCACCATTATCATTACACATACTCTCTGAGGTGCTGACCTGAACCTTTTTTTCTGGAGCCCAGGCGTCTGTCTGTAGGTATACCTCACACATTCCTCTGCCTAGCAGATGAGGATGCTCAGTAATTGCTTGTTGATTACTGTTCGTCAAGAATTGGTCACTGTGCAGCTCAGTGTTGTGTGCTGAAGATCGTAGATTTCAATAAAACACACAGCTTCTGAGAGGAAACACCCCTCTCTGGAGGGCTCATCTTTGATGTAAGACTCCTCCATGTGAAAGAGGCTGCTTGGGGTGGGAGGCGGGTATCCAAATGGCGATACATCGACATTGGGAGATTCCCGACGCACAGCAGTCATGTTACTGTGGTGCCATGCTCGGATTAATTAGTGTCTCTGAAGCGCTAATTAGCATGGTGCTTTGTGCCACCCAGACATAGCCTTAGTTATTTCCTTTAGTGAATATGAGAACTTATGTCAGTGAAATGTACCAAGGCTGAAGAGTTCTTTTGCCTACTTTTAGGCTTTCTGCCCCAAAATGTAGAACGTGCTCACCAGCAAGTAGTGCCTTCACCACTGAAAATGTTACATTCAAACTTATTTTAAAATAATGTCTCCTTCACACCGAGAATGTAACTACCCTGTGGTGCTACACAGGACATCTCTAGCTGACTTAGCAGTGCTTGTTGGACACAGCCTCTGAGGCATATCTCAATAAGCTATCCAGGCATGTCCTTGCGGTTGAGGGGGCTGGTGTTTTTTCAGGCCAGCATAAATTCTTCTTTAGATAAGTGAATCAGGCTGCTGTCTCCTGGAGGGAAGTGTGTGTGTTGGAGGAGCATGTGGGCGGAGGTGATGAACAGTGTTAGATTGGAAAAGGAGAGAAGATGGAATACACGTGTTACCCATCTGCAGGGAGCTTGTCAGACTAGCGAATTATTCTGTGAAACACGAGGATCTTTTGTTAAAAATTAACACCATGTCTTTGGGACTTAAAGGATGCATGTTTAGCATAAATCTAAAAAGCTATGAAAGTTAAAACTTGGTGTAAAAATTAGAACTTTTTCAGTAAATCCGCTCCTGTTGTATATTCGATATGTCTGTTCAACTGTTTTACCGTGTTTGTTTTCATTTCTGCTTTTCTTTCCTTGTTACTTTCCTTGATACTCAGTTATGCTAATCTGAGTAAATTTTCTGCCTGGAAATGAAATGAGATTGCAATTTAGAACAATTACTTTTTTATGTGAGATACATACATCCATTTTGAACAGATTAATATTTTGCTTAATGTTACATATATTCTTTTAACTATCCATTATAACAGAATGTTTTCTAATGTTTGGTGTTTTTATTAATACCTGTTAGGTGTGGTTTGTTCTTCCCTTGAGGGGAAAAAATGGGTATACAGTGTACTGTTTTTCATTTTGGTCATGCTTGGATGTGTAGGAGTCAGATGATTGTGTACACATGCATGCTGTGATTTGTTTGGGGTAAAAAGTGAAACTGAAGCATTCTTTCCATCTAGTGTGGAAAACAGACAGGTATGTGGTAAATCTTAGTTCCCAAAGGATTTCTGACTTTCCATCAGTCCTCTTTGACAAAAAGGAGCAATTGCCCCACCATTGTTACTAGTTCATTTTGGGGCTCAAGCCCTTCCTGGTTCTACCCTTTGGTGTTGCACAGTTACTGTGTTTTCAGGCTGTTTGGAACAGGTGTGGGCAAAACTCTCTTCAGCTACATGACACACAGTACCTGGTAGGGAGTTTAAGCTGGCTGTGGGGCAAGGAGCAGAATGTGAAATCTGTTGGAAAAAAATTAACATGTGAGAAATAGCTGAATGATCTTGACTCCATGGTATAGGGACACATGGCAGCAAGGGTTTGAAAGTCAGGTTTTTGTGTCCTTGAATGGTAGCCCAGGGTGTATAACTATTGACTGAACATCTGGAAAATGTTTTATACAGAAGTATAGTGAAGGAGGTTATAGAGAGAAGCAGTGATTGTGTACTTCCTATAATCTGTGAATACAGAGCTCTAAGGATGTAATTTATTTCCCAGAATCTCAAGTTTCCTTATACAATTGCAGTCTTTATTATTATGTAAATAGGGAGGTTTGTAATCAGCTTAGAATATACCCCCATTATAAGAAAGACATTTTTAAGGTATGATGAATAGGTGACTTGCTGTATAAAGCATTCCTATTTTACATAAAGGGCTAAAAGTAAATGTATTCAGAAAGTGTGTTAGAGCAGGGGGTAAGAAATTGACTACCATTTCCTTGGAGTAACTTAAGAACATTGAATACTAATTTAGAGCTCATTTAAGCTTGGGGCTTTTGGATTTCTGGTTTTTTAACACATGTAGGTGTCCAACTTAGTTTCCCCCTCTACTCTTCTCAAACACGTGGACCCTTGTAGTTTCTCTTCAAATGCTACTTTTAATTTTAGTTTATGAATATAGTTAACTGTTAGGAGGCCTTTTTAAGGATTTGTAAGCAGTGTAGAATTGTAACAATGTATTTGTCTGTGTAGGCAGACAGGCATTGGCCTGTGACATGCTTTCAGTGCTAGGTTCTTTATTAATTTATAATATAAACTAATACAAACTAATTTTTACCTGGATGATAAGAAGTGCCTTTTACCTGGAAATAATCCTTAAAACTCTCTTGGGTAACCATGCTAGATAGATATAGGTAAGTTTTTCTGCTGGCCCATCACTCCATGGCTTTCAGATGTCAAAGTGGCATCATTGTGCAAGACCATTGTGCATGGTGCTGATCAGCACATCAGCACTGCCTCAGGGTGGGCTGACAGGCTGCACCTGAGAGTGCTGTGAGGCAGGGTATCAGTGCAAGGAGCCCTGCCGTGTGTGTGGATGTGCCACTAGTTCTGGGAAGTTCGCTCATTCGGAGGATTAAACACACCAAATGGGTTTGCCCTGAAAAACAGATACCTGAATCTTGGTGGGGGAACATCTTTGCTGAATTGCTGTGGAGGAACACAGCTGCCTTATCAGCCCCAGTGGTGCAGGCATGAACTCTGCTGCAGCTGGAGTGTCTTTACTCAGTATGGGTTGAGTGCTTGCAAGATGAGAATTCTCAGAAAAGTCCATCCAGAGAAATGAGCCAAATTCATCTGTAAATGTTTCTCTTTTTCCCATAGTTTATATTGTAGCTCCACGTGTCTTCCACATACATCATGATCCTCGCTTATAACATGCTAATACTTGGCTCACATGGGCTTCTGATGCATTTCCCAGTTCAGACTAATCCAGGTTACAAACATTTACTGCTGTGTTTCTGTAACTGGTGTGGCTGGTGTATCCTGACATGCCTGGAGCTTTGTTTCTGTGCATTCACATGGACTGTTGTTTGAACAAAGATTTAAATTGGGAAGGCAGGGCAGGGTGACACAGCTATTGCAGGATGCATGCTTTCTCTCCACGGTGCTGTAGCCAAAATGTGCTTGAGCATTTCACCTTGGAAACAAAAAATAAGTTAACCTTTCATTTTTGTGGCAATTTCTTTATTGTTCAGCAGCATGGCTCTAACAGGCATCAGCAGTTTTAAACACAAGATATATTGCACAACATATGCAATGTCTAATTGGTGCTTTTTGATTTCTCTTGTAGGATTACTCTCAGGTTCCTGAATGAGTGCTGTCAAATGCTGACACATTGAATTAACTGAATCTACTGCATTATTTCTGAAGCTTAAAAAGGCCTAAAGGAGAGACTGGCACTTCTGTTGCAGTCTTTGAAGGTAAGATATTTCTTTTGTCGGGTCAGAGGGAGGAAGACAGACGTGGTTCCACAAGCTGTCCTGGCCCCACCTCTTGGTCTCTGATCAACCTCTTGGGGTTTAGTCCAATATAGCCAATCTCCAATGGAACAGGGGACAAAATCAGAAGAGTAAAAGTGAAAAACCCGTGCATTGAGATAAAGACAGTTTAATATGGAAAGCAAAGGGCATGCACAGAAGCAAAGCAAAACAAGGAATTAATTCAGTGCTTCCCATGGGCAAGCATGTGTTCAGCATCCCAGGAAAGTCAGGCCCCATCACTCAAAATGGTCACTTGGGAAGACAAACATCATCACTCCAAATGTTCCTCTTCCTTCTTCCCTCCTTATATGCTGAGCATGATGCCATATGGTCTGGAATATCAATTTGGTCAGCTGGGGTCATCTATCCTGGCTGTGTTCCCTCCTATATCCTTGTACACCCCCAGCCTCCTTGCTGGGGGCGTGGTGTGAGGAGCCAGAAAGGCCTTGTCACTATGCATGAACTCAGCAATAACTAAAATGTCCATGTGTTATCAATACTGTTACCAGCAAAACTCCAAAGCATAGCTTCTTATCAGATACTGTGAGGAAAATTAATGCCATCCTAGTAAAAATAAAGCGCAAAACTATATTAATCTGAAGTCTTGTACTGGACCCAGCTATCAGTATTTGTTGGTTATAAGCAAATTTACTGACTTTGGTAAGACAAAATCCATGCAATTTGAAGAAACATTCATGAAGAAACAATTTATTTTTTTCTCCTAAATCACTAATTCTGCACTCTCAAGTGCTTGTATATCTTTCCATTCGCAGTTCTTCCATCTATGTATTAGAGTTATTCAGTAGTAGCTGTCTTCAGTCCTGAAGAGACTGAACCTGAGATCATGAGATCATGCTGAGATCAATTCTCTATCAGGAAAAATAAGGCTATGAAGCTGAACATCACTTGAGCTAGAAAAGTGACCATTCTGCTTTGACTAAAGTTGCTGCTGCCACCTTTCATTAATTACTCATGTTTTCTACACATCTTTTGGATTCATGGCTGCACTGTCAGCTGCACTGTAGTGCTGCTGCATTTTCTCAGCAGCACAGCAGACTAACCACAGAGAGATAGTCAGTCAGTACCATGTTTATGCTGTCCCCAGTGAGCAGCATGGCCTCATGCTCCAGATGTTACAATGACCAGCGACTGGGTCTGAGTACCCCAGCAGGACAGGACTATATAGATTTTTTTCCTCTCTCTTCTGTGGAAAGATCAGGTTAAGAGCAACACCAAAGAGATGATCTGAATTAAATCTCTGAGAAAGGAAACCCAGATAAGTAAAGGCTGTGGAAAGGCATTTTGCTACTGACTCCTGAACAGCCTCAGGTTTGACAGCTGCTGTTTGAAGTGGGAGCTGAATCCTGTTTTTATTTACCCTTAGTGTCTCTGCCTGCCCACCTTATTACATGCACTGCAATGTGCTGTACAGTTGGATGAGAGGTAAGACACACACTAAAACTGAACTCCTCTTTTGAAGAGGAAGGATTTAGTCCCTTGACAATTGTGATTACCTAGGATGGCTAATTGCATTCCTTTTGCAGCTTTAATCAGAGTGCAAACAAGCAGTGGGGACAGCTTGTTTGGCTTTTGAGTGTGAAGTAAATCTGGGCTCAAATTCCTGCCAGCTTATGGAGCAGGTAAAGGGCTCCTGAATCTAGTGATTCCAAAACCGGGGGGATACCAGCTGGTTTTCCTCAAATTTTGAAACTCAGTAAGTGTGGAAAAGCAGATCTCATGCCATTTTTCATCATGGTGTGAATTTGCTATTTAGATGGGCAGGAGGTGTGTGTGTAAGTGAAGGAAATGTATGCACACATGCCCAGAGGGGCTCTCAGGTTGCCTTTGCAGGGTTGCCAGCCCTGCCAATGTGCTGCAGCAGGTGCCAGTAATGAGTGCAGTCACAGCCTGTGTGTCCAGCACGGTGCAGTGGGTGGCCCTGTGAGGTATTGAGGGGAGAGTGCTGGAAGGAAACACATGCAGAGACGAAGAGTGTGATTGCAGAAAGGATGAGAAATCCATAGCAAACTTGTATCTGCTGTCAAGGTGCTGACAATAGGGATAGTTGCTGACTGCCTTGGAACACACAGGAACACCAGGTACAGTCACTGAGACTTGTCACAAGCCTGTGAATATGGACAGGAGCAGGATGAAGTTATTTCCTTTTCAGGTGCTCTGAATTTAGGTACCCTCCGAGTTACATACATACATTTCTGTGTCCTTGCTCGTCCCTACATGGAGTGGCATCATGAGCTGTCCTGTTGTGTCAGTGGCACTGACATAGTTACAGAGGGCATTACCGGCAATAGCCACCACCACAGAGATGTGCTACCAATTAAATGTCAGTACACGAGGTAGGGTTACTAATTAGCAAGTCTGGGGAGAAGTGGACTTAATTTCTCTCTGAAAAACACAATGTTTGTGTGTGGTGCAATGGCACATAACACATAATTTCATTGTGTTCAAGGCATTTTGCATTTGTGCAGATACCGATGCCTTGAAATGCTAGTGTGAACACCTCAGTGCTTTTTGCCAGCACCTCACTGGTGTGATACACTCCATGGAGAGGGCCCAAGAACATTTTGGCTATCTCTGAACTTCACTGAATGTGATCCCTGTGCACATCATTAAAGCACTGCGCTTCTAATAGGACCACAGACTTTGGCAATGTGAGATGAGCAACAGACTTAAAATTAATTTCTATTTATAAAACCATGATTGCTTCATCGGGATTGCCTGGAGTTTCTCAAAGCTATGTCCTGTAGCCTTGATTTAGCTTTGATTTTAGTAAAAAGGAAAGATTTACTGCAATATCATCAGACTTAAGACAGACTGACTTTTCACAGCAGAAACTCACCCTATTTGAGGGAAAAATGTCTAAACAACAATCAACCTTATGAAGAAAGTCTTTCACTTCTGACAGATTAAAATACAGACTGATTGAAATACAAATGCTCAACAATCACCTTGCTTAGCTGATCCTTAGGCTGTAGGTTTTTTGCATTCTGTTTATCTTAGAATCTGGCCTGAGTTTTCTATGCTTGATGGAGCAGTTAAATTGGAGTTTTATACACTGATTAGTTGGCTTCAGAGGTCCCTGATATACTTTCATGTGCAAGGGAGATCTGATTTTTGAGAAAATATGTGTATTGTAAGTGCAGTTAAGCTTTGCTCAAATCCAAATACCACTGAAAAGAGCTGATTTTATTCTCTCAACACCTGCACAATTAAATACACTCACTTTTTTATTTGACCAGGTATTTCCACTTGACTAACTTAAAACAGTTGTGGCTTAAGTTCTGGTTTTTTCACCCTTCCTCCCCTTATTTGTGGTTGTGCTTAAATGTGCCACAAGGCCATCAAGCTGCCCAGCCGTGGTGCATTACAGCTTCCACCTTCCCACATTGTACAGAAGGATTTTTTCCGTGTCATCTTGTCATGCCAGTTGCCAGAGAGACCTGGAGGGTCCCACCTGGAGTGGTGCTCTGGGTATGAAAAGGTTGTCACAATGTCCCCTGGTGCTTGCCAGTTTCTGGAGGGAAGGCAGCTGTGCGACTGTGGAAGGGACCCACCCCTCACTTTTTTACTGGCGCAACAAATCCTGCTGAGCTATTTCCATACAGTAACTAGTTCTTTATATTGATGAAAGGCTTGTGTGCTTTTCTGATTTATATGACTTGTGAAGGATTAAAAAAATAAGTCTATTAATCTTTGGAACAACCTGAACTTTAAAAAAAAGTCCTGCCGAAACATCTTTGGGTCCCAGTTCTTTGGCTGTCAGAACCTGACACCAATTCACCAGCTGTCAGGATTTTCTGAGAATGACAATCAGTTTCTACTATAGAAAGTAATTTCCCTTGTATCATGTTTTAATCTTAACGAGTGCAGGGTTCTCAGCAGTTACCTGTATAATTTTTTTATTTCCCCTTTTGATGTTTCTCTGCATGTAAGGCACAGGAGTAACTCATCTTTTTTTTTCTGGTAAAGGTACTTTTACTTTTTCAAAGGAGATGCTTTGTCCACTAGGAACTGTCTCAGCATGCTAATAAAACTCACTTTATGCCTTGAAAATATTTATTCAAAGTGACTGGCTGGCTCACAGTAGCTGTGTGGGTGGACTGTCCTTGAATTTTGTCAACTTAATTTAGTACTGCACAATACCCAGTGATGGAAAACAGCTATAAATTGTCTGTGTGCAGCCATGCATTATTGATAAAGAGTAGAATAAGCTCTACAATTTCTTTATTTGATGTTGTTAGTGCAACAACTGGCTGATTTGTTAAGACTTCTTCCCCTCCTATTGGCAGTAAAATACCTCTTCATTTTGAACTCTGAGGTTTTTGAATTTTGATTTGTATGGGGTTGAAAACTTGCTTTGTCTCCACTGTTACTAAATGTAATGGAAATATTTTCACAGGGTGGAAACAAACTTAAGTTCAGGGGGAGCTAAGCAAACAACAAGTTTGACTCCATGCTGAAGACAGGACTTTCCTAATTATCTCAAATATTTAGAAATAGAAAATGGAGCATAAAGTCTCACAGTACATTTAGAAGAAAAAATGCTTCAATATACTTCATTTGGCACATGCTTAGAGAAAATGCTTTACAGTGAGTTCAGCATGCTTTGTAATTTCAGTGTTCCTTCAAAGTTTATGAAAAAAATTCAAGCCTTAAATCTGTCATGCCTTTTCTCCTGTTGACACTTATGATGAGTAGAGACTCCACTGAATATAATTTGCATATAAAACTGTGCTGTAAACTAAACAGTTCTTTCCCTGTAGATGAACGAAGGTACAATGAACTGCTGAAAACTGGAAATTAATAAATATGTAAGTTTAAAAAACCACCAAACCACTTGTCAGCAAAACTACAAGGGTTTTAGTCTTCTCAACAGATGTCCAGCACTGAAACTTTTTTGAGCTATAATTTTTGGAATGGTAGCTTCCCAGAGGTTGTTACTGTAATACAGCCAAGGGAATGTACAATTTGTGCCAAGGAAATAAAGGAAATACTGTATTAGAATTATGGGATTTTATTTCCCTCTTCTGTATTTGTAGATATGTATCCTTTGGTAGAAGCATTCCAGACCTCTACAGTTTGGAGGTTTGGGTTTGTTTTTTGGTTTTTTTTTTTTTTTTCTTTTGATTTGTTTTTTGTTTGTGTTTGGTTGTTTGTTGTTGTTGGGGGTTTTTTGTTTTTTGGTTGTTGGTGGCTTTTTGTTGGTTTGGGGTTTTTTTGGGGTTTTTTTTTGGTTTTTTGTTTTGTTTTTTGATCTTTGTAGAAGTGTCTGAATAGGGAATTCACAATTGATACTGATGTTTATAATGGTTTCTACCATGAGGAATTGGTGTGTATTAGTTTAACTTTCCATATATTTGTAGTCTTTTAAGATTAGGAGTCATTAAATAATGAAGCAATTACATGGATTGCGTTTCCTGAAGGCAGGAAAAACCATTGGTAAAGGACTAACATAACTGACAGAGGCTTGCTAGAGATTTACATTGAGAATGACTCATTCTTCAAAACTTTTTCATTTTCTGATGGAAATTGTGGAGTAAATCAAATACAGTGGCTATGAGTGATTAAAATGCAAAACTTATGAATTCTTACTGGCTTTGTAAATCTGACTCCTTTACTGTTAATATAAAATCATTTATCTTAAAGCAGTCTTGAGGCTGTGAATATTTAAATGAAAGCTTCAACTCTTGAAGAAGGTTATTTTGATATTTAACATCATTAATTTTGTGGCTTGCATAGAAAGCTGTCATGGAAGAGGCACAGGAGATTTTTTTCCATAGGTCATCTGGTAGATCTGTGGTAATTCACTTGATAAGTCAAAGTGGCAGATTTTGCTATAGTTTATATACTTAGACAATTCAGATGTCACACAGTCGTCTAAAAATTCTGTGCTGGTTGAAGAGGATACCTCTGGTTTCATCCTGCAGAAAATATAAACAGTGGACATTGACTGTGATTTTGATTTTGGAACAACTGTGCAGCTGTATTTTTTTAGAGAAGGGCGGGCTTCTGCCATGATACTACAATTCTGTTTGGGCAATTTGGGAGTGTGTGTAATTTCTTCTGGAAACAAGTATAATTTGGTAGTGAAATACAATTTTGAAAATCCTTTGTTCCTGTTATTTGTTTAAAAGAGCATCTTCCACTGGCATTTAAGCTACTCTAATGAAAAACTGTAAGATAAGGAAATACTCCAGAGAATAATGGGGTTGGATTTTCCTCCACCTCTGGACACTCTGTTAATGGATGGTGTTATTCAGACCTCTTCATTTACCCCTCTGGAAGTCAATCAGTAGTCTGACAAACACAAAAGACCTTTAACGCAATTTGACGTTATTTTCTTCATACTAACAAAATATGCCTTGGTCATGAAAGGTTGAGTGATTTTTGGAAAGTTACCTAGATTAGAAATGTACTGTACAAGTGACCTGAGTGTTGCTTTCTGCCATCCAAAATTCCAAAATAGGGTTATTGTGGAGGAAGGTGGGATGGATGAGGTGGCATGGCTCATCTCTGCAGGCCATGCTCAAAATACAGGGACAGCTACAGATGTTGCAGGAATGGTGTGATGCAAAAGGACCTGAAAGTTGATTTAGAAACAAGTAAATAAAATAGAAAAAGCTCAGTTTTTTCTAAGGGAAACCAGAGACTTTTTCTAGCAGTCAGTATAAATAAAAAAGTGGTAGGGGAAAAACGAGGCAGGTGACTTGTGAAGGCAAGTTATCTGGAAACCTTGTGTTACTTTGAAGGTGGTATTTCCCATTCCTTTTCAAATGCATTGGAAGAGGATGCTATGTTCTCTTTTTCTTTCCAGTATAGGAATTAATGGGGGGGAAATCCTTCAACTATTTTTGAAAGGCACTGTCTAAAATATTTTCTTTCTTAAAAGCATTGGGCAGGAGAGTAAAATATGTATCACTGTGCCCATCCCCACCCAGGAGTAACACCAGGTGCTTTGTCTCTGACAAGTTGCAGTAAGCTCTACTATAAGGGAAGAAAACTGCTTTCCCCTCTCTAGGTACAAAAGTATTTCTTGAGCTTGTTTGGGTGGGACAAACTTCAGAGGCCTCTTTCAGGTTTGGTCATACAAAACCTGTGTTGATTCTAACCTTGTGCTTCCCTTACCTCACCAGCCAGGCTGCAGGACGCGGGTTCTGTGAATCACAGGCATCACTGTGGACAAAACCTCTTTTCTCCTTTTTGTTGTTACTCTGTGTTGTCCTCCAGTAAATTGAAAGAGACGGGGAGTAACACTGAATTACTCTCTGATTATGTAAAATTACTGTGTCAACAGTGCAGATTTCTGCTCTGAGATGCTCTGCATTGGCAGAAACTGATTCCTACTGAATTCACCAAGAACTTTTAGTTGTAAAAGTAATGAATTCTCTGCAAAACATGCTTTAAGTAGAGCTGTGTCCTTGCCTAATGTCTGTAACCTCATAACTAATCATGTTTCGTCCTTCTAGAAGACTCTATTAATTGATCTTTCCACAGTGAACTTGATGACGCCCTCTTTGCAAAATACAGAGTGCTTTTTAAACCTTCTTCTCCCAGCAACCATTTTAGCTGGTAATGTTCATGCAGTTTCCATGCAAAGTGGTGGTCAAGGCATGTTACTCCTCTGCTACATGTACAGAACACAGAGCTGCAGCTTGCTCTTGTGTTTTCCTCCTGTTCCCCTTTCCTCCTTTCCTTTTGTGCTACTCTTAATGAGGTGCTAGGGGATGGCAGCAGAGATTTCCCCAGTACACATCAAAGCAAACACATCTAAGCTGGATGTAGTATAAACAAAACATTGTTAGATATGGCAGAAGAATTGCTAGGTAGGAAAAAACTAAATTATGTTGTTTGGGAAAATGATTTCACGTCTGGCTAATTACAAAATAACTGAATGAGCAGTTATGTGTTGCCTCACTGCAATCTTTAAGTATGTAAAATGTGATCTGTTTTTTTAGTGCTGAAATTTGCTATGAATTAGAAAATTGAGTAAATAAGATTTGGATCCAACACGATCCTCAGCTGTTCTGCAAGGTTCCCTGCCCTTCCTCCTTCTGGTTTAATCTGGGATATTCTTGTGCACCTGGAAAACTGAGCTATAAAATGCAGTTTTGTTTCTGTTGTTTTATTTATTTTGTGCTAGACAAATTGCATTCCTGAAAGCTTTTTGTATGGTTCCTGTAGCAAAGGCAGTGGTGGCATGTGAGGTTTCAAGACACAGAATAGGCTGAAGAACTCAATTTTAAAGGTACACCATGAAAGACCAGGCTTACTGTGTCTTATACCCAAGGAGTTTTCCCCCCAACACTTTAAGGAGCCTGTGGTTTACTTTGGAGTGAAATCATAAGTGATTTCAGGTTTTATTCCAGCTTTGTCTCTTTTCTTTGCCTTGCTCTTGAATGTGTTGGCATCTTTTGTTGCCTTGCTTCAACAGCAGCCTCAGTAGAGGTGCAACATTAAGTATGAATTACCATCCATGATAAAGAAGGGTGCCAGGTAAAGATGCACATTGTTGCTTCCCAAAGATGAGAATGAAGTTTCAGACCAACATGCAAGACAAATCTGGGCACAGGCACTTAGGAGTTATTTTAGTCTGGCAGCCCCTGGGCTGTAAAAGGAAAATTGTCCTTGAGTTTTCTTAAAACTAATACTTACAATGTTGAAATATTAATCAAAAGCCTTAAAGTTAATTCCCTGATAAGTAAACCTGTAATGTTGCATTTTTTTTATTTGTTGATTTTTCTGAACCAATTTTTAAACTTCTGAATAACTTAAAAAAGGTTGGTGAAAAAGGTTTTCCATTCCATTGCTGGAATGTGTCCCTGATTCCCAAAGGGGAAAAGAGTTCCTGTGCCAAATTCAACAGAGTAGCAAGAGATCTTATTTTAAGTCTGTTCTCAGTGAGGGATGGATTATGGCTTGTTCTGGCCAAATTAGAAACGGTAGGAAAGAGGAAAATATTTTTTGCAAGGTTACCCCTCATTTGTGAGAAATGCTACCCTAAACTTGTTTCTGTCATATCACTTCAGGTTAATGGCTTCCTTCGTTTTGGTTCAAATTCTAGCTCCTTCTCTGTTTTAAAAATAATTATTAAAAAGAGTATATTTCAGAAAAGTTCATGGTGTTTTAAAGAGAGATGGAGAATCCAGGTGACTGCCTTTCAAAGTCAGTAATTGATGGCATTTTAATTCAGGGAGGAGTTTGACTTGGTTAATGTAACTTTACAGCAAAAGTATGCATGTCATTTTATGTGTGTGTATTTATTTAACTTTTGGCTGTGCATTTTACCTGTAACATTCCTTTTAGTCGTGACTGAGAGCAGACTAAGCAGGTAATCACAGGTTTAAATGCACAGCCATGTGCCTTTGTTGAGGATGGTTAGCTGGGTTTCTCTTTTAATTGAAAATGCATAGAAACAAGACTCAGTAATGTACTTAAAGTGGAAATCTCCTTTTCTACAGCACAAAACAATTTTTCTTTGTTAAAAAGAAGGGGGTACTAGGGCATTGTGTCCTTTGCTAGGCATCTGAGACAATTTATGATCTATCCACGGTCAATGAGTAACTGTTTGAACCATATTTGAAATATGTTTTCTTTTAGACACCTAGGAGAAAAACAGCTCAGAAATTCAAGGATTTTTGAAGGCAAAGATGCCTTATAAACACAAGAGAACTTAGGAATATACACTGGCAGTGAACTGGTCTTAAGTAGAGAGAAGAGTTGAGAGATGATTCTCTGTGCAGCCATGACCTCTTCTGTGTTGGGTTTGCTCCTCAGAAGAGTAATTTACTTTAGCTCATGCTTGCTCAGCATTAGCTGTGTTGCTACCCTGCCTTTACAGTGTTTTTTGAAAATGTGGTTTTTTAATGTCAATTATGTAAAGATCTCTGCATGTGCTTTAGAGGTGAGAATTTTTTTTTAAATTTCAAGATTGCTAATGCATTGAGCAACAAAAGCTCTAATCCTAGATTTTGAAAGCAATTATTTCAGCTATAACGAGCTTCACAGGTTGACTTTCATACTTCCTCTTGTGTAGGTGATTAAGAATTGCCTAACACAGTACCATCAAATCTTCTGTTCGTAGGTAGGGCACTTCTGAAAAGGATCTCTGAGAGTGATGGACAGATGATTCATTTAAGTCAGATATGAGCTGACCACAGCAGTTGTTACCCAGAGAACTCTACCCTGAGCCTTGGTCTCCAAATGCATGTGCCCTTCTTACAGAGGAAATTAATAACAGAGGCAGGAGCACATAATGGGACAATGTGAGAGTCTGGAAGAAGGGGACAGGAAGCATGTGTAGGAGATAGTAGGAATTAAGAGAGGACTGCAAGCCCAAATACAGTTCAGGTTGTGAAGTGTTTTGATGTAAAGCCTGTAATGGTATTTGGATCATAGTGGAAAACCAATCTTCTGGGAAACCTGAGGATCTTTACAGTAATTTCACTACTATAAGGCGCACCCTTTTGACTAAAATTTTTCCCCGAACCTGGAAGTGCACCTTATAGTCCGGTGCGCCTTATCTGATGGACAAAGTTCAGAAATTTGCAAACCTGGAAGCGAGAGCTGTGAGCCGCAGGGGAAGCCGGCAGGGCCGCGGCTGCTGGGTGGAGGTGGGGCCGTGGGGATGCAGCTGCCGGGTGGAGGCAGGGCCTGGGGCCGGGGCTTGTGGGTGCCTGCGGGGCTGGGGCTGCTGGGTGCCCACAGGACGGGGGCTTCCAGATGCCTGCGGGGCCGCAGGACCGGGGCTGCTGGGTGCCTGCGGGGCCAGGGCCGCTGGGTGCCCGTGGGGCTGCGAGGCCAGGGCTCCTGGCTGGAGGTGGGGTCGAGGCTGCTGCGTGGAGGCGGAGCCACGGTGCTGCGGCAGCCGGATGGAGGTGGGGCCTCGGCCAGCAACCACGTGGCGGGAGCTGGGGGCAGAGCCTCGCTGGGGAAAAAAAAAAAAGTGCGCCTTATAGTCTGGTGTGCCTTATGGTTGTGAAATTACTGTACTTGAAATAGAAGACTGAACACACAAAGTATCTCAGAACTAGTCTGTAAGGAACCAAGAAGAAAGAAATGGAGGATCTGAAAGTTAACATTCTTCAAAGCATTTTAATCCAGATGAACAGATTATGACCTATTTCATGTGTGCAGAAAATCACACTGTGAAAAGCCAGTGCCCATGAAGGAGACAGAGGCATCTGCAGCTTTTTTTGAATGAAGGAAGAGAGTCCACAGGGGCACACACCCACGGGGATTTCTCTCTCGGGGTTTCAGAGGGCACAGCCTCCTTTTATCCTAAACTCCCGGCCGCACGTTTCCCTCTTAATGTCCCCGTTGGCTGACGGTACAGCCTTCCCGAACCACCTGTCCCCCATGCCCCCCTTGAACCTGTCGTTTTACCCCAAGGTTCAGAAGTTTGGGCTATCTGGGTCCTGGAACAGACTTTGTGTGGACCCATTTGTCTGTTACCCTGAAGTTCAGGAGCCAAACTGTCTGGGTTCTGTAATGAACTTGCAACTTGAGGTCAGTAGAGACATTAAGACCCATTTCAAAGATATTACCATCTGTTCCTTCTGAAGACCCTCACCCACTGAATTGTTTGCAAAGATGTTAGCTCACGTCTTTCCTATCACATGCTTGTCTCCTATTCCACTATTTTATTTTTTTTTTAGTACTGAAAAACCAGAGTCAGAAGCAGTTCCCAGAGGTACCATTCTGTGTCTCAGAAGTGACTTCTAGCCTTCCTCCTAATTTCTAGGATAAAGATTCATCTAATGGAGTTTTCCCCTGCCTTTTAACTGGTGGAACAATTTTCAGACAAACCTGGAGAAATAGACAGATATTCTACTGAGGTAGATGGAGTATGTTGTAAGTAAATTACAGTAATTTCACAACTATAAGGTGCACCCTTTTGACTAAAATTTTCCCCCGAACTTGGAAGTGCGCCTTATAGTCCGGTGTGCCTTATATGATGTACAAAGTTGCGACATTTGCCGACTCCCGGGGGGTGCACCTTGTAGTCCAGTGCGCCTTATGGTCGTGAAATTACTGTATATCAAAACAGAATTGATGAAGTATGAATTTTTAGCAGTGACTGAGACTCCTCAAACAGGAAACAACTGTGTCTCATCTGGCCAGGGAAGAATAGGAAAGAAAAAGAAAAGAAAAAAGGTGTTTAAAATTATGAAAACTGTTCAGTTTGTCACTAGTTTGTAAATCCCAAAAGTAGGCTGTGAGAGTTACTGCTTAGTAATGATGTGGTTAAACTAGTTTATAGCTGGGAATGTTGATATTCAGTTAATCTGTACAGCCTACAGCTGTTTCTGTTTGAAAGCCTCAATAAATACTATGGTGCCACTAGAGGAATGAACAACTGGAAAACCAAAACAAGCTTCAGTAAGAACACAATAACTTTGCAGAAGATTTGTTTTGTTGTTTTGCTGCAGATGGGCTCTCCTCATCATGAGAGAAAAGAAATGAGAAAGTAAAAGAATTTTTTTGTGTTCTGTAATATTTTTCTTCTGGTTTCTCTGTACATTCTATAATCTTTCTTGTGTTTTCTCCACTGAGTGCTTTTAGAAAAGCATTCTGATTCAATAATTGTATTTTATAATTTAATATTGCTGCAGCATGTTACTTTGCCACTGAGAAGCAGTGGTGTAAAAAGTCAAGGAAACTGTCGCCTAAAGAGCTATATTAATGTTCTGTCCTTCTTAGTACACTGTACCAGCAAACATGTTGATGAAAGGACGAGATGCAGACTTTGAGCAATCTTCTGGCATTTAGCATTTAGTAGATTTTTTCCAAAATTGTTAATGTGTGGAGTTGTCCCTCTGCATCGTCCTGCAGAGATTTACTGAGCTCTTCATCCCTGCGTGCTGCAGAGACAGGGCAGCATTGATCTCAGAGAACAGCCTTGGTTGCGAGCTTTTCAGTGAGTAAGGGGGTGAGTGACCTCAGGTGGCAGCACCTCAGCAGATGGTCAGTGACCACAGCTCTCGCAAGGCTGTTTGTGTTTTGAGCTTATCAATGACCCCTACCAGTTGTATATCCTACCCTGACAACCTCCTAGTTACTGAGGTTGTAAAACACACACCTTTCTTTAGCACTGGACTAAGAGTGGCCTTGCTTTCCCCTGCAAATATTTAGCATATATTTTAGAGTCATATTTTTGGACTGAGTAGGTTTCACTCTTACTGAGTGTGGGAAGTACATGTTTGCATTGTATTGTGGTTTTGGAAGGCACAGATTGGGCTGGACAGATGTCATGGGAAGACAGGAATACTAGGAGAAGATTTTTCTTCAGGAAAAATGGAAAAAGAAGATATGTGTGTGAATTCTGCGTACTGCAGACTGTCCTCCAGCAGGTTCTTTAGCTGGAGAGGTTTCCTAGTTTGAGTCAAAGTAGGACAGTTCTGCCCTGGAAAGACAGGGAGAGCAAGATAAATGCACAATTTGGAAAGTGAGCAATGCTAATTCAGCACACTGCTCAGAAAACTAACCTGATAAAACAAAGATTTCTACCATGTTAGTGAAATGAATGAATTGAGTAAGACTTGGAGGGAGAGCCTGGGTAATGAACAGGCTAGAACATCATGACAGTTCTAATTTACCTTAATTGTTTTCTGTTTTGATGTCCACTGTTAGGTTTTGTTTCCTTCACACAGAGGAATTCAGGGAAATACTGAGTGCTGGGTTTCAATATGCAATTGCAAAAGTCCATTTGATTCTCAAACAACGAAGAGTGAAATGTAAAATCACTCTGTTTCATTTCAGGAGCTGTTAATACTTCAGTCCATAAAAATAATCTCTTAGAGAAATGGCATGTCAAAGATCAGTCTCTCGTTCATTTGCTGTAACGAATAAAACCTGTTATTCATCAGACTACTGATAATTTTGGGCACCTGTGATCTTCTTTCCTCCTGTGTGATCAGAAAAGTTAGAATACCTGCACAGGCTTTTCAGGCATCTCTGAGATACAGATAGCCATGAATATATCCATATTCTGATTGCTTTCCCTCTTCTTTTAGGAAGTGAGAGACTTTGTTGCATATAAAACTGTGCATGTTTAGGAAGAAAATTAGGTTTTTCTAAGGAAACTACTATTGGTGTGCTTCTGTCACTTAATCTATGTGAGTCTCTTTTTCAAAATGGTACATTATTGTGGAATTCAGGAGATTTTGAGGTGTCACAATTCCCAAAGTCATGAACCCAGAAACATTTCTGTAGGAGCAGAGTGCTATCCTATGTGTGCTCTATAAAAATGATTTCAAGGCCTGGAATTGCACTCGGGGCGGATGTGGCAGACAGTGTCCATTAGGTGGCTCTCAGTTATGGAAGATGCACTTTCAACTACATGCAGGCTAATTTTAAAAGGCATTCACTGTGTCTGTGTCCTGTCAGGCCATTAGAACGAATCAAGAGGCCATAAATTCAGACCTTCTCAAAAGTTGGTTTTGGTATCCTGAATAGCTCTGCAAGTACTGTCCTGTCTCTGCCTACTTCTGTTGTTGTAAAATGTTTTCTGCTGCAGTCTCCACAAATCAGATAAGATGGAGGTAGCATTACTGTCTTTTACAAGGCACGGCAAAATGATTTTTCAATACCAGAAAATGTCCTTTTCATTAGAAATTGAAAAGGTAAAAAAAGCTCCTTATGACTCCCTCCCAAGTGGAGCAAGGCTGCTGCAAAATTCTGCTGCTGCTTTCTTGTTTGTTCTTTAGACTAAAATCTAGTATAAAAATGAGGAAGCAGGTGACTCATGCCTTTGAATGTGCAGACATTCTGGAACATCCACTGAGTGGACTGATCTGTCCCATTTAATTCTTTGGGCAATTAATCTTGGAAAATATGAATTGCATCTCAGAAATGTTGGAATTACGCAGGGACAGTTACATGGTTTATACCTGATGGCTAGACTGATCTTCAGATGCTGTCTGTGCAAAGGGGACACTGCTACCACAGGTAGATTCGTGGGAGAAGGCAAGTAAGATAATAGCTGTATGTAAGAGTCCTCTGCTTCCTGAGGCTGCAGCAATACAGCACAGCCACAGGCTTTATTTCTTCATCTTCCAGACCCCTCCACAGTTTGGATATCTGTGCAAGCTCAGGGTGAAACCTTGGAAGCATTGTCTTGCCTTGACCCTGAACTGCAAGCAGGACAAACAAACTTTTGGGGGGACAGTGGAGGGAGGTAGAGCACAAATTTCCTGTTGGTTCCTTGCTCTCATCTGAAAGAGTAGGCCCAAGGCAGAGGAGGTGGCAGGTCTGACTAATTAGCTTGTAGAAAAGCACCCAGGGGGCCACCAGATGCAGGCAGAGTGGCAGGGCTGGAAAGACTTATTCCCAGAGCCAGCGGGGTGAGCGGAGGGAGGTGTGTGCAGCACTCTGCAGTTACAACCTGCTGCTGGCTGTCTGCAAGGGATGCCTTGCTGCCTGCTCTGCTCCCTGCCCTGGATAGGGAGCAGAGGTGGTGGTGTTCCTAGCAACTCACATGCCAGACCTCACTTTTTGAAGGAAAGGTCGCAGAGGAAATGAGGCCCTTTTTTCCTTTTGGTCTACTTGTATCAAATAGCATTCTGAAGGAAAGTAGGGCTGCTGTCTTGGGTTTCTGTAAGGGAGGAGATAAGATTTGAAAAACCTGAGATACTGAGAATCACATATCAGTGGCAAAGTGCAGACAAGCTACAAGGAATAATGTTATTTATTGTGGAGTCTGGTGCCTTACCAAGAAAGTATGCAGATAAATTTAACTGGTGTTTTTATTTCAGCCAACATACGCAGTTTATGTCACATCTGGTATACACGATTCTCCATGTGTCTTCTGTGACAATACAGACACAAGGACATTCTAGAGAGCACTGTCAAAATACAGTAATTTCACGATTACAAGCCGCACCTGATTGTAAGCCGCATGTCTGGGTGTTGGCGACTTTTTCTTCTTTGGCCATGTATAAGCTGCACTGGATTATAAGCCACACTTTCGTTTGCAGCGAGAACCGGCGTGCAACGAAATAACAAATTAGTAACGGAATCGTGGGATTGCAGGGTTTACTGGCTCAGCTTGGGACCGGGTGGGCTCGACCTGCTTGGGGCTGCCGCTCGGTGGGGCTGCTTGGGGCTGGCCACCGCTGCCACCGCCGCCGGGCTCGCTCGCTCCAGCCCAGCACCGCCCCATGGCAGCAATGGGAGGGAGGGACAGAGCCTCCCACTTTCCCCCGCTGCCACGGGGCCAGGGGCACGGAGCCCCCCGCCTCCTCGCCGTGCTGCTGGCACAGAGCCCGCCTCCACCTGCTGCACAACAGAGTAACCAATTTGTAACAATCATGCAATCCCGGGTTTTACTGGCAGGTGCTCGGCTCGGCACAGCGACTCGCACTTCCGGGTTGGGAAATTTCCAAACTTTGTTCATATATTGGGGGCTCCTGAGTGTAAGCCGCATTTCTGGGTTGGGACCAAAATTTTAGTCAAAATGGTGCGGCTTATAATCGTGAAGTTACTGTAATTTAATTTCTGCAAGACTGCTTGGATACTGTCCTTATTTGATGTTCTACATAGGATATATGGGAGTATAGTAAGAGTTTGCTGTACAGCTTGAGTCATTGCAGGTTAGTAATCAACAATTGTTCCACTGGAGGAATGTTCTTTCGTCAGGAGAATTTTTGTTAATCCCAACTGTGCAGTACTTCATGCTTGGAAGCATTTTCATAAATCTCCATTACAAGCTTGTCACCAGATGCATGTAACCTAGGAAGGAAACCAAAGACTTCAAGCACACATGGATCATGGGAAATTAGTCTGAACTGTCTAAACAGGAAAGACAGCTTGGCATCTCTAATGTGCTTGAAACTTCTGGTTTCTTCTGTATTTTCTACAGACCCTGTCCCTAATAAAGATAATTATTTTGGCAGAACTGTTGTATGTTTTAGACGACAGCAACAACAGATCGGAGAGAACTCTCCATGTTGGTTTGCTGGTTTATTTTCTTTTTCTCTTTTATTAGGTTTTTGCATATGTATTTGCATGTCCAAGTTTTGAGTAATGAGAAGGTTAAAAGTTGCATTTAAGTGCTGTCTCCATGTGTGTATATTGGCTTCTTGATGAATTCTGTCAGTCTTTCTATTGTCTCTTGGTATTTATGTATAAAAGCACGATTTGCTTCCAAAATAATCACAAGTTTTGAAACTTGGCTTTAAGGTTTCCGAAGCATGGTTCACTTCACAATGAAAGCACTAAAGGCAGTGATACATGGTGAGACAGTCCTCAGGGGATTCTAAGTCATCCATATCAACACTGCCAAAAATCTTCTTGCTAGGGGGAAGAGGGGAGTGGGTGGACCTTGGCATTATTTATGGGTCACTGAGACTTATAGCCTTGAACTGGAAGAAAATCAGAGGTACACTGTCATATTTGCCCTCAGTCCAGGAGCACCCGAGCAGCCTGGATCCCCTCCAGGATCATGGGATCCAGGATGGGATCCAGACATAGACAAAGCCCTCTCTGGCACACCTGTGCGGCAGCAGAGCTGACGCCCACACCGCGCTTCACTACATCTCCCAGTTCCTGGTGCCTGCTGCGCTCTGAACAAAGGCATGTCTCCAGTGAGCCCGGCAGCCAGTCACTGGTGGGCACTTGGAATTGTGTCAGCCTGGAGTCCCCTTCTGAGCTTGGCTGCAGAGCTGGTCTGGAAGCCTGACAGGAGTTTTTATCGCTGCAGTACTTACTGTGTCTCTCTGAATGCTCTCTCCATAGGCCTGCTGCCCCTCTTTGGCGGCAGTGGGGCATTGCTTATGCTGTTACACTCAGCAGCATTGTCTCTACATGATGTTGTCCACCCAGCACCTTGGGTGATCCAGATGCTTCCTTCTGTCTCTCTATGGTTTTCCACAATTCACGGCTGTGTCTGTTCTATAGGATGGAGTGTCCTTGGTCAGTCTTTCCAAAATGTGCTGAATGAGTCTTCAGATCCCCAGAAAGATACTGTACATGAATTAATCTGTTACCTGTCAGATGACTTGCAGGACTGACAGTTTTGACCAATGTGAAAAAACAGTATTGTTCTTAATCTAGTCTGCATTATATTGTTTTTTTTTTTTTTTTAAAGTGTTAAAACCTCACAGTGTTAATACTATGCAAATCATCCTGCTTCAATATCATGTGCAAGAGTATTAGTCTAAGTGTTTGGATGACTCATCAATCAGTCTCCTGCTAGCCTCCTCATCGCCTAGTACAGAAACCACAAGGGGTGAGCTGGGCAGAAAGGTGTGCAGGGATGGAATTCATAGGTCTATACAGTAAGTGCAGTTACTGAAAGCCAGAGATTCATACCTGGCATTTGTGATGAGGACACAACTGATGCCTGAGTGAGAACTGTGCACTCTCTGCGTACAAGGCTGCTGCCCCTCTGCCTGCAAAGGTCAGGTGATGCAGTTTGGGATTCATGCATGTTGATGGCAAACCTGTGTGGACAGTTTTAAAAAAAAAATACATTGAAGACTCAGTTTTTTAAGTGTTAGTATATTCTGGGCAGAAAACTGCTCCAGAGGCTTGGCTTTCCTTTAGGGCTCTGCCCTTACTGAAAATCCTGGTGCTATGCAGTAAGTAGCTCAGCAGAGAAGTGCTGCATGAAATAATCATCAAGATATAAAACTTAGTGTGAAGAAAAGCCAAGAATGAACAAAGAAACCTTCAGATGTTCCCAGGAGTCTATGTAACAGTTGTGAGGAGGGTGAGAAGCCTCAGCAGTTTGGCAGCAGGCACCTCTGTTTTTCTCAAGAGCCAGGCTGCTTTAGGACTCAGCTATCAGGTAATATCAGTGTAAATCTGCATGGGTGTGCCCTGAAAGATATTTTTGGTCTTTGTTCAACAGGATGGCCTCCTTTGCAAACACTGTTTTTCATAATATAGTGTGTATATAAATAAATTATTATAATTAGAAAGGGGCACAGATTTTCTTCTCCATCTTAGAAAAACTAGTTTTCAGCACAGTTTACTGTGGGAGTGAAAAGATCCTTTATTTCCTAGTCTGTGATAATCTGTATATTTGCCAGGTTTCTCTAAAATGTGTAGATTAGGCATTCCTTAGCAAAATGCCCTATTGGTAGATGAACAACACCCCCACAAACCAGGTCTGTCTGTGGACACACTTGCACAACCTGATGGAGAGCTAGTAAAATATTTCCATGCCTTTGAAATTTAGTTAGCAATTGTGGATAAGTTTTGGCATGTGTCTGAAGATGGGATGCAGAGCTTGTGCTTTCTTTGAAATGTTGTTCCAAATTGTTTAGAAATGCTAAGTGTTGATTCAAAAAAGGAAACCAGGAAGCCAGCTGTCTGGAAAGCTTTCAGAGAAGTGCAGGTATGCTACACTATCCCTAGTCTCTTTCTAGAGTTGCAGAGTTCAGCATATATTTGTCCGTAAAAGGACAAGGTTGAATACTTCAAAATTACACAGTTACTTAAAACCACTTCTGTTGAGGCTGCCACTAGTGGAAGAAGTTATTTGAAGTGGTGCATTCCCTCTCATTTTATTCTGTTTTGTTTATGCGGTGTGTCGCTGCTGGATCAGGTCAAGGTCCACAGGGTTCAGTCTGTTCCTGACAGTGACCAAAGAAACGTGCCCAGGCAATACAACATAAGAACAGATTAGGCACATAGTACATTCCTAGAATATACCACTAATTGCTAGCAATTTGTAGTCCAGCACTGTCTTAAGCCACATTGTTTGTTTCAATGGCCTTTGGTGGACAAATACATTATGTTTTTCTTCCATCTGGGATTTTTAAGTATGAGTGACTTTTAGCACAGTCAGTAACATCCTGTGGTGAGGAGTTTCATGAGCTACTTGATTTTTGTGAATGCACCTCATTTTTATTTTTCCTTTTTATCCTGCCTGACATCCCCTAGTTTTTGCAAACTTGGGAAACATTTGCTTCCTGTAAATCTGTTTATATTTTTTAAACCACGTATTTAATGTCTTCTTAGTTATGGAAGTTTTTTTATTTTCTGTCACATCAGTAAAAATTCATAGTCCTGAGTTGGAAGGTACCCACAAGGATCATCCAGTCCAGCTCCTGGCCATGCACAGGACACCGCAATAATCACGCCATGTAAGTGGTGGCCTGAGAGTGTTGTCCAAAGGCCTCTTGAACTGTCAGTTTTGTCCTGTGTCAGTTTCTCTGGGGAGCCTGTTCCAGTGCCCAAACACCCTCTGGGTGAAGAGCCTTTTCCTGCAATCCAAACTAAACCTCCCCTGATACAAATTCAGTCCATTCCCTCAGGTCCTGTCACTGTCACTACAGAGAAGAGATCAGTGCCTGCCCCTCCCCATCCCTCACAAGGAGGGGATGTAGACTTCAGTGAGGTCTCCCCTCAGTGTCCTCCAGGCTGAACAGACCAAGTGACCTCAGCTGTTCCTCATACAGCTTCCCCTCAAGGCCCTTCACCATCCTCATGGCCCTCCTCTGACCCTCTGTAGCCTTACATTAGGCTGTTGTGGCACCCAGAGCTGCTGCCAGCACTCGAGGTGAGGCTGCCCCAGTGCAGAGCAGAGCAGGACAATCCTCTCCCCTGCCCAACTGGTGATGCTGTCCCTGATGTCCCCCAAGACACAGAGGGCCCTCCTGGCTGCCACAGCTCTGCTGACCCATGTTCAACTTGCCGTTAACCAGGGCCCGCTGGTGCATTTCCAAGGGGCCACTCTCCCAGCCTTTTGTGTCCTGGTTTGTAAGTACATCCATGCTTGCCCTGTCCCAGGTGCTAGATGTGGCACTTGCCTTTATTATAAAACTTCATGTCATTGGTGACTGCCCAGGCCTCTCTGCATTCAGCAACTCTTCCCAATGTACTGTTATCAGCAAACCTGCCTAGGACCCCTTTGAGTTCTGTACCCAGCTCATTTATGAAGGTGATGAAAGGCACTGCCCTAAAGAGGAGTCTTGTGGAGCCCCACTAGTGACAGGTCACCACCCTGATGCCACCCATTCACTGTAACACTTTGTGGGTGGCCGCTAAGCCAGTTATTCACCCATCACGTGATATATCCAGAAGGATCCTGTAGGAGAGAGTATAAAAAACTTTATTGAATTCTAAATATCACTCTTCTCTCCTTGATCAGCTATGTGGATTACCCAGTCATAAAATAAAACTACAGTAATTTCATGACTATAAGGTGCACCGGATTATAAGGCACACCTCCGGGAGTCAGCAAATTTTGCAACTTTGTACATTATATAAGGCGCACCGGACTAAAAGGCGCACTTTTTTTTTTGCAGCAAAGATCCGTGCCGTGCGCAACAAAGTAACAAATTAGTAACAGAATCACGATCGCAGGGTTTACTGGCAGGTGCTCAATTTGCAAACATTTTTCACAGAGTGGTGTAGCCTTTAAATGCAGCCCCAAGTGCCCTCCCCATACGCAGGCCCCGGCACTCCCGCCTGCTCCCAGCACCAGCTGGTGAGGTGCAGCTCGGGGTGACCACGGCTAAGGGCTACCGCGGTTTGGGACGGCTCGGGGCTGCTGCGGCTCGCGGTGGTTCAGGGCAGCTGGGGCTGCCCGCGACTGCCCATGGCTCGCATTTCTGGGTTGGCTCGGGGTGGCCATGGCTTGGGGCTTCTGTGGCCGCCCGGTCCCTCCCTCCCCGCGCCGCCCCTGTGCTCCAGGAGCCCCGTGCTGCTCTGGGAGCCTCGCACTGCCCTCGTGCTTCAGCAGCCCTGTGCCACTCTGGGAGCCCTGCACCGCCCCGGCACCGCGGGAGCCCCAGCCACCCCGAGCCAATCCGGAAGTAGAAGTCATGGCCGCCTCGAGCCAACCCAGAAGTGGGAGCTGTGGCAGCCCCGGCGCTGCGGGAGCCCTGAGCCCAGGACTCCTGCTGCACCTGGGGCACTGCGGTACAGGGCACCTGTGGTGCCAGGGGTGCCACAGCTCGGGGCAGCCGCGGCTCCCACTTCTGGGTTGGCAAATTTCTGAACTTTGTCCATATATAAGGCGCATCTAGATTATAAGGTGCACTTCTGGGTTTGGACCAAAATTTTGGTCAAAAGGGTGCACCTTATAGTAATGAAATTACTGTAAGTTTGATAAGCAGGATTTTTTCCTTATGCATTTGTTTTAGCTGTGACCAGTGACTGTGTTATCCTTCAGGTGTTTTTCAATACCTCACAGAGTAACCTCCAAAATTTTGTCAGTCACTGAAATGAAATTGTGGCAGGCCTGCAGTTTCCAGGCTCATCCTTCCTGCCCTTCTTGGAAACTGGGACAATGTTAGCAGCTTCCAATCAACTGAGACCTTTCAAGATTCCCAAAAACATGGAAGAATCATTGAGGGAGGCCCTGTAGTTGACATCAGCCAGCTATTTAAGTACTCTCAGAATCCCTTTAGGCCCCATAGATTTACAGTGATCCAGCTGGAGCAGCAGATCCTGCAGAATTCACGTCTCTGTGATCATCTTCATACTGTAACAGGCCAATGTCACTTCTGCACTAACTTTGTTATTAATCTATTTTCAAAAACTTTCTATTATCCCCTACAGTAGTGACCAGCTTCGATTCCAATTTGATTGAGCTTCGGCCACATAAATTTTTTTCCCTACAGTGGCAAGTAGCATCTTTTTATCTCAAATAATAATTTTTAAAAATTGTTGAAATGCAAATTAGACAATGCTTAAACTGTGGTGTAGAGGAGTATATTGGTAACATACATTATTTCTCCTTCCTGAACAATCTTGTTTTGATGGCTCAATACTAGGAAAAATACTTGGTTTTCCTTGCTGCTGTTGAAGGCTTCTTGCTAAATTGTAAAAATATGATTGTGTTCTAGATATATTTCTTTTGTCTTCCATTTGGAAGTATTTTGAGTATTTTTAGCACTGAATAAGGAGGAGGGAGGCAGGAATCAAGGAGATCCTGTTCTGCTTGTGCATACAATAGCAGAGATTAGGGATTTTACATATGTGAGAATGCTTATTTTCTCATAGCATTTGGTAGTCATTGTTTTAGTGTGAGAGAAAAGCAAACTCCATGACAATGAAATTCCTCTCGTTCCTTGCAGCTCAGGTTTGATTTCGTAATTGCAGCATCACCACTCATCAGCTGTGCTTGCAGATGGTGAGACCTGAGTTGCCAAATTCTCCTCCCTCCCAAACCAAAAGATGTTTTCCTTCCCACCAGCTTTATGACTGATCAATTTTTCAGTAGGATTTGTGTGCAGAATAAAATGTCACTGAGGAGTCTGCTTGGTACTAGGTGAGCTGATTTCTGTCCCTCTGGCACCTGGTGTGACATTTGTGACCTGGTGGCCACTGATGGGCTGTGGCTAGGCTGGACCCAGGTACAGAGATGCAGGTAAAGTCTCATAAAGTCATTGTACCAGCTGACCACTGTGACTTTGAAAGACGCTGACAGATAACCACTGTGGCCTCTGCAGCTGCAGCTGTGATTGCCTTCAGGACAACTACTGCTGTCACCTTAGCTGCTGTGGTGTCTTTGAGTCATTAAGACACTTTTTGCTAGGTTCACAAAGGTGAGGGTTGGGGTTTTTTTTATTTTTGAGTTTTATTTTTGAGTAAAACTGTAGGTAACAGATCTGTGCAGTTCTAGACAAAGCTTTTCTGTTGCTGAAGGACAACAGGAGGGTAGATAGAAGTGACTGGTGTCTTGTCCACGCACAGCAAGTTGTAGTCTTTTGGTCACAAAGGTCACAGGGTTTACCAGGCAGCTGTCTGTGTCATGGACTAGCTTACTTTTCTCTGCAGTGCAATTCACGCCCCTGGGAGCAGACTCTGTCCTATTACCAAGCAAAAAAGCCTTGTAATTCCACTTGAAAGGAAGGTACCAGTCTGGGACATGTCCACTGACTTAAGATCTTACCTCTCTGAGCTGTTTAGCCATGCAAGTGAGCTGAGTGGCACAGAAAGCCACTACTTTCCATGGTGTAGAAATCCTTATGTGCTCTATGGAATCCTCTCCAATGATTTTTAAGAGACAACAGAGAAACTCTCTAGCATCTGATAAAAGTAGAGAGTCTCTTTCAGACAGTGCCAGTAAGTTAGCAAATAATTTGTTCTTTTAAGAAGCTTTAGACTCCCCATTTGTCTGGTGGAGCTTATTTCTTCATAACAAAATTGGAAGAACTTTCCATTGTTTTCTGGGATGCTGTTGAGAGAGTGAGCATGACTGGGTTGCTGCTCTCAACATCTCCAGTCCCAAGGTGGGAAGTAAACTCATGCAAAAGGCGTGCTCTAAGGAGAGCCATTCTTTCATAGCAGGAAAAGCACTCTGAGCTCGCAGAGTTACTGAGCAATTTAACTGTGTTGTTGCTTGAGACCCATGTGTAGGCAGGTTTATTTAGACATCAGATATAATAATTCTGATACAATTTTTTAATTACTAATTCAGTGCAGAGTAAAAATCACAAGTGAGCAGGCTGCTGATCTAAGGATTTATTTCACTGTAACAGGTAGTTTTTTTCTAATGCCATACAGAGGAGGGCATTATTTTCTGCACATTTCTGCTTTTCGTATGGAAAAACTCAAAATACTAAAAACTAGATTCACCCAAGGTCCTGCAAAAGCATCACTTTACCCCAAGTGAAATGCAGGTGTCATGGATGATGAATGTCATGTAACTTGGGCAGAGGAAGGCCACCACACTTAACATTAAAGGGGGAGCTAAACATTAGAGAACTCCTTGGCTAGGAAGCAACCCCTACTTAACATTATGCATCTTTTTGGGTGCTAGACAGTGATGCCCGAAACAGGCAGACTCAATGCCTAGTTGGCAATATGGTTTCCTTACTCATCTTGCTGGCCAGAAAGGTGGCCCTCAGCATGGCATGATGACCTGCTCTGGCAGGGTGTGGACCAAGTGGCCAGGGCTGTGTCCCTGCCTTGCCCCCCACAGGCAGATGGGCAGAAATGGACCCAAGGTGCTGCTCACTGCCTTACCCTACTCATTCCTGTCCCTCTGTGCCCTCACACGCCGCTGCAGGAAGCAGAGAGCTGTGTAACCCTTGTCCTGTGCAGTTTGCTTTTGACAACTATGTCAGCCAGCAGAGCTTTGGCTTCAGATACAGTGTAATGATTAGTGTAACACGCAAATAATAATTTTGTTGTAACATCTGCCATCCTCTCAGGGTGAGGCTGTGTGTTTTACCCGTGGGCTGACAGTTGCTGGGTGGATTTTGTTAGGTTCCCAGACACACCCTGGTTTCTGTATAATTGATGTGCTTAATAAAAAGGGAACAGAAAAACCTCTTCTGTTCCCAATACCTGGTTTAATAATAAACTCTCATTTTGGTCTGTGAACAAATAGTTTTTTGCAATGCTTATCTCGCACCTTTGGCTATTATGGTTTGCAGTTACGAAAGTAGAAGATAATTTTTGTTGGCCATTGAAAATACAGAAGTGTTTTGCAATTTTTTTTCTCTTTTTGTTGTTTTGCATGAAAGAAACATGCTGAAAGTCTGCTCCCTTAAAATTAGCAGTTTCATCTTTTTTTAAAAAAACTCCAACAACCCAGCTTCTTGCACTAGATGGCAGTGTGGATAGTTCAATGGGAAACTTGTTTTATTAGGAAAATTGTAAGATAGAAAGTATTCCATAAAAAAATTGAAAATCACTTTCTAGTGATGGCAAAATCACTTTTTGTTGCTTGTCCACCACACATTTGTGCCAGGGAAAAATGTGTATTGCCCAGGTATTTCAGATCTGAAAAGCTTGTGTAGGAGATGTCAGTTTTCATAGTTGCAAATTATTGTATGATTCTCCTTTTCATTTCTCCTCTTGCATCTCGGAAAAGCTGAGGTCCTGCAGGGTTCAGTGTTCATCTACGCATTCTAAAGATGTGTTGCTGCTGTCCTGCAGACACAAGCCTGAGGAGGATTCTGCTGAAAGAAAAGTGATAATTACTAAATATTGAGAAATATGTTAAAATGATTGGGTGTGATTACACATTAGTGGTCAAGTGATAGCACTGGATAAATAGGTGTATCAAGTTGTGGGTATCTTGAAGAAACTTTATAAAATTATCAAAATTAGGCAATAATTGGAAAAATATAGCATCCTTCTATACATGTGAAATATTAAACACAGAAGATAAACTTAGTTAAATCAGGATGTCCTATACCTGAGTGCCAATGTGAGAGTAAAATCCTGGTGAACACCAGCAATCTTTTAATTGAAATTCAGTAGTGCTGCTTTTCACTGAAAGAAATTGAAGGGCAGACCTGAACTGAAGTTCTTCTCTGTCTAGATGGTCATGAACCTGTTGGATGCCAGGAAAAATGATGGTCCCTACTCTGAGCTGTTTATGCCAAGGCATGAGTCTCTGAGATAGTGGGGTTTGTGGTCCCACATTTTCCCTTTAGCAAGACCTGTTTACCAGGAGAGAGAAGGGATTTCACCTGGAAAGTCTAGATAATCAGTGGCTAATCCACTTGAATTTATTTTGAGTTAGGTGAAAAAGTTGCTGTCTGGTCTACTCAACCTAGCCTTTAGGTATAATAAGAAAAAATACCATGCAGGCAACTCTGCAAAAATGTGTCTTAGATGTGTAAAAGTGTATTTTCACCAAGTGTTTTGTGGTATATCCTTTAGCTCTCATATATAATGCAAATATGAAATTATGATTAATGATTTGAGACCAATTGTCAGAAAGGTTTTAAGGTAAAACTAATTATGTTGTTAGGGGAGAGAATTATGAAATGTTTAACTGCAAATAGGTATTCAGATGTTCTTACATTAAAGTGACACCATCTTCCCATGGCTTGTGTTATTTGTATGAGACAAAAGTATAGAAGATAAAATAATAACCATAAAAAAACTGCAGATAATCAACAGTAGGAATAAATCTTGGCTTAATGTTGTATGTGTCTATAACAAAACATTTCAAATAAAAATGCACCTTGTTTTTCTAAAAATACTGAGAAGAGAGCAAGCAGATTTGGGAAAAATAAAATTATTTAATTGATGTTCTGAATGTGTTATATATATATATAATAAATGTTATTGTTTAACTATATTAAATATATTTAAATACTTGGAATATTTTAAATATACTTAATATAAAAATGTTTTAATCCTTAATGTCAGTTAACTAGAAATAAAATCGTAAGAATGCTGAATTTAACAAACTTAATTTTTGTATTTGCAGGATCCATATTCTTTCCTTGTCTTGTTCAGCTGTCTACTAGTTAAAACTTCATTATTCCTTAATATGAATACAACTCAGTTTGTCCACAAATGTATGCTATTGGAATGAGTAATTATTCTCTATTGTGTCCATTGCTCTTTACCTGTTGTTTATTAAGCTTGTTAATATAAAGTTTCTTAGGCAGAAATTGTTCTGTGGTGTAGGCAATTGAATATTCAGATGCAGATTACATTTTTTTCAAGCAGAGAGAACAAATTGTGTGACATTTACTTGTCTTCTCTAAATGATTGTAAGGGGCAGATTGGTCTGCATTTCAGTGCCTTGAATGAAAATGTGCCAAATGCTGGTGCCCTGTCACAACTGTGTCCTCCCAGACAGTGATGTAAAGTGTATCTGTGGGGAGGCATGGCAGGGAAAGAAGGAGCCCAGATGTTATAAAGGATTTTCTTATGCAATTGTTCTGCTTTGCCTGAGTAGCAAAGCTAGAGGACTGCATAAAGCAATTACTGCTGGGCAATGAAACTCTTTTCTTGCTGCTCCAAGGAATCTTTGTGGTTGAAAAAGGGCCCTCTTCTAAGTACAAGATAACTGGAAACATAGAAGAAGATTAGTCTCTTGCTGAAGAAGCATGTTGCATCTAAGCAGAGTTTGTGCCTGCATCCTCATCTAACCTCTCTGAGGTTCTGCAGGCTGCTGGGCAGAGAGTTGGCACTAGTCTGTGGTTCTGCTGGTACCTGCTTGAGTTCTCACCTTGCTTTAGCTCCTCTCTTAAATGTGTCTCTACCACATTTCACAGCCATGCTGAAAGTTGCCATCATTCATTCTACTAATAAAATTGGACTGCCAGCCATTTAAATAATGTCATTTTTTGCTTTACTGTTAAGCTAATTAATGTGGTATAAATAAGGGCACAGTTTATTCAGCTGTCATCATGAGAAGATACTGTGTTATTTATTTTAAGTGTCTAGGATTTTGCTTAAATAATAATAACAGAATAAACAAATCTCTAGCTTTATCTCGTTTTGAGATAGACAACAAGGTTAGTGCCGCAACATATTATGTGGTCAGATTAGTGTACATATATTTAAGTGTTCAGCTGTCCTTCTAAAATGAACAAGCAGTGACAAGTTTCAGAGCAAAAGTTAGGAAATATATTCTGGGTAAAGAGAATGCAGCTAGTTTGGTACATAAACTGCAGAATATGTCCAAGTTTTAAAAAAATAAATACGGAGAAAAGATGCTTCAATTTTCACTTCATACAAACCATCTGTTTTCTGTGCCTATTTTGTATTTCAAAAGGATAACAAAACAAATGTGCACTACTTTTTCTCCTCTCCTTTTTAAAGCAAAAATAAATAAATAAAAATACATATCCATTCTGTTTTGTTTGTCTTTCATAATGTCCTCTAACAGGACATAATTAGCACTGTATGCAGTGTAAAGGAATATTTCTGGATGACCAGTGCCCCAAGGGTGCTTATTAAGAATCATTGCTTTTTATTTCACACTGTGGTACTAAATAAACAAGCAAATAGAAAACTCAACCCCTCCTTCCAGCTGACCTTAAAAGTGAGCTAGTAGTGCCAAAAGACTGTGGTCTACCAAAGATAAATGGAAATGCATATATGCTATAATATAAAAGTTACAGAAAATTGAGTAATAACTGGTTTATATTATACTGTAACCACTCGCCTGAATGTGCTTGAAGTCAAGTGTATTTCTGTGAGTAAGAGAAGAGGAATTTGTTGACAGGAACAATTGTTAAATGTCTGTGCCTTCACTAGGGGCAAAAGGAAGCTTGATTTGTGCAGCTGCATCTTGCTGATAGGACGTCTCTTACAGAAGTGAAGCCTCTGTAGGAAAAGATTGGGTTATTGCAAAGAAAACTCTGCCCAGTACTCTCAGCACAGTTTTTTAGAAAATTGTCATGATTACATACTGGTTGAATTAGTTTGAACTGCAAGGAACATGTAGTTTCCTGAAGAAGTAGACATAATGCTGGGAAATGAGATTTGTAGTCCTTTTATCTGTTGATTATTCACCGTTTGTCAGTAAATAAGATTGATATTGCTACCAGCTTTTACACTGGCCTTAGCCAGTTCTGCCCTCAATAGTTTAAGTGGTGCTGAAAAACTTGTATTTTCCAGGTAGAGCAAAAAATAGATATACCTTCTCATTTTATGTATTGAGTCTTGGAATACATAATGGAAAACGGTCACACCTTGCAAAATGCTAGGCATCTGCAGCTGAAAGGGTGGGTCCTTTCTTTGAATGCTTTGGCCAAAGAGGTTGACCTAGCTTAGGGAGCGAGTAACAAAGTTAGAGTTTACAACTTTGACTTCTTTATCTGGGAGGAATTTTGTCTGAAAATTCTGGTTTCACTTAATGAAGTTAAATCATTCAGTCAATTTTTGCACAATTAAACTGTTTTCAGAGTGGGTTACGCACCAAGAAGCATACCCATATGTATGATGTCAACCACAGTGTTCTTGTGGGAACTCAAAGCAACTGCTTTGACCCTGGGCTCTACTCTGCTGTGAATTTACTGAAAGAGCTGCTTATCAGCTGGCATGGACCACTGCTTTCACATTTTTACCACTGATGCCTGGGAAACTTGGGTATCCTGTGCTTGCCTATTGTTAATATTCCTTCTGACATTCTGCAAAAATAGCGGGGAATAATAATACCTTGTGCTTGCTGATAGCTTTCAGTTTATCAGCTCCCCATATCCCCTGGAATAAAGCTAATGGAAGTGGCTGAGCTGCAGAACTGGGCTGGAGGGCAGGATGGGGCAGCCCAGGCTTTGTTTTGGGGCATATGCACGCTGCCTTCAGCAGGTCCCAGTGCTGCAGGCTGGTCTGGGAAATAAATTGCTCAATTACTAAATTGGCAGTGTCTCCTTGTGGGTGTTTTGCTGCTGTTTTCACTCTCTGAATGGCCCTGCGGTGAGATCTTAACCATCTTGCAGGAGCAAAGGCAAGGCCCTGCAAACTAGTAGCGGTGAAGCTGTGTGGGAGCAGCCACCATCGCCTGTAAAACTCGCTCCCTACATCTCAGGAGACTTATGGAGCTTGGTATTTGGGTCGAAATTCAGAGGTTTTTAGGAGTGTTAAAGTGTAGCAGGCTCACCTAGCCTAACTGCTTTAGTGGATTCCTGCCTTTTGAAAATCAAACGGAGTCCTCAATATTTCATTGAATCTTGCTGTTGCCTGACTAGTCTCTTTATTCACATAGATTTTCCTGGCAAAAAAAGTGTATCTCTTGGCTTGCAACATACCTCCCTATCCTGTTTTTCTTTGAATTGTGTTGGTTGGGAATATTAGGCAGTCTGCCGCAGCACCTGTGGTATGGGGGCAGAATCTATAGTTCTGCCAAGGTTTTTTCCCTATTTAGACCTATATAGAGACTCAGAAATTTTCCGACAAAAGTTTGCTAAAACTAGCACTAGGGTGCCACAAGTCATTGTGATGCATTTTGATTTTGTAATGTACATAAAGTAACAGTCATTTAATCAACAGATCTGGCAAAATCAAGAACAGGACTGATTAGAACATAAAGAATAGACAATAAATAAAATTAGTAAATAATCTCATCTGGGATTAGAGATTGGTGTGAGAGAGTTGGCAAGAAATAATTAAAACACATTCGCTGGGAGATTTGTTTATCTTTTATTGCTGTTATTTATTCCTCCTACTTCTCACTAATGCAAATTTCCGCCCATGCTGTAACTATGGCTGGTGCAAAGCACAGCTGGCCCTGAGGGATAGTAAGAAGCTTGATATTTACAGTAAATTCACGAATACAAGCCGCACTGAGTATAAGCCGCATCTCTGGGTGTTGGCAAATATTTCGGTTTTTGTCCATAAATAAGCCGCACCCGAATATAAGCCGCTCTGTCGTTCGCAGCGAGGACCCACGCGCAATTAGTAACAGAACCGCGGGAGGGCGGGGTTTACTGGCTGAGCTAAGGCTGTGCAGGCTCGGCCCACTAGGGGCTGCTGACGGGGCCAGGTGGCCCAGCCCGGTGCTGCCGCTCAGGGCCAGCCGCCGCTGCCACTGGGCTCGGGGCCACCCGCCGCTGCCACTGGGCTCGGTCACCCCGGGTCGGCGCTGCCCCGCGGTGGCAGGCAGAGACGGAGCTTCCCCCGCTCCTACGGCAGCGGCGGCGGACGGGGACAGAGCTTTCCCACGCCCGTGGTGCTGGCGGCAGGCAGGGACGGAGCTTTCCCGCACCCGTGGCGCCGGCGGCGGGCGCGGACAAAGCACCCCGCCTCCTCCCCGAGCCGCGGCAATGGCTGCGCGGGGCTCGCGTCGGCTCCCCGAGACGCAGCAATGGCGGCGCGCACTTCCCCCCCCTCCCCGGACCGCGGCAATGGCTGTGCGGGGCTCCCGTCGGCTCCCGGAACGGCGGCAATGGCGGCGCCCCCCCCCCCCCCCCCCGTCCTCCCCGAGCCGTGGCAATGGTGGCACGCCCCCCCACCCGTCCTCCCCTGGGCTGTGGCAGAAGAGGGAAGAAGAGAACTCTCCCGCCTCTCTCCCCGCCCCCCGTGCTGCCTGCAGGGAGCCAGGGCAACACAGTAACACTGTAACAATCGCGCAATGCCGGCTTTTACTGGCAGGTGCTTGGCTCGGCACCCTGGCTGGCACGTCTGGGGTTGTAAATGTCAGAAAATTATTCACATATTAGCCGCCCCCGACTATTAGCCGTACTTCCAGGTTTCCACCAAAATTTTTGTCAAATTGCTGCGGCTTGTATTCGTGAAATTACTGTATTCCCCCCACTACTTCCTTTAGTGGTTGCTCTGTAGAGATATGCACTGCTATGCCCACTGATGATTTCGGCAAATTTGGGAATGAACTGCGTAGGTTCCATCTGATTGGGAGAAGAAACCACATGTCTTGATACTAAAGCTGAAAATAAAAAAAAAGTAATTGCTTTATAGTGTCCCACAAATAGGTTTTAAGTGTTGTGGTTTAAATGTTAGAAGTGAATTTTTACTGTCATTAATAACTTTTTGGATGCTGAAGAGGGCGACATGGTAAGCTTTTTAATTACAGTAATTTCACAACTATAAGGTGCACCGGACTATAAGGCGCACCCCCCGGGAGTCGGCAAATTTCGCAACTTTGTAGATCATATAAGGCGCACCAGACTATAAGGCGCACTTTTTCTTTGCCATGAAGATCTGTGCCGCTTGCAACAAAGTCGATCGTGGTGTTTACTGGCATGTGCTCAAATAGGAAACATTTTAACAGATTGGTGTAGCCTTTAAATGCAGCCCCAAGTGCCCTCCCCATGCATGGGGCCCGGCAGTCCCGCCCGCCCCCAGCTGGCGAGGCGGGGCTCGGGGCAGCTGTGGTTCAGGGCGGCCACGGCTCGTGGCGGTGTGGCGCTGCCCACTCCCTCTCTCCCTGTGTGGCTGCTGCTGGCTGGGGGCTGGCTGCTCCTGCCCCTCCTCGCGGCTGGGCTCACGGCTTGCACTTTTTTGTTTTGCAGTGAGGAGCTGAGCCGCATGCAACAAAGTAACTAATTACTGGCAGTTTGCAAACATTTTTTACAGATTGGCGCAGCCTTTAAATGCAGCCCCAGGTACCCTCCCCATGCCGCGGGCCCCCGCACTCCTGCCCGCCCTCAGCACCGGCTGGTATGGCTCGCAGCTCCTGGCTACCACCACACGGCAGCAGGTCCCGGCTTCCCCTGCCCGGTGGCCGCAGCTGCGGCAGGCCCAGGCACTCCCGCCTGGTGCAGGCTGACGCAGCTCCTCCTCCGCACCGCCCGCGCTGTGTCGGCAGCGGTGGCTCCTCTCTGCCTCCTTCTCCACACTGCCCGCGCCATGTCAGCAGCGGCGGCTGCTCCTTGCCTCCTCCTCTGCACTGCCTGTGCCATGCTGGCGGCGGCAGCTGCTCCCTGCCTCCTCCTCTGTGCCGCCCACGCCGGGCCGGCGGTGGCGACTCCCTCCTTCCCCGCACAGTGTCCAGGGCTGGCTCCCTCCCTCCCCGTGCGGCTCCTGCCGGCCGCGCCCGCCTACTCTCCTCGTGACTCGGTGCTCCCACAGTACCGCCCCCCCACTGTGGCTCCTACTTCCAGGTTGGCAAGTGTCACAACTTTGTAGATCATATAAGGTGCACCGGACTATAAGGCGCACTTCTGGGTTTGGGCTGAAATTTTAGTCAAAAGGGTGCGCCTTATAGTTGTGAAATTACTGTAAGTCATTTTCTGGAACTGTGAAACTTTGTTTAAAAAGAAAAAAGCTATTTTTTGTTGAAAATGTGATCACCAGTGGGGTACATAGTAATTACTTCTGTTCTTGTGGAAACCATCTTTTGTTCTGAAATAATATTTTGGTATTCTGAAATCTCACTGTGAGGTGCTGGTTTTTTTTTGGGGTCAGATTTTTCCAAGTTCCTTTATACACAGAATAAAGCCGTGCAGCCGCCACTCAGTGATACCATGCAGGATTGCCGTGGTGGAGAGTGTGTCCCATTTTTGGAGAGAGGGTGGCATTGAGCATGCCAACTGGATTTTGTTAAGATGAGCACTGTTCAGTAGCAGCAGCTCGTATTGGCAAGACCAGTGCTTCTCAGTGCTGCAGAGAAAAGAGCTCAAGAATCTGTCATGCTCACCATGAGTGATAATGCGTGTGAGCGCAGTGACTTGTCGAACATACTTTCCTACAGTACTTTGTTCTGTGTGGTGAATGGGTGAAACTAATAATGTTTCTGAAGGACTGTCCAAGTATCTTCGAGCTGCTTGTTGTCTCTGATTTTATTCTGTCCTCCCTTCAGAAACAGGCAAATGGAGTAACGTGGAATTGCTGAGTCTCAGTCTGCAACAGTTATTTTTCTGTTGTACACACTTGTACACAGGTAGAAATTAATTACTTCTTTAGACAGTTGTTGCCATCATGAGTCAACTCTATCTTGCAGTATTTATCAGCACTTTTTAATAAGATGAAATTTATATTTACAGATAATATTCATATGCATAGAGTAGCAGTGATTCCTAAAGTTTTTTAAAAGTGTCTTATCATCCTTGTTGCTTTGAATGGTATTTTGTTATTGCAGCAATGTAAATACACACTAATCTCATGGGAGGGGCTGGCTGGTGTCTTCCCAGGTCTAGAGAGTGTAGGGAGTGATTTCTGCTGTTCTGTCCCACCTTGCCTCAAAAACCTGCGTGCTGCTGAGAATGAACAAAATGTTCTCTCCGCAGTTGCATTCCTTCTGCCACTGTTCACTGCTGCCAAGTCAATAAAACAAAAGTGGAATTTTTCAAAGCTGTCTTTTTTCTTTTTTTTTTTTTTTTAACTTTTAATGCTTTTTGGTTTCTGAGCAAAGAGCTGCTGACACCTAATATTATATCTGTTCAGGTTTTGGCTTCCCACATTGCCTTGCCAATTGGCACTTTTGGGAATGTTTGTTTCTGAAACTTTTTTTGAGCATAGCAGCCACATGTAAAATCTTTCAGGAGAGGAGGAGATGGGGTGATGTTCACGCACAGAGCTGTGTTTATTTCCATATAAGCTAAAAAATGCCCAACTCTAAAATATACAGCCATAAAGACAGCACCACCAGAGCAGCTGTAGGTCACCTTATGTATGGAGTCAGGGTTTATCTGCCTGTCCTGCAACAAGGCCAGCTGCCCTGACCTCTCAGCAGAGAGGTAAACACCATGAAGGGCAATGCATTTGTGGGTGTCACTGAGCTGATAGGGAGATGATGGTGGGAGGCACCTTGAAAACCTTGATTCATCTCTATAGCTCTTGTGTGAGAGGCCAACTCCTACCTGAGATAAAAATCTCATTAGTTATGGACCAAAAAATCTTTCTGTTAAACAGTGATGCTAAGAAATTTGTTTCAACTGTTTTTTATGCTACTCCTTTCCCTGCAACTGGGAGCAGAGCAGGTCACAGAGAGGGATGTTCACATATCTTGCAGCTCTGGTAGTTCATGCTGTAATATGATTATCAGCAGTTCTCTAGGCAAGCTTTGAAAGTCCTTTTCTGCTTCTGCAAGTCCTGCAATGAGCTCCCTAAGGAAAATGAAGGACAAATGCTGCTGAAAATCTGCAGTCTACTTTTTGTGCTGCAGTGTCCACCGCTAAATTAACCCTTCCTATTTCTATTAGACTTTTTCGAGAATGTGTTCCGGTATCTGGGTTATAATACAGTAAAATAATCTTGATTCTGTTATGTTACCTTGCAGTATGTTAAGATCCCATGTGTTTACAGTAATTTCACAATTATAAACCGCACAATTTTGACTAAAGTTTTGGTCCGAACCCAGAGTGCGGCTTATAATCCAGAGCGGCTAATATGTGATAAAAAATTCTGAAATTTGCCAACCGGAAATGCAAGCCAGCAGCAGCCCCAAGCCGAGCCCACCTGGCCCCGGCAGGGCAGCGCCAGGCCGGGGGGAGCAAACGCAGCGGGGGCCGGGCAGAACGAACATGGTGGTGGCAGGACTGGCAGCGCCAGGCCCCAGGCTGGGGGAAGTGGACGCGGCGGGGGCCGGGCGGAGCGAACGCGGCGATGGTGGGGCTGGCACCAGACCAGGGCCAGCAGCGCCAGGCCCCGGGTCAGGAGAAGCAAACACAGAGCAGCAGCAGGACTGGCAGCGCCGGCCCAGGGCCAGCCCGCCTGATGCCGGTAGTGCAGGCGGGGGCGAGTGAGCCCAGCAACAGTGGCCGGCCCCGAGCGGCCCTGCCAAGCGGCAGCACTGAGCTGGCTCACTCGGCCCCGTCGGCAGCCCCGAGCAGGCCAAGTCCACACAGCCCTGAGCCGAGCCAGTAAACCCCACGATCCCACAATTCTGTTACTAATTGGCAACTTTGTGAAAGTTGCACGCGGATCCTCGCTGCAAACGAAGGTGCGGCTTACAATCTGGTACGGCTTATTTATGTTGCCGACACCCGGACATGTGGCTTATAATCAGGTGCGGCTTGTAATTGTGAAATTACTGTATTTACAGCAGCAATGAAAAAAACCACTCGCCACAAATTTTGGCAGCAATCATAGCTACCTAGTTATTATTCCAGACAAACTGTTGTGTGAGGTATGCGCTAAAAAACAAACACCACCATTCTCATAAAATCAACTGACAGTTGATTTAGTTAAGCAACCAGAGAGATACAGGCAAAGGTTTGAGGTCTTATGCTACAGCTACAAGGCTTCAGCTAAGGATAAAATTTGCAACCATCCACTTCTTTATTCACTCTGAGTTGCAAGCATAGTTCACAGTGTAGAAGTTGGTGTGTCTTGGCACGTCAATTTGTGAGGTTCAGGTTGCCCAGTAATGCTTGACCAAATTTTAGACATGTCCACGTTTAACATTTGCTTTCCTAATTTTGCTGGGAGTGGGGACAATGTAAACTGAGTAAGTTTCCATAGGAGTTTTGTTAAGTCCCATTTAGCTTTCTTAAAATTGGCACTTAAAGAACATGCCTTACTTGACAGCTGTTGATGAAAATAGTGCTTGTCTATGTGCCCCCAAAGGCTCGTGTGCCCGAGCTATCATATGATGAATTTAGCTACATGTGTAAAGAAACTAAGGCTGATTTTCACCCTTTAAGAGTTTCATTTTGATGAAAGGTCAAATTTTCATAGCAATTATTTTTCAGTGTGATGGCAGCAGGTAAGAAGCATACCAATGTCCTTAAATAACTCAAAATAATTTTCATTTGCATTTGTATTTCTTCCCCCAATTACAAATGTGCTATAAAATCATTAATATGTAGCAAAAATAATGCATTTGAATTGTAATACTCCATTGCATGTATAAATAAGGTCTGCTTCTTAAATAATATTTTTGAAGTAATCATTCACATAGTATTCATTTAAATTCTTAAAGCTGTCATCTGCAAACTTAGCATCATTTGCCTCTTTCTCCTCTTTTAACTTTTTTGTGGTGAAGCAGATATAGTGTGTTGGAAATATTGTTGTTCAGTTTACAAGCAAGTATTTTCTACTGCCAATTCTGTTCTGGTGGAGGTAAACTGAAGCAGTTTTCGTTCCTGTGCTTGGATAGTCTTTGAAAATGAGATCATGTTCTTCTCATCAAGGTGTTTCCCCAGCTTAAATGATTGCAGAGAGCTTTCCACCTTCATGGCAGCCTTCCTCCCTGAAAGAGGAAATGCTTTTATGAATAGTGAAATACAGAATATATCTAAATATTCTTGTATACATAAATGTAATATTTTAAGTCTATTTTTTACCCTTTTGCTTAATGGCAAAGGAATATGCCCTTTGTGTAAGCATGTACATGTGATGCATGTACATGTGTAAGTATGATATGTGATGGCATTTAGATGTAGGGAATGGAAAATTAACTGTTTACTAAGGAAAATTTTTCCTGTTTACATGTTTTCAGCTTTTGAAACTTCACTGCAGGCTAACATCAGCACACAGTCTTCATTCTGTTCATTTTATTGGCAACATTTTGATACTGGATATACTGTATGAGAAACAAAGGGCAAAACATGGATTAATAATTAGCAATACATATGTCCACAGTCATTCAGTTGTAACCTCTGTGCTTGCTTTTGCTATTGTATTGAGGAGAGGGGGAAAGAAAAGGTCATTCAGTACAGCAGAGAAGAGCGAAAAGTAAATTATGGTATTTCTTCATATGGTGGTTAAATAGCTTTAGAAACTTAAGAAATTAAAAGGAGGAGGAGGACTTGCAAAGATCTTTAATTCTGTTGTGCGGTACTGCTTTGTAAGGGTTTTGGTTGTCAATTGTCTTCCCTTGCAGTAAAATATGCAGAAGTGTAACAATTCCTATTGCTTGCTTTTAGGCAGCGGATCTCTTCTTCCAAAGAATGGGAGCAGATAAAATTAGGGCTGATTAGCCCCTAATGAGGTACACAGATCCTTGGTGACAGAACAGTAAAATTAAGCAGCTCCTCCAAATAAGTAAAGTGGGCAAAAGGAAATTCAACATATCTTAAGAAAAAAGCTAGGGAGAGAGCATCTGTTTTAAGAGTCCTCTCCTGTAAGAACTTTTCTCGAGATTTTAGATCAGTAAAAGACTAGCTTGTTGCTACAAAGGGTTACTTTTAGACTTTGTAAGGAAATTACAGTGGCTGCAGAAAGGACCCTGAAGTTCTATTCAGACTGAAAAAACAGAACCTAAATTTTTTAAAAAATTCATTTTTATCTGACTGGGACAGCCCTTTTTCAAATTCAGCTGCTGTCTTCTGGATTATGCATGGAATGAGGGGAAAAAGAGGACAGGTATAAATAAATTGTGTGTTTTCTATTTTGCAGTTCTTGCAAGAAGATAGATGGATGTGCTTTTAAACTCTGTATTGATTTGTCTGCTGTGGCTGTGTATTTATCAGAAATCTGTGGGTACTGGGGCTGGGGAGAGCCCAGAGTGTGGCTTAGCTTTCTGAGGAAGCACCATGTGGATTGGGAATAACGTGAACAAAGAAACTGCCCCTCTTCTAGGACCTTTGTGATATGGTTTCAGCAGGGTGCTGATAATTGTGCAGCAGCTTATTATGCTCTTGAGATAATAATACAAGTGAATATGAAAGCCATTCTTTTGTTACAAAGAATATCTGAATTAGTTTTAGTTTTATTTACACCACGTAGTTTCCTGCTCGGGACTTGCTTTCTGTGAAGAAACATATGAGTCACATTGAATATGCATTGTTTCAATGACAGTCCTGCTGTGTTACTCTTCAAGAAGGTTGGGTTCTTGTGTTGCTTTTTCTACCAGAATTTGATTTGTTGTGCAAGATGCACTGCCGTCTATTTGTCTGTTGGCTCATATGGTGACTGATAAAAACATACCTTATTTTGCTATTTCTTAATTAACGTTCTGCTAGAAGAGATAAGCTAAAAAGACTAAGGGTAACATATTTATGGATCTCCATAGAAAGGTACAGTTTTTGCAGATTATGGTGGATTCAGTGCACTGTCTCGGAGTTATAACAGAATGAGTGTTTCAGATCCATTCATTTGGGGAATTACAGACTTGATTCTAACTTGGCATGTGTTGTAAGATACAGATGGCCCCTTGTTATTGTTTCAGCTCATGTCAGTGCTGAGATACAGTTTTGGCTGACAATGTGAATGAAGGCTTGAGTTTATTTGGATGTGACTGGCAGAAATGAGAGTCAGCACTGCCAGCCTCGATGCTGCACACGACAGCTGTACCACACACCTCCCAGCAGCCTGTCAGCACCTCTGGTTCCTGGCACCTTGTGGCACAGCAGTGGTGTGCCTCATGCCAGTTGCCTGATGCAGGGCTTTAGATTACAATTTTCAGGGGAGAGACATAATTCACTGAGTCCTGGCTTCCTAAGGCAAAAAGTTCTTGCGCAGTAACTTGATCACTACACTTTTGTCTGCACTGGACTCTCTTGCCACTGTATATCTGTTTGAAGAAGATGAGGAGCGTGAGCATGAGAAGATGCTGTGAATAATTAATACAAGTGTTCTCTCTCTCACTGAGAAGGAAGACAGGTTATGTGAACTCTATGCTCATTTCAATTACTCAGATTAAATTACAAAGTCCCAGAGCATTAGGAACAGGTTGTTTTAATGTTGGCTTGACTAAGCTGCAGAGAGGAACATCCCCTGTGAGGGACAGGTGCATTGCCCCAACTTGTGGTCCCCTCCTTTGGGTGGGTGAGTTCCATGCAGGTGTCCACAAGTAGCAAAATGTTTTTGGCAATGCAGAGGCTGAGTGACACTTGCCTGACAAGCTGACAAGTCTTTTTCTATGAGCTGTTGAGCAGGAAGAGAATGGAGATACCCAGCTAGACTGGCTCCATCGTGCTCTGATGCAGCTGCTGCCAGATGCTCTCCAGTTGGCTCATGCCAGCCCTAAATCAAAGTGTTAGCATGGTTTGGTGACTCTGCAGGCTCAGTAATGAGAGACCATATGGCATGTGGTGGCTGACTGGAAGGTTTTTGCTGCTGTGATATCCTGCCTCCCTCCTGCCAGAGTGTGCAGGCTGGCAGTCCATAGGCTGTGGTGTTACATATGGTGGCTCTGGAGGCCGGACCAGAGAAACCTCCTCACCCCTGGAATGAATATTGAATGTCTCACAAGAGATGGTTTGTGGCTTAGGGAGGAGGTAAAAATAATCGTGCACACGTGCTGAATGCTTCTCAAGGATGCTGAGTGGGAAGGGACAGCAGCCTGGAGGATGTCTGGAATGTGTTCCCTGGCCATGCTGAAGCTGTGGGGTTGTGATCTCAATAGAAAAGTTGGGGTAAGTAAGGTCCTCTGGTATTGCTGAAGGGCCACTCAAGCAGCTTGAACAGAAATGGGCCCATGTTAGTACTGAGGTTGCAGATACAGTCTAGCATATGGGGATAGATGTTGGCAGTGTGGGCTGTAGACAGAGTATAACAGAGAGTGAGACTTTAAGTCCTCTCTTGTAAACTGTGGTAGATGAAAAGTAAGAGCCTGGCCCTTGCAGTATGGTTTCCTTGTCCCTACCATTTTCCACTTTCATTGTGGAAAAAGCCTATAATTTCTCTGTTCATGTAAGGTTGATACCACAGTTCACAGTACCCATGTTAGTAGTGGATAAAAGGGAATAGAGATACCAGGGTTTGGGCATTATTGTGAGGAGGAAGCAGCATTTAGGTCCAGATGGGGACAAAGCTGATCTGCTGGAGCTTTCTCAGATAAAGACACACCTTCAGCTGAGGTAACAGTTATGTGAGCAAATGCTGCTAGACAAAAGTACAGTAATTTCACGATTACAAGCCGCACCATTTTGACCAAAGTTTTGGTGGAAACCCGGAAGTGCAGCTAGTACTCCGGGGCGGCTAATATATTAACAAAAATGTGATATCTGCCCTTACCTGGTACTGTGCCCGTCCTGCCCCAAGCAAAAATGGTTTGAAATCCATGGTTTCCCATTGTTCCGATGATGAGCCAATCAGAGAACAGCTTATTGCCTACCTGTGGATGGCGGCGTTACTGAGGGGCGGGGGTTGTTATCGGGGTGAGTTACCTCAGTGAGTTACCTCGGCAGTTTGATAAAAGTGTGTGATATTTCTCTGTACTTTTTAAAGTGTTTTCAGTCTTGTGCGGCTGCGCGGCTGGCCGTGCTCACGCGGATCAGGGGAGGGGCCGGGCCGGGCCATGCCCACGCGGCTGAGCAGCTGTTTAAAGGCAACGAGGATCCGTTGGGGATGCTCGCAAAATGACCACACCATTGTTTGTGTCTTTTTCGGCTTGTAAATAAAACTTGCAGGGAACACTGCCGCAGCTATGGTCTGTGTCTTTTTTCACTTGGAAATAATGTTTCCAAGGTTGGCACCTGCCAGTAAGCCCCAGTGATCCCATGATTGTGTTACTAAATGACGACTTTGTTACTAAATGACATTCGCCGCAAATGAAAGTGCGGCTAATAATCGGGTGCGGCTTTTTTATTGACAAAGACATCAACATTGCCAACACACCGGAAATGCGGCTTATACTCCGTGCGGCTTGTATTCGTGAAATTACTGTATTTGTTTTTGAACTTGCCAACTGTCCCATATTGTTGCACTTTTGTCATATCAGATTTATGGTTGGTCTGGTTATGTATAGCATTTCAGACTTAAAATCAGAGGAAGAGACAGACTGAGAATTGACTGTCTGCCTCTAAATATATTTCATGCTTGTGCTATTATATATGCAATGTTACTGAAGACTAAATATTTGGGTATTTTATAGAAGAGTTAGACTTGTCTATATATCAGAATTTGTGCCTTAAAATCCTTGCAATTTGTCTTAGATGCAATGTCTACACAAGATCACAGTCCATTTCATAAACATGGTAAACATCCATGATTTGTTTGTTCATCTCAGCCTTCAAGTTTATCTACCTATAAATTCTCTTTGAATAAGTGAATTTATTTTAAATTATTGGGATCTGGATATGTTTTTTTCCAACTGTTGTTCAGCTTTTAATGTTTAAAGATAGAGTGGAAAGGATGCTGTGTTTTGTCCTGCCCCATTAAGTGAACAGATGTCATGGGCAGTTTATACATTCACGCTGTGGAGAGGGACAACTGCTTCTCATCCCAGACAGAGCAGTTCCAGGGTTGTCAGCTCTGGGAGGCCACAGGTACACTGCAGCTGGGATGCATGTGTCATCCCCAAGGTGTAGTCATTCCTCTCCCCACTTTTTGGAAGCCTTTGCAGGCTGGATTTCAGTCTTTGTCAGAGCAGATGAAAATGTTGCTCAGCATATATTTCATTTCCCTCTTGAAAATGGAACTATTTCAAGCCATGGAAATCTCATCCCTCCTGCTTTTCCACAAGAAAAATGTGGATAGCCCATCCTTTGGGGTCCTCGTCACAGCAACCATTACAACCCATAGCAATATCATACTGGCTTGAATTCATGTACTTTTATGTGACTCATTATTCACTGACATAAACAAAAGGGAGTGTCTTCTACATCACCCAGTAGGAATTTCAGGTATAAAAAAAAGTTGGTTTTTTTGGTTTTTTTCTGCTTCCCTTTTTCTTGTTGATTTTTTTTTCTCTAATATAAAAAGAAATGGGTTTCTGAGTAGCAGCACCATGCAGGCTTCTGAAGGTGTGGTTTTTTTAAATTCTGTAATATAACATGATGACAATGATGTTGTCAGGAATGATTTCCAAAATAAATGGGTGGTCTGAGAATGCTTGCAGAATGTGGGGGGCCTTGCAGCACTGTGTGACAGGTGTCATCCAAACACACCTGTCTGTGTTTAGGCACACATTACATGAGAGAAGATCGTGCTCCTGCACATTAGACAAGGGCCACCAACTCATCAGAGCCCAGTTCTGTATGGATGGGATATCCTCCTTACTACAAATGACAAAAGCATGCCAACTATGATTTACAGAATCCATACAAAGATTTCCTTTTACTAATGAGTGGTGATCCTGATAGTAAGAGCACAGCAAGAGCTGCCACTTCTGGCTAACAGTGAGTCTGCTGGATCTCTGAGAACAGGTATGGTTACCAAAAGTCCACTAGGCTGACCTGATGTCTTTTGGGATACTTTAGAGGGCTGTGTCCAACCTATGGTAGAGAAAGCTGCTTGTGCTTGCGGGTGAGTTCTGTTTATCTTAACTGCTTGACAAGAATTACTAGAACTGAGGTTTGCCATCCCACAAATTAACTGATTGTTAGAGCCAAGATTGGTTATACTAAAAAAATTGAATATACCTTACCCCATTTTGTAAGATTGTTCTTGAAAACAACTTTCTAGTAAGATGCTGTCCATGACCTGGATCTTCCATCTGGTGACTACACATGAAAAGGTACAAAAAGAGCAAAGTAAAATGAGCTGGGGATTGTATTGTCTATGAGCTGGGAGAGAAAATTATAGTTCATAAAATCACAAAGGGTGTGGTTTGAATCGGAATCTGAAAAGGCTGAATCTGCACTGATTTTCTGCAATGCAAGAATTTGGTGGCAGTAAAATTTGTGAAACAACAGTTTAAAATAAGAAAAAAAAAAAGTGGTGGGTGTTGACAGCCTGGGGGTCTTCCTGCCCAACAAGGCAGCAGAAGCAGGTGGCATCAGCAGGGTCAGAAAGAGGCTAGTCAAATTCACCGGCAGTTAATGTGAATATTAAAATGACATAGTAAGGACATACCTTTAAATATTCCAAATCCAATAATTGCTGATGCTGGGAGACTATAGAAGCATGGATACTCATCATAAGGCACTTGAACTCTCCTCATATAATATCTGCTGTTGCTACTATTGAAAGCAATATAGTCTGGATGGATCCTTTGTCTACCTCTACAGAATGCTTGTTATGTTTGTTTCTGCTGGGTACTATTTTTAAATCCTTTTGCTGTTTCTTTTTCCTTTCCCAGCAAGTCAGTGAGTGACTTGTGTAGAATGGCAGTTTTCTCTTCTGAATCCTCCAGACACAACTGGGATAACTTCATGTAGAAGGGAAACTAAAACACAGCAGCTGATGGTAGACCATTTCTGCTACTGCTAGCAAATGCGACAAAACAATACTTGCAGAAATTCAGAAAATTTGTGGGATATTTTGAATAGCCAGGAGACCCAGTAGTGAAATATTTTCACATATATTCATTTTCTGAGGCATTTTTTACTGAAAGCTGCCCAGTAAAGCCCCCCTTCTGTGCAGTAGGTCAGTGGCTTGGGAGACTGAAGCAGAAGCTTTGTAGAAGCTCAGCTCAGGAGAGGAGAAAACCATTTTCAAGTATGGGGTAGAAGAAAACCCCTCAGAACCCTGCATTACTGAAGGTTGTACATTTAGTCTCTGCTTGCAGCAATAACACGGTGAGAAGACAAGCTTAATGCAAGTCTGCTTAAGATAGGGGTGGGGGGAGAAGACTGTTGAGGGAATCGCCATGAAACTGACTGATGTTTATTTCCATCACAGCCTGAGAACTGGAGCCTGGCATTGCATAGCTCAGGCTCTGGGGTTCAAAAGCAACAAAGCTTAGAGTTGGGTCTGATTTTTTGTTGTTTTTGTTGGAAGGGAAGCGTTTGCCCTGAGTAGGAGCACTCTGACTTCTTTTCTTCAGCTTGCTGACTCAGGTCCCAGAGTTTCTGAGCCATCATTCTCTTCTTAACAGAGCTTAGCTCAGCTTTTGCCTGGAGCTCTGCTGTAAAGAAAAAACCTTTTTTACAGACCAGTGCCATAAGTGGAGGGAGTGAGGAAGGCAGGCAGGTAAATTCATGCTGACCGTAGCCATATCTTGTTAATTAACTTGCTTGTTGAAAGGATTTACAAGGCTTCTTTTTGCTCTCATCATAATGCAGATTCTGCAGAAATAAAAATCATAGTGTGAAGTGACTTCTTTTGATTAACTGCTTAAATATTGTCCAAAATAAATTACTTGTCATACTGCATAAAGTAAGAATAGTCTCTGTCTTGTGATGGAGAGACTGAACCACAGCTGACTGCTGCCTGAGAGATGCTGCAGGAAACACTGGTCCCAGGGATTTTTAGTTCTGCATTTTAGGGTCACCTAGCTACTGATTTATTTTGTTCAGTTAGTGAGACTTGAAGAGCAACTTGCATAATTTTGCTTGTGATTTGGATGCAACATTAGAAAGACATTTGCTCTAGAAAGTATATGAATGGGTGAATTGTTAAATGATTAAACTATTAAGTGAAATTTAAAAGCAAAGTGTCTCAAAGTAGATTACTCTGTGTCTGACCTGAAAATAAAATCTATATATGCCTGCATTCTTACATGGTTTTGCCTTTAATTCTAAAATAGCATATATAAAAAAGATATATTTCTCCCTTTCAAATGTTGCCTTTTAGTTTATTGGCCACTCATTTTGATAAACACAAAGATAAGAAGAACACAACCAAAGCAGGGGTAAGATTGAAAATAAAGTATCAGTGAGATACTTTATCATTATCCCAGGATGGATACAAACCACAGAGCAACTCCCCACATACTTTCTCTTTTGCTGTTGTTGGCTTCAGACTTTGCTTCATTTAAATTGCACCTGGCATACTTGGTACATACAGGTTGCAGACATTCCTGTTTCCTGTAGAGAAGCACAAGTTTGAAAAGTACTTGCCACTCTAGCTGAACAGGAGGGATTCCCAGTGCCAATTTCTTGTAGCAGCTAGAGAAATTACCATTTTGGATGGGTTTTGCATGTATCTTGTCTCTTGTTTGCAAATGTTATCAGTGTCTTGCATAATGAAACTGGGCAAGTTCTACTGCCAGGACGACCCACCTGTGAGAGGGAAGTCTCAGGCAGAAGTCTTGTTGCACGAATGTATAGCAGGAATGGAGCAGTACCAGTTCTTCATGAGTGTTGCATCTCATGGGTCGACTTGCTCTGTCAAACCCTTGTACCCTAGACCTATTTAATCACCACTTTACACTTGGTGGGTAGGATGCAGAGCTGGTTTTTCTCCTGGAACCATTCCCTTACTACATCCCTCTGAACAACTGGTAGCCAGTACCTTTGAATCCTTCACAGTTCTGACCTACAGTGCTCCCACTCCAGATCTTAAACAACAGAATTGTATTGTCTGAGCCACATTCACCCTGTGAGTGGTTCAAAATATGGTGCTGATCTGGAACTTTTTTGGAGTGGTTGATGTGACTGTTAGCTCTCAAGAGTCTGTGTGTGCCATGAGAAAAAAGAAGTTAAATATGCATCTATTTAGCCTAAAGCCTCCTTGCCTGGGAAGCCAGAACCTGTTTTTTTAATCCCACAAACCAGTGTGTGCCCATCACCATTTCCATATGTGACCTCAGCCCTGGACAGGAGGACTTTCAGGACTGCTTTTCTGGGTTAAGAGCTGAGTTATATTTCTCTTCTAATTACAATGTTGCCAACATGCTGTTCTACAACTGCTCTTAGACCAAACCTCAACTGTTTTCTATCTTAAGTGTCTGGTGCAAACATCAGACTTTAGTGTGAGTCTGGACTTTCTGCAAGGTCTTGCCTCTTGAGGCTTCTGCATGTCTGTAGTTCTGCTGTGTGTTGATCTATACGTACTCAGACACTTCTGGTGCTGAAACACCAGAAGAGGTGTCAGTGACCTAGCAAGATGCAGCACAAAAGAGGAGCAAGGTTCTTTTCCCTTGTGAATAGGACAGGATTAGGACATAGGCTTTATGTTCTGCCTGAAAAAATCACCATTCTGGAAAAACCTGTAAAAGCTGGGATGTCATGAACGTTTGTAGAAACTGAGGATCATGTGTGTTTAAGGTTTCTGCTATTGAACCTCAGGGCAGAAGAGAGTTTGAATATCTAATGCAAAACACTTTAAACAACTGCTTCATTGAGCAATAACTCATCATATAGCTAGTCTCTGCTTGTTTTGCATTTGCCCTAGGATCTGTAAATCACAGTATTCACAGGCAAGCATGGGTTGAGCATGTAAAAACACATAGGCAGAGAGTTGAAGAGTTGGGAATGGAAAACACAAGCTCCTCTTCTAATTTTCTTGTGCAAGATGCCTCTACCAGAGAATTGGCTTTGCTGTAGAGGAGGCTGAGTTTTCCTCCTCTCTGCATTCTAGCTGGTCTCTGGTATTTTGCTGTGCCTCGCCCACATGAGAGACTTGTGTCCAAATGCAGCTTCTGGGGTGTGTGCAGCTGAGGAATCACAAGTGGCACCATTCTAAAAATGACCCATGTATGTGTTGGTGCAGTTTTAGGATTTCAGTTCCCAGTGTATGGTTCAGAGAATATTTTAACAAAATTCCCTTCTCCCATGAGTTTTGCTGAGCCAGATCAGATTTTTTCTGTGCTTGAAGAGCTGTTTAATAGGCAGATTTGCAATTCCTGCTACATTTCCAGAACAATAACAACAATTAAAAAAACAGAGGTTTTTCTCTCTTTTCTTCTGTCTGTTGGACTGAATTTGCTACCTGAATTATTTTATTAATCCTTACTTAAGCTCAGAAGCAGCAAGTGAGTTTGCTTGAGGTACTTGAGCCTGCATAGCTTTGAAAGCCCTAATAGAAGCATACCCACAAGGCAGTTTGTACCAGGTCAATTGCATCTCTTCAAGCCACAATAAATGCAGATCTTAGGCCTTGTTTAGATTTTCAGCACTGTTTTTATTAATTTAATGTCAATTCTCATCTCAATTACATTTGTTTCTTGCTATTGGGAAGCTCGCCTCATTTGTGCCTGTGAATGGTGACTAGTGTTTTTAACAGATTTTACTTTTAAACCCATGATGAGGCACGCCACAGTTGGGCCTCATTTTTGTGGTTGACCTGCTCATATTTGGGACTGCCCTGAACCTAAAAGAGTTGTGTCCCCACCCAGGATCCCCTCCGACCCATCTGTCCATGGCCATCCCTGGGTGCATACTCTCACGTCTCCCCTCTTACAGTGTATACAATGAAAGCAGGGAAGCACCCCCATTGTTACAGTGCTACTGAGAGAGCACAGAGTTATGTTGAACAAATTAGAAGCGGGTAAATAAATTCAGTTTTCTTTGCTGTTGCTTACACTGATAGAGATGGGCACCCTGGTAAGTGCAGCCTGCCCTGAGACAGTGGCTGTCCTGAGCTTCAGGACATGTGCTGAACTTCGTATGAGGGTTGACAATAATTGTTCAGCACGCATTCATGTAGCTCAGTAAAAATTGCCTGTCTTCAGCTTAAAACATATCTTTATATCCTTATAGCCAACAGATGGTAGTGATGCTTTAAAAATCTCTCTATTTGAAAGGAAGTAGTTAATATTTTCCTAAAAGCTCACAGATTTAAAAGCTCTGTCCCAGCTGGAAACTCTGCCAGCAGCATGGGTTTGGTGGTTTTTCATAGTTTTGGTTTGGTTTGGGTTTTTGTGGCTTTTTTGGGTTGGTTGTTTTTTTGTTTTTGTTTTTTGGGGGTTTTTTTGTGGGGTGGGGGATTGGTTTGGTTCTGGTGGTTTTTGTTGCTTTTGGTGTTTGTTTGTTTGTTTGTTTGTTGTTTGGTTATTGCTTTTTTTGCCATGCTTTGTTTCAGAAATTTGGCAATTATCATTAGGCTGGAATCTTGTGATGTGCATCATGGCCTGTGTTGGATTCCTGCCTTATATTGCTGTTTGTACCCTTTCACTTCCACAGTCTTTATAGCAGCTTTATGCTCTGCCCTCCACAGAACAAGACATGGTAAATGTCAGTGTATATGGCAGAGCTAGGGGAGGAGGAATTCCAAAGAAGCTCTTTTGGCATTCTCAGAAAATTGATGTCAGGATTGTACTAAAAATCAAGGCATTTGTGTTCTTGAAGGAGAAAGTAAAGCTGTATTAGCTTGTGTGATGAAGCTAGCTTTTAAAGACAGCCAGCTTCTCTATCAGTCAGTGTATCTCTGACTCTAATTCACATGGTGCCTGCACTCATTAATTTATTGATTTTCTTTTACTTTGCTAATCTGCTTAGCTTTTAAATACTTCCCTTCACATACTGTCAGAGCTAAATCAAATGTAATTGGAAAAATGTGACTAGTTTGTTGAGGAGTTGCCAGCCCAAACCAGATGGGGGTCAGCAAAGCAGGGTGTTCTTCATACACCTAAGCTCCACCTGTCTGAGTCAACAAAATGAAATGTTGTTTGGACTGTAGAAAACTCAAAGCAGACTCAGGGGAAAGCACCTCTGCAGGCCCAGATGAGTCTTCTGCTCTGAAGATGAGAGTTGTGAGCAGGCTGCCCCCTGCACAGAAGCGGGGCAGGGAAGGAGGAGCAGGAGCCCCACTGCAGAGCCAACAATTCTGGCTTTGCAGAGCTAGCCAGCTAGCCACAGAACTGCTGCTGGTTTGACCTCTGCCTCTCATTTGGCTTCATTTCCACAGCCACCCACCCAGGAGGACAGTGCCCTTTTTCTGTACCTGCAGCCTGAGCTTCAGGCAAGTGCTGCTTATTGATTCAATCTGCCACGTGTGGGTTGGAAGGAAATGTAACTCCCAGAGAACCCGCTGCTGCGGGAACTTGCAGTGGAGAGGTCTTGTAGTCAGATGAGCACCATTCCTGACAGCGTCTGTGCCGCCTCTGGTCCCCTCACCCTGCCAGCTTCCATGCAGTAGCTAGATTTGTCTAGGTTTGTCTAGGTTTGTCAGGTTTGTCAGTCATGGATTCTGCATCTGAGGGTTCTGCCCTCACCTCCCTGTGGGGACATCTGAGTCAGAAATTGCCACTGGTCCCCTGCTCACTGGTACAGTGCTTCTGGAGGTGCTCTTCATCTATAAAATCCTCTAACCCTGCCTTCGTAAGATGTTGGGTAATCTAAAACTTTATACACATGCCACAAATGTGAGAAATGTGCAGTGGTACATGCAAGTTTAGAGACCAGCTGCAAAAAAGTTGAGGGCAGGCCAGAAAAACCAAGGCCAGTTGCAAATTCAGGTAGTTGCAGATACATCCTCACTGACGACAGATCAGGAGGTTGTCAGAGAACCACAGTTCAGCTTCAGTCACTTTTGGGGTGTGTGGTAGCTAGGACGCTGATTTAAGAGGAGCATGCTACTTCTCTGCTGAAGTTTGCATTGAAGATGATACTTTAAACACTCAGAAATGCCTACTGCTTAATGTACCTAACTTCTTAAAATTACATGGTTTTTAACTGCTTTTTACTTGTTTGTTGCAGGTTGCATGTCTGGTTGGACTTGATGCATGGCATTTGCATGACACCAAACAGCCTAGCTGTGGATGTGTCACTGAGCAAACATGGCCTATCCAGCAAATACTAACAGCAGTGCTACAGGTAACTAAACGGGAACGCATTCCCCCTTTGGATTATTAACTTTAAAAAATCTTACATTGTGCAAGCAGGAAAAGGAAGTAATGGCAGTTTAAATACTGAAAAACAGTTTCCTGGTAGATCAGACCCTGTCTGTTCCCCCCATCCCCCACCCCGATTTTCTTTTAAATATTTATAGTGTGCAAAGTAGTTTGGGAAGACTTAAGGGCGGGCATTCAGTCATTCAGCATGCAGTGTGCTCTGCTCTCAGGGACCTACAGGGGCTTACTCCAGACTCTGGGAGGCCTAGGGCTCTGGTGCAGAATCATGTGGCTGTTACACCGAGTCTGTAATAATTGGTGAGATTAATCAGCTCTTAATGCATTGAATCCCCAGCCCTTCCTGATCATCCTTACTGGTCAGTCATTTTTGTTGCTTGCTTCTCCACAAAGAATAAAAAACATTTCTTAAGTAATATCCAGAAGAGGTGTTTCACTTTTTTGTTATTTTTAAGAAGTTCCCAACGTGTCTGTTTTGGTTGTCTGATACTCTGTGAAATGGATTACTTGGCATGTTCAAAGGTTGCTGAGGAGGGCTGGCAGGTCAGGAGGGGGCAGAAACTGCAGAATAGCTGATAAGAGCACAGTAGCAGTGCTCCTCCTGCGTTTATGTCAATATTTTCCTCTTCTGATCACTGCACAAACATAGTTTTTAGCCCACTAAAGCTGAGGCTGCTACAGTAGGATTACATGGAAAATTTCAAGTGCATAGCAGGAGTTTGTGGGTTTCTCACTGTGCTCACTGTAGAATTATTCTAATTAGAGCATGGGATTAAAACATTTTGTGTGCAGGATATTAGAAATACAGAGTGCCATTACGTGCAGTTTAGGCAAAGCAAGAAGTCTTTTTTTAAAGTCTAGTGAAAGTTGAATTAAGTCTTTGGAATTATTATTATCTGTTAATGATTTAAAGTTGAATTTACCAATGTTGTTAAATCTTGAGACCACTGAAATAAGATATTTCTATTCCCTTCCCCCACCCCCTTTTTATATAATTAGAAGTATATTCCTTAAGATAGAAACCATATCATTTTGTAACCTTCAGTAAGTAATCTTTTTAAGAAGGTGGACTGCAAAACCTCTGCTGTGTGACTTAACTGTAGCTGTTTGCTGCCTAAACCCCTCGTGTAACTTGACTTAGATTTGTAATATGCCTTTAACTTAAGTCATGCAGAAAAATTTCCTCTGCTTACAAGGAAGGAAAAATTGTGCATGGAGTGTTACTGATTGCTTTACTGCTTTTTTTTTCTCCCTGCAGTAGAATTGTTATTGAAAAAGTTGGTGGGCTGATGTGTAAGTCTAAAAGAAGCGAAATGCTTGTACTGGGGAATGTGTTCATGCAAGATGAAGTTTTAGTTTCAGAATTGCTATGCAAACAAGGCTTCTTGCAGGATAAACTGTTTGTTCCCTTATTTGTAGAAAGACGCTGTTATAAATTACAAGTATTTAATTCAGAACTAAATTGGACAACATTTTGCAGATACTGTCAGGACTTGTTGGCTTTGCAAACCCTTGAGGCCGGTGTTCTGACATGCAGCTGTGTATGCCCGTGTCTCAAATCTTCAGCAGTTCATAACAGATGGACTATTGGGCGGCAAAAACCTGTGATTTGTTGTGCTGCTGTGCTGCCTGGGAGAGAAGGCCTTTGGATGAGCAAGAGCTGATCTGGGCGTTGGAGGTATTGAAGCGAGTTTCTTAATTGCATGGAGCTCTAGGAGTGGAAAGACAGACTTCAGGGGTGGTGTTTTCTGCGCCCTCTGAATCAATCAGCAGCAGGAAAAAGAACTAGAAAGACTTGTTAGGGACTACTAAGCAGCATTTATATTACTTGAATATTTTGGCAAGTCTGACCACATGTTCAGCTTCATTCAAGTATGAAGTGACTAAGAAGCAGTGGTTTGCTTTGGTAAACTCAAGAATGTGAGTACTTGCACTATCAAATAATTATGCCTATGTGCCATTTTGGTAATTTTTTTTCTGTATACAAGCCTATATGGAATACTACTGCTACAGATGAAATCTGTAGAGGAATGCTTGAATTTGGAACTTGTTTCCAGGAAAGGATCTAGCTATTTTGCATTTGTATTGAGATTTTTTCTTTTAAGGGATATTTATGGGAAATACATTTGCTGTAAGTATTTTAGTGTGTATAGGAGATAAACTACAAAGCAAGTGATGGCTTTATCATGAAAGCACCTATCATAACTTTCTCTGTCTCTCGCCTATCTCAGACATGAGCCTTAAATGTGGTGAATAAATTATAGAGACTGTGATTTATGCTTCAGTATTGTTTGTCAATAGTTTTGCTTGCTCCTGACTTAAATTTTTTTCCCACTCTGTTCACAGTTTCATTGCACAGAGGTCTTGTAGTGAAATGTATTTCTTTGGGCTGTGAGATTATTTGTTCATTTTTATCTGTCTTGGAAGTTGTTCTTGTAGCATAGTACTGGTTTTGGACTAGGCTGTTAAAGCTGTGCCATCTGCTCAGAAAAGAGCTGAATAAATTGGTGCTTGCATTAAAAAATTGCTTTATTTTATCAGGTCCCAGATAGTGTTTAGTTATAGGTGCTGGATAACTGTTTAGAGTCCTACCTGGTGGCATGTGAACTCACTGCTGAGTCCAGTAAGCTCACCAGGGTTAAGGAGTGTAGTGCTAGTCCAGAGCATGCTGTGCAGTCACCCAAGAAGCTGCCTCAGGAGCTGGGAAATACCCTCATTCTGTGGGGAGCTATTGGAAGTCTGCAGTTGGTTTGGGACATGACATAAATTAATTTCTCTTTGCATAGTACAAGAAAAAATAAATGAGGTGATTGTTTCTCTAAATAGTATTAATGTCTCCATTAACTGCTGGGTGAAACTTCCAGTAATTGTTAGCTTCTGTGCTTGCTAGGACTGATGCATAATTCATCTATTTAATGAGGCTCTGTTAACATTTCTGTAGCGATAGCTGTAGAAATTTTTCCAGTCAGCTACAAAAAGCACAATGCACAAGCAGAAAACTTACAGGGCAGTTTGGAAATAGCTCTGGATGGATTTTCATTCCTTCCACTAACAGCCTGTTCGTGAAAACTTTCTTTTCAAAACATATGTTCTGAAAGGCACTGCATGGAATAAACTTCCAGTCTAATTCTATTTATTCTGATGTGGAAAACAAGGAAGCAGGAAAACAAACATAGGAGACTGATTTTGAAAAGATAAACGATTAAAAATGTATTTGTCACTAACCATAATAAAAACATGTTTTATTTGACTTCCCTAAGCACCTCATTCTCTATATCCAGAAACTGCAGAATTGTTAGTCATTTCTTAACAGGTACAAAAAAACATTTCCAGTTTTCTTGAGTAGGATGGGCTGCAGGGGTCAGTATAGCAAGGCTGTTGCATAAACCCTTTCTTTACTTTTGCTGTAAAGCAAATGTGTAATATTTTCTGCACATAGTCAGAGATTTCCCTGCTTTATTCTCTTTCCTCCCTTCTGTCTGTGCCTTCTCAGTCTAGTGTATGGATTTATGTTTTCATGCCTTCCCACTCCATTTTTAACATGCTTCTCTACATACAGAAGCACAGCATCCTGCACACATTCATTTGAAGTGTTTGCCTGCATGTTTAATTCTGCTCCATGCTTTAGATTCCTGCACAATTCTTCAGTTGCAATTCAGTGACCCTGTAGCACCTGAACATAATTTTTACTGCTAGTCTCCTTGCACCTGCAAAGCAAGGAACTGCTGCTGTGACAGCCAGTCTGCAGTTGTCAAGTCTCTTTGCTCCCAGTGTACTCTTTTCACTCCCAGCTGATCTGGGCATCCACCTCCTTTCCCTACATTCAGCCATGGCTGTGGAACCACAGGTGGTTTGATGATATACAAATCATATCTAGACCACTGTTTCCTCTGCAGGATCCTGGCACCCTCTAGTTATTTTATATGTGCACTGGAGCACCCTGTGGGCTTCTGGTCAGATTTTCTTAGTATCTGAGAAGTTTTCTTGACTCCTACGTGAAGTTGTAACCAGTTAGTCAGAGAATGAGGCCATTACAAAAAGCTGCCGCCTGAATTAATGTTGTTTGAGATACTAACGTCAGCATGACTCAAAGACCAAATGTTTAATAAATGTGTTTTCCATCTGCTGGTATATAAATGCTTAAGCAACTGCTGAAAAGAATTATGAAAACCTCTGTTAACTTATTAACCCTTTTAATTGAAGTAAATAGAACACACACTTAGAGCAAATGTTTTTATCACACATATCCAGTGCATTGATTTGTAACAGCTCTTACCAAAGATTTGTAGACACACTTTTCTCTCAGTGACTGTATTATTTGACTTACAGTCTCTCCTTTTATTCCATTTTCCTCTTTCATTTTAGGCAATATGCACGAAATTTTGCATTATTTCTAGCCTCATGATGTAAATATAGTCTAAGCAGAAAGTGTGCACCAGAGCATTACCATTGTTACTAAGTTTAGCAGAATATCCACCATTCTTCATTACAGGCCATCTATCAGGGAACTTACAGACCTAAAAGAGTTAGCAACTGGAAGTGTTTGATTGCTCAGTAGTGGTCCACCTGCTGAGCACACCTTTCCTCCTGAGTATTGCAGGTGCCTGACCCAGAAGCCCAGCTGTCAGCCTGCACGGTGGCTGCCACTGAGGGATCACTGCAGTGCTACTGGCACACCAAGCTCTGCACTCAGAAGCCTCTGAGTTCACTTCATTTAGCGATGCAAGTGACCGGGATTCAAGAGAATTTGTATTTTTAACAAATCAGCCGTGCAAGGATAAATTGTTTGAGTCAGGAATATGTGATGACAGACTATTTAAACCTATTCCTCCCCTACCACGCTACATGCTCCAAGTCTGTTTCCAATAACTTTCAAAACTAATGGAGATGAATGGGTGTATGCCCAAGGTGTGTTTTAGTAGATGGTGAAAGGCTCTTGCCATTAGGACAGCCTGCTCAATTGGGAGCTTTTGGGATGGGCAGATGGCTGTCACTGGGATCCAGCTCCTGCCTCACCCACAAGTGATCCCGTGAGTCACTCTGGTGGTGCCTAGTATTTAAAAACAACCTAGGGTGGGACCTGGAGTCTGTGGGGAAAAGGGTGAGTGAGTCTCCAGTGATTTCACATAATCTCTATCACAACTCATATCAAAATTTTCATCAGTATGCTGTAGTACATTCACTGATGTCAGATCTGCCTTAAGGACAGATGGCTGGAGTTGAAGCACATGATTTCACAGTGAATGCCAGCTTTTTACTTGAGTTAATAATTGCTTCTGCAACTGCTAGTTGGTGACTGTAATCCAAGGGTGCATTTGCCTGTGCAGCAGAAAGCTTAAAAATGCACTGACTTACATTTGCCCAACCTGAAGGCCTTTATGAGACTGCAGAGGACCAGGGACCATGCACCTTCTTTTACTCAGGACTTGTTGCCCAAAGAAGGTGCTACAGGTCTGATTTTGGATTTTGGTGGTAAGGTAGGGATCAGAAGAAGTCATAAAGGTTAAATACAGTGTCATGGGAGTTTGGAAGCAAAGGAATCTACCCTGGATAGCCCAGTCCTTAGAAATGGAGATTGCAAGTGGTGGGAAAGAGATGATACAAAGCCATTATATGCAGATGCTGACGCTCGGCAGGAGGACAAAGTGGCCTTGAGAAAAAGAACAGATTTAATTGATCTGTCTTTTCTTCAGACATTACTGCATCTGTGTCCTGTTCTGGATTATCTTCTGCAGCTGTCCAGATTCTTACATCTCGCCTAGGCAGAGAGAGGACTGTACTCATTCTCTGTGATGAAAGTTTGCCCATGGAGGGCAGGCTTTCCTTCTCTGAGCTGTTGAGATGCACTTGTGTGGGCAGCACCTGGACTTTCTCATGTGGCCTGCTGCTGCTCCCTGTGGAAATACATGCCCTTTACAGCCTGGGAGGTAGCTAAGGATGCTCATCTTGTGTTTTAAAGTTTTCTAGGGACTCATCAGGCATGTCTTGCTGTTTGTAGTACTATGCAGCCTTCCTCAGCTGGAGATTAACAGTGATAAAACCCCTAAATTCTCATGGTGGAAATCACTGCTTTGCACTGTCTGGTGGCAGTTGGGGTGAGAAGTAAGGAACAAGCACCAGAAGCAGGGCAGGCACATGTGACAGGAAAAACACCAAGAACAAACTTTTTCCAGAGTTGAAAAATTATTCTCTTTTCATTGTCTGGTTTTCCCCACTTAAAAGATACACAACTCAATAAATTTTCCCCAAAACTATTCTACAGTATTCCTTACTTCCCAGACCCTACTGCAAAAAACATTTAATGAATGAGGCATAAGAATCTCCTCCCTGTGGGAAGATATTTTGTTCCCTTTAAAAGTATATGGTCCCTCAGGAAAATTACTTGGATGGAAATAGCCTGATTACAGTTGGTTGTCCTTCTGTTTGTAAACACATGAGTGCCTGCATTTAGATATGTTCCTTACAAAAGGGCTACTACTGGAGCAGAAGTCCTTGGGAAGCTTCTTGTAGTGGCCAGCTCCCTCTCTTTTGAGCCATTTTTAAGGCTTTGTATTAGAGATGACAGACGGGCAGCCCTTCCTGTATCATGTTTTCACAGCACTTTTTCACTGTTTTCACAGCTCCTGCAGGGGCTGCGGGAGCACTTGGACTTCCCACGTTGGCATTGCTGCTGTATCTCCATTTCCTTCCTCTGGTAACATGACTCCCCTTGGTAGCAGAGTTCTATTCCTGCCAGGATATCTCAGTGTAACCAGCTCTGGGACAGCAGCATGCTTGTGTCCATCCTCCCCTTTTTTCCTGCCATTCCCTCCTCTGATTTCATCCAGAAATTACACTTGCCACACTGGCAGAAAGCAGTGGTTGACCTCTGCTGTGGGATATAAGTTGGGGTGTGGGGGGGGAATTAGCAGATCAACCTGGTCCTAAAAGGCTCTCCTGCTCCCTATCTTTCTAAAACTCTTGAGAGCATATTCTCAGTCTCTTGAGAATTTTCATCTTCTGACTCTTCACACAGACTTTGACAAAATTAAATGCTCAGACGCTTGAAGAGGTAGGTGAGTGTGCAGTCTAGTCATTGTCTTTCATGTCCTTCCCTACCTTTTGCAAAGCCTTCTTACCTGCAGAGGTAGGTGATGTGATCCTCACCCTTTCTCATAGTCCATCCCTTTATTTTGCCCAGTGTCTCCTCCCTAGTCGTCTTGCACTGTAATTAATGTTTTATGTAACTGTTTCCTCTTTTTAAAATTAATATATTCCTGTATCTTTTTTTTCTTTATAACAGTATGTTGATTTCCTTTAACATATAAGGGACTGTCTGTGGTATTTTTGCCCTTCAGTATATGTTTGAAGGTTGTGGGGAGAAGAAAAGGAAGACAGGAGACACAGACTTTTTAATATCTGGGTTTGAAGGTTTGGTCAGATTAGGATGAGGACCAAATTACCTGATAATTGGGAACAGACTGTACTCCCTATGTAAACCAGACATCCCTTGTCTGGAGTAGTCTCTTACTGCTGAGGGGAATGTTGTTGATGTACTTCTAGCCCCTTCCCTACCCTTGCTTCACACAACCAACCTCTCTGCCTGGAGCACTGTCATATGGTTTGCAGATCAAATAATAGAAAGGAAACTCTTGTGCAACTCTGCTGCTGTTACTGGAATTCCAGGTCTACTACTAGCAAATAGGTCAATTTTTAATACTTCATGTATACTGCTTCGTAAATGTAAAATGTGCAGCTTTCAAAAAACCAGTACATTGCAAGAAAATACAATAAAGTGCATGGCCATGGTTGAAAAAAGTGGACTAATATTTGTATATGATATAAGCATAGAAAAGATCATGGCAGTCAGGTTTCAAGAACTTAAAAATATCACCAGAGTTTTTTTACTTCAGTAAGTCTGTGGCTAAGTCCTTTCTCCCCCCTCCCCTCTTCTCCTCTCCCTTCCAGAACTGTGATTCTTTAATTTTAGGTATCTTTTTCCCTATCTTACATTGTAAAGTTAAAAAAGGTATTCCTGTCTAGAATAATTCTCTTCTGCTCCTGCTGTCTGGTTTTTTCTATGTGGAGATGGATGGCTGTTATATAGCTTTTAAGATTGTCAGGACCTGAGTGTGCTTACATGGCTGTGCAACCACTGCATCGCCCTTTAGACTTTGACCATTCTCCCTCGTCATCATTAGTTACAGTCCTGTTCCCTTCCTCTCTCTCAGACAGTGTGTCTGCCATCCAGGATGCTTGTCCTTCCCTTTTTGCTCCCTAATACTCAGTGCCTTTTTCCAGTACTTGGTTTCACCCCGGGGATGCACAGGGACTTCTCCGTGTCTGTACCCTGAAGAGTGCAGACTGATACTCAACCCTCCTCTGCCTCTGCTTCCTCATAACCCATTTTCAGTGCTGTGGAAAATGCACTGTTGACAATTCTGAGAAAATTACTTACCTGTCCCTTTGCAGAGAAAAGTTGTAAGACTACAATTCTGCAAACATAACTGTGTCTCAGCCAGACCATCTCAGCCCACAGAACAAGACACAGCAGCAGGAGAGACTGTATGTAGCATCTCCTCATCCAGTCCGTCTTTACTGTCCGTCGCCAGTCCTGCTATTGTGTGGTGTACTGCATGCACTCTTCATCAGTTTATCAGTCACATGGCACATTAATAGGACATGTACTCTTGCCCATGGATCCTGTTAGGCAGGTCCTAGTTAACTGACCTGATCTCCTTTTCTGACAAGGTGACTTGCTTAGTGGATGAGGGAAAGGTTGTGGATGTTTCTGCATGAACCAGGAAAGGCTTTTGACATTGTTTCCCACAGCATTCTCCTAGAGAGATAGGCTGCTCATGGCTCAGTGGCTTTAGCCACTGCTCACTGGGTGAAAAGCCATCTGGATGGCCAGGCCTGGAGATTGAGGATGGAGGGAGTTACATCCAGCTGCAGGCCGGTCACCAGCGGTGCTCCCCAGGGCTCAGCACTGTTTAATGTTTTTATGGATGATCTGGATGAGGGCATATCAAAGGCACTCTCTCGTAGTTTAGAGACAACACCAATTCCAGCAGGAGTGTTGATGTGCTGGAGGGCAGGAAGGCTCTGCAGAGGGATCTGGGCAGGCTGGATCATGGCCCAAGGCCAGTGGTGAGCCTCAACAAGGCCAGTGCTGGGTCCTGCCCTTGGGTCACAACAACCCCAGGCAGTGCCACAGGCTGGGGCAGAGTGGCTGCAAAGCTGCCCAGAGGAAAAGGACCTGGGGCTGCTGCTGACAGCAGCTGAACATGAGCCAGCAGTGCCCAGGTGGCCAAGGAGGCCAATGGCATCCTGGGCTGTACCAGCAACAGTGTGGCCAGCAGGAGCAGGGCAGGGATTGTTCCTCTGGACTCAGCACTGGGGAGGCTGCATCTCAAATACTGTGTTCAGTTCTGGGTCTCTCATTACAAGGACTTTCGAAGGAGGTGAGAGAAGGGCAACGGAGATAGTGAAGGGTCTGGAACACAAGTTGTTTAAGGAGTTCAGTGGTGAATTTGGAAGTGCTGAGTTAACAGTTGGTGATCTTCAAAGTCTTTTCCAACCTAAAATTTTCTCTGATTCTATGCTTCTAAGAAAAAAAGAATATTTCTACTTGCTCCCACAACGAAACTTCTTACTATAAGCCTCGCCAAGCAGTCACACTGGGAGAAGAGTAGGCATCATTACTTACCAGAGGACTCACAAAATACCAAGCAGTTGAAGTTCATTCTGTGTGATGCCAAACTAGATGAACACTTAACAACAATATGGGGTGCATTTATCAGTTGCACCTGGAAACATACATTTACACTGTGACTTAAAACCCATCCTGGACCACCCCAACTTGGGAAGTTTCTGAATTGCAGGTTTCTGTATGCCAAGGGGAGAACTGTTGCTGTATGCTTGCTTGCTTATGCCCTTCCAGATGCATCTGCTAGGGAGGAGATGGCTAGACCAGATCAGTTTCATGTCTGACCTCAGTGACTAGCAGGTTTTAAATCATTCTGTGAAAACCAGCTGCCAAATCCTGGAAGGCTGTATAGAAAAAAAGCCAAAATAGCACATGCCCACTCACTCACAAATTAAAACCTAAAAGAGCCCCATATCCAACCTGCATCAAGAGGCAGCAGCTGTTTTTGGGGATAGGAACATAAACCTGACAGTGGTGGGTATGGCCAAGCTGTGTGCTCTCCTGAACTGGATCACTGTAATCAGGCAGATTATTTCATTCTTTCCAAGCAGAGCCACTCCATTGCTGAGGAAATGGTCTGTTGGAGGCATGTGTTTTAAAGAGCTGTGTTTCATCCATCGCCTTTCACAGATCCATTGTGCCCTCTCTGCCTTTTGTTTTCAGAAGGGGTGTAAAATAACCTGCTTTTCAGATAAGAATTTATCAGCTGGATGGCTGCCCATACACCAAACCTTACATTCACTCTGCTTCAGACCAAGTCAGGATTTTTGGTCCCTGGGGAACTGTGCTCTGACCTCAGTTTTGTTTCTACTGCAAACAGTATCTGAATGAGTTTGTTTGACATTTTAATGGTCTCAAAGGCGAAGAAAATAAATATGTATATGCTCTTTGCCTTTAGGTTTTACTTGTGCTAACCCAGACATATGCCTCCATATTTGAATTGTGGGACCAGGGCTGATGTGCTGATACACACCAGGGGTTATTACACACACTCATGAGGTCTTTTTCAGCCTGCTGGGTTAACAGAGTTTTGAGGACAGTCCATTCAAGGTGCATGACTTGATGAAGCGCCTGTTCAAATGTTGAGCCCTCAAAACCACAGCATAATGATAAACAGATGGAGCATGTGTAGACAGCTGCTAAAATCTGTTCTTCTCTAAACAGGATATCATGCTGTCTTTTTTTAGAAAAATGAAACCATATAATGTTAAGATAACTTTTTTTCCTTTGGGATAATTTTTTTAACTCTTGAGAAGAATGTTCTGGCCATTCTCTTCACTTCCCTATTCCAGGTGCCACGTTTGTTTTCACAGCAGAACACTAGATGACTATTTTAATGATCTCCCCTTCCTGGTGTGAAGAACCTGTTGATAGAGCTAGAGATGCCCACCACTAACACCCATGCTGTACATGCACTGCTTATTCTCACCTGGCTGGTTGAAAGATAGAGCTTAAAAAGCAGGAAGCACAAAGTGGTGGCTGCAGGCCAGACAGTGTTTCAAGCGCTGAATTTCTGCTTTTTTCCTGAACTGGAAACATGGGTTGAATGTCAGCTGCCCTAGAGTTTTTCTGTCTTCTAGCAGAGAATACAAACAGTGGTTAGGTACTGTTCCCAAATAACATTTTATGGAGAGCTGCTTTTCTTCATCCGTGGAGTGGTTAGAGCACAGACCAAACCAAATTCATTTAAAATTCAATACCTTTGTGGTCCATAGATGAAACAAGTTGGGTTCTTCAGACTTTTTTTTGTGAGCTCATGGTTTATACTAGATACATCAGTGACTTGTAATTTAAGGAAATAATTAAAATTACCTAGAGGACAGAACCTACTTTAGAGTCCAAAAGCTGATGCCTGGAAGTATTGTATATTACTTTGGTTCATATTAAATGCCACTGAAACTATCAAGACATTCAGGAAACACTTTTATTGGAAGTCTGTGCATTTTTAGCTGAAGGCATTGTGGAAGACTTGGACCTCGCTCCTGCCAATTCAGCACAAGATCCTACTTCTGTTTGAAGCATAGCTCTTCCAATGTGCAATGAAAATTGTTTTGAGAATTCATGTTCCCCCCACCTTTTTTAACTGTTCTTGAGAATCTGCATGGAAAATATGAAAATTAAGTTATTTTCCTTTAGTACTGTGAAGTCTTAAGTCCTTTGCCCTTGTTAAATGAGTCTGTCACCTTTTAACAGTGACTGTTGTAAACAGAGCTGAAGAGAGACTGAGCTGAGGGCTGTGAGGCTCTTTTTATGATGCTGAGAAGTGAATCTTCTTGCATCTAGAATCCCAGTTATCCTTGAGTTAATACTTGGTGTTACGTGGAAACAAGAAAATTGAATATGGAAAAATTGTGCATTGTTTTCAAAGTGCTTTTACTAGCATTAAGGATATCTTGTATATTTTGGCTGTGCTTCAGAAAAAAAAAGAAAACATATACTAAAAGTTTTTATTTTTATCCCTGAAATTATAACCTGGATTTAGGTTAGGAAGCATAAATAAAACAAGACTGAATATAACACAGACAAAATTGCAAGCAGTGGTGGTTACAACAGGGGTAATTGTTCTGCCCAGATTATATCAATGAACCTTTCTGTGCTCTCAGTCCACATGTGGGAGTAAGAACTAAGAGAGGTGGGTGGGGGTGTAGGGCTTGGGGAGGAAGGGAGAACACAGGCTAGAAGAGAAGTGACCTGAACATTTAATTCCCTTTTGGGAGTTACATCTGTCTTCTTTAGAAATAACCCCCCGCCAAAAAAACAAAAATAAAAGCAAAAACAAACAAAACCCCAAACAAACAAAAACAACAAATACCCCAAAACAAACAACAACCAAAAATTTTTTTAAAAACCACCAAAAAACCCACAAAAAGAAGCCAAAACAAAAAAAAAAAAAGAAAAAAAAAGAAAAACAAACCAGAAACCCAACATCATTTTAGCGTGTCTCTTGGTACAGTTCCTTTTGTTCTGCTGCCCATTTTGTGTATTTTAACCCTTAGGGAACCAGTGGCATTGCACAGCATGTGAAGTGCTATGAAGGAAACCGCTGGCACTGGGCTGGGCTGGCTGCCGGGCTGGGACTGTCTCAGGAAATTCCAAATGAGTATAAATAAATGCTCTGTAGCAACCACTGGGCTCCCTGCCTGCTGATGTGTCAGGACTATGCAGTCCCTTTAAGGCAAAGGAAAGTGTGCTTCAGACTTAATTTGCTGAAAAACTGAACACGGTAACATCCAACGGTTTGCTTCTCGTGGATTGGTGAGTGAGACCCTCGAATGGGCTTGGGTGAGGGGCTGGCTCTGCTAAAACCAGCCCTTGATGTTCTTACAGGATATTAAGTTGGGATGGGCAGAGGGGTTTGTTCATGTTTTTAACGGTGCTGGGTTAGTCGGGTTGTCTCACAAGTGCTGCCATTTGAAGGGAGTTTGCACTCGGGCTTTCAGGCACCTCTGGTAGTCTGTTTTTGTCCTTACATACAGAGCAGTTTGTTTCCTTCAACAAGCCCAGGTTTTCTCATGGAAGATTGGTGTTGTGAAAGCTCTAGTGAAGGGAGCGGGGCTGTGCACTTATTTGCTGCAAAGCATCACTTCAAAAGCAGAAAGACTGTCCTCAAAGTTGCTAATCTTGAATATTTTTCATAGACTTTAAATTATAAGCCACTGGTTCTAGTTATTTGGAATGAACATGGAGAATTAATTCTAATAGTGACCTTTTCCATATTTAATCTGGTGATTGTTTTTTTAACTTCTTTGAGAAAATCAGTTTGTTGGAACTATTTTAAATGCAGAGAAAAAGCTTTCCATTTTTTTGGCAAATGCAAATTGCTTAGGTTTTCGAAGTTTGGAAAGCAATACACATCTCATAGAAGGAATCAGTACTAGGTTAATATAAAGAAGGAGAGGAGGGAACAATTCCCAGTGTTTGAAATATCATGCTGATTATGCAGCATAAACCATATTTCTTATGGAGGCAAGCATGTGACAAAATAATGTCCTTCCAGGACTCATAAAAACAAATATTTGTTGAACCATTCTTGCAGAAGACAATTTTCCCATTTTTTCCACTCTGTGCACAGCTGTAAGACAAAACTGAAACTGTAAATCAGTTTTAATACTCCACAGCAGGTTTATATCCCAGGAGTCCAGGTTCTTTTCCTGATGGTTATTCCTGTTACAATAGTTCTATGTATCTGTTGTCTACTTCTCACCTCTTCAGAGATTTATAAGCACAGAAGGGTAATGATATTATAAATCTAAATATTTTGGTTATGTGATTCATTTGTTTTTGGATAGAAAGCTAATGCAGCCTTCTTTGCTTGTGCTTCAGCATGGAATACTGATGCACCTTTGTGTCAAAAGACATTTTCAGGCAAACACCCAGCTTGCATCCATGACTTCTCTGGGGAGGTGATTTGGATAAGTAAGGAAGGAAGAGAAGAATTTGGGGGTTTGCTCCTCTTTTGCTTTACCAGCCTTCTACTTGAGTTTTGTGAAGCCTATCCTACTATGTGGATTCAAGCCCTGGACTTTGTCACTTTTATTGTGATCATGAAGCAGTGTAAAGCAGCAGGGGATGAAATACTGTTGGAAGAGGTGTGCCATGTTTTCAAGGGCTGGCAAGGGAGGTAGGGGAGCTGGGGTTTCTCTTGTGTCACAGAGGACAGCAAAGTGTTTCTCCAACACTGGGAGTCAACCTTGTGTTCAGCATTTGCTTTCAGTGTAAGACAAGCTGTTTCTTTCTCAGTTACATTGCTTGACATGGGCATTAATGGAGCACTGGTGGAGAATGATTTGGGAAGCACATCAGTGAAATGCTGCTAAGGCTGTTTCTGGCTTTCTGACATTGGACTTGCTAGTCATGCTAAAGCCACACAGACACCCCACAGGTGACTTGTGACAGCAGTTTGCCGAAGTAACCAGTGTTTCATCTGTTTCTGTCCAGAGGTGGCAGTGCTGTTGGTAACCACCATGGCTTCTGCTCTGCTCTTCCTTGCTGCTGGTGGGGCACTCAGCAGACTAAGCTAATGACTGTATCTCTTTCCACCCATGCCCTGCTTCCTACCACTCGTAGTTGGACTGCCCTTGGGACCTCTGAGTCAGAAACTGGGATGGAGGCAAAACAGCCTAGCCTCTTAGTTTTTGTGGTTAATGGCCTTGAAGTGGTGCACACACAAGATGCCCCAGCACAAAACTGCCAGATACTGAGTTATTCCAAGTATGTTGAAAAGGAGATTTATTACCAGCCTCAAATAAGGGAGTTGTCAAGAATATAAAGCAGATTTTGTGAATTTTGAATGGGGGGCATTTTGCAGTCACTCATAAGATGCAAGATGGTTGTGCTTTTTACTTCCCCAGGAACATATTTTTCATAAAGAAGATTATCTCTTTATTCAGGGTAAGTTAACTAGCAGAGCTTTCTTATAGTATATATTTTCTAGTTTAAATGAACTTCTGTTTGAGCTGCAAGTTTTCAGTTCACAGGTTCTAGAAGTAAAAGTTTTAGACATTAAAGAGTCTAGAGAGGGTTAAGAGGTGTGTTTTTGAAGGTGGTTTTTGCTTTCAGCTCATGGAAATAACTTTTAGTTGTGGGTATGTGGTCTTCAGATATAAATTCTGTAGATAAGTCTTTTTGTACCATGTGAAAGAAAACACTTAATGGTGTAAAAATTTGAAATGTGACCTTGAAAGACCCTGTTCTAACACCAAAAGGGCTATTCACTACATATATGCTCCTTTGATTAGCTGCCTGGTAAGTATTCTGAGCACTTGCTATGGGATACCAGAATGCTCTGTTATAGCTGGCAAACACGTAGCAAAGAGAAGAACCTCTACAAGGTTAAGCAGTAATTTTGTGGTTGAGGCATTGACCCCTGGGAGGAGGTGACAGTGGGACATCCAGACTAGTGCATCCATCTGATTATCAGCATCAAAGTGAGAGCTGGCTAGTCAGACTCACTTCAGTGCAAAATAAGGTCATGGAGGAGATCCTCCTGAAAATGATATATGTGAAAAATAAGGAGGTAGTTGCTGACAGCCAACATGGCTTCACTAAGGACACACCTGCCCTACAAATATGGGGGCCTTCTGTGCTGGCGTTACAGTGGATGGTGGGATGGGGGAAGATCAGCCAGTATCATGTACCTGGACTTGTGCAAAGTATTTGACACTGTCTCACATGGCATCCTTGTCTCTAAACCAAGAGAATGGATTTTAGATATATAAAGAATAGGCTGGGTGTTTGCACCCAAAGAGTTGGCCTCAACAGCTCAAAGTCCAAATGGAGACACTTCTTGATTCTGGCACTGTTTAATGTCTTTATTGGTGATGTAATCAGTGGTAGCACTCTCAGCACATTTGCCAGGGATACCAAGCCATGGGGTGTGGTCAGCACTCCAGAGGTGAGGGATGCCACCCAGAGGGACTGACAGGCTTGAGAGGTGGGCCTGCGTCCTCAAGAACAACAAGGCCTAGTGCAAGGTTCAGGGCTGGGGCAATCCTGAGCACAAATACAGGCTGAGCAGAGAATGGACTGAGAGCAACCTGGGGAAGAAGGAGTTGGGGATGTTGTTTGGCAAGAAGCTGTAAGTAACCCAGCCATGTGTATTTGCAGCCCAGAAAGTCAACTGCATCTTGGGCTGCATCCACAGAAATGTGACCAACAGGTCAAGGGAGGTGATTCTCTGCCTTTTCTCCACTCTTGTGAGACCCTGCCTGGAATACTGTGTCCAAGTCTGGATCCCCCAGCATAAGAGGGATGTGGACCTGCTGGAGTGAGTTCAGAGGAAGGACAATTAGATGTTCAGAGGGCTGGACCATCTCTTCTATGAAACCAGGCTGAGAGAGTATGAGTTGTTCAGCCTGGAGAAGTGAAGCCTCCAGGGAGACCTTCCAGCAACATTCTTAGCACCTACAAGAAAGCTGGAGAGGCACTTTTCATGAGGGCATGCAGTGATGCTTTTAATGATATTTGCATTGTGGCTGTGATAGTTTTTTCTCCTATTGCTGTAATCATCCTATTTCTAGAAACAGCATAGTATTAAAAGAGCAGATCAATTCTTTAAATTCTTTCTTTTACAAATGTTGCATGGTAAATGGGCCATCTTAGCCCCGTGCCCTGGTGTTTGTGTTCCCAGCACAAGCAAAACACAGCAGCCATCTGGACCATCTCTCTTCAACTGATGCTGCTCATGTTCATTGAGTTAAGGTACTGTCCTTAATTCACATCTCTGCAGCTTAACCATTGCAAATATCTGAGCTGGAGCATCTACATCGTGAAATAAAATCCTCTTTAGTATAAAGTGGTGTAGCTCCATCCCTTCTCTGTTATTATCAGAGAAGTTGCTATCCCCCATTTTCTGATTATGAACCCCACCCTACGCACTATTTAGATGTCAGATTTAAAAGTCAGTTCTCCAGCTGGGGTATTGACACATAAATTTTGAAGAGCAATCTAAAAACCGTATATAAATGTTTTCCCAGTTTTCTACTCCTCATTTTTCTTTCAGATTAAATTTGCAGCAAACATTTTACACTGGAGATTTATTTGTTTGGTAAAATGTGCAGTAAATGCTCCTCTGTAACAGGAGAATCCTCCATCCCTGCAAGTGTGGGCTTGGTAGCAGGGTCTGTTACTCCCCTCTGGCTAGGGAATTCCGGTTTGGACTGCAGTACCCCATACCAAACAGTATCAGGTGCATCAGGCGTTAAATCACACTTTATTGGAGCACAACTGTAGCTGAGTATGAGCAAAACAAATTACCTTCCTCACAAGGCAGAATTTATTGGTTGGTTTTGCATGGCAGAAAAAGAGATGAAGGTGTTGTCAGGCAATCAGGTGTTACCAGCTACACAGTACAGTGTAGCGTTCTGGGCAGTGGTGCAGTGTTCTTGTACAAGCAGAGCTGGGCCACCATAGCGTGGTGCTGCAGCAAGGGTGCCTGAGGCCAGCACCCAGCACCAGGGTATGATCCTGAGCAGCTTGGTTGCTTGATTTCTGTGCTGTGGTGCCTCTCGTCCTTGCACAAGATGAGCAGCCAGCTGGGGCAGTGTGTACTCCACACCTGTTCTCACACACTGCCACTTAGTGATTTAACTGCAAAGAGAAAAATACAACACTTGATGCTCCTGTTGTGTCTGGAAAAGTACAGAAATTACTTGCTGTTTCTCTAAGTTTTTCTCACTAGGTTCTTGCAATTAAAAAAAAATAAAAATCTTTTAGGTAATCTGTTTAGTTTTTGGACTTTTCCCCACCAGCACTTTTGAAAACAATAGAGACCTAGATTGAATTGCTGGGGAGCAAGTAGTTTCATGGCATCGTCTGTATATTGCTAGCCAAGAGAAAACAGATAAAATGAGTGTTTCATGGCATCTTCTGTATATTGCTAGCCAAGAGAAAACAGATAAAATGAGTGTGGAAGGTTAAGGTCTATTTTCCAAGAGGTTTTATTGTGGTTGTTTGGTTTAACTTATACTCAAATACGTGAATAGGATAATTAAAGAAAAAAGGCCAAATATTCAGTTTTGCTTTTTTAAAAAAACAAAAGTGGTTGGCCTAATGAGTTTTGCATCTTTTCAGAAGGTGAGGCTGATATTTATATATGGCAAAGTGAAGAAGAACAAAGGTAGTATTTTGGAGGTGTGGGGAAGAAGGGGAAAATTCACTTATTTATTCTCTGTTGTAGTAAGGAATCAAAAAGTCTTTTGATCAGATAACTGTTTTCTTATTTCTAAATTCCTTTTCCTACCCCAAATAAGCTTTAAAAATGAAGTTGAGCATATGAAAATATTGATTTGACTCCATTTATGCCAACTATTACCTCTGTATTTTTTCTTTGCCACATTCTGTGTGAATTACGCCATAGCTCTGGAAGGAGACTGTTATTCATAGCAGTATTTCAGTGAAAAATACTACTTTAAGACCAGTCAGATTCATGACAAAAATGCATTACAGCAGATATTATAACCAGATGGGGAGAGCACGCTTAGCATGTGATATCTGTATTTTTCAAGGCATCTAAGACTTTCAGTGCTGGAAATACATCTTAAGTTGTTTCTCTTTGCTCTTCTTGGACCCTCCAAGGCAGCTGTACAATAAAGGTTTTCTAGCTTGCAGAACCAAAACTCAGTGTGTGCCCACGTTTCCCTTGCTTTTGTCTTCCTGAGGAGTCTTGTAGCACAGAAACTAAATATTCTATTATTTTTCCAGTTCTCCTGGTCTGAAAGCTACCATGATTGGTGTGGACTCAGGTAAAGCTGACTCAATATTTTAATATACTGATGCTCTTGTGTAGTGCATTGGATAGGATATAATTTAATAGAAGTTGGCAAGACTGGAATGTTTGGACAGAGCCAGTCCCAGCAGTACAGAAAGTGAGAATTGAGGAGTGCATTTTTAAATGCTACTTGTGTCCTGCCCATGGTTATCCTGTAGCAGGGGGAGGGAAATGAAGTCTCTGTGTACTTCTGGAGAAATGCATTAATAATGACAGTACCACAATGAGGTCTCTATGCTTCACAGAGTGATCTGCTTCACTGGTACTGGCTTTAAAACATGATGTGTTTGTGTCTCATTGCATGTGGACTTGATGATTTTAAAAGTCTTTTCCAACCTTCCTCTTCTATGAAGAGTGTCTACAGCATTTGTACAGACAAAAGTGTATGTGTTTGTGCATCTGCATATGTGATTAATATTCGCCTGATACACTACAGAGGCTAGGGAATAGTTCTAACTTTAGCAGTGTCCATGATCAACTGGCCAAGGATGAGACAAGGGCCCTAACAAGAGTGTTTGTACAGTGTGGTATTTGCTGCAATACTTCTGTATGTGTGGGCATAGGAATCTTTGGCTCACTTGAGGTCTTTGGGCACGAAGGGACACTGCTTCCTCTGAGGTTAATCTGGGGTACCTGCTGAAGTAGCATTTGGTACTCACCCACCACAGTTTGGAAGCAAATGTATCCATGGTTCATCCACGACCTAAGAGCTGAAAAGGGCTGCACCCTTACCAGGTTTTTATTAATTTCATTTTTATTAGATTTTTTTTCCCTTCTGGAACCAACAAAACCATTTTTATTACTTCGAAACAGCCATCCGTTTTGCTTTGTTTCACGTTTAACAGGCACACCCATTTTGGCCCTTTCTATGAGACAACAGAATGCACAAAGGCTTGGCACAGCTCCTGCACACTGCATCAGTGTTGTGTTGTGGTCGTGGATTGCAGGCCTCATCCTCTCTTGTCTTAAGGAATCAAGAAGTGTCTCCAGGGATCAACTGACAATACTGGGGTCACATTGGTGGAATGCTCACTGTGTTGTTTTAAGGAGAAGCAGTAGGCATTCAGCTCCACACACGGTCTTGTGCTTTTCCCAAATACAAACTGCATCCTGGCAGTGCTGCCAGCTTAAGCTGAGGACCAGACTGTGAAGAAACTGAGCTGTCTGCTCGTGTTGTGGAGAAGTTTAATGAGGGATTTAGTATCAGTGTGTGTAGTTGTTTCTTTATTGCTATTTATTTTTGATGAGTTTCTGTTGAGTAATCATAATTCCATAAAGAACAAAATACATAAGAGGTCCCAGTTTGACTCCCATGACTGAACATGAGATTTTGTCTTTTAGAGGTTTTATGGATGTTTTTCCAAGAATGCATTAATTCTTAAATCCTAGGCCCTTCACAGAGGAAGGGTCTGTTTATCCCTCCCCCATCCAACACCTATGCATTGTGCCCGAGGACAGTTTAGACTGTTTGACTTCACTGGTGTAGTGATGGGAAAATCAGACATGCTGCTATCTAGGAAGACAAGGATCAAGAACAAGCGAAGTAAAGGAACTGGGGGAAATGGGACAACAGGTAAAACTGATGGAGCTTGGATTTTCATGGGCTGGGTGAAGTGACTAGAAGCAAACCTGAAAGGTGTGAGAGTATAACCAGATTTTGGTGGTGCAAGCAAATGGATCTAAGTAGAGAAAATGGTTGAGAAATCCAAAGTATGAGAAGGTGGCAAAAAGAATCCAGAGGGTACAGGGAATGAGGCACAAGGAGAAAGTGGGCACAAACCTTGGGCACAGGCAGGACCAACTGAGGGTGTGGAGCTGTGGGGTGTGGAAAGGAGAGTTGCTTGTCTGCAGGGAACGGAGCCAGCATGAGAATGTGGGAACAGAGTACTGACTTCAGGGAGGAAGAGAGGTAATTTAGAGAATATGCTCTCATACTCTCCGTGGCAGTGGTATTCTGGAGATTTTTGCCCTGCCTGACATTGAGGCAGTCCTACTGGACAGAACTGAGCTGTGTGTCCTCATGTGTCTGAAGTGTTTTTGTATGCGTGTATTTTTGCTTCCAGTGGTATTTAGACGGCTATTTTGGGTGTATCTGTAAATAAGTATCACACCATACTGACACTCCGGTCTTCCAGCAGAAACATGTGGTCTGGGGGGTTGTTTGTGTCTGTCTACACTGCAGAACCGAGGTACTAAGGTGACCCGGTGGGCCCCGCTGCCGTGGCTCTGACATGTGCGTGCCTGTGTCTGTGCCTCCATCCTCTGCTTTTCCCGAACCGGGGACGGCAGGCTCTGAGCAGCGTCCTCCTCCCAGCTATAGCTCGGGATGTCCTGCGGTAGCCAAAAGCAAGACGGATCGCCATGAAAGCAGTTACACTGTTTACAGGCAAAGCTTTCCTTAAGTATGCCAAGGAGACTGGAAAAACAGGAGCTTCCCCTCCTCCACATGCACACACCTCCCTCCGCCGAAAACCTTTTCAGTACAACATTAAGTCACTTCCTGTAGTTGCAGTAAATCGAGAGCTGCTTTTTTTCGCCTCCTCTCTGCCCCCCGCCTCCTCGCTGGCAGCGCTGCAGTGAGCAGAGCGGCTCGGAGCTGTGCCCGCGGCCGCGCAGGGCAGCGCGGAGCCGGCGCAGGGCAGCGCGGAGCCGCGGGCGGAGCGCGGGCAGCGCGGCGCTTCCTTATGGGGCCGGGCAGCGGAGGGAGGGCTCCGCCGGGTGACACATGAGGCTGGGACAGCCATACGTGGCTGGAAAATTTGCACTGTGGGGGCAGAGACATGTGGCTAAGTCAGGTAACCGGAAAGCCGGCTTTTATTATTCTTCCAGCGCGTAACTTGCAATAGTTGTTTTTCCGTTTTATTTTTGGTTTTTTTCTTTATTTGTGTTTTTCCTCCTGCCAAGTGTGAGGCCAGGAGGAGCAGGTTGTATGGCAGTGCTGCATATAAATACGCAGCCTGAGAAAACCAGCGGATGTATTGAACTTTTTTATTAATGTAGCTTCAGGAACAGGTTAGTCGTGTGTCTGGAGGGCAGGTGGGTGCGCCTCTTGCATGACGCTTGTCCCTGAGCAGTGGGGGTTCGGGACCCTGCTGGAAGGGAGTCTTGCTGCCTGTCGTGGTGGTGGGAGCTTCACGGAGTTTAAAATGAAAGAGGCAGAGGTGCTGGTGGAAGTAATACGAGCTGAGGTGCGAATTGTTGGCAGCAGCGCTTCCCGGAGCCATGAAGCAGCGCTGCAGAGCTGTGTAAAGTCTAATGGCATCAGTTGTATAACGAGTGGGGTCAGAGTTCCATCGGCTGCTTGAACCCTCTAGAGAAGTTGGTCTCCAGTGTGGTACATTTTAATCCTGAGGTCTTTCCATGATAACATAGTATGTGTTAAAGCTTGGTGAGGCATGGGAAGGATATGAGCAAGGAGAGCTTTGAGCTACTGGCCGTGCACCTTCATTAACAGGCGCTATCTGTGTGTCTGCATGTGTTCACATTTACGTGGGTATGCACTTCTCAGCGTTTGAACACCCACTGATTAACTTTTAAAAAGTTAATCAGGATTTAGTGTTAAGGGTCAGTCAGCGGAAAGTTGTTCTGTTTGCTGAGCTGCAGCAGCAGTTTCTGCCTCCGGCATGCAGCGAACACCGTCTTTCTACGCTTGTGTGTGAGTATGTAGTTTACTGAATGCTGATTTTGTTTCTTCTTTTCTAGATAAAGAGGAAGTTACTATAAATGGAGAAGATGAAAAAGAACGGAAAGATCCCTATTTTGTGGAAACACCTTATGGATACCAGCTAGACTTGGATTTTCTGAAGTACGTGGATGATATACAAAAGGGGAATACCATTAAGAAACTAAATATACGAAAGAGGAGGAAAGCTGTGCCGACCTCAGTGGGTACCAAGAACTCTGGTGGCCAGTGCAGTGGCTGGACCTCCACAGAGTCTCTCTCTTCATCGAACAGTGATGAGAACAAACAGTCTTTGGCAACAAGGAGTCAAGTAACCTTGTCCGTCCCTGCTAAACCGTCAGTTTCCTTTGAAGTATCTCCTACCTACTTAACTGTTCCAGAGATTAAACAGCTTCCTCCTCCCTCCCCCCAGCCTCCTCGGCACAACCTCCTTGTAACAAAAACCCTCATGGAAACACGGAGGCGACTGGAGCAGGAGAGGATGATGCAGGTCACACCTGGAGATGTCCGCAGGCCTCGACTCTCCAGCTTTGGAGGCATGGGCTCCACAAGTTCCCTTCCCGCTTTTGTGGGATCCAGTGGGTACAGCCATGTGTCTCAGCACCTGCAGAATGGGTATCAGGGGAACGGCGACTATGGTGCCTGTTTCAGCTCCTCACTGGGCAGTTCCATTCGTCACAGCCCCATGAGCTCGGGAATATCCACACCGGTCACCAACGTGAGCCCAGTGCATCTGCAGCACATCAGGGAGCAAATGGCAGTTGCTCTCAAGCGTCTCAAGGAGCTTGAGGAGCAAGTCAAGACTATTCCTGTGCTGCAGGTCAAAATTTCAGTGTTGCAGGAGGAGAAGAGGCACATGATGGCTGAACTCAAAAACCACAGGAAAGCCACTCAAAATGACACATACAGTTTCAGAAAGCGATCCTATAGTGCAGGAAATGCAGAGCAGTGGGAACACATGTCTCAGGTGAGAAGAGGTGGAGAACTGTATATAGACTGTGAGGAAGAGATGGAGAGTGTGGAGCAGAGCTCTCAGAGGATAGAGGAATTCAGGCAGCTGACTGCTGAGATGCAAGCCTTGGAGAAAAAAATACAAGATAGTAATTATGAAAGTCCAGCAAACCTTCAGGTGAACAGAGAAAGCCTGACAAAAGAAGCCCGATCTGTTGCTGTGGGTGCTGATGAGAACATGAACGATGTCATTATATACAACAGATCTGCGAGACACCACAAAGAAGTAGCTGTAGGAACAGAGAAAGAAGTGAGGGAGTGTGGAGTTGGGGTGACTGAGGCCATGCTTGGATTGTCTACGGAGGCTGAGAAGGAGATAGAGCTTCAGCAGCAGACCATTGAAGCCCTTAAGGAGAAGATTTACAGGCTAGAGGTTCAGTTAAAGGAAACCACCTATGACAGGGAAATGACCAAATTAAAACAGGAGTTACAGGCAGCTGGGTCTAGGAAAAAGGTGGATAAAGCCATGATGGCTCAGCCCCATGTTGTCAGTAGGATGGTGGAGGCTGTCGTACAAACGAGAGACCAAATGGTGGGAGACCATGTGGACGTTGCTGATTCGTCAGTGGGAAACCATCTGCAGACAAGCAGCATCGGCACATCCTGCAGACCTGCCACGCGGAGCACTGCTGCGGGCCCCGAGCTCCTGATGAGCCGGTGGCTGGTGAGGGAAAGGGCAGAGGTGCAAGATCAGGGCACAGGGAGGTCCATGGAGCTGCGTGATAAGTCAGTGGGCACTGAGACAAGCATCTGTGAGACAGGCGTCAACACAGAGGAGCTGTCGGAGGTGCCAAGCGCTTGCCAGGTGGCAGAGGCACAGGTTGGAGCTGTGAGGTCTGTGGGCTGCGGGGACTGCTCGGTGGATGTGGTGGTTTGTGTGCCCAAGGAACATGTGTCCCGTGAAACAACCACAGAGGCCGTACCCAGGGCAGAGGCAATGGTGATGGCCGTGCCTTCCACAGCTAGCCAGCAAACCAGCACAGCTTTGGAGATGGTGAGCCAGTGCACCAGCACGGAGGTGGCCTGCCTGGCAGACTGTGGGACTAACACCAGTGTGAGCAGCTGTGATAAGCAGACCAGCACGGACAGTGTGGAGCTGCGGAGTGTGGCAGTAGGGGATGGCCGGGTGAAGGACATACACGCCTCTGCTAAGATGCGTTCGGTTGGAGTGGGCACCCTACTCTCTAGCCACCCTGGCTTTGAAAAGCCTTCTGCAATAAAAACCAAAGACTGTGGCATTGGACAGATCAGTGTTCATGAGAACTACCTGGTTGGTCTGAAAATGAGGAGCATTGCCTGTGGACCCCCTCCATTGCCAGTTGTCCCAGCTGGCACCAGGAGCATAGGTGTTGGGGGAGAGTCTGTGTGCACCCCAGTCAGTGGTCAGCTGGAGAGCCCTCTGCCTCCATCTGAGCTGAGGACGGGCTTGGATCACTACATTGAACGTGTGCAGAAGCTGCTGCAGGAACAGCAGATGCTGCTTGCTGAAAATTACAGTGAATTGGCAGAAGCCTTTGGGGAGCCCCACTCCCAGATTGGATCTCTCAATTCGCAACTCATCAGCACCCTCACTTCCATCAACTCTGTCATGAAATACGCCAGTACAGAGGAGCTGCGGAGCCTGGACCTTCAGAAGCAGTGCATGGAAAGAAGCAGCCCATCAGGTAAGCACACATCTGGTGCATTGTTCCACTCTTTCCCAGGGCTGCAGGTCAGTTGCCTACTGGGCTCTCTATTAGTCTGAAAGCCGCTGTGTAGCCCTCCCCAAGGAAGCAGAGAGCATAGCACTGTTGTTGAATGTGCCCATTGGGTATTCCGTGCAACCCATCGCTGGTAGCTGAAAAAGAAGAGGTGGTTTTATCTCTCCCAGTCAAGCAGGCTCTGAAGGTCCTGATGATGGTGGTGCCATGTCTCTGACCATTTTAGGGATGTCTAAAATTTTGGAAGGTTAAACCACTGTGCAATGTGACAACTTAATGTTATAACTTTAGGAGTATTTGAGGTTAATGCCCATGGGTTTGGAATTTTAAACTTGGCATGCATGTTTTTAAAAAGCAAGTGTCAGATTTGACAGAGCTGAAAGTCACCTACAGTGTTGGTATCAAACTGACTTGTTTACACAGACATTTGCCTGGATTTTGTAGTTTCTTCCAAGGGCACATTGCCTTTGTTCCTTGTGCTGCTCAGACAGAGAGCTGTGGGGTGCTTTCCCCATTCCAGCAGGGCTGATTGCTTTTTAATAGGCAACTCCAGAGCACTTCACAGAAACCACATCTTGGGCTTTCTCTGTTCCATTAACTGCTTGTTGTAATCCCTAGTTAAAACTTTGTGTTTGAAAGGCATAATTACTGCTCGAGGTTTTGGTGACACTCAGGAAAGGCAAGAAGTGCAATTTAAACACTCCTTACCTTTTACTTATTGATTTAAAAATATAGACAATTCCTTTGAGGGATTTCTTTATTCCCTGGGGTTGATTACTTTTTAATTTTATTTTTTCATGTGTCTGATAGTCTAGTTTAAAACTTAGCCTTTTTTTTCCCTAATATCTTACTGGTGAATCCAACCACTATGGAGTTTATGAACAGTGGCTTCCGTAAACCAATATCTAATGCCTGGTGGTAACTTTTAGATACTTTCTTCTTGCTCCTGCCATAGAGTGACTGAAACATGAGGTTAAGGAGGTGGGAAAAACTGGTGCAGATTCATCTGTCTCGCAGATGCTGAATTGGGAAAAACCCCTGAGTATGTACTATTTAATGTCAGCATAATGCTATTGGCTAATCCAAATAGCTGTATGAAGCCCTTGCAGCTTGCGTACTGTCTTAAAATTTACATATTTTTGTTAAAATGCGGCTTGATAAATTTAATTTTTTCCCATGTTGATATGCTAAATAGAACTATGCATTTAATGAGCTGAGCAAAAGGTTTATGTTCCCATAGTGAGAGAATAAGCAACATTTATGTAACCGTAAGAAAAACATAGGATATTCTGTCTGCATACATGCAATATGATACTGTATAAACAATATTATTATCTTTCTGTTATGCACTTTATATTCCAGTCTTCTTACAAGTAGTGATATAATAATAATAATAATAATAATAATAATAATAATAGTAGTAGTATCTAGTAGACATCAAAAGTGTCTGTAAAAAGACTTTGGTCTATAAACCAAAGTCATCACTAGCTGTAAATCCTTAATTCCTTTCCTAGCTTTTACTGCACAGTATCAAATGTGTCGTCAAGTGGCTTGAAAGCATTTAGACACAGGTGGAGCAACAGATCATATTTACTAAAAATGTTCATACTTGGATTCGGATTTCACATTCCTGATAAAATTATTCTGGAATAATTTTATTTTAACTTGTAATGTCATTATCTTTAGCTGTGGATGATGAGTGTAAAATTTCTTTATTTTTAGTCCATGGTGAGGGATGCCTGAACTGTATACATAAATCAAGCTATGGTCTGTAACAGTTTAGACCCATGGAGAATTGGAGTGGAAAAGAGGTCTTGAGCTTGAAATGTTACCCAATCTCTTTCTATTAATTTTGAAAATATTACCTTTAATACGTTTATCTTTCAGTCCTTTCTTATGGTTTTACAGATCATCTGTTACATATTTCTGTAGAAGATTTTTTTTCTGAATGAAGCACTAACTTTAATAATTCTATAATCACTGGAATAATAAAGCCTTTCTTTTTCCAGGCATCAGTATTTCATGGTAGCTTGTGAGCCCTGAAGTCTTTTTCCTCACATTTAGTTCTCTTGGATATAGCTTTTCAGGTGTTGTGTGTGTGAACTTGGGCAGTGCCCTTTTCTACAGGACTGGCACCTCAGACTGATTTCTGTAAAGCTTGTATCAACACAAAAAGCCTTCAGAGCACTGAGTCTTTATTCCAGTTCAGTTCAAATAAGCAATCAAGTTGAAGCTGTTGAGAGAAACATGACTGCACAAACTTCATTTTTTTTTAGAAAAACAGGCTGAAGAGTCAGTTTCCAATTGGCATCAGTAGTGTCATCTTTCGTGCTTTATTCAAAGAGCATCCTTAGGAAGTATGTCTTAGAGGCCAGTTTCTTTTAGGGCAAAAATACCTGAGCTCACTTTGAGGCATATGATTTGGGTACTAGTTTGCCACACTATGGATCAATGGTCTGTGCTGCTTCTGAGGTGGCATATCAGTCAGGTTCTCAGCTTAACAGATTTTTCTCCCTGTTATTGCTGGGGAGACAGGGAGTGCTGCAGGCGCCTCTGCCACCTCACCTTCCCTGACATAGCTTGTGGCAGGTGATGGAGACACAGGCAGGAGATGTGGACCCTGCTGTGCAGGACACAGGCTGGCAGTTTTCATCTCTAGACACCTTAGACTGCTGAGATGATCTCTGAACCAAGTCTATTACTAGTTGGTATTTTGCTTATTGCTAAATAATTACCTTCCCTTCCGAACTCCATTGGCAACTCCCGTTAACATGTACATGTGTGCTGCCTTTCAGAAGCCCTGGTGACCTTAGGGAATTCAAACCTGCTGGCCAGATGAGCACGTTTCCACTCTGCAAAGTCATGTTAGCTGGCCTTGGCAGCCTGTGTGTCCCGCTTATCCATATGGATGTGGGCCACAGACCTAGGTGCTAACTGATCAATGTTCTTAGACCAGACAGCATGTAGGAAGCCTAAAGGGAGGCGAGTGTATTCATCTCCTCTGTTTGTTGCACTAGATTTAAAAAGAATTTTCAGGATGTTATATTTGAATGCTCGTATAATGTGTTTTGCAAGACACCAGCCAGAAGCCTAATGTCACTTGTATGGGTTCTAATTACATGGATTTTTCATAAGTCTTTTCACAAGGTGGCTGTCTTCCACTAGCAGGGAGTTTTCAAGAATGGTGTTTAAAAAGAACTGATCTGCCATTACCCTGAAAAATTACCTGAGCATATTTGACCTGAAAAATGCATTGCTGTTTTGCCTCAGTGATCTTCAGATATCAGTTTTATTGTCACATTTTAGAACAATCCTGACTGAGTGTCCCAGTGGAAGCATTACACCACTTAGTCATCATGAGGAAGGATGAGTTTCTTGAGTTAAAAACTTCAGGGAGTGAAAGAAAATGGGAAGCATGTGGTGTCAGAAAGTCTAGAGAGTAAGGAAATCTTGATGTGCCATCTGGTGGAAAATCTTCCAAGGATTTCAATTTTTAAGTTTTAAGCAGAGCTGAGAAAGCAGGCTGAGGAAAGATGGGAAGACCAGAAGAATGATGGTGATGTGAGAAGGCCCTGGTTCTCCAAAATTAGTGTGTAGGACTAATGAGGTACTGTGAACACTGTCATCTTCTTCTGTGTTGTCAGTTGTAATGCAGGAAGTTAGAGAAAGCTGTTTTTATCTGCAGGTCTTATGTTTGAGTTTTCTCTCTAAGACTGTGTAGTTTTATGGGTTAGTAACTTCTCTGCTGGCAGCATGGACCATGCTATTGCAGTTGAAGACTCAGGGCTTGCTTGAGGCTCAGAAGCCTGTGCTGATGGGAGCAGGAATGGGGGTCCTGTAAAGCTGTGGGTTGCTACAAATGGCTGTGGTTGTGCCTATGTCTAGGCAAGTGAAGGAGGTCCTCAGCTTCAACTGCCACAGATGCATTCCTTAATCACCAGATTACGTTTCTGTACAGATGTTCTTGCTTGTGTAACAAACAGGACTCATCCATCAGTCTGCTGGGAAGAAAGTGCTGCACATGTGTGCAGCATGTTCCACATTCCCTGGAAGGTAGTGCATGATGCAAAACAGCCATGCAGATGGTCCCACCTAAGTGCTACATGAGTACTGTTTATTTTCATGTGTCTGGATGGTGTCTCAGAGAGTATAGTGCCTTCTTATAGTTGTGGCAACATGGGAAACTCAGATGGGAGTGCCGTTCAAAAATGGTAGCGATCTCCATAAGCCTCTTCAAAGAGGTTTGATATACCTTCCCTGGTCATATGTTAACACAAGCTTATTACTGTTGTCATTATTTGCATTATAATATTTGCTGGTTTGGTTCAGTGGTAGCACTACATGTAGTGTTTGAATCTAAAAGCTGCTCTATCTTATGGCTTCTGCTTCAATTAACAAAGAATATATTTTGCCACAGTATGGATTATTTTTCCCCTCAAATTTATTGCTGCCTAGAGAATGGCAATCTGCAGCTTGCTAAGCTGTCTGTTAGATAGAGCCCCAGTTCTCTCCCTGTGGTGGTGGCACAGGGATATAATGTTCAGGCACTGAGCTTTGTTTGGAGTTCAGCTCCCATGGTAACAGGCACAGCTATGAATATTTAATAGCAAGAGATTCCCATTTTTCTAATGAAGGGTTGTCATATTTCAGCAACAATAAACATCAGCTGATAGAATCAAATCCACATGAATGAGAATGCAAGAAGTACTCCAAGCTGACCTTCCTACTGTGCCCAGCACCATGAGATGCTTTGATCCACCACTCCTCAGGGAAATGAAAGATGGCTTTCACCAAGCTTCATGCACTGTCATCTTGGAAAAGAGAGTGTTTCATAAATAAGACGATTAGCTGCTTCGAGATGTGTGATCTTTTGTGGTCAGTCATGTTTAATGAAAATAATTGGTTTCACCTTCCAGTTTCAACAAACTGGATTCACAATCTAATTTGGGGATGGAAAGCAGCTTCTCAGCACAGAGAAAACAGTTAAAGTGAGAGTGAAAATGAGATTGTTCTTGCAGTCCTCTTACTAGGGCCTTCATCCTATTAGGAGTGTTTTCCCTGGAGCTGAATGGTAGTTCAACATCTGCCCATGCCTGGGCCCCAAGAGAATCTGCCTTCTGTCAGCTTAGTGTATAAAAAGCTCATGTGTGAAATTTTTGGTTTGAAATTTCATTTTCACTGAATTTTAACCTGTAATGGCTCAAAAACTGTGCTCTAGTCTTGTGAAGATACTGCATTCATGAGTTGGATGGATTACTATCAATTGTTGTAAATGTTTAAACGTAACATGTTTGCTCATTACTGCCTTTTTATGTACCTTAGCAGAATGGGTTTTTTCTTCAACAGTTCTGATAAGTTGACCAAATTGAATGTGGATTCAAATAATTTATTTTTAAAAAAGCTTTTTAGGCATGAAGATTTAAAAGTTCTGGAGGAGAGTGCTTGAATTAAAATAATTTTGTAATGAGCTTCTTGTTGCTGTGAAGAAAACTTGCAGTGTGAAGGAGAAGTATTTCCTTGCTATATATGCTCCAGACAGTATTTGTGCACTGTCTTTAGTGGGGAATGTGTAGGTTGTATCACTGACCATTATAAACATATTGTGCAAATAAATGCTTGCGCTGTCCAAAAGGTTAAAAATAAAATCTTTGTGCAGCTGCCACACAGTAAGTTTGTGCGCTTTTTTAAGCTAGAAGCCTGTGATGTTCCAGCCAGAGAGCTAGATTCTCATCCTGATGCTGTTTAATCCCCCAGTCTTGTTTGCACTTCTCTTGATTTACAGTGGGATAAAAGTATTGTCAAGCTAAATTGTTTTTATGATAATACTTAGATTTGCTTCCATAAAACTAAACAGAAATTTTCAAAAGCAGGTGAAGGCCAGACTTCCATTCCCATGAGTTCATCACGAATTCAAAAGAATCTGTTGAGTTCCCTGAACCAGCTAACAGCCTGACTACTTATTCTGTAATAAATGTGAGGGAAGGTCTGCAGTCAGGAAGGAAAATAGTATCCTAATAACAGTAGACAGATAGTATAAGTGCCAGAAATGGCGTGGGTAATCTGTTGCTTCTCTGAAGCAGCTTTACTGTCACCCAGGTTTAAATTGGTGAGATTTTCAAAAGAAGCACAAGTGATTTACGAGAGGAGATTCCTTGTAAAAAATAAAAAACAGGTGCTCTCGACCCTTCACACCACTGGAGCTAAACCCCTGAAGATGCTTCAATCACTTGTTTCCCTCTGAAACTGGTGAGAGCAGCTTTTTAAGTGTTTATGTACAGTTGAAGTTAGCAAGTTTTTGTTTTGTTTTGTTGTGTCATACTTCTGAATTACTCCTGAACTTTTCCAAAATCCTCTACGATGTTGAAAAATACCTAAATTCTTGACGGCTCCCTGCTGTAGTTTGCTATTCTGTATCAGTACTTAGAAACTTAGGTCAAGTTTGCAGTATTTGCCTGGACCAGTAAGCTAAGGAATAGCTTAGTCTGGATAGCAAGTCTGCCTGAGGGTCTCTGGGAGGCAGTGCCTAAGTACTGACCTGTTGGCAGATTTGCTGTCAGTGCTGTGCACCACAACCTGGAGGAGGATTCTGCTCAGGCATACTTGAGATCTCTGTGAAGTGAGAGAGAGTCTGTGCTAAGATCAGTATAAACTGGTGATCTTTAGCCAGGGTTTCATTCCCACACTGGAGAGGTGTGTGCTACCTCCAGCCCTAAGAGTGGCCTTGCAATTTTGTTGAAGGAAAAAGGAATTCAGTTCATTTGGCTTTTTGATTTGTGCAGCAGTAAAGTAATAAATCATGGTCTGTTTTTCTCAGTGATTGGACTCTGTGCTCTCCAGGCTTATGTTTGCTGTCTTGAAAAGGGGAAGGCCTGGGAGCTGATATTAAATGATAATTAATAGCTTGCAGCATTAATACTAAGTTGGACCCAAAGCTCTCTTTCCCTCATCATTGAGTACTGTGCATGCACTAAATGTAGACATCCAAGAGTTTTGCAGAAAGAATGAGTGCACTGACTGGTTTGCCTAATGCACATTTATTGTCTTCTTGCCCTCAAGTCTTGATGTCATCCTCTTTTGTCAGGTTCCAGCTGAGCAGTACCCTTTCCTTCTTCAGTGGAAGGCATGGACATCATGCCCTAGATCCTGAATTCAGTATGCTGGTCCTCAGCCAATGGTGCATGTACCAGAAGAGGGAACCTACTGAAATTGTGTTGCAATGGTTCAGGAGAGGCTGTGAATCAGGGCACAGAAGTCTACTACTGTCCTCGTTTGTGTCTGTTCTGCCCTGCAGCTCCCTCCCCTGTCTGTCCCAGGGCAGGAGGGAGACACCCGGGGAAATTTAGGTTCAGGCTTTGGGGGGATGACAGGGGTCCACCGGGTGCTGCTGTTGGTTCGCTCAGGCTGGAGCCCCACTTTGCCCTGCCTGAGTCCTGCCCTCAGCTCTGGCGTGCACAAGCCCACCTGTGCCTCCAGGCACACCATGGCTGTCACAGCTGCTTTTCTTAGGAGAACTGTGGTATCTGGCAGAGGATGCAGACAGTTCTGCTGAAAGCAAACTAGGGCATCTTTGGAATCTTTGCATATGCCTGGATGCTTCAGAGCAGGTTTCCTTTACTCCTCATGTCCTCAGAGGCCAGTCTGGAGCAGAAGGGGTGACCTGGTAAAACCAGCCCAGGCAGCCACCACCAGCTGCAGCTGGAAGTGATTACTGTGCTTGATACTCTTTAATTGTACCTGTCACAGCTCCAAGCAAGCAGAGAGACAGTTCCTTGTTTCTCAGCTAAGGGAGTTTAAAAAACCATTGGTTTTGGCTTGGTGTTCTATCACCTTGGCAGCCCTCTTCTCAGCTGTTGGACGAGGGATGATGCTTGCTATTGGGAAGAGACCTGACCAAAGTGAGTCAGTGCTGCAAGGTGGGGAGTGGTGGGGGAGCAAGGGGAGGACCTTCTTCTTGCTTTTCATGGGTGTCCAGGTGCTCAGACTGGTGTCCAGAAGGGTTGCTCCTACACAGGGGGCCCTGGGAAGCTGCCACCTTCTTACAAACACGCACACACACAGACACACACATTTCACTCTTAAGAAAAAGCCTTTGTGCTGTGCTTGTAGTGACATGACTGTCAATACCCTGCTGCATGCCTTTCCTGCAGACAGTTTTGCCTGTAAGTTGGAGAAGCTATAAGCCATGGTGGAACTGGGCAATGGGGCTCACTGCTGGAGAAGGCTGCTTTGGGAAACACATGCAGGGTGAGACCTGGTTGGAAACTCAGAGACTTGGGTGGGAATGGGAACAAAAAGGAGGAAGCTGCTGGGAAGTGACAGTGTTTGGAAAAATCAGCTTAGTTATGTCCTGTTGTAGGAAAAATTTACTGAAGTGAAGTAGCAAGGGGAAAAGGCAGTCTAACAAGAACAGCTTGCTAGACAGAGATTAGCTGTGTGTCTAAAAATTAGTGTTTGGAATTTACCTTACTGCAGAGTATTACCACCCTGTGCAGTGCCACTCATATTTGAATGAGAAAGCTGTATCTTAATTATTGATAAATACCAAGGCAAAAAATAATATGGAGGCACACATCATGAAGCAAAAATACAGTGGGGAAAAATGTGATAATGTTTGAAGCAAGCTTAAAGCAACTTCAGCTTTTTTTTTTCTTTGAATGCTAACAAGATCACTTAGGGAGGCATATGTGTGTAAAAAACCACTCTGTGTTCCACAGACAAAAGTATTTGTGCAGATTTGTGGAGAAATTGTAATAGCACAGCTGGAGTAACTCCAGGGGAATCTGTAGAAGTCTGTGTGTAATTAGCACTGCCTTTTGAATACACAACGGGAAAAAGTGAGTGACTACCAGCAAATCAGTGAGGGGAAAAAAAAGCATAATCCAAACATTTGGAATTCAGTTTAAATACAACTACTAGCTCACTACAATCATGACCCAAAAAAAGAAATAAAGAAATGTAGTGTGTGGGCATTCATTGCAGTTGTCTCAGTAACTGGGCAAAGCACATCGCTTTCAGAATTAGTTTGAGTACTGGAAAAAAATGAAAAATTCCTGAAAATTTTCTGCTTTCATGGAAAATGACATATCTTAAAAAACAAGTACATTAGAAAGGTCACCATTCTTAAAGAAAGAACCTTCAGAGCCTGTGAACATGCTGTGCTTTTCGGGCATGTCATCGAAGAGCAGCTCAGTGAGCCCACCCTGACTAGGGTTGCAAGAGTGAGGTCACTGCTCATACTGAAAGAGAAGGAGAAAGAAGAACCATTCCTTTCATGCATTTTAAAGCCAAACTCTTTATAGCTTGTCCTTGTATTGTATGTCTTTATCAAAAGAAAAACTCACAGCCATTTTTTTGCATTTTCTGAAAATGGTCACAGTCTTTTTCCTATTAGGTCCTCAGAAAAGAGTATTTTAAAGAACAAGCATTGCCCTTTTTTCCCTGTGGTTTTTTTCTTTTCCCCTGTGGAAAAAAAATTGATGAAAATATTTTTGTTTGACTCCTCCGTGATGCTTACTGTCTTCTTTGGCAGGTGCTACTTTGGAGTACATCCCTCATGGCCAACTTGCAAACACACACTCAAATTTGCGAACGCTAAAATTGGAGCAGGACACTGTGCCCGCTCAGGAGGAGAGGAAGACTCCTCTGGTGGAAGCTGCTCGGGGAAGGAAGTGTTTTTCTTCTCAGGATAAAGCTCTCACTCCAATTAACCTGACGGATGATCAGCTTGCCTCAGGTCTCTATGGTAATAACTGGCTCGCATTCACCTTTCATCATGCTGGAGTCTGAATATGAAATGCAGTTAAAGAAGGTTTTCAATATTCTCAAAAATGTAAAAAGCAGGAAAAGATGGAGCTGAGGGTAGAGTCACAGTGTGACACCGTGTCTACAGGCAGTGGCTAGGTTTCAGATGGCAGACTGTAGTGCATCAGTGAAATGCCATTTAGTGTCTTCCTAAGGAAAATCTACTGAAAGATAGAGGGTTAATAATGACTTTTTTAAATGCTTAATTTTTTTGCATGTTTTACCTGTCCTTTTCATGGAGATTGGTTTAGAAGTTGTTTCAATGAATATTAAATCTAGAAGACCATCCATGATTGAACCTACCTACCCTGTTGAATAGTTTGTTAAATACACTGTATGTATTGCTAAACATACTGTCTGTATTAATGTGTTCATTTTGTCAAAGAGCTGCTGCTCTTTGACACAAAGAATTAAGATTTTGTTAACAGAATAACCCATTTCAGTGTTAAAGGTTTTTCACAGATAGCAAGGAAAAACAAAGAGCCCATGTCTTTTCTTGAAGTTTTCTAAAGCATTGTGAAGATTAGCAGCATGTTGTAAGCTGGAAAAGTTAGGCTTAACTAACTAACTTAACTTTTTAATTAAGAGAGCTGATTTTGAAGCTGTTGTTCTGTGTTTCCGATGTGCATATCAAACCATGACTGTATGTATACTAGAAAACCCAGCTTCAGATGGTAAATTACACAGAGAGCTGTTGAAAACTAGAGAGTTGTTTTGAAAAATCAGCTATAGTGCTGCTTTATTCAAAGCCTGCTATGGATTTATACTGATATGTGTGCTTTGTCTCCCTCTCTAACAGTATGTACCAATAATGAGAACACACTCAAATCTATCATGAAGAAAAGAGATGGGAAGAAGGATTTGAGCAACACCAAGAAGAATCTGCAATTTGTTGGCATTAATGGAGGGTAAGAGACCTGTCTCCAAAACATCTGTTGCTGCAGCACTTTTCACAGTGGGAAGAAGAGAAAGAACCCAGGAACACATGCATAGGTTTGCGCCTTCAGACTGAGGTGCAGCTGCTGAGTGTAAGGATCAGAAGGAAGAATTGAACAGCTGAGCTGCTCTTAATCCTCTTGTGCTTACAGGTCATATATGGCATTACTTGCAGGTCATATATGGCATCAGTCTCAAATACCTGTACATTAGATTGCTGCCAGATTTACCACAGGAAAATGAAACAACTTCAGACATCCATTGGGACATTTCTCAGGCAATGCTTTAGCAAGGAAAACTTGTATATTTCTTTGGTAGCTGACAAGCTCAACTTTATACTATTAAACAATACAGGAAGGGATACCATTGCCCTAGAATTAGTTTTTCAGGCTTTGTCTTAAATATATATAGAGACTATCCTATACAAATACAGAAGACAGTAGAGAAAATTGTCTTATTTTGAAATGTTACTTGCCCTTGCAGAATGTTGCAAAGATCTTTAAAATAGTTTCATCAAATTGTATTTATATAGCTTTTCTAGCCCTTTCCTCGGATTAACTTTTCTTTCTAGTACAAATGCCTTGTGCAATATGAAATCTCACCTAATTTCCTACATATTAGCTAAAAGTATCATTACATATAGTGAGGGAAAGTTATCATAGGTTTGTTAACTTCCCTACTTATATCTGCCTATAGGGCAATACAATTTACACTGAACAATGTAATTTCATTTTGGGAATAAGGCAAGTGTGGATGATACAATTCTTCCAAAGCCATCTTCCCCTGGCCCCTGGAACTTGCTATAATAGGTAAGGTTTCCTAGATACCAAGGCTGAGCCAAATTCCTTAAGAATTTGATTACACTCTAACACTTTAGAAGATAATTGGTTAGAAATGAGTTTGTGTAATTGGTCAGTTCACCTTCAGAACTTTTGACTTAGATTGGATGCTGTTCTTTGTATAAACTTTTTATTGGCTGTAGTTTGAATCCCCCTTGAAGTTATAAATGTGACTGTCTGCCCTTTGTCTCCGAGAGAACCTGCTCCACCGCCCTTCACATGAAATAAAGATTCTTGTGGAACACGTCAAGCAAGGCCTCCGGTCTTTCTCTGCTGGCTAATGTAGGCTCCTGAGAGATGGCTGATCGATATTAGCACTCTCAGGTCCTGGTAAAACAACTACCAGAGACAAAAAGAAAGCTTACAGGCAAGGTCTGGCAAAATGTTAAGACTTACATTTAAAAGAGATTGCTCTTCCATTATACACTGTGTACATAATACTGACAGCGTCATTTGCTAGTAACACTGAGTTCAGTGAGTAGAAGAGGTCTCTGAGGTAAAAACAGGAGGGCAGAGCTTCTGCAGGACATTTTTCCATGCTCTGGTGCAAGTAGGTACTGACGGCTGCCGAATGGCACTGAGCAAGCACCTCTGCCCCTGCCCGTTCTCCCTGCAGGTACGAGACCACATCCAGCGATGACTCCAGCTCTGAGGAGAGCTCTTCCTCAGATTCAGAGGAGGAGTGTGAGAGCCACGAATACCCCTGCAACCAGCACTCAGAAGAGAATCAGCCTGCCCCCCCTGCGGAGGTCTGCGCCATGGGGGCGGACAAGGACAGTCCCCTCCCAGAGTGTGAGGCCGAGGAGGTGGAAATCAGAGAGAGGTAGGCTGCCCACCCTCTCCAGAATGTGCCTCTGAGAAGGGCATCTCCAGCTCATGTCTTGGGGCAAGCTGTGTGGGCTGTGCTTGTGGAGGAAGCATCAGCCCCAGCGCTGGCCGAGTGCTGCCCACTTCCCTTCTCCTCCAGTGGGTAGCCAGAGGCAGTTTCATGGCAAAATGACTGTGTGTGAGCAGGAAGACTGTGTCAGAGGGTATCCATCCTTTCCAGCAGCTGACTCCATTGACTTTAAATGATTCATTAACAGCAAGACTCTGGTGGCTCCCCCAGCAGAGGCTCTCTCAGGTCACAACTGGCACTCGCTTGGGAGCAGGCAAGGCCTCGTTAACATCCTGGTCTGTAAAACAGTCAGTAAGCAAACAAATTACCTTGAGCCATGCACACCAGGTCAGCAGCCTGCTGTGAGTCCATCTTGCATTTGCACCTTCCACAGCATCTCAGCCATGGCACGGTGAGATGATGGGGTACAGCACTGAGGACACCCTGAGACCATGTGCTTCATACCATATGAGATTGTATACTGCAACACATTTTCAAGGCTGCCATCACACACTTGTTCTTGTCTTAGGATACTTTTCAAATTGCTGTATAAGGTAGGATTTGACAGACAAGGCTGTGTTGTTTTTGGCATATGGAAAGCAGTAGACTGGTGAGTTTTTACATATTCTTCATTATCAAATGGCAAAAGGAAGTATAAACCAAGACAGTGAAAGGATATCTTACAGCTACCCAGGTTTGCCAGTGTGCTAATTTGGAAAATTATGTAGGATTAACATTAACAAAACCAATGTCATGTTTCACTGGAGATGTAACGTAGCATCAAGTTATCTGTAATTGTCAGCTGTTAAATAAAAGAGATGCAGAAATTAATAATTAAGAGCTTGGAGGCCCTGGAGATGTGTGTTTTGAAGAGCCCTGTGCTTACTTTATATAGTACTGTAGGATAGCCTGTTGTATTACAGGTGGCGTAAAAAGATGGGCAGTCTCTCAAAAGAGCTCTCTAATTTATATTTACAGTAGCAAGGGGTGATTGGGAAGAGCAACAGAACAGCTTAGATAGCCATGTGTAGTTAAGGAGCATGTTCTTTGCAAGCTGACTGCCCTGGTGATGCCCTCTGAGGGGAAGAGTCAGGGCACGTGGCCAGGTATGGCCATGGTCCATGCAAAGATGGAGAATTTCATTGCTCTGTTAGCACTAGCAGCTGGCTTGTAGTCCATGAGGGCTAAAATGCCCCGTCTTACACACGAGTGTGTTAGCTTCTCTGTTTTTTGGGAGAATTTTCTGGGAAAATTATCCTCTGTGCAGGTTGTAGGCAAAGGTGGTTGGCCACAGCTTGGTATGACATGTGGCACAGGCCTTGACCTTATTTTTGGCCTACCATAAGTTTTGAATTTGTAATCAAAAGGGAGTAGAAGTGTAAAAATTAAAGAGGGCTGGAGAAAGAGTAAATTTCCAGAGTGGGTGAGATGAGAAAAGCTAGTTCCAGTGAATGAGAGCTGGCAGGGAGTCACCTCTTGAACTGTTTCCCACTGCTTAATTCTGTTTCCGTCACAACTACTGGCATTTCTCCTTGTCAATCAAGTAATCAAACCACAGAGCGTATAATCTGTGCTCTGCAGTCATTCAGCAGTAGGTAAGAATTTCCACTAGAAGAGCTGCCAAGTCTTAGAGCACAAAAGTGATATGTTTCCCAATCTCCATTCTTGTTGCTCTCCCCACACTCATCTCCATTCAGTGTGGAGGGAATGTCTGTGAGAAGAGCTGCCAGAGTGGCTTCTGCATGATAGGAACAGATGCCTGGAAACTTTAATTCCCAAAGAGCTTTCAGAAAAACTAAGAAATGCTAAGATAAAAATTGAAATCTTTATTGTGTTTTGCTGTCTCCCTCAGGTACGAGCTAAGTGAAAAGATGCTTTCTGCCTGTAACCTGTTGAGAAACAACATTGATGATCCCAAGGCATTAACCAACAAAGATGTGGTAAGCAATACAGGTGAAAATTCTCTCTTGAGATGCAGTAGAAAAACTTCAGGAAGAGGTAACTTCTGGTTTTACAGGACCAGAACCACAGTGGCTGACAGAAGAGGATTTCATCTTTCCTGCAAGAGTCACAAAACTCTTTCTATCAGGACACTTTCTTCCAGAGAATATACTTGTGCTTTGTGTGCTTCAGTGTTGTTATCCCATGGTGCACACATAAAAACAGCACATGAAAGTACAGTTTTAACACACCTGTGCATTCCTGTGTTATTTCTGTGGGTATTTTGGTATAGCACTCCTGTGGGCAGCTCTCAGGCCTCATATTAGGAGACTGCAGTGGCTGAAGAGCCTGTTGCTTCCTAAGAAGAAACCTCAGAGTCTGTTCTGAAACACTGGGTGATCTTTTAAGCACAGGGATGCTGTTTGTCTTGTTTACTGCACTGGTTGATTTTATCAATGTTGCAGAGAGTAAGGAGGATTAATTCTCAATACTTGAGAAATACTCATGTCTCAAGAAATAAAGTTGTATTTGCCTTAATGGAAATGCTTTACATAGGGATTGCCTACGCTACTCTGTGAGGGTGATCTGCTGGCAAAGGAATGCTGCTCAATGATATGAAATTGAATTTTGCATTTGTTACACTTGTGCAGTGATAAAAAAGGCAGAAATTCAGTGTCATTCTCCTGTACTACAAAGCATCTGCAGCTTCTTAAAGACAATAATGTCTGTATGATGCAGTAATACTGTCTCTGTAATACTCTGTCCAGTTCTGACATCTGTGGTCCAGGGAATGTTTTGAAAGGTTGTTTCACGGTTGTGACACATAGTTTTTAATTCTGTGCATGTCTGTAGGAGTAGTTTAGGTATGCAAACAGCAAATGCTTTAGGCCTCTTGGAGTTGAAAGTGTCAAAAATGGCAAAGCCAGATGATGATCTCTGCCTTCGAAGTGTAATTTGAATTTACGTTTTTCTTTCTTGTGTCTAAGTGTTTTCCAGCACAAGCAGTGCTTTGTAGGTGGAAGCTGCAGACTAATCAGCTCTTGTCCTCTGTCTGTCTGCTGATAAAGAATTCTTGTCCAAAGAGGTTAAATGTCAGTATAGCTAAGGATCTGTAGAAGTTGTCCCAAGCTCTTCCAGCAACCTCAGCTCTTGTAGCTGCTGTTTACACAGAAACAACTGTGGACTGCACCTTTTTGAATGTGATGAATTAATTGAATTTAAATTTGAATTGCATTTCAAAAGTGTGTTGTTTCTTTATCAATGTGTGTGATACTGTGACTAAAAATAGTTTCTTAGTGGTACTTTGAAATCAGTACTGCCTTAAATAAATAAAAAATTAGATTGTGTCAGTTTATGGCCACCTTTGTGTTTCAGCTCTATGTTTACAGAATACATACAGCACATTATAGTAGTGCTGATGTAAAATATTCTGTTGATATGTTTGCATAGTATAGATACATAGGTAGCACTGGTGTATGTAGGATATTTTCTCTTTACCAGATGCAGACCACTTCCAGAGCTACTGGTGTGTTTTCCCTAGATGCTAGATAAAGTTTTGAGTGTCTTCTCTGCAAAATTGCCCTTGAATTTACTGGCCACCTTGCAGGTGAGGGTTTATGGAAAGATATGGTGGTCCTTCCAGGTTAGAGAAAGCGTCTCAAAATCAGAGCTGGTGGTGACAGTGGAAGTCTTTTTGGCTCACAGTGAGGTCTGCTCTACCTACCTTGTCACAACAGACAAGTCACCTGGCCTGATGCTCCTACTCCCCCACTCTCAGTCCATACCCATGGGAAAGCGTATCCTGAATGTGTAGTCTTCTCATTGCAACTCAAATCTCTTATTACTACAGCCAGCCAGCCTTCAGGTGAAAAACAGGTTCTTCCTTTTTTTCCTTTTTTCTGCAACAAATGTTACACCGTTTCTTTCCCCCAGTGGTTCTTCTCAGCACAGCATCTCCAGTCCTTCCTGTCTGTCTAGTAGGTCAGATTTCCTTGATTTCTGTTCATTCTTGTTGCAACTTTGAAACAGTTTCAACCAAATATTTTGTGTCATTCAGTGATCAGACCAGACAAAGTAGTCTGTGTGTTGTCTTCACAGTACTAGGCAGAAAGGACTTCATCACATACCGTGAAAGCTATAAATTTGTTCATTCATCCCAAAACAGTATTTATCTTTTACATTTCAATGTGATGGGCTCAGTTTTTAGTTGTCTGTAATGCTCAGCTCTTCTTCAGAATTACTGCCCAACCAGTTCACATATACTTTTTCCATTTAATAATTTGTGCCTCAGAACTGGGCCTAACTGACTTAGCATGATGTTGGTTTAAGTCCAGTGAGAAAGTCTTGAGTTTATCAGTGATTTATAAATGTAGTTAAGTATTTGATGGAAATCATTATGCAAGTCTTTTTCTCTGTTCACCATAGCCTGGTTATTTCTGGGAGTATCCTAAAATTCTGTGCCCTCAGAGGTGAAAGTTAGGTGAAGTGAGAGGAAGTAAACAGTTTGTGTTTTAAAGCGGGCTTTAGTCGGAGGGGAAGCTTCAGTCTGTACATCTTGTTTGTGGGCTGAATACTTTCTTCCCGCATTGGACTAAAAAAGACTTGACCTGCATTGCTGACTTTCAGGCTGGAAAATTCTTTAAATAGATTGTCCATATGTAAATTTTTCTGTCTTGGTTTCGGCAGAGGTTTTGTTTAAATACCATCCAACATGAGTGGTTTCGTGTCTCAAGTCAGAAGTCAGCTGTTCCTGAAATGGTTGGAGACTACATAACTGCTTTTGAAGAAATCTCTCCCGCTGTCCTCAGACATATCATCAACATGGCAGATGGAAATGGAAACACAGCTCTGCATTACAGTGTCTCACATTCTAACTTTGAAATTGTAAAGCTTCTTCTGGATGCAAGTAAGTTTGCTTTTTTTTTTTAATTATTTTTGGTGTTGCAATTCTCATGGGTGAAATTTTTGATGGACTAGAGGCCAAGTTTGGTCTTCTTCCAGCAGGTGTTTTAACTGTTAACAGTTGGCTTACTAGGTAGTCTAGAATCTTTGTTTCTAGTACTAGCTTTGGAGGTGATGCTACTTGAAGAAGTTAAAAAAACCCACTTAAGTTATATACGGAGTTGAGATAGATGGTTGGATTCCTGACTCCTGGACTGCGGTCCCAAGTTCAGCAGCACCAATCTCCAGTAGTTTTCTCTGGAGGCAGCATAGCTGCTGCTCAGCACTCTGTAGGGTGCTGATGGAGGAAGATGCATTGAGGTATAAGTGCCATCTTAAACACACAAACTTAAACACTTAAACACTTGGTTTAGAGCAGTGTAGAAGTCTTTTCTATCCACCACATTGACTCATCTATGCTACTTTCCTGGGAAACTGGAGCAATATGGCATTCTGTCACACAGAGCATTTTCCTAGTCCATAAGCAATCTGATGCTGCTTCATGTGGCTGCTTTTGTTGCTTTCTTTTCTTTATCCTCTTGCAACAACACGTGCAGAAAGGATAGTGGCAAAGAGGAGACTCTGGAGTATCTGCTCCCCACATTCAGTGTGCCAGATGGCATCCAGCAGAAACCACACACTGGAACTGGACCCAGGCTGGTTGTTTAATCTGTTTAATCCTAGTTTTGATCCCTGAGTGAAGTTTGTTTCTCTAAACTAGTTAAAAAAGCTGTCACAGTTGGTTGTGAAAGCTTAACTAGGCCAATGACATGTCAGGACTGTAAGCCAAGCAAATACTCATAAAACCAGAAGTGTAGCATCAGATAAACAAGGATATGAATGATACACATCTCAGCTTTGATAACCTAGCACATGTGTCACACATGCAGAGACTTCCTCAAGAAGAAAGTGAGCACTTTGAAATCTCTGGTCCTTTTGAAGGCAGTCTGTGTTTGGGCAGAGTGAGTCACAGCAGGGGAATGCAGAGAATGTCAGGAGCGTGGGGAAACGGGGTGGGCTGGCTCTGCAGCACAGTGTGGTGGGAGGGAGCTGCCCCTCTGCTTCCCTAGGTGTCTCAGAGCAGCAGGAAAACGCTCATCTCTTGCTGGAAGTCAGGATTCCTGCAGGTTATGGTAGCTAGTGTATGCCTATGAACACCAGGGGTGTTAACTGTAGAATGTAACAGTCATGACTAGTCCCAGGCAATTCTCTCTGCAAGAGAACACTGCTCATGCCAGCACTTGGAAAATGTTTGCAAATAGGCAGATTCCTTCAGGTTTCAACAATCTTCCTCTGGACTGTGTCTGAATGGTCACTGTGGTCAACTTTGCAGTGTGGTTATACCACAGGTTGATTCTTACACCAAGAACTCTGTGTTTGACAAGAAGAATGGACAAGATGAGATGAGAGAATCCTCCATAGAATGTAGCAGAGGCACCAAGAGGACAAAGAGGAGATAAGTTTCCCTCATTGACCATGTAGAAAAGAAGCTAAATGTGACCTCAGAAAACACACTGCTGAAGTAGTCTAGTCAGAGTAGGGGCACACCATTTCCAAAAGTTATTAATTATTCAGGATGTAATGCATGTTGCAGAATATTGTGTTCTCTGGCTTCAGTGGCTTCACAGAAGTGATGTCTAAAATAGTATTGGTCTACTGGTTATAAGGCATCATAACTGATGTCTATTTAACATGAAAAAAAACTTGCAATATTTTATATCTGCACTTGAATTGCTTCTGAAATGTTCTTTTGACTGAAAAAAACCCAAAATCCTTTGGGCATAAGTCTGAAGAATTTCCTAAACCATTTTTGCTTGTTAAGATACCTGTGGTGTAATTCAACCTCTAGTCTACAGATAATGTTTAAGTAAATCTGAGTCCCTGCTTTCCAATACGATAAACACGCTGAAAACCCTGCTGCCCAGTAAATCAATAAGCACTGCTGAATTTCTGCAGAATTCTGGGAACAAAGACAGACTGGAGGCCAGGTTTGAAGAAAAAGGAGAAATCTTGTCGCTTGCTGGCACTGGTCAGAGGACTTGCCTGTATTTGTTCCCAGAGCAGTTTTGTTTGTGGTCAAATACACTGTAGAACTGGCAGCAGTCTTTATTTTAAAGGGGTCCATTTTTGGCAGTTCCAAAACATGTTGAAGTACACTTGCAGATTTTTAAGGTAACACCAATTGCAGGAAAATGTTTATGCTGAAGTGAAATATCTTTTCTACTGACCATGCTGCTGGACCACTTTTATTCTGCAGTATGGATACTCTTGGGAGAAGAGCTTAAGGATTCTCGTGACAGTGTTTCTGAATATCATTCTAAATTTCAGGCTACTTGCTTTTACAAAAGGAAAAAATAATCATAAATAAAGCCCTAAATGATAACATATAAAATGTCTTTGTGCTCTCTCTTGTGTTGCACACATAGTACAAAGAATGCTTTTCTTTCTGTGGCTCAAGAGTTCCTCTGTTAATTTTTTTTTCTTCTCCACCTTCCCCTGAATTGCCTTCATTATGAAGGCAGTTGTTACTTTTTCTTTTTATAGGCTGTTCTACTGACAGTTTATTCAGTTGATTAGCACAATTACTGCTTTTTCAGTTCTTGTTTTCTGAAGAAATTATGTCATACTTCTGCAGATGTCTGTAATGTAAATCATCAGAACAAGGCTGGCTATACCCCCATCATGCTTGCTGCACTCGCAGCTGTGGAAGCGGAGAAGGACATGAGGATAGTGGAGGAACTGTTCAGCTGTGGGGACGTGAATGCTAAAGCCAGCCAGGTCAGTCAAACAGTTCACAAGGCACATTCTACTGCTGTACTCCTGTGCCGTTTTATTGTCCCTTCCTATTGCTCCCATCCCTGCTCTTATCAGTTCAAATGTTGCTCTCGTTTGCTTTCATCTTCTGTGGGTTTTGTATGTATGTTTTAATTGCTGTATGCAAAATGGAACTGTGGAAGAAGAGTTGAGCCTCAGGTTTGGATCTCTTCTAAAAATGAAGGTTGGTCATTGTGTAAAAGAGCTATTACTGAATTTTGGGCAGCATTTACAAATTCTGCAGCATTTAGCTCCTTTGAAAAAACTACAGATGTCTGAAAATAGATTTGGTATCTTCTATTTATTCAATAAATAGTTATGTGAATGTGGGATATATGATCCATAAAAGGTATTTAAATAATGGCAATCAAAACTTTGAGAGTACTGTTTAAAATAACTTTTTTTTTTCCCCCAGAAGAAACGCAGTGTCCAAAACAAAAAGTGCTCCTGCTTTGTCACTGATTGTCTCTGTAGTTACCAGGTTTTCCTCTTCTCTCCATGCAGGCTGGTCAGACTGCACTGATGCTGGCTGTGAGTCATGGCCGGATTGACATGGTTAAAGCTTTACTGGCCTGTGGTGCAGATGTCAATATCCAGGATGATGAGGGCTCTACAGCTCTGATGTGCGCTAGTGAGCATGGACATGTGGAGATTGTTAAGCTTCTGCTGGCTCAGCCTGGGTGTAACAGCACCCTGGAGGACAATGTGAGTTGCCTTTCAGTGCTTCTGAAATCTGCTTGGGTGAATGTCTGACTCAGAGTACCAACCGCATGAATCTTCTGCTTAATTGCTAGCAAGTGCTATGATTATTTGGCTAGTATTTTTACTTTTCCAGCAGATGTACCTGGTAGCAATTTCTGTGGTTAGCTGTAGGCATTTAGTGGCCAGAACAGAAAAATCCCATTTGTTAGCTCATAGTAAAACATCTTTCCCTCTACATTCCTTCCCCCTTTCAAAGGAGTTTTCCAGTTTTCAGTTAGAACTTTATCTGGTGATTTAGGGCCTCACTATGTTGCTTTTCTGTGCCCTTGGCAAACATCAGCCCTACAATTCTCTTGCAATTATGTTCACACTGTTCCTACACCATGGCTTTTGTGACTATAGGTTCAATCTTAGTCATGAAACTGCATTGTTCTAACAATAAACAAATACAGAGTGTGACTTCAGTGCCAAGTGAGACACCTGCGTGTTTCTTGTTTTCAGGGATCATTGCAGCCTGCACTGTCAGCAGACAATTTGATCTGTGGATTTCTCAAGCTTGAAAACATTGACTTAGCTTGTTTCTTGCTACTACTATGTCCTTGTTAACATTTCTTGCATACTTTTCCTTTCTTCCTATTGTTTTACCTACTGAACACTGAAATAGAGCCTGGGTTTGGATTTCGGAGGGCACTGGATGTTTATTTGTGGAAGCTGTTGCAGAGGGACAAGGACATAATTTCTCTTCATTCACCCACGTGCTGCAGGAGGCAGCTCAGTTGCTCGCTGTGCTAATGGTGTGGAACATCTGGCTGGAGGCAAATATAAGAAGGTCTCAGTCTAACAAACACTTTCTGGAGCAGTCTAGATTATTGCTGCTCAGATGCTGTTAGCACTATCAGATACAAAATCAGTAATTACAGTCTTTGTGGGGACATGATATTTAACTATTCCTGTGGCCAGTTTGATACATTCCCAAGCACAAGTTTGACTGTTGCTTATTCACAGATTTGCCTGTGATGTGGGATTGAGATTTTTAGCCTTCCCCTAGCTATTCTGGGTGTCACAATAATTCTTTTCCAGTCTACATGATCAATGATAAGCTGAGTATCATCCTACTAATGTGTACTGCAGTGATTCAACATCTCTCTTTAAGAACCTGTATTGACTGGAGAATGTTAGCTGTGCATTTGTCATGCATTATATTGATTGTAGTAGCCAGCTACTGTAGCTCTCTGTCTGTTCAGGACAGTTACATTTATGTGTAATTGCTCCCTTTAGTCTCATAACAAGACTTTCCATGTGGATGCTGTCCACTGCGTCTCACACTGACAAAAGGGTTTACCATTTAAAAACTGGTGCCAACTATTCCAATACCAGTCATACAGCAGTGGCTGGAATGTGTGCTCCATCCCTGTGAGACATTTCAAATACTGGCATTTTTGTAGAGACTTCTGTGTGCAAGAGCCAAAAGCCAGGCAGTGAACCAAGCACCAGGTTCAGATCACAGGTTGCCTGACATCTGTGTCTTCCTGGACCAAACATGGTCCAAAGGAAAAACAGCAGATCAGTGAAGCACTCTTTCAGCTAAAGCAGTTTTTGCTTCTAGAGCCCTCAACTGCTGTGGTTTTTCAAAGCCATGGTAGCTTCTGAGAAATGGAGGTGGCAGTATCTGACTAGGAAAGTCAATCTGTTTGCATTTAGACTTCCATCAAGGAGCATATATGGAATTATGAGTGTAATTTCTCTTCGTTTGATGGGAGCTATACCACAACAATTACCATTTTAACACAGCAATTATCATTATATTTTACTAGCATTTTTCCCTCCCTTATCATCTCTTCTACTTGTTACTGACATTGTAGTTTCTCTGAGACAGCCCAATCTTCTGGTCTTACACAGCACTACATGTAACATTACTGTGATAATAGTGTGCTCATTCTTCCACAACAATAATCCACACTCCTCATTTAGAGAAATTATGAGGCTTTGACAATTGGACTGCCTCATAAAACAGCAGTGCAAGGTTTAAAGAAAAGAAATTAAACAAGACCCTAAATTAACCTGTCTGTATGAGCAGTAGGGCCTCTACTTAATAACTTCACTTCTCTGTGAGCTGATGGGGCTTTTAAGACATCTGTTAAAGCATACAAGCATTCATTCTCTTGTTTCTTCCTTTCTCCTCTCAGGATGGCAGCACAGCACTTTCAATAGCCCTGGAAGCTGGACATAAGGACATAGCGGTTCTCCTCTATGCCCACGTCAACTTTTCCAAAACCCAGTCACCAGTAAGTATAAAGCCTCCTGGAGGTTATGTTTTAATTTGCTGCTGTTGAACATAATAGTGAAATGTAAACAAGAAATTTACTCCCTGACAGCTGTACGGCACATGCAATTCTGAGTTTATTTGCAAGACAATTTCTGTGCTGTTAAGTAGAATGTAGTTTTTAAAATACATGTTGTCTGCAGAAGGTTGAAGCCTGGCTGAGGCATATTCCTGCTTCTTTTCCTAATTACCAAGTGGTACAGATAACTCACTAGCAAGGTTCACTGATTCTGGCTAGTGTGCAGAGGTGCTGTTGTATCATTTCAATGGTAATTATTGACCTGGAAACTGAAACATAGCTGTTCTAGGTATTTTGGCAGCTATCCACCTCTCCTCTAGCCCTGACTCACTCTCCTGATAAACTGCTGCTAAACACCTCAATGTCTAAACAACATGTACTTGCAGTTAGTAGGCTGTATGATAGCTGGCACTTTTCTTCCTAAAATTTAAAAAAACCAAAACTATCTGTACAATAAAAGGTAAGGAATTGAACGGAGTAACTCTGAGTGTTGTGTTTTCTGTCTGCTGGCTGGTTGATTAACTGTTCTTTCATCTTTTTTAGGGCACTCCTAGGCTTAGCAGAAGGACATCTCCTGGTCCCACTCACAGAGCCACATTTGAGTAGTAGTGTATAAATATCTGTAAAAAATCTCTTCGCCATCTTTAAGCTGCTAAATGTTACTGTTTTACTGAGACAGATACTGAATGTAATTGTCTTGTGCCTGAACTCACCAGCAAAGTGAAAGCAGAGATCTAGTGCTAAAGGTAGAAAACCATACACTTGAAGCAAGCATACAGTTAGGCGGTGCTCAGTGGAGAATCTTAGCCAGAACTGTTCTTTTGCTCACATACTCATCTTTCTGTACACTGGCATAAATCCTGTTTTTCTTTGTTGTAGATTATACTTTCTTATGTTATGTGCAGACTATGACTTCTAAAGCTATCCATGCAGGGGTGTCCCAGTGGCTTATTTTTAGTCATTCTAAAATATATTTACTGTGCCTAGACTTCATCACAGTAAACTTTTCTTAAATTTCATTCCAACATGATTTTCATGTTTTTAATTACTTTGAAATTCAGAAGTTGCAGTTGCTTATGTAGTCAGCTCCATGGATCTTGAGCTGGTGGGTGAGTGGGTAGGTATTGGGGATAGAGCCTCTTGTCAGGTCTGAAGTTCACTAAATAAGTTGTTGCTAATTGGGGATAATGTATAACTTTTTATATAAAAGATACTAGTATCTATAAAATTAACTCACACAGTATTTTCAACATTTTATATTCCTTAATAATTAAAACCTACATGAAGAATTACATGTCCTGTTACCATATTTTTATTAACTGTTTCAGTCTATAAGCTCCATGCGTATTTATTGGAGAATAAAATTAGAGGTACCAGCTGTATATTCCCCTTGAGTGGAATTGAGTGTAGTTCTTGGTGCGTATTTATGGAATGCTATTACCTTGTCAAATTCACTTTTGTCAAGTGTATTGAAATGTTTGAAGTGCCTTAGACTCTTGCCATATTTTCAGAATAAAATTTCATTATGCTGTTTTACTCCTCTCCTGTTTTACCTGTGATTTGTCATCATCCAAAAATGCTGCACATTACAACTGCAGCAGGAAAACAAGCTAAATTGGTAAATCAAGGAGCATATGGGACTGGACGGTGCCCACATGAGGTTTTTTCTGCTGACTGGAAAAGCTTTGCCCAAGATGATCCGCCTTTGCTTGTCTTGCACAGGCTGCACCTTTGCTGTTTGGTTGAGAAGTGACCTCTCTCAGCCATGTGAAGCATCCTGGGGAGGTGTCATAGGACTGTGTTCAAGCAGTTTACTTGAACTGAAAAGCAGTTAACTGAAATGAAACATTTGAGCTTTGTCTTACAAACAGTCCTGTCAACTTGGTGAAAGGGATGCTTTTTAGATGGCATGGAAGCAAGTCCCGAGCTAGTGCCTGTGTATCCTTGTCAGTTCTGACCTACCTGATGAGACAGAAACACAACTCAGTACCTTCCTTCAAGGATCTGAACAATTCTGCTACTCTCTGTCCTTTGTCCTTCTCTCCCTAAGTCCTTATGAAGCAACTTTGCATACCACAGTCCCTTTGAAATAGGGACCCACTGGAGCCACTGGACCCACTTGGCCTACATTGGCTTGGTCACTTGGCATGCCAAGAACTCTCCGTGAGGCAGACGTGGTTTGGCACAGCACTGCAGGTATGGTGTGATAATGAGTGCCCCAGTGCTTGGAGTGTCTCCTGGGCAAAGGGCAGCTGAAGGATCTCTGATGGGGGGACATAGCCTAGTGGTCCCAAACAAGCCCCCTGCCCCTTGATGTCAGTCTGTTTTTACTCTTGAACCTCTCTGGTCAATTTTTCTTCTCACTCCTCACTTAATATCTACTAATGTGTGGATACTGTCTCACCTGGATCCTACATGTAAGTTATAGAGGCATATCACCCAGCAAGCCAAATTACTGTGAAAATAAGGTCTTCTCTCTGACACAAGACTGATAACAAAGATAAGCAGCAGCAGGAAAAAAACCCAAACAAATAACAAAACACCAAAAAATGTCTCTCACCCTGCCATCTCTCAAGAGTCAGTGGGTACAGGCTGTCCTGTATAGCAGGGTGGTGCACGCAGGCATCCACCCAATAACCTGAGATTGTGTAACATACAGTACACAACAGCAGTGCAAACTTCCCAATGATTTCCTCATTCACTTAGGATCTGGGTGGTTTTATCATTAAGCAGAATTAGTGCAAGTTGGATCTCCCTGGCTTCGGCATGGCAAGAGTTGGTTTTGAGTCTTCAGATGTGTTGATCTGCCATCTCCTGCCCCAGTTTGAACAACTGTCTGGAAAGCAAAGTCAAGATAATCTGTTCTTGTGTTCATGAGTTTAAAATACGCATGGGGGTAGAGATAAACAAATCAAGCTGAAGAAGTGGAGAAAACAGATTACTGCTTTAATCTTTCTCCAGAACTTTATCTAATTCTACAGAAAATTCAGTTCACTTATTTATACACGCTTGCCTGTATCTCATGGATTAAATTCTTGCCTAGAAAAGGGACATACTGCCAGGACAGAATTTGGAAAACAAAGAGGTTCTGATTTCCATTCTACCAAGAATGTAATTTTTATTTAACATTGGGTTGACCAAAACTAGACTACTTGTGGTTTTTTAAGAGACTTAGTGATCATATATCTAACTCTCATAGGAGTAGTTTTTGGGTAATCTTTAGAGGAGCAGGGAGTTGGACTTCATGTGTCTGTTCTAACTTGAGATATGCTGTGATTCTGTGATGCTGTGATGGCAGCTTTAAAGCATGTAGATTATGCTCCAGAGTCTGACTTTGATGAAGAGTATGTTGAGCCATCTGGTAACGTCCTCTTTAGCAGTGCCTCTGTATTGCTGTAGGAAATAGGTTAATTAGTAACATGTCTAATAGGTCTTTGCCCCAAATAAAATTTTTAAACTATGATCTCTGTTGCTGTGCTACTGAGCTTCATTTGCACATGCTATTTGTACACACTGTAGCTTAACCCCCTCTTTGTACATAATGGAGCTAAAAAAAGATTGTAAAATGCCCGTGAATAATAACTTTCTAGAGCAGAGGGCCATGACTGTTATTTTCCATGTTGGAACAGATTTCTGTCTCTCCTTCCACAAATCAGTGGGAGTCCCGGGCATGATGGGATTCCTGGATGTGCAGCTATCATAGAAGGGTTTAAAACAATTAGTCCAGAAGTTTAGGTGACACAGGGAGAATCACCAAATGTACTTTAATACTTTTTTTTTACCTGCAACAGAAGCATAAGGACAGTAATGTGGAATCAACATCCCTTCCTTTTTTTCTTTTGTTTTCTTCCCCCAATCCTGAATACAAATGGTATATTAGAAATTAAAACATTTTCTAAGTGACAGAAATCTGCGGAGGAATCTGACTACCCTAACACCATACAAATGTCAGACTACACAACTTGGAGTGCCTGGATTTATTTAGGTGCCATTTTCCTGGTAAGCAAAAGAGCCTAACTGCCTAGAGCTTCAGAAACTCTTAGATGAAGCTATGGACTCAGCATTTCTGTGCAATGTTCAGTTTTGTCCCAAAACCTCATTTTCCTGGGCTAAAATGCCTTGTTAAAGAAAAGTGACCCTTGTTTTAGTTGTGTGGTGAAGTAGGATCTTCTGGTGTGCCATGTCAGGAAGATTGCCAAAAGGAACCAAAATTTTCAATGTGTTAATGAATATAGGTGAAAAGTACAAAATCACTTGGCTATTTTACTAAAGTCAGTGAATGTCATTTCTGGCATAAAATCCCATTAGGGTATACTTAATTAATTAAGTACTTTAAAAAATAAGAAGTATAAAATAAGAATAATTTCTTCCTTTAAAATTTTTTTCTCTTAAATGATTCTCCTAGCTCGAAGAGGTGACACCTGAAGCTGTTCATACTGTGGAAGCTGGGCCCTTCCCCAGGAAATAGTTAAGAGGTTCCCAAAAGTCTTTGTATGCACTGATGCCCACTGATGCAAGCCAAGTTTAATTCCATCTACTAATGCTGGATGGCATTTATCACTGGTGCTGGGATTAAGGGGTTTACCATGCATACCAGCTCTGACCTGAGCTCCCCCTACACACCCTCACTGGCATTTGTTTTTCAGGTCAGATGATGTTTGACTCTCAGTATATCCAAGCATGATGTTGTTATCACCTTTGAACTCTGACTGTCAGTGAATATGTAGGAGATGGGCAATTTTTCAAGATTGTAAAATATGTCACTGTCTTTTTCCATTTACATTGTCATACGTTGAGTCTGTCACTTAAAAGGTGAGATTTGCTGGTATACATTAAGGAAACAAGCCAACAAAATATTAATCAAAATCAACAACTGAAGAAAGCATTTTTTTGCAAGACATACTTTCAGAGGTTTTATCTTCTTGATACGGCTGGAAGAACTCAAGTTATTCTAGAAGGAGCTTTTTAGTCCATTTCTGCTGGTGTCTCATACTTTTGGCTGAGAAGTCTGTCAAAAGTCCAGTTCAGCCATGGTATGAATTAATGCAAGCCTTGGCGTCAATCCCTGACGCACAGGACTTGCTGTTTCGTTGAGGGGAAGCAGCCCAAACATTACAGGGACCTTCCTGCCTTTGAAAGGCACCAGCAAAGCTGGCCAGAACAGCATTCATGCTCTTACTGCAGCTGCAGATAGCTCTCCTCAGCGGACTCTGTGCCTGCATGCAGGTCTGTAAACCATCTATTCCTGCTCCTCTGTGGGCACACAGGTGTGCTAACTACAAACATTTCCTCACTAAAAAGAAATGCTTTCAGTTGTTCAGTTCACATGGTGATGCTTGGGGCCTGTCTCCGAAGGTGTGATGTGGGACGAGGTACAGAAGTAAGGGGCCAAGGAGCAAAGTTAGAAGACCTGCAAGGAGGATTTTGTATTCAACATTTTTAGAAATTGCCACAGTGAGATTAGAGGAAAGGGATACCCAGTTTCAGGTTTGTTTTGTATTTCAGTTAGGGATTGTGGAAGTATTAGCCTTTACTACCCACAACTTATGTCAATTTTAAAGGAAGTCAATTTCAGAATTCCTGCCTTACTTCACTTTGGCTGTAGTGTCTTTGTGCATACATGCCTGGTAAAAGCTGAGCCACCTGGTTGGTTTTAGTTCATGTAACATCACCCAGTGTTTAATTACCACTGGACAGTAAAGTGCTGTTGAAGGAGCAACAGAATTGCATGCTACCTGCACAAATATTTGGGAACCTCTCTCAAAGAAACTAATAAGGAAACACTAACAAGATTTTGTTGGTGGTTTTTTGTTTTTCAGAGATGATTCTAATACTTTTTTGAGGCTGTTTGTAAAAGAGTACATCTGTTTTCTTGACAGGTTGTTAGGCAAAGAAAACAAAGCACAGAAGTAAGTCATGCTCAAAGTAGTATTGTTTTACAGGTGTATACATCTGTGGTGGGTTGATCCTGGCTGAACACCAGATGCCCACCAAAACAATTCAGTGACTCCCCTCCTCTGATGGTCCGGGAGAGACAGAAAAGTCTGGTGAGTTGAGACACAGACACAGAGAGATCACTCACCAATTGCTATCACAGGCAAAAAAGACTCAGGGAGGTTAGTTTAATTTACTGCCAATCAAATCAGAGTAGAATAGCAAGAAAATAACCCCCAAATCTTAAAACACCTTTCCTCTCTTCTCTCTTCTTCTCAGGCCCAAGTTTACTACTGAATTCTCTGCCTCCTCCCTATCAGTGGCACAAGAGGACTGGCATGAGGTTTGTAGTTAGTCCATCAAGATGCTTCTGCTGCTTCTCCTTCCTCTTATTTTGCTCCAGTTCCCAAACTCTCCACTATGAATCCTTCCAGCAGGCTGCAATTCTTCACTCCAGTGCGGGTCTCCCACAGGGTTACAAGTTCTCCCAACAAACCTGCTCCATCATGGGCTCCTCTCTCCCTGATACACAGGTCCTGCTAGGAGACTGCTCCATAGTGGGCTTCCAAGAGGGTCACAGCCTCCCTCATATATCCACCAGCTCTGACGTAGGGTCCTGCACAGGCTGCAGGTGGATCTTGGCTCCGCCAGGGATCTCCGTGGGCTGCAGGGGCACATCTGCATCACCACAGTCTGCACCAGGGGCTGCAGGGGAATCTCAGCTCCAGCACCTTCAGCACCTCCTTTCCATCCTTCTCCACTAACTGTGGTGTTTGTTTGCAGAGCTGTTTCTCTCAAATGTCCTCACTCAGCTGCTGTTGCTGAGCACCTTTTTCCCCTTCTAATACATATTCTGCTCAAAGAGCTATCACCATCAGTGATGGGCTTAGCCTTGGCCAGGAGTGGATCTGTCTTGGAACATACTCTGGCTAGGTTGGATGTGAGGAAGAGTCTGGCATCTTCTCACAGAAGCATCTTGATAGCACCCCTGCTACCAAAACCTGGCCTTATAAACCCAGTACAACAAACCTTTGTCAATATATCAGATGGTTCCTTACTAGAGGTGATTAATGAATTCTCAAAACTTCTGTTGTAAATGTTCTATTCCCTTAACTATTTTCAATTCTTCCTGTTGATAGAAAAAGCATGCTTCCACACACCAAAATGCCCACCTGATGCATCATTCCTGAAGAGATCTCAGGAATTAGAGGGTCATTAGGGGAAGCAGGAGACTTTAGGTAGCTGGTACCTGCTGTGAGCACTTCACCTGGGGCCTTACAGCAAGTGAGGGGCACTGCAGGTCGGCTTGATTGACCTTTCTTTCTCTATCATTTCATCCACAGGTGCCTCTATCATTTTATCCACAGATGCTTTGCTGCTTCACTCTGTGCCATGGGCAAATCATATCTCTGTGTGTTTGGTTAGACAACACCAGACAAAACAAACTGCCTTTTAAAGTATTTCTTGCAGTACAAAACTGCCCTTCAAGGACTTCCATGCAAACCTGTAAATAAGGGCCTCATTATACTTAAGGAGAGTATGATTAAGTACATTCACCCATGAATGATAAACCTCAATGTCCATGTACTCCAAACACCATTACACTCACCTGCAGTATTATTATTTAGACAACATGACTGGTAACATTTTTTTCAAAGCTGTGTATGTACTTTGAAATCTCTAAGTGCTGAATGTAAGTAACAAAGAGGTATTTCTAGGAGATTCTAAGAGATATTTTTGGGATATTTCTAATTTTTTTTTTCAACCTTTCACTTAATGGTTTTAGCGCTGCTGCAAAAACAGCCCTTGCTGTGTTCTCCAGAGCTTTGGCAAGCTGCAGAGCTGCAGGGGTAGCTCATGCTCCCCCAGTAACGCTGTCCTTCCTCACTGAGCCACATTATCTTCACCAAGATGAAGACATGAGATTTGCATGGAATTTCATTTGTCATGGCGGAAGAGGCAGATTAGGAGAGATCCTCCTCTACTTCCTTGCTGTGGTATCACACCATTCTTAGAGGCATGAAAAGCCACCTGCTGTGTCTGGCACTCATCCTACAGCACTCCTGCACTGCTCTTAGGCATTTTCTGGGGCTGGAAAGGCAACTTTTTCTCCAGTCCCGAGCATCAGTGAGACTTGGAGTCAGACAGTTACAACCCCTTGGTGCTGAGCAGGCAGGGGCTGGCCCTAGGAATGGCTTGCCCTCACTCCACCACCATGCACTCATTCTTGCAAATTTATCATGAGAATTTTCCAGTCCAACCAGATACATCTGTTCAGAGGCCTTTATTGTGGCGGCTTAATCTGCATCACTAGCCTAGCAGGAGGAGCAAGAAGCACGTTAAAGCCTTCTGTAGTGGAAGATGACTTGGGAGAATTGTGAGCAGCACAAAGAGATTGGGAGAGATTAGAAACATAGTATGACAAAATGAGGCTTGTTTTAGCAAACGCAGGTTGAAGCAACTGAGGAAAAAGATTAAGAATTTGTGGGCACAATCTGTAATGCTGAAAGAGATCTTGCCAGAGAGCTCCTTAAGCAAGAATTGGCAGTGTGATGAGAACAAAAAAATGGTCTGTGCATTTTTGTCCATTTCAGATGGAGCAGAGGCACCTGCCACTGGAAGACGTAATGCAACCTGACACCATTTACAGTCACAGTGTCCCAGTAGACAGGTCCAAAGTCTGCCACCCTCAACAGAACAAACAACAGCTGCTAAAAAGTTGGAAGCTGAAAATAAGGAAGAAGTTTAAAAGAGTAGTTTTGTTTTGATAAGAGATAAATCCTGTAAATAAGGAATTTAGAACACCTCACATTATGTGAGCACTGAAATATTAAGCCGTGTGGTGGTTTGCAAAGAGACAGGCAATGAAAGTTCTCTAGGTTAGATCTGCAAAAATAGGTTTTAGTTCTTGGGGAATTTGGGTGAGTTTTTAAATGAATATTAAGTTTGTTTCCATCTTTCTGTCATATAGTAAATGCCTATGCTGGCCTTCACACAACATATTTGGGCAGAATACAGTCAAGAATAGAAAACAAAGAAGAGACATTCCTATGAAAATGTATATGTATGTGAATTTCTAAAAATGTGCTATAGATCTGACTGTGACTGCCTCCTTTTAGCTGGGTGAACAAAATCCAGTGCATTCCCACTGCGCCCTGTAGATCTGATAGAGAGCCCAGCTGCAGCCTAGCAGATGCTGGCTATTCCCCCTTCCTCGTCTGCGTTACCCTTCCCCCATGACTTTTCTGTGGAGTGGGGAGACCTCTGCAGACAGGATAAATCTATCATTGCTGCAACACGCAGAGAGAGACAATTAGATTCTCTGACAGAGCAGTTACTTACAGAAGTTCATTGGGTTTTGGGGTTTTGCTTATGTCTTTCTTTTTGGGTTTGGGTTGGGATTTTCTTACTGGTTGAGTTGGGGTTTTGTTTGTTTGTTTTAGTATTCTGGTATTATTTCATTCATTCTTCCTCGTTTAATAATCCCTTTTCAACTGCTGACATATCAGGGCTGCATGTATGACCTGACATATGCAAATCTTGGTCTCAACTATTTTCTCTAATTTAATGTTTAATTAGTAGCCCAGTGCTTTCTACCCAAATTTTGTGCAAAGAGGCTAAGCAGTATTCTCGTAAGATCTGGTGTCAGGAGATGGGAAAATGCTGTGCCCTGTAGCCCATAACTACCTTTGGAAGAAGGGATGAACATTGTAAAACAACTGCTAACAGAAATGTAAGCTCCATAGACAAAGAAACCTTGCTGTGCAACCCTGTGCTAAACCACAAGACTTCCACAGCTCTTCTACCAAGTCAACATGGAAGAAGTTCAGAAGCCTGACCTTACCTCCTGAGAAATCTCTGGGCATGGCATTCTTTCACTTGTATGAAACTAGTCTAACCAAGATGTATAGCATAACTCTGAGAAATCTCTGCTCTAGAAAATAAAGTTCTCTTCAAATTACAGGATGATTTTCTTGAGAATGCTGACAAAATCACCTGCCATGGAATCTGGTTCAGGAGATGTATTTCACCCAAACAGGTCATCCTCTGTCCCCACCCTCCCCAGAGGGCAGATGAAAAGGGGCACTTGCCCTAACTTACAGTAGTGAAGATGATGGGTGAAATTCTTTCCCAACTGCAGAAAAGTTTGTATATTATTTGCCTCAAGCCTGCAAGAAAATAGGTTCTTCAAAGGCAGGAACAAAACCTGAAAAACAGTCTATAATCTACCATGGACCTGAATAGAGGTTCCAATGGTCTGCTGCTGGCACGCACTGTTACTGAGAAACATGAAAACAAGCTGAGCTGGACATGCTTCTCCAAGACATAACTACTTGAGCTGAAGAACTAGCTATTCCAAATAATTCATTCTGAAATGTAATACAGACTGCCTGAAAGTACCTGAAGTAAGGAAAGTAATGAATCTCACATCATGATGAGGTTGTGTTTCCTACAACTTCAACAGCATCCAAACAGAACTAAGTGTGCAGAAGTCACTCCTTCTGTCCCCTGCTAAGGAAAGGGTTGTAGTATTCAGTATTTAGAGGCCACTCCTGAATTTCAGTGTTCCACTGTCGCCCTTTACCACCATCATCTGTCCACTTCTAAAGTATGATTAACAGTGCAATCTCATATGATTTGGTTTGAGACATCAGTTATTTTGACCATCTTGCGAAGTTAATCAATGTCCCCTAAAAGGTAATATTGATAATAATAATTATTTTAGATACTTTCTGAATAGCAAGAAAAGATTAGTACAAGACCTCTTTGTTAATAACATTGCCATCCTTGATAACAGCTCGTACTTTAACAATATCATTATTGTGACCAAGTGAGTATTCTTTAAAAAAAAAGAAAGAAAAAAATATGTATATGTGTAGCTGTATGTGTAATTTTCACTTTATTTCTCAAGTTTGTTTTGAAAAAAGATAGGAGGGATCTCACTGCAGCACATAAGAATAAACAGCTACTTAAAGTTGGTATGTGTTCTTCACCCAGAGGGCCAAAACATCAGCAAGCTGATGGGCCATAAAGTGAAGTGAGTATCCAGGCAGGTATTTAAGGTATGTATCATTCAGACAGTAGAACCCAGTGAGTCCTGCAGAGAGGATTATGGGCTATTATGTTTATAATAGACACTCAGGCAATTCTAGAGGTGTACCCTATTTACCTTAGGGGCCTAATGAACAATCTTCTTAGATGTCATTATTGTGAATTCACAGAAACTGCCTTCCAGTGAAAAGACAATCTCCATGCCTTCATTTCTTGAAAACAGGTAAGAGAAAATAATGACTTAAACAACCATGCAGAGAAGATACTCTTTTTTTTCAACCTCAACATGTGCTATCTGTTCCAATTTCAAACTCTGAGGATATTTAACAATATTTTACTAAGACAATGTGAATATTTTCATGCACTTAGCTGGGATGACTGAGCTGGGCTCAAAACACCTTTATTCTGGCATCTGCAAATGGCCCTGTTTGCATACGAATGACAGAAAATTACCGTGTCTAATTAGTTTTTATAATATGTTTCCTTCACCTTTCAAGATATCTCAGTGTCTAGACAAAGTCAGCCTAATTAAAACTAATAACTCGACAGTTGAAATAATTTGTGGCAGTGTGTCATCCTCCTTACCAGCTTCTCACCAATAGTATAAGAGGAACTCAATTACTCTTAATTACCAAATGTGCATATATGATGCACAGAGATCGTCAACTCCAACACTGCTGACCGACACATGAGTGATAGAAGAAAACTGTTGCCTAAGGAAACCAACCAATGCCCTGGTTATCTTGATAGCATCAAGTAAAGCTCTACTAGATAGGCATACATTTCCTGGGACCCAGATCTCTCCCAGGTCTCTGAACTGTATTCCTGGCATGGAGGTGGGATGGACACACAAACCTTGAAGGGGGAAAAACCCAATGAACTGTCCATAGCATTTGGGGACCACCTCTGAACTGCCCAATTGCTCTGGGGGCTCAGGAGCATGGAGGCTGGAATGGGAGAGAGACGGGGAAGAGAGGCTGGCTGACAGCAAAGGAGAAAGTCTCTTTCCCATGCTAGGAGATGCAAAAGATCAGCAGCTCACATCAAGTCATTTCACAGCATGGCTGATTAAGTAACAGTCATTTGACTTTGATTAAAATATTTGGACAAGCTTAGCTGTTTCTGGAGGCAATTCTGACACTCTTGCCCCACTCCACGGATCTGAAAGGCTTCTTCCAGGAAATGGCAAGAAAAGGGGGAAGAGCAGCACAATACTTTGCTCTCAAGCACATGTGGTACATTCACTGATTTTAATGTGAAGTCTCATAGAATGCTCTCCTGAGAGCTATTATGTGAAAAATATATGTATTGAGGCTTAAGGAAAAAATATGAAAATAAATCAGAAGGAGATATTGTAACAATAATTTTGCTTCTACTGAGCATCAGAATTAGGAGCAACAAATAATAATAACAATTTAAAAAACTGAATGGACAGTAAATTGACATAGCAAAACCTAGCCCTACCCTTACCTCAGTTGTAATCCTCCTTCAGAATTATAGACTTTCAACAGTTTAAAGTTTCTGAAGATCAAGGATACAAAATAATAAAAATTTGCACCATTTAGAGAAGGCATAGATAATAAAGCAAGTGCTTTATAATTTGAAATGATATATTTCTTCCTTTAAATACCAATTAGTTTGCTCTGTGGAGTGGAAATTTAACTGTATCCATTAAAACATTAAAAACCATAAATAAAAATTTTGCAATTAATTGTGTTGCCGATTTTTAAGACTCTGGAGCTTAGTTTTTCAAATTCTGGCAGTCTATCAAACTCAGCTCCATTACAGATGTCTTAGAGCTGAATTGATGATGATATTCAGAACTAAGGGCATTCTCCTCAGTAGTCCTACCCTGATGAAGGAGCTCAAATGTATAGATGGCTTATGCGACTCTATCATTCTTACTGTGTGAATTAGGAATGTTAGAAATGTCAGCTTAATGAGTCATGCAACAGTCTTCAATGTTCTAAGTCACTGGATCCAATTAATTTTCAAGTGTGCCTAAAATGAACAATGAATACTGAGAAGCAGCAGTTCAGTGGTTTACTCCACACACTTTTTAACTCACTTCTATTTTATACATTGGCTCTAATGCTTTCAAATAGCTATCCAAGTCAATTATTAACAATGATTGAAATTTCCAAGGAGCAGACAGTGTTTTTTCTTCAGCCTTTACGTCTGCAATGAAATTATTCCAATTTGCATGAACAAATGAGACAGGAAGAATGTAGGTGTTAGTGTAAAAAATGGTAATTTTGCCCCCTTCTTTATGCATATTATTATTAAAAGTAGTCAGAGTAGAAAGATGATAAACATACACATTTTTAGAATATCTCCATTCTACTTGCTTCACTGAACTTGAAAGCTCCTTTGGTTTTGTATTATATTTGGCGTAATGTAATGAGTTTTGTTTCCAGTGAATCCTGTTTTTATTGAGCAGTGTGGGCCAATCTCACTGGCACAGACATGAAGAGAAAGAGCCATTTGTTGTAACAGGCAAGGTTTTCTTATTTTTACATAAGTAATTGTCTTGTTTGAAAGTCAGGTGTCTGCTGGGGAAGGCTGGAGCCTACCTTGAAACGAAAAATGTAAAACCCAGTCCCTCCGAATTATTATAATTTTGAAATTAAGGGGCTGTCAGGCAAAGATATGAGAATGGGAATAGCAGTTCTTTATTAGTGTGTGTAATAAAGCAAACAAACAACAACCAGCCCAGCATTAACCACAGCCCGAGCAGGAGCCCAGGGACACTCCTGGCCACGGGCGCTGTCCCATGCTGCAGTTCCGGGCACGGCCAGCAGGGGCGCTGGTGGCTCCCCCGGGCGGGGTGGGGGCGATGATTCCCCCGCGCCTGCAGGGGGCGCTGCGGGGCGGGCTGGGGCAGCACGCGGGAATGGCGGCGGGGCCCGGGCTGAGGGGATGGGAGAGAGGCCTTGGTTCATAAACCCTGGGCAGTGTCGGTGCCTGTGCCCAGGCTGAAGGGATGGGAGAGAGGCCTTGGTTCATAAACCCTGGGCAGTGTCGGTGCCTGTGCCCAGATGGGAGAGAGGCCTTGGTTCATAAACCCTGGGCATTGTCCGTGCCTGTGCCCAGGCTGAAGGGATGGGAGAGAGGCCTTGGTTCATAAACCCCTGGGCAGTGCCGATCCCAGTGTGCCTGCAGGACTCTGAGGAGCACCAAGGTGGGATGGCAGGAATGAGCAGAAATCCCAGGGTGGTGGATGAGAGATATCAGAAGCTCCGGGTGGTAGCTGGAACTGTGGGACATCCTGGCAAGGCACAGGATGCAGGGCCCAGCAGCAGAAGAAAGCAGCTCCCAGCTGGGTTATTGCTTTTCCCAAGCAGCATGTCGACCACCCTCCTCTGAAGCTCTGAGAGACAGAGAGCCAGCAGCTGCCCCCAGTCCCATCCTTTATCTGCCTCCAAAAACCTCATGGTATCTCCTCCCACGCAGAGAAAAAAAGAGGTTTTAGTCAGATGCTACACTCCTCTCCCCACTTTAGCCAGGCTTTTGTTTTTCTTATGTACCCCAGGTACCAGTAGTTACTTTCCTAGCAGCTTGTGGGAAAAAATCTGTAAGCTAAGAAACCCAACCCTCAACAGTAATTTTTACCATAGCCCTGACATTTGGACCATTAAACTCTAGATTCTGATTAGTGTGTATCTTGCAAATGTGAGAAACAACACTCACGTTTAAAATTTCAAAGGTTTATTAAACCTTAACAAAAATACAACAAAAGATTGAATAAGGAGAAAGAGCAGCGCTGAGAGTCCCCGTGACTGCCACCCATATGCTTCTTCACAAAATGGATGGTCTGTCTTTTATACCCTTAGCGCCTCCCAAAGTCGTGTCAGTCAACTCGTTCTCTGCCATCCATTTCTTATACCTTGATTGGAGGTCAGGAGACACTATGCTGCACCTCCTAGTCACAAGCCAGCCCTCTCCAAACAATTCCCTGATACCAAGGCTATACAAGGAGGAGGGGAAAGACAACTATGGGAAGACATATTATAATAACATAACTATACATCTAAGAAACCACTTCTCTTTAACATACCCATAATATTAATCTCTTAATTGTGAGGGCCAACCATCACGTCACCCATCTATAACACAAACAAATGTTTCTGCTTAGGCACCCATCGCTGGTGGCCCTTCTCAGTTGTGGCCCATCTGAAGTTGCTGATGTGAAGGTTCTCTTTCCCCATATTTATTGGGAGAATACCAATAAAGCAGAGTGTGAATAAGCATGCTGCTTCAGTGGCCATTAAGGTATGTCACCTGCTATGGCAGGCCTGTTCTCTACCTTGGGATACACATGAAGCTGTTCCCTGCCCCCTGCCAACATTCCTTCTTGCACCCTTTGAAGAAGGGTCCCCTGACACTTTATCTTCCCGGTGGGTATGGATGTGTAACCAAGAGAAAATAACGTGAACTGAGGGTGCTGAAGAGTGTGCACAATTTGTCTCACCTTGCTAACAACCAGTGGTCTTTGAGATGGGCACAGCATCAGTTTTTTGCTGTTAGCAAGCTGTGGACCACGACCCCAAGCACTCTCCTTACTCTCGCTGAGGAAAGGCAGGAAATAGCCAAATGGTGGCAGCGCTATAAATTGCTTTAGTGCTCCATTAAATTGCTGAAATTGCTCCACTCAGTCAGAGTGGAGCATCAGGCACCTGAGGAAAAAAACAAAACAACAACAACAATAAAAATGAAAACAAACAAACAAAACCCCCCAAAATAAGCAAACAAATAAACCCCCCACAAAAACCCAGCCAAAACAACAACAACAAAAAAACCCACAAAACCCCCCCAAAAACCAAAACAAGCCAACAAACAAAACCCAACCCCAAATGAAAAAAGAGTTTTGGAGAAGAGAACCAAGGAACCAAGTAGCACACTGAAACTCCTTATCCCTAAATACCCATGCCACAGAAACATTTTTGGATCAAGAAACACTGAAAATCTTAAAATCTTAAGTCTGAATGAAAGATTCAGCTTGACTGAAATTATTTTTAGCAAAAGCCATCAGTGGTTTATTAGATTTCTTTGATCTGGAGTAATGGTCCTGGTGCCAATATTCTATATATCATCACAGAGAAGTGTCTAAGAGAGAAGCTGTTAGGCCAGCTTTAAAATCTTGTAAATACTGAGCCTTTCAAGGTTTGGGTTCAGATGTATGTTCAATAAGAAAACCTTTCCATTTGTTGTGGAGCAGGCAGTTCAAGACCTGTAGGTAGTATAACCTGAAAACAGAAACTGTTAGAAACATAAATATAGTGGTGGGAGAAAAAACAACCCAAAAACCTATATGCTGCCAGAAAGCATCAAGAAAATAAAGAAAATCCTCTGTTTTGAATACAAAGCTTTGCCTGGGGAATTGTGTTTTAAGAGCCAAGTAACAAAACTTCAGCTTCCCTGTAAAGTTAAAGGAGGATTAAGAAAAGGAATGAATGAAAGAGAACAGCGCACATGTACAAATGAAAAAAAAAAAAAAAAAGGCATGGCTTATTTATGCCACCTACTGGATTTTTCTTGAAGTATCTTTTCAAGTGTTTTAGTTGTGAGGATGTCTGTAACTCCAGCAAATACCCTTGCATGGGAGACTACTCACACAAGCAAACCAGCTGAAATCCAGCTGATGACTCACAAGTAAACACATATGCAGGCTGACATAGCTGGAGGAGCAGAGATTAGGGTAGCTCTACACCTGTTTATTCTGCTAAGGTGATGGCTCTAGAGCAGCCCAGACACCCAAAGCAGCAGGCAAGCATCAAAGTTCAACACTTAGGAGCTTCCCAGCTCCTATCAGTGCCTCAGGGAATGTGCTGGCACAGTTTCTCTCTGTTGCTTGACTCCCTCTGAATGTCCTTGATATTTTGTTCAAAATGTCCAGAGTGTTTAAGGACACATCAATGTTTTCAGACAATGCTGACTGCAGTGTGCATGCTTTATGTTCTATCCCCCACCACTCCTGCAGCTAGGAATCCACAACCAGTCCTGGGGATACAGTCTATAAAATGATCTGTCAAAAATATCTCAAAAACTCCCTGATTTGACCCACTGACAGGAAAAAAAACAACCAAAAAACAAAAATTAAACAGAATCAGGTCTAGCAGAACTGAAATGAAATGCACTCAATTCCACTGACTTCTGTGAAAATGGTCTTTTCAGACAACAGTGCTAGATTTAAACCCTTTCTGTCATCTCTCCACTAGCTTGCTGAGTCGTACTAAATGTGGTGGTGGGATCATGTCTTGCTCACATCTGTCCCTCCAAATGATAATCTTGTTAACAAATAAGATATTTTTGCCAGATTCAAGGGGTCAGCCAAAGGCATGCCAAGGACAGATCATTACTAACAGATGATATTTGTGACTTTAAAGAAAAAGTTAAAGCTAAAGGACAACTATCGGATATCTATTAAGACAAAACAAAAAAAAAAAGCAAAAATGTCTTTTGATCTTCTTATTTTTGTCATCAGAAATATTAATTACAGTTATTTCCAAAGGTGGTGCAAACTGCAGTAATCTTAAGTCACTGACATCATCACTAGATAGACTTAAACCAGAGATGCCCAGACATAGATTAAATGAATGACTAAATTTCCTGAGGACTTGCAATGAGGTTATTGTGATTCATCTTAGGACTAATGGCAGTTTATGACCATCTCCTATTGCTTCATTACTCCACAGATGACAAATCCAGCGGTGTGTTGTCAACCTCACCATATACCCATTAAAAAAAATTGAAGAAAAACATTGCAGTCAAAACCATACTCAAAGTGTGACTTGAGCTAGTAAAACTAAAGCAATTAATTATTAAATGATTGATCATGTACATGTATTCATCAGGCATCTAGATATTTTGGTGGTATTCATCCAGAACACAAAATACCAGATAGGTACTAACAACATTAATATTTTGTTCTGTACGGTAGGTTCTGTAACATTATGGATAATACAGATTTGTGCAGTTAGCCTGAAAGGCAGTAGTAGAAAATATTAATATTAATTATGTGCAATTAATGTTTTTCTTGGAATTGTTGCGTTTTTTGCATCCTGCACTTCATCTCTGAGGTTGGCTGTCCCACTGAGTTTCTAGTGAAGTACGGTATATAAGCACCTGGTGACTGCTATTATTTTTGCTTTGTCTGCCTTTGCCTGCTTTATGCACTGTCCTTCTCTTACCTTTTCTCCTTTTCCACCCCTGCTGTCATTTCTGATTTTCTTCTCCTAGCTCTTTTGGGTTTTATTTTTTTTGCCTTTCTTGGTCTTTTTAGATTTAACCTCCTTTCATCTACTTTTAACTTGCATTTTCAGTTGGCTTTAAGATAATTTTTAGGGGAGCACCTGAAAACATTCCTGTGTGCGCACTCCACCACGTGCTGAACTTCACAAATTGGTTATTCAAGGTTTGCTCCTAGACAAAATTTTGGAAACTGAACAATGCCCATATGAGTTGAGAAGATCTCAACGGGTTTCATTCAGGGAGGAATTCTATATTTTGAGACACAAAGCTAAGTATGCCTGCATGGTTCCCCTCCTTAAATATTAGTGATATGCACCACTACATGTAAAGGCAAATCCTAATTTTGTTCCTCTAAACATCATGTTCATCTTCTCCTGTTTTGTGGGAAAATGTTCAGTTACTGACACTCAGAAATGTCAGTTATTGACATCAGAAATCTCAATCCCACGAAAGTAAAGCAAGGGAAAAGTTTCCGTTTCTGTGAGCTGAATGATGGTTATACCAAGCCCACACAGCCTGTGCTCAGCCTTCACTTGTGGACCACCTGATTGCTTGCAAATGGGGCTTAACAGAGTGTTTGAATGAGGTCACTCTCTGGAGGATGAAAAGTGCCATAAATGTCTCCAATGTTGCAATATGAAGGAAAAATTTCTTTAAATGTCATTTATTAAAAGCTAGTGAAAAGTATCAAGCAGCGAGGATTTGGGGCTTTCCTCAGGCTAAGATTGGCGCTCACTGTTTCCAGCATGGAGGCTCAGTCTGAGCAGAATTAGCTTGGAGTTAGCTGATCACAAAGAGAGAGATGCCTATCTTGGCCTCTTCTAGCAGAAATAAATTTCTACCTACTGTAACTTACTGCCATCTGATATGCTGAGTCATGAAGCTTGGGTTATAGAAATCTTTATGCAATCTTTATAAATCAGCCTCACATAATCTCAGGTGCTTTCTGCTTCATCTCTGTTAAGTCACTCATTTGACAGTTGTCATTCATCTTAGATTGAGATGTAATTTAATAGTTTCATTTCAGCATGAAGATAGCGTCATCTAAAGTTGAGCCCAGAAAGATTTAAAGGTGTAACAGAGAAAATATTAATACTGTAAATAATATCTGTAGAGCTGCATGCGTTTATAAATCACACAGTGCCAAGTTGGAAGGGCGGCCTATGTAAAGAAGAAAAAAGCATCTTTGCTTGTATTCCCCTGCGGAGGTCAGCCTCTCTGCCACCCACACCAGCTCCAGAAGTGATGGCTACCGAGTTAGCACCATGCTCTCACTCGCCCTTATACCTGCTGGAATCACCTGCTCACACAGATATTGCTCAAGGTGTCTTTATACACATTGCAGGATACGAGTGCGAGGTAACCCGTAAAGGGAGGATGCAGTCCAGCAAGACGCCAGCAGCCCCACGACAGAGCAGCAACTCGGGCGTTTTATTCGGGCGTCACACCTCTCCCTGGGCCAAGCCATGTTGGTCGCCTGCCCAAACCCGACCTGCACAAAGCAGGGGACCATCGGGCTTAAACATGGCCTCTCTGGATCTCTTCCACCTTGCTGTCGCAGACCTCGTCCGGCATCACCACCATGAGCACGGCCTGCGCTGGCCGCCGCGGGGCAGGGAGGGTGGGCAGAGGCCGCAGCCCGACCGCGGAGCCGCCCCGGACAGGGGCCCTGGGCATCCTGTCGTGCGAGACGTGCTGGCCAGCGCGACTGAGCTCAGCCCCGCAGCACCGCCGGGCGCCAGGCCACCCCGGGCCCTCGGCGTGCACCCAACGAGGACCGGCCTGCACGGGGCCCGCCTTTCCCGCCGCAGGCCGGCCTGGTGGGGGAGGGAGGAGCGCCAAGGGAAGGGTGGCCGCTCCCTCGGGGCAACGAGGATTTCGCGACCACAAGGACCCCCCGGAGCACGGGTGGGGGAGGCGCGGCAGGAGGGGCGACGCCCGCCTGGTGCTGCCCGCCAAAACGAACGGAGTGGCGGGACGGGACGGGGCAGCACCGCGCAGACCGCTCTCCCGGCTGTCCCCCGCCTGCCGCGATGCCCAGCGACACCCCGGCCTTCAGCAAGCCCCCGGACGTCGCGGGCCCGGGGGACAAGGCGAGCAGCTTCGGTAAGGCGGCGGCCCCCATGGCGGCCGCCCCGGCGGACAGGGGCGCCGCTGTAGCGGGGAAGAAGCGGCCGCGACTGCCCAAGTGTGCCCGCTGCCGCAATCACGGCTACTCCTCGCCGCTGAAGGGGCACAAGCGCTTCTGCATGTGGCGGGACTGCCAGTGCAACAAGTGCAGCCTGATCGCCGAGCGGCAGCGCGTCATGGCAGCGCAGGTGAGCTGTGCCGAGCGGGGTGTGCTCCGCGCCCAGGGGGGGTCGGGCCCGTCGGAGCCGAGCGAGCGCGCCGAGATGCGGTGCGCTGCGAGACCGCAGCCGCGGGTAGTCTCGCCCCGGCCAGGAGCCAGGAGTTAGCGCTGCGCTCCTATACTACGGAGACTTCTGGCTGTATTTCTCGGAAGTAATTTAATTAATTTATTTTTTCCCCTATGAAAGTGGGAGATGCCCCAAAGGCGCGGCGGATTGCAGTCGGGGCCAGCGGCAGCGGGGAGCGGTCAGCTGCGCCCGCCGGGCACGGCCGAGCGCCGCTCCCCCGAGCCGGGGGACAGCTCTGGACAGCTCCGGGGGAGCTGTACAACATGCACGGACCACGACCTGAGTACCGCCAGTGGCCTTTTCCAGCTTGTTTTTAACTTGAAAATGAATAATCTAGCCAACAAATTGCTTATCGAGGATGTTTTGTGCTGGTGGTTCTAGACTCGGTGTAAATTGCATTTCCCGATGCTGTGGGTTCAGTTGAACGCATTTCTAACTTTCTAATGTTTTGGGGTCTTTTTAATGGCGTTGTTCGAAATTTTGTATGTAGCAGCTCCTCGCATAGCTCTGTAGATGGGTCTTCTTAAATTTCAACGAGTGCTCCGAGTATTCCGAGGGCTAAGAAAACCAGCGGTATCAGTTAAGGGTAGGATTAACATTTTCGTTGGGTAGTCTCGCTGAAGTCACAGTTCTGGCGTTGTAAATGTAGGGCTGCGTTAACAGTCATGATCTCTGTCTTGCACATGGCCCTACGGGCGTCCTGGGCGTGCAGTGGAGCGGCTGCTGGAACTGCTGAACTCTGAGAGGGGCATCGTTAAGGGCAAACGATCCCCTGCCGCGAAATAATTGACAAGGCATTAGAGTTCCTGGTGCGTGGTGAAGGGAGTGATACCAGACCCACCCACAAGTTTGGGATTGATGTACTCTCTGAGCTTCGTGATCCTGCCTAAAATGTATGTCGGGCTGGCAGGTTTTAAAAAGATAACCTGGATTAAATACTTCTCTGCTTTTTTATTCTGTTAATCAGTGCGGGTATTATCATACATCCTCAGAATGCAATGAAAATAAGTTTTCGTACATTTAAACAATTCCTCCTTGTTGGTGGTATGGCAGTCAGAAATTGTCGTTACACCCAGGTTACATGTGCTTTCTCTGCTTGGTGTGAACCATGGAAAAATAAACGTGAATCCCTTTGGTGTCTGCCTCGGGGAAGGGAGCACAAAAAGCAATGCTCCCCGTGCAAAGTGTCTCCCATCGACACAGACTCTTGCTGCTTAGCTGCTTCTGTCAGGCAATGGGTGCCTCCTGCTAGCACGCTCTGGTGATGGTCCTCCTGGAGGTATTCTCTTCCCTGCCTAGGGTGTGAAAGTAGCTTTGAAAGCCTCCCTAGCTAAACCTTATCTGTGTAGGAGTTATACATTGAAAGTCTGTCTTTCCCCCATTTGATATATTCCTGCAGTAAGCCGCTTGATGCTGGTGGAATTTTACAGGTCAAGGATATTGGCTTGTGAAGTCAAAGTTACAGTAGTGTTTGCAAGTTTGCACCTTCTGTATGGGATGTTTCTTATTGCTAGGGCTAATACTACCTAATAGAATTATACATCTGTATTAGGAAAAAGTGTGGCTGTTGAACATGAAAATGTAGGGAAGTCCTGTGCCAAATACCCAGGAGAATTTCTAGCACAAAAAATCCATGATTTGAGTTTGGAATCTGGGATAGATTTCCAAGGTTCAAGTAAAGATGAAAATCAGACAAGTAGCAGGGTAGGTTGCTGTAGCAATGTCATATATACTCCCCAGACACGTGTGGCATGGGTGGACAGATGTGTTAAATTGGTCTGCTAGTTCAGATGAGGCAGAAGGGTTGTCTGTAAGCAGTGAATATGATTTGTTTGCACCCATGTCCAGACTGTGTAGTCCCTAGAGTTTTGGCCAGTACTAGGTAGGCTTTGGAACATTGTCAGTATTGGGAAAGAAATAGGAAGCTCCAGCTTCTCCAGATCTGCCCAGCTATCTTCAAATGTGTATGATGCTGTCTGAGATGCTTGCAGGATGGTACCCTGCATTTGCCATGCTTCTTCCGTGGTGGTTCTCTCTGCGCAGTGTACTGTATGCTGAAATCTCCTTGAAAGGCATTTCCAGCCAAGAGCCAGCAGGGCTGCCTGGATAGAGCAGCAGCCTGCAGGTACAAACCCTCATGGAGGGCTTTATATTGATTAGAGGCACAGCACAACCCTGCAAGCAGGGGTTAACTTCTTAATCCCAGCAGCTGTGTATCAGCGGAGAGGAGGGTAGTGACTACACTTTCTACAGTGTGCTTGTTCCAAGAGCAGCTGTGTTGGGGGAGTGTAGTCAGTTGTAACACATCTTCATCTGGCCTCGGTGGAGGAAGATGTGTATGTCACCAGCATTTCATAGCCTTGTTAATGCATGCTTGGACACAAAATGGGGTTGGTTTTTGATAGCTTTACATACTTCTCTACCCACTGGCTGGACTGTGTGAAGTGCCTAGAGAGTAAGCCATGTGAGGAGTGGTTGAGGGAGCTGGATTTGTTCAGCCTGGAGAAAAGGGGGCTCAGGAGGGACCTTCTGCAACTGCGTGAAAGGACATTGTAGCCAGGTGAAGGTCTGCCTCTTCTTCCAGGCAGCGAGAGGGAATGGGCTCATTCTGGACCAGGGGAGGTTCAGGTTGACATCAGGAAGAATAGAAAGAATTCAAGTACTGAAAGGGGCTGCGCAGGAAGTATCCTTGGAGGTGTTCAGGAAACAATTGGACCTGGCAGTTGGTGCTGTAGTTTTGTTGAAAACTGGACTCAGTGGTCTTGGATGTCTTTTCCAACCTTAATGATTTTATGATCAGCGCTACTCTGCAGTACAGAGTAAAAACCAGCCTTGAATCTGAGTAGTTCATTGTTTCCAGTATAAATTGTGCTCAAAACCACAGAGAATGCCCTATGTCTTGTGTTTTGTTCCTAGGTTGCACTAAGAAGACAACAAGCTCAGGAAGAGGAACTGGGAATCAGCCACCCAGTGCCCCTGCCCAGTGTCCCTGAGACGTTTGTTAAGAAGAACAGTGGTGGCAGCTCTTGCCTCTCACTGGAAAGCAGCAGCCCAATGCACTCGACAAGCGCGGGCATGACAGCAGCTAGTACACCACCAGGTAAAGTGCTGGGAAGAGCGATGCTCACGGCTGGGGACGATGGCCAACATTGCTTATGCTTGCTCTTGACACCCATTCCCCTCTTTGCAGTGACAGGCTTATAGAGAGTCCTCTCCCCAACAACAGCATTGTGCTTTTGGTACAGTTAGTGGAAGGGAAGGATCCAGTATCAGTCTTTAATATTTTATTTGATTATTTTTACTTGAAAATCAAAATTTCTTTTACGCAGACTGGTACTGAATAAAATTCGAGAGAGTGTGTGACTGCAAGTAGGCAATTATGAGAAGCTTTTTTCCTTTGTCCCAAAGCATGTACTTCTGCTACAGTCACAGTAAGTGGGTTTTGGCTGTCTGTGTAGCTTCTTCAAAATTCAAGAGTTTTCAGAGCTGTATAGAAGACAAATACAATAGGTAGTATTATGGACACCAGCAGCAGAGATCTGCCAGCCTTACATGACCTGATGTGGTGGCACTTTGGTTGTGTGTGGCAAGGTGTGATGACCTACAAAAGAGTGATGTAATCCTTCTCTTTTACTACAACGTACTGTATTGCATTTAACACTTCTGAAACAAACCCCCTCCAAAAAAAACAACAACAAAGAACAGTATTTGTCTGTATGTGGAAGCATGGCTTAACAAAGATGGGATTTGAAGGTGCTAGGCAAGTGAAGACTCCAAGCAAAATGTTTTTTCCTATGCAAATTGCTTTTTCCCTTTTCTAACTATGCCTGTCAGATACAGTGATTGAACATATATAAGAAAGAAGAAAGGAGCTGGTGTAATTGATTTCTTGTGTACAGACAAAAAGCAAATAAATACAGATAAAAGGAAAAGGAAATTTCATTCATTTTTAATCACCTGTACACATGCCAGTAGTACAGCTGAATATACTTGCCAGATAGAAAGATGATTCTAAAGTGGGCAATGTCTTGCATTAATCAATAAAAGGACAAGCATGTCTGTGTTTGTCAAGTGACGCTGTTCTGTTTTGCAGGACATTAAAAGTATGTCAGATGAATTTGTTGGATCTAGTGCAGACAGGCAGTTTCAGACCATTGTAGAGGAATTTTGTTGGGAAGCTTTTAAAAGAACTGCTTAATAAAGCAATAAATAGCTTTTTATTGGCTTTTTTTGTTTTCATTATGTTAGTGTCACCTTTGAATTGATGCAGTTACTCCTTTCATATTTGCATTACTGCATGCTTTGTCTGTAGACATGGAAAAAGCTGGCTAAAGATTAAAGTAGTATATTCAGTAATATACAGAGATTGTGTGTAGCTCAGGAGAAGATCCTTGCTTATATAGAAAGGTGGAAGAATGAAATAATTCTACTGTTGACAAAACTGGAATAAGTTTTGATCTTAATACTGTTTTTAAAATAACAGTATTTAATTTCTTAATCCCATTTTAATAATTGCTAATTAATTAATTGAATTAAATTATGGTCTTTTAATGAAAAACATTGACTGAACGTGCTTAAGGCAATTCACATGCTTGAATAAGTACTTGAAAACATAAAACTGCCTAATTGTAAAGTAATTTGAATTGTTCTACTATTTTTGGTCTGTCATCTTTCTTACCATGGAATTTGAGCAATCTAAATACATTGTTTCTCAAGCATTTTACTGAATAACTAACTGTTGTTATTTGTGTCCAAATAAATAACTGTTTGTGAGTGACAACATTTGAAATACACAGCTTCATCTCCAGAGCAAAGGTATGTCACAAAACAAGACAGTGTCAATCTTGTTCACTAGAAATGGAAGCATCTGCAAATGGATAGGAAATCAAGTTCATAGTTTTGCTTTTGGGCACCTGAGTAGCAACAGACATTGTGCTTAGCTCAGAAGTGACTACACTGTATAAATAAAGTAACATCCCTCTTAATTTTGGTAGCTTCATCTGCTGAAAGCAGTGTAAGTACTTACGGATTTTGACTTGATACCAGTGACTGTGTGCTGACTCTGAAGCTGGAGGTGCTCTGTATTTTTCCAGACCAGTATGGTAACTTTGCAGTACAGGGCTGTACTGGTGAGGAATATAGCCTAAATATCCTCATGCTTCTATTTTTAGCATATAATGATCTTAACTTTTTCAGATGAGAAATTGCCGTGTGGCGTAAGTTCTGGCTTTAGATGTTAGGCTGTTTCATGACCAGGTACTTGATGGATTCTTGTATTGCTGTTGTATGATTTTATTACTACCCTAAACTGCAAGCAAAATGAGAGACCCCAACAGAGCAAGTGTCATTGTCTCAGGTTGGTAGGTTGAGGTGCTGATTTTTCAAGAATTTACAGTAATTATTACAAAAGCGAGCAGAGGAAGTGGAACCGTTCCTTGGAGGGGGAGTCAGGAGTTCCCTGCAAGTCCCAAGGGAAGCGGTGACTCCTGGGAGTGCAGCATGTCCTGTATGGCTCATATTAGATTGGCCAAGAGGTGATTTTGACAGAGATAATTCTGTTCTTCCTCTAAGGTTTTTGGCATATGAGGGCAGTTATTCTTTTGGTCTCCATCACATGGAGCATCGTTTACCAGCAAAGGAGTGATGTGTGAAAGAGTCACACAAATCAGACATAGTGCCAGAGAGAGAGTCATTCCTTGCTGTATCCATTTCATTAGCAGATCAGAAATAGTGTAACGCCTGGAGATCAGAGGCAGTTTTTCAGATGCCATTGTGACTCGCTGTTTTTGAAAAAGGAAAAAATGAATTATCGTGGTCATAGCATAAGTGTTTGACCATTAACCATGTTTATTTTGGATGGGAAGGTATGTTCCCACTCAAAAGCAAACTGGGAATTTGCAGGGTAGTTGGAAGGGAACAGACCATGGTTTCAGGACATTGAGAGAGTGTCTTACTTATTGAATTTGTTGTTCTGTGCATTTTCCCTTAAAAAGTTATAGACTGCTGAAAGAAAATACCATTTAATTCCACAGAGCAGCAGAAGTTGTTATCCCAGGGCATTTGATGTAATTGTCAGGTAAGTATATCTTGTTAGGTTAATAGATATGCAAAATTTAGGAAAGATTATTGTTGAAGCATGTAGAATGTGCTTTTCAGACATTCTCATTTTGTAACACCTTCGTGGTGTTATAACACGTCTCCTTTGCTGGTTGGTGTCAATTCAGAGCCTTTCTCATTCTGGTATTTGGAAGTCATGGTGGGGCAGAGAGCAGGGGCAGATGAGGTCACTAAACACCTTAGAGTATACTGTAAAGAAGAAAATTGCTCACACTGAAGGAAGGAGAATCCATTTTACCTTCACTTCATGATATTTAGTCCTTGTCACAGACTAAGGGTCGTGTTTGGCCTTTGGCCAGTGGAACGGCTGCAAAATAGATCACCAGATGACTAGAAGGTGCTGGAAATCATCTTTTCTTTCTGCTGCTCTGCACTGTTATTGGCCCAGTTTAGAAGTGTCCAGTATAGATGGGATTACTGTGTGATGCAAAAAGCCAGCTCCTGCTCCTGTGCTCTGTTGTGGTCATTTCCCTGTTGTCTTTGCAATGACAGCAGTGTTTAGGTGCCTTCCTAGTATCACTGATTGACAAACATAATTTTCAACAATTGTGAATAGTAAACTTGTATTTGTTATTTCCCTTTGTTACATTTATTATGTTTGGCAGAAACAAAATAGTATTCTTTTTTCTCTAAGTAGGTGGTGCCTTCACTTAAACTCCTCAGCAAATAAAAGGGGTTTTATCTCCTCATAAATACAGACCACAGTGGGGTCAGCAGTAATACGATGCCTAATGTATGGTGGTACTGAGATCCCTTTGAACCTAGTGCCCTAGCTGTCTGCAGAAACCCTACCATGCTTTCTTTACTCTTCCTTTACTTTCTTGATCACTGTATTGTGATTTCAAAAATTGATACCATGATCTTACAGCTGTTACGTTACACAAATGATGAGTTAAAAAAATTAGTTGTTATAATAGAAAAATGTCATAAGCTGGTTTAAAGAAAGGGAGAAATTTTGTTTTTGAAAGAAAGCTCTTTAACAGTATTTACAGTATAGTGTCATGTGCTGTCAGAATTTCAGTTTAATTAAAAAAACCTCTTTTTAATCAACTGATCATGTGGACGCTGCTGTGGCCATTTCACTATGAGAGTGCTTAGGGGTTGAAACAGGTTATCCAGAGAGGTTCTGGAGCCTCCGTGCTTGGGGAGGCTCAGAATTTGGCTGGATGGCATATAAGCAACAGGATTCAACTGGCTCTGGAAGCTGGCTCTGGTTTGAGTAAAGTTTGAGCCAGCTGGTCTCCAAAGATCCTTTCCAAACTAGACTGTTCTGTGAATCTCTGAAGTTTCTACTTGCTTGTGTTGACATTAAGTCAACACACTTAAATTTGGAAGTTCTGCCAGCTTCAATACTGTTAAGCATTTGCAAGCCTGTGAAAGAAATCTTAACTCTTTTGACCCAGTGATGGTCGATGGTAGATTTTTTTTTAACAAAGAATTAGCATTGTGGGGATTGACAGGTGGTGGAGGGGATTGATAGTTCAGGTGGCAGCAGCCTCAGCAAGGCCGAGCAGTAAGAAGGCAGCATTAGCTGCTTTGCCTGCCTGTGCCAGGCTGCATGCCCTCAGGGATTTTGATGGGTCTGCAGTGGTTACCAGTCCATATTCTGCTCTTCACTTTTCTCTTGGTCTCCTCCCAGCTAAGGATGATTTTCTCCTGTTGCGCTCATGGCTCCGTCTTTACCAATTTTAGTTGCTGGCTAGGGTCCTGCCAACCTCCTTCCATTGCTTCCTGGTGCTTTCCCCTGGCTTCTCTCAGAGTCAACAAATCTCTGTTCAGAAGTGAGGAATGCAGTTAAACATGACCTGTCTTTACTGGATTGTAACAGCTAGCAAAGAGAAAAGTGCTGTGTCCTTCACCTGTGAACAATCAGCAGCAGCAGCAGCAGCATTATAATCTGGTTTTCTCCAGTTCATTGCAGTTAAGATGGGAGAAAAATAATCACATTTGCATATGTCTCTTGTAAGAGTTTGTGAACTCTTGGATTGACATGATTGCCACAGCACAAGTTAGATTTGTCTTGGGAAGCAGTTGCTGGAAGTGGTCTTCTGGCTGTGTAGCAGTTTTCTTAGTTACTATCTCTTTCAAGCTGGACTAAGTAAATATTATGGGAGCTTTGATCAATCTTCCCTTGATTTAGGACAAAATTTATCCTGAATAGGCTTTTTTAATTCCGGAGTGATAAAAGTGTGCAGTGAACAAAGCACTCCACAGTGTGGTGGCTGCGGCTTGGTAATTTTCAATTCCTATAAACATAGCATGTTTTGCTCAGAGTTATGTAAAAAGGAGTTGCTTGTGAAGCAAGAAGGGATGGGCATTTCAGCTTCTCTCTGCTTCTTTGGGTTTGCTGTTCTTGGGAAAACAGTAAAGGAGTTCTGAACATCTCATTATAAAAGGACGTAGATAAATCTGAAAGGATAGAGGGAAGGGTGACAAAAATGATGTATTGCTTGTAGAAAAGGAGACTAAGGGTGGATATAAACAGTCTATAAATATTTGAGAGGTAATAATATGGAGGAGGGGGAGGGATTATTTACAATGCTTGAGACAGCATAACAAGGAGCAACGGCATGAAACTAAAAAAGGCAAAATTAAATTAGACACTAGACACTTTTTTTCCTAACTAGTAGTGCAATTAGCAACAGAGTGACCTGCATAAGGACAAGGGGGTAAGTGAAGCATAATCAGGAGAGGTGTTTAAGAGTGTGTTAGATTATGATCTCAAGTGATTAATATGGGGGTAAACTCTGATCAATGTTCAGGTTAAAGTAGATGACGGAAATCTCCTGCAGCTTTGTCATCTGTTGCATGATTCATTGCCTCTAGCCATTGTTTGACTGTGTTAAATAAATCATAATGTTACAGGGTTCTGCATCCCTGAATAAATGTTTCCAGTTAATTCTCAGTTCTCTTGCAAAGCTTGCACTTTTTCTGCTCCTCTTTCCAAGCAATATTCATTATTGCAGCTTTGCACGCACACGTGTGTAGGTGGCTGTGTTTTAACTGAGCTAATGTTTGAAGTGCTGTAAATATTCATTGAGTGAGGCTTGTCAAAAAGCTGGTATTTCTGTCATATTGGTGAAACAAGGTAGAACTCGAAGCAGTTCTCAAGTGTCTGAATTAAGAAGTTTTATTTTTCTTGTCAGGCTTTCAGTCCTGGGTGATGCTTCACTGGAACTGTAAAACCAAATAGAAATTATGAACAGATTTGGAAAAACCTCAGAGAAGATTACTTTTCTTTTTCTGTGCAAGTGGTATTCTGAACCTTGTCTAGGGCTACCTTCCCAGAGGCAAGGTCTGGAGAGAGGTTTCTGCAGTATGCCAGGGAAACAAGGGTTCCATGGATCAGTCATGACCTACTCTGATTCCCTTACTTTGAGAGGAAAAGGCTGCTCAGCCCTGAGATGGAAGAAAAGCACAGGAAGCTCAGCAGTTACTCCTATCCTTCTTTCACGTTTCAGATGAGATTTTTTCCCTCCGCAAAAGGACTTGGAGTGCAATATTTTTTTAAAAAAGGTTTTTTAAAGTTTTATTTTCAAAAATACTTCACTGTAGGGCTTTCTGTGTTCTCAGCATCTTGCTGTCCAAGTTCTTTCACACCACATGAGATTTCCATAAATCTGTGGTTAGAGCAGGATAGCTGCTGAGTGTTGTTTGCTGTGTGCTGGACAGGCTTTGCTGTGTACTATGTCCTAGCAGCAGATTCTCTTCCTATCTAAGGTAGCAGGGCTGGTCAGCACATCCAATTGTTCTTTGTGCCTTGGAAGCTCTTCCTCTGTTGCACTGGCATTTGCATATGTGCATTCAGATTTAGAATTATCTGTGTCAGATTATGCTTTCCATTTGTTATTATGAACACTGAGATAAGGAATGGAGCAGGAGCAGAAAATGTACTAGGAATTTCTAAGAATTTACTATCTGTGGGCACATTATTCACTATCTGCAGCTAACCACTTGTTCCCTTCTGTGTCCTTGAAACAGTTATTATAACCCTCTCTGAATGTGTGGGGCTCTTTGTTTTAAAGAAAAGATATAAGTGAGGAGTGAAGGAGTACTGCACGCTTCCCTAATTGAGCACTGATTTGATTTCTTGCTTCTTCTTTTGTTTCACATGCTTTCTTGTACCTTGAAGACTGCTTTCATTTGCTTAATTTACCAAACGACTTCCTATTTCAGCCTGTTCAACCATTTGCCATTTACAGTAGATTTCTCACTTAATAACATGGGAACTAAAGTGCAGTTTTGAAGGTTTCTTTTGTGGGAATGTTTTTTCATATGCTGCTTCTCATTCCTGTTTTATTGAACTTTACTAAACTTTCTTCTGAGTTTGAGTACCTGTTAGTCTTAATCAGAGTTGTGAACAGTTCCTTTACTTAACAGACACTGTTCATGCACATCTGTCCTGGGTTTTCTTGAAGAGCTTGCAGAGAGTTAGTTAAATACTGATCTTGATTTCCTTTGCAGTGAGATTGGATTTCTGATTTTTTTTTTAATTCCTGTCTTCAGTCTTTAATCATACTACTTTAATACTTACAGAATAAGCCACCATTTGGTTATTTGGATGTCTGTAGTAATGGGCACAGCTGAACCTGAGCAGGTGCTAAACCACTGTCGTTCCAATCACTGTGCATTTTGGTCAGTTATGTGTGAACAACATTCAGAAGTGATTACTTTGCATTTGCATTGAAGCAGATTTTGTGAGTGCAAATGTTGTTGCACCCATGCAACACTGGCAATCATGTTCAAAAGTTACTCAAATCTGTGTGATTCTTGTTGTCTCGCTGAGGCCTGCTGGATGTCTGCAGTTTTTCTCACTACTCTTGCATTTAGATTTTGCATCACATATTAGGTAGAGTTAAAAAGCCTTCCTGTTATTTCCAGTTGGTCTGTTGTAGAAACTTTTGGGTTTCTGTCATGATAATAGCTTATAACCAAGCATGGTTTCCAGCTAATTCCGACCATCGTCCTACTCCCTTTATTATTTTTAATGTGACCCACAGTGCTTTTATCCTAGTCATATTTCCTCCAAGGTCTCCTATCTTAAACACTTGTGAAGCTTTCCCTCCCTTCTAATGTTTTCTTTGATCTCTTGTTAATGACTTAAGTCCCTTTAGATTTAATCCACACAGAGTTTCTTTCTCTCTGAATTTGCTAGGTGTCTGGGCTGTTTTTCATCATTGTCCAGAAATCTATTTTTCTTTCCTAATTTCTTATAATTTTCAGTTTCTTCCTCTGTATTTTAAAAGTTGTGTATTTCCTTTTGTCTCCACTACTCACTTTAGTAGCATGTTGGATTTGGTAGCATGAACACAAAGAATTAACTATTTGCAAATTTCCTTCTCAAATCAGATATTTCAGGGTAAATAATAACATGTATACATAGATAGGCATATATAGCAGTCATACTCCCAGCTTTCAAAATGAGGATTGAAAATGGTCATTGTTTCTCATGCTCTTAATTTTCTGAAGCACTTTATTGGTCTTTATGGGTCTTGACCCTGTTAGCTGTTACAGATGCTAGTAACTTCGGATATGTAAATAATCAAATGTCTCAGTTTACTTAGACATATGGTGGAGCACTAATATAGTGGTTACCACCTTCACAGAGTCGAAGATTTTGAACATATTTTTTTCTTTACCAAAGCCATTCATATTTCTTTTGAATACGATGACTGTAGTTGTGTTATAATGACCAAAAGTGCAAGAAAAGAAAGAACAAGCATTACCCCTTAGCTCACATAAAAAGATTGACTACTCTGCTGTAATCAGTGACAGAGACATTGAAAGTTGAATTTGCTGCTGTAGATACTTTATTGAAGGTCTGGAGCTTAAAATTAATTGTGGAAATAAAATATTATTTTCTGTAGGTTTTATTTCTACTGCCATATTAGGAGGATTGTTAAGTTGCTTACTAAATGTTTGCAGCAGATCATTTTTATTAAGTGTACACTAAATGTGAACAAAATGTGCCTTCTCCAGTTCTACTGAAATCAGAGGTATTTCAGCTTGTTAGCTGGATCTGGTCTAGGGCTCTGTGTGGGACTGAGAAACTACCTATGCCAAGCTGCAATTTTCTGGATGAAATTGCTCTCTCCTTGGGTTTTTTTGCTTCGCACAAATCACATTTTCTTTTGAAAAATACAGGTTTGTGTGAAGATTAAAATTAACCTAAAATCTTGAAGGGTTTTGAATTGTGTTAGAAATGCACATACAGAATTAGCAATCATTTCACACATTATGGAATAGTAACTCTACATATGGAAGATAGGAAGAAATGCTCAATAATTATTTTCTGGTCCTTGCTTTGAGAAAAGACAGGTAGTATCATAGCTGTATATGGAGATGGTGGCATTCCAGTTCCAGCAGGAACTAAAATCAGCAGGACTGGACAACTCATAGGCAGTATTAGGAAGAAAACAGAAAAGAACCAGCTTGACTGAGAATATGGGAAGTCTCCCTTATTGGAAAATACTCAAGAGCTGCCTGGACACAGTCCTGTACAATGTCTTGTAGGATGACCCTGCCTAAGCAGTGTCTGTGGATCAGGTGACCCACTGCCATCCCTTCCAACCCGACCCACTCTGTGATTTCCAGTAAGTCTTTCAACACTGAGCAAGTTCCTAAATCTTGAAAGTAAGATGGTGTCATGCCAGTGTTTGAAGAAAAGTGAGTGTGGTAGGATAGGTGGCTGCAAACCTATCAGCCTGAACCACCTTTTTTGAAAATAGTGGAACAATCCACAGGAAAATTAAATATGCAAGAAGAAGAGGGATGCAGCTGTTAAATCATGCACACAACATGAATTAACAGAAGTTTATGAGTAAAGATTCAGTCCAGTTGGTAGTCTTCTATTGTTACAAAATTGTTTGGTGAAGTGACATACTGATGCAGTTACAAATCCTGCAAGGCGTTTGATTTTTGTATCCCCTGGCATCTTGATTAGGAACCTGAACTGACAGAAAAACAGTATTGTATGTGTTACATGGTTTTAAGGAAAATGATCCTATTTGTTTGTAGGTCTGAGTGGGCAGTTTTAACACAGTAGTGTTTCTGGGGGCATCTCACAGGGACCTGCTCCTTCCTGTAATCATCCCACTGCTATCTTGGAAGGAAATTTGGCATCATCCCAGTCTGTGTTGGAAGGTGATGTAAAGGTACATGTAGTGGCAAGCACTGCAGAAGACAAAAGTACACTACAGGGAGGCTTGGTTAGATGATTGGTCACAAGCAAGCAAGAGCCATTTTAACCCATACCAGAAGTGAAAAATAGAGAAGTCCATCCTGAAGAAACACTGTCTTTGCACATCTGGTGATCCTGGGGAGTACTGTGCTGAATGTTAATGGTTCCTGGTGAAAGAGAATGAGCAAAAATTGGCACAGTCCTAGCTGGGCAGGTGTGTGGTTGGGGAAGACCAGAAAACATGTACTGGAGTAAAAGTCGACAATTTATTTTACACTTTAGTGATCCTCTTAGATAACCATTAGTTGATCTCCAGTATGATTGTTCTAGTTGCTCATGCCTTTGCCAGACTATGCCGGTTAAAGTTTTCTGTGGTATTTCATGGGGTAAGTTTGATGTTGTGAGGAGCAGCAGCACAGGGGATGCAAAGTCCTGCGAATTCACCATACAGCTCAAGAAGGCCTATAGGAAATAACCCTTCGTTCTGAGGTCTCTCAGCTTTCCCTGAAATGTGTTGTCCCCACTGTATAATGTTTATCCTAGAATGCCTCTGTGGCAATTTTTGTTGTTGTTAAAATCTGTTGTCCCACTTAGAACTGGTTTAGCCCTTCAGAAGAGGAACTAGGTAAATGCCATTTTGTGCAAAGACCACTCTGGAGTTATTCCTAGAAGGGAGAAAAAAATAATATTAATTCCTTCCAGATGGAATTGGGTTCTTCCAGTCAAGTAGCCCTTGAGAAGCATGCCCTGTGCCCACAGACATTGCTGCCATTATGCAGCTCCTCGCTGATAATGGCTGGCTGAACTGAACCGTCCAGCACAAGGAATTTTTCATGACACCCATACAGCCCTAGCTGTCAGACCCACTGCAGGAAAGCTGCTATGACTGGTTGTTTTGTCTTGCTGTGATGAGAGGAGGTGACAAGCATGGTAGGAATTAGCAGGTGATGAGGCACAGCCATGATAAAGAGTTGGAATAGATTGGTCCTTGTACACTTGGGTTCCAAGGAAGAGGCCAGAGGCCTACAAGAGGCTTGGAATCATTAGACCACATACTTTATGTCTTTTAAATGTGCATTCCTGCTTTGAGAACAATGATGAATATTTCTGGTGAGGGTTGGAGAAGTGCTGTGGTGCCCTTAAGGTGCTTTGGCTAGGCTATATATTCCTAACTGGGAGACCTAGCTGCTGTTAGCCTTCATGTCTGATATGGCTGGCACTTGATATTTTTCCATCTCTAACAGATGTTAGAGCACTTCTCTGTACCCAGGGCTGTCTGGAAAGGTAATCTGAACGAAAAAGAGAAAGAACCACCAGATTTCATGTTTGATCTCAGCATAGGGCCATAACAATGGCAGTTGATGGAGAGAGGAAGTTTCATAGTTCTCTGAAAAGCTTTCTGGTCAGAGCAATTGGGAGTGCTGCAGATATGGCTTTCCATAGGAGAACGAGAGTAAAAGAGCCCCATACATCTCTGAAACCAGGTTCCAGGACGGGTACAAGGACAGTCCCCTCTCCTGCTCGGCCTATGTTTGTGGGCTTGTCTTGGTTGCAGGATGGTCTCCACCTCCCCACTGTCTGAGAGGCAGCCCAGACTGAAGGGCCGGGGATCTGCAAACTGTGCAGAAACACAGAGAGGGTTTTATCTTCACAGCAGTGCCTGGAGTAGCTACCTCTTTACCATTTGAATTCAGGATTGCTTTTAGGAGTCCAGGGTCTCCTGGTTCAGTCTGCTTTTAAGGGAGAAGGCTTTCACTGACTGTTTTGAAAGGTGTGACTCTGCATGACTTGTGCTACAGCATTTCATACTGTGCACTTTTAATCCAAATTAAACACCTACCTGATCATTGATGTTTCCGTGTATTTGTCACAATGTTACAAAAGGATCTCAGATTTTCTGATTCCTGGGAAGTTTGTTTATTTAATTACGCAATTCAAAAGCACCAAAACCTCTTCTTTGTACTGCAATTTCCTAAGTCATACTTTCTTCAATATGTCTTTGCAGATAGGGATGTGAGTTGAGGGTTTTATACATACCAACACCTAAAAGAAAGATCTTAAGATAAAGCACCCTCTGGAGTATATTGATAAATAGCGGACTAAGGGGAAGGATATCAGGGCATTATCTCTCCTCAAGTTTTCTCAAGTGCCCTGCTTCTCTACCACCTCCAGTTCTAGTGCTCTTAGGAAGAACAGGGAATAGTATGTGTCCTTGTAGTACCCTGGGGCTGTTAGCTGAAACAGATAGTGCTGATCACTGCCTGCTCCTTTCCTGGGAGCTTTGAGAGTAATGAAGACAAAATCCTAGTTCTTTGCACATTCACATCAGTATCTATAAAGGACAATCCGTGTGAATGTCATATTGTACCAAATTTGTCTCTTGAAATTATACTGCATTAACCAAAGCTGTGAACGGGGGGTGGGGTGGTTTGTGTTCTGCGTATGGAAGGAGCAGTAAATGGACTTCTGTGTCAAGGGCAGGGATCAGCAGGTTACAAGGCTGCAAAATAGACGCTGTGCAGGAAGAGGGGGAAGAAAAATGGTGGCAGTGGAGGGAGAGGAGAGCAGCTGGGATTTTCTCCTGAGCTTGATGTTCTGGTTTAGCTGCTTGTTGCTGTCATGCTCCTTAAATTCCCACTGAGAGACTCCAGTCTTTTCCCACTTCCTTCCTTCTGTTACTGAAGGGGTTTGCTTTCTGTTCCTTACTTTATCTAAAGCAGGTAGTGGGAAGAGGGAAAATGTTCACGTGTAGTATTTTGTACCATATCACTATGCAAGGTACAAATAATAAATCACAGACTACATGCTCAGACAATTTACTGCCAGCTTTTGTATATGATGTGACAAGTGCTCAAAAGGTCAGAAAAGCTTCCTTAACAAATTTGATAAGATAATGCAGTGAGCTGTAACATCATGAAGTCCTGGGGGCCATAGACCAGAATAGAAGAAATAATTATGCATGGTAATGGGTAATTACAGATAATGGCCTTTTTTGGGGGTGGCAGAAAATTACACAACCCCACAGCCTTGCCTGAAATGAGCATTGTCTAGCACATTAACTTTATATCAAGCTAAAAGTTCAGTGCTGGAACCAAAGATATTCCACAACTTCTAATGGGAAGAGAACAGAAATACTCCTCTCAAAGACAGAGCAAGCGTGTGGGTTTTGTTCTTTGGGAGGCAGCGTTTCTCAGCAGAAAGTAATAGTGCCAGCTTTCTTTGACATCTGAAATAACTCTGTCATGATTGTCTGGTGGGAGAAACACATTGTACCGGAGTTTCTGATTATGATGTTAGGGAGTGATTTCACACTGACTTTGTTCAAGGCTACTGTCCAACCTCAAAGCCAGATATGAATTGAACTGAACTAATGCATTGCAAGACTTCATGTTGTTAAACTGGCTTATAGGAGCATGTCAATGCTTTACATACTGAGCAAGGAGAAATTGTCAGGTACAGATACAAGATTCTTTTAACATATGAAGGCAGGTGTTTCCTGACTGAATATTTTTTTTGGTGTATTTTAGTGGTGTAGCTGTCCCTGCTGCAGAAACTGGGTTGCAAGAAGTATTAAAACTGGTGGAAACAGTCACTCTAAATTGAAAACTGCAGGAAGTGTAAACTTACCACTAGCTGAGCTTTGCTTACTGGGCAATGCTTACCTGCTCCTTCAGTCACTGTGTTACTTGAGTAGTCACAGTTCTGTATTTTCAACAGCAGAGCTGTGTATGTGCAGAGTCTCTGTAGGCATAGAAAAAAAATAAAAACTGTTAACCACTGGTTTATATGAGAACACATGCCGATAAATGGGGGTAGTGAAATTCTCTTAATTGCCAGAATGCATATACAAATCCCTTTTCTGAAATACACAATCAGATGGAGACAAAATTGGTCTAACACCACATGGCTAAATTGAACCATGCTACAGCATGCTCCCTGACATTGAAATGTGGCTCTGCTGTTCTGATTTATAGAACAGTTACTGGTGTACATCTGACAGAAATAAGCTGACTAATAATCTCCCCCAGATTTCTGAGTGGTCCAGTAACCATTCCCAGTAGGTACTTCGATGCTACCACCCTGTTTTACATGCTAAGAAATTCTGATAGTATGGACTCTATGTCATTTGACCTCATATCAGAGGCTCAGCCAGACATACTTAAATTACCATTGCCAGCATATAATAAGATGTAAAACTGGCCCTTAACAATACCAGTAGGATAGAAAATACTCCATGGTTTTATTCAGCCTTCAAGTTTCAGTGTTTGTACTTCTCAGTATAACTGTCCTTAAAAACACATTTGCATCAGTGAGAAGGAGATGGTGATGAAAATTCCTGTAAATTACCTGACCTTTCTCCTCCCAAATGATCTATATGCTGGCCTCTGCGTTGATTTTGCCATGCATATCCGCAATTTGTGTAAATCGCCATAGCTTTATTGAGGTAAATGGTCTGAGACTGGTTTACATTAGCTAAGGACTGGGCCAGTGTTTTTCACCATGCTCTGCTAAGCGAAGGCAGGAGCCCATCATAGGTTACTGAATGTAAAAGACATATACCTGTAACTGACCCCTAGTACTCACCTTCTTTAAACGAAAATACCAGCCACCCTGAAATGAATTACTGGTTAACTACTATTAATATGCCATAGAGCTGGAGAGTTGTCTACAACAGTGAAAGATCAATACCAGTATTTATTGTGCATCATATTGATCTTCTATGAAAGAGTGGGCCATATTTTACACTGTGTACATAGTGCAAAAAAAGTAGCATCGGTTCTCTACAGGAATTAGTAAAGATGTAGAAGAGAACTTAGAGATCCAAGGGCACAGCTTGGTACTGAGAGGTACACAACAGGTACTGTTGTCTTCGGTGCAAGAGTGTTGCTCACAGATGGGGCCAAATAATGGTAGCCCAAACCAGATAGGAGATGGAAAGAGAAAAGAAGGATAAGGATTTTTTCTCCTTCTTAATGCAGCAGAATACTGCCACTGCTACTATTCAGGAGGAAGCTGTAGCACTAACAGCTTCTAGAATGTCACAGAAGCATCAGGAATATCAGGAATGCTTGTGTGATTTGGTGGATAGCTCTGGGTAGGTTTCTGTTCCAGCCTAGCGCATCTTGTCCCATGTGCATAAGACCTTTCCAAAAGTTGCAACAGAACCTGTTACTTTCTCCCTCTCTTCCTTTTAGTGCTGGCACCCTGGGGTGGCTGATCTGCCCTGTGTATTAGAGAATCAGAATCACAGAATAATTTAGGTTGGAAAAGACTTGTTAAATGGTTGAGTCCAGCCTTTGACTCATCACTAGCTTGTCAACTTGACCGTAGCACTAAATACGACATCCAGTCATTCCCTGAAATTTTCCAGGAATGGTGATTCTACCACCTCCCTGGGCAACCCATTCCAGTACTTAACAACCCTTTCCCATAACGTTCTTTCTGATGTCCAGCCTGAACCTTCACTGGCACAGCTTGAGGCTGTCTCCTTCATTCTTCCACTTCGTACTTGGGAGAAGAGTCCAAGCCCCATCTGGCTACAACCTGATTTCAGGTTCATGTTCAGCTGCTGTCAGCAGCACCCCCAGCTCCTTTTCCTGTGGGCAGCTTTGCAACCACTCTGCCCCAGCCTGTGGCACTGCCTGGGGTTGTTGTGACCCAAGGGCAGGACCCAGCACTGGGCTTGTTGAACCTCACACCACTGGCCTTGGGCCATGATCCAGCCTGCCCAGATCCCTATGCAGAGCCTTCCTGTCCTCCAGCACATCAACACTCCCACCTTAGTGTTGTCTGTGAACTGACTGAGGATAATCTTGATCCCCTCACCCAGATCATGTAGGTGTAAAAAGACCTCATCTTCCTGGTGCTAGTATTTTAATGGGGAGTAGTAGCCCTTCTAATGATGCACTGTAAATCAAAAGACACTGCAGAGATTTCAGAAGAAGCTGTGCATTTGTGCAGCATAATATAGCCTTGTGAGGAGTTCAGCAGGTGACTGCCTTGCATGTCTCTGTCATGTGAAATCTGTAACCCGGCAAGGAATGTGTTGGAGGATTTTGCTTTTGGCTTCTATTTTGCAACATTTAAAGCAGAGCAGTTGGAATGCAGCTTTATTTGAGAGGTAAATTTAGGGAGGGGAGTCAAGATTGTGCTGTGCCTGTGGTCTAAGTTCTGGTTTTGTCAGACACAGACAAAAGGATCTAAGAGTCTTGCCCAGAAGCAGAATAAGAACAACTGAAAATATGAAATGAAAGTGCAGAAATTCTGAAAAGTCTTCTGTGGCATTGCAGGCACTTCTGTTTTGTGTGCAAATTTGAGGAATACTCCCGATAAACAAGGTCAGCTGACATGGTTCTGCAGAAGAATCAGGTGCAGGAGGCATAAAACAGTGTTTGCTAATAAATAGTTAATTGATGACAACAAAAATGTCAGCAAGAACGGAATAAGGGCGCTGTGTAATTCAGTGACCTGAAAGGAGCTAGTCCGTGATTACAGAAAGCTTTCATTATAGCTGAAGGAGTGAAACAGAGTTGCATTGTAAATGGCAATAATTGGTAAATGTGATGACTGCATCTAGTATGCAGCTAATACACGAATGTTATGATTCTGAGAAACTGGTATGCCACCATATTCCTTCTACAGGTAAGAAACCAAGATACAGGTACACCAAGAGAAAGATCCGGAACAGACTGGGCCTGCCTGAAATGTCTGTTTGGGCTATTATCTCCTGTGTGCCTGTTGCCCATGTTGCTTCATGTCCATACCAGTAGCTCTTGGGAGCTCATCCATATTCTTTAAGCCACATTTTTCTCTTCTCCACAAAACAGTTGGATACTGTCATGGGGAGAAGAGGAGATCCTTAACAGAGAACTGGTACAAGGCAGGGTCACAGACATGCAGAGTCAGAGCTGCAGATATGGAGGGATTTGGATATTTGTTTTTTTTTCCCTTGTAAATGTATATATAAGATGTGGCAGTTTTTTTGTTGTGTCTGGTTTGGGATTGAAACTGATGCCGTGTATGAGAGAGAGCTTGGGTGTGCAATAGTACCAACAAGCACCTCATATTTTTCACGCTTGCAAATATTGCAAAGTATGGGTTGACAGTGAAGTTGGGAAATCATGGTTTCTCATTGTCTGAGAAGCATCCCCGTCTTAGGGAATAACAGGGAGGCAGACCTTGCCTGTAGGGAGTGCAGCCAGCTAACCCCTGGTCTGTAGGCACTCCAGAGAGCATGCAGCAAGTAACTACCAATTCCTTTCTCTTCCTCCTCTTTTTATAGTGGTGGGAGGATCTTGTTCTGCTCTGTGATTTTGTAGGTACAGGAGCTAAATTTGGGTGTGAAGGCTCAGCAAGGATTGAGGACCTTACAGTTCACAGGTAGTGTGTGAGTTTCTGGGACACCTTGGCTGGAGGGCATGTTCAGAAAGTGTTCTCTCACCTTCAGTGAACTGGCTGGGAGGAGTCATTCTGTAGATAGAGCCTTTCTTCTAGAGAGTTACGAGAGACTTGGCACACTGTTGCAGGTTAAAAAGTAGTAGGGGACTGCAAAACTAGTTGATACATAAATCATTATTCCCATCAGTTGATACTGATTGAGGATTCAGAACATTGTCTTTACCTGCAGTTGGTTTTGTCTGGTGTTTTGCAGTCTGTGGCGTGTATAGGTGGTAGTCTTAGATTCTGAGTAGCTGTTGGTCCACTTGAGTTTCCACCAAACACTTAGCCGTGTTTAGCTTTCATCTTCTACCTCTTCTTATTTACCACTCTTCGTCCAGCCTTTGGGAGGAATAGTGGTTCATTAGAAGGTGAAAGATAATGGTATTTTTTTCTTTTCCAGAGGGACGGATGCTCATTCAGGACATCCCTTCCATCCCCAGCAGAGGGCACTTGGAGAGCACGTCTGAGTTGGTTGTGGACTCCACCTACTACAGCAGTTTTTACCAGCCGTCCCTGTATCCTTGTTATAACAACCTGTACAACTACTCCCAGTACCAGATGGCAGTGGCCAGTGAGCCTTCCTCAAGTGAGACAGGGGGTACAATTGTAGGGTCGGCCATGAAGAACAGCCTTCGAAGTCTCCCAACAACATACATGCCGAGCCAGTCAGGAAAACAGTGGCAGGTATGATCTCCTCTTTGCTGGTTTCTGCAAAGCCAGAATAATATTCCAGGGTGGCATTAAGGCGCATTTTAAGAAAGTTAGACAAAATGGGTGATTGCAATGCAGCATAACAAAATCAATTACATAGTTGGACGGGGATAATGGTATGGATAAATTGCCACAAGCGCAAAGGGCATTAACTTGATTTTATCTTCTGTATTATGTGACAGAGCATTATGAATTGTTTTCCAGAAAAAAGAGTCCAACTCAATTGCTCAACATAACATCCTGAGAGTCTCAGGAGTAATTTCTGGGTGGCTTTGCTCTTGAGAAACGTGGGTTTTTTCCATATTTCACATATTCCATCTGAGGCACTGAGATGACCCAGGAGACCATGCTGTTGTGCAGTGGTTTAGGTGCAGTCATTTTAATGTGGTGTGGCATATTGCTAGTTGTGTGTTCTGGCAGTGGCAGCTCCAGAGCCTGTGATTTTGACTTGTGTGGTTCAGGTTACAGGCAGTACCTGGGAGGTTCAAACCAGAGCTCTGTCTACTTCGTTAGGATATAAAGCAAATCAAGCCCTCTCACTCTAGGACTTGATAATCCTAGCCTTCAACTCAGTACCAGTCAGAAACTGGAAAAAGGGAAAATCTGCCAATGTGGTGGATTCTTGGCAAAGTGGAAACGTTTCAATGACTCTGGGACTGTTTGGTTTTGGACTGCAGAGATACATTTTCTGTCTGAGACTGAACTGATAAGGCTGTACCCTCTGAGTCTGTGTATGCCTGTGTCCCTTATGTAAGGACAGGAGAGGGCAGACCTCTTCTGTAGAGCATCAAGGCAGGGCAGGCTGCTTCTGCAAAGGCTGTGTTGTGAAACCACTCAACAATGAAATGTCCCCCAAAACCTCCTTGTGTAAGTGAACAGGTCATCCTGTTTGCTGACAGAGAGTTTCTCTAGCTGGGTCTCTCTGGCACAGGGTCCAGCTCCAAAAGGGCATTTTAATTTTTGATACCGAGGAGCTGAAACTAAAGCCAGGGTGATTCCCATTACTGCAATTACAGTTAATTATTATTCCCTGTCCCTTTTTCGGCTGCGAGTGCAGCTGTATGATAAAGAGCTCTCTCTCTTCGTTCTGTGGTGCAAGCCCATGCTATGAGAGCTTTCTTCTCTCAGTGTGTTGGTACATGAAGGTACACCTTTCCAGCTGATGGCATCCTTGCCAGCTGATTAATTAAATCAGGCCAAGGGGAAAATTAGTCAAGGCAAGTTACAAGATTCTGTGCATGGTAATGGGGTGAGGTGCTAAGTACTTTTTCAGCTCTTTCATTTTGGTTGATTTGGTTAGCCTGGTATAGAAGAGTCTTTCAAATAGGTTACTTCTCAAGCATCTGCAGCACTTAGCTTGCTGATGCATGGAGACACCATCACAAGACAGGTGAAGGGTGGTTTGCCTTTGTGAAAATAATGTTCTTTCAGGCTGCTAGTCGTACGCTTCACCTGGCACAGACTATTTGAGGAAGAGCTACATATGTTACAACATGTTAAACCTTGGAATGAAGATGTGGTGTCCTCAAGATTCTGTTGTCATGTACTGTAATTTATATAAAAAGTCTTGGCTTATAGAGTCTCTGTCACACTTGTGAGATCACCTGTTGCTTGTGGAACCTTTGCCACCCCTTAAAGAAATAAAAAAAAAACCTGCGTGGTTTCCATAATTCTTCTCTTCTGGCCCTGCAGAAGCTAACTTCTGCTAAAGCACCATTCAAATTAATGAGATCTTGAAGAGGCAAGTAAGGAAGAAATGACATGGTTGTTGTCAAAAAGGACAGTTTTCCTTCCCACCAGCAGGCTCAAAGCTGTGGGTGTCTCTTGTAGGATATATCACATGATTCCATTCACCTTTATGTGAATTTAATTATCTACCACATAAAAGATTTTAATTTGTGCAAAGCAGACCTTTTGGGATCCCTCAGTGCTGTTTTGGTTAGATGTCCAAGCAGAGAGAGTAAAGGTGATGCTTTTTGCCTACAGAATTGTCTTTCCAGCTTCTGAATATCCATTTCTCCTCTGCAGTAGGGCAGGGTGTAGTTCAAGGTCGGTGTTATGTAACTTACAAGCTGTTAGCTGTTTCTCAGACTGATCTGCAAGTAGGATTGTTATTGCTGGGAGAGTTCTGAGTCACAGGGTTTGCATACTCTTACAACAGCATAACATTGCACAAATAATCATAAAAAGTTTTAGTTAAATGCTAGAAAACGTTTGAAAGCAGTGGGTGCAGTGATGCTGAGGTTGTAAAACCCTGGCACTGAAGATGGCTTGTTGTAAGGGGTCTCAGGTGCTGCACGTGGTTGTACCTCAATTCTGTACCTGCAGGTTACCAGCAAGGGAAGAGCACAGAAATAGTGATAAATGGAGGACGAATAAATAATGAGCTTTTATGTCAAGTGCAGTAAGGAATTAAAGGAGAGTTTCTTTCAAAGCATGGTCCGAAAAGGGGAATCAGACTTTACTTACACCTTCAGGAGGTTTTGCTGGCAAACCTGTGCATGCTTATCCTCCTCAGAGGAAGCACATAGTTCTTACCTACACAAGGACTTCTGCTGGGCTGCTTGTGCTGAATGAATTTATTTTTACATGTATAGGCTTTCTTAAACCAGAATCTAGTAGGAATGCATCTTCTTATCTGATTTGTATTGCTGTATTGGTTTTGATCAAAGTTTTTGATCTTTGTTTCTTTGCCAGAATCATAGCTGGGCAGTGCCTTCTGTAACCAAATTAGGACACCTTGCTAAGGTGTGAGCTCACAGGAGGGTTTCTTTGATAGTAGAAGTCACCAGTGTGCTGATTGGAAAGTATTCTGGTTTAAGCTGGGTAGACAAGATACCTGATTTTTCCAGGCTCACTTGGTGAAGACTCACAGATCCTAGATTAACTTCAACCACACAGGGAGAATTGCATATTTAACTTCTGGACACAGACAAGGCCTTGAACAGCCCAGCTGTCTGCTGTTTCAGAATTTAGGGAGCAAGAGAGAATAGCCAGGGAGGAAACATGTGAGTATGTGTGGGATGAGATTGAGGATTAATGCATCATTGAGCATTGGCAAATAAACTGAATCACTGAATCTTTAATGTAGATTAATGTCAGATTTCATTAGTCTTTGTTCTTTGCAGAGGCTAGCATGCTTGAATGGATTCATAAAGGTGCAAATATTTTATGTATTTCTCTGTAGGTTTTCCTCATCTATATACAGTCACAACAGAAGCTGTATCCATTGTGATTTGATAAGCATAATGAAGATTATTGTTTTGGTTGAGACTCCTTTGGTCATTTGTATTCTGCTGCTCTTTCCAGCTCTAAGGCAGATCAGATATGGCTGTTGTTGCACCTGAGGAAGAGACAAACCTAGGTTGGTAGGAAATGTAGCGGATTTGGTGGTTACTGTTCCTCTTCTTTCACTCCAGTCCTGTGTGGAGATCTGGAGTCTCCCCTGAAGCTCTTGCAATTGCACGTTACAATGGGAATTTGTATGTATTCCATCCAATTAACAGTAAAATCAGTTTGCCAACATAAGTTCTGCAAGTCAGAGTGGGTTGGTGTAATTAAAAGTTGGTGCTTCTGAAACTGGTCTCACTTCGCAATAGGAGAATATGGGGTGATTGCAGCCTTTCCTATCACAGCAAAAGTAAAACTTTGATGGACACGTCAGGATTTAATCAGACTTGATTTTCTAAGCTCACAAACTACTGGCATGTGATCCACAACACAAGTCTAATTTGGACTCATTGTGAGTCAACATCATCCCCAAAAAGATGTTAGAACTTCTGGTCCATACAGCTAAAGCATTAAAAATCAGTGATACACACTGGTCCTCACAGAGCTGGGGACGAGTGGCTGCTTTTTCTTTGTTATTCTGGTAATCCCAGGGATCCTACTCCTGGAAAAGGTTAAGGGTGGTGTGGAAGTTTCGGACACATTTCAGAATTCCCTTCCCTTCCCTTCCCTTCCCTTCCCTTCCCTTCCCTTCCCTTCCCTTCCCTTCCCGGAACTTCCCTTCCCGGAACTTCCCTTCCCGGAACTTCCCTTCCCGGAACTTCCCTTCCCAGAACTTCCCAGAACTTCCCAGAACTTCCCAGAACTTCCCAGAACTTCCCTTCCCAGAACTTCCCAGAACTTCCCTTCCCAGAACTTCCCTCCCCTTCCCTTCCCTTCCCTTCCCTTCCCTTCCCTTCCCTTCCCTTCCCTTCCCTTCCCTTCCCTTCCCTTCCCTTCCCTTCCCTTCCCTTCCCTTCCCAGAACTTCCCGGAACTTCCCTTCCCATAGTCTCACTTTGAGAACCTCAGCTTCTTTGATCTTTCCTTACACAAATTTAGAGCAAAAATACTTGTGAGAAACTGGGAAATTTTAACTTATTTTCTAATGTGGGATCTACATTTACTACATGGAAATGGAATATGTAGTACTGCTGAAGCAGGAAACTGGTTTTTAAGGATTTCTTAGAAGTACCAAACTTGGAAAAATTCTCTTTTACTAAATCCAGAAGAATGTGGCCATGATAGGACAGCCAGGAGTTTGAAGAATAGCCACTTGCTAGTAAAAAAAGATGTCTCTTTTTCACTTCTGCCACCTGCTTCTGCTTTCTGGCCCAGTTTTTCCTCCAAAAAGCCTATCTCTCTTTTAGAAATTGCAGTCTTGCTCTCCAAAAGTCAGTGTAAAATGTGTACATGTGTGTGTAAATATATACACATCGTGCAAGTCATCCAAGACAGTCCCAATTTTATGTGTAAGCAGTGAATTATATACTGTATTCATAACATACCCTTCACACTACAGATTTATGCTAAAAGTATCCTAATGTTTCTGACAGCTCATGTGTGACATGAATGCAATCCATATTTCTTGGAGGAGCTAATCTAAGTGGTTTATTTTCCAATACTGCTGATAGGGCTATATCTCTAGGTGTCACTGCAGTTGAGATTCTGATGGTAACATATTGTTTATGGGTCACTACCTTTGTCTAAAAGAATAGGTTGGAACAGAATAGCAAAGGTTAATTAAGTTTGTCTATCAAGGAGGGACAGATATAGATGTGTCTTGTATTTTCTGTGCTAGAATCAAAGTAAGTCAAGGCAGGGTATCATAGACTCATTTTTTCCTTATGCTGAAAAACATGCTTATCTGGTTTTAGGAATGAAACACCTTGGGCACTATGAGTGCAACAGCAGTTGTGAAGGGTCAGCACATGAGGAATAACATTGCAAGGTGGGACAGTAGCAGCAAGCCTGGTTTATAACTGCAGAAACTGAGACAGGGAAGTGTTAAATAACTTGCCACAGTCACACAGATCACAGGTGACAGACAGGAGATTACTGCTGTCTGAATTTCCATTTCATTGCCCAGTGGCTACCTTCTTGCTCATGCCAAAAACCAGCCTGTGAATTCTGTTGTTTGCAAGCAATAGCAGAAACACAATTTTATGCCCACAAAGATTGAATTTAAGATGAAGACAGAAGGAGGAGGCTATGTTAAATTTCTAAGTTTCTCTGGTGTTTCAGTAATTACTGAGTTTGGTAAGTTTGTTGCTGAGTCATGGGTGAAAGAAAAGGATGGAAATTCTGGGTGATTTGGCCAAGATCGTGTGGCACACCAGTGGCAGAGCTGAAGGATTGCACTTTGATCTCCTGTGTTGCTTTGAAGTTTTTGCTGCCCTCATCACCCAGGAGTAACATCTATGACCTCTGCCTGTTTTTCTTGGAAACAAGCCCCATAGTCAGGATCAGCTGCAAAGTGTGAGGATAACTGGTAGAATAACGGTGTGCTCACAAAGAGATTGTGTGTGGCAGCTTCTGCAAATAAAAGAATTACACAGGTGATGTTTTGCCTAAATAAATATCTAGGAAGGACAGGACCATTTTCTAAGGCTAGAGAGGTGAGCCACCACTTGGTGACACCTTCCTGGTTTTGGTTTGGCCACCTTCTCAGCTCTTTCTCTATGGAGGAGAAATGTAGAGGTTATACAGATGTTGCCAGAAGCTTGGGAAGAGGAACTAGGAATGTGCCCTTCTACCAGCTATTGAGAAAGGTTTTTTACAGGAATGGTCTGATGCAAGAGCTTTTTACTCATGTGTTCCCTGGATTTTGCTGCATATGCTGTCACTGTTGGACACAGCTGGAGGGCATCACTGACCATTGCTCAGTGATGAACAAGTCCTCTTTCCAGCTTATCTGTGCAAGGGCAAACTGTAGCTGCCTCTCAGTTCCTCACAGATGCAGGGAAAGAATTTCCAGTGTACTCATAGCCTTCCAGTCAGGCCATGTTTATTTGTACATGAATTGTAAGCATCTCACCATTGCTTGCAGTACATCTTTTAAAGCTGAATGTGTGCTGTGTTGTACAATTTAGGGGAACCTGTAAATGTTGTATAGGCCAACGGCTGCTCCCATGATGCATGTCTCCCACTGAAGTCTGTGAAGAGCTTGGTGAATCCTGCAGCTGGAGCAGGGCACAAGCATTGGGTGGAAGGGAGCTCGGATTGCCCTCTGCAAAGACTAATGTATGCCTTTCCCTTCTGCAGCTCTTGCTCACCTAAAACATGCCCTGTTCTTTTGGCATGTAGCCTGTAGTGATACAAACCAGAGTGCTTTGTGAGACTGTCCCAGCTCATGCGTATCTCAGCTTTTTTGTAGGGGTGGAAGGGGCAAGGGAGGCAGGAGACACCAAAAGGCCAGACATCCTTCTGTGATCTGTGCATGACCCCGGCATTCCCCCTGAACAGGACCTAGGACAAGATCCTAAACCTGGTACCTGACTGTAGCATTTGGGAAGCTGGACTGCCCCAGATTGAAAATAATCTGAATATTCCAGGGTCTCTCCAAGACTGTCTTGATCTCTGTTTCTGGCATACAAAACCTTGCAAGGATTCCACAGAGCAGCAGGAATTAATACAGACCAAATGTCCCTTCTCGTGAGGTAGTGGTCTCCTAAGCCTCCTTTTTAATGCAGCGCTGAGGTCAAGAATTTTTACAACTGGTGGTTTTTTTATTGTTACTGTAAAATAAGATTGCTAAGCACTATAAAAAGGAAACCTTACGGTTCAGATTTACTGTGGTGTGGGTTCTAAACAGTTTAATAAAACAAAAACCAAAAGCTTCTAGATTTTCTTCAGTGGTTAATACACAGCATATTCTTTGCAGATCCAAGCCTCTGGCTGTCGGTCGAACTGTGGTTCATAGACTTGGTGTGGGTAATAAGATTATAAAACATGTCTCTTGCTAGCCAGCTACCACACACTAATAATAATAGTAGTAATAATTCATTGCATCTAGGGATTTTAGGTGAGTTGTTTTTTTTAAGAAATGGAGAAAACCCCTAAAAAGGCGTTGAAGGAGACTGATCACTGCATCCACTCTACAGGGAAGGGAGATGTGCGCATGATCGAGTCAGTGCCAGGTAGTGATCCCTCCATTTTGTTACAGCTAAAATAATCTCTCATGCAGGCAATCTTTTCTCAGTTTCGTGTGCATGCATGACCTTGCACAAGGGAGAAGTGGAGATGTGAGGTCTGTGGATGCTGCCCCACTGAGGGAAGGCAGACTATGTGCAATACGGCAGAGAGGAGTTTGCTAACTTTTTTTCCCAGTATTTCCAGAGCTGTTGAGCTTTGTAGATGTGCAGATTCAAAATGCTCTGTGCTTTTGGGCACTTCATATTGCACAGAGGCAAGGTTTTGTTGAGAGAGTCTTGTTTCCAAAAAGGAGAGTGCCCTTTAGCAGAAGAAGAGAAGCAATGTCAGTGGTTCTTTAGAGTTCAGGCTTCTTTAGGACGATTCATTGAATTTTTGAAGAGCAATTTACTGTTTAGGAACCTCTTAACTTTCACTGGCTAGAAGCAAGTCCTTCAGTACATGTGCAAGTAAGTATTGCAGCTATGCTGCTGTCAGAAATCAGTGCACTTTGCTTCCTGTGAACAGCCACCATTCTCTCTCTCTGCACTTAATCTCATTGCAGACTTGCTTCAGAGAGCACCAACAGGGCCACATTATTTGCACTGAGGCATATGGAAATAAGTATGGAATTCTCACAGGGACTCTTGCAAAGCAAGGGAGTGACTGCATTCTGGGGTGTTTCTAGGAGGTGCCAGTGGCTCCTACTGCCAGGACCAGACTCTGTAGGTCTGCTGGCATGGGACAGCCATCTGGGACTGCAGGTTCCAGCCTCCTCTGCTCCCTGACTCTGAACTCTGCAGCCTGAGAAGGGCTGAGGGGTGGGCCTCCAGGCGCAGCTGGCTGGGACCCAAGGAATCCACAATGAAGCAGGCAGACCTGAGATGGGATGTGGCTGAAAAGGCTGTCAAGCATGACTGCTTATAGACACTGTGTAATGGCTTAGCTGGATGTGCATTATTATTAGCACTGCTGCTATCATAATTGGTACCAAAGTCTTTCGACATTTTGTCTCTGCCCAGAAGCTCTCCATCTTTCAGTCGTTCACTTCCCAGCATACTTAGGGGAAAACAGCTAGTCTTACCTTTCCAATTGAAAGTGTTCATCTTGTTCTGACTGCATTTTTGGAGCACTTGAGGCCACATTGCATTGTAGGACTTCATAGCTAATAGTATTAAGTTGGTAGTTCTTTCTTGAAACACAAATTTTAACATACCACTACTCTGAGGAGATTAGTTTGGATGATATTGGGGCACTGGAGTAGGATAAACTTTGATGTCTGAGTATTTCCACTTTGCTTCAGTCTGTGGAAGGGAAAAGGGATATCTGGTGGATGCTATGCTGACATGGCACAGCTGCTGACTGGTGTCCAGTTGTGGCTTCACAGCCGGCTTCCTGTGTAGTCTGTAAACACGTGGTTTTTTTCAGTAACTCAGGAAAATATTTTTTCCATCTTTGTGGTGTTGTGAAAAAAACAGTATGCTTGTTTTTGTGTGTGTCACTGCTCAACTCCATGGAGCATATCCTATGAGGGTTGGTTGATAGGACTGTCCTCCTCAGCCGCTCAGCAGGTCCCTGGAAGAGCAGTAACCAGCAGTCTGAGATGGGTTTGGTTTTTGGGAGGTGTAGGAGCTGGATGGATACTTCACCTCTGACACTGGCCAGGTGCATACGCTTGTCTGTGCCATAAGCTGGGGACTTGGCACAAAGCTGCTTGCAGTGAAGAGTACTTGCTTGTGTGCCAGATGCATCTCCATCTGCAATAAGATAAAGCAGCCTTAACTGGGTCTGCTGCTGGTGCTGGATCACATCTCATACCACACCACCCATAGCTGGTCAGTGTGGACAGACTGTGAAGTCACCAAATCAAAAACCCAGCGCCAGAATGTCAGAATTCTACTTCCCATGCACCCACTGTGACCTCCTCAAAGCCATGTAGGAGTGGTGGGGAGGGATAACGGGGTGCCTCCATGGCACTAGGGCTTGATTTTCACAGGCTGCTGTTGCATTTCTCTCTCCTGGCAGGTGAAGGGCATGGAGAGACACCATGCTGTCAGCTCCCAGTACCGTATGTGCTCCTACTACCCACCTGCTTCCTACCTGGGACAGGGGGTTGGTGCTCCCATGTGCCTCCCCCAGATCCTGGCCTCTGAGGACATCCCCTCCTCCTCGGAGTCCAAAGCAAGAGGTAAGTGCACCCACTGGTGTATGTGGCACCACCTTGCCTTGGACCTGCATCCAGGAGCTGCGGGTTGCTCCTGGGAAGGAAGCAAAGCATCATAAAATAGGTGTTTTAAAGATAGTGCCTGATTTCTGGAAGGCATGTAGTGTGGTGGCATAGTAAGGCCGATGGTGTACAGTCATGCAGTGTTGCACTTTAGAAGCCTCATGGTTCAGGAATCCAGTCAGCTGTACCTTCTGCACTTACATATGTCTCTTAAGTTGTGCAGCACTTGAGATGCTGTCTTTGGTGCTTACCACCTGGCTCACTCATGGGAGTAAATAGCAATCATTGCTTCAACCTCAGAATTACCTTTCTTCTCAGAAATGCTGTCATTTTTTCCACAGGCTTCCCACTGAGCCTTTGCCATCCTTTCTGAACCACATGTGGGAGCTACTCCTGCATCCCAACCATATAATGAAGCCCTTTGCAGACTTGCTTCCGTTTTCAGTTTTTTTTGAAAACTCGTCATACCATGTTATTTAATTTAAAACTACTGCAGATAAATATGTGTTTCAGGCTCTCGTAAGGGTTACTGTAACCTGCAGTAATTTGCATTGCTGGTGAATTTACCCTGTGGTTTTGGCAGTGTTTCTTGAGCTTCCTTGTTCCCTTAACTCCCAGCACTCCCAACCCTAGCAGACAGTGGTAACACGGGTGTTAACACAGCCCTGCTGCAGTAATCCAACTCCACTGAGTTGTCTCTCCATCACTGAATCAGGTCAGTAACTGATGCTGGAGAAGTAAGAGAAACAGAGAACAAAATCTTCACACTCTCTGGCATTCAAAGGTATTCTCAGCCAGGACAGAAACTTTTCACGCGTTTTGTTTCTCTGTACCAGTCAGTGAACTTGGCAGTTTAATTTTGTGTGGTCTGTGGGAAGTATTTTTTTTTTTTTTACTCACTTTACACCTGCCGAGTTTTAGAGGGTTGTTTTTGTTTAGTTTTTTTATTTCACAGCACTGATAACAGCATCCATCCTCATTTGCCTCTCTTTCCTTCTACATTGAAATTAGTGTTCTCCTCCTTCTGTCTAGTGGGAGGTTGTATTTTGTGTAGGTTCCTTAATTGTTCTCAGTCACGGTCTTTCTGTGGCTGAAGTACTGGTGTCTGTTTCGGTCATGTCATGTGGTTGTGTCATGGCAGGACTTTAAGGATTCAAATGATGTTTTGGAAGGTGAATTGTGTATAGAGTCGTGTCTGTTGCTTGTGTAAGTCAGCACGGAGCCCTTGTATTCACTAACTCCAGAATCATTTCTTTTGGGGAGGTGGCTGTTCTTCCATAGTGGCTGTTTCTGAAAGTCTTCCAACTACCTGTGACATTTAGATAGATGAAGAAACAACACATAGTGTGATGAAACCTTAGACTTTTCCTCCTTCTCCAGTAGTTCTAAATGGCTTAGAGAAATCAGTGATCCTTGCTTCATTTTCCTTCTCTTTTATTCAGCTTTATTTTATTCCCTCTTTTCTAACCACCACTGAACAGTGACGTCTTCCTTTCTGCCCATTGGTTGGAGAAGCAGTTGGTTTTATGCTCAACTGCAGTTGACACTTTTTCTTGCATCCATCACTACTAACTCACTAAGAAGTCTTACAGCCAGATGTTTTTAAAAATAGACAAAAGACCTCATACCCTTTGTTCCCAAATGCACTTCAGTAATTTTTCATCACTCTAGAAAAAAATTATACGTAATGTTCCACTGATTTTTAGACTGCATAAATACTGTATTTTCAATAATCCCTGACTGCTTCTCCAGACACTATTCCACACACAGATATTGTTCCCTAAGTTACACCATCAATCAGAAACCGACAAGCAGTGAGATGTAATTTACTGAGATCAAACAGCATTTTCCAGACTCTGAAGAAGTGTTTTTCCATAGCAGGGAGCTAGTGGGTGAAAGAGGCACCAATGTTTTTGGAAGAAATTTGAAGCCGTGAGCAGGATCATAGCCAACAGGCTTCTTAGAAATATCTTCTTTTTTCTTAGGCATGTTCTTGGAGAAGATGTTTCTACTTTTTCTGTCTACAGATAAAATAATATCCTCAGGAAATATATTACTTACTCTTCCATGACATTTTCTTCTGGTGCTTTTCACAGACCTTAGAGGACTAGAGGTTTCTTGCCTCTGTTGTCACCTTGTGAATTCTGGGTGGATCCCATATATTAAAGAGCATGGGTCATTTCCCTGAAGTATTGACTGCATGTGTTGCAGTTGATGTCTCCTACAAAAGACACTTTCTTAAGTATTCATCTGTTGATTGTTGAGCTGAGCTTTCTGTCCAGTGCCTGACTCCTTCGTTATGAAGCCTAAGTGACGTGTTTCTGCAGGGTTAGTGGTTGCTACTTGTTGCTGAAGACAGCTCATGTTTTAAAGAAGCAAATAGTACTTTATTCATTTCTTTCATGTATTTGAAGTGGTGATTATGCTCAGAGGCTTCCTTTCTTTTTAAAAATACGTACTGATGGATTTTAGATACAATAGGGAACATTAGGATCATCTAGTCTAATTTGCTGTATCATGTAGACTGTAAACTCCTGCAGCAAACCTGTGACTGTATTTTTAAGATCCCTGTGATCTTCCGTACTTAGGTACTGCTAACCCAGCAATTTTGCAGGAGAGTAACAGTGTGCTTAGAAGGGCTGCAGGTCAAAATAAAACTGATTTTTTTAGCCACATTTTCAGAACATCTGAAATGTGCATCTGTAGCAAAAATGGCTATTAATTTCCCAGACATGAATCTGCGGTGGTCTTACAGCACACACATACAGTCTATTACCCTCACTTCAGCTGCAGCTTCAGCATTACAGAGGCTTTGCCAGTTCATGTGTTGTCATGGTATTTGAGTGAGACCATTTAAATAATTTTGTTCTGGTAAGTTAACTGCCTGCTTAGACCAGGGAAAAGAGATGAAAGATGAAGTAGTAGATCTATACTTCCTTTCTTTCAGTGATTTGAAGGTCTCTGGAAGCTTGTAGCACTTGTACAGGACCATCATGATGTCTTACAGTGTCTTGCATATAGTAATGCGCTGATGTTTTCTGAGTGGCAAAGTACCATCAGTCAATCCCTTTGCAGTCTGAAGTGTTTCCAAGTAAAATATTTTGCTTCCAGCTAAGCACAGCTGGTGCCCTTTCAGCAAAAACTGGGAAAAAAGGGGAGAAAAAGTTAATAAACCAGTGACAAACAGCAAAAGGATGTTTGTAGAGGGCTTCCTTAGGTCACCAAATTTTAAGTTTCAGGCAATAATTTCTAGGTAGGAGGGGAATTTTATACTCTGTACTGCAAAATATTTCCTCCTCCTTTTTTCTGCAAAAGCAATGGGAGGAAAATACATATTAGAATGTTGTCAAATCTTGTGTATATGCATGCACAAGTATAGTTCTGGAAGACAAGTTGAGAATCGGGGAAGTGAGAGTGAGACACAACAACGTATTTCATCTCCAAAAGCCAAATACTTTGCGTGCTTTTTCTTTCCCCCCACCCCTTTTTTTTTTTTAATGAAGTTTCTTAGGTTTGGCTCACTACCCAGAATATTCCAACATCTTCCACCGATTTTCAGTCAGCCTCTCCAGTGTTTATATCTGTGAAATAACCTCCTCAAGACCTTGGTTTGAGAGACAAAAAGCACATGCAAGGCATGTGCCTCACTCTGGGTCCTATTTCCACACATGAAAGTTCAGCATTTGCTTACTTGTATGAAAGTGTTTTCCAGGTTTGGGAAAGTGGCAGAAAAATTGAACATTCAAATGGAAAGATGCAAAAGATGAACATCCCTGTATCTGCAGACACTTCAGATTTTAGAGTAGTTACCTGGTCTTAAGGTTGGCATGGAGTAAAACCTCCTCTATGTACTTGTTGCGTGAAATGCTGAGATAATTACACCATATGTCTGGCTGTGGTGAAAAAGATGTCTTGCATTTAAAATTTTGTTCCAGCAGCTAAACAGATTTGAATTTTATATTTTCCTGTCCGAAGCGTCATGAATATTGGAAATACAAGGAATGAAGCACTGGAGCAGTGCTGTGTTTGTAGCTTAGACATTAAGCAGGACTCTGAAAGTTCCCCCAAAGACATGTAAGAAAAGATGGTATTTTGATGCAGAAAACTCTGCAGTTTTGTGTAAATAAGCAAACATTTTATCAAGAAGAACATTTCTGGTAACAGGTTTTACGTGTCAGCATAACAGCTTTCAGCACTAAAACACTTTTTCACAGTCCTCTCTAGAATTCAAATAGCAGGCAACCCCAGTTCTACAGCTGTGGAAGTGAAAGCGACACAGACATTTCCAGAATCTGCGTTTAGAGACTCACCCCTGCTTCTGTGCTTGGATGCTGTATCAACAACAGTACTGAGCCGTGGGAGAAGCCTAGCCAAACTGGAGCTCCTCTGTAAAGAGCCTCTTCCAGTAGTTCCCACAAGAAAGGGCATGTTGGAAGCAGTCTCCCTGCTTAAGATAAAAAGTTTCAGTTTGCCGAAAGCATTGCTGGAATGCAAGGAATGCTATGTGCCCTAGAAACATGCTTGAGAGTTGGAAAGATTGGATGTTTTCTTCTCAACTGGGTTTTTGTGCACCAAAGTTATTCCCCTTTTTTGCAGCTTCCTATATATTATAATTTTGCATTAATGTATGTCCTAGAAGTGAATGCTGTAACAGACAAGTAAGACTTCAGAGCACAGGTGGCACCTGGCTGTAGGTTCAGAGAGAAGTCAAGAAGTCCTGGTAAGCAAAAGGTTACTGTGACCATTTTCTTGAACCCGAACTGCTTTCTGCAAGCATCAGGGTTACAAAGATGGCACGGCAAACAAAGTAGGCTGGTTTGATATGGCTAAGAAATTGCCCCAAACAGCAGCAAAAAGCCTTGCCTCTGCTCTTAATTTGCAGCCAGCTGGGAAGATGCACTGACAAAGCTGTACTAACGAAGAGTTTTAGAATTGGGAAACAATTGTAGCAAATGGCCCAAATTCTGTTCTGTCAGCCAGCTAACCCCAGTCTGTGTAAGCTCAAGAGTAGCTGTTTCAGTCACAGGTGGTCCAGGTGCTGTCAGGTGTGAGACATACTTCTACTCCTTTTCTGTGTGCCTCTTTGGAGAATTCATCATGAGTTTGGAAGGGTTTCAACAGCAGAGTGTATGGGAGGATAAAATTTTGGACCCAGAAGTTCATTAGTATTTAGCTTGTGTGTTATGTATGTGTGTCTATCTGTGCATCTTTTCCTTAAGAAGTGACCTCTACTCAAGAGTATGTGTCCTTAATGATGAAAGAGCAAGCAGTGTTTGCTGAAAACTCAAGACTCTAGTTTCCAGTATCATTTTACATCAAACTCTTAGCAATAGATTTTGAAACAACACTAAAAAGAGGAAAGGGGTAAGGATCTAAATCTGTAGATCTTCCAACAGTTCGTGTGAGTGGGTCGCTTGTACTTGAGGCAGCTGTTTGGTTTTTTGTGCATTCTCATTTCTGCTTCTTACAGTCCTCAGTGGCTGTGCTGCAGGCAGCTTCCCTTTGGCACTGATTACAAGGACGGTGCGCAGATTTTGTATTCCCTTTCTGCATGCCTTAGTTACGCTTGCGTGCACATTGCAGTGTTTTATAGATCTCTTTAGGCAAATGACTTTTTAGCGTGTTGTTGTTAAAAATTTGAATTTTGTATCTAACTGAACAGACAGTTGTTGACCATGGCCTTTTTTTATCTTATAAGCTAATCGGGTTACTAACCCTGATTCATGACGGTATTAAGAATACTTGATAATTTCAATAATTGTAATGACAGCTGTCAAAGTACATTTGAGAATGTAAGGCATATGCAGGATAAGCTTATTTTTCTGAGTGTGAAAGTCTTTTTATAAATTACTGGTCTGTGTTCTAGATGAGGTTGTATTAGTGAAGATTTGACCTGATGGGAATTCCTAGAAATAAAGTAATACGAGCTCTTTTTTTTTTTTTTTTTCATTCTTCAGTCCTGATGAAAAGATTAATTTTAGTAGTTTTTTCCCTAAATGCAACATTTATGTTATGGTCACTCAGAAGCACACAGAGCAGCTTTGCATTGGATGACAACACAACACAGGCTTGTTTCATGACTTCTTCTGATTCATAGGTTTTGCTGATTCATGTCAGGGCAAAACCCTGACAAACCCCTGCTGTTTGATTGGGGAGCAGCTACTGCTCCTGCTTCAAGAGTAGTAGAAAAAACTGTGTTTTTGAAGGCTTTCCACCTGTTTTTGTAGAAACATATATTATTTTGTGACTGAGGCTATAGCATCCCCTAGCAGGAATTTTAAGCTTTCATGGAAACTCTGTGGGAATGCCTTCAGTTTTCATCATCCTAGCAAGAGAGAGTGGGACAGCCTGAACCCTCAGCAGTTGCCACTGACACCCCATCTCCCCCCACACCTGCAAAACCACATGCACATGCATAGTTGTTAGAAAAAGAGTTTTTCTTCATGGGATGTGTTTGTCCATTGTTTAGTATTTTGTGTGGATCAAAGGATGCAGCATTTTTGAAATTGAAGCCTGCATTTTGTTGTGAGTTTCAGGCTTTGAGTTGGTAAAACAAGGGTTTGAGGAAAGTCCTTCTATTCTGAGGAAACTTAAATCAGTGGTACAGTTGGCCCAGGCAGGTGCCAGATCCGAGGCAATACATTTATGTGTACTGCTGAAATCTCTGCTTCAGTTTACTTCCATTAGAAGAAGTTTGCAGTGTCCCATCAATCCCAGTCAGGAAAGCTTCGCTGAGGGTGCAGCAGAGAACCTGCAGTGGGAGAGTGGTGCCACCCTGGCATCAGCATCTCTTTGTGCACATGCCAGGGTGCTATCCTGGATTACATAATGGCTCTGTTAGCTTTCCTTGGACACCTTCCCTCTTCTGCTTTACATTCTCTTAGCAGAGGGAGATTTCTCAGTGTCTCCTGCAGTTACAAGGACTTTAGAGCCATATGTTGAGAGACCAGTGGCTTACACTCACTGCACCCCTGGACTTAATTTTGTGCATGTATGAGCATGGTGGAGCTTTACGTCATGGTGGATGGTTACTATAGCTGATGAGAATGTGTGGGATTTTTTTTCATGCTTTAAAGGATGTTGGGACCTTCTCTGAAAAAAGTCAGCACTGTCAGCTGAGCTACTTTCTTGTACATCTGGTATGGCATTGATGCTCTGAATATATTACCCCTGGGTACAGAATTTTTCCCACTGTGACAGAAATTCTACAGAAATGAGACTTTTCCATAAAGTACTAGAACAAATGAAGCTATCTTGTCAGGACAGTAGTGGTTACCCTGGCATGATTTGTAATTTCAAGAGTGATGCTGCTGGCCTCTTTGCTTTGCTTTAATGTGCAGTTGCATCCTTGTAACTTGTCTGGTTAAGAGAAGAGAGAGCTCCATATTCAGCTATAATCTTTTCAGTGTGTGAGAGCCTGTCTAGACTGCCTTGCAGTTGGTACCAGTTTTGCAGTCAGGTGGGTCTACATCTTAGCTAGTTCTTCTGCAGCTTCTTCTGCTTGTGAAGTAACCCTGTGTATATTGTGAGAAACTCTAGCAAAAGAAGCATTTGTTATTGACCTCTAAAGAAAAGGGGAAAAGAAAAAGAATTGCCAAGTCTCTGTTGAGTAGGCTGTCCTTGCCTCTTGCAGGAAGCTGAATTGTGATTCTTTGCAAGTGGTTATTGCAATCTATGGTGCTGCTCCCAGAATGATCTCAGGGGAAACAAAGGGTAGCATCTGTTCCCACTTCCATGCCTGCATGCTAGGAGTTTTCTGTCTTTTCCTTTCCCCTGTCACAAAAGCCAGCTTCTGACAGAAGAGAAGTAGCTTTCCTATAGGCAGTGGGCAAAGTTGCTGGAGGGTGTTGGAGAGCTGTGTGTAACTGCACAGGATAACAGGGAATCATCATGTGGGAGCAGGACCAAACACCCCATAATTAATTCTGCCTGTTTATAAATATACATACTTATATTGCGTGTGTAAATAATAGTGATGTATGTTCCCTGCAGTTGATGTATGTAACCCTGTGGGACAGGGTAGGGGACAGATACCAAGGCTACTTGACAGGCTTTCTTAATTTGGCAACTATCAGTGTGTCTGCCCATCAGACGTTTTTAATTCTGTGGTTCAGTGTAGCTGATGAGTTTATTTCCAGTGCTCCTCACAGGCATAGCTCAGGCCAAGTACAAGTTGAATAACCTTCAGGAAAGCTGTGCTGTCCTTCTGTCGGCCGCTGTCTTTGAAAATTGCCTGCAGAGTTAGTGAGCAGGAACAGTTAAGATTTACAAACAATGATGAAGCTTGTCATGCATCTTTCACCATTCATCATCTGGGTGCCGTGGCTGGGCGGTGAAGTGTTCTTCATAAAAACCAGCTCAGTGTGAAATACACCTCGCAGCAATGTTTACTGCTCTGAAACTCGTCAGCAGCCCTTTATAGTAAATCCAGATTGCGATGTGACATTACAGTATATCATTGCAGAGCGCGCTGGGGTTTACACTAGGAATGAGTGCAGTTCACACCAGATGAGATGTCCAAATTGAGTTATGTAGGAATTTGGCTGTTATATGGGGATAGCTTTTGTTTTCTGAGGACTGAAAGTTAGCTTTATATATATAATATATATAATGTACACATACCTGCACTTGTGTGTGGATGCCTATATCGATATATATGGATATATAGATACACATACACTATGCACACATTCTGCATGCACATTCTGTATACAAAGACTACATACACTCACAGATTTCTCTGATGGGACCCTGTCTTACGTTTATGCTGCTTCTTAGTAAGTATTTCAGTATTTTGTTGAAGTGCTGCATTTTAGTGTTGCCTCTTCAGTGAAGTAGCCATTTATTTTCAAGAATTCTTTCTTTCAAAGAGTTTTCTATCTACAGTAGAAGTTAAGCAGTTGTCTGGTAACTGCTGAACAGAGGTGAAGAGATTTGGCTTTTGTGGGGATTTTTATTTGTGACTGTGTCCTAGAGCTTGGAAGGTGGAGCTTTGAGCAGAATATTTGGGGAAAACTTAGGCAGAAGCTTTAAAATACAAAGACTAGAGAAGTTACTGTACATCTGGCCGTGTGCTGGGATTGGCCACGTTATCCCTGCTTCTGTTAGTCCTTTCAATTACAGTGTGGACACCAGGTCATTGAAAATAGGATAAAATAGTAGGTGTCTTTGTCTAATTACATAAGTGGGAAGTCAGTGCGAAATACAACCAAGACACTTTTTGTATCAGTAAGTTGAGACTGAGTCCTTGGAGATAAATATGCTGTCTTGGGCATCTGGTGGTCTGAGAAACACCTCTGGAGTTAAGCAGTAATAGCTGCATAAAGTGGAAAGCATTCTGGACTTAGGCCTAGAGACAAGGACAGCAACTTGCTTCAGTAAAAATTAGGTGCTTCGGTGGTAGTTCATGGGTTAAAAAGAAAGAAAATATTTGAGATAGACCAGTGAAGTTTTTAAATGCTTCCTGTTATTTTGAGTGGTTTTATTTCAGTGCTGCTCTGAAAAACCTGTGAATTAAGTTGTATTTCACTGTGTTCAATGCTGTGACTGCTTTATCTTCTGAGGTTGAAACAATTTCTGAAATCTTCACTGAAGTCTTTTAGTTTTATTATTGCTTGACTTTTCAACCAGAAGGAGAGATATATCTGAAATACTGTTGTATTTAATTTTAGATTTCTGACACCTGTGCTCAGCTATTGAATATAGTTCAGAAGTGGAAAAAGGAGTGGGACTGCAGTTGTTACTACCAGATAGGAGAGATAACTATACTTGATTTGTCCTCCTCACCTGTTTTCAGTTCCTATACTTGTTTCTGTTTTGAAATTGTACTTTTCTAGCTCAGAACAGTTTTCACAAATGTGTTTATTAGTGCTAATTTTATTTGGTTTTTTGTTACATTTATCCAAAAAAGCCAACACTGTAAAATTGATCTTTGAGTCTGTTACAGCCAAAATGAAAGTAAAGCTTCAGTTTCACTAATCTTGTAAGTATAGAGGCTTCCAAGCTTACCAATAGCATTCTAATCGTATTTGTATTCATAATTAGCCGAATGATACATTAATCTCACCTACTTCTTTACCAGACGCTATAACGAATCGGGTGAGGTTTCTTAGGGAGGAGGGAGGGTAGAGGGTGGACAGGACATGACAGCAGTGGTGATAAAAATGTTAAGTATTACTTACGAAATTTTTTTTACTCCTTTTATTTTGAGAGGGAAAAGTTTGGACACCATTACTTTTGTGGCTTGAATTAGTGGGGTAGATAGTAAAACTGTCACTTATAATGTAGTGGTTTCAGGCAGCAGAATGTTGCATATAAAATCAAAAGGCTTTATTTCTTCACAACCCTGACTGTTTTATGTATCCTGTCAATTTCTAGTAACTTTATTAAGCTGCAGCCTTCCGATATTAGTAAGTGGTGCCCTGTCATAGGGATACTGTAATGGCTTCAGGAAGCTTGAGGTCTTTATGAATACATACTCAGAACACTTCTGTAGAGCTTACCATTTAATTTCCCACTCTGCCAGGTGACTCCTTGCTCTTGCAGTGTTTGCTTTACATAGATCAAAGAGATCTCTCCCTCTCTCCATGACTTAGGATAGGAATTAGGGAAAATACTCTAGATGCCACATTAACAGTATTTACTCCAGTGTTGGTATCCAGTTGTTGCTGTCCAGACATCTCCAGATTTGAGTTAAATGGGTTAGTGTGGGCCAGGACTAAGAGAAAAAAATGATATTTTGTAGACAAGGTCAAGTCACTCAATTGTATATTGTTTTCTCACACAAAGGTCTTATGGTGGCAATGACATTTTATTACAGTGACCCTGCAAAAAGTCAAAGCAGATGTTACCTACAGGGTACTGTAAAAATAGTCCAAGAGAAATGGCTCAGAATTGGGGAAAAAAACTGCACCATGAATTAGCTAACAGTTCGTTGGCTGATTATAATGACTACCTTATAGCATCCAAGAATTGTCAATCATACCTCAATGTTTATAGAAGTGAAAAGTCAATGTGTAGTTGTTTAATTTGACATGACTCTCAGTCTGAGAAAGTGTAATCGCTGGAGGGGACAGTTAAGTAGCTGTGCTCCTGTCAACCTGTCTCGCTCTGACTACTCCACTAAACGCTTTCCTGATGAGCGATAGATTTGTTTAAATACCAGGATAATTGCTAGCTACAGCGTCCAACACTCTTTTAATGCCTTGTACTACATCTGTATTGGCTCTTGCCTGAGGCTGTTTGAGGTTTCTGCAGGGAAGAAGGCATGTACCTTCAATTATATTGTTCTCCTTCGGGTTTTGAAGGGTAATTGTTGCAGACATAAAAAGGCTATAATAAATTACATTTCATTTCTTCCAAACTTGGTGAAGTAGATCAGACATGCCAGTGTTACAGCTGCTTTCTGCTTGTGACATCGTGGTAGTCTGCAGTACTGAGAACACAAAAAGAACAAGACAAAGTGTTCCTTCACTGGAAAAATGGAAAAATACCACACTTGTAATGCTACACTGGAGCAAAGCCAGTGAACTTGTTTTGCGTGCATAAAAGTATTTGCTTCCCCTTGCTGTTTCCACATGAGTAAATTATGATCATATATAAATATTAATGCTGATTGTGAATAATCAGAATAGGAGAGAGACTCAGCTCTACTCTCTGTAATTAGGAGAGCATCCACATTTCACCTTTTTAGTGCTGTTAGTGTTCTAAGGAGAAGACAGAAGAGACCTGGTAGTTTCTGCCAGGGTGGTTGCCCAGATTGCCTTTTGCTGAGCACATTCCTGTTCTGTCACAGCACACACACAGTGGTGCAGCCACAACGCAAATGGCAGCAGCTCCCTAGCCTTCCCTATAGTGTGCCCCCACCTCTCCTATTAAAGGTTCTGCGCTTGGTACCCACAGGCTGATGCAAGAAAAGCTGAAATTACAGCTCCCTTAAAAAATGTTTGAAGGGACTGGGGGGAGCGTTCATTTTTTAAGGATGCTTTTCTTAAAAGTCTGACAGAATATTGAAGTTGGTTTTGAAGTATGTTGAGAATTGAAGACTTAATTTGTAGGGATTCATTTTTACTATGCAGTGAGGAAAGAGTGGGAGCCCGGTTATACAGAGTATTCCCTGTAGTTCATTTTGAAATAAACCAAACAATTATAATTTAGTTACTTCTGTAATATTGGCATGTATATATTTGCATTTATTCACTACTTTCTCATAATTTTACAATGCCAGTTTCAAAGCTATGTGCTTGATGTTTATCAATACTGTTTATTTAACAGTATCTGTTAAATCAGTTAAGTTTCTCAAGTTGAAAATTTGTCTGAGGTCTGAATCACACCATGTATGCTGTATGTAGCATTAATCATGTATTAGGCTCTGAAAGTAAAATAATGTTCCTAGTCCAGTTGGCCAGTACTTCTGTTTCCTTTCTGGACATAAAAGGAAGAGAAAAATCATGAGAGCTTTTTCCCATTTGTTTATAAATCATTTTGCCTTTCAAGTTCTATCTCTGAGCAATTGCAGTCACTGCAGGGAGGGTTCTGTTTTCCCGCCCTGGAACAACTGTTTACACTAGTTTTTCAGTTTTGAGGCAGATTTGAGCTAGCTGTATATTCCTAACTGCAGTATAAATTTTCCTAATTATTCTAAATCAAGACTTCACTCTGGTTAGTTTATGCTGTTTTCTTCTTTAGATAAATACTAACTTCTAGTTTGCAAAGCTGTCTCTGCCAACATATCTTGCCCCAGTTGCTTCCCTGAATCACAAGTGCTTTCAGAATCTTTAATTTTGTGGATTGAGGCTCTAATTTTTCCAAAAGCATAAACAATGCACATAGATTTGTGCCAACAGAGTGAAATAACACTGGCTTGTTAAGAGGCATTTGGTGTATTCCTGTTACGTGGATGCGTTAATTCCCTGGGACCACCTGAAATGAAGATGCAACTGCCTAATTGTTGTCAAAAATACTCACGGAGGGTTCGCCTGTAGTTTGAAAGTAATTGCCTCTTCTCAGCTGTGGAGCTGACCTCTGTAAGTGCAGCTCTTAACTTTCCAGTTTGAACCATTTCATCTGCTTTCCTTTCTGCCTTGAACTGTTGCGCATGTGTGGAGTAGGACTGCCTTCCTATCTTTCCAGTGAGGGGAAAACCCCTGCCTTGACCCTGAATAACAAGTACAGAGTTACTGTGTAGTGCAAGCTCGTTGCAGCCCGTGCTTTTGACTCCCTTCAGCAGCCTGTGTCTGTGGTGGGTTGCAGCAGGGCTGTATGATGCAGGAGAGGATGAGCTCCTGTTTTCACTTACCTTCATCCTGTCTTGTTCTTAGAGTGTTGAACCACCTTTTTACTGACCAGAGTTGCATTCAGCACTGTCGAAATTCACTGAGATAGAGTGTTGCAGTGATTTCCTTGGAGGCAAGCAGTCTTTGATGCAGCCACCAGGGTCTAGATTGGGCTCAGAGACGTGTCTTAACATTTTCTCTGCAACAGATGACAATAATGAAATTCTGATTATCTATTTAAGTATTTTAGAACTATCCTGCCACTGTCACTGTGTGGACTTCAGAGAGTGCTAGGCAAGGGCAGGGAAGTGCACGTTGAAACTTGCTGGCTACGTTTGCTCCCATCCAATGTTATTAAGGAAAGATGGCACAAGAGGACCTAGTAGCCTTGACAGAAGCTAATGTTTTTGGGCCCTACTGGTAAGCCCTACAGCGTGTAGACTGTAACCAGTGTGATCTTGGACCTAGCAAGGCTGCTGCTGTCAGGATCCAGAAGAAAATGCTGGCTACTGGTGGGTTGACCTTCCCACCAGATGGGCATCACCAGGTGGGGTGTAGGACAGCACTGGGCTGTGGAGATGTGGGGCAGCACCAGCAGCATCATTAAACACAGCCCGTGCCCTCCAGCTGACGGCACACACTCAGCATTACTTGCATTGTGTTCATGGAAATGAATATAAATACAACACACTGGGTCTGTCTTAAGCCTAATGTTGTGTGAAACTTCGTTTAACTTACTTGACTGCCTCAAAAATGTTGTGTGTTCTGTTTTTGTCCCTATTTACTCAAATATTGTGACTTACTGCAGCAAGGTTCCTAAACTTTGGGGGGAATAAATCTCACCTTAAAATAAGTAGCTACATTTTTACTCTGCACATACCCATCTTGTGCTGTGTATTTCATCAATACTCATTGAACCATTACTGCAAATCTGCTGAACTTGCATCCAGGTTAAAGTTAATATTAAAAATGGTAATGCCATGGTAATACCAAGTCACTTTAAAGCTTTCTGGATTTTTTAAATTGCAGATTCATTTTAATTGTAAGACATAAATGATCAGGCTTTTTCTTGCCTCTCACTCAATTTTGGGCACAGTCATTGGTGAATATAGTGTTGCTCATGCTGAGGTCAGTGACAAACTCCCTGTTTATTTTGTAAGTGTGGTACAAGGTGCAGATACTTATCTTCTCCCTTCTCAGCAGAGACAGTTGAATTATAAGAGAATTTAAAAAGTAAATAAACCTTTTTACAAGTTGAAAATATATTGCATTTACCATAACAGATGACTTGCATTAGACCTAGTATTTTTGCTGATTGTTTAGTAACCTCCTGACTTCCAAAAGCTTGCAAGATATGTCCAAAAAAAATTTTTTAAGCTGTATTATATAGCACTGTTACACTAAGACAATGTTTTTTGAAATTGAATCGTTAAACCTGAAAGAGTTGAGTCCATCATTATTAACTATTTGATTATGCTTTGAACATTGGGACTGATGATCCCAGGCACGTATTTCATTCTTGTTTTGTAAATTGACTTTGGTAATGGTGAACCATGAAGAGAAGTGACCAGAATTAACCTTTACATTTATATGGCTAGTCTTGGTGTCGTGCAAACTATTTTTTCATTCCTGATACACCAGTGAAGATTAGCAGCTTTTCTGACCCAAGAATGGAGAGACATTCAGCCAAAATAACCTTGTGTTTGGATTCTGTGCTGAATACTGAAAGGTTTTATGTGATTATTAGAGCTCTTGGAATCCTGTTTCTTTCCCTTAGCCCAGCTACACAAAGGAGAAACTTTGTGCCTTATGTTTTGTGTCTCCACTTACTCTGCTACTTGGTAACATCCTGAGCTTTGAGTGCACTCTTTCCTTTAAAATTAACTCTGTTTTTCAAAAAACTTTTTGTTGCCTCAGCTGTTGCAAATGGCAGTGTGTTTTAGGTAGGACTGCTGATACTTCTAAGATAATTATTCACAAGGAACTTCTTGTATGGACACGTTTGAAATACATGTATCTTAAAAAAAAAAAAAGGCAGCTATACTGTAATGATGCCCAGAAGCAGATACCCCAGGAGCAGAGGCTCCAGGAGAGAGATGTAGCCTGTGAGGTTTTCCCTTGAAACAGGAAGCAGTTCCCATCTCCATCTGCACCCTCAGTGTCAGCACTCATCCCACAAAAAAGCCTTTTGCCCATTCTGTCACTTCTGTGTGGCGTTAACTGCTGGTTAGGTGGTGTTTGAGATATATGGAAAAGCCTGTGTCATCAGCATAGGAGAGGATTCAGACCCCAGAGGAGATGGACAGTAATTAGTCTCCACAGAATTAGAATGAAGTCTCCTAACTGTGCCTGAGAGAACTCCAGGGTGCCAAGAGACAATGCCTTGTTCTCTTCCTTAGAGGTGGCCAGAGATTGCTCTGATAGAAACTTTTGCTTTGGAAAAATCTAACCCACTGATTGCTGAAATGAAGTATTCCTGTAAACTTAGGACAGACAGAGAATTCAGCTGGCCTTCTTTGTTCAACAGTCTCACATGGATGATGAGTCCATTTTGAGTCTGGAAAAGAGGTCCAGGGAGACACTACTGGTGCTTTCCAGTAGTTAGAGGGGGCCAATAAGGACATGACTGGCTTTTTGAAAGGACAGTGAATAATGGTTTTAAACTAAAGGAGAGTAAATTTGGACTAGATACTGGGAGAAACTTCTTACAGTGATGGTGGTAAAATACTGGCACAGGTTGTCTGGAGAGGTCATGGGTGAGAACATTGATGGGAACATTCAAGGTGAGGTTGAATGGGACTCTGAGCTACCCGATCTAGTTTGAGATGCTTTATATGTAATCATACAGAATGTTTTTGCTTACAGATGACTCAAAAGTGATTTACAAGATATGCCTGGTTTACCTCATTGCCCGGTAGTGGGAAATTCCTGCTTTATGTTGAGATGCTGGAGAATGTTTTGCTTCATGTCTTCCAGCACATAATCTTTGTGAAATTATTAAAATAATGTTTTCTTTTTGAGAGAACTAGCCATTAGGGTTCCTGGCAGTGGAATATAAACTGGGGAGGTTTCTGTGGAGATGTACCTGGCTGGGACTTGACTCAGTAGAGTGAGAACTTGGGGTGGGTACATGCACAAGAGGCAAGTAACCATTCACTTCTGCCAAACAAAGAGAGTTTCTATCAGCTGAACTCCTCATGTCACCTTTCAGTCATTTAAAGCAAGAGTACTCACCTCAGCACACCTGAAGTTTTTCTGAGATTATTCATTCTCTGTCTTTCCCAGCCTGCAGCAGTGGCTTAATGACATCAAGTTAGCCACAGAGTGTAAAGCTGGTGATAAGAGGGAGCATTGGTCCATCAGTACTGCTCCACTCCAGTTCATGCATGCAAACATGAAGGGCAGTTACTTTGTAGAGATGGGTATAGTTTCAAGCTGTGTTTTGGATGAGTAAAAAGCCTAAGCTTCCCAAGTGCCATTTTAGCTGTATAGCTGGTAGTGGGTGAGAAGTGGAAAGCCTTATTTGATTGTTTCACATATTGCTGTAAGAGAATTTAAAACCCGAGATGAGGGAGTCTACAGAGGATATTTTCTCCAGCTTCTAGTTTCTAGTTACATCAGTTACAGCCCTACCTTCTTAGTTGCTTAAAACTGCAGACATGAAGTGGAAAAGAATTGAGATAATCCGTGGTAAGGCATATTGAATAAAGATCTCTATTCAGATCTTTACTTTTATCCTGAGTTCCTAATGCCAAAAATTAACGCTATTTGAAAATACACAATAAATGTGCCCTACTGTGGGCATACAAGATAATCCTAATTGCCTTAAATGTTAGTGACAGGGTAGGTGTTTGAGAAAGGGAAAAGGGCTGTGCTGTGAAATAGTATATCTGTGTTAAGAGATGCAGATGCAGTCTGCATTTGTTTCAGGATCCTTGGACTTGTTTTTATTTTTGCATCAAAAAGCAGCTCTGTTTGTTGCTCTTGTAATTTCTTGTCAGCAGGAAAATATCCACAGACACATATTTCTAGAACTGGACCAGTTTCCATTGTGTTAATAGTTTGCAAAGCAGAAAAGCAGCATCTCACCCGTGTTCTTGCGAATTAATCCACTTTGTAGTCAGCACAGAAGAGTCCATAACACATTGATCACAGGAACAGTCACAAGGACATTTCAGCTGGTCAAAGTAATATGAGGAGTTTATTTCTAAGGCAGACTCATAGCTGAGTTTTCTTTTTCTCCTTGTAAACTGCTTGGTAATCAGCCCCCTCAGCTTACACACCAGCATGCATTGTATTGCTACGAAGAAGTCTGCACTCACACTGTGTGGTGGTGAGCAGCTGCGGCAAGTAGAAACCCTTGGCTTCAGGTGGAAGCTATCCCCTGATCCAGATCTGTGATGTGGCCTGAGAGATGGAGAAGGACAGTCAGTACAGAAAATGCATAGCGCATTTGTGCACTTGGGGACATTGGCAGGAGTTTTGGGTAAGAACCATTTCATCCCAGTAGTCATCCTGAGCAAGAGAGGTGTGATGAAGAAGATAGAAATTTGGAGGGGTTTTTTTACTTTACTGTATACTGAGTAGAAGCAAAAGATAATATATTGGGGATTCACCACGTGCAAATGTCCTTCAGGATCATGCATTACTGCAGCTTTACAAAACTGGAGTCTTTGTGTTCAGAGTAAATTTTGAAAACACAGCTGATTCAAATTTGTTTCTTCTTGAAGCTTCTCTGTGGCCTAGTAAGAGCACACAGACCGATAGGTTCTTGGCTGTTGGTGTCTTAGATCTTCACAGGACCAAATACTAGAGTATGAGACTGAGTCCATTGCATGGCTGGCTTATGAGCAGCTTTTTCACCCTGGTATAAGTCAACAGTCCTCCATCTTTTTAAACAGAGCATTCACACAGGAATGGAACACATGAGAGATACGGCAGAGTTGGGGTTTTTTTTGACCATATTTGTTAGTTAACTCTGCTTAAGGTGTTGAGTCCTTGTTCCAAGAGCATAGGGTTAAGTACTCCAAAAGGAGAGAGGCAGCTGAAGGGGAGAAGAAGAAGCTTAAAAGGACTTTCTTGACCTTCCTGCATGTGTTTACAATGGAGGCTGCACCTTGTCCATCCTGTCATCTACACCGAAGTAGAGCAGACCTTGACCCTCTTGCTGCCATTCTAGTGTTGTCTCCACAACAAGAAAATTGTGCTTTCTCTCATTCTCTTTTTTGTATGTCTTCTCAGTTGCTGAGACAGCAACTGAGGATTCCGATAGTTCTCTGATTCCTAATAGGTGATTTTGCAGCACTAACTGTTTTGGGGGTTTTGTTTGGTTGATTTTGGGGTTTTTGACCTAATGCTTTCTCAGGCCGTTACTGTAGTGTTAACCATAGTTGCTATAGCCTGGCAGGCTAAATGCTGATGCTGGGAGGTAGAGTCAGCCCTTCTGGCAGCAATCTGAGCAGCAGAGTAACCAGGGTACCTTTGACATGACTGGAAACAGGACAGTGTTTTCAAATTGAATTTGACCTGTGTTTTTTTCCAAGCCACCAAATCAGCCAGCATGGCCAGCCACCCTTTGTGTCTTCCAGTGGTTTGAATTGGTATTCTGAGGAAAATGCCGATGCCATTTTCTCTCAGTCTGCTCTTTGAACTTGGAATTTTTACATTTTAGTGCTGTATGATTAAAACACTGAAACAAAATGGCTTATTACCTTTTTGCTGCCTTTTTATAGCTACAGGTCCCAATTTGAGTATCTTGTACTTTTTATCAGCACTGCACCTACTCACTGCACCTTGCTTGGCTTCAGTGGTTGTTGATTGCCGTGGAGGTGTCTTGGCTTGCAATGCAGGATGTAACCAAAGATATGTATTCTGTTGAATATGTGTATCTGTTGAAACCAGGTAGGGTAGTCGTATTTGTCTCTGGGGGAGGATATCTTCTGTTAATGGACCATCTGTTAAAGGTGGTGTCCTTTGTCTTTTCCATGACCCATCCTTCTTCCAGGGAGATACGTTTGTTAATGGGCCACTGAGTCCCACTGCATGACTGATAAAATTACATCATCCCGTTGTGAGATGCTCCACCCAGGGGAAGGAGCCAAACATTTCCTTTTTCCACTGGGTTCCTAGAGGTAAACCAGATTCTTCTACATCATCACTGGACCTTTGGAGGGAAACTACACCCTTCTACAGGACCACTGGTTCAACTGAACCATGTCTGTCATTCCGGGGGGACTGCAGCCTCCATTTGCAGTAATTTCACTATTATAAACTGCACCATTTTGACTAAAATTTTGGTCCGAACCCGAAGAGTGGCTTATAATCAGGTGCGGCCAATGTATTGATGAGGTTCAGAAATTTGCTAGCCCGGAAGTACAAGCCTGCACGCCCCCGAGCCGATCTGAGCCCACATGGCCCCGGCGGGGAGGGCGGAGGGGCCGATCCGAGCCTGCACAGCCCTGGCAGGAGGGCGGAGGGGCCAATCCAAGCCCGCCCGGCCCCTGCAGGGGAAAAGCGGGGCTGATCCGAGCTCGCCTGGCCCCTGCATGGGAAAAACGGGGCCAATCCGAGCCCGCACGGCCCCGAGCCGAGCCAGTAAACTCCACGATCCCGCGATTCTGTTACTAATTGGCGATTTTGTTACTAATTGGCAATTTTGTGAAAGTTGCACGCGGATCCTCGCTGTGAATGAAAGTGCGGCTTACAATCCTGTGCGGCTTGTATATGGAGGAAAAACAAAACGTTGCTGACACCCCAGAAGTGCGGCTTATATTCGGTGCGGCTTGTAATCATGAAATTACTGTAACTGGACTGCTACCAACACCCTGCCTGATGGGGTGTCAGGTTGTATCCTGACTGTCAGGATTTTTTTTTACTACTGCATTTTATTTTAGTTTTCCTATTAGTTTGTTAGGTTGGTTGGTTACGTTTTTTTACATTTACACTTACTAGTAAAGAACTGTTATTTCCACATCTTTGCCTGAGAGCCCCTTAATTTCAAAGTTATAATAATTCAGAGGGAATGGGTTTACATCTGCCATTTCAGAGGAGGCTTCTGCCTTCCTTACCAGATACTTGTCTTCCAAACCAAGACAGGAGGTTTGTTCAATAAAGCAGTCCAGGTAGATACAGAAGTAGCAGTCTTACCAGCTTGAAGTAAATCTTGCTAGTGCCAGATGGTCTTTTAAAACTTTTTTTGGCCCTCATTACATACCCTTATGCATATTCAGAGGGCAGGGTTTATAGCCCAAATTACCTAATAAGCAAAGCTTTGATTAAGTTGGAAGTCAGTGGAAAAACTGATGGAGCTTCACTCGTCCAGAAGACTTTAGGAGCCACTAGTTGAGATGCTAAGAAACACATTTAGTTGTCTACCAAAAGAAGTTGCCCACTGTGTTATTCCATGGGTTTATACTAAACTAACATAGAGTTGCTCAAAAAAGGAGACTACAAAAACAAAGTGGCAGTCTTGTGTGGTAAGGGTTTAACATCTGTACTGTAGCATGTTGAATCTGTTGGATCCTTTGTGTTTGGGAAAAAAAAACCAAAACCCCACTTTCTGAAACTTTGTCACAGAGATTTATAAATCTCAGTATTTAAAAGTGGGCCTTTACATTACTTCAGGCACATACATGCTTAGAAGTATTAGCAGATCCTTTAAAATAAATAAACCTCTTGCCCACTGGCTGTTGGCAAGTAAACAAAAAATTACCCCCTTTTAACCTGAGTTGCATCCCTCATACTTTCGTCCTGGAGTCCAGAAACACACACAATCCTTACAGCACATCCTAATCCTTCACAAACCTCGGGTTTGCTAAATCAGAGCAGAATGAGGTTCTGAGAGTTACAGAGCTGAGCTCTTGAGGCAGCCAGCTCCAGTGAGGGGATGCCAGCTGCATTACTATATAATGCAAGGTACCTTATGGAGAAAGAGATGATTCCTGGTGCTAAATGTGGCCAGATCCTGCCATAGCTGCACTTGCTGGCAGGTAAACCTAAAGCTATGAATTACTGTTGAGTTAGTCTATAGGACACATCAGGAGGGGTGATAATTCTGCAAATTTCCCCTCGGATATTGGCATGTGGACCTACAGAGCACGTCTGCTCTGTCATTACATAATAGTCAAAGCATGAACCAGCCCCTGAAGATACTCACCTGAAATAGTGCACAATGTGTGTTTCAGAGCATGGGAGTGTGGTGCAGACTGGGCCATACAATGAGTATGTTTGTGCTGCTTCCTTTGCAGGGGAGCAGAAATATTCCTCTGTTGTTCTGCTTACTTCCTGTAATCTGCATGTTTACTTAGGAGCTCTGAGGCCACAGTAAAATGACTTAATAGAGGAAGTGAAGGGGAAAGACAGGTGATATCCCCATCCAGACACTGAGGAGATGTGGCTTCTCCTTGGCTTCAGCCGTGCTTAAATACTAAAAAGAAAAGGTAGGAAACACACCACTAGGAATCTGTGTTATGTTCTCATGGCAGAAGTGAGTTTGGCTCTCAGAAACCACAAGGATCATTTCTGATTCTGCAACTCTTCTTGTTTTCAGGGTTGGTGGGCTAGAAAAAGTGAAGATGTAAGTAGTTGTTCCCAACTGCAGTTTATGTAAGTGCAGTTCCAGCCTAAGTGCACATCAGTGCACTGGTTATTTCAGACCTGGAGGTGTTGCAGACCTGTTTAACTGTTCTGTGCATTTAACCACATAGCAAAGGGATACATGATGCTGCAGACCAGATTACAGTAATTTCACGAATACAAGCCGCAGCAATTTGACAAAAATTTTGGTGGAAACCCGGAAGTGCGGCTAATAGTTGGGGGCGGCTAATATGTGAATAATTTTCTGACATTTACAACCCCAGACGTGCCAGCCAGGGCGGCGAGCCAAGCACCTGCCGGTAAAAGCCAGCATTCCGCGATTGTTACAGTGTTACTGTGTTGCCCTGGCTCCCTGCAGGCAGCACGGGGGGGGGTGGGGAGAGAGGCAGGAGAGCTCTCTTTCGTCCTCTGCCGCGGCCCGGGGAGGAGGGGGGGGGGGCGCCGCCATTGCCGGGGCCCGGGGAGCCGACGGGGGCCCTGCGCTGTCATTGCCGTGGCCCGGGGAGGACGTGGGGGGGGGGGCGCCACCATTGCCGCGGCTCGGGGAGCTGATGGGAGCCCCGCGCAGCCATTGCCGCGGCTCGGGGAGGGGGGGGAAGTGCACGCCGCCATTACCGCAGCTCGGGGAGCCGACGGGAGCCCCGCACAGCCATTGCCGCGGCTCGGGGAGGAGGCGGGGTGCTTTGTCCGCGCCCGCCGCCGGCGCCATGGGCGCGGGAAAGCTCCATCTCCGCCCACCGCCGCTGCCGTAGGAGCGGGGGAAGCTCCGTCCCTGCCTGCCACCGCGGGGCAGCGCCGACCCGGGGTGACCGAGCCCAGTGGCAGCGGCGGCCGGCCCCGAGCGGCAGCACCGGGCTGGCCCACCTGGCCCCGTCAGCAGCCCCTAGCAGGCCGAGCCTGCACAGCCTTAGCTCAGCCAGTAAACCCCGCCCTCCCGCGGTTCTGTTACTAATTGCACGCGGGTCCTCGCTGCGAACGACAGAGCGGCTTATATTCGGGTGCGGCTTATCTATGGACAAAAACCAAAATATTTGCCAACACCCAGAGATGCGACTTATACTCAGTGCGGCTTGTATTCGTGAATTTACTGTACTCTTCCTGTGTAGTTAAAACAATTTGTATTTTCAGGATGAATAAAAGCTGTTGCAAGTTGCCTTGACTGCCTTTCATGCCTTCATGTCTAAGCACTGCGTTCTTTTCTTTGCATTTTAGCTGGGAAAAAAATGTAATATAGGGTTAATATCCCTTTCCCTGGAGTTAAAAATTTATGTCTGCTTTAAAAGACAATAATAGGGTTTGCTTTGGCAGAGTGATGTTAGAGCCTTAGTCATCCCTTATATGCATTAAAGGAGACACTTGCATTAAATCAAGGAGTCAGGTTCTGCAATATCAAAAATGGTCAAAACTTGCTGAGAGGAATGGAAATAACTATTTTGTCTGTACATGGGTTAAGTAGGTGAAAATGGTGTGTGTGATGCCAACTTCATAGTGTCTTTTCCATCTCTTGCTAACCACTGTTGTGTTTAAAAACAAGAAAATTTTGGAAGATGAGCTGCAAATGGAAGTTACCGCAGAAACGCAGGATACTACAGAAATGGAATGTTAATTTAAGAGTGTATTTCTCATTTTCTTATGCATAGTGGGCTAAACCCAGATAATGCAACTTTCCTTAATTTACTTCCCTTGAATCCTGTTGGATTTGACTGGCTATCAAAGTCAAGCCTAGCCCCATCTTCTTCATGGAACTTCAGGAATACTAGAAGTCCCCGGAGTCTGAAAACGCCCTGGACGAGCAGCTCACTTAGGCACAGTGGTGTGATTTCAGGACAGAGTTTAAGCCTCAACTACATATTCCTTGTTTTTGTGCAGTTGTACTAGATTCATCATGGCTTCTAAGAAACAAGCAATAGCTGTAAACAATAATCTCTTTTTAAAAAAGACCACAGGCTAGTAATACTTTCCACTGAAGAGTAAAATTCAGAACATAGTATTGATGATAAAGGTGTCAGGGGCTCATGGAGCTCCTGCTGTGATTTAGTTTCCCTCCAGCTGCCTCAACTACCGATGCATTTTGCTAATTACATCATAGATTTTCCTATTGATGAACAGAATCTGGATTAACACGGGAAGCACTAATGTTACCCTTTCACTATTATTGTCGTACAAGAAGCCGTGGCAGATGCTGGCAGTTAGCTACACAAACATTAGTATTAACGATTGGCCATTTGGAATTGGTGACAAACTGCCG